>NC_134088.1:71829574-73187074 GCF_000715075.1 Nicotiana tabacum | reverse complement strand
TATGATTAATTGGCAGTATGCTGCTAGTTCATCGCCATATTGTGCTCTTTTGTTCTAGTATAAGTTGCATTCGTCTATACTGTCCTAAAATTTGGACTTGAGAAGTAGGAAAGAGTTTGTATCTTGGTTTCTTTCTTCACTATGTTTAACTTTAAGCTTACAGGTTGCTAATATGACATGAAAGAAACTGTGGGCTAGGTGGGACATGAGTGGTTTGCTAATAGTATCCACCATTTGGTATGTCTAGATTGATCATCGATTAAGTTGTGTCCCAAACGTATTAAAGATGGAATATTTATCAGTTCTTGGGAAAAAGTTACAAATATTAAGGTCATCTGCCACATCCTTTCCAGATAATTTGATTTCAAAGTCTTTTGTGTCAAATATAAGCAGTGTGATATCATTGTTTTAAGTACAGCTTAAGCGCAAAATTGGTATATTTGACTGAAGGTTAATAAATTACCAAAACGGATAATTAGGACCTCTACATTAGGGATTGGTGAAGTATTATCTTATGGTATGTCTTATAATTTTGTAAAACTTCTTTGTTTAGATATCATTGTTTTAGGTACCCTTGAGTATAATCCAGTCTTTCTGCATGCCTTAAGGTTAATATATTAGAGAACTAGATACTTGATACCTCTAAAAATTACAGTAATTACTATTTTGTTTACCACTAAATTATTGGAGGGTGGTCAAATTCTATCGGAGGGATGTCTTACAATTTTGCTAGATTTGTTTTTATATGGTCGCTTGCGTATATAAGAACCAATATGGTCCAACACTTCCCTACATAGCTGGAGCTTAGTGCACCAAGCTGCTGGTTCTTTTTGTATGGTGAGTGGCATTAGAGTTATACACAAGTACATCCCATATGAATTTTGGTTCATATAACTGTGTCTTTCTTTTCTCTTTTACCTCTTTTTGGTCTCCTCACCTCTAGACTTGATTTTGAGACCAACATGACAAGAGAACAGTCAAAAAGAAGTTGCTCAATACTTACAATTTTGCAATTAATTTTAGAACATCAAGTTTGATATAAGAAAGGCGTAATTTTCTCACTCTCTTTTTGTGGGGGATAAAGGGTTGGGGGCAGTTAGAGTTGGTAGAGGTGTTCTGTTTTTGTTTTTACACCTATATTTGTTCGACAGAGAGCATGTTTCTCAACAGCTGATCTTTACTTGGTTGTAACAACAATGCGCCTGGCTCACTTGAGTTTAGTGTTCTCAGCAGCTCTGCCTTCTCAGTCACAATGGAGCAAGCTGCTTTGACCACTGCAGAGAATTTGCACCTAAGTAATAATTCTAAATCTTTATCAATTGATTTCCCTTATTTGGTTGGCTTAAAGGGAGGGAGTAAGGGAGGGACCATACATAGATTGGCAGTGACGAAGCTAGGAATTTCTCCAAGGGTGTTCAAATTTAAAAGAAGTGAAAAAAGATTCCGACAAAGGGTGTTCAATATGTGTTATATACCTCTAAAACGTAATATTTTACCTATGTACACAGTGCAATTTTTCGACGAAGGGTGGTCAGTTGACCACCCTTAGGACCATGTGGCTTCGCCACTGTAGATTGGAATACGTAAATTTGTAGTCAAATCATAATAGGTTCAATTTATCATGACAAAACCTCCATGGTTCCTTGTGTGATAAGATTTCATTAGGCTGCCACTTCTTTGATGTATTGTATTTTCCCTTGCTGGTAGTATCCAGGAAAGTGCAGTCATCTGCATTATAGTGAAGTTTGCATGCGAGAAGTGGTGAGAGATTTATCTTGGTTTCTTCTTCACTCAATTTAACTTTAAGCTTATGGTTCATGACATGATAACAATCAATGTTGTTAAAAATGCTGCTAACAATCCCATTGGGCTATTTATGAATGAGCTATATTGTCAATTCCTTCTAAATCCTTGCTGCACTGCCGTCGATCAGATACGATTTGGATGTGGCTGTGTGATCCGTACCAGATTTGGTCAACCTAAACTGCACCTTTGACCAAGAAGTATAGGTTGACTGGGTATTTGGTTTTAATATGGGATTATGTCATATATTCGAATCCGCTCGACGCTTGGTCCAATATATTTTTTTAGCCTGTAGCGGAAAGAGTTATGTAAGGCAAAGACATTTTGTCCCTTCTGAATTTATACTCTCATGTCCTCTCCTTTGTCATTTTACTAGTTTATTTTATTTTCTTTGCTTGAAATCAATAATAATTATTCTATAATTTAATTTGCTTTAAAAAATTAAATCTATCTACAAAGTGAATTTTGATTCTTTCTGTGTCCAGGCCAGCGCACGTACCTCGACTAATTCCACGGGATACCTGCAACCTCCCACCAGCAACAAGTACCAGGTAACTCTATCCACCAAGGCTTGGGTAGATGGAAAGAAATTAGGTAACTCTATCCACCAAGGCTTGGGTAGATGGAAAGAAATCACCTAGTATTTTTTGCCTCCGCTGGGATTTGAACCTGAGACCTCATGGTTTTCACCCACTTCATTGACCACCCGACCACTCCCTTTGGTGCGAATTTTGATTCTTTCTTAAAATTTGATTAAAATGCAAGTATATTTATTCAAACTATTTATTTTTTAGTTTAATTTAAATTTAGTCTATGTTGAAATGTCTATTTGTTTTATACTAAATTTTTGGATGTGGTATATAGAGTAACTCTTTTTCACTAATTATTGGAACTAATTTAGGATTTATAAATTCTTTTATTCTCTTTTGTTTAGAAATAACAACTTCTAACATAATAACAAGAAAAATTCTAGATTTTATATGAATATCTTAGAGCTAATAATATTTTTTAAATTGAATTTCTTGAAGTAAAAATTGTTAAATTAAATAGATAAATTGCTAAAAATAGAAAAATATTTATTTTTATATCTTTTTAAAAGTATTTTTAACTTTGTTAAAACTATAGAGCGCGGACTTTAGCATGTCTTTGTTTTGATTTTGTTTTAAGAAAAAAAGAAGTGATCAAACCTTACATGCTTGTCATACCCAACACTGCTTATACTAATATCTATCGATGTTGTTTTTTTGAACCTGCTTGTGTAAAATCCTGGATCCGCCACTGGTTATACCATGTAAATTTTCCTTGGATTTCTCTACTTGAGGGTCTGAATTTGAATGGTCCTGATCTCAGCCCATTGAGTCCATTTTTTTTCCGGACGTTAAAATACATGCTTGTCTCTCTCTCGCGTAAAACATTATTTCTACTTTCGGCAAAACGACTTCACTCGTATCAACATCAACCAGCCACAGCCAAATGTTTTTCTTCGGTAATATTTCAAAATCTTTACTTAGAATTCTCCATCTTGATTCCATTTTTTCAATGGTAATTTATTGTTTTGAGATTAGAGTTTGAAAAGACCCTTTTTGAAATCATCAAAAAGAGAAGACCTTCTAAAGTAGAAGGATGCATTGATAAAAATTGTGGGTTCAGATGGGAAGGATAAATTCTAGTATAAAGAATAGAGTTATTGACAGTTTGACAGAAGTGTTAGGTCTGAGTAAACTTCGATGGCTCGTCATACAGTTCTTTGCATAATCTTCTCTGAACTTCTAAAATTACATTTCTTCTTGTGAGTTCTAAGTGAAAAATCTACATTCTAACTCCCTGAAAAACTTTTGGGCACTATCAGTTTGTGTATGAGAGATCTCAGATGCATAGAGTAATATCAAATTTAAAGGGTTTTATGTCATTGTTTGGAACAGTAGAACAGTGAAATATAGTAAATTGGGTTGGTGATGGTAAAAACATTATCTTGAATCATGGGAAATTATAGCCCTTAACAAAGCTCCTTTTATGTTTTGAAGCTTCATCATTGGATTATTTGAGGACCAAAAAATGTTTACTTCATGTGTATGTGCCCTCTTTCTTGGATATGAGATTATTGTTGTTGGTTCTAGAGAGAAGAGGAGGTACTAGAGAGTTTTGTGTTTTAGTTATTTAATTTTTTTTTTCAGTATTTGAATATTTAAACTTGATCAGATTATCAGTTAGTTATTTAAATACTTTAATATTTGTGCATCTAAATTAGAACTAGTTTTGAGTTTATTGTTTAAATTTGTTGGATAAGTTTGATTAGAAGATAAATTTACGTTGAATAAAATATTTATGATTATATTTTGTTACAAAAATTGTTGTTATTGATATATAATTTATTTATAGTTCAGATAGTTTAATAATTGAATCAAACACAAAATACTCATTTACATATTTAAATACTTCAATTTATCTCAAATAATGATTATTTTTGTTCAAGTTAGTATTTCTCTAGTATTTTATTCATATAATAGTTAAATATTTTTATTTGAATTGTATATTTGTTATATTTAAATATAGATAAATTATACACATTTCTATATTGAACAAACAATCTTAATTATTCAGTGTTTAGATATGCATATACATCTTAATATTCATATGTGCATTCAAATTCAAATGTCTTAATCTTAATAAAAACAAATGAGGCCTTGTTGTCCTTGTAAAACTCAATATACAGTGCATATAACCTAATAGCAGTACTAATTGTAATAAAACTAACCTCCGTTACTATGATTATAGAACAAAAGAATACAAAGGAGAAGGTACATAACTACAAATTATGATCTAACGAAGATTAAGGACCTCTTGTGGCATTTGGCCTAATCGAGGTCAAAGTTTGAGAAACCATTTTCCATATACTGGGTGTACACCGTGTGTACACACCAAAATCTGGTAAATTTAACTTTGAAATCTAAAATTAGATATTAAAATAAAAATTACAAATACATAAAACTTTTATGGCTTAATTAATCTAACTTCTAGGAGCAAATATGAAGCAACTAATAAAATTTACCAATGAGTTACTTGTATAATTTATCTTATGTTTACTTTCTTATGTTATTCTAGTACTAGTATATCTGAAATGTTCTTTCGACAAATGTCCCGCATAGAAGTGTTTTTGACCCGCTAAAAGAAAAGCCCCAAAAACAATTGCTTCCAGGCTTAACCCCCAGTATCAGTACTCATTTGATTTGAATTTTAAAGTATTTGACGAAATGCCTGAATGATTCTTGCTCTAAACCAAGTAGATTCTTTCCCATTTTCTTCACCATTGAGTTACAGGAGTAGGCATAGTTGATTGAAGCTATTCAGCCATGACAAGCTCTTGGCAGAGGAAGGAGCTTCCCTTTCTCATTCTCTACGCCGTTGGATTTTACTTTATCATCATTCGTCGTTCTCTCCAAATCTCCCGCGGTATTCTCTCCTTTTCCCCATGTCTCTGTGTGTTGAATGGACAAATAAATAATTACTAATCCAACTTTTATTTGGTTAATTGAATCTGCAGATCATTACACCAAACTTTATGGGCTTCGACCTGGCTGGATCTCTGATAGACTCAATGTATGCTAATTTTACTTTTTAACCATTTTTGAGTTCTCTTTATTTTGGTTACTGTTGCTACTGGGGTTTTGTTATGGTAATCCCTCTATCCTAATTTGTGGGGCACAATTACTACTTTAGGAGTCAAATAGCTTCTTCTTTTACCACTAGAGTCTTTCATATATTTTAAACCAGAGAACATTGTGGTTTGTAGTACTTATTACGTAGTTTCGAAATAATGTGCTTGATTGGTGAAAAATATTCTCTCAGAAGGGAAAACATTTTCCGCAAAAAGGGAAAAAATTACTTCCTTCACTTATGAAGTAATTTCCTATACAAATATCCTTATTCTTACTGTAACTTACTTGAATTAATACTTAGAATTTGTTCTCAACCTTTAATAGTCAACTATCACCGACCCAACTTGTTTGAGTTGTTGTAGTATTGTCAAATTATTTTTCTTGTAGTTGATCCAAAAAATGATTTTCCAAGGTTGAACATTTTCTGTAGAAAATATTTTTCATGGATAACATTTTCTCCATACCAACAAGAATTAAGGTGTGATGTTTGAATTAGCATATTAAATTAGATGCATCGACTCTGGTACGCACCCTGCCATTATTTTTCAGACAGAGGGAGTAGTCATTTTTGTATCAATTGTGCATCTAGTAACATTTTAGATATTTTTCATCCTCTTTGTTAAGTTTTGCTCTATTGTTAGGATGTATCAGATG
Organism: Nicotiana tabacum; assembly: GCF_000715075.1. NCBI lineage: Eukaryota > Viridiplantae > Streptophyta > Magnoliopsida > Solanales > Solanaceae > Nicotiana > Nicotiana tabacum. Next base: position 73,180,961 of record NC_134088.1, on the reverse strand, counting down.
CTCAGTGGAGAAATTTTCGGGGCAACTTGCCGATTCTTACCTTGGTTTTTGGAATCTTCGCTCTAGTGGCTACTGTATCTAGATCATATGGCCTAAAAGCAAAGGGAATGTCAATCGTTTGGCTTTTACTGTCTATGGCTTATTTGTCATATCTCCATGGAGCTTGGTGTGTTTTCTATTTTAAAATTTAAAAAGTAATATTTTTCCATTGTGGGTCTCGGGATTCCTTTGTGACGTTCTGTTTTTGGTGCAGCATTGTATACATCTTGTCAATTGCTTCAGCTAATTATCTTTTAGTTAAGGTTTGTATCGTGGAATTTTAGTTTCATATTCTATTGTTGATATAGAGAATTTATGATATTCAAATCTGCTAGCTTTCCTTTGGAGATTTTATTTTTAGCTGTGTTGCAGAAATTTTTCATCTTTCTGCAAGAGCTACAACTAGACAATTTTCATTCCATAGTGCTGGATGTGGAGGATTTTCATAACTAAAAATATCTTTATTGTTAAAGTTGCGGAAAATAGTCCCACATGACAAAAGAAGTTATTCTGTTTTTATTTACTATACCTTTGTATCTGCAGGTATGCGGAAGGACCAAATATGCCTTCCTGTTGTGGATATTTAATCTTACATTTCTAATATGTAACCGTGTTTATGGAGGATATCCATTTTCCCTTTTGGGGTAAGTTGTCTTTGGTCAATCACAAGCTGCATTTTACTATGATGTGATTTATCTGAGTCCAGAAATTACGTTATTTTAATACTTCCGATGATCTTGTGTCTATGTTGTAGGCCAAAGTGGGCCTACTTGGACAATTATCGAGGCACATTTAGGTGGCATATATGCTTTAACTTTGGTATATACTCTCGATCTGTCTATTTTAAGTTGCATGCATGTTTTATTTCCATCACTTATCACCTCATCTGTTCTCTCAAATAACTACCCCTTCTTGGTTGATCTAAAAATGAGTCTTCTTTCTGGGGAGAAAAGTCTTGCCGTGGTACTTTTGGGATATCAAATAAACATTCTACGCTGTTCGACATTTTTTCAGTAAGATGCCGTTGAGATAAGATTGAACCATATTTTATTCCAAAAATAATCTTTATTTTAGTCCCCTGAAGGGAACAATTTCATTAAAGGGGTAAAATCTCTCTATATTAGGACCCACTTCCATTTAAATATGATAAAGCTCAACTGTTCCGCTATACTCATGTCCAATCTATTTAGTTGATTTATTACAGGTGACACATAAGGAGACATATTGAGGATCTTGAAACATAAAGAAGTAAAAACATAGTTAATGGTGGTCGGTGGATAAGAAAATCCTCGGCAATTGTTGTAATAGGAACACACTTGATGACCTTTATAGTGTCCTTGCTTACAAGGTTTCCTGAGTGCAACTTTATGTTACATATGCATAATAGCTGACAAAGTGGAAAGTTTGTTGCTTTATGAGAAGTTAGGATTCATGCCTATTATTTCTTGAGGAAAACTCCAAGTTGTGCTCTTTAATTTAAAAATAAAAGGTACTTTACCTGCTCGCAATATGTTTGTATCAAGATCCCATTTTACTGGGGAAAAAGATTTAGTTTTATTTATCTTTCTGCCTAGCGCAAAGGTGCTATGTAACGTGCCTGTTTAGAACTGCAAATATACCAAGAAAGAAAGTGAAGGAACTGTAGCGTTTAACTAATAATTCCCTGTTATACTTTGCTGTCAACATGGATAGAAACATCTTCATTGGTTATCTGAAGTTTTAAGTGTATCTATTTTGCAGTTGTCCTGCGAATGATTAGCTTTGGGTACGACTACCATTGGGCAGGTCATGATAATCGCTTTGACCAAGAGGTATGTTGATGGTAAGATGTCCATTCGAAAGTGCTGTCAATTATGTACATCCTTGTTACCATCATAGATTCTTTCCTTTAGTACTGCATCATGAACACTATTTCCTTAAGAGATCTCCTTTATCTCACAGCATAATATCTTTGCATGAACATGCGTGTTAAGAGAAGGTTGCCATGTGCTGCTGATAGATGGTCTCCATTTACTTAGTTCTCTCAATAGGGTAGATACCACTTCAAGCATCAATTTCCTGTATGAGCTCATTGATTGGATATTGGAATCTTATCTTCATTGTTTTATCCTATATATAGTGGTTAACAGTTGATGAATGCAATCATATAAAATGAAGCCTTTATCTGTTCTGATATTAGTAGTTACGGTGATTACAGAAGCATGTTCAGCGTTGCAATAATTGCTCATCAGGAAAAACATGCTACCAGCTATTACAGGTTAGCCGGTAATTCAATTGCTAGATTCTAAATGTATCTAGCTCTCTACGTGTCTGAACCATCTCCCCCCTTTGCAGGGAAGGAGTCTCAAAAGCGACACATTCTCCTTAACTATATACTTGTGTTACCTGATTTATGCACCTCTTTATATTGCTGGACCAATTATTAGTTTCAACGCATTTGCTTCACAGGTAGAGATGATTTTGCTTTTACATCCTTTTTCTTCTTTTATGTCCTTATATTTGTGCAGAAGATACTGTCATAGCGTAGAAAATATGAACATACATGCTGTTGAATAACTGTACTTGTGTCAGTCCCCTCCATTTAAAAAACAGTAATTTTCTATCTGGAATGCCATGTGCCAGAAGGAATGACAGGTTGTTAAGAACCATTCCTTCGGCGAGATCACAATTATTTTTGTGTGGTACATCTTGAATCTGTTCTTATTTTTGGTGTGTACTTCTCTTTGGTATAGCTGATTGTCCCAGTACGAGTTTGAGCAATGAATTTGACCACTTTTGTTTTCCTTTACTTTAACCAAGAATTTTGTGAACAGCATGACCTTCATCAATCTCATTGTTTATTGATGTTACTGTCGTTGCAGTTGGATACTCCTCAGAAAACATACTCAGTACAAGATGTAGTGTGGTATGGACTACGCTGGATTTTTAGCTTGATGCTAATGGAGACAATGACACATTTCTTTTATTACAATGCTTTCGCAATCAGGTGAGTATCTTATGGTGTTCAAATAACCCCAATTTCTTTGAACTCCTATCTGGCCTTGTGATTGAATCTTGTTAAATTTGCAGTGGAACATGGAAATACTTATCTCCATTGGACATCTTCGTCATTGGGTATGGAGTAAGTGCTGGAACATATAATGCTAGAGCCACTTAACTCATAGAGTTCCCTAGTAAACATAATTCTATGTGTTTCTCAAAAATGAATAATTGAAAACAGCAGCTTGCAGTTATTGGTCGTAAATCCTTTGAACAGCTTGATCTAGGTCGGAGTAAATGCTGGTGTTTAAATTTAGAGCTACTTAGGTCATAGCTGTTAGTGCTGTTCTGTGTACAAAATACATGATTTTTTTTCTTGAAAGGTAAAAATTGTGAAGGAACAGATGAATCTCAAAGCAAGCAAGATCTGTGCTTTTTCACTCCCCTAGTTCCATTTTTAAATGTTTTGGCTTTATTGAGTTTTGCTGCGCATGTCTTTGATTTATCCAGTTTTGCCACATGGAATATTTTTCCTTAACGATGCACAACTCCAAGAGTCTAACTGGAATGTGGACCGTTGTTCTTTAACCATTTAAAGACTTAAAAAGTATCACTTATTCTAGATCCTTCAGATACTTTGAGGCTTTGTCTTTAGATCCCTGCAGATGCACACTGACCACCATTCTTCAAGTGTGATATTCTATTTCTCTAATTCAATGCTGAGGTGGTGAAATGTTTGTACATTTGTATGCTACCTATTTTCTTTCTACAGAGCTGCTCAACTAGAAAATTCAGACCTATTTTATTTATACAGATATATATAAACGCAACACCTCTGAGGTGCTCTATGTAGTGAGGTTCAATCCTTTCATTCGCCTTTAAACTCCCCAAGCGTGGAAGGGAAAGGCCCTTGCAAATAGTACCTTATGGTTCAACATCTAAAGGAGAATTTTATAAGCAAGTCAAACGAAAGAACACCAACTATCATCAACAAGGAATTGCTGTTAAATCTGATTCTTTTCCCTCCGCGGTTTCTTGTATTTCCCTCATTCTTATATTTACTTAAAATGCTTATTCTCTCAAGCATCTTTTTTGGTATTTGTTATTGAAGTGCCAATGGTCTTTCAGACTATCTCTTGAGTTACTGATTTTCCAGTTAATAGGATGTACCATTACTAATCTCTATGATAAAAAGAGCAGGTTTTGAATTTCATGTGGCTCAAGTTTTTTCTGCTTTGGCGCTACTTCAGATTCTGGTCACTGGTAAATTTTGCAGTCATGCTTCTTTTGCCTTTCTACTCGTTCCTAAGCTGTAGCTCCTTATGCTTATGCTTTTTGGAGACGTTTGGTCTCCGCAGCATGTTAATCATATATCTGAGGAGAAGCCTCTTTTCTACCATAATATTTGTCCAGGTCAATGGCATTGAGGCTCCTGAGAATATGCCAAGGTGTTTAAATAATTGCTACAACTTGGAAAGTTTTTGGAAAAACTGGCATGCCTCCTTTAACAAATGGCTTGTTAGGTACTGTTCTCAATCTTTTGACTTGCTTTATCTGAGCATCTGTCTCGCACTGACACTAAGATTTGGTATGATGTGTCTACCTTTAGATATATGTATATTCCTCTTGGAGGTACTCAGAGAAAACTGCTAAATGTGTGGGTCATCTTCACGTTTGTTGCTATATGGCATGATCTGGAGTGGTACTGTTTCTGCAATCATCAACTCCACTTTGTATTATTGTACTAGGCTTAGACTTCACCTGACAACTTGTTTGCAATTGGCTTCAGGAAGCTTCTTTCTTGGGCATGGTTGACATGCATCTTCTTTGTACCAGAAATGATAGTAAAATCGGCAGCGAATGCTCTCAAGGTTATGCCATTCAATGCTTAATTCGTAGTTCTTTTTGTTCTACGCATGCCGGTTTTTATTTTATTTTATGACCGACTATTTTTTCTTCTTGGTGCCATGTTGCTGAACCTATTGTACGCACTAGGTGGAGAGCTCTTTTGGCAAGTTCCTTTGCCGTGAACTTAGTGCTGTTGCTGGGGCTATCACCATCACTTGTCTCATGGTTTGTCTGCTAAATTATTAGTCAGTCAAAATAGCATGCTTTTATATTATTTTATTGAGTTAATACCTAAAAAACCCCTTAAACTATCCACGTATCACAACTTTAATACTTAAATTGTTGGGTGACTTCACTCTCTTTGTAGTGTGCGGAGCTAGAGATTTGGCCAAAAAGAGTATACATGTGGCATTTTTCATTCATTGTTTAAATTAATTATTTTTATCTCTTAGTCGGTATCTTTTCTTTTTCTTTCTTATTCAATATTTTCTTTTTCTTATTCAGTTTTTTCTTCTTCAAATCTTTTGCTAATGACATTAAACTTCTTGTTTCCCATAACCTTAAAATAATAATAACATCAAAAAATAATTAATCTATTTGAAATCACGAGTGCATTTTATCATATAAATAAACTCTGTTAAAAAATATAACTTCTAAATTTTTTTTTTGATAACCGTGGTATCTCAGTTAAAAAAGATAACTTCTAATTTTTTTTTTCATAACCGTGGTATCCGGGCCAGCTTGCATGCACCTCGACTAATTCCACAGCATACATGCCTCTTCGGGTGCAACAGTACCAGGTAACTCTGTCCACCAAGGTTTGGACTGATGGGAAGAAATCACCTAGTGTTTTTGTCTTCGTTGGGATTTGAACCCGAGACCTCATGGTTCTCACCCATTTCATTAACTACTAGGCCATACCCTTAGGTGCAGTAATACCAACAAATTAACAAAAAAGAAACAAAAATTTGAACGTTTAAGCATATAATATTTTTTTCTTATTTTTTCTTTCTTGTTGCCTTATCTAAATTTAGTGATTTCTTTTTTTTTCCTCTTGCAGAACCGAAACTTTTTGTTTATAAAAATAAATCTAGTTGAAAATCCATATTCGTAAAATAACGGTAAAACAAAATAATAATAATCAATAACAGTAAACCTAATTGCAAATCAGAATCGAATTTAATCAATAAAATTAAACCCAATTGAAAAGATTGAACATTAAAATGTACTTAAAATAAATGTTCACGTATGGTTATGTCTTTTTTAACTGAGTCTATCATTATTGATATAATTCATTTGTGATTGGCAACTAGGTTTATCATTTTCTTTGATTAAATTATTTTTAGTATTACTGTTATTAGCAAAAGATGTAGAGTTTTGAGGAAGAAAAAAGTAAAAGAGAGTAGAAAGAAAAAATAACAAATAAAAATAATTAATTTTAAAAAATAAATGTAAAATGCGACATTGATGCTCTTTTTGGTCTATTTTCTAGCTTTCACATACTACAAAAAGAGTGAAGTCACTCTCCATGCCACTTGCACTGTAGGTTTTTTTAGATAAGAAATGTTATAGTTAAGTGTAACAACATTCCATAGTTCAAGTATTAAAGTTGCAAAACGTGGATAGTTTTAGTTTTTTTTTTTTTGGGGGGGGGGGGGGGGCGTTGTTTAGGTATTAACTCTATTTTATTTTATGCACTTAAACCGGATTGTGGTATTATTTATCAGACTAAGTATACCGCAAAAGTTAAGCAAGTAGTTCTGAAGCATAAAAAGAATTCCAACTTGAATTATTGTTTCTGCTAAAAAAAACTGAAGAACAAAAACTAATGTTGCTCTTTCAGAGTGATAAAGTTGTTCAAATTACAGGACATAAGACTAGAAATATGAAGAATTTTGGATATTTCTGCATATCAAGATTCAACCATATGACTTAACTTATTGCCGAGTGTCACTAATTATTTTGTGCACTTTATGATCGTAACATATTGTGCATGATGAGCACTCATCAGCACATGCAAATGCATTGCAACAATGCCACAGTTCGTAGCCACAAGGTGGGATGAGAAAAATTGAACTTCTGATTGACCTTTCCCTAGTGTGCGTTTAGAAGGGTTAAGCGGACAACTTTTATGTTTCAAAGGTCTTCGTGTTGCATTTTAGCGGATGTTTTGCCACCTAAAGCTGAAATGGTTAAATTTTGTCTTAACCACACTGCTTTGTCATCAGGTGGCCAATCTTGTTGGCTTTGTCATCGGACCGTCCGGAATCAATTGGTTTCTTTCTAGATTTCTTCAGAAAGAAGGTACTGTGTCACATTTTACTTGATGCTTGTCTATTAGATTGATGTAGGTGCAGAGATGACAAAATATTCCATGTTTTAGGACTCCCGACACTTGGTGGCATGTTTATTACGTTTTACGTTGGCACTAAGGTAGGACTCTCCAAATGCATCTAATTCACTTTGAACTTCCTCGATGCTTTTTATCATGCTATGATCTTATAATGCAGCTGATGTTCCATATATCTGAAGCTAAGAAAAATGTCCGTGGTAGATGATACAAAGATTTGTTCCTGTCCGACTGAGCAGAAAAACATAGTGATGCAAGTGAGGAAGCTTTCAAGCAATAATTGTATTGTATCACGAGGGAATTGCTTGGTATGTTTCAGGATTGTTTTTGGGTCTTTGGACAGCGAGGTGACCTTTTAGCTGGGTATTTCAGTATCCGTCTATTTTTAAGTTTTATGTTCACCAGATTGGTCAATGTGAGCTCGCCAGGTTGCAGTTTTGTGTGGATAACTCGGGTCTTACCACGGCAAGAATGGGGCTAAGTGGGGTACAAAATTTTTGGAGTTCGCTGCAAGCTTACATTAGGTGAGCGTGTGCGCTGTTGATCGTCTTCCAATGATCTATTGTGATATATTTGACAACTCGAGCCAAAGGGTAAAAGACAGAAAATAGCAAGTTGTTTCCTTTACAGGCGTTTGTATTATGGTTCTTGGCTTCTTATCAAATGGGCCATCTCTCGTACGGGTATTCTAAAATTGCTTCAATTCATTTCAAGCTACAGTACAGTTGTCTTTATCTTAAACTGCTTGTGATTTGAAAGTCCAAACCTTGCTAAAAGGGTTTTAATCATGATTAACAGCAGAACAAATACACTGCAATGAAATATTTCAGCAAATGGACAAAGACACGTAAAATTATAATGCCTGCATCCAAATTGGATACTCATGTTTAAACCCAACAAAAAAGATAAAGTTGAATGCAAAGATGTTTCAGTGATTTTATCAATCCCATTTTATGGTTAAAAGCAGAATAAGGTTAAAAAAGTAGAATTTATCTTGTGACTTATCTGATCTTTTGTTCCTTTTGGTGACAAAGAAGTCAAGTGGCCTTTTCATCACATGCAATATACTTGAGCAAAGTGGAGAAATCCTTACTTTGGATATTTCTCTCTTTTAGGTCTCAAAAGTAAGATCACCTATAGTGGAAATTGAGATGGTTTCCTTTTGATCTAAGCATATGCTTTAGTGGAATGAAATGGTTGTGTAGTTCCAAACTTCCAATGCTTTTCATGAGTGTTACCCTTACATTTCAAAGACAGATATTTTCGCATCCTATTTTGTGTGTACAGAAAGTTAACAGCAGATAAATAGAATAAGGAAAAGAAAGAGGCCTTTTAGTATCAGCACAACTATAAGATTTTAAATTTCAGCCTGTCTGATTTTTTTTCTTAGTAGTATTTTGGATAAAGTGTTTCTCATTCAACTGAGTCCTCTACAAAGGCTTGCGGATTCTCCAGATTATTCAGCCAAATAACAGAGAAACATAAGTCTAAATTAATTATTAGCCTACATCTCCTGGAATAACTTCGAGTTCAGTGATTTATCTTTTTCCAAAAAGTTATTGGGATATAAGTTTTGCTGTTAATTTTTAGTGCTATGAGTTTTCTATAAAAATAGCACGGACTAGTCAGTTTTCGGACTGGTAATTCAAAAGTAGCCACCGTTTGTAAAGTCATTAAAAAATAGTCACTATTTTGCTGCAACACGGACCGGTCCAGCATAATATACTGGAGATTGGTGCACCTGTGTATGAACTTTCAGCATATTATGCTGGAACTCCAGCACGCAGAAAGTTCCAGCATAATATACTGAAGATTGGAGCACCTGTGTATAAACTTCCAGCATATTACGCCGAACCGGTATATTATAATGGAATATGCTGGAGCTCCAGTATAATATAATGGAACTGTGGCTATTTCTCAATTACCACTTGTAAATCTGGCTATTTTTTAATTTCTCCGGAGTTTTCTATGGATGTAACCTGTGCTTCTTTAATTTTTTAGGCCTTTCCTGCTGTCTGATTATTGGTCCTTGGGCTCCACGACTCATTAATTCTCACATCAAATACGACTAAGAATTCCTAGATTCATAAACTGACAAGCATGATGTTATTAGAGTTGAGGTCGATCGTGTGCATTTGATTTGCTTGGCGTTTACCTTCTGTTTTTTAGCTGAGTTGAAAACGATAGTCACAGATGATTAGGTTCTCAATGACCAGTACAAGGAACTTAGCCCTGACTCAGCCTGAATTGTATTCATTGTGTTTGTTTTATCGACAAGAAAATAAAGAGAAAACTGATATTAATTTGATCTTAGTTTAGACAAAATTGCTGAAGTTAGAAAACTTTAGTGAGAAGAAATAGCTCAAGTCATAGCTGATAGACTGGATTTCACTAAGCTATATCCTATAAAATATGAAAAAGCAATATTTTGTGTGGGGATGCATCCATGTGGCGCATAACATTCTTTTCAACAATACCCTTTTCATATACTATATGATGTGCCGATCAGCCATAAATGTTTAATGGTTTATCCATTGATTGATGGGTCCAAAAAACTTAACATAATCCTCAAAGATTTCATTTGTATTGTGTGGTTGTTTTCCACACTTTAACTTTTTCTAGACTCATCTTTCTTTGAACCAGAAAAAAGATATCAACTTTGAAGTTGACAACTGATTGTACCTTTATTTAATTTCCTCTGCTGCTTCATCTTTTTTCTCTTGGCTTATGGGTTAAATCTAAAATTATGACTCCCAGAATAGAGAATTTGTGTTACTGCTTCTTGTTCTCTTTATGTTGTATTGACACCAGGTCTCGTGTTTCATGACCAAAAAAAGCTATGCACAATAGTCTTGATCCAAAGGACAAAAGAAAGAACAAAGCAAAATATTATTTGGAAAAATAATCTTACAGTTTTCTGTCAGATGAATATTTATTTGGTTTGAAACTTGAAAAATGAGTTTTTGGAAGTTGAAGTTATGTTTGAATATATATTTTATTTGAAAAAAATTAAAGTTTTATGAGTGAAAGAAAAAGTTTCACGCAAAAACTGATCATTTTACATGAACGAGCAATGTTTTCAATCTTTTTTTAGTAAAATAAAAAAAAACAGCTAAAATCTATAGGCTAAGCAACATTTTTATCTGACATTTGTGACAGAGTCATTTAAACTTGTCGCCTCTATATGATCATTGATGTCAGGAAAACATTCTCATGTGCACAGAATACATCTCTGAAAATAACTGACTCCTTAGTATAAAATGTAGACAGACATGACTTATCCCACTTTATTTGACTGAAACTGTAGCATTAACTAGAAGTTATTGTATGTACTATCAATTAGTTCCAGATCAAATTAATGAGTTGAAGACAAAGCTATCAGTTTAAGGTTCCATCACACCAAGGGATTAAATAACAAAATCAAATGCAAGATCCAAAGCTTTTGATAGGCAGATACTCGTAGCAAATAGATTTGTCTAAACAATTATCACAACAAATCGTTTCCCCAGACGAGATTAGACAACTCAAGTATCCAAAAAGTGACTCAATTATTGTCTATTAATTATCAAAAAGGACTTACTTCGTGTAATTAATCATAAATCAAGAAGTTGTTATCTTGTCATTTTAAGTCCAAAGTTGACACTGACTTAGTAGTTAGTACTTGCTATGCTCTGACGAGAGAAACCTTACAAAATTTTTGGCAACTTTCAAAGTAGATCGCAATTTAGAGAGTATATCTTAGAAGATGATCCGAAAAAGAAGTGTGAGAAAGACAGTTTATCAAACTCGAATGGATGGTTGAATAGTGGTGCTGTAGAATAAATGTCTTTCCAAGTGGCCGACTTTCACAAGGAATAATTAAGAGGATTCAAGAAAATACCACAATTTCATACTTAGGATTTTTAATTTTTGAACCATTTGTCATTACCTCAAATGGATTGAGAGGTTTTTATATAATAAAAAAAACTCATTTTTTCTCTTTAAACAATACAAGTATATTTTACGATGAAGGGGATCCAATTAAATCCTTTATTCGTATCTAACTCCGCAGTACAAATTAAAGTATCTACTAGTACTTTGTTGAAATAAATGAGAAATAAATTTAAAAATAATAGTCCATTGCACTAAGTTCCCCTCGTGCACGTGCACTGTGATTGTGACACTGCGCATTAGACTCACTAGCGACTGCGACTGCACATACTGGCCATTGTCCTCGTACTGTATCTGTCGATGGGTCGCTAATTAACCATGGATATTTATTGAATGACTTGACAGTTGACACCGGTGAGTCTAACGTGGTCTTGTTATTGAATTGTTTTTACACACCAAAAAGAAAGAAAAAAAAAGAAAAGAAAAAGGGAAAGCTCAAATGGATACATCCCGTTGGTCTTCACATTTCTGGTCAGGAGATATATCCGTTGTATTTTTTTTTTCTTCCCTTTCTTTTCTTTCCTTTTATCAACTTGGAAGATCCTTCTTCTGAGTTGTATTTGTTATTTAAAAAGAAGTGATCGAACAAAATGATCATCTTTGGGGGAGGTGCATGCATTCCTTTTTTTTCCCCCTCCTTTTCTTTTCAATGGAAATGAAGCCCTATTCTTATTATTTAATACTCCAATCGTTTTAATTTATATGACATAGTTTGATTGGACAAGGAATTCAAGAAAAAAAAGAAGAAAAAAATATTAGAAACTTGAGGTGTTAAGCATGTCATAATTTTGAGCGGCAGCTATAAGATCGACTTTTGATTTAATATCCTACAACATATCTATCCATAACATCTGTATGACTGTAAAAGTTTATCATTATTAATTAAGTGCAAAATAAAATGTTTAAGTTTATTTTTAGATTTATAAAGATGATGCTCTTTTTAAAATAAACTAATAAGGAAATTAATAATAACATGGAAGAAAACTTTAGTTGGATTTAACCCTGACCCCAGCCAAGAATTTGCTTTCAACTCCTTTGGCCCCATGAAGTTCTACTTTACCTAGATTTGGCTTTGTTAGACAAGCCATGTAGGAGTGGGCAAAAGATGTTATATCTACTTTAGCATCAATGTGCCCACAACAACACTAACTTCAAAGATTAGATAATGCAATCAATAAGTGAGGAATGAGCAGCTTGTGCACACTGCCCCGGGCATCTCATCAAGTACGATTTTGTATTTGCTAATTTTCAAAAGAGGAAAAGTTATCACAACTCAACAAAGAAAAGAACAGCAAACTACTCAATTTCATTTGAAAAACTTCACTGTTCTAGAATTGGAAGTTCTAAACTAAAAGGAGTTTAATATGCATAGATTTTCTGGTGAATAATACGTAGCTAGGTACTAGTACCAAGCCCTATATGGCTAAGCCCTATATATCTTTTTGACTTTGGAAAACGAATGCTCCTAACTTTAATTCTTTTTTTCACTATAGCTTTAGTAGGCAGTCCAATTGGCTGGCATCTGAAAGCTAACATAGATATGAGTCTACAAATTTAACCAGTGATATAACTCGGTTTACGTATTCTATACTTAGTTTAGTCAAGAAATACAAATACTCAACCATTAGTTTACTCAAGCGTGAAAGCATTTAAGGAAACAATAATAGTGTAGGGGTAAAATTGATTAGTGACAGTTGGATGAATGACAAGATGACACGTGGAACTGAAGACATGTAAGATATGAGTCAGCAAATAGTTGACACCGAATACAAGCATATGACCGGTGCTGAGTAAGTTCCAAAGGCATTGCAACCAAGAATGAAGATTTGAAATGATGACATCGGTTAGAAAGGGCAGCATTCAATGAGCAGCCGTTACAAAGAATCTCAGTATTAACATTTGACTGTTATGCAACCATCAATAGGGGTTTTATTCTCATTCAAGAAGAGCTTTTGAGGATCTTGTCTCCCTGAATAGAGTTATAAATAAAAAAATTTGTATCCATAGTTGGACACGAGAAATCATCTGTACTCAAAAGCTAAAATTTTCTTACTTTATAAAATTATTCTCTTTCTTTTGCTCTTAATTCTATTCTTATCACTGCTTCCGAAAAAGCTAGATCCACAACCATGTTTATATTTTCTTCAAGTTATTTTAATAATCTTATTTCTATTCTTACTTTTTTCATATTCTTGGGCCAAATTAATTCACATGTCTGCAAATCACGTTACAATTTCAACTACCATTTTACTGGTAAACAGTTTGGCCCACACTGTGGGGCATAGACAAATGTGTAATTACTTAGATCCATTCATCTGTTACTAACACAGTTTGATTCTTTTCTCTACTAAAAGAAAAATTAGATATGGCAGCTAATGATGTGAACAACTCTTACAAGGATGGAACAAACAATGAAGATGTGTTCTAGTGCGATGTTTCGACTAGTGAAACTCGCAACGAAGGGGATGAAACAACCCCGGTTCATGGAGAACAAAATTCTCGGCATGTGAGAAGCCCAAATCCTGACGATATGGATGATGAACGCGTAGTTGAGACAGTTAAAATTTTGAGGGAGCAACAAAGGAAAATTATGAATCACCTCTCAAGACAAGACCGAGTGATGGCAGAATTAAAGTAGGCGCTTTCTGTTGCTTCCAATAACTCCAATGGAGGATTTCAGAGTCCTCCCAACATTCTTGCAAATCAAACAGTTCAAAGGACAAGTAACAATGCTCCAAGGTAGGAGTTCAGTTTTAATGAGGCAGGTGGTGCAGGTAGTGGATCCGAGAATGACAGCAATGCTAATGATCCTTTCAAAATCGAGCTCATGAGATTCATAAGGGAAATTAATGAATGAATGTACCAAAATACTAAGAAATTTCGTGCTCGGATAGATCAGATCCCGGGGGAACCACCGGTGTTAACAATACCATATTCAAAGAAGTATACACAGTTCCCGTTCAAACCAAGTGCTGTCCCGGAATTAATTCCGAAAAGATTCAAAATGCCAGATATTCCGAAGTATGAAGGGACTTCGAATCCATAAAAGTATATCACAACTTATACTACGGGCTGTAAAGGGAAATAACTTGGCCCCATACGAGATCGGATCTGTCTTACTGATGAAATTTGGCGAAACCCCAACGAATGGTGCTTTAACTTGGTATTCACTTTTACCTGAGCATTCCGCTGATTCTTTTAAAATGCTTGCGGATTCTTTCATTAAAGCTCATGCTGGGGAAAGAAAAGTCTAATCTAGAAAGGCGAATATATTCAGAATTGCTCAAGGAGAATCCGAACTATTGCGAGAGTTCGTGATCCGATTTCAAAAGGAGAGGATGTTGTTATCGGCGGTATCAGATGAATGGGTAGCTGAAGCATTCACTAAAGGTCTTAATCCATTAAGCTTTGATGCCTCCAGGAAATTGAAGGAAGGCATGTTGGAATTTCAGGAAATTACACGGGCAGATGTCCATAATTGTTATGAATTAGAGATCAGAATTATACATGATCAATTGAGCTCTTCGGTGCCTTCTAAAGGACGTAATCATGATCTAAATCAGGACAAGTTCAAAACTAATTACGATGCAAATTGAAGGTCTTCCAGGAGTCGCTTTCAGCCTTATGAAACGGTTGAGGGGCGTGGAAATAAAGGATTTCAATCATCGAACATGTTTGCTGCCGATAGAAGAGCAGATCGTGGTCGGAATAACAGAGCTTTACAGGAGAAGGAACCATCGCGGTCCTGAGATTCAGTATACTCCCGGTTATTCGATTATAACTTTACTATCAACTTAGTAGAATTGGTATCGATTATGAGGAACATTAAGGAGGCTAGGTTTCCGAAACCAATTCGATTGGATCCTAGTCAAATGGATCCTAATCTATGGTGTGAGTTCCGTGGAACACATGGTCAGAGGACTGGGGACTGCCGACACCTTCGTGAAGAGGTTGCATCGTTATTGAAGAATGGTCACCTTAGAGAATTTCTAAGTGATCAGGCCAAAAGTAATTATGGGAAAAATCGAGATGTTGGGGAGCCGGCTAAACCGGCTGCATGGTCACCTAGCTTGACGATTAACATGATCTTTGGTGTCGACGAAGTAAATGGGGTGACATTTTCAGCAGTAAAGAAGACGAAGATATCGGTAACTCATGGAAAGAGGATCCTAGAAGCTTCGAAAGATGATGACATCACCTTCACGGAAGATGGTGTTGATGGACTTCTTCTACCGCACAACGATGCTCTGGTAATATCTCTTAATGTCTTAGATTTTAAAATTAAATGTGTATTGGTTGATCCAGGTAGTTCATCCAATATCATACAATGGAGAGTTTTAGAGCAAGAAAAGTTAACCGGAAACATAGCCTCGACAACAAAGCTTATGGCCAGGTTCAACCTAACAAGTGTAACGACCAGGGGAGAGACTCTACTACCCACACATGCTGAAGGAGTAACAAATATGACTTTGTTCGAAATGGTAGATTGTGACATGGGATATAACGTGATCCTTGGAAGGACATGGATACATGAAATGAATGTTGTGCCATAAACTTATCATCAATTGTTGAAGTTTTCTACACCGAAAGGGGTAAAACAAATTAGAGGAGGACAACCAGCTGCAAGAAAAATGCATGTAGTTACCTTGTCCAGTATTAAGGGGAAAACAAGCAAATAACAACTACAGGAGTCAGTGCCCTCTTCCATCCCGATTGAAGATAATGAAGAAGAGGAGTCATCAAATTTCTATCAGGTACCGAGGTCTTTTCAGGTACCGGAGGAAACATACGCAACCAATCTATCATAGAGGAGCTCAAACAAGTTGCCTTATTTACGGAGTTTTTAGAAAGTAAATTCCACTTAGGAACGGGGTTGAGCCCCGAACTAAGACTAAAAATTATTGATTTTTTAAAGTTAACGTTGATTATTTTGTGCGGTTACATTTAGATATGACATGTATTCCATTGAAAGAGGATGTCCATAAGCTAAGTTTTGACCCTAACTTCTCTCCGGTAAGGCAAAAAAAAAGACCGATAACAAAGGTCATAAACAAGTTTGTCAAAGAAGAGATAACCCGATTACTGAATATAGGTTCAATTCGAGAGGTAAAATATCTTGATTGGCTAGCTAACGTAGTGGATGTATCTAAAACGAATAATAAATTTAGAGTGTGTGTAGATTATAAAGATTTGAATAAGGCGTGTCCTAAGGACTCTTTCCTGTTTCCAAACGTTGATCAAATGAACGATGCTACGACCAGACATGAGTTAATGAGCTTTCTTGACGTGTATTCAGGGTATAATCAAATCAGGATGCACCCGGAAGATTAAGAAAAAACCTCGTGTATCACAAATTTGGGCACATACTTCTATAATGTGATGCCTTTCGGGCTTAAGAATGCCGCAACCACTTACTAAAGGCTCGTTAATAAAATATTTGAACAACAAAGTGGTAAAACACTGGAGGTATATATTGATGATACGCTGGTTAAGTCTCTTAATGCAGGAGATCATTTGGCTCATCTACAAGAGACATTTGATATTTTACGGAAGTATAACATGAAGCTCAATTCTAAAAAATGTGCTTTTAGAGTTAGTTCTGGAAAGTTTCTGGGAATTTTGGTCTCTCAAAGAGGAATTGAAGTAAACCCTTATAAGATCAAAGTCATCGAAGATATCCCGGATCAATTGACAAGTGTGAAGGAGGTGCAAAGGTTGACCGGAAGGTTGGCGACCCTAAGCAAATTTATATCAAGATCCTCGGAGAAATGTCATCATTTCATTTCGCTCTTGAAAAAGAAGAATGATTTTATGTGGACTCCGGAATGTCAACAAGCATTGAAAGACTTGAAAAGGTACTTATCTAGTCCTCAACTATTGTCAAAACCAATGGAAGGTGAGTAGTTGTTAATTTATTTAGCAGTTTCGAAAGTAGCGGTAAGTGCTATTATGATCCGAGAGGAGGAAGGTATGCAATTTTCTGTTTATTATGTTAGTAAGGTTTTGCCGGGAGCGGAGACACGCTATCCTCACTTAGAAATATTGGCTATAACTCACGTAGTCGCCTCTCGAAAGCTAAGGCCTTATTTTCAGTGCCATCCGATAGTCGTTGTGATGACTTTTCCCTTGAGGAACGTCCTTCATAAACCTGAATTGTCAGGCCGATTAGCTAAATGGGCGGTAGAAATTAGTGAATTCGATATTGAATATAAACCCAGGACTGTGATCAAGTCACAAATTTTGACCGACTTCGTAGCTGACTTTAGTCCAGGACTGATGCCTTTAGCTGCTAAAGAAGCAGTTTTAGTGTCGAAAACTGTATCAAGTGTTTGGACCTTGTTTACTGATGGATCTTCCAATGTAAAAGAGCCTGGTCTTGGGATAGTGTTAATCACTCTTTCAGGAGAAATCCTGAGACATAAAATTAGAACTGTACTATTAACTAACAATGAAGCTGAGTACGAGGCTTTGGTTGTAGGACTTGAGTTAGCTTGGGGACTAGGCTCTGAGGTTATTAAAATAAAGAGTGACTCCCAGCTGGTAGTGAACCAGTAATATGGAATTTTCGACACCAAAGATGAGCGCATGCAACAATACTTGAATGGGGTTCAGGTATTGCTTTCCCGGTTCAGGGAATGGTCGATCATCCACATTCCAAGAGAAAAACAATCTGGAGGCAGATGCATTGGCCAATTTGGGGTCGTCCACGGAAATGAAGGGATCTGATTCTGGTACGGTAGTTTAATTATTGCATTCGATATTGGACGTGGACGGATATTGTGAAGTTAATTCAATAAACCTAATTTGGGATTAGAGAAATGAGTTTATAGAGTACTTAAGGCATGGCAAATTTCCTGAAGATCTGAAAGCATCCCGGGTGCTTCAGACTAAAGTTGCTCGGTATTACCTTGTTGATGGTCAATTATACATGAGGTCTTTTCAAGGACCATTGACTCAGTGTTTAGGGACATCGGAGATTGATTATGTGATAAGAGAAGTTCTCGAAGGAGTATGCGAAAATCATTCTGGTGCAGATTTGTTGGTTCTCAAATTAATATGGGCTAGCTACTATTGGTCTCGGATGGAACAAGACACGAAGGCATTCGTTCAAAAATGTGATAAGTGTCAGTGTCGTGCAAAGTTAGTGCATTAACCGGAAGAAATTTCGCATTCGGTGGTGTCACCATGGCCATTCAGGAAATGGGGGATGAACATAGTTGGTTCCTTACCACAAGGGCCAGAGCAGGTAAAATTTCTTTTGGTTCTAACTCACTATTTCACTAAATGGGTTGAAGCAGGTGCTTACAAAAAGATCAGAGATCGAGAAATAATTGATTTCATATGTGATCACATCATCTATCGGTTTGGAATACCAAAAGAAATTGCATGTGACAATGGGCCACAATTTTAGGTTCCAAAGTCACAAAGTTTTTGGAAAGATTGAAGATCAAACAGATTACATTTTCTCCATACCATCCAAGTGTTAACGGACAAGCGGAGTCAACCAATAAGGTAATAATTCAAAATCTCAAAAAGAAATTAGAATATGCTAAAGGTAATTGGCTAGAAGAGCTACTGGGAGTACTGTGGGCATACCGATCGATGGTGAAGTCAAGCACGGGGGAAACACCATTTTTCGCTTATGTACGGTGCAGAAGCTTTGATCCCAATGGAGATTGGGAAATCGACCATAAGGTATTCCCCGAGCAAACAAGGAGGCGAATAATGAAGCAATGCTGATTAAGTTGGATATGCTCGAAGAACATTGAAATTTACCTTATGTGAGGATGGTGGCACAAAATCAAAGAATGGAAAGATATTACAACCGCAGAGAAAATCTTCGATATTTCAAAGTCGTAGATTTGGTTTAGAGAAAAGTAACTCAAAGTACTCGAGAGCTTAATGCCGAAAAGTTGGGACCAACGTGGGAAAGACCTTACCGTATTTTAGCTATAACCGATAAATGTTCATATCAATTAAAAAACCAAGATGGAGTTAAATTTCCAAGCAATTGGAACGTGACTCACCTCAAAAGGTATTGCTGCTGAAGATCCTTGCTGATACTGAAAGTATATGCTGAACTCTTTTTTCTTCGTCCAATTTTTATCCTAATTGAGTTTTTCTGGAAAGGTTTTTAATGAGGCAACAATATAAAGCACACTACGAAGAAAGTGTCATCAGTGATAACAAGATCTCTAGTGTTTGAAATCTCATACTTAGAATACGAACACTTGGGGAAATTATTACATATTAGAGCACTAAAAGTGTCCAGAAAACCGGGGACTGTTAGAACCGAAGGCTATGTCGTATCAGGACCGGGGACTGTTAGAACTGGAGGCTATGTCTTATCAGGACAGGGGACTGCATGATCAGCCCTAGAAATAAGTTATATAAGTTACTCACATGTATTGGAAGCTTGATTTACTTAAGCAAACGAATGTTTATGTAAATGTGCTTTTAAAGATGGAAGGAATAAATCAAAGTCCTTTTATTTTTATCTTATTTCTTTTCCAAATGATATGTTAAATTATTTTCTGTTTGAAAGTTATTTAAACTTCAAATGCTTGTGCCGGAATGAATAAGAGACGTCCTCTTCAACATCACCGTAAACATAAGGGCCCTCTCTTATGAAATTCTCATAGTCAAAGGGTAGATTCCAGAAGTATGAATGCCCGAAATTAAACTTATCAGATATAAAAAGAATTTCCGAGTTTTATCAGTTAAATAAAAAAGAATATTTCTTGCACAATATTTAAGAAAAAAAAAATTCTTTCATTACTTAAAATACCAAACTCAATAAAGAAGTTTTGGCATAGTTACGAAGGAAAAGTAAAATATATACATCAATTATTTTTGCCTGCGGAGCCCGAAGGAAGAGAATTGTCTTCAGTTTCTTTTGCAGGAGAAGGTTGTTCTGCATCCGGTTCAAACTTCAAAGCCTTCTTCTTCTTCTTCTTCTTCTTCTTCTTCTTCTTCTTCTTCTTCTTCTTCTTCTTCTTCTTCTTCAGCTCCCCCCGATTTTTGAATACTCGGAGCTGGTGTTCGAAGAGCTTGAAGCAATGGGCCAAGCTGGAATATTATCGAGAGCAGTTGTCTCCAATCCACAAGCTTTGACAATGCAAACATCTATATTTGCAATGCCTTCTTTGGCCTCCTCCAAATTACTCTTTCTCCTCATGTGGTAAATAACACATATTTTTTCGAGGAGGAAAGAATCTTTTTGATCTTGGAGTTTAGCTTAGAGTTTCTCGATGTTGGATTAAAGTTTATTATTTTCAGCTCGAACTATGCTGATCCTGGAATCCAGGTCGGTATTGGTTCTCACGTGTTCACTGTTCTGCTCCATGTCCTTTTTGAACCACTCTTACATTCTCTCTCTCTTCTCCTCTGCAGCAGTAACCACTTCGGTTTTGGAGCGTAAGCTAGCTTCCAAATTATTGATTTGCCCCATAAAATCAAACTTACGCTCGGTCGCGGCAGTTACAACATCATGCAGTTCAACCCACTTGGCCTTTGCCTCCTTAAGCTCTTCATGTAATTGAGCGGCTTCTTGGCTGTGGGCCTTCCTTTATTGCTCAAATTGCTTCAGTTGGGCTTCGAGTTCGCCCATTTGAGTGACTTTTTCTTCCAAAATCGGAAGATGCTCGGCAAGCTAATTTTTATCGGCAACAAGTTGATTTCGTTCCGTTGTAAGATCTTCTTTGTCCAAAATTAATTTTTGCAGGCCCTCGGAAGTAAGGAGGTTATCCTAAAAAGGTTAAAGTTGAGGTTATGGAGGCAAAAGTTTAGCAAGAAAAAAGAAAAGAGAAATATTAAATTGATACATGGGCTGAACAATGCATGCTATTGTTGATCAGCCATTCAATAGAAAGATTATCCATCTTTCTCCAATCTTTGTCTATGGCCAGAGGCTTCAGGTAATTGGCAACCTCCACCAGTTTGGAGAGTAGGTGGCACTCATTCGAAATCGTGAGAATGACACTCCGTTTCCTGCTAGGGTTTTGAGTGGTTGCCAGATAAGTGTTCCCTAGATTTCCATGGTCGGGTGACCGTGGGGAAGGAACATCATCTCTCTGTTCGGTTAGGGCCGGTGGAGAATTAGCAGTCGGTATAGAAGGTGTTGCGGTTGCGGTTGTAGTTGGTGTAGAAGTTGATGGCGGGGGAATGAAGGGGTAGTGCTCCTCTGAATGGAAGCGTCGATAGGAGCCCTGAAACTAGACTCAATATTTTCAACTAGTTCCATTTCCATGAAGAGTCCTTGAAGCTCTCCCGGCCGAGCATCTGGTTGAGTTGATGAAGATATTTTTCTTCTTTGAAGAGGAACCGCTTCATCTTCAGTTCCTTCTTCAACAAGGACCACTGCGACTGGTCTAGTTGGATCTTCTTTTGTTGAAGTTTCCTCCTGGGTCCCAACCGTAGAGGTATGTTTTCTCTTTGGTTTCTTATCCTTGGGATGTAGACTCCGGGAGGAGGCACCTTCACCGGAAGCGAGTGAGGATTCACGACCCCTCTTTCGGTTAAGGAGATTTTGTAATTGTTGTTGGGCTTCCTCTGGGTCATCGGAGATGTCAACAACATAGTAAACAACAGATCCCTTCAGAAGGTCTGTGTATTGCAAAAAGGGGAGTCAACAAACTGGTTCTGAGTCATGTTGAAAATTGAAATAAGGAAAGAAAAACTTTTACTTACGTACCATGGTTTTTAGCTTTCCAATTGAATCTGGGAGCAATTTCTTTCCACCACGGGATTCCGGTGTGGAAATATGTAGAATTTATTTTACCCATTGAATCAAGTTCTGTACCGATGGTGGTTCACTACGGGTAGCTGGAGTAAGGAAAGTAAAAGTTAGCAGCAAAGGAAATTTTCTTCAACACAATAAAGAAAAATATGTTCGAAAACTTACAAGTAAAATTCCAAGATTTGGGAATAGCAGGAGTTGACACCAGGAGAATGTCTCTAGTGGCAATGACAACAAACCATTCCTTCCATCTACGGTCGTTATCATCATTGATGCTGGTAACAATGGCATGATGGCCGCGTTTGCTGAGCTTTAGCATATCTCCACGGAAGTTGATCAAATATGCGAGGGTTAGGGTTTCCCTGGCCTCGGAACACAATTTTCAAAGGCAAGCCACCGTACGCCATATTGATAGGCCTACATGAGCCAAACAGATTTGGTAACGGTGACAGAATTCTAAAATTATGGGATCAATTTCTTGATTCAATCTCAAAGTAAAATGGTATGTATAAACATACACGGACCCTGATTTGGTAAAGGTGACCCTTTCCACCTCATTGGGGGCAAAGACTTCGATGTTATTCCAGTTGCAATCTTCTTTTACAACGGAAATACTGTTAGGGCGAATGAAAGAAGGATTTCTATGGACAAGCCAATTTCTGTCACTTTTGGGGTTGATTGGTCCCTTATGTACTTGAAGGTCCAATTAAGAATGAAGTTGTGAAGGTATGATGGTGTTAAGGATAGGAGGCTCAGATTTAGCATCAACTTCTTTGGTTTTATTCTTTTTAGGGCCACCACCGATGAGAAAACCAAAGTTTTCGAAGACAGAGGTAGTAGAAGACATTGTGGTAAGAAGTTTAAGTAAAAAGACTTTACTGAGGAAGAAAGATTTTGCAATAGGGTTCCAAGGAAATTCGAAGAAGAAGAAGGGTTTGTAAAAGTGATGAGTAGTGGAGAAATTTATACACAACAAAATTCATGGTTACGATTACATTGAAAATTGGCGAAAATATTTGTCGAATCAGGAAATTACACCTGTTCGGGTCATTAAATGCGAGAAGACGTGCGTCCTTTCAAGTGTCAGAAATCATTCAGGAGCTTTCCGCCCAAGAAAAGGTGTCTTATCTACTTCCCGGTAACACAAGATTTTATCACCGAAAAGTAGGAGGCTATCTGTATGGGGTAAAATTGGTTAGCGACAGTTGGATGAATGACGAGATGACACGTGAAACTGAAGAGAGGTAAGATATGAGTCAGCAAATAGTTGGCACCGAATACAAGCATGTGACCGGTGCTGAGTAAGTTCCGAAGGCATTGGAACCGAGAACGAAGATTTGAAATGATGACATCGGTTAGAAAGGGCATCATTCAATGAGCAATCGTTACAAAGAATCTCAGTATTAACGTTCGACCGTTATGCAACGATCAATAGAAGTTTTATTCTCATTCAAGAAGAGATTTTGAGGATCTTGTCTCCCTGAATAGAGCTAATAAAAAAATTTGTATCCATAATTGGACACCAGAAATCATCTGTACTCAAAAGCTAAGATTTTCTCTTACTTTATAAAATTATTCTCTTTCTTTTGCTCTTAACTCTATTCTTATCAATGCTTCTGAAAAAGCTAGATCCACAACCAGGTTTGTATTTTCTTCAAGTTATTTTAATAATCTTGTTTCTGTTCTAACTATTTTTATATTCTTGGGTCAAATTAATTTACGTCTATAAACAACGTTACAAATTTAACTGTATCATTTTACGAGTAAACAAATAGAAAGTACAAGTTACTAATATTATATTCTCATTTTTCACATTATGTTCTACAAGACTAGACAATCACCATCAACATTTCGGTTAGGTCCGAAATAATCCTTTGTTCAATAACTCCTTGCGCTATATACAATTATTCAGTTAAGAAGTATCAAATGTGCCAAAACTGAATCTTTTGTTTAGTCATCTAGTCATCCGAGATGTCACAATTGCAAGAGCAAATACATTAATGACGAGGAAATATTTTTTGTTATGTTTTCTACACGTATACAGAGAATAAGGGAAAGAGGACGCCGTAATTACTGAATATAACTAAAAATAACAGAGTAGTTAAGTTTAAGATGCCTACTAACGACTAATGAGGTTCTCATTTAAAAGGCTGGATATGTAATATTCCCATCATATTTTAGCATTTGTTTCAATGAAGAAATCAACTTTTTAATGTAATTTATGTCTGTGTATGTATTGTGCATATGTCCATCAGTCCGTGTGCGTTACACTTTGTCGATCAGTATCCCAAAGAAATGCATATAGATACAGAAAAATAGTTGGACTTGCAATAATTGGCATAACCTCAAATTTTCCATGAAAAATCATAACGTTGATTTGATGTTTTACCTCTGTAACCATAAATCTTGTGAAGGTCCTATATTCTTATATAATTCACACTTAAACGTGAAAAGGACATCAATAATTTTAGATAATTAAGTTGAACATGCTACCTTAGAATTGATGCAAATCCCCCAAAGATAGGGTTATAGGTTAGTACATTTATCATTGGTCCGACCAACACAGCATAGTAACTCCAAAATTTTAAAATCCACCCTCCCCTATACCCCTACCCTAAAAGAGAGAAAAATAATGCAAATTAACCAGATAATTGGAGCACTCAACGGTAGATTTAAGAGAGGTTCGGTCGATTCAATTGAACTTATTATTTTCGATCGACTTGAATGCGATATGTATATGAATTTTTTTAATATATATATATATATATATAAAAAAAGATTACAAACATTCTAAGTACTCGACTAATTTTAAATCCTCCTGGATTCGCCTCTTGAATTGGTGAAATAAAAAGTTATAAGTAATAAAAATACGTTCTTTAATTTAGTGGATCGGAGTGCCCACAATCCATATTTTTTGCTATTATGGCAATTGTCAAAGTGAAGTAAGCCCAACTTAGATGCCAGCCTATCTTAATCATGACAGAGAGAGCAAGAAAGCGACGAATTTTAAGCCTGTGATTGTTATATAGAACGTTGCCATTCAACTTCTAGTACTCAAAACAAGTCATACACAACACACGAATTGGGCAGTTATTTCCTATCTAACTGACAACCCTCTCAACTTTCTGCAACAATGGTCAGTGCTTGCTATCCTCTACCTCCCCCTTCTCCCTATCCCTTAATTAACACCCTCCAACAAAAAAAGATAAAAAAATAAAATAACTTTCTTGGTTCTTTTTATGTGTTGTCAGGAGGAAGGTACAAAGTTAGAGTACAATTCTGTAAGCTCATACAAAATTAAAGGAAAAGGTGGATTCAGAGCTTCTTCCTTCATCTATGGTAAGAGAGTTATTTCCTGTCCTATGTAGGGAAACAACAATGGTTAATGTTTGAGAATTTTGTCGTAATTATTACTTTGTAGGTTTTGTGGGATTAGATAACATTGGATTTGTAGCAAACATGGTGAGTATGGTCTTATACTTGTCATTCAAAATGCATTTCGACCTCAGCGGCTCAGCCAACACTGTCACTAACTTATTGGGCTCAACGTACTTGCTCTCAATCATTGGTGGTTTTATTTCTGATACTTACCTCAGCAGATTCCATACCATTCTCATATTTGGAACAGCTGAAATACTTGTAAGTAATCATTAATTTACGTACAAGCACCACTTTGCATTGAAACCTTTGTTGCAATTATATAGCTTCTCTATAGCATTTTACTTTTATGATGGTATTTTTGGAATTTTCAATAGAATAAACGTCAGAAAATTAGTTTTTGGACGGACAGGGTGCTAAAAATATTAGTTTCTTCATATGTAGGCATGGACATTGATGACAATTCAAGGTCGTTACTCAAGTTTGCAACCACAAGTATGTGGAAAGTCAAACTGTTTAGAAGGTGGGATAGCACTATTATTCTATGGTTCACTTTGCTTGTTAGCATTGGGGACTGGTGGGGTAAGGGGAGCACTTCCTGCATTGGGTGCTGACCAATTTGATCAGAATGATCCAAATGAGGCCAAGGCTCTTGGGAGATACTTCAATTGGCTGTTGCTTAGCTCAGTTTCAGGTTCAGCAATTGGAGTCACTGTCATTGTTTGGGTTAGCACTAATAAAGGTTGGTGGATTGGTTTCCTCATTAGTTTGGGTGCTACTTTCCTTGGTTTCCTTATTTTTCTCTTTGGAAAGCCTTTCTACCGACTCCAAGTTCCTGCTGAAAGCCCTCTCACAAGGATTTTGCAGGTTTAATTTCCCACTCTCTTCTTTCTTTCATTTTGGTTTTTTATATTTTTGAAACCCGACTAATCCGGATTTGCATGTCATAACATTTATTTAAGAAACAAAATATTCCTACCAAAATAGCAATACTTTTTCTTTAATATTTAAGTAACAATTTAAGTTATATAAGATTTTTTATACTAACGATGTTAGTTACCATCTTTACCAGGTTACCTATTAATGCTTAAAAACTTATATGTAATTAGTTTAAGAATTTAAGTTAGGAGTATATGTCTATTGTGCAATATTTTTTTACATAGTCAGTACATAATTAAGTTGTCGTAGTAGGTCATTTAATTAACATTTTCACTAGGTTACCAATTACTAGGAGTATATTAATCATAAAAATTTACATGTAATACCTTATAAGTAACCTGATGGGTAAATATGTTTTACAGCAACATAGAAATATTAAGGGCAATAGTCAAATTGTATATGCATAATGCGTTTATGTTACTTCGCCTCTATCCTAATGTAATTCCCTTACATTGGTCAGATTTACATTTTCTGAAATTAATCATACTTCTAAGAGTTTACATATTCTTTATTATTATTTTTTGGTTCGACTAAATCAAATTATAAAAGCCTGCAGTATTTTTATTTTGTCATTCGATGTAATTTAATCTTATTATTCAAATATTCACAGAATATTACATGTCAAATAGGAAATCCTTAAAATAAATTAAATCATGACACTATTCAGGGCTAATTGCATGACTGTCATATAACTAAGAATCGTGTATTTTTTTCAATTACATAGGATATATGGTGTAAATTCTGTAAAACAAATTGTTGGTATTATATATAGGTTATCACAGTGGCAATCAGAAACCGAAAGTTGCAATCACCAGAAAATCCTGAAGAGTTGTATGAGATTAATGTGAAAGAATCAGACTCATCAAAGCCAAAAATTGCACATACTGATCAATTCAGGTAATGTTATATCTCACTAATATAATTGGACGCTATGATTTTATGCTTTTATTTTGTTATTTCTTATTTTTTAATTTAAAGACCCCAACTGGGGAAAACGAGACAAGAAGAAAAAGGGAACCCAGGGAATAAATTTTTCTGAGTCCATTTCTGAAAAAGTTAGCTTATTTAGTTATTTCTTCTGATTAAAAGACTAGATACT
This sequence comes from Nicotiana tabacum, assembly GCF_000715075.1. Taxonomy (NCBI): domain Eukaryota; kingdom Viridiplantae; phylum Streptophyta; class Magnoliopsida; order Solanales; family Solanaceae; genus Nicotiana; species Nicotiana tabacum. The sequence continues at coordinate 73,153,661 of NC_134088.1, read as the reverse complement.
TTCAAAAGAAGTTGCCATTTCCCAAAAGTATCACAACTACGGTCTACGCTGGAACCTATAATACTTAATTTAAATAAATTCGTCAATATTACACTGGACAATGTGGCAATTAAAGTGACAGGTTAAAAGATACGTAATACTCATTCGATTGAGGTTATGATGTTATTCTTTTCGAGAATTGATGCTCATTAATTAGTAGCTATGATTATTTCTAAATATTTATATCAAGATTGGCTACATAATTCTAGAGCTTAGACGGATGATGTTTGCGTACATAAGTTACATACATTGATATATTGCAATTTTTTTATATGATTAATGTAGTTTAACTTGTTGCAGATACTTGGACAAAGCTGCAATTCTTCCTAAAACTGTTGAGCCCACACAATGGACAGTTTGCACAGTGACCAAAGTAGAAGAAGTGAAAATATTAACAAGAATGATGCCTATCATAGCTAGCACAATTTTAATGAACACATGTTTGGCCCAACTCCAAACATTCTCAGTCCAACAAGGCTATCGAATGAATCGTCACTTTGGCTCTTTTGAAATACCAGCACCTTCAGTACCAGTAATTCCATTACTTTTCATGTGTTTTCTCATACCAATTTATGATTTTGTATTTGTTCCTTTTGCTCGAAAAATCACCAATCATCCCTCTGGCATCACACAACTCCAACGTGTCGGCGTCGGATTAGTCCTTTCGATTATTTCCATGGGTATAGCTGCACTTGTTGAGATAAAAAGAAAACACCAATCCTTGAAAAATCCATTGGAGCCTATCCATGTTTTTTGGCTATCTTTTCAATATGGGATTTTTGGAATTGCTGATATGTTTACCTTAGTGGGAATGCTTGAGTTTTTCTACAAGGAAGCCCCAGAAGGAATGAGGTCACTGTCTACTTCTTTTACATGGATTTCACTCTCTTTTGGGTACTACTTGAGCAGTGTTTTTGTGGATATTATCAATTCAGTGACCAAAAGATTTTCACAAAGCAACAAAGGATGGTTGGCTGGCCAAGATTTGGATCAAAATAATTTGCAACTTTTCTATTGGTTCTTGGCCATTTTAAGCTGCCTAAACTTTATAAATTATCTCTATTGGGCATCTTGGTACAAGTACAAATCAGATGACAAGTTGGACACTAAGCCCAAATCAGGGGATAATGTTACTTTGCCCAAATCAGCCTCAGTAAGTAGGGTGCCATTCCTTAAGGCAAATGAGAATGATGCAGCAGATGTTTCCTCCATTGGACACAAGTGAAGAAAAACTTATAAGGAGAAAAAGTAAATAGATTAAAAGATGCAGTTATTGTTTTAATTAAATTAGCAACAAAAACAAGAAATGCTTCTCGCTACTTGTTTTTGTCTTGTTATGTTTTTATGGGCTGTTTTGTTTTTCTTGGCTGTGTGTTTTCATGCAAGTGCATGATTTTTGGGTTATATAAGTTTTCGGAGTGGTGCTTGCTTTTAATTAATTTCATAAGTAAACTATGGGAAATCACGAGGGGTCAAATTTCCCACATAGATGGGTTGATATTTAATCAGGTTGTAAAATTTTTTAAAGTGTAAAATGAATGATGTGTTCAACATAGTTACTGTTACACGGCGCCTTCCTGAAATTCCTTGGAAGGGCGACGTAAGGCTAAGCAACCGATATCCGTGTAGTTACTGTCCGCCAACTAAGGTCCCCTCCGTACGCTAAACTAGATTGTCAGTGCCGTACGGAAAAACCAATGTCAAGAGCAATTGAGAGAACATAAAAGAGAATTGAGAATGAAAGAAAGCTTGATTGTATTAATAAAAGCTCTTATAGAAAAGCAATATGGTGTTAGGGGGAGAGACACCAGTACAGAGAATTGCTTAAAGTTTGATTGCTTGATCCCCCTTAATAATGCTTAAAAAAAAATAAACCAAAGTTACATGACTTGAACTATCTAAGCTGTAGAAACATACTTAACGCAAATGAAGGAAACCTACTCTATATTTACAATGAAAAGGATTTAGTCTTCTACAAGGTAGAAACAAGTATGTCGGCAACAACTTTGTCTTTAGCATAAGAGTCTACGCACGCGATGCTGTCAGCGCGCGACACTATTTGCATCTGCCTGCGGCTGGGCACTGGCACTTGGCATCAGGGTTTGCGGGCGCGACATTGTTTGTGCGCGTGACGCTGTTGGAATCTGCCCGCGGTTGGGCGCTGGTGAGGCATCAAGATCTGAGTGCGCGACACTATTTGTGCGCGCAACACTCTTGGCATCATCATGGTCTGTACGCGCGGCACTGTTGGCATCTGCCAGCTGATGGGCGCTGGCGAGGGTTATCGGTGGGGCGACAGAGGCACATGCACTCTTATCACTTGGCGCTGCCGAGACCACGGGGCGACCGTGGCGCTAGGTGTTAGGAGGCTTGCTAGGACGCCACGGGGCGCGTCCAAGGGGTCATGGGGCATGGATGGAAAGAAACCCATGACATTCTCCCCCACCTGAGTTGGCAACGTCCTCAGAGCCTCACATGCAAGGTGATGATTGATCAGGTTCTTTTAGGCCTGAAGGTCTGTTCCCCCCAGTCTTGTGAGGTGGCTTTGTGAATGATGCTCCATGTCTTATTGAAATGATTTGAGCCGGCTGACATGGAAGTCTGGATTGATTTTCCACCGGGCTAGGGTATTCATCTGGTATGTGGCTTTCCCAATGCGTCTTTCAATGGACAAGGGTCCGATGTATTTTTGCAATAGGCGAGGGTCATGGGTCCTCTCTGCAAGCAAGTACCGCTTTGGGATTCTTACCATCACTTTGTATCCTGCTTGATGTTGGACAAAGCGAAGGTTTTGTTCGGCATACCTCTTTGCCCTTTCTTGGGCTTTGATATGATAGCTCTACATTATCTCCAAAGTTTGCTCCCATTCCTTCGAGAAACTGGCAGCTTGAGGCGATTTTGGCATGTTTGGTGCATTCACTGTCTGTGGGAGTAGCGGTTGCTGTCCGGTAACAATTTCAAAAGCGCTTTTGTCTGAACTAGAGCTCTTTTGAGAATTGAAACACAATTGAGCAGCATTCAAAAGCTTCACCCAATTCGCATGTGATCCGGTTGCAAAGTGGCGGAGATATTCCTCCAGCATGTCATTGAACCGTTCTGCCTGGCCATCTGCTTGTTGATGAAAGCTTGAGTTGTGATTCAATTTGGATCCGAGGCACCCAAAAATATGGGTCCAAAATTTGCTAGTGAAGCGTGAATCGCAGTCACTAATGATGTCCTTGGGCAATCCCCAATATTTGACAATATGAGAGAAGAAGAGTCGAGTTGTATCTTCTGCCGATATGTTCTGTGGGGCTGCTATGAAGGTGGAATACTTGAAAACCCGGTCTACCACAACCAAGATGGTTACAAGATCTTCAACCTTGGGCAATCCTGTGATGAAATTCAGGGAAACACTTTCCCAAGGTCTCTTTGGGACAAGTAATGGCTCTAAGAGTCCTGCTTGTGCTGAGCGATCCGACTTGTCCTTCTGGTATTCTTGACAAGTCTTCATGCACTGAGGGGCACCATCAGTCATTTGAGGCCGATGATATGATTGTTGATTCTTGATGTTGAGGGTAGCCGGAACCATAGGTTCATGTCTTTTGACTTCCTTCTTTGACTAAATGGCCGAGATATTTTCAGCGGCCATCTTTATGGGTATGCATGGTATGATGCGGGGTTTGGCCCCATTTTCTCCCATCATCAGGAGCATGTCAGTATATGGTTCTGGTATAGTGTTGATTTGCCTCACGAATTCCAATCCCACTATCAGTTTGAAGTCATCAATGATTACTATTCGTAGGTTGAATCTTCCTTCGTATGGGCCAAGCTTCATTGGCACTTATTTGGCTATTCCACTCACTGGCTGTGGTGGTGAGTTGATGGCCTTGACGCGACCCCTACTCTTTTGCACAACTAGACCGAGGCGTTGCACTTGAGTCGAGGTTAAGTAGTTGTGGGTAGCCCCCGTATCTATCATTCCCCGAATGGGTTTGCCGTTTACTTTCATTTCGACGAACATTAGGATCCTCTCTTGTGTGGTATGAGGCCTCTCATCCGCCTTCTTTTTCCCTTTCTTAGCGATTGGGCATGCATCCTTCTTAGGGTTACCAGCACTGGTTCCCGCCAAAGTATCAGGGATGGAGCCAACAATTGCATTGAAGGCACCTACTTGCTCTGCGTCGTCTGAGTCGTCATCTGACCTATCTTCAATAGTCTGATGAGCATTGATCTGTGTATGTGGGTATTCATTGTTCCAATGTTTCCCACCGTAATGACGACATTCTGAAGGGGGCTTTCTCCCCTGATTGTTGTTGACTGATGCAACACTGTTACTGCTTGAGGAAAGAGTCTTAGATTTGGATGCACTTCTATCTCCTCCATTTCATCTAGGTCCACCATTGAAAGGTTGGCTCCCGTTGTATCCCCCTCGGACAGGCGGCTGAGGCCTATCCTTCCGAGTTTCTATATGATAATCACCAAGGCATTCTGCAACTTGGATCACCTTGGGCAAGGTATCTACCCTTTGTCTTTGCAGCTCCATACGAGTATGAGGTTTCAAACCTTCTATGAATGCGAAGAGTTTGTCTTTGTCCCCCATATCCCGTATGTTTAGCATGAGCGCGGAGAATTCGCCCACGTAATCCCGCACTGACCTAGTCTGTCGGAACTCCCGCAACTTTCTCCTTGCATTGTATTCCACGTTTTCGGGGAAGAACTGCAGGCGTATGACTGCCTTCAGTTCTGCCCATGTGTTGAGAATATCTTCCCCGGACCTGATGGCTTCATATTTCATTCGCCACTAGAGTTTAGCATCACCCTGAAGATACATGGCAGCAGTTGCTACCTTTTTGTCTTCTTCCAACTCTCCTACGACATCAAAGTATTGTTCGATGTCGAAGATGAAATTCTCCACTTCTTTAGCATCCCGAGCTCCGTTGTATGGCTTTGGCTCCAGAATTTTCAGCTTTTGTGGCACAGTGGCGAGGTTCGTGGCACCCCTGATTTGGTTTTCGCCTCCTCTGAGTAGGCCTTGTAGGGCAACATTGACAACATTGAGATGGCTTGTCAAGTTGTCTATGGATTGCTGCATGGCAGTCACCTTGTCAGCCTCTAGTTCCTGATGGGCTAAATCCTCAGTGCGCTCCTATTGTAGGTCCTCGAATTTGCCATTCGGCTGCCTCTATGGTTGCCATTTCCCGGTCTCTCTCAAAGTCGTGACTGATGTTTGCTATGTCAACTTCGGCCTGCCGCATTCTGCGGTCCAAGTAATCCAACCTTTGCACTAGGATGGTTCTTAGATCAGGAACCGTATCCACGATGGGCCATAATACGTCAACCGTCTCTTCAAGGACCACGATGCGATCCCCATAATTCACCATGGTTAGAAATGGTGGTAATGGCAATGTGTTGCCTCGTCCGATGTCGAGCCTAGGCTCTGATACCAACTATTACGCGACGCCTTCCTAAAATTCCTTGGAAGGGCGACTTAAGGCTAAGCAATCGATGTCCGTGTAGTTACTCTCCGCCAACTTAGGTCCCCTCTGTACGCTAGACTAGATTGTCAGTGTCGTACAGGAAAATCAATGTCAAGAGCAATTGATTGCATTAATGAAAGCTATTACAGAAAAGCAATACGGTATCGGGGGGAGAGACACCAGTACAGAGAATTGCTTGCTTGCTAGAAAGTTTGATTGTTTGATCCCCCTTAATAATGCTTAAAAAAATAAAGCAAAGTTACATGACTTGACCTATCTAAGCTGTATAAGCACACTGAAAGCAAATGAAGTTAAACTACTCTATATTTACAATGAAAAGGACTTAGTCTTCTACAAGGTAGCAACAAGTTCGTTGGCAAAAACTTTGTCTTTAGCATCAGGGTCTACGCGCGCGACACTATTTGTATCTGCCTGCGGCTGGGCGTTAGCACTTGGCATCAGGGTTTGCGGGCACGATATTGTTTGTGCGTGCGACGCTGTTGGAATCTGCCTGCGGTTGGGCTCTGGTGAGGCATCAGGACCTGGGCGCGCGACACTCTTGGCATCATCATGGTCTGTGCCCGCGGCACTGTTGGCATCTGTCATCTAATGAGCGCTGGCGAGGGCTATCGGTGGGGCGACAGAGGCACATGCGCGCTTGTCACTTGGTGCTGCCGAGATCACGGGACCGACCGTAGCACTAAGCGTTGGGAGGCTTGCCAGGACGCCACGGGGCGCGTCCAAGGGGTCATGCGGCATGGCTGGAAAGCAGCCCATGACCATGATCTTTCATTCTCCGTTGTCTTCTGCTCCCTAATTATGCAGTATGGGCTATTGTGCTAGCCCAAATAGATTCAATAAGGGAACCTATGAGTTTTCCCTCGGAAAATTGAGGGCGAAGTGCAGCAATGGCTACTTTAACCCGCTATTTAAAATATATCTATAATTTACAATGTATTTAAAGATTAGCCAATTCACCCAAACTTCACGACTAAGTATCCTGAATTTGGAAATTCAAGACTTAGTATCCTGAATTTTTGAGTTACTAATTTGAAATTCAGGACTAAGTATTCTGAATTTTTAAACTACTAATTTAAAATTTAGGACATAAGATTTGAACTTCTGGACACAATTTTCGAATTTAGGACACGAAGTCCTAAATTTGAAATTTGAGGTTTAAACTCTAGGACGCCATATCTTGAAGTTTGAGCGAAATTGTCTAATTTTTAAATACATTATAAACAATGAATATATTTTAAACAACATGCTTAAAAGTGGCTACCTGATGTCATTTTCACAAAATATGATGGGCTAAATACTCATGATTTAAGTTTGTCGAGCTAAGCATGTTTGGATTTGAAAGAAGGGATAATTATGGCCCAATACACAGTTGGCCTTCTAGTATATCGGATTTGGCCCAATTTTTCTTTTATTACCTGCATAACCCAGTATTTACACTGTAGCTCATGTTTTTAAAAAAGGGACCTTTTCGTATATATATGAAATTTTAAACTTATTTTCCGGTTTATCTAAGTTTTTCTATTTACAGGAAGTAACTAAGGTTTTTTACAAGATATATATACAAATTCGGTCAAAATCTACAATATATCTATAACTTGTATGTATATATATATATATATATTGTAGAACCCGATCAAAAACTATAATTTTAGCTATAATTTACATACAACTAATATACAACTGTATAAAATTATGTTAGTTGTATATACCTTGTATGTCACTTTTACACCCGAAATACAAAATATATACAATTTGTTTATGTCTTCTTTTTCGAGTTTAAATATAAAATTCTATCCAAAACCACCTCGAATCTTCACCAAATTCTTCCAAAATTGAGATATAAACTCCAAAGGATATTTCCTATTATTTGCAACAACACCCAATCCAAACAAGTAATAATTTTGCAAAATTCTATTTTCGAATTCAAAGCTTCGAAACTTTTTAATGGGTGTCAATGAAATTTTTAACGAATTAATATCGATATATGTAACTAATAAGTTCATCGATTTGATATTCAGTGGTATAATTGGTTACATGCTTTACTCTACCGAGGGACCAGAAGTTGGCTTCAAGAATTCTATGAACTCTATCGACAAAGATACTACCTTTGTCAAGTCCAAGGGATCGCCTTTGAAGTTCTATAATTCTCCAAGCGGGTATTCTTCTCCAGGCATGACCTTTTCGTATAAGGACTTTAGGGGAGGAAGAGAAAATAGGGAAGACTAGATTCTGTTATACAAATTATAATTAGTGATACAATTAGTATAAATGGACTAATTTTAATAAAGAATGTAGCAGTTAGGGGTTAGTTCCTGAAGTTAGTTAGTAGGAGCCAAAAGTTAGTTAGAAGTTAGTTGAGAAGTTGTTAAGAGAATCTCATTACAGCTCAACTATTACATATAAGGATTGTATCACATTCTTGAATAACAATTACAGTTCTTTCAATAACAATCTTCTTCTTTCTCTCTTTCTCTATTCTTCTTCACCATAGTTAACCTTCGAGCTGTCTCTGTTTCAGCTCCTAGAGACTATATTCGAATCTCGAATTTCTCTAATCACTGCATTAGAATATTATTGGTATCAGAGCAATTTTTATTGGATATCAAAAAATGATGAAATGGGGTAAATCTGTTGAAAATTCAGTGGCCGAACTGGGCGATATCAGAGAATTGATGCAACAATTGATTTCGACAGTAGGCTCTTTAGCTGGGGAAGTTTCTCACCTGAAAGGCTTGGATCAGGCAGTAGGTTACTTGAAGGAACAAATGTTGAACTCCGCGAAAGGGAATGAAGATGAAGAAATTGACCCTACTGGATCTAAATCTAGATCTAACAGCAAGGATTCCTCTGATAAGTATCATGTTGAGGAGGAAGGAAATCAAACAGATGGTAGGCGGTATTCCAAATATACTCAGATTTCATTTCCTAGATTTTTCGGAAATGATTTGAGATCATGGTTGTTCAAGGTAGAGCAGTTTTTCCAAATCAATCTAATACCAGTTGAAGAAAGAATGATAGTAGCTTCTCTGCACTTAGAAGGTGAAGCTATGGAGTGGCATCAAGCTTTTATGAAGTATAGGAGTTACACTCAACCACCTACGTGGACTGAGTATGCTATGGCTTTGACTGAAAAGTTTGGAGAGAATTATGATAATCCTATGGAGGAATTGAAAAAGATTGTTCAGTCTGGTAATGTGAGGGATTATCATACAACTTTTGGAAGGAGTCTTACAAGGGTGGTGAACTTGTCACAGGAAAATGCAATCAGCTGTTTCATAGGAGGGCTGAAGGAGCAACTTAACATAGCTTTGAAAATGACTAATCCTAGATCACTTGCTCAAGCATCCAAGGTAGCTAGGATGCAGGAAGCCTACATAGATGCTCAATCGAAGGAGATCGTGCAAAGGATATCATTACCTCCAGCTCAAACTACCAATTTTAAAAGGAATGTGGATCAAAGATTCCAGAACAAGCCATTACTAGCCTTACCTGCTCCCAAGAAGGATCCACCCCCAAACTCTAGTGGAGGATTTAACAAAAGAAGGCTAAGTGTTGAGGAAGCCAATGAAAAAAGGGCCTAAGGATTCTGCAATGAGAAATATGTACCCGGCCACAAATGCAAGAACCTTAAGCAGGTTTATGCATTAGAAGTTGAAGAACTGCCAAGTACTGAACACTCTGAAGATGTTGAGAGTTTTGAGGATTCAGAACAGATAGTGGAATTGGCTGAACAAACATAACATATGGAGATTTCACTTCTGTCACGACCCGAAATTCCCACCTTCGGACCGTGATGGCGCCAAACATTTCACTTACTAGACAAGCCAATGTTAGAATAACATTATCTATTTTTAAAATAATTTTTAAATTTATTAATAACAAGGAAGCAAATGCGGAAGCAATTTTGAAATAATCCATAATAATAACGGTGTCTAAATACCATCCAGAATTGGTGTTACAAGTGCACGAGCTTCTAGAATAAATACAAATAAAGGTCTAAATAAAATAAAGCTGTCTGAAAATAAACACACAGCTAAAGTACAATAGACAGGGACTTCAAAACTGCAGACGGTATGCAATTATACCTCAAGTCTCCTCTGATAGCTGAAATCCGAGCAAGTCTATGGTACGCCGCTGGGACCAACTCCAAAATCTGTACAAGAAGTGCAGAGTGTAGTATCAGTACAACCGACCCCATATACTGGTAAGTGCTGAGTCCAACCTCGACGAAGTAGTGACAAGGCTAAGGCGATTCATTTACATTATCCTGTACGCAATATTCATAATAATAACAATAATAGAAATAAATCAGATAATTCATTTATAATAATTGAAGGCAACTAAACAGTCATAATCAATTATCATTTCCATTAATTCTGTTGCAGCGTGCAACCCGCTCTCACAATATATTCACATTCAATTCTATTGCGGCGTGTAACCCGATCCTCCAATATTGACTTTTTAACAAGTCTGTTGCGGCGTGCAACCCGATCTTCCAATATTTCTATTTCAATCAATTCTTATAGAAGAAATTTCCCAATAAACGCAACAATTAATATAAAATCATAAGACAACAAGCATACAATAATTATAATTAAATTATGAGACAAACAATGAAAATTAACAATTTATTATAGAAATCGGGGAGAAAATAGGCAGTTTAGTATTTGATATGTTAAATGTCAAATAACAATTAAAACACATAATTCAAATAGCATGTAACAATTAATGCAGGAATTCAAGAATTAATATTTTGACAAAGAATAAAAGAGAAACAATTATTATAATAATTAATTTATGATTAAAGACAATTTATGATTTTTCAAGCCAATAGGCAAACAATTAATTTGACAACGTATAGACACTTGTCACCTCGCCTATATGCCGTTTATATGCAATTAACATAACAAACAATTTAAGGGTTCTATTTTCTCAAGTCAAGGTTAACCCCGACACTTACCTCGCTTTGCAAATTGCAATCAATTATTCAACCACAACTTTTCCTTTTAAATTTGCCTCCGAAAGCTTCAAATCTATTCACAAACAATTCAATATATTCAATACTAATCATAGGAATTAATTCCATATGAATTTACAAATTTTCCGGATAAAATCTGAAATTTATTAAAATATTCGGCAGTGGGACCCACATCTCAAATCCCAGAAAAGCTTGCAAAATCCGAACACCCGTTCCGATACGAGTTCAACCATACCAAATTTGAGGATTTCCGGTATCAAATGGACCTTCAAATCTTAATTTTTCGTTTTTGGAAAGTTTTACAAAAATCCCAATTTCTTCCATCTAAATCCGAAATAAATAATGAATATAGACATAGATTTGTGAAATACAATCACTATATGATAAAGAACACTTACCCAATCCGAAATCGTGAAAAACGCCTTTCAAAATCGCCCCTTAGCCGAGTTATAATTGAGGGTTTGTGAAAAATGGGAAAAATCCCGTTTTGGTTATGTTTTAAGTCACAGGGATCAGGCCTTCTTCGCTTTCGCGAAGGGCCTGTCGCATTTGCGATGAGTAGCAGCCCGTGGCTTTCGCATTCGCGAGTCCTCCTTCGCGTTCGCGAAGGTTTCCCCCTGGCCTTCGCGTTCGCAAGGCATTGCTCGCGTTCGCGATGAAGGAATGATCGACCCTCCCCCAGGTGTGCCTAACACTACGCGTTCGCGAGGAGCTCGTCGCGTTCGCGAGAGTACCTTCGCGAACGCGAAGAAGAACATGCTAGAACACCTGCTGCAGTAAAATACCAGATTTTTCAAAGTCCAAAACATCCCGTAACCTATCCGAAACCCACCCGAGTCCTTGGGGCTCCAAACAAAACATGCACACAAGTCCTAATCACTTTAAAACTTATATTTTTTTTTACAACCGGACGTCCGAATCACGTCAAATCAACTTCGATTCTCACCAAATTTGGCAGATACGTCATAAATGTTATAGTGGATCTATACCGGGTTCCGGAACCAAAATACGGACCCGAAGTCAATAAATCCAACATCAGTTATTTCTTAGAAATTATTAAGCTTTCAAGCTTTTAATTTTTCATCAAAATTCCATAACTTGGGCTAGGGACCTCGGAATTCGATTTCGGGTATATGCCCAAGTCCCAAATCACAATACGGACCTACCGGAATTTTCAAAACACTGATCCGAGTCCGTTTGTTCAAAATGTTGACCAAAGACAACTTAGTTGAGTTTTAAAGCTCTATTTCCTATTTTAATCTATTTTTCACATAAAAACTTTCCGAAAAATTGTACGAACTGTGCACGCAAGTCGAGGAATGATAAATGGTGCTTTTTGAGGTCTTAGAACACAGAATTACTTATTAAATTAAAAGATGATATTTTGGGTCATCACATTCTCCACCTCTAAAACAAACGTTCGTCCTCGAACGGAGTTAGAAAAAGTACCTGAGCTGGAGAAAAGGTGTGGATATTTACTCCGCATGTCCGGCTTGGACTCCCATGTAGATGCCTCTACTGCTGACCTCTCTATTACACCCAAACTGAAGGATAATTCTTAGACCTCAACTGTCGGACCTGCAGGGCTAGAATAGCCATCGGCTCTTCCTCGTAAGTAAAATCTTTGTCCAATTGGACTGAGCTGAAATCTAACACATGGGACGGATCACCATGATATTTCCGGAGCATAGACACATGGAACACCGGATGAACCGCTGATAAACTAGGTGGTAATGCAAGCCTGTAGGCTACTTCACCCACCCTTTCAAGAATTTCAAAAGGTCTGATATACCTAGGGCTCAACTTGCCCTTCTTTCCAAAACTCATTACACCTTTCATAGGTGAAAACCAGGGCAATATTCGTTCTCCAACCATGAATGCAATATCACGAACTTTACGGTCGGCATAACTCTTTTGCCTAGATTGAGCTGTGCGAAGTCGATCCTGAATAATATTGATCTTATCCAAGGCATCCTATACCAAATCGGTACCCAACAATCGAGCCTTTCCCAGTTCAAACCAACCAACTGGCGATCGGCATCGCCTTCCGTATAATGCCTCATATGGAGCCATCTGAATGCTCGATTGGTAGCTATTATTATAAGCAAACTCTGCAAGTGGTAAGAAATGATCCCAAGAACCTCCAAAGTCTATAACACAAGCGCGAAGCATATCTTCCAATATCTGAATAGTGCGCTCTGACTGTTCGTCTGTCTGTGGATGAAATGCTGTACTCAAGTCCACCCGCGTGCCTAACTCACTCTGTACAGCCCTCCAGAAATGTGAGATATACTGCGTACCTCGATCTGAAATAATAGACACGGGCACACCGTGAAGGCGGACAATCTCATGAATGTAAATTTCAGCTAACCACTCTGAAGAATAGGTAACTGCCACTGGAATGAAATGGGCTGACTTGGTCAACCCATCCACAATGACCCAAACTGCGTCAAATTTTCTCTGTGTATGTGGGAGCCCAACAACAAAATCCATAGTGATACGCTCCCACTTCCACTCAGGAATTTCTAACTTCTGAAGCAAACCACCAGGTCTTTGATGCTCGTACTTAACTTGCTGACAATTCAGACACCGAGCTACATGTATAACTATATCCTTTTTCATTCTCCTCCACCAATAATATTGCCGCAAATCTTGATACATTTTAGCGGTACCTGGATGAATAGAATACCTGGAACTGTGTGCTTCTTCAAGAATTAATTCACGAAGCCCATCCACATTAGGCACACAAATAAGGCCCTGCATTCGCAGAACTCCATCTTCCCCCACAGCAACCTGTTTGGCATCACTGTGCCGCACCGTGTCCTTAAGGACAAGTAAATGAGGATCATCATACTGCCTCTCTCTGATGCGCTCATATAAAGAAGACCGAGCGACTGTACAAGCTAGAACCCGACTAGGTTCTGAAATATCTAACCTCACGAACTGATTATCCAAAGTCTAAACATCTACAGCTAATGGCCTCTCACCAACCAGAATATACGCAAGACTGCCCATACTCACAGTCTTTCTACTCAAAGCATCGGCCACCACATTGGCCTTTTCGGGGTGATACAAAATGTTGATATTATAGTCTTTCAACAACTCCAACCATCTTCTCTGCCTCAAATTAAGATCCTTTTGTTTGAACAGATACTGGAGGCTACGATGATCAGTAAATACCTCACACGAGACACCGTAGAGGTAATGCCTCCAAATCTTCAGCGCATGAACAATGGCTGCCAATTCTAAGTCATGAACAGGATAATTCTTCTCGTGAACTTTCAACTGCCGCGATGCATATGCAATTACCTTGCCATCTTGCATTAATACTGCACCAAGCCCAATGTAAGATGCATCATAATATACCGTATATGATCCTGAACCTGTGGGTAATACCAATACTGGCGCCGTAGTCAAAGTGGTCTTGAGCTTCTGAAAGCTCAACTCACACTCATCTAACCATCTGAATGGAACACACTTCTGAGTTAGTCTGATCAATATTCTTGCTATAGATGAAAACCCTTCCACGAACCGACGATAATAACCTGCCAAACCCAGAAAACTCTGGATCTCTATAACCGAAGTAGGTCTAGGCCAATTCTGAACAGCCTCAATCTTCTTAGCATCCACCTTTATGCCTTCTTCCTATACAACATGTCCCCAAAAGGCAACTGAGTCTAACCAAAACTCATATTTTGAAAATTTGGCATATAACTAATTATTCTTCAAGGTGTGAGGCACACTTCGAAGATGCTGCTCATGCTCCTCTCGACTGCTGGAGTAAATCAAGATATCATCAATGAATACAACCACAAAATAATCCAAATAAGGCTTGAACGCTCAATTCATCAAATCCATAAATGTTGGTGGAGCATTTGTCAACCCAAATAACATCACTAGGAACTCGTAATGCCCATACCGAGTCCGAAAAGCTGTCTTAGGGACATCAGATGCCCTAATCTTCAACTGATGGTAATCAGATCTCAAATAAATTTTTGAAAATACCTTGGCACCCTGAAGCTGATCAAATAAGTTATCAATTCTTGGCAACAGATATTTGTTTTTGATAGTGGAGCAGGATTATTTCTTATATGAAAGCTCGGCGTATGGTAGAGAAAGGGTGTCTAGCCTATTTGGCTTATATTCGCGATCCCAGTGCGGATGTCCCTTCTATGGACTCAGTACTAGTTGTTCGTGAATTTTCGAAAGTATTTCCTGTAGATCTACCGAGGGATGCCACCCGACAGAGATATTGACTTCTGTATTGATTTGGTTCCGGGAACTCAGCCCATTTCTATTCCATCATACCGTATGGCCCTGCCAGAGTTGAAAGAATTGAAAGAGCAGTTACAAGACTTGCTTGATCAGGGATTCATTAGACCCAGTATCTCACCCTGGGGTGCACCAGTATTATTTGTAAAGAAGAAAGATGGCTCAATGCGGATGTGTATAGACTATCGGCAGTGAATGGCCAGGAGTTCCTTTCCACTCTAACCGAGGTTACCCCGGCATAGCTAGGGTCACTATCTTGGCATGGCATTCCAATATAGCATGATAAGGAGACAGCTAATCTATACCCAAGATGACATCAAAATCTACCATATCAAGAAGTAGAAGATCCACACTAGTTTCAAGATTACCAATAGTAACCACACACGAACGGTAGACATGATCTACTATAACAGAGTCTCCCACCGGTGTAGATACACACACAGAAGCACTTAGAGAATCACAAGGCACAACCAAATATGAAGCAAAATAGGAGGACACATAGGAATAAGTAGATCCTGGATCAAATAGAACTGAAGCATCTCTATGGCAAACTGGAATAATACCTGTGATCACAGCATCAGATGACTCGGCCTCAGGCCTAGCTGGAAAAGCATAAAATCGGGGCTGGGCCCTACCACTCTGAACTGCATCTCTGGGATGTCCTCTAACTGGCTGGCCTCCACCTCTAATGGTCTGACCTCCACCTCTAATGGCCTGACCTCCACCTCTAGCTGCCTGACCCCTACCTCTAGCTGGTTGAATAGCCGGTGAAGCAACCAGTGCCGGTATGATGGCACGAGAATCTTGCCGAGATCTGTTACTCGCCAATCTAGGGCAATACCTCCTGATGTGACCAATGTTCCCACACTCATAACACCCATCCTGATGTCATGGCTGCTGGAGCTGAAGCTGACCCAGATGGGCCGGATAACCACTGTAGTAACTCTGGAGTGGTGGTACACTGAGAGGAGCTAAATGTGCACTGAATAATGGCTGCCAAGAGTAAGGCATAATAGGACCGTGACTCCCTGAAGCACCGGGAGATACATGAAGTGCTGAATGAAACAGTCTGGGAGGATGACCCCTACCAAAATTACCCCTGCCTCCAGACGAGGCACCACTGTAACCCCCGAACTGACGAGGCCTCTTATTGGACCTCTGCCTTCTTTCCTGTGCAAGAACCATCTCGATCCTCTTTTCGACATTAGCAGCCGCCTGAAAAGAAATCTCACTTCCGATCTCCTTGGCCATCTGAAGTTTGATAGGGTGAGTGAGTCCCTCAATGAACCTCCTCACTCTCTCTCCCTCCGTAGGTAGTAAAAGGAGAGCATGACGGGCCAAATCCACAAAACGGGACTCATACTGAGTAACAGTCATACTGCCCTGCTGTAAATGCTCAAATTGCTTGCGGAATTCCTCTCTCAGTGTGTTAGGGAGGAACTTTTCCAGAACTAGCTGAGAGAACTGCTCTCATGTAAGTGCAGGCAATCCGACTGGTCTGGTCAATGTGTAATCTCTCCACCACCTCTTGGCGGAACCCGTCATCTGGAATACAGCAAAATCAACCCCATTGGTCTCAACTATACCCATGTTCCGCAGCACCTCATGGCAGCGTTCAAGATAATCATGTGGGTCCTCAGAAAGTATACCACTGAAGTGAACTAGAAAGAGCTTAGTGAACTTATCCAATCTCAATAAGGCCTCAAAAGACATGGCGGGCCTATCACCGGTCTGTGCCGCAACAACTGGCTAAACTACCCCAATTGGCGGGGCTGCTGGAGCCTGATTCTGGGGAGCCATCTGCTCCGAAGCGGGAGTAGTGGGAGTTTGTGCTCCTCCCCCAGCCTGTGAGACGGTTGGTGCCACTGAAAATGTACCATTCTGGGCCACACCCTCCATAAGACTCACCAATCGGACTAGAGCATTCTGAAGCACTAGAGTGGCTATGAATCCTTTCGGGACCTGAACTGGTCCAACTGGTACATTTTAAACCGGAACCTCCTCCTGAAGGTCCACCTGAGGTTCTACAACAGGTGCAGCTGCTCGAGCTCTGGACTGAGCTTACCTCGGCCTCTGCCTCGGCCTCTAGCACGACCTCGGCCTCGACCTCTACCTCTGGCTATAGTTGCCACCGGGGGTTCTGGTCCATGTCCATCGGTAGAGGTATTACGTATTCTTACCATCTGCAAGAGAATAAGAGTAGAATGGTTCAATCATCGATGATAGAATAGAATCGCACGACAGAATAAGAAAGAAGTGATATTGTTCCTAAACTTCATAGCCTCTGAGAGATAAGTACAGACGTCTCCGTACCGATCCTTCAGACTCTACTAAGTTTGCTCGTGACTCGTGAGACCTATGTAACCTAGTGCTCTGATACCAACTATCACGATCCGAACTTCCCACCTTTGGACCGTGATGGCGCCTAACATTTCACTTGCTAGGCAAGCCAATGTTAGAATAACATTATCCATTTTTAAAATAATTTTTAAATTTATTAATAACAAGGAAGCAAATGCGGAAGCAATTTTGAAATAATCCATAATAATAACGGTGTCTAAATACCATCACAGAATTGTTGTCATAAGTGCACAAGCTTCTAGAATAAATACAAATACAGGTCTGAATAAAATAAAGCTGTCTGAAAATAAACACACAGCTAAAGTACAATAGACGGGGACTTCAGAACTGCGGACGCCATGCAGTTATACCTCAAGTCTCCTCTGAAAGCTGAAATCCGAGCAAGTCTACGGTACGCTGCTGGGACCAACTCCAAAATCTTCACAAGAAGTGCAGAGTGTAGTATCAGTATAACTGACCCCATGTACTGTAAGTGTTGAGCCTAACCTCGACAAAGTAGTGACGAGGCTAAGGCGGTTCACTTACATTATCATGTACGCAGTATTAGTAACAACAACAATAATAAAAATAAATAAGGTAATTCATTTATAATAATTGAAGGCAACTCAGCAGTCATAACCAATTATCATTTCCATTAATTCTATTGCAGCGTGCAACCCGCTCTCACAATATATTCACATTCAATTCTATTGCATCGTGCAATCCGCTCTCACAATATATTCACATTCAGTTCTGATCTATTATATATTTATTTCAATCAAGTATATATATAGACTTTTAAATAAGTCTGTTGCGGCGTACAACCCGATCCTCCAATATTGACTTTTTAACAAGTCTGTTGCGGCGTGCAACCCGATCCTCCAATATTTTTATTTCAATCAATTCTTATAGAAGAAATTCCCCAATAAACTCAACAATTAATATAAAATTATAAGACAACAAGCATACAACAATTATAATTAAATTATGAAACAAACAACGACAATTAACAATTTATTATAAAAATCAGGGAGAAAATAGGCAGTTTAATATTTGATATGCTAAATGTCAAATAACAATTAAAACACATAATTCAAATAGCATGTAACAATTAATGCAGGAATTCAAGAATTAATATTTTGACAAAGAATAAGAGAGAAACAATTATTATAGTAATTAATTTATGACTAAAGACAATTTATGATTTTTCAAGTCAGCAGACAAATAATTAATTTGACGACGTATAGACACTCGTCACCTCACCTATACGTCATTTACATGCAATTCACATAACAAACAATTTAAGGGTTCTATTCCCTCAAGTTAAGGTTAACCTCGACACTTACCTCGCTTTGCAAATTTTAATCAATTATTCAACCACAACTTTTCCTTTTAAATTTGCCTCCGAAAGCTTCAAATCTATTCACAAACAATTCAATATATTAAATACTAATCATAGGAATTAATTCCATATGAATTTACAAATTTTCCGGATAAAATCCAAAATTTATTAAAATATTCGGCAGTGGGACCCACATCTCAAATCCCAGAAAAACATGCGAAATCCGAACACCCGTTCCGATACGAGTTCAACCATACCAAATTTGCGGATTTTCGATATCGAATGGACCTTCAAATCTTAATTTTTTATTTTTGGAAAGTTTTACAAAAATCCCAATTTCTTCCATCTAAATTAGAAATAAATGATGAATATAGACATGGATTTGTGAAATACAATCATTATATGATAAAGAACACTTACCCAGTTCGAAATCGTGAAAAATACCTTTGAAATCGCCCCTTAGCCGAGTTATAATTGAGGGTTTGTGAAAAATGGGAAAAAACCCTTTTTTGTTCTGTTTTAATTCACAGGAGTCAGGCCTTCTTCGCGATGGAAAAAATCCCGTTTTTGGTTCTGATTTAAGTCACAGGGGTCAGGCCTTCTTCGCGTTCGCGAAGGTTTCCCCCCCGGCCTTCGCGTTCGCGAGGCATAGCTCGCGTTTGCGCTGAAGGAATGATCGACCCTCCCCAGGTGTGCCTAACACTACGCGTTCGCGAAGGGTAATGCCCCTATCGCTTCGCGTTCGCGACCAAGCCTTCGTGTTCGCAAAGAAGAAAACTTCAGCTGCTCAGTTTATGCTTCGCGTTCGCAAGAGTACCTTCGCGAACGCGAAGAAGAACATGCCAGAACACCTGCTGCAGCAAAATACCAGATTTTTCAAAGTCCAAAACATCCCGTAGCCTATCCGAAACCCACCCGAGCCTTCGGGGCTCCAAACCAAACATGCACACAAGTCCTAAAATATCATACGAACTTGCTCGCGCGATCAAATTGCCAAAATAACACTTAGAACTACGAATGAGATATTAAATCAAAGGAAGTTTTCAAGAAACTTTAAAACTTATATTTGTTTTTACAACTGGACATCTGAATCACGTCAAATCAACTCCGATTCTCACCAAATTCGGCAGACACATCATAAATGTTACAGTGGACCTATATCGGGTTCCAAAACCAAAATACAGACCCGAGGTCAATAAATCCAACATCAGTAATTTTTTAGAAATTATTAAGCTTTCAAGCTTTTATTTTTTCATCAAAATTCCATAACTCGGGTTAGGGACCTCGGAATTCAATGTCGGACATATGCCCAAGTCCCAAATCACGATACGGACCTAACAAAATTTTCAAAATACTGATCTGGGTTCATTTGCTAAGAATGTTGACCAAAGTCAACTTAGGTGAGTTTTAAAGCTCTATTTCCCATTTTAATCCATTTTTCACATAAAAGCTTTTCGAAAAATTGTACGGACTACGCACGCAAGTCAAGAAATGATAAATGGTACTTTTGGAGGTCTTAGAATATAGAATTACTTATTAAATTAAAAGATGATATTTTGCGTCACAATTTCATGCATTGAATGGATCTATGGGGTTCAAATGCTTGAGGGTTACTGCCTATAATGCCAAGAAACCTCTACACATTCTCATAGATACTAGGAGTACTCACAACTTCATCAATTCAGAATTGGTGCAACAACTAAGGTGTCCTGTGACAACTACCTGCTCTCAGGTAGTGGCTGCTGCAAATGGTACTGGCATAAAGATGGATAGGGCTTGCAGATTGTCTTGGCTATTGCAGGGTGCTGAGTTTGAAGCCAATTTTATATTATTACCTATGGCAAACTATGATGTGGTATTAGGTGTGAAATGGCTAGTTACTCTTGGAGATATCAAGATAAATTTCAAGAAGCTTACTATGGAATTCTTCTACAAGGGAAGAAAGCATGTGCTCAGAGGTGCTGGAAATCAAATCAAATCTGCCAATGCTGGGAAGATAGCTAAGTTGTCAGGTAATCAATCTCAACTTACAATGATTCAGGTTATTCCATGTGTTGAAGATAGGAGTATGCAGTGGTATTCTTTAGAGACTAATAGTGAAAATAGTAGCAGTAATCCTGATCTGACAGTATTGTTAGAAAAGTATAAGAATTTATTTGATGAACCTACTGCATTCACCAAATTATCCTTCAAAATGGAACAGAAGCGGTTGGCTGAGATTTACATCTGAGAGATCGTTCCCTTACAGATATCCTGCAGTAAAAAAGGATATTATTGAAGGTCTGGTGAAACAAATGTTGGACCAAGGCATAATTCAGCCTAGTAGCAGTCCATTTGCTTCTCCTGTAGTTTTGGTAGGCAAGAAGGATGATACTTGAAGGTTGTGTGTAGACTACATAGATCTCAACAAGCAGACTATCAAGAATAAATTTTCAATTCCTATTGTGGAAGATTTGTTGGATGAATTGGGAGGTTCAATCGTTTTTTCTAAAATAGATCTCAGATCAGGTTATCATCAGCTAAGAATGGCTATTGATGACATTCCTAAAATAGCTTTTAGGACTCATTCATGGCATTATGAGTACCTTGTTATGCCCTTTAGCTTGTCTAATGCACCAGCTACCTTCCAAGGTCTTATGAACTCTGTATTCCATCAGTTCTTGAGGAAGTTTGTTCTGGTTTTATTTGATGATATCTTGATATACAACAAGTGTATACAAGATCATCTACAACATTTACAGTTGGTATTTGAAGAAATGAGGAAGCATCAGTTATTTGCTAAGAGAAGCAAGTGTTCTTTTGGAGTTCAAAGGATTGAATACCTGGGGCATTTCATTACTGCTGAGGGTATCTCTACAGACCCTTAAAAGATCATAGCTATACAGAATTGGCCCATTCCAACTACCCTTAAACATTTGAGAGGGTTCTTGGGATTAGCAGGCTATTACAAAAGGTTCATTAAGAGTTTTTGCATTATCAACCGACCATTGACTGATCTCTTAAAGAAAGAAGGCTTCAAATGGTCACCAGAAGCTACTGAATCTTTTAATGAGCTTAAAAAAGCATTAACTCAAGATCCTATTTTAGCTCTACCTGACTTCACTAAAACTTTTGTGGTTGAGATTGATGCTAGTGGGTATGGCATTGGGGCAGTACTGATGCAGTAGGGTCATCCCATTGCTTCCATTAGCAAGGCTTTATCTCACAAGAAAACTCTTATGTCTGTCTATGACAGAGAACTCCTTGCCATTGGGCATGTAGTAATGAAGTGGTCTCAATACTTATTGGGCCAAAGATTCATTATTAGGACTGATCAAAGAGCCTTGAAGTTTCTGATGGAGCAGAAAATTCACACTAATACTCAATTAAGGTGGCTAACTAAACTCATGCCTTTTGATTACATCATAGAATACAAGAAAGGAGCTGAAAACAAGGTGACTGGTGCACTTTCCAGAATCACTAGTGTTGAATTATTAGCCATGGTAGTCTTTTCTCATACTTCCAAAATGCTGTAGTCCAATATTGATAGCTGGAATCAGGACCTAAAGGTGAAGAAGCTAATTAAGGAATTGCAGGCAAACTCCAACAAACACCCTTAGTACACTTGGTCTCATTTGCAACTGAGAGGGAAAGGTAAACTTGTGGTAGGTAAATGATCCATTAGGTAGACCATCATTTCTTACTGGCACAACACCTTACATGGAGGTCACTCAGGAGTGGAAGCCACTCTCAAAAGACTGCAGACACTATTTTATTGGAAGGACCTCAGAAAGGATGTCAAAATTTATGTACTAGGTTGTGATGTGTGTCAGAAGAACATGGCTGATCTAACAGCTTCTCCTGGTCTATTATCACCATTACCTATAACTGACACTGTTTGGTCTCAATTAGCATGGATTTTATTGATGGATTACCAAAGGTTAAAGGGTATGAAGATATCATAGTGGTGGTAGACAGATTGAGCAAGTATTCCCATTTCCTTGCTCTTAAAAACCCTTATACTGCACAAACAGTGGTCTAGGATTTCTTAGACAACATTGTGAAGTTACATGGTTTCCCTGAGGCCATAACCAGTGATAGAGATACAATATTCTTGAGCAATTTTTGGCAGGAGATCTTTGCTCTACAAGGAGTGCAACTCAATGTGTCCTCAGCTTACCATCCACAATCTGATGGCCAAACAGAAGTGGTGAACAAATGTCTTGAAACTTATCTGAGATGCTTTTGTGTAGAAGATCTTACTGGTTAGTTAGCTTGTCTTCCTATGACTGAATATTGGTACAATACCAATTATCATTCAGCCATACATACCACTCCATTTGAAGCTTTATATGGCAGGCCTCCTCCTATTCACCTACCATACATTCCTGGTGAATCACCTGCAAGTGAAGTGGACAACATTCTCACTACTAGAGAATTCAAACTTTAACTTCTCAAGCATCATTTGTCTAGAGCCCAGCTAAGGATGAAGAATCAGGCTGACAAATACAGGAGTGACAGATCCTTCCAAGTTGGAGATTTGGTGTATTTGAAAGTGCAGCCTTATAAACAGATAATCATATCTTCTCAGCCATATCACAAGCTAGCTTCTAAGTTCTATGGACCTTTTCAAGTGACCAAGAGGATAGGTTTTGTAGCCTACAACTCTTGCTTCCAGCATCAGTCAAAATTCACCCAATAGTCCATGTCTCCTTATTGAAAAAGTGTCATGTTATTCCTGATCATATTTCTTGTCCACCAGTAGTCGACATTGCTGACCCCCAATGCCCAGAACCAGAGTTGATCTTGCAAAGAGGAAAGGTGAAAAAAGAGAAATAAGGCAATGGCTCAAGTGCTTGTTAAATGGCAAGGAATACCAGCTGATGATGCTATGTGGGAATATTACAATGAGCTTAAAATTCGATTTTCTCACTTTGATCATTGAGGACAAGTATCTCTTTTGGGGGATGTACTGTTATACAAATTGTAATTAGTGATACAATTAGTATAAGTGGACTGATTTTAATAAAGAATGTGATAGTTAGGGTGGTTAGGGGTTATTTTCGGAAGTTAGTTAGTAGGAGCCAAAAGTTAGTTAGAAGTTAGTTGAGAAGTTGTTAAGAGAATATCATTACATCTCAACTATTACTTATAAGGATTGTATCACATTCTTTGTATGAATAACAATTACAGTTCTTTCAATAACAATCTTTTTCTTCCTCTCTCCTCTCTTCTCTCTTTCTCTATTCTTCTTCACCATAGTCGACCTTCGAGCTGTCTCTGTTTCAGCTCCCAGAGACTATATTCGAACCTCAAATTTCTCTAATCCCTGCATTAGAATATCAGATTCTAATATATTATTTTATTTATAATTGGTAAATTGTATATCAACTTGAAATTAAGTTTAAACTTCAATATTGAGGGTAAATAAGGCCTCATTTGTTTTTTTAAGATTAAGACGTCTGAATCTGAATACACATCTAAATATCAAGATGTGTATCAAGATTAAGACATATGAATCTGAATACACATATTAATATTAAGATGTGTATTAAGATCTGAATACAAAATGATTAATACTGTTTGATTTTTAACATCTGAATGTATAAAATTTATCTTTATTTGAAAATTAATAAACATAAAATTCAAATGAAGTACTAATTAATCTAATATTCTATGGTACTTGTTGATGGTGATGGCTAACAATGGTGCTTGTGAATGCCAACTAAAGACGGCGGTCGGTGGTAGTTTTGGTTGATGGTGGTGATTCAGGGTAGTAGCTAGTGGTAATTGGTAGTGGTGGTTATTATGATTGAGGATGTTGGTGGTGGGTTGGTGATAGTTAGTAATGGCGGGTGGTGGTGGTAGTTTATAATGATGAGCAGTGCCGCAATAATTGTTAATGGTGATGGGGTGGTTAGTTGTGGTAGTTGAGGTGGATGAGTGTTGGTTGTGGTTGAAAATGATGGTGGTGGGGATAGTGGGTACTGGTAGTCGATAATGGCGGCTATGATTGAGGATGATAATGGTGGTGGTGGTGGTTCAGTATGGTTGTGGTGGGTGGCAATGTGGTAGTTGATAATAATGAATGTGGATGATAGCATCTTAATGAAATTAAATCTCTATTATAGATCTTAATCATACAGACCCATTAAGTGGTTGTGAAGTAAAAAAAATAAACAAACTTAATGATTAAGATCTGAGTAATTATGATTTAGACTTTAAAAATAAACACACATAATGTCTGAAATCTGAATGATTAAGATTAAGACCTCCATTAAGAAAATCTCTTTTAAAAAAGAGCATACTACTCAATTTAGTCTTTTAGAGCAAAAATACTACCAATATTAGTCAATTCATAAAATACAATTAATATTAGCCATTACTCATAAAATACTATCATCAAATTTGGCCTTAAATCTTATTTTTATTACAACGTGGCTAAAGAGCATCCCTGCTCCTTGTGAGCTTTGTTCTCTGCTTCTCTATGCCTCTTGATGCCTTTTAATACGATCAAATTGACAGAATTTGTAAGTATATCAATAGAGCTTATTTATTCTTTCATTTGAATTAATTAAATCTAGCTTTGGAGACTGACCGGTCTAGATAATAAGCAAATTAAAGTGCTTTCATGTCGATCGAAGTTATAACACCAAAGTAAATTTACTTTTTTTAGTTTGAATTGCTTCTTTCTCACGCTAAGACGTTGCTGACTTTTTTTATTCTATTAACTTCATAGCCGCCTAGATCCTAAAGCAAGTAAAACACTTGCTTTAGGCCTCAAGAATTTAAAAGCCTCAAAATTATTACTATTATTTTTCTAATATATAGTATATAATTCATATAATTATTTCTTGTCATTGATAAAATTAATTTTCTTATTTGTATATTTTAATGTTTAATAACTTATTTTCTTCTTCTCACATATTAGTATAACCTAATTATTAATTTTCTGCTAATCTTATTTTAGCTTTTTACTGAATTCCTTTTCTCCATTTATTAGTTAGTCACTTATGTATATCTAATAATCCAACTTATCATTTGTTTTCGCTCTAAAGTTAAATAATTTTTGAGTTCTCTCATTTCAGTTGTGATGTAATGAATCACAAAAGTATTGCGACAAATAAAGTTTGCAACGTTTAATTCATTTAATTTTTTATACTTTATAAAACCAAGTTCTCATTTTTTTCATTCCTCATACTCAATTGCCTATTTTGACAAACAAAAATGCTCATTAAATATTTTATATATATAAGGGCTTAGCCTAATTAAGGTTTTACTTTAAGCCTTCGATGTTATTGAGCCGCCTCTGCTACAACTCCATTAAAAGCATTTGTAGAAACTTGGAGCTAGGGTTAAAAAAATTGAATTTATTTAATTGTGCTTTATTTTGATTGGTGTTATTGGATTGTGTTGGATACATCTTAAGGAGTTTGAATCTCAAATTTGTGACGATTTGATAGAAATTTGAATTGAAAATTCGAATTAGAAAAAAAACATGTGTTGAGTTATGTGTTTTGGTGATTAACAAGTGTGTGCAAGAAAATTTCTGAATGCATGATGTATTAAGTACATTTTATGGATATATAGAAATCTTGGAATGGTTTAGGTTTGTTATTCGTGATGGATGTAATGTGCTAAGAAAAGGGAGTCACTCGGTTGCGTTAAGGTGGGGTTACTTCTTTGGGTGTTGGTGTGCTAATGGGGCACAAGTCGTTCGGCTTGTTTGGGCAATGCATTTGAGATTAGGATAGGGTGGATGACTCTTGAGAAAGTTCTAGTGAGTTCTAGATTTATATGTGGTATTTGAGGATTTTTTCCGGATTTCTGTATATGACTAAGATCAGAGATTTGTATTGGGTGGTGTCGAAACTTGCGGTATTTCTGTATCGTTATGGATTCTAAATTTCAGTATTAAATAGGTTAAGAAAATAGCTTCAGATTCACAGAAGGTCTCTTTAGAGTCGGCATTTTGGTTGCGGTACTTTTGGGGTGCTTAAGAGGGAATGCAGTGGCTTATGGGCTTTAGGACGACGTGGTTTCATGCTAGGACCTCTTTTGGTGAGCTTTGGGTTAAAGATCGTAGTGTACTGGCAAAGAGAAGTGTTAACTTGAAGGCAATTTGGAAGGAACTCGAAGAAATAAGACAGCTTGGTAGTAGGATGGATCAACATGGTAATGGATATGATCAGTTCTTTTGGTTCTTTTGATGTGGTGAGGCCTTACATGTATTTTATGGCAATACTCTTGGGCTTGGCGACCTGTGTGACTTAGTTGAGTTTGAGGAATTCAGTTATGATGGCTTGGTTATGTGCAAATGGATTTCGAATGGTTCTCGATGATTTCTACCATGGTTTGGGATGGATGTCTTCTATAGGTATGATGAGTATGTTGCGTGTTGTGATCTTCTCCTGGATGGGGTCAAATGGAAGGCTTCAGGCTGATGGAGTGTCTATTTTAATTGTGAATTGGAGTGATAATGGGGTTCTCGTATTTTCGTATGATGGCATGATAGATGCGGTGCAACATGTAGGAATGAGATTTCTATGTACGGGTTCATGATTCGGTTTTGAAGGGAAACGTCATGAGTTCTAGACAGCATGGACGGGTTCATATGTTTAGAAGAATACCAGTACTATCTGGTATTACCTAAGAAGGGTGCGCATTTCTGTTACGACCCGAAATTTCTACCTTCTGGGCCGTGATAGCGCATAATATTTCACTTGCTAGGCAAGCCAACGTTAGAGGATCTTTAAGACAATTTTCAATCAATTCAATTAAGTAAAACCAATTAAGCCAAAAAGAAACTAAAACGGAATACAAATGACATAAAACCAATAATATCTAAGTACAACCCGGATTTGGAGTCACAAGTTCACGAGCTTCTAGAATCTCTACAAATTAGGGTTTGAAAAAAATATAGCTGTCTCGAATGAAAAGAACAGTAAATAGGAAAAATGGAAGGGGATTTTGAGGTCTGCAGACACCAACAGATCTATCTCGAGTCTCTAAATGCCAATCCGAGCTGGTACGTCTCACGGACAGCTGGGACCAGTACCAAAATTTGCACAAGAAGTGCAGAGTGTAGTATGAGTACAACCGACCCAATGTACTCCATAAGTATCGAGCCAAACCTCGACGAGGTAGTGACGAGGTTATGACATGACACCCACGTAAATAAACCTGTACAGACGGAAATATATGTACAACATAATAACAAATAAAGAATTAACAAGTACTAGTGGGAGGGGACATGCGAAAGGGGTACAGGATACGATAACTATAACAGGGAATAATAATAAGAAACAGTCAATAAATCTTCAATCAACAAAATGAACAAACATAATGAATAAAACTGCACGGCATCACCCTTCGTGCTTTTACTCTCAGTCTCACCATGAAACAGTAATAATCGCACGGCATCACCCTTCGTGCTTTTACTCTCAATCTCACCATAAGATGATAAATACGGCACGACATCACCCTTCATGATTTTACTCTCAATTTCATCATGAACAATAGATACGGCACAACATCACCCTTCATGCATTAACTCTCAAATATGGCATGACATCACCCTTTGTGCATTAACACTCAAATACGGCACGACATCACCCTTCGTGCATTAACACTCTCCCTTACCATGTAATAATGAACATATAACAACAGGGAGATAGAATAAGTAAGATCAAGCCTTATGTCAACAATGGTTCCGCAACACCAATCTCTTCTTCAGAAACAATATTCAATTATCACAGATAGCCTATAAATGAGGAAAGAATGATCAATTTAGTAATTAACTAGTCTAAACATAGATATCATGATCAAAGAAATAAATAAATGACAAGAAACAAGTCCTACCCGCATGCTTTATCCCAATAACAATGCATAAGTACTCGTCACCTCACATATACGTTATATCCAACATTTAAACAAGTAGCAAATATGGAAACAAATCCTAATCCCTCGAGTCAAGGTTAACCACGACACTTACCTGGCACCAAAAGTCAACTCAAAGCTCTACCGAAGCCTTTCCCCTAGGATTCGTCTCCAAACCCCTCGTATCTAACCACAATTGACTCAATAAAGTCAAATATTGCTAAAGGAATCAATTACAATGCATAAATTTAGAATTTTCCCACTTTTCCCCAAAAAGTCAAAAATCGACCTAGGGCTCGCTTGGTCAAAACCTGAGGTTCGGACCAAAATCCATTTTTTCATTCACCCCCGAGCCCGATTATGTAATTAATTTCGGAATCCGACCTCAATTTGAGGTTTAAATCCCTAATTTGCAAAAACCCTCAATTCTTCATAAATCCCTAGTTTTCTACCATGGAAGAACAACGATTAGGGCTAGAAATTAATGGGTGATGTTAGAAATAGAAGAAAATGAGTTAAAGTGTACAAACCTATGAATTGGTGTTGAGTTTTCCCTTCAAAATCGCCTCTAGGACGAGCTCTAATGAAGAGTTTATGAAAAATAGAAGAAATCCGTTTTGGGACTATTTTAAATCACTGGCGTCAGGTGTTCATCGCGTTCGCGTGAAACCTGATGCGTTCGCGAAGAGCATGGCCTAACTGGCTTACACGATCACGAGTAACTCCATGCGTTTGCGAAGGTCTAGCCCGCCTCACCTCCGCATTCGCAAGAGTAGGCTCGCGTTCGCGTTGAGTTACCTCAACTCCCCTGCCCAGCCTATCTAACGCTACGCGTTCGCGTGTGATTGGTCACGTTCGCGTAGAGCATGCCCCCAATGCTCCGCGTTCGTGACCAAGGTTTCGCGTTCGCGTAGAACAAAATCTCCCCCATCCCATTTTACCCTTCGCGATCACGGGAGTATATTTGCGACCGCGAAGAAGGAAACACTGAAAGCAACAGAAGTGAAAAACCAGCAAACTTTCTAAGTTCAAAAGGTCCGTAGGCTATCCAAAACTCACCCGAGCCTTCGGGGATCCAAACCAAATATGCACACAAGTCCAAAAACCTGATACGAATTCGCTCGCGCGATAGAAATACCAAAATAACGCCTAGAATTACGAATCGGGCACCAAATCAAATGAGAATTTCAATAAAATTTTAGAATTTCTATTTTAACAATCGGACGTACGAATCACGTCAAATCACTTCCGTTTTGCACCAAATTTTGCAGACAAGTCATAAATATCGTAATGGACCTATACCAAGTTCCGGAACCAAAATCTGGATCCGGTATCAACAAAGTCAAATATTAGTCCAATTTATAAGTTCTTTAAACCTTTAAACTTTAAATTTTTAATAAATTGCGATAACTCAAGCTAGGGACCTTCGAATTCGATTCCAGGCATACGCCCAAGTTTCAAATCACGATACGGACCCACTGGGACCGTCAAAACACAGATCCGGGTCTGTTTGCTCAAAATGATGATTGAAATCAACTCCAATGGATTTCTAAGGTAAAATTTCATATTTTATCAATTTTTAACATAAAAGCCTTTCGGAAAATCACCCGGACTGTGCACGCAAATTGAGAAATGCTTAATGGAGCTATCAGAGGCTTTGAAACATAGATTTAAGGTTTAAAACTCTAGATGGCCTATCGGTCATCACAATTTCAGAAGGCGCACCATGTTTTGACTTGCGAATGCTTGACTGGTATTACGGTAATCACCTGGTTGGTCGACTGTTGATGTTCAAATTTTGCTATGTAGCACGGAATAATTAAGGAAGTATTTCTCGTGAGATGATTGTGCTTAGGAGATGTGTCGGTTATTTGGGTGGTCGAGTCGGGATCGGATATGGATATTTTTGTATTCTTGTGATATGGAGACTAGGTGTCACGACCCAAAATTCTCACCTTAGGATGTCGTGATGGAACCTAGTCTCTAAGACTAGGTAAGCCTAACACACATTGAGAATTTGGCAGAAATAACAACTAAGATATTAAATTAAACTAATAAAATGTCATAATAATCCAAAATGGAACAACAATCAAATAATTTCCAAAATCGGTAGAATTGAGTCATAAGCTCTGCTGAAATATACTAAGAATCTCTAATACAATATTATTCGAAAACAAAAGATACAGTAGCATAAAATCTCTAGAAGGTGGCTCTGAGGCTTGCGAGCGTCAAACAGGAATACCTTGAAGTCTCCACAAAATCTAAGTCAACTAATTGACATCCGACACGAGTAGAAATACCTAGATCTGCACAACAATGTGCAGAAGCATAGCATAACTATACCACAACGGTATCCAGTAAGTATCAAGCCTAGCCTCGGTAGAGCAGTGACGAGGGAAGGTCAAGACACCTACTAGATATAGAAATCTGTGCAGATTATTAATATAATCTAGCAACGAAAAAGTAAAGGCAATAAATGATAATAAGGCAACAACGAAAATAAAAGCAACAAATGTCAACAAAGAGAGTACATGTGATAAATACAACAAGTAACCAGTTACAATCAAAATATGAATGGAATGAGGTAAGGAAAACAAACCAATAACCCTTCAAATCAACAAGCCTTTCCAACATATAATGTACAACAAGAATCACACCGAGGTACCACACCTCATATCCATGTTTCACAAGTCATAATCACAATCTTCCTTATATCGTCCCGTGAGCCTTGCATTTATTTATAAAAATATTTTTCCCGAAATAGCTTCACGCGCTTTAGCTCCCTTATCTCACCGCATGGTTTCGAGTAATTCCCTTACTAGCAACACACATATAAATCCCACCTTATCACGCCGCATGCGTATCAATACCCAGATCTTATACCACCAAATGTGTATCAATATCACAACACAATAATTAATTCGCACCACATGTGCTTATATGCCACAACATTACCAAATATCAATATCACCAATGTCACCACAACACATAGCCCACGGCTCAACCACAATATGTACAAGAATCTCAATAATAACAAATGAACGAGAAATAACTCAACAAGAAAAGGTATTCCAATAACCAACAATTTCAACCACAAACGTGTTAATAGCTCTCAACAACTACAACTTCAATAACTCAACAATGAAGGTATTTCCATGAAATGAAAACTTCTAATTTTTAATGCATAGCATAAGCTTAACAATGAAAGAGATAACATGAAATAGATACTATGACTAAAACAATGAAAGAGATAACATGAAATAGCTACTATGACTAAATGCATGAGAATAACTCAACAATGGAAAGAATAGCATATAAAAAAAAACTACTAATAAATACATAATAGAGTGATCTCGACAATGAAAATTAGATCATGTAATAACAACTTCAATTAAAGCTTGTAAGAATAAACTTGACAAGGAAAGATAGGACAATTAATAACAACTTCAATGAAATGCTTATAAGTAACCTAAGAGTCTAAACCGATCAATTTTTATATATAAGCCCGTATACACACTTGTCACCTCATGTACATGTCTTCCACATAGTTCGAATACTAGAATCAACCCAAATCATAAGGGATAGTTCCCCCTCCCCCCCCATAAAGTTAGGCAAGATACTTACCTCAAACAAATCAATTAACTAATAAGCCCTTCCTAGGAAAATCCAACTTCGAACGGTTCGAATCTAGCCAAAATAACTTAATATCATAAATAAAATCATAAGAAGCAATTTCGGATAATAAAGATTCAATCTTTAATGAAAATCAAAAAGTCAACTCAAAAAGTCAACCCTGGGTTCGTACCTCGGAACCCAACAAAACTCATAAATTCCGAACACCCATTCCGATACAAGTCCAACCATACCAAAATCATCCAATCTCGACCTCAAATCGACATTCAAATCCAATATTTATGTTTTAAAATGTTTTTATAAAAATCCCCAATTTCTCCAATTCAAATCACCAATTAAATAATAAAAACAAGATGGAATCATGAATAATGGATAAATCCGAGTCAAAAGCACTTACCCCGATCCAAATCATGAAAATTCCCTCCTAAATTGCCCAAAACTAAGCTCTCTTACTCAAAACGTGATATAATAACTCAAACTCTCGAAACAGAGTACTATATAGTCTTCCCATATGTTGTACATTGAGATCGCAGAAATAGAATTGCGATCGCGAAGAACAAAATGCCCAGCTGCCAACTGATCAACTGATCAAAGCTACGAAATCGCAGTCCAGCCCTCGCGATTGCGATGAACAAATGCGTCCCAGCCCTCAGCCTTAACTTCCTTCTACGCGAACGCAACTCCCCGCTCGCGTTCGCGATGCACAACCTCCCTAAATCTTGGCCAACTCATCCCTCTATTTGCGAACACTATGAACAAATCCCACCTGCCACCAAATTGCGATCGCGGCTTCCTCTTCATGATCGCGAAGAAGGAAAATAGACATCAGCTGACAACAATCCAAAACTTAGAGAAATGGTCTAAAACCCATCCGAAACACACCCGAGGCCCCCGGGACCCCGTCCAATTACACCAACAAATCTCAAAACATAACACGAACCTACTCGAGGCCTTAAATCAAATTAACAATATCAAAACTATGAATTACACCCCAATTCAAGCATAATAAACTAATGAACATTTTCAAATTCAAAACTTGCACCGAACAAGCCTAAACAACTCTGAATGACCTCAAATTTAGAATGCAAATTCCAAATGATACACTGGACCTATACCAACTTCTGGAATCACAATCGGATCCCGATATCAATAAAGTCAACTCTTGGTCAAACTTTTCAACCTTCCAAATCTTCAACTTTTCAACTTTTGCCAAAAAGCACCAAATCAACGTACGGACCTCCGAATCAACATCCAGACATATGCCTTAGTCCAAAATTACTATACGAAGCTATTGGAACCATCAAACCTCTATTCCAGAGTCATCTACACATAATTCAAACTCCAATCAACTTTTTCAACTTAAGCTTCCAACCTTGGGACTAAGTATCCCAATTCAATCTGAAACCTTGACGACACTAATACAACCGCCCCAGGAAGTGACATAACTATAAATGAACATAGAAAATGCAATAAATAGGGGAAGTGGGCTGCAATATACAAAATGGCCGGATGGGTTATTACACTAGGAGTCTCAAAGGTGGACTATGAAGATATGGTTAGAGTTAGGAAGTTGAAGGTATGTGTTATGGATAAGTTTCAATGGATCTATGGGAAGGTTATCTACCTATTTCAGAAGGATCAGAATTGATTTGGAGGCCATTGGTAGGCCTAATGAGAATGTGTATTCTACATCGGGTTGGATTTGTTTACTCAGCATAACTATTATTGAGGTGTGTGTCATCGGTTAGAGTTGATCTTATTCATGTCTATTATGTTCAGTGTGTTATTCTTCTATGCTATGATGG
The DNA here is from genome assembly GCF_000715075.1 of Nicotiana tabacum. Taxonomy (NCBI): domain Eukaryota; kingdom Viridiplantae; phylum Streptophyta; class Magnoliopsida; order Solanales; family Solanaceae; genus Nicotiana; species Nicotiana tabacum. The sequence goes on along the minus strand of NC_134088.1, from coordinate 73,119,914 downwards.
GTTGGGATACTATTGACTGTTTACGCACATGGTGCACATTTGTTTTGGCCTAGTGATAGAATTCGAGCAAGATGGCTCTTGGGGTGTTGAATAGTTGGTGGCGCTTTGGTTATGGTCTTCCTGTTGGTAGTATATTATGCTATCTGTTTCTCCATGGTTATGGTCATACCCTTCTCGTGTTTGTTTTTGATATGCATATGGTTGTTGATTAAGGTATGTTTAGAAGAATAACATTTCTAGTCAGCTTAGAATTTGGCTATGGTTTTTGTCGGATTAGAGAGCTCTACGACTTGTTGATCTGACGAATGGTTATGAGTTTATGCGTGTTTCTTTCATCTTTGGCAAAATATTAAGGGTTAGAACAATGTTTTATTCGATGTGAGGTTTATTACTAGTACCAAATTTGTTATTGAGCAACTATTATAGTCGGAGGCTATTGCCAAGAGTATTTGAGTTATGTGGTATATCATGTGATTATGTTTTTGAATGTGGTTATGTATTGTTACATTTTGTTTAGATTTATACAGAGTCTAGATACGAGATTCGAGCCTTGTAATGAATTCTGGATGATGGAAATCGGGTTCTAAGGTTTATAGACTAAGTTTGAAGTAAGGATCTTCTGTTATGTTGTGTTGTCAGGCTTTTGTAGTTTGGGGTGACGCGGTATCACCCATGGGTAAGTACATGGTGAGTTTATACAATGATTTGACGGCTTTAGAACGACTCTTGGTACGTTTTTAAGTGGGGGAGAATGTAACAACCCGATCGATCATTTTGAGAATTTGCATTCCATTCGATTGTTCAAGGGCATGAGTAATTTTGTATGATGTATTATGACTTGTGTATATCATCGGTTTTGATTTTCGGGTGATTCGGGATTGATTTGGAAGAGTGATACTCAACTAGAAAACTTTAAGTTGGAAGAAATGACAAAGTATGACTTTTGTGTATTTGATCTTGGATCAGAGTTTTGATGATTACGTTAAGTCCGGATGGTGATTTTAGACTTGGACGTATGCCCGAATTCGCATTTGGATATTTCCAGAAGGTTTTTGCTCTAACTAGGAAAAATTAGCAATTTAAAGGTTTAAAAAATTCATAGGTTTGATCGGGAGTTGACGTCGATGTTATCGGGTTCACATTATTGTTTCGAAAGTTAAAATAGGTAAGTGGCCCTCTGAGAGTGTTGAAAGAAGAAGATCAACTGGTGTTTACCAAGTTGATGCTAACACATATGTACGGGTACAACTCGATACTATAGCTAAAGAAATACAAAATCTCACCTTAGCCTCGATACAAAATGAGCCTCATGCAGCTTGTAGAATATGCGGAAGAGGACACCCTACTCATGAGTGTCAAATCTCAACTGAGGAAGTGAATGATGTGGAAATTATAATTTTAATGCAATGGGTCACAAGTACCCCGATATTTCATGGAGTTCACCTGGGGGTACCGCTAATGCATGGCAACAAACCAACCCCAAATTTCAGGGACAATGAGGTCATGGTTTTATGAATCAACCGAGCCAGCAGTTTCAACCTCAATAGTTCAATCAACCTGGTCTAGAAGATCTCACGAAGGCCTTCATTGTAAAAACTGATGAAAGATTTGAAGTAGAAGCGGCATCAATTTGAAATTTAGAGAAGCAAGTGGGATAGATTGCACCAATATTATCTGAGAGGGTTCCAGGCACTTTCCCTGCTGATACCGAAAGAAATTCCAAAGAAACAGTGAATGTTGTAACCTTGAGAAATGGGAAAGTGTTGAAAGATCCCACCCCGATCCAAAAAGATGCGATACTTAAAAAAAAAATTGGGGAGCAGCTGAAAAGTGATGATGACTAGAAGAAGAAAGGCCAGATGAAAGCTGAGAAAAAGAAGAAGGAAGAAAAATCGAGAAAGTAGGAACATGAGGAGAGCAAGCATATGCCTGCGCTACCTTTCCCTCAAAGGCTATGTAGATAAAAGATGGACAAGCAATTTGAGAGATTTCTGGATGTTCTGAAACAGGTTCATGCAAACTTACCATTCATAGAAGTACTCTCAGAAATGCCTTCTTATGCTAAATTCTTGAAAGAGATCCTTACGAATAAGAGAAAAGCAAAGGAGACCTCAGTGGTCAAGCTCACAGAGCATTGCAGTGCGATATTGCAAAATAAAATCCCACAAAAGTGTGGAGATCCAAGGAGTTTTACTATACCTTGCTCATTAGGAACTATCAATTTTTATAAGTCTTTATGTGATTCTAGTGCCTCAATTAATTTAATGCCTCTATCTATTTATAGAAAACTGGCGGAAGAGATTGGAGAGATAAGATATGCACCAATATCTTTGTAGCTGGCAGACCAAATGACTTTAATACCCAAGGGGATAGTGGAAGATGTATTAGTTTGGGTGGATAAGTTCGTATTTCCTGTGGATATTATAGTGTTGAATATGGAGGAAAACAAGGAGGTCCCCCCATCTTAGGAAGACCATTATTAGCGATGGGCAGAGCGATATTAGATATACATGAGAGAAAACTCATGCTTAGAGTGGGTGAGTAGACTGTGACTTTCAAAATGAATGTAGAAAAGGGGGTTGAAAAAGAAGAAAAACCAGCTGCGAGTGTTAAGTGGAAAGTGAAGGGGTCAAAAGAGAAAGTTGCAGTGAGCAAGAAAGATAAGCGTGGGGTGTATCCTAAAAAGGCTGAGAAGAAGTTGTCTGCATGGATGTGTGCATTAGTTCGGGCGCGAGGAATAGAACCCGACTTCGACTCAGACCCCAACTAGATATTCAGGGAAGTTTCCTTTGCCTTATACTTTTTAATTATGTGTCATGGGGACATGCCATAACTTAAAGTGTGGGGTGGGGAATATTTGTATGTATGTATATTAGTTTTCTTTTTGTTAGTTGTAGTAGTTGGAGATAGAAAAAATTGAAAAAAACATAAAGTTTTTAAAATATTCGATTTTCCCAATGATTGATATCATCGACAAGTTTCTTGAGGGATTAAAGTCGAAAGGAAAAGAACAAAAAGATTTTCATTTGTAGGTAGTGTTATAATTCTCCCTTGGTTTTCCTTTGTGCCGCGGTTCTTTTCCGAGGGTTTTGTTTGAACCGTGTGTAGTAAGTAGTAGTTTTTATTTTTTTAAGAGTACGAAACCTTGTGCTGTGATTTGAAATGGAAGCAATATCGCTTAACTTTATTATGCCTTGAGAATAGTGATTACTTTAGTTGTGACGTTTAGGTTCAGTTTTTGACTCTTGTATAAGTATCTTAAAGTGTATGATCTTAACTTTATTTAACTACTTTGACTAGAATGTCTTGATGAGTCTGATCCGGAGTGAGTTAGGGGCCATGTGCGTGTGAGTTTTTGTGTTATTCTATGCATTGCATTTGATGTATATAACTTGCCCCGTGTATTTGCAAAGCGAAATAGTAGTTTTATTCAGTCTTGGAAGTGATATAGGCATTTATTTGTTGAGCCAGATATGCGCTATTACCCACCTAGTTGTTATGTATCTTAGTTAACCCCTTTGAGCCTGTAGTCCTATTTCTTTGGCAACTACATTACAAGCCTTACCCATTTGGTTGAATTAACCATCTATTTTACCTCTCGTGAGCACTTGAATTTGTTATAAACTTTGTAAAAGTTAAAGTGTGGGGTGTTGGTTTGTCTTTTGAGTGGAACTTTTGAAATAAGGAGAAAGGTGCATTGTTTTGAAAATGTAAGAGCTACTTAAAGTGAAAAAGAAAATAAAAGAAAAAAATAGTTGTATGATCGTGAAAAACATTCCTTGATAGTGGTAACTCTTGATGTAATTGTGCGTAAAGAAGTAGGGAGTTGACGTATATTGATGTGAAGGTGGAGTTATGGTTTGACATAAGCGTGGGGTTTTAAAATGGTTAATTGTATGTATTAAAAATGCTTAGGGAGGTGTAGTCACTCTTATATCCAAATGTATCCTACCCATCCAGCAACCTACATTACAACCAATTAAAGTCCTACTTGATCCTTGACTGAATGAGCTCAATTAGTAAAGTAGTACACTATGGGCAAGACTATGGTACGTCTTTTGTGGCATATGAATGTTACTTTTGAGAGTGAGTGAATTCTTTCTATCTTGAGTTCCTGATTGTTCTTAAATTTCATTGTGTGTGGAACTACTCTCTATTGTTATGTAAGGGCACTTGATTCATGAAGGAAAGGTAATGTCATCGACCTCTATGTTAGAGTAAGTGAGCGGATTGTGAAAAATGTGTGGTGCTTTTGAGTCAAATCTTGAGGCGAGGATGTTACGGTATTGTGCTTAATCCTTTTTAATTATTCTTGGTGTGATGAGTTAGTAGAGTTGTTTAAAAAGGTCGTGTCTATATGAAGTGTAGTTTGATTGCTTGAGGACAAGTAATGGTTTAAGTGTGGATGGTAGGTTATAATCTCGTGTTTTAGTTTCTTATTGCACTCTAATTCACTGCACTTCGCTTGTGTTAAGCTTTAATTGGTAGTGTTTTGCACTTATTATGTGTTTTATACCTTGTAGGAGTGATTCCGACTTATGTATATGTTGTGGAGCTAATTCGAGTTGTTTGGAGCTTTGAAGTCTGAGTAAAAGCCCAAGGGATTAAGCCGGGATCATGTTCGGGGGTCGAGGACCAAGTCTGGATATCAAAAATCAAGTTTGAAGCCGTACTCTGAGAAAACTACCTTGCCGCGGCGTGTGGGGGCCCACGGCTGTGCAAAAGCTTGCTGACTGCAAATTGTTAGCTCTCTGTATTTACGCACTAATGCCTCGCATGGCGCGTCATCCCATGCAGTGCCTGTGTATTTTTTACATAGTGAATATCCTACTTCGGCTAGGAAAGGGTGATTTCATCTGGGCTCGACCCTACTTGGTATAAATACATGGAAAAATGTTATTTTCAGAACTTTTGACATACTTTCGGCCTAAGGAGGCTAAGGAGGACTTGGAAGAACACAAACATAAGGATTTCATCGTTCCTTCCTCACTCAAGACTCGAGTTTGGATCGAATCTATATTTTTCTATACTTTAATTTTAATTGTGATGAATTTCTCCATATCTATGGAGTACTTCCATTTAGGGTTTGATAGATTTTGTGTATTGATGATTTTTTGTGGATTATAACTCTAGTTTTATGTATTGAATAGTTTTGGATGATTTAATGGTTGCATCTATATTCACTCATTCATATAATTGAGATAGGCATAACTTGTGATATCTTTGCATTATATTGTTGGTTGAGTTCATTAATTCTTCTTAGTAATCGAAAGAGGCTAGTTGAATCATTGATTAAACCTAGTTAGGAGAATAATCGAAAGAGGTTTTCCTAAAGACCAATCCACTACGCATTCTGGCATATCTTCACGTGTTGAAATTGGTTCATCTGGTGAGGTTAAGACTTAATCGAGAGAGAAATTTTTACTGAAAATATGAACTAATAATTAAGTGAATTCTAGAGACTCACTTGAACATTAGAAGTGAAGATCTAGAGTTATATCCCGAACAATTATCTTGCACTTATCCTATCAAAACCCTATCTTCTCCTAGTGATAACCTTATTTGCTTATTCCTTGTCTCGATAGTCACTAGTCAATAGCTTTAGATTCTGAGTTAATTTTAAGTAGTAATCATATAAATCTCAACTGTTGATCCTCCCAGATAACAATCAAGCTAGAAACTATAAGAATACTGTTTAAATCCAATCGATGTGGATATGAAATTATACTATACTATCTTTGATTAGCGAGCATAATTTAAGTGTGTGTTTTATGCTAGTCAGGATTGCACGCCACAACGGTTATATTGATATTGAGGTGGCGCATATGTCTGGCCCCACATTGGGCTAAGTGTTACTAATTTTGAGGCTACGCGTGCACCATGCCCCACTATTGGGCTATGTGATTATGATTAGCATTTGAGCAGGATCTGCCCCTCCGGAGTTTGACATACCAGTAGTGGGCATATGAGCAATGTTTTATATACGTGCTTTAGTAATGGGCATTTATGCTAGACACCCGTAAAGTGCTAAGTGTTACTGTGTGTGATGGTGAGGGCCTTGTGCCAGGCACCATGAGCGTGCTAAGTGTGGTTATTTTTTATGGTTTCAGTGTGATGATATTGAGTTGGCATGAATATTTGGCATGTAGGCATAGAGATACACTTTTTCACATGCTAGACGGCAATATGACATTTGAATATTTGAAATGTATATTCCTCATGCTAGACAGTATATGGTAATTGATGACTTGACATATATATTGACATGTAGGCATACAAATGTACTTTCCTCATGCTAATTGGTAAACGGAAATTCTTATTTGGTATTGTGAATTAGATAATACAGTTATATTGATAAACTCATATTTAGTTGATTTCGGTGGTGAGATTTAGACTTTTATTATCATACTTGAAACGCAGTCTATTTTCCCATAACTATGATCAAGCTGAGCATAATATTTTCTTGAGTTAATTACTATTTCCGATGTTGTCATATCATATGTTACTATCGATTATTGATATTGGACTTCGACTATCTTCCGAGCTCATCACTGCTTTCAACCTGAGATTAGGTTTGTTACTTATTGAGTACATAGGGTCGGTAGTACTCCTACTACACTTCTGCATCTTACGTGCAGATCTTGGAGCTGACGTTGCTCTGTATAGTGGGAACTGGCATTGAAGATGTAACTACTTTTCAGATATAGCTTCCTCTTGTCTTTGGTAGCTTTAGATTTGAAAATCTGTTTATGTATATTTCGAACAGATGATGTATTTATTTCGTACAAACTTTATAAATTCTAAGTCTTAGAAGCTCGTGATTTGTACTACTAATCCTTGGTATTTTGTATAGAAGTTCGGTTATTTTATTCATTGACTCCTATATTTCTTATTTGTGTTGTGTTGACTGTTATTTGGCTTACCTAACGGGTTGGATTAGGTGCCATCACGACTAGCCGCATTTTGGGTCGTGACAACTTCCAAACTATTGAGGACTATGAACTATGGACAATAGTAAATCGAGTACCATTGACTCCCACCAAGAAAAATGGACAAAATGAGACTGTTCCCAAGGTACCCTCAAAATTTGTAGCAACCGATTTCAGGATGATAGAAAAGAATGCCAAGGCTAAGAAAATTCCCATTTGTGGACTTGGTCTTGATGAATACAACAAGATATCTGCTTGCTCAAATGCGAAAGAAATTTGGGATGCTATTCAAACTGCTCATGAAGGGACAAATCAGGTAAAGAGATCAAGAATTGAAATGCTAATGAGAAACTATGAGCTCTTCTTAATGAAGGACTCTGAACCTATTCAGGAGATGATTATCAGTTTACTATTATAACTAATGAACTAAAGTTACTAGGCAAGGTGTTCACTTCTGACGAACTGGTTAGGAAAGTCTTGAGAATTCTTCGTGCCTCATAGGAAACAAAAGTCGCAACCGTTCAGGAAGCGAAGGAGCTGGACAAAATCTCACTAGACGAGTTGATTGGGTATCTAAACACTCATGAAATGAGAAAGTTGAAACTATGCAAGGAAGAACTAAAAAGGGATAAGGCATTCGTTCTCAAGGCTACATATGAAGATGAGTATAATGATGATGATCTAGATATCGCACTATTTGCTAAATTCAAAAAATTCATGAAGAATTCCACAAATGGACCAAAGAGAGAAAACAATGGCAAACCTAAGCATGCTGACAAATCCTCACACGATGGATGCTACAAGTGTAATAAGTTGGATCACATGGTCAAAGATTGTCCAATGTAAGAAGTTAAATGGAAGAAAAAAAGAGATGAGAAAGTGAAAAGGGATAAGTTAAATGAACGTGGTCCAAACAAAAATAAAGTTATAGGCAAAGAATTCACTGAGGCCATGAAACAATCCTTCCTAGCAGCGTATGAATATAGGGGATGTTAAAATAAGGAGGGAAATGAGAATGAGACTATAAGCATGCACGTTGTGATTGAATCTGAAGATTTCGATAAGCCTAAACATGATGTACATGCATTAGGAGACCCCTTATTTTTCATGGACATCACAATGATGAATGGATGATGCGTTTGGAAGTGTTCCTTCAAGCAACTGATTATGACTTGTGAGAAATTGTTAATCATTGTCCGATATACCTATGAAAGTGAACAGTAATGAAGACAAGAGCATCAAAAAAAAGAGAGGAGGAATATGATGTTGAAGATCGCCAGATCATTCAAAAAAATGCCAAAGAAAAGGACATCCTCTAAAGGAGCCTTCCAAGGAATGTTCTCTACATGGTATCCTCCTGCACCTCTGCCAAAGATATATGGAGGACCTTGGAAGCTGAATATGGAAATAAAAATATTGACCTAGCACTGATGGCAATTGAAGAAAATAACTCAGAAGAGGAAGTGATTGGGATGATGGCCATGAGTTCAGAGGCTAAATATGATCCAAGTCAGGTAAGTATCTCTAGTCTGAAAGAGAACATTCATACTATGTCTAAGAAATAATTAATGTCCGTAATAGTAACTATGATGAGTGAAATGACCAGTTAGTAAGTAATCTTTCTTGTGTCAAACTTGATTTCAAAAATCTTGAAGAAAATAAAATTGACCTTAAAAAATAGATTAAGAGTCTTAAGGACCAAGCTTTTGAACTCACAACACTGAACCAACAACAAGCTTTTAAAAATGGAAAGGCAATAATCAGTGATTTACAAATTAACCTTGAAAAGGAACTAAGAAAACTTAAGGATAGGTTATACGATGCTGATAGCAGGAATATGACTCTTCAAGAGAATGTTGAAAAGACAAAGTATGAGCTATCTAGGATAAGTAAGTGGCATAGATCATTTGATGCATTGAAATGGCTGAATGAAAATTGCAGCAGAAATAAGTTGTATCTGCTAAGCTTGTTATTGAATTGAATGTTGATGAGGAAAGTGCCTCTTCCCATAAGGGCAAGAAATCATTAGTTAAAAGAGCTGCTGCCAAGTCTGTCAAAGCAACATCCTCTTCATCTCAGAAGAAGATCAGAGGGAAAAAGAAAACTGCTGAGTTAGAACTAGTACAGGGTGGCTGAGTTCAAGTTATTGTTTTCATAAATTATTATTTTACGTTGTGAATTTCTGTATTCTGCAAAGGTTTGAGATGAGGCATGAGGCCACTTTTCTTGACATGGCTGTGATGGAACTACTGGATATTGGAAAGGCCATAAATCTTCCTAGCTTGATGATTCAACACATGGTCAAGGTTGCTGACACTTCAAAACCTAGGCATGTTATGCCCTGTGGTTTCATGCTGATTGAGTTGTTTGACAAGCTCAATATTTCCTTGCCTGAGTTAAAGTTTGGAAATCACAATGATGTACTGAATGCAGTCACACTCAAAACAGTATGGTTATGGTGAGATCAAGCTAGTGGTCCAACTGATACTACTATTTTGCCTGGAAGCAGCAGGGGTGCTGAACTCTCTAAGAGGGTAGAGTTAGCCTGGGAGGAGAATGCAAAACTCAAGGAAGATAATGATGAGCTCATGAAGGAATCCAAGCAGCTCAAGGAGGAGTTAAGGAAGAACAGATAAGCTCATTCTTAAAAAATTATAACTCTTGTGAAGGCCTTGACCCCTTCCACCTCTCACCCCTTAACTTGGTCCTTATCCCCCTATCAGTCGTTTAAGTCTAGTGTTCCTAGTGGTGTCTTTTTTTTCTTTTTTTGTGTCTGGTTTCTGATTAGTATGCAGGAATGTCTGAACTATTTGGTTTTAATACGTTTTTTTTATCAAGGCCTTATTGACACTATCTAATGCATATTCTTGTGTTATTATCCCGCTTCTCACATGGCTAATATTATTAGATTAATTCATTTTTGTCATGGTTTCTCTTGTGGTTGTTATGTAGCCCAGTGGCTATGAATCTTGTATTATTTTTGGATTACTCAGTTTATCTCATAGCTATCTAGTTTTTCGATGATGCTAATAGAGGGAAGATAGAGTGGGAGAGGTTCATCTGTTTGTTCACCTGTTCTTACTAATGATTGATGATTGATATTGATACTTGATAATAAAGTCCTCTCATGGTTCATAAGTATAGTGTATAACATCATCAAAAAGAGAGAATTTGATGATTTATGTATCTTGATGATTAACAAGTGTGTGCAATGAACATGTGCTAAGAACCAGGTTCTCACAATGTTTGCAGAAGGCTCCTTACAAAGCAGTAACTTTTTTCTACAAAAATTACTGCAGTCTAATATTTGTGGAAGCTATCTTTGATGAAAGATATCTGCATATAGGAGTTACGAATCTTGAGGAGTCCTTATAGGTTTAGGATTGTATATGGATTAGAGTTTGATTGTGCCTAGGACTCCCAAGGTCTCAGAGTTGTGACGACTTAAGTACTTTTCCCACGGACTATTCAAGGCCATCCTTTTACACATCTATTGAGTATAAGAAGTATAGCATTTTTTAGTTCACAATACACTTGAAGTTGCTGACCAAGACTGTTCGTAGAGTCAGTTCGTTTTCTGCTTGAGTTAGTCTAGTTCATGTGTATTAGGGAATTGAGTTGTATTCATGTTTTATTCAAACAATATTAGTTGAATTATTGTTTGAGTTTGTAAGTTAGTGTAACTTGTAGTTTTCATACAATAAGCAGAAGTAGTTGAAGTGTGAGGGTGTATTAAGTTAAGGGAGTTGTAATCTGCATATTTGACTCATTTGTTTTAGTGACATTTGACTCATTTATTTTAGTGAAATTGAAGTTAAAATCCTATGCGGTAGGTCGTGATTTTTATATCTTTAAGTTGACTGATTTTTCACGTTAAATTGCTTGTTCTTTATTTTTCTGTCGGTTCTGTTTGAGCATAAGTAGTGGGGTAATGAACCAATATCTTTGGTAATTTAGGAGGGCATCACTCAAATTAACACAGTGGAAGAAGATTGGAACAAATAAATCACATGCGTGGACTGAATAATCCATATAATAACGAATGCCAAAAGCACTTTAGATGTAGAGTATCAAATTATTCCACTTTTTCATCCAACTCCAACAATATTTTGGCCATTGCTCGTCCCTAACACTAAAGAAAAGTGCCTAAACAAGGTACTATGAATGTGAAACATGCATGCTAGTCAAACTCAAATTCTACCTCTATTTCAGTTTACGTAAACCTATTTTTTTTGGTCCGTTAAAAAAAGAATGATTCCTTTCTAAATTTGAAAATAATTTTGCTTAAACTTACAATTCTATTCTTAATGAGAAGCTTTTATAACCATACAAATACTCTGATCCCCTTTTTGAATTGTTTAGGACCACAAATTTCAAAAATCTTCAATTATTTTTAAATTCCGTGCTCAGTCAAACATGTTCAGATAAATTAAAACGGAGGATGTATATATATGGAATCTCTATCTCTTGGGCTGCAGGTGGACATGTGAGCTATGTGGGACCCTAATTAATCCCCTCACGTATAGTTCCTGTCCTATCAAGATTTAGGAGCAGATCTACGAGTTTGAACTTTGAAGCTCTCTGCTTTTAAATCCTATCACAAATCTCTCGTGACCACCACGTACCACCGCATTATGGGTGACCTAAACATGTTCCTTAATTTGTTGTTTTCAGATAAATGGTATTTTTTCGTTCATTTAGGGTGTGTTTGGTATAACGGAAAATATTTTCTGTGGAAAATATTTTTCAAGAAAATATTTTTTGTGAAAAATATTTTTCAAGAAAATGTTTTCTTGAAAAACAAGTAGTAATCTTATTCTTTTTTCGGTGTTTGGTACGCAAATTAAGGAAAATAATTTTTAAGAGTATTCATAAATAATTTAGATACAATAAACATGAAACCCTAAACTTTCGAACCAACAACCTTTTTGAACCCATAAATTTCATAAACTTTCGAACAGCTAAACTTTCGAAACCGCAAAATTTCGAACTCCTAAACTTTATAATTTCTAAATCCGTAAACTTCCAAACACATAAATCTCCGAACTCATAACTTTGGAGAGAGGGGGTGGGGTTAGGTGGGTGGATGTGAGGGTGTGGGGTGGGTGAGTGAGGGTGGGGAAGGTTGAGAAGGAGTTTTGGAAAATATTTTCCCTGTTGATAAGGAAAACATTTTTCTTATCATTGGAGGAAAATGAGTTCATAAAGAAAATATTTTTCAAAATATTTAAGCCAACCAAACATAGAAAAATTGAAAAACATTTTCCAAAAAATATTTTTTTTCGTACCAAACACACCCTTAGTTCTCAATCGTTTTGTGGCACTGAATATGATTAAATCATCTATGATAGAGGACTAATGCACAGGGAAGAAAAGCTCAAGCAACAAATTTATTGTTTTCATGGTTGATGATAAAAAGCTAAATGGAACAACTGCACAATTTATATTATCAGTGTCGGCTGCTCAACCAGTTAAATGAGTAGACATCATTAATTTAATTTGAGAACTTACAAATTAGATCACAAAATAAGAGGTAAATGACTATCATCACAAAAAACTATCATACGAGTGGAAATTACATGCAACATTTATGGTTGTACAACATGGGGAGCCAAGCGAAGAGAAAAATAAAAAAAATAAAAAAAGATGTCCCAACTAAAGTCTTGATATAGGAGTAGTTGATTAAATAGCAGCAGGAGTAAGAGTGGAGTCACTAGAAAATATAAATAGCTAGTTGATGAAATAAAGGTGTGGGGCACAGCTCAAAAGCTAATATTAGGCATTTAGGAAAGTGAAAGTTTTTGGAGTAAAAATTATTGTTCTGTCCAACTTTTCTCATAAAGGAGTAGTCCCCTCAGTTCTCTCGACTGATGCCTTTCCTCTTCTACTGAAGTCATATGTTTTGCATTTGTCGGCAATTTCATATTCAAAGTTAGCTGATTAGAATTCAGCGTTTACTTGAAAAATTTACCAACTGAAATTAAGGTTTATAAAATGTAATTGTTTTTTTATAATTAAAGCGATTTTTATATTTTCTTTTGCAAAACATGGGTTATCAAAATCTTCACGGTGGAAGTTTTCTTTTCTTTTTCTTTTTCGTTTTAATTTGCTGATGTAGAACGACAGATTACAAAGTGCTCATGCTGTCAGTGGGTGATGTTTTATAACCCGACACCGGAATTTCCCATTCATGTTATTTTTATTTTCAGATAAATTCATATATAGTTCAATTAGTTTAGCGTGTCAAAATATTTTTGTAATTTTACTACTCCCTCCGGCTGTCCCACTCTATGTGTGACGATTTTGGAGTACGAGAGTCAAGCTATCTAATTTTTCGTGTGAATTCATACGTATAATCTTCAAGATTTTTAAAATAAAATTTATATATTTCGAGATTGCATAAAAAGTACTAAAGTAAGTTACAATAATTAACTATCCAAAATATTTAAAATGCATATGTAATAAAGAGTGAAAAGTGCATGTTTTGACTGTGTTTATGTATTATTTCTTGTGTGAGTTACGGGAGTTCACACTGCTTTTGAAGTGAAAATATGCTCATGACGTGTGTCTTATGTGTAGGAACGAACTTGCACGAAAAATGATCAAATAGGAGAAAAAATGATTAAAAAAAAGCTGAACAGAAAAGTCCCTGACAGCAAAGCGAGGTTCACTTCGCCAGATCAGGACCGGAGCAGAAGAAACCAACTTCTCCAATCCGAAATAGAAGAAGAAATATTCACCCCATACAAACCCTAGAAATAGAAATTCCGATTGAATGGACAGATGTCTTCTTTTAGAAAGTAAGGCGCTAGCACGACTAGCAGACCACGTCGTACTCAATCAAATAATGGACACTAACTACGATTTGGACCACGGTTCCCAGGGTTAGAGTATTCCTTATTATGAGCCTACTCAGATCACCATCATTCGCAAGGCTTGCTTTACATTGGACCCGATGTTGAGCCTCTCATAGCCTAGTACCGGTGAACTAGGCAAGCGACCCTGCAAGGAAGCCAACTTTTCTGCAAAATCAATGTCCGCCTTGCCGCTGCTTTCGAGCACAACTTTCGTGTCACCAGAAGTCCTTTTTCGTTAATTGGGAGACTGAATGAAAAAGGCATTGAAAATATTTCCAATACCGGCAACAGCTCCCGTTGAAGCAATTGTAGTAGCTCCTGCGCCGGTTAATTTTTAACCTTATCATCTTACATAATAATAATAAAGAAAGTTTAAGAAAGAGTGGGAGGGGGGGGAAGTAAAGGCCAAAGTCGCTATAAATACATCATAAAACGTGCTTTTGAAGGAGAGACACTACTTTGGAGGGGGAGAAGACTTTGGGGAGGCAAGAACACGCTAGGAGCAAGGAGAAGGATTCAACTTCATATTTTTTTCTCTTTCTTCCTATTTTTCATTGTTAAAAATTCTAGTGTTGTATTTTTACATACTAGCATGAATAGCTAATTTCTTATCTAGGGTTTTGATGGAACCTTTTGGAGGATGAATTCTTGTTACATTTTTATATAATTGAGCCTTTAAATTTCTCCACTTGTTTAATTACGCGTTTATTTCAATTAAAAAGCTCTCAATTTACTGTACCTATTTATTATGTATTGCTTGAGAAAGAGTACATATTTAGGTTGTTGTCGAACAACATCACTCCCAAGGTATATGAGAGACCAATACGGTGGGTTTAAAAGCGAGATTAGAGATAACGAAGCTTTGACGTGATCATAGTGAGCGATGCAAAAGTGTGAGCTAGCGTTATTTGAGAGAATATGACTAGTACATTATTATAGTTGCTCGAGAAAAAATTATGATAAGTCGAGCTCATGATCATCAGTAGAAAATACTCAGGCAAAATTATATGAGATGTAGCGGGAAGGATTCTGACATTTGGAAAAATCATAACTCTAGGCTTCCTTAATCTTGTCTCCAACTCTTAGTCTTGTTAGTTGATAATTTTACTGATTTTAGAATTTTTTCATTAATTAGTTTAAAATAAAAATTACAATCTCTATAACTAGAAAATTATTTGAACTTGTATTTCTAAGCAATACTGAATAATTGTAGCTAAGCCTTAGTTCTCTGTGGGATTCGACTCATGACTTTTAGACCGGATTATATTTGCAGCGATCGCTTATCCTTTTTAGGACTAGAGTTAGGCATGATCAATATAAAAAAATCACGATCAAATAAAAATACATTTGACTCTCCAAATAATAACAGATAGAGAGAGTATTATTATTGAATATTTCAATATCCATATGTGAAATTGACTCTTTTTTTTGGTACTGTTGGACCAAGTAAAGTTTATTTTGATGATTGACAAATGAACTCAAGCATGAACCAGGTCCATACACAGTGTACACAGACACGAAAAATTCAAGCACAAGGCATGCACGTGAATGAGATAAGCTTAAGTTGTTATATCTGATATCTCCTGATCGAAAAGGTTGCATAAATGACAAGGAGAAGGACTTCTTACTCGAAGAGAACTTTATCCAAGATAAGGGAGGAGTTAGAGGTTGAAGATAACTAGAACTCTTCCACCATGGAAGAGTATATCATTAGAACTCTAGTTATTTCTTATTCTACTAACTCTATATATTGCAGAATGTTCTCATTCTATAGAGAAGCACAAACGTTGAAGTTAAACGTGAGTTGAGAGAAAAATAGCAAGGCATTTTGCAAACAATTCTTGTGTGATTCAAGTGTGCTAACCTGAATCTACATGAACCAGATAGAGGAACCAGTTCCTAGTGTCTGTCTTTTATTCTAGTTCAATTGTAGTAGGTGTTTTCAAGTTGTACCTTTCAGCTTTATCTAAAGGAAATTGTATTAGGTACTTTGAGTATTCCAGTTAGAGTTAATGTGAAGTTATTGCTACAGTTAGAGATTGGTTGCCACAACGGGATTAGAGGTAATCCTTAGGTTTACAAAGAGTTTTGTAAATGCTATTTTGGCTCAATGATTTAGTGAAGTGTTGGGGAAAATCCTATTGAGTAGTAGGTCATGGTTTTTTCACCTTTTGAGCAGGGTATTTTCCACGTAAAAATACTTGTGTTCTTTACTTTCCGCATTTACTATTTTCGCAATAGTAGTATAAGGAACACTTAGAAGAACCATGTTCTTCTATAATCAGTGCATGAGAAAATTGGACACCACATAAATCACTCCCCTCTTGTGTGGCATTGAAGTATAAAATATCCTTAGCCCCACTCTCTTGTACCAAGGCTCGCACTTTGCTATTCACATGTACCGTTTTGGATGAACCGGGTTCTTTGGGAGTGGTGTGGACTTCATAGTCACAAGCAGTCAAAGTGTTTGCCCCAAAGTGATAATTGCTTGTACCAACCTCCCATTTCTTGATGGGTACCTTAAAGTGTATGAGTACAGCCGTGAGAATAAAACCATAGGGTATGGCATGCGTTTTGGTGCCAATCAGAACCCTATCGAGAAGCTGCATGATAAATCCAGGCCAATTGATTTGCCTCCCACTGTCCAGACATTCCATAAGGACCAGGTTTATAAATGTGGCAATGTGCCTCCTTTCCTGCCTAGGCAGCACAACTTTGTTAAAAAATTCGAACAACACTTTATGAGGTGGCTTCATCTCACTTTTGTATATAGCCTTGCGCTCAAGCTCTTCTTCATTGTCACCAAATTTTCTTGTAATGGCAAGGGTAGTAGGGAGATTCTCTAAACTTGGCCATTTGAATTTCTTGTAGTCATTGTACCCTGCAACAGGTACACCTAAGATCTCTCCTAGTTCCATGTCATCAAAACTCATTGTCACCCCCTTCACTACACTGGTGACTCTACCATTCTTGATCTCACAATTTGCCATGAACTCCACAATCTCAGTCCTGGCAAGCTTTCCATCCATCTGAAGGACCATGTCCTTCCAACCTTGCAATTGTAATTTTTCCAGCAGCATCGCCATGCCTTCCTCCTCCAAGTTCCTATGAAGTCTACCTTTCAAGATAGATCTTTTCCCAAACTTAACCATTTTGTTCTTGTCTGCATCAGATTCTTCTTCGTATTCTTCTTTTTCTCTACTCCATTCTTCTTCTTCCATTATTTTCACTTTGCTGGACTTCAAGGCAGACCTGGTTCTTTTGACCAAGGTAGATGGCCCTGCAGACTTTGTCTTTGAAACAAACTTCTTTATAGAAGTCTTGATGCTCTTTGCCTTTGGAGTCACAACCTCCATTTCTTCTGCCTCCTCTTCATCCTGAAGAACCGGGCCCATCTCATCAATTTCAACTGCCTCAACAAGCTCAACCACCTTCTTATTTCCCTTAGCAGTAGGTTTTCTCTTACTTTCTTCTAAGGCCTTTCCTAGTTCAGCCCCACTTTGTTTCTTATGATTTATTGTAGGAGGAGTCTCTATAGGGATAGACGAGGCAACCTTTCTTTTCTTGTTTGCCCTAGTAGTACTAGGGACTCTAACTCCTGAACTCCTTTTCTTTTTAGGATTATAACTGTTAGACACCTTTTTCAGTAAGTCTTCAAGGGGTTCCTGCTCAGATGAAATAGGTTCTTGAACCTTCTTCCCCAATCTATCAACCCCTCAGCAGCTTCTCCAGACCCACTTCCCTTTTTTTCTTTTCCACCCGATTCCTCACTCCCTCCTTCCATAACTCCAATTTATTCAATCAAACCAACAAGGGTGGGTGAAGATTCAGCCACTCATTGTCCCATTCCCCTCACATCACCTTGAGCGCCCTCACTCTCCTTTTATTTTTACCACTCATTTTCTCAAACTCAGCAGTCTATATCCCAATCACTTTTCCTACCAAAACAAATCTAGTTTCCAGATTTGCTGTAACTTCAGAGGTTACTTCAGATGTAACATTAGGACTAGATTTTACCTGCTCTGTTTTAGCTGAAACTGTTTCTTCCCCCTCAGTTGTAAATTTGAAAGATTCTTCAGATTTTTGGGGTTCAACTCCCTTACTTGCCCTCAATTGCTTATTGATTTTCTTGATTTATTCTTTTCCATCAACAACCTTGCGAGCCAGCATCTTGAACCTTCCTTTCTTAAAGGTGGGTGTGGTTGAAGGTGTGATGGATAGTTTGGGTATTGTTTCTTGTGTGGTAATGAAGGATTCTCAGAAGGGTTTGCCATCGCTGTGTTTAGGTATGAGAGAAGATGAGTATTTGTGTGTTTGGAAGATAAGAGAAAATAGAGAGAATTTTTTACGGCTTGGAAATTAAGAATTGAAGAAACAATTAAGGCCTAATCAATTTAAAGAGGTAGAGTTTAATTGGGTAATGGCTACTTTTTTAGAAGTTCAGAAGTTCAAAGGTCTAATCAACCTGGGAGTCAGTTTGAGGAGACTTTTGTGACTCTCCCTAAAATCTAGGCACTTATTGTGTTTTTGGGGCTCTTTTGAATGAAACTGGTTCATTTCATAATGGATAAGCTCATAGAGGTTAGGATTAAATGGGACTCTCCTCTTGATCATAATCCAAATATAATTATTCCAAAATATGTAGAGTGGAGAATACGTACCAAGTAATCTTGATGAACCAAATTCTTCACTGAGAAATCTCTTGTGTAATTCTGAATTTTTTAAGAAAATAGAGATAATATCATTAGAGATTAATGAGTCATTTTAGCAAATGGCACAATAGTATACTGATGAAAGTATGAGACTGAGCAAAATCCAATCTAATTATGTACAAAAATTCACAATTTCTCTAACCAATTTTTGAGTTAGAACTGGTTCCTTTTAGGTGATCTTAATCATCCCAAATTCTAACCTATTCCTTTCAAAGTGATCTCTACTTAGAGCTTTTGTGAAGATATCATCTATTTGCTTGTTAGAAGCAAAGAATTCCACAGTGATCAAATCATTTTCATAGTTGTCCCTCAAAAAATGATGCCTAACATCTATGTGCTTAGTTCTCTTGCGATGAACCGGGTTCTTGGTCATACTAATTGCACTAGTGTTGTCACAAAAGATGGGATACAACCTATATCAATTCTAAAGTCCATTAATTGTTGTTTGATCCATAACAATTGAGCACAATATGAGGCATCAGCAACATACTCAGCTTCAGCAGTAGATAAGGCCACAGAATTTTGCTTTTTGGTGGCCCAAGACATAAGACATGAGCCAAGCAAGTGTGCCATACCTGAGGTGCTCTTTCTAACCATAAGAAACCTGCATAATCAACATCAACATATCCCACTAAGTTGAAATTACTACTTTTTGGATACCATAGACAAGGGTCAGTGGTGCCTTTTAGGTATCTCAAGATCCTCTTGACAGCAGTCAAGTGAGACTCCTTTGGACTTGCCTGAAATCTAGCATAAAGGCCTACACTGAAAACAATGTCAGGTCTGCTAGCAGTGAGATACAACAAAGATCCAATCATTCCCCTATACAACTTCTGATCAATAGATGAACCCGGTTCATCTACATCCAATTTTGTGGCAGTTGCTTTAAGAGTGTCAATTTCTTTGAAATCTTCCATTTTAAACCTTTTAAGCAACTATTTCACATACTTATGCTGATGGATCATAGTTCCATTTGAATTTTGCTTAATTTGTAAGCCTGAAAAGAAATTAAGCTCACCCATCATACTCATTTCAAATTCACTCCCCATTAGTTTAGCAAATTCTTTACTTAACTTATCAGTAGTTGCTCCAATAATTATATCATCGACATATATTTGAACTACCAAGAGATCTTTACATTTTTCTTTCAAGAATAAAGTATTGTCAATTTTAGCTCTCTTGTAGCCATGCTCAAGCAAGAATTTTGATAATCTTTCATACCATGCTCTTGGAGCCTGCTTGAGCCCATAAAGTGCCTTGTCAAGCCTGTACACATGATCAGGATATTCCTTGCTTTCAAAGCCCGGAGGTTGTTTGACAAACACTTCTTCCTTTAGATATACATTGAGGAAGGCACTCTTGACATCCATCTGATGGAGAGTGAATTCCATATAAGCAGCAAAGGCTATAAGGAGTCTAATTTCCTCCAATCTTGCAATTGGAGCAAAAGTCTCATCATAGTCTATGCCCTCCTCTTGACTATATCTTTGAACCACAAATCTTACCTTGTTCCTTATAACTGTTCCATCTTCATCAAGTTTGATTCTGAAGATCCATTTTGTGCCAATTACTGATCAGTCCTTGGGTCTTAGTACCAAATGCCAAACTTGACTTCTCTCAAATTGGTTGAGTTCATCTTGCATTGCATTCACCCAGTCTATATCTTGCAAAGCTTTAGCAACATTTTTAGGTTCAATAAGAGATAAGAAAGCATCAAAAGCACAAAGATTCTTCAACAAATATCTAGTTTTGATTCCAGAGGTTGGATCAGTAGTTATGTTCTCAATGGGACGAGAACTTTGATACTTGTAAGGTTTCACAACCAGCTAGTTTCCCCTAGATGTTCCTTCAATGTTTTGTTGTTGAGAAACAGGTTCATGGACAGGTTCCCTCGAGATTTGAGGATCACTTCCTCTTTGTTCAGTTCCCCCTGTCAATTTGCCCTGGGTGGAAGGACCTGTTCCATCTCCTGTTCCTTCCTCTGGTGCAGCTTCAGTCTGGGTTGTGGTTTGATTTGAGTTTCTTACCAGCCCAATTGCTTCATCATCATGTTCCTCCCTCTCAGAAAGAATGTTAGTTTCATCAAAAACCACATTTACACTTTCTTCTACACACATAGTTCTTTTGTTATAGATCTTATAAGCTTTACTATGTAAAGAATATCCCAGGAATACTCCCTTATTACTTCTGGGATCAAACTTACCTAGGGAGTCTTTACCATTATTATGCATAATGCAGTTGTATCCAAATTCCCTAAGATGGGATATGTTTGGCTTTCTCCCTTTAAGTAACTCATAGGGAGTCTTCTTAATAAGAGGTCTAGTCATGCACCTATTTATGATGTAACATGCAGTGTTCACAACTTCTACCCATAAACTATGGGGCAGAGTACTAGAAAGAAGCATAGTCCTAGCCATTTCTTCCAATGTCCTATTCTTTCTTTCAACTACTCCATTTTGTTGTGGAGTCCTAGGAGCAGAAAAATTATGATTTATGCCATGCTCATCACAAAATTCAGCAAATTTAGCATTCCCATGATCAGACCTAATTGATGCAAGTTGATTACCTAGTTGTTTTTGAGTTTTTCTAACAAAAGAAGTGAACATGTCAAATGCTTCATCTTTAGATGTTAAAAATAATGTCCAAGTAAACCTAGAGTAATCATCAACAAGCAACATCACATATCTCTTACCACCTCTACTCAATGCTCTCATTAGTCCACAAAGACCCATATGGACGAGTTCCATCGTCTTGGTGGTGCTTACCACTTTCTTGATTTTGAAAGAGGATCTTACCTGCTTCCCCCTTGCACAAGCCTCACAAACTTAATCTTCCTTGAACTTAATGTGAGGCAGCCCTATCACCAAGTCCTTGGAGACTAGTTTGTTGAGTTGACTTAGACTGACATGTCCAAGTCTCTTATGCCAAAGGAGTGGATCATTGTCCAACATACTTAAGCAAGTGAGTTCATTATCTGAAAGTGTGGATAGATCTACAACATATATGTTGTTCACTCTTTTTCCCTGCAAAACTATCTTGTCAGTGGTAAGATTAATCACAAAACATTTTGTAGAGGTGAATGTTGCCATGTTACCTCTATCACACAATTGTGATACACTTATTAGACTGTACTTCAGTCCATCTATTAAGTAGACGTTCTTAATGGAGTGAGAATCAGTCTTACCTACCTTTCCAAACCCAATAATATCACCTTTCTTCCCATTTCCAAAGGAGACATTACCTCATTTAAGGTCCTCAAGTGAAAGGAACTGGTTCTTGTTTCCTGTCATGTGCTTTGAGTAGCCACTATCCATGTACCATATTTTGCTGCTCCCCTTCACTTGGGCTTGCAAAAAGAAATCAGGGGTTAGTCTTAGGAACCCAAACTAGTTTGGATCCCTTTCTATAGGCAAAAGAATGAATCAAATTCTTTTTAGCCCAACTCAGTAGCCTATTCTTTCCTTGAACAAATGCTTTGTTCTTTTGACTTGCCTTTTATTTTGCAGTGCATTCACTTTTATAGTGACCTGTTTTACCATAGTGTGTGCAAATCTTGTTCTCAGGAAGTGTGAGGTAATTGTTTTTGGGATCCCACTTAGGTGCGAGGTTCCCAAAGCCAAGTCCTCTTCTACTGCTACTATGGTGTTCGTGTAGCCATGAAAGTGCATCGGAGGACCTGTTCCATTTACAAGTTCTGTCTAGCTCATTCTTGACCTTGCTTAGATCCTCCTTTAGAAATCTTATCTGCTCATCCCTTTTATACAACTCATCTTTCATTTTTCCTACATTTTCTTCTAGAGTGAGTTGTGTGTGATCAGCTGTCTTTTTATCTGTTCCTAATTTCAGTTTTAGATTTTCAGATCTAAGCTCTAGGACAGTTGAGTCAAGTGCATGAACCTGGTTCTTCAACACAGTATTTTCACTAACCCTAAGTTCTAGGTTTTTGCACTCAGCCTTCAAAATCACACATTCTTTAGACAATTATTCCTTTTCATTGTTTATATCCTCAGATTCATCAATTAGTTCTAGAAGTAACTCAAATAACCTTTCTTTAGATAACAATTTAATCTTGTCTTTGAGATGAATTACACTTATCTTAGTTTCTTCATCAGATTCTCCAATGGTCATAAGTGCTTGTTCATCATCATCATCATCTGAGCTTTCTCCCCAAGTAGCGACCATTGCCTTGGTTGATCCTTTGTTGTTACTTTTCTTGGGTTGAACCTATTCCTTCTTCCTGTTCCTTTGTTTATCTCTTTCCTTCTTCCTTTCTCATAAAGGACAGTTCTTGATGTGGTGATCAGTCTTTTCACACTTGTAGTAGCCATCATTTGTTTGCTTCTTAGGAACTTTTGAATTGCTATAGCTTCGAATTCTTGAAGAACCTTTTCCTCTCCTCAAATATTTCTTGAAGTCCTTGGTGATCATAGACATTTTATCATCTTGCAATGTGTCCCAAATTTGTTTAGCAGTAGTACAACTTTGGATTCTGATGTACTCATCTGGACCAAGTCCACAAATAAGCTATTTCTTGGCTTTAACATTCTTCTCTCATTTCTTCAAGTCCTCAGCAATGCAATCTTCTCTTGTCTTTGGCACCTCTACTCTTTTAGCATTTATCTTCAAGGTAGCCAGTGGACCATCGATGACAATGTCCCATAGCTCATAGTCCTCTCATATAATGTGATCTCTCATCTTGTTTTTCCATCAAGAGTAGTACTGTCCATTAAAGAGTGGTGGCCTAGCAGTGGATTGCCCTTCCCAGCTTCCAGGTGGTGCACTCATCTTGATCTTCTCCTAAGGTGTTAGCCTCTTCAAGGATAACCTGCTCTGATACCAAATGATATTTTATACTTCAATGCCACACAAGAGGAGGGGGGATGATTTGTGTGATGTCCAATTTTCGCGTTCATTGATTATAAAAGAACATGGTTCATCCAAAAAGGTACCTGTGAATAGCAAAGTGCGAGCCTTGGTTCAAGAGACTGGGGGCTAAGGATGTTGAAATTGAAAGGCTGAAGAAAAGGTTGGCAGAAGTAGAAGCTGAGAGAGATGCTCTCAGAGCTAAGCTTGCAAAGGAGAAGGAAAAGAATGATGGCATTCTTCAGGATATGCTGAAACTGCTTCAAGCCAAGAACCAAGAACCTGGTCCTTCCCAGCCTTAAGACCTTCCTAGCCTAGTTAGACCAACCAGTGATCCGGATGGAATTTTTTTGCTCATGATCCAATGTTTTTATTTCTCTTTATGCTTTATGGATGACTAAGTATCAATGATAATTAACTATTTTTGTGCTCTAACTGTTTGTTGATGCTTCTTAGATAGCTAATATCATTAGATTGATAAATGATGCTTGACTCCATGATTGCATTTGAAGTAGCCCCAGTGGCCATGAGTAATTTCTATTAAAATCTGGTTATCTAACATAATTTCTATGCAACTTTTCGATGATGCCAAAAGGGGAAAGATAGGTTGTGCTTTTACTTTGGACTGTGATATTTATAACTTAATGAATCTGGTTCTTGATGATTAGTTACTTTAAAATGAAAAGTGTTTTAACCTTGTATTGATGTTGAGCTGAGTTGAAAGAAGGATTATGCTTATGAAAAGCACAGAGTTTGTCATCATCAAAAATGGAGAATTTGTTGGCCCAAGTGAAGTTTGTTTTGATGATTGACAAAGGAACTCAAGCATGAACCAGGTCCATACACAGTGTACACAAACACGAGTAGATTCAAGCACAAGACATGTACGTGAAAGAGATAAGCTTAAGTTGTTATATCTGATATCTCCTGATGAAAATGTTGTGTAAATGATAAGGAGAAGGACTCCTTACTCGAAGAGAACTTTATCCAAGATAAGGGAGGAGTTAGAAGTTGAAGATAACTAGAACTCTTCCACCATAGAAGAGTATAGCATTAAAACTCTAGTTATTTCTTATTCTACTAACTCTATATATTGCAGGATGTTCTCATTCTATAGAGAAGCACAAACGCTGAAGTTAAATGTGAGTTGAGAGCAAAATAGCAAGGCATTTTGCAAACAATTCTTGTGTGATTCAAGTGTGGTAATCTGAAGCTACATGAACCATATAGAAGAACCAGTTCCAAGCTACATTAATTTGAAGTTGTCGCAACAGTTAGAGGCTGGTATTCACAACGGGATTAGAGGTAATCCTTAGGTTTACAAAGAGTTTTATAAATGCTATTTTGGCTCAATAATTTAGTGAAGTGTTGGGGAAAATCCTATTGAGTAGTAGGTCGTGGTTTTTTCACTTTTTGAGCCGGGTGTTTAATTTTCACGTAAAAATACTTATGTTCTTTACTTTTCGCATTTACTATTTTCGCAACAGTAGTATAAGGAATACTTAGAAGAACCAGGTCCTTCTATAATCAGTGCACACAAAAATTGAACACCACACAAATCACCCCTCTTGTGTGACATTGAAGTATAAATCATCAGGTACTTGTGAAATTAACTCCGCAAAAGGCAAGAAGGCACTTCTCTTTGTTCGATTTTCTTGTTTTTGGAAGTATTTTGAGAGGAAGGAGGACATAGGTAAGATGAGAATACAACTTGTTATCTTCGAGTAGAAAGAGTCGTGCAAATCTCCTCATTCTATTTTTATCAAATGCATCATCTCGATAAATACTTACAAGGTATGAAGAAAAAGAAAATCAGGAAGAAAACAACAACTTTTTTGTTCTTCCATCAGCTTCTGAATATTAAGATGGGAAGAGGACTAAATGACAGATGGAAGCCCATAAAAGAAAATGCGTTTTTCGTATTTCTTGTAACATCTTTCTACTCCTTTTTTCTTTTTCTTTTGCGAGTGCCTCTATTTCTTTATGCAAGGGCATATAGAGCTTTGAAGTATCGAGTTCATGTGCATTCAGTACTTTTGATGCAAAATATAAATTTATATGTAAAATTCACTAAATTACAATAAATAGCGCATATAAATCCATCACTTAAATATATAATATACTCAATGCTAAAAATTTTAAAAATTAAATTCATAGAGCTTAAATTATGAACCGTCCTGTTAGGATCGGGAACCCGGATAATGCGAAATTTAGCCAAACAACGGTATAATGACAATAACAAAGACAATGAAAGTTGATAATAACTGCAATTAAAGTAGATAAAGAAGACACAAATTTAACGTGGTTCGCTCAAGATGACCTACATCCACAAGCGGAGAGGGGCAATTTACTATAACAATAAGAGTACAAAAGAGAGTACAAAATTAGAGTAAATACTCTAATTAATCCCAAATACCCTAAGGGAATAACCTCACAAGATCACTCTAAAGAAAGGGTTCACACAAGTGCTTCCTATCACTAACTCTCATACAAAATACTCTTAATAAAGGAAGAAAGGAAGAAACAAGAAATGAAGACTCAAGTCTTGTTGGTGTGTTTTCAAATGAGTAGAGAGTCCTCATTATATAGGAAGAGAAGAAAGAAATGTTTGGCCAACAATTGGTCACATCCTCTCAAAATACAAGGCATTAAATAAAAGGCTCCAAATGTGCCACCAAGGCTCACAAATAAAAAGCCTAAAAATAAGGCCACCTTTTACAAATCTTCACCTTGGCCAAATTTTGGCTGATATAGTAAATTTGCTTCACCTTCTCCGCAAAAGCCCCAATGGGCATATGTCAAAATTTAATGCCATCAAAATCAGACAAGTTGTCTGATACCGAAACTGCAGTAGGGCCTATAACAGTAGAGCCCAATAAAGTATAAAACGAACCAGATCTGTGTGCTTTCATGATTACAAGAGCATCTTGAAAAACTTTTAAAACTCCACCTTCACTAGTGAATTTGCACCCAAGTGATTCTAAAGTGCCCAAAGATATGAGATTTTTCTTCAACTCAGGAACATATCTAAAATCAGTGAGAGTTCTCACCACATCATCGTGCATTCTGAACCGAATTGTACCTTTGCCAATAACGTTGCAAGTAACATTGTTACCCAGTTGGACAACTCCACCTGCAACTGAATCATATGTAGAAAACAAGTCCCTGCTAGGACACATATGATATGAACAACCGGAATCTAAAATTCACTCATTGTCTAATCTGAAACTAGTTTTAGTTACTAAAAATATAGTTCCCTCAATCTCATCAGTTGCTACACTAGCTTCGGCGGTGTCAGTATTTTTGTGCTCATTTTTTTCTTTCTTTATGCTTTTCTTTATTTTTCAGTTTATAGCATTCAGAGATATTGTGACCTTTCTTATGACAATAGCAACACTGTAAATTATTGTATCTGGATATGGAGTCGGATTTGCCCCTAACAAACAAGCCAACTTCCGCTTGAGTTCCACTAGCTTCCCCAGTAATATCACTATCTATATGTTCTTTTGATTTTAAGATAGATTTAATATCCTTATAAGAGATATTATCCTTTGCATAAAGCATAGTATCTCTTATATGCTTAAAAGATGGGGGTAGAGAACAAAGCAGTAACACGACTTGATCCTCATATTTAATTTCAGCATCTATATTACTCAAATCCATAAGAATGGAATCAAAGGTGCCAAGATGAGAGAGAATAGAGGTACCTTCACCCATACGAATTGTATAAAGCTTCTGCTTCAGGTAAAGTCTATTTTCCACCGTCCTCTTCATATATAAGGTTTTCAATTTTTCTACATGCTTTTGGCTGTGGTTTCTACAGAAACTTCACGTAAAACCTCATTTGAGAGATTTAAAATATTACCTGCTTTTGCCCTTTTGTCTATGACTGCAAACTCCCCATCCGTCATTTTATCCGGCTTCTTCTCCTTTCCTTGTGACGCCAAGTCTAAGCCATCCTGAATTAGGATAGCTTCCATCTTTAATTGCCACATTTCGAAGTTTGCACTTCGATCAAATTTCTCAACATAGGTCTTTGTTAGAGTCATTTTGGCTATTGAAACTAATCCGGTTAGATCCGGCTCTGATACCAATTTGTTAGGATCGGGAACCCGGGTAGTGCGGAATTTAGCTAAACAACGGTATAATGACAATAACAAAGACAATGGAAGTTGATAATAACGGCAATTAAAGTAGATAAAGAAGACACAAATTTAACGTGGTTCGGTCAAGATGACCTACGTTCACAAGCGGAGAGGGGCAATTTACTACAACAATAAGAGTATAAAAGAGAGTACAAAATTAGAGTAAATACTCTAATTAATCCCAAATACCCTAAGGGAATAACCTCATAAGATCACTCCAAAGAAAGGGTTCACACAAGTGCTTCCTAACACTAACTCTCATACAAAACACTCTTAATAAAGGAAGAAAGGAAGAAACAAGAAATGAAGACTCAAGTCTTGTTGGTGTGTTTCCAAATGAGTAGAGAGTCCTCATTATTTAGGAAGAGAAGAAAGAAATGTTTGGCCAACAATTGGCCACATCCTCTCAAAATACAAAGCCATTTATTTGGCCAACAAAGTCTTAAATAAAAGGCTCCAAATGTGTCAACAAGACTCACAAATAAAAAGCCTAAAAATAAGGCCACCATTAACACGCCCCTTTGTCTTTATGTTCTTGGGACAATTGGCAACAAAGTAGATGAAATTTGTATCCGTGTATTGGAAAAACACCTCCTTATATATAAGCTATGCCGAAACTTGAACGTCAAATAGCATCTGCGGATTGCCGTCTGTGTTTTGACAAACTTGGGAGGGGTCTCTGGTGTGACGGTAAAAATTTATTTACGCTCAATCATACTAATTAATTTACCATAGTTAAGTACTAAATTAACGGGAGAATCTGTATTAATTAACTATGGTTAGTGATAATCATATATGTAAAGAAATATCTTATTTATTCATTGGGTATATGTAAACACTTGATGCGAGTAATTATTTACTCTCGTGTAACTAATGTTTAGTTTATATCTTTATGTTTTCAACTTTTTCCACTTATGCACTGCTTTCAAAATTCATATATCTTCCTCAGTTCCTCAAAATGCATTTTGCTATCCTCATTTGCTCGGTTATACTGAATAGACAAGTTATAGTAGATTCAACGATTACTATATACATTGAAGCAAGAATTCTTTCTTCTAATTTTTGAATTCTTTGACGCCTTGAATGGCAGTACTCGGAAATTAAAAATTAACTAACACCTCGTTAAGGATAATTTGTTCAATCTCTTTAATTTTTATTGTATCTAATACAAAATTCTAAAATATTACGTGTGTGTATATATATATATACTATAAAAGAAAATGGGAAGAACTTATCCGCATAATATATTTGCATCAATTTATACTGTGAATGTTAATGGTTCTTTACCCTTCTCTTGTGCAATTGTATTAGTTTTCGAACAAATTGCAAAACTATTTGAATTAACACAAGGGGAAAAAAACTTGATCAGGTGTCCTCTGACAAAAATATTATAAGTCCCTACCTCATTTTGTGGATCTTGATGATTTATTCAGATATAGTTGCATCCCATATTAGTAATATTCAATTTTCAGAAACAGTTAAAGTGCATTTAGTTTTACTTCACTTCTTATTTGTTAATTCAGGTTCTGATCAAAACAAAACAAACCTAACCAGGGAAGGAAGAAATCAAAAGATATTACTAAGTGGTTCTCTATTATTGTTATGGTGTTGTTCTTTGGGAATGATAACATACTTTTTCAACGTGAGAATGATAATAATTATATTGGCCAATACTTGCCTGCTTTTGACTCATGCCGTGCACCAAGTCCTAAAGAAAATCTTACTCCCTACCTACGTGAAATTCCAGAAGCAGAGTCCAGGATATAGTATATATACAGATCTTACTTTTATGTTTGAAGGTAAACAAATATTTTCGATAGACTTTCGGATAGAAAATAGGTAAAAAATCTTACTCTTTTTGCACTACAAATATTTTTATGCATGCGCATATTACTACTCCTATTTTTCAGTTTAAATATTTGTTGTAGTTGTAAACTAAATATGATTCAAAATATATTAATTTCTTAGAAAGCGAATTAAAAAGTTACTTATTACATTCTTTTTTGCATATATACTCCTACTATTTCCAGGAGTAAATTTAAGACAAAATAAGTAATATTGTAGGCGAATACTCATGTAAGTAAAATTATTAAATATCTTCTAAGTGCTGTGCAAAAATGTTACTAATATTTAACATGTATCGTAAATACTTCATATATGTGATTTTTTTATTTATCACTTTAGCCAACAAAATTTGGTTCAGAATATTGTCACTTTATAAATCAAGAAGACATTGATATCTTTCTTTTTTCAGTTCCACATTTATTACTCTTCAAAAAAGGCATGTAATAAATAAATAAATTAATTAATTACCCATTTAAAGAAACAATAAGAGTAATTTAATGGAATACCCTTTAAGGCCAATGGTATTAAAATATTTTTATTAATAGCTGTGTCAAAATTTGTGAAATGGGAGAAAAACACGGTACTCGGCTCTTAAACAGACAAAATATTTTTCCAAACCACACAAAGTGCAAAAGCATTAAGCACCTGCCAACCTTTCTTACCACCAGCTAGTTACTGTCAATTCTTGCATTTCATACACTTGTGTTGAGATTCTAAGCGTGCGCTCGGGAAAACACATTTCCTTTAATATTCGTAACTTAATGTAGTAAATACATATAAATACACGATCTAATTCATGTTTAAATATAGTACGTAATAAATAATGGTCTTTATATACTATTCCCTGCGGAGCAACTTTCACTCTTCAGTCTTTTTACACACCCCATCTCATTACACAGACACAACACCCCTCCCCCTCCCCCCCCACTTTACCCCATTCCCTAGGTTCTTTGTCTTGTAAACAAATCTGTGTCGGAGATCTAACTTTGTTACATTTGTTACTTCTAAATCTCTGCAAGTAAAACATTGGCGTCCCATTTATAAACACAAAAAAAGATTCCTATTTATAATACTCACTAGTCCACAACTAGTGCCCTTCTTTATTTCCTTTTGCCTCGTCTCTATCTAATAATAGCTGGGTAGTGACAGAGAGGCTTAGGGAGTTCAGCTATGTCGAAGCTTTTCATGGGGTTCTGGGGTGTGTTTTTTGCTGGGTTTTTCTTGTCTAGCAAATTGGTGTATTCTTATGAAGTTGAAGAAGAATTCTTTTTCAATAAAACAGAGGGCCCATTCTTTGAGTCTGTTTATGAAACCTCTGCTGCTGCTGCTGCTGCTGGCATTAATCCCACTCCTCTTATGATTGGTCTTACGCTCATCCCTGATGCTGCTGCTAGAGGAGCTGGTAAAAACACAAGCACACACATACTGATTTGCTGTCTGTGTTCTTGTATTAATATACTTCTATTGTGTTCACTAATTTTCTCAAGTGTTTTGCTCACCTGGGACATTTTTACTTTTTGATTTTCCTTTATTCCTGTCTTGCTATGGAACAAAAGGGTTACTTTTTAGTTCTCATTCCATGATTCTGTAACTACAAGGTTTAGATCTTGCACTAGATTTTAGTTTTTCAGTGATTTGACGACAACTTTAATTAATTATTCTTTACTTATGGATTCATTGTTAAAATCTTTTTTTAATCATTTTCTAGGAGGGGAAGATTCGACATAGTTGTCAGTTGTTTATTTTTTTTAATTTTATTACTGGTGCTCCTTTTATTAATAATTGTCTCTCTGACTCCTTGTCAAGTTTTCTTGTTTTGATCTTCTATGAGCTCATTGAAAACGATTAGTCCAATTAGTAGATTAAGGGAATTTTTTTTCTCCCTCACATTTTGATTAGCTTTGGTCAATTGTAATTATTGGTGGGCCTTAAAAAAGGTTGTGTAATTAAGACTGTCTTGAAACTGATTGTGGTTCCTTTTTGACTTGGTTCTTTTGCATTTTTACAGTGTGTTTAGATGGAACTCTACCAGGTTATCACATACATCCAGGTTCTGGGTCAGGGGCAAACAGTTGGCTCATTCAATTGGAGGTATGCTAATGGCAGCTCTGTCATTAATTACATTTAATGCTAAGTTAATTAGTTGTCTTAGCTGTCACCATTTATGAGAGTTGGTTTCTTGTTAGATATTGTTGCCTTGCATATTTTTGTTTGAGATTGAGGCTTATTTGGATTGCTTGATTAATTGATTGTGGGGTGGGAGCACTTGGTTAAAATTGATGTCACGGATAAGTGTGTAATATTATGGTGTCGGATTGAGATAAGCTTGAATGGAGTGACATGGACTATGATGATTCATACAGCTGATCCCAACTCGCTTGGGATTGAGGCGTAGTTATCTTGTTGTTGGACAAGATGGTTTTTAACGTAGAAGTTTGGCACCTAATATACTCTCTTTTTATGATTATGGAATTGTACCCCATTTTAGCATCCCATTTTCCTGCTTCCCTAAATTGGGGAATTAAGTATATGTTACATCCAGCATTTTACAAAAATTTCCAGCTCCATAATTGCATTTACTGATTCAGAACCTAAACTGAGTGATGCCTCTTGTGGACAGGGTGGAGGATGGTGTAACAGTGTTAGAAATTGTGTTTATCGCAAAACGACTAGACGCGGCTCATCAAAGTTCATGGAAAAGCAGATTCCATTTACTGGGATTTTAAGTAACAAGGCTGAAGAAAATCCAGGTTCGCTGATAATAATAATTTACACTAAGACTTTTATAGATTCTGCATTTGGGGCTTTTCTTTATTGTCTCTTCTCTGGTTGCAGATTTTTTTAACTGGAATAGAGTAAAAGTTCGTTACTGCGACGGCGCCTCCTTTGCAGGGGACAGTGAGAATAAGGTGTGTAACAGCATGCGCCATTTTCTTCTTTTAGTATCCATTTATCATGTAGAGGTGCGGTTTGTCTGCAATAGTAATTAGACGGAGAAGAAAATGACAGCTGAAACTTGTCATACTAACGCATGATGAATCCAAATAATATACTACGTTTTAACCATTTTGCCTTCTTTACGTTCTTTGTCGTCTGGTCTTTTTTGTTTCTTTCTCTTTTGGCATTTTGAGTGGTAGTTGGAGGGAAATGACGTTTACGAAATCGATACTCTTCCTGTGTGAGGTTGGGAAAAAGACAGTGATCTTTTGACTCCCTTTTCTTTTTCTGTTAGCTCAATGACATCTATTGAAACAGAGTGTCTTTGAACTTTTGGCATTTCTGAGCTGCTCTTCCCACATTTCATGCTTCCTGTGAGACTGAGGATGTGTAGAAGTTTAAATTTTCAAGGTTCCACATATCTGTTGCATCTGCTATTCGATATTCTCATTCTTAGGCTTTGAATAATGGTTGAACAACTAATACTAGCATATGCTAAATTTTTATGGTTAGCATGTGCCCCTTTCTTAAAATCTCACAATTTTGACCTCTAACCATGATACAAGCTTTATTCATCTCCACTGATTAAATCACCTGAAGTTCACGCATATATGTGTGATGACATTAAAGCTTGATAAAGTACAAGAAACATTTGATTTTACTATATAATTTGATTGCATGAGATTTACTTTATAAAAGATTTTGTTAACTTGTTTTTTGTGTAAACTAGTTGTATTGAATTATATTGCATTTCTCTCCAGGCTGCGCAGCTGCAATTTAGAGGTCAGCGTATATGGGAAGCGGCAATGGCCGAGTTAATGTCAAAAGGAATGCGTAATGCCCAGCAGGTCAAAATCACTTCTTGCCTTATCATTTGGGTTGTTCTTGTCAGTCATATTCTGATATAGATAATCGTGTTTCAGGCTCTTCTCTCTGGATGTTCTGCTGGTGGTCTAGCTTCAATATTGCATTGTGACGAGTTCCGAACTTTGTTCCCAAGTAGTACCAAAGTGAAGTGCCTAAGTGATGCAGGATTATTTATGGATGCGTACTTTCCTAATCTTGATACACCTAATATACTTCAATTCTATAAATAAAGGTTTTACGTGCCCTTCAATTCCTTTAGTAACAAGATGATGTAATGGTCGTTTTTTGGACAATATGCAGAACGGATGTATCCGGGGGGCACGCCCTCAGAAATTTATTTCAAGGCGTAGTTAGTGTGCAGGTACCAGACACCTCTAACTCTATATTGGTCAATTTCATTAAACTACTACTTTTGCATGTTGATTGCCAAATACTGTTAACAACTAAAGTGTTTATCTAAGTTTAAGGATTAATTGTTGTCAAGTTTCTATTATAGTTACAGAGATGCTGCAGTCCTCTTACCAAGTCAGCACCCTTGGAGAAATAAAAAGAGTCAAAACTTATGAAGCAATTTCATAGCTACTTATTCTCCCTACATTAATGTCTTTCTTGACCAGCTTAATCAATCCCAAATTACGGGTCGGCCATATGAATTTTCTATACTCATTCCTACTCTAATAAGGTTCATTTTGCTCCTATACTAAATAATAACGTGAACACCGGACCTAATGCAAATGTAACAGAACAACTAAGTCTTACTTATCATTTACTTTGATTGCATTATGTTCTTAACTAAATGTGCATTGATTTACGGGAGGTCATAGGTCTTTTTGAGACAATTTTCCTTTATTAGAGAGAATCGCAAAATAAAAGAACTGTTAGGGGAGTCTTTTTTGCATTTTTTGATAACTATCTCCAAGCATTGCTAAGCAGAATATTCATAATTTTAACAGGGTCTTCAGAAGACACTACCAAGTACTTGTACCAGCAAACTTGATCCAACCTCGGTAACTTTTTTGGTATAATTGCCCTTTCAATATCTGATATCAGTTCATATTACTAATA
This sequence comes from Nicotiana tabacum, assembly GCF_000715075.1. Lineage (NCBI taxonomy): Eukaryota > Viridiplantae > Streptophyta > Magnoliopsida > Solanales > Solanaceae > Nicotiana > Nicotiana tabacum. The sequence goes on along the minus strand of NC_134088.1, from coordinate 73,085,694 downwards.
CAATTCCTATATTCCTCCCTTTCCAGTGCTTCTTTCCTCAGAATTTGATCAGCAATATCAAGACCCCTCTATTTCTACTAAATGCTGCCTATGATTCCTGGCAGGTACATTATCATCTCCATAGTTCTTACTTTTCTCCTATTTGGTGATTGCATATTATAATATTTGGGAAATAATAATAAAATTTCCTTGTGCAACTTCCAATAGGTTCAATCCAGTTTGGCTCCTCCAGTAGCTGATCCTAAGGGCTTGTGGCATGATTGTAAACTCAACAATGAACAGTGTTCTGCATCACAAATTCAATTTCTGCAAGGTATGCTCCACTAAGCTGTTAATTTCTTGCCTTTTCAGTATTCTTAGATGCTGGACTTACATGTCGATGAAATACATTTTGGAGCAGGTTTCAGGAATGACATGCTAAATGCTGTTAAAGGCTTCGCTGCCTCAACACAAAATGGTCTCTTCATAAACTCATGCTTCGCGCACTGCCAATCGGAGAGGCAGGATACGTGGTTTGCTGATGATTCTCCCCTTATCGATAACAAGGTACGGTTTGTAAATCCTTTTCTTTCTTCTCTCTATGCTATTTCATTTTCTTTGTGCAAAAGATAATTTGAATTTACAAGTGAATCTGACAAATAATATCAACAAACATTGGAACGATATGCAGCCGGTTGCACTTGCAGTTGGAGATTGGTATTTTGATAGAGCAGGCGTGAAGTCAATTGACTGTGCTTATCCATGCGATAAAACATGTCACAACCTGGTCTTCAAATAAAAGCTACAATCAAATTCTTTTCTCCCAACTTAGCAGAAATATGTTATTATCTTCATATAATCAATTCCCCTCCATTAATTTAGCATTTACAAGTGTAACAAAGTTTTACTGTAGACCATGAATTTAGCAATTTAGTCAGAATTGCAGTTAAACTAGTAGTGCTCGAAGGGTACTCCTGGGCCAGCCAGTGTATCAACACTGTTGATAGTCCTGCTATGAATCTGGCCCAAAGTTTAGCCAAATCAGACCTAAACCGACCCAGTAAAGTCTTGCTGCTCTCTTTGTTACACTTGCATATTGTTGTGTACATCGAAAATTTGCTGGATACTCCAAATATATTTGGGCTACACCATTAAGTTGGTAAAAATTTCACGGGGAGCCCTATTTGGTTGCCCTCATTTAACTTGTACTTCTTACAAGAGTATTTGGATTAATTTACTCTAATAGAATAAGTCACTATATTTTAAATCACAGAAAAACACATTACGTTAAATATGGACAAATATTTAAATAAAATTTAAGAAGAAAATACTTAGATCATACTGAGGGAACATCAGAAAGCGTAGGGAATTTTGTGGATGTAAGGGCATATAACCCAAGACATAAGATGCACACTAGACAATCAGGGCCGGCTCCAAATTTGTGCCTTAGCTCCCAAATTTGGGGCCCCCATTTCTTAAAAATACTCTAGGTTCATCAAGTATTTAAAAATAATAATATTTAGTACTTGTAATATAAAAGTAGAGTTTTTAATATAAAAGAACAAAATATATTTTGATATATAGATAAAGTAATAATATTTGACTTACTTAAAAATGGACAGATGAATAGTTTTCCCCAGTTTTTCGCTTTTTACTCCTTCATTAAACATTTTGCTCTCTTCCTTACTTTTGTCCAAGCCATTCCTTTTTTTTTTCTTTCAAATATCTTCATATTTCAGAAAACCTTACATATTTGTTGTGTTTCTTCTCGATATTTTTACTCACCTTTCTCCAAGATTTCATTACTCACCTTCTTTCTTCAAGATTTCACGAGTTCAAGTGTCCATCAATACTTTTAAGTTTTTAATAGTTCTATAACAATATTGTTTTTTATCTAAGATTAACAATATCTCAAGAAAAATTAAATAGGTTGGTTGTATTTTCAATCGGGCAAGAATTATTAGAGAAAATCGATTATAAAAAAAAATATTAATAACTTTATATATCAAATAGTAAGAAAAATAAACTTTAAATAAAAATATATCTTATAATTTTTTTTAAAAATTTAGACCTCATATTAAACTTAGGCTTTAGACCTGCTTAGCCCCACTAAGACAGTTTAGCTCTTTCCGTCGACAGTTTAGCTCTTTGATTGCATCGAATTTAGAGCTATATCAATATCAGGGTAAATCTCGACCTGTCTCTTAAATAATTAGTGACCAATTATTCATGGAAATACTTTTCTATAATTAGTTACAATTTGAATACCAGAAATTAATTTTATAAATATCTCTATGCTTCTTCCCCGATATATTCTTCCTAGTGATCTAACATGAAAAAGATCATATAACTATAATAAAATTTACTATAAATGACCATGTCATATCTCCAAATCGGGGAAAGCAGGGGAAGGCTACCTCTTTGTCCAAGTCTTTTTATTAAATAATATGCTCTCTTAGCTGGAAATTATTGATTCGCTTTGATTATTAACATCTGATATTTGATCATTAGACAAATAAGTTTTTCGTTGAACTAAATTGTTTTTCCATGTTTGCTAATAATGATAGCTGTTTATTATTTCATTGCTAATCATGCACCTTAATTTCTTTTCTTTAAACTTGTGGCCCCTAGTGAAGTTTTCTCCGACACACATGACTTCAATTGGAATCTCCATATGTATTGATTAAAAATTAGATCAATGGTTTGCTTTTTTCTTGCTAATTAATTATATTAGCTATTCTCTTCGTTCACTTTTACTTGTCCATTATTGATTTTGCACATCCCTTAAGAAATAATATATAAAGTGCATAATTTATCATGATACCCATATTAATTGGTGTATTGTCTTAATGGATTTGGAATGAGTAATTAATGCTAAAGAAAAAACAGGAAAAAAAATTATTTTTCTCTTGATATGCGAAAAGTGACAAGACAAGTAAAAATAAAAATTTATTTTTAGAATACTTGACAACTAAAAGAGAACGGAGGGAGTATTTTGTTCTAATTTTATTGAAGTGGAAATTGTTTTGGTCCGGAAAAATGACTATTAAGCAAATAAAATAACGGTACGATATTTTCGTGTAGGCTTTATGGGATGAAGAAGTCCATATCAGAATCGTGCTATTTTATATGTAGTGTTGAGCCCAAGAGTACTACGTAGTCATTCAACAAAGTTATCATAAATTCTTTTTGACATTTTTTTTTTAAAGTTGTGATCTCTCAAGTCTCAACTCAAACATCAAGCAATTATGTATCTGAACAACCACGTACGTTCATATATAAAATCTTACGTATGAATTCGAATTAGTCGGGATGACAATACCAATATTAAAATACAAAGTGAAAAATGACCACATGTCCACGTTCATGTACGACTATGCTGTCATTGGTTTCATAATGAGATTCTTGCCTTTCTTTCGAGTTATTTGATGACAGAACAGTTTTGAACTTCTGCTCCTCTTAACTAAAATGTAAATAAATCGAGTCGATATGAGGAAGAAACAAGGTGATATATGAACTAACTACTATGATAGCAAGAAGCAATATGCTACTAACATAGTACAATATGCAGTTCCTCCTTTGATTGCCTTAAATGTTCTGGAGACAAACAAATAAGTAACTATATATTACAGAAGCACTGTGTTATGTGACAAAAAAGGGACACATTGTCTTGTAAAAATGCGGGATTGCAAGGTTGGGTAAAATTTGAACTAACATCATTGATGAAAGAAATTCAATTTTAGTAATTTTTACATTCTCGATTGCACATTTCTTAGTTAAATAGGATTAAAATGAAAAGTTTCCTTATCAATAATCTAGTAAATACAGTTGATAAGTTACGTGCATTTGTATTTTGATGATCTAACAAACATCATATGAGAACCAGATAGGAAACCTAATACAAAACCTCTCAGTGCTCAGAACAACAAGTCACATGTCTGACACAAGTTCTAATGATATCAGTCAAGGGAACAACAGAGGGAGCAAATGGCTATCAGTTCCTCCGGTCACAGTACAAGTCAACTCTTTACAGTTGTTAATGCTGCTGCACTGCAGACGCAACAGTCACTGTTGAAACATGCTGTGCACCGGATACTTGCTTGCATCATCCTAGTGACCTCACTTATATATTATCAACATGAGGCAAGGGATACACGCACTTGCAAACCCTAAAACATTATTCACTCTCAAGTGTGCAGCCGCCTTCATTTATTCCCAGGCTTGAAGAACAAAGGAGCAACATAACAAAGGACCAGATCCCAACATTGAGTACATCATGTGTCTTTAGTATTGTTGTATCTTTGTTAATGTTATTCACTTGTTCTTCCTACTCAGCTTAGTTAGAAGCATCTCGTAGGATATCTTTATAAACCATAAACCTTGTGTTTGTGTTTGACTAGAGTTAGTCAAAGTGGTGAGCTTTGTAATAGAGTTATTACCAAGAGGCTTATAATATAGTTATTGTAAGTAAGTGAGGGATTAAGAGTTTAATTCAAGGTTATAATAGGTTGTAATCTAAAGTTGCTTCGTTAGTGAAGTTAAAATTGTATGAGTGTAGGTCGTGGTTTTGAATCCCGTAAGCTAGGAGCTTTCCATGTAAAAATATCGTTTTGTACTTTACTTACCATTGTGTGTGTGTGTGTGTGTGTGTTTTGTAGGAACTGATATACATTTTGGTGGACTATTAGTTTACATCAATTGGTATCAGAGTAGGTTTGTTCTATAAGGCTAATACCTAGAAAGGATCTACATGGCTGCTCCACCAAACTTTGAAGAAGGTCAATCAACCTACAAACCACCAAGATTCAATGGATAATACTATGGCTGATGGAAGACAAGAATGCATGATTTTATCATGGCTGAAGATTCGGAGCTTTGTGGTGTCATCTATGATGGGCCCTTTGTCCCTATGAAGACCATTGGCGAGACAGCAGTCACAGTCCCAATGACAAGGAAGGAGTACAATGATGTCGATCGCAAAGCTATCGAGAAAAACTTCTGATCAAAGAAGATCCTCGTATGTGGTATTGGACCAGACGAGTATAATAGAATCTCAGCTTGTCATTCTGCCAAGGAGATTTGGGAGGCTCTCCAAACCACACATGAAGGTACAACTCAAGTCAAGCAGTCAAAAATTGACATGCTCACTACTGAGTATGAACTTTTCAAGATGAAGGATGATGAGTCCATTTAGGACATGCATACTCGCTTCACTTCCATCATCAATGAGCTCCATTCTCTAGGAGAGATTATTCCACGAAACAAACTGGTCAGAAAAATACTCAGTGTGTTACATGGTTCTTGGGAGAACAAAGTCAATACTATCACGGAGGAAAAATATCTGCAAAAGCTGACGACTAACGAACTCATTGGAAATCTGAAGACCTGCGAAATGAAGAAGAAGAAGGATCATGAATGAAGAGAATCCAAAAAGGATAAGAACCTGGTTCTCAAAGAAGACAACAATGACTCAAATGGTGATGATGCTGACATGGCCTATTTGACATGGAGGATTCAGAAAATGGTTCGTAGAAATGGAGGTATTCCAAAAAAGGGCAGCTCTAGCAGAACAAAAGGCTATGATTGCTGTCACAAATGCGGGAAGCCAGGATATTTCATCAAAGATTGTCCTCTCCACAAGTAGGACCATTACAAGCACAACACAGACAAGACGACCAAGAGGAACCTGGTTCTTTACAGGAAATTCAAGAGAAAAGATGCCGCTTATAATATTGTAAAACAAGCTCTTGTTGCATGGGGAGATTCCTCTAGTGAATCTGAGGGTGATGATATACAAGGCGACACCTCTATGATGGCTGTTGAAAGCGTACCAGCAGAATATGACTCTATTTTTGCCCTGATGGAAAAATCTAATGAGGATGACGATGAGGTAAACTTTCTAGACATTCAAAGAAATTTGAAGTCTTACTCTCGAAAGAAGTTTGTATCTTTAGCTAATATCTTGATTGATGCTTACCATAACCTTATCAATGATAAAAATAATTTAACTGAGGAATTAGGAGATGTAGAGCATGAGAGAGATGATTTACTGGTCGTAGTTGTTGACTTAAAAGAAATCATTGAGGATTTAAAGAAACAAAAGGATGTTCTAACTGAAAAAATTGAAAAGGTAGAACATGAGAGAGATAACTTGTTGGTAGTAGTTGTGGATCTGAAGGAAACAGTAGAGGAATTAAAAAGGGACAATATTTCTGTAAAAGCTTCAATAGAAAATTGCATGAACTCTTCAAAAGGTAAGGAAGTGGCGAGTGAGGCACACCTTAAACTTGAAAATAAACTCAAAACGGTAAAATCGAGTTTGTGTGCTGAACTTGAAAGAAATAGACAACTTCAAGAAGATCTAAGCAGGGTTAAAAATGGCCTAGATTAATCTCTGAAGTGGACCCGGTCCTCTGATACAATCACTACTTCCATGTATAAAAGTAATGGGGGGAACAAGTTGGGAATTGGGTTCCAAAAGGAAAAGGCTCCTTACAACCCACATAACAAGTATGTTACTGTTCCTTATAATTGGCTTTGCACTCATTGTGGTAACACTGGTCATTTCAAAGATTCCTGTAAGGCTAGATTTCAGTCCCAACAGAAAAATAAAGTTTTTATTGAAAAAATATCCACTACTAGGGAACCTGGTCCCTACAATAAAAAACACGTGATGCCTTCTTGGACAAAAAGAAGTTTAATTTTCCCTTTTCCTCATTACAAGAGACCCAAATTTGTTTGGGTTCCTAAGTCTAATCTCTGATTTTTCTGTGCAGCGAGCAGTAAAAGAAAGCAGCCAAAAATGGTACATGGATAGCGGCTGCTCTAAATACATGACTGGAAGTACTGAAGATTTTCTTTCACTCAAAGCCCTGCAAGGTGGGAGTGTGTCCTTTGGTAATGGAAAAAAGGGATACATTCTGGGAGTTGAAAAAAATGGGAAGACACTCACTCATTCAATTGAGAATGTGTATTATGTGAATGGCCTGAAATACAGCTTGCTGAGTGTCTCTCAAATCTACGACATAGGAAACAAAATGGAGTTCTTATATAAGTCTTTCATAGCCACCAATCTTGTAACTGGTAAAGTGGTTCTGGTGGCGAAAAGATTCAAAAATATCTATGTTGCTGACTTTGAGTCTCTGATCAATGGGGACCTTACATGTTTAAGTGATGTTGATGATGATGCTGAACTGTGGCACAGAAGATTGGGACATGCAAGCTTCTCCTTGTTGAACAAGCTAGTCAAGAAGGACTTAGTTCGTGGGCTGCCAAAGTCAAAGTTCAAGGATCACAAGGTGTGTGATGCATGTGTGAAAGGGAAGCAAGTCAGGTCCTCCTTCAAGCCAAAGAAGGAAGTAAGCACCTCAAGGTCACTAGATCTTCTCCATATGGATCTATGTGAACCTATGAGGATGCCCAGCAGAGGAGGAAAGAAGTACATCTTTATTATTGTAGATGACTACTCTAGATTCACATGGACCTTGTTCCTCGGAACCAAGGATAAAATCTTTCCAGTCTTTCCTGCCTTTGTGAAGCAGATTCAAGTGAAGATGAGCCATAATGTTGTAAGCATAAGATCTGATCATGGTACCGAGTTTGACTTTGCAAAATTTGATGAATTCTGTGCTGAAAATGGTATAAGTCATAAATTTTCAGCTCACAGAACACCCTAACAAAATGGTGTTGTAGAGAGGAAAAATGGACTCTTGAAGATATAGCAAGGACGATGCTAATTGAAAGTGGTGTACCAAAGAGCTTTTGGGATGAGGCAATGAACACTGCATGCTATCTGATAAGCAGGTTCATGATCAGGTCCCTCCTAAACAAGACCCCGTATGAATTGCTAAACGGGAGAAAACCAAAGCTGACTTACCTGCGAACATTTGGTTGCAAATGTTTTATTCTCAATAATGGTAAGGAAGCGCTGGAAAAATTTGATGCCAAGAGTGATGAAGGGATTTTTATTGGATATTCTTCATAAAGCAAAGCATACAAGGTCTAAAACAAAAGAACTCAATGTGTAAAAGAAAGCGTACATGTAATATTTGATGAATCACACCACTCAAGTGGGAAAGATTCACATGATAAGAATGATTAAAACAGAGAGCATTCAAAGATTCATGAAGAAGTCATTGATGTGGAAAATGGGAAAACAGATTTAATGAGTCAGGTCAAGGAGTCTAGTGAAGAAGATGCAGTAGAACCTCCAGATGATTCAGAGGTACCTGGTCCCTCCATTACAAAAACTGAAGCAGAAAACAGAGTTGCTGATGTTGTGCAAGACACCCCTGATGCTGAGCAGAGAATGGCACTCACACTTCCATGGATTTTAATGATGGATCCCACACGACGGAATCTGGTTCTTCTCACCATGAGACTCAGGTGTCTAACTGGAAGCACAAAAGCTCATATCCTTTCCAGAATGTAATCACCCCTCTGGATTTAGGAATTCAGACTAGATCAAAGACAAGAAGCATGTTTGCTTTTTCTAAGCTTTCCTGTCTCAAATTGAGCCTGAAAATATCAAGGAAGTATTGAAAGATGCTGTCTGGATTGCTTCTATGCAAGAAGAACTCCATCAATTTGAGAGGAACAGTGTGTGGCACCTCGTTCCCCGACCTTCAGATAGAATTGTTATTGGAACCAGGTGGGTGTTCAGAAACAAGCTTGATGAGTTTGGAAATACAACAAGAAACAAGGTGGTTCAAGTCTATAATCAATAAGAAGGAATTGATTATGATGAAACTTTTTCTCTAGTTGCAAGGATGGAAGCCATCAGAATTCTCATTGCGTTTGCATCTCATATGGAATTCAAATTATTCCAAATGGATGTCAAGAGTGTATTTCTAAATAGATATTTGAAGGAAGAAGTCTTCGTCAAACAACCATCTGGTTTTGAATGCCATGAGCACCCTGAATATGTATTCAAGCTCGACTATGCACTATATAGATTAAAGCAGGCCCCTCGTGCATGGTATGAAAGATTGTCCAGGTTCCTTCTGAAAAATGGTTTTACTAGAGGGAAAATTGACAACACTCTTGTTCTGAAGAAAAGAGGGAAGAAGAACCTGCTAATTGTGCAGGTCTATGTTGACGACATCATCTTTGGTGCAACAAATGATTCCTTGTGTGAGGAGTTTTCCAAGCTTATGGGAAGTGAGATTGAAACGAGCATGATTGGGGAACTGAAATTCTTCCTAGGTCTGCAAGTTAAGAAAACCTCTAAGCGAACGATGATAAGTCAGCATAAATATATTAAGGAGCTTCTGAAGAGATTTGAGATGGAAAGTTCAAAGACCATTGATACTCCTATTGCCAAGTCTAGACATGGACAAACCTGGTTCCCTTGTGAATAAAACCATATATCGGGCCATCATTGGTTCACTTATGTATCTTACAGCCAACAGACCTGACATTATGTTTAGTGTGGGGTTATGTGCTAGATTCCAATCAAGTCCAAAAGAATCTCATCTGAAAGCTTTTAAGAGAATCCTAAGATATCTAAAAAGAACACAGGACCTGGTCCTCTATTATCTCCCAGGAGATAATTTTGACTTAAGTAGGTATACTGATATTGATTATGCTGGTTGTCTGGTGGATAGAAAGGGTACATCTGGCAAGGCACATTTTCTAGGGTCATGCTTGATTTCATGTGGTATAAAGAAACAAAACTCAGCAGCTCTCTCTACTGCAGAAGCTGAATATGTGGCAGTTGCTTCCTGTTGTGCCCAACTGCTATGGATCAAGCAACAATTAGAAGATTTTGGTGTGTTTTCTGACTGTGTGCCATTGCTGTGTGACAATACAAATACCCTCAACATGGCAAAGAACCCGGTTGTGTATAGGAGGACAAAGCACATTCATGTGCGACATCATTTCCTTAGGGACAATGTTAAAAAGGGTCTCATCTGTATGAAGTTTTGCAAAACAGAGGACTAGGTAGCTGATATCTTCACCAAAGCTTTAAGCAGAGAACATTTTTAAAAGAATCAACTGGAGCTGGGACTGATCAAATTGAACTGATCGCTCAATGACTGGCTATGAAGGAATGGTAAGGTAAACTGCTAAAAAGTGTTTTCTGGCACTTTCTAACTCAATTCTATACCGTTACAAGTAAACACGCATGGAAATTACAGGGCAAACAAGCAGCTAATGACATTGCAATTTGGTAGGAGGATGATGCTCATATTTACAAAATCAGTCAGGGAACCTGGTTCCCTTGACTCGGGTTAGTCGTTCCTCTTACACTCATACACATTTTGAACTGCTAAATGTGTCATGTCATTAAATATGTTTACCCTTTTTCCCATACCTTTTAAGCCCAAATGTTACACCCGTTACAAACCGACCTGACTACCCAGTCCGTCGCGTCAAACTCTCTTCTTCTCTCCCAAAACCCTCTTTCGTGTCTTTGCTCTAAAAAAAATCACCATGTCTTCTCCAAAATCAGAGTCTCCTAAAGCCACCACTTACATCCCTACTGTGTCTTCATCTCACAAAGCATAGTAGCCCGAATCAGAGTATCAACCTTCACCCATTAAAACCCCATCTCCAACCAACCACCACCCACTATCTCTTCCCCGACTCTATCAAGTTATAGTTCCCATCATAGCCAGAAAAATCAAACACCCAAGAAGTTTGTCACTTCAACCTCTCCATCTGCTACGCCGAAAAAAATGGAAGAAGAAGGACAGGTGGAAGGGAAGAAGGAACAAAGATATCGAGTCAGCGGGTTGAGGAAGAAACTGTAGATAAAGAGGATGTTGCTAGTCTTGGTGAAGAATCCGGTGCATCTAATACCCCCTCTGCTCCAACTTTTGATCTAAATAGTCTATCACCATAAGGTAATGCTTCTCTAGCTTCTATTAATTCTGCATTGTTGGAAGATTTGGGTAAAAAATAAGCCATAGAAAATATATTGCTTATTGCTGCTGAAGGAAGTCTGGTTGGGGAGTGCTGGGCCTCAGGGGGGAGAAAAAGGGAATGTGGATGGAAATGAGGACCTGGTACCTCTAGGTGACTTGGTACCTGTTAGTACTACAAGGGAGCCAACAATGCAGAATTGTGGTGCCTTAATTGTGGCCGAGAGGAGACTAACAGAGGAGAGATTCCAAGTTGATGAACAAGCCGAAGCAGAAGTTCAACAATCGCCGAGCATAGCTCATCTTGGATACATGATACTGGGCGCGGTAGTAGCCAGAAAGCCTGCTTTGAATCAAGCTGCCCAAGGGAAGCATGACATTGCTAAACTGGTTCACTCGTTAGGCGACGCCAGGATCCCTGTTCGTGGATACAAAATTGAACGGATAATCTGTCCGTATCATGGTAGACACCGGTGTGACACACAACTTTGTGTCCGAAGCAAAGGCTAAGTCACTTGGCCTTGCGTTTGGTCCTAGCAGTTCCGTGCTGAAGACCATAAACGCCTAACCCACCAACGTGAAAGGAGTTGCCCGTAACGTGCAACTCAACTTAGGAGCTTGACAGGGAAATGTGAGTTTCTTTGTTGCTTCCCTGGGTGTGTTTGATTTGGCATTGGGGCTGGACTATTGGGATGAAGTGAATGCCTTCATCTGCCCATATCTCAACCAGATCTACATTTATGACCCGAAGGGTCCATATGTGGTACCGACAGTTCGGGTGCCGCAAGTTATTAGTCAGTTATCCGCGATTCAAATCGTGAAAGGCTTCAAGGAAGAGGGAGCACCGATTTTGGCAATCAGGACAGAGACTAAGGAGGTCAAGGTGGACGAAGCCTTGACTCTATGTGATCAGCAAGTCCTTAAGGAGAATAAGGATTTCATACCGTGGGTGAAGCTGCCTGCCATGGGTCCGTACATGGCACCTCCAGAGTTGGAGGATTCAAGGAAGCAACCTGAAGAGTTGCTTGGGTCGGGGCATTTCAGTCTGTCAGAGGCACCTTATGGAGATAAGGGTTATATGGAGCCGAGGCAATCGAGTCGACCAAATATTTTCGTAACCCCTCCGGTCGTCGACAAGGAAGCCGAGGCCATTATCAACCATCGGGTGATACAAGGAATAGGTTGGGGCAATTCAAGCGCCCAATTTCTTGTCCGTTGGAAGGGGCAACCGCTAGATGAGGCGTCGTGGGAAAAATATGAGGCGCTATGGCCGTTCAAAGATCAAGTTCACGATTACTTGAACCGTTGTGGCGTCACAATCGTCTTCATTTCAAGTGGGGGAGTGTGTACCGCCCCGCATATTTTCCGACCAAATTTGCCGCCTAAAGGGCTGCAAACCGGGCCAAACTTGGCTGCCAAAGATCATAAGGTCTTTGCACATGGAGGCAATAATCCGACAGGCTGTTCGGACCCTCATGGAGACCACACTCTACCAACAAAGTCATATGCAGCACATCTGGACAGGACCACAGCCTGCCAGGACAATCATGGAAGCAACTCACTGCCAGCAAAGGCATGTGTTGCACAACTGGGTAGGACAACAGCCTGTCTGGGCGAACATGGAGGCAACTATCTGCCAGCAAGAATTGGGGCACAACAGCTGGACAAGACCATTGGCACATGGGCTGCCAACACATTCATGGAGATCACATGATGCCAGCACAAAGCAGTGCACCACAGTTGGACGGGTCCACAGCCAGCCTAGCTGCCTGTGGACATTCATTGTATATATAGACATGTATATGCCTTGTTAGAGGGCAGATCTCTTTACTTGTATTTCCTTCTTTGTATATGAAGTAAACCCGAAAATTGGCCTTGGCCTCCAGTCTTTGTCTGTCTTTCATTTCATTATCTTCCAACCTTTGAGTTTGTGTGATTGCCTTGGTTCAAGCATGACATTGTGCTTATTTATTGGTTAGGACTGAAGCAAGAGTAGTAGTCAGGCTATCTTGGTGTCCTCACGGAACCCCAGAAAACGGTTCCGTGACACATAGCTTCTTTCGAGCCAATATTTTTGGTTAGCTACCACTTTTACATACTTACATATCTAGTTTTCTCTTTGATATATAAATCTTGAAGGAGAAGTTCTATGAGTTCAATACTTCTTTCCATTTTAACTTTTATAAAATTGTTGTGAATAGAGAAGTAAAATTAAAAAGAGCTTATTGACACATTAATCTAACAGTACGAAGTTCAAGCTATATATCTTTTGACACAATGAATCATGTAAAGACTGAGGCAGTAAAAGTATTAGTCATTTTATAATGATCGCAAACGGGATATGAAGCCAATAAGTCAAAATCGAGGAACTTCCAAATGAAAAAAGTGCAACATGAAAAGTGAAATTCATAAATGTGTTACTCATGATATTTTCTACAGTTAATTAGAAGGAAAAGAAAAGGAAGTCGGCAGTTTGAACTTTGAACATGTTGAACGTTTTCAGACCCTATAATTATACGAAAGACTATATTGGTGGAATTTCTTAATTACTCTCACTATGGTTGGCGGTAGTTAATATTATATCTGGGAACTTAATTGATATCCTGTTTGCTGCCGACGATGTTGCAGGTGACATCACTAAAGTAGTTGAAAACTTAGTTCCGCTTTATATTTCTTGTTCGGAATTCAAAAGAAATAAAAGGATACGCACTATCTTTCCTTTTTCTTTCTGCAAGTGACGTGCACGTACAATCCTTTCTTTGAGAGTCAAACCAATTATATGTTGACCGTAGCTTTTTCATATGCTTTTTAAAATATTTTAAATTATTAATTATTGTAAATTATAATTATTTTCTCATAAAATAATACAGTTGAATTTGTAATATTATTTATAAACACGTGAATTAATTTGATCCAAAGATATGAAATAAAATTAAAGAAAATATAAGTCTAGCTATGAACTCAGCCTCTCCGGTGACAAAAGCGAGAACAATATTCAAGAATACAAGAAAGTAAGTAATTCTATAATTTGATAGTAGAATGTAGCTTTTGTGTATAGATGTTTCGTGTCTACAATGAATGCTAATACTCCTATGTATAGCTCTATTTAGGGAGACAAGATCCTCAAATCTTGAATGAGAATAAAACCGTCATTGATGGATGCATAGCAGTTGGCTATAAATGCAGATATTCTCTATAACGGCTGCTCATTGAATGCTACCCGATGTCAATATTTTGAATCTTTGTCATCAGCTACTCTGTCTTCGGGATTCATTCAGCACCGGTCATATGTTTGCAACCGGTATCGATTTCAGTTATTCACATCCTACCTATCTTCATCTCCACGTATCACCTCTTCATTCGTCTAACTGTCACTAACCAATTTTACCGCATACAAATAGTCCCCCTACTTTTCGGTGACAATACTTTAGTATCACCGGAAAGTAGAGAAAACCTCTTTCCTTAGCGGGCAAATTTCTGAACAGTTGCTGACATTTGAAATGACACACGTCTTTCCGCATTTAATGATCCGAACACGTGTTATCCCACAATTTGGAAAATATTTTCGTTAGTTTTTTAGGTAATCATGACCACGATTGTTGCCGCCTATAACTTCACCATTACTCATAATTTTTACTCTTTACCTTTACAATTCCCTCTTCTTCTTCGATTTACCTTAGAACCTTACTTGCAAATTTCATCTTTCTCAGTAAAAGTTTTCTTCACAGATTTCTTACCATCATGCCTTCTAAACTGCTGTCCTCGGAAACTCTGGCCTTTTCTTCGGGGGAGACCCAAAGAAGAACAAAACAAATGAGACTGATATGGAGTCGGACCCTCTTCATCTTAGCATGAAACCTGACCTTCAAGAACAAAAAGAACCCGCAAATCCCAAAAGTAACAGACACTGGCCTGTTTGTAGGTATCCCTTTTCCATTCGTCCTCCTAGAATCCCTATCGTGAAGGAGGATTGCAATTAGAACAACATTGAAATCCTCTCCCCTAATGAGGTGGAAAGGTCACCTTCTCCAAACCAGGCTTCATATATATATATATATATATATATATATATATATATATATATATATATATATATACACATACACACACACACATACCCTTTCATTTTGGGAGTGGGCAAAGGAATCGACCCAATAATCTTAGAATTTTATCACCGGTACCAAATCTGTTTGGCACAAGTAGGCCCATCCGTATGGCGTACAGTGGCTTGCCTCCGTTAATTGTGCTTTGAGACCGGAGAAACTCTAACTATTGTACACATGATGAACCTCTACTCCCCAATAATATTCCGTTGGGGTGTTCTAAAACTTAGCAAACTCGATCATCATGCCCTCCTTACCAGTGTTGACGACGACAACGACCGTGGATGGATAGAATAATTCGTTGTTATTACTACCAGGGACATCCTCCCGACCATAGCACATGCTTTTCCTAAATCTTGGAATCTTCTTCATAAGTCTTCAGATACCTCTTTCTTTTCATGTTCAAAAAGTCCTTCCTCCTTTGCTAACTTCATATTTACCTTTTTTCCAGCTACTCATTGGAAACCACCACGGGTTCAAAATCTGGCCCAATGGGTACATAATATTATGGACATTACTACACTAGAATTTCGAAGGTTGAAAGAAATGACTCCCAAATATAGATGGAAAGCCAAAAACCACGGTAAACGAAAATTCTCCCTTCCTTCTTTCAATCTTATAACTTAGAAACAACTTTTTACCTATCTTTTTGTACCACACAGGACTTTCGAATGGATCCGTCGTTTTCCCCGGCATCCAGGCTCTCGATGACCCGGTGGAAGCCAAACATGTACTGCAGAATGCCCTTAATCGGAGGAGAGCTCGCGAATCTATTCGCACTTTCAGTGAAGGTGGCTCCTCCCGGAGTCCCAAGCCCAAAAACAAGAAATTCAAAGAGGAAGCATACCCTCTTAGCTGGGACTGAGGAGACGATAGTGAAAGAAATACCAACTGTACCGACCACAGTAGTCCTTGACGATGAAAAAATAGATGATGAAGCGGTTGCCCTTTATAGAAGAAAAAGACCTTCACTAGCTCAACCAGGTGCTCAGCAGGGAGAGCTTCACACACCACCACTGGGGGAAGTCCAAAGACTCTTTACGGAAATGGACTTGGTTAAAAATGCCGATTCCTATTTTTCGGCTCCTATCGACATATCTGGTCAAAGAAGTTCACTCTCTGATATTCCTCCACCACTGATAGCCGATAACAACCACCTCTCCTTCTACACCAATGGCTTCTTCTCTACCAGTGCTATTCTAACAAATGGAATGCGCTCCTTCTCCACGATCACCTAACCACGGAGAACTGGGAATACTTACCCGACATCCACTCAAGACCCTCATGGAAAACGAAGTGTCATTCTTTCAGTTTCGAATGAGTGCCATATGCTTTTCAAGCCGGTGGAGCTTGCCAATTATCTGAAGCCACTAGCCTAAAAAAAAATTGGAAAAAGATGGGCCCTCTCTCCGGTGAATGTCTGCTAAACAACAACATGCACTTCTCGGCACAGGTATTAATACAACCATCTCTTACCACTCTTTATTTTTCATATTTTGAATTAATAACCTTAGCTTTTACCTCTCCAGACCAACCTTCTTGCTTCCGAAGACATATAAAGGTTGATCTTGGATAAACAAGTACTCACTGCAGAACGAGATTAACTTTTAGCTGAACACAGTCAGCTTGCCAAGTGCCTCCCGGTGTTGGAAGCAAAAATTACTCAGATGGATGATCTTGAGGCTCGGTTGCAGCAATCCGAGCAAGATAAAATAGCCCACATCCAAGAGACCGCTCAATTGCATGAAGATCTCAAGGATGCAAAGGCTAAGTGGGCTGAACATTTTGATACTATGGCTGCTGTTGCCGAACGTAGATCTGCCTTCATGGAGCAAGTTAATAACTTGGAGGTTAGAATATGCTCCAAAACTGAAGAGGCCAATGTTGCCGAGGAGAGGAGAACAAGAATGGAAGAAAGACTCAAAATAGTCATGGAGCAAAATCAACGTCACTGGACCACCAACATTGACTTTGATTCCAAAATCAGCAACATGAAAGCTAAAAATGAAAATCAATGCCATATATCGTACGATGAGGAAGACTTTGGAGGAGGCCAAAGAAGGCATTGCTATCATCGACGAATGCATTGCCAAGCCTGAGAGCTGGAGACAACAGCTCACAAGAACCTCCCTGCTCGGCCTGTTATTTCTGACTCTTCGAATACTAACTCAGGGTATTCGGGAACTGAAGAGGATGAAGGCCTCAAACCAGAAGCGGAACAACGTTTTATCAATCAAGAAAATGAAGACTCTTCTCTCCCTTTGGGTTCTGGCAGCAAGAACTAATGTATATATTTTTTTTTACTTTTATAATTTTGCCAAAACCTTTTTATTGAGTTTGAAATTTTAATTAATAAAAGAAACTCTTTTCTTAAGTCTTTAGCTGATAAAGCGTCGTGAATCTTTTCACATTCGATAGCTTTTAATTTCGGGCATAAACACTTTCGTAATCTACCATTTGACTATGAGGGTTTCATAAGAGAGAGACCTTATGTTTCTGATGCTTTTAATGTCTCATTGTTTGTCTCTTCGTTTGATCGGGAAAACCTTAAGGTCAGTTCCCCCACTTCCATCGAGATCAAAGCCTCTGATCTGTACATGAGTGAGAAGGGTGTTTCACCCGTGCTCAACTTCGCTGTGGTTCGATATGCCCACAACACACCCGGTAGCTCATCTGGTCACTTGCCTTTAGTATCTTCTAACTTCTTTTTAAGGTTTTGGATAATTACCTTGTTGGTTGACTCTGCCTGTCCATTAACACTCGGGTGGTATGGAGAAGATGTAAATCATATGATCGTCAATCTTTCCAAAATCTTTGTGACTTGGAACCTATAAACTGTGGCCCATTGTCACCAGCAGTTTCTTTTGGTATTCCAAACCGGCAGACGATGTGATCCCATATAAAATCGATCACTTCTCGTTCTTCGATCTTTTGATAAGCACCTGCTTTAACCCATATAGTAAAATAATCAGTTAAAACCAAAAGAAATTTTATCTTACCGGATCCTTGTGGTAAGGTATCGACTATGTCCATCCCCCATTTCATGAAAGGCCACCGTGAAACCACTGAATGCAAAGGTTCTGTCGGTTGATGCACTAACTGTGCATGGCGTTGACATTTACTGCACTTTTGTACAAATATCTTTGTGTGTTGCTCCATCTGGGCACAATAGTAGCCAACTTTTATTAACTTGAGAACCAACGAGTATGCACCAGAATAGTTCCCGCACACTCCTTCATGAATTTCTCTCATGACATAGTCAGCCTTCGACACCCCTAAACACTGAGCCAATGGTCCTTGGAAGACAATCCTGTATAATTGTCTGTCAACAAGACAATAACAAGCTGCCTTGGTCTGTAATGCCCGGGATGCTTTTGGGTCTTCAGATAATTAGTCATTCCTTAGATATTCAATAAACTCATACCTCCAATCCCAAATTAAGTTGGTTGATTTAACCTCACAGTAGCCGTCCACATCCAGCACCGAATGCAACAATTGAACTATCGCACCAGCATCAGACCCTTTCATTTTCGTAGATGAACCCAAATTATCCAATGTGTCTTCCTCCACATTTTCCTCCCTTGGAACGTGGATGATTGAACACTCCCTAAACTGGGAAAGTAATACTTGAAACCTTATTCAAGTATTGCTACATACACTCCTACTTAGTGTCGAAATTCCGTATACTTGGTTCACCACCAGCTGGGAGTCGCACTTTATTTCGATGACATCGGAACCTAGTCCTCGGGCTAGTTCGAGTCCTGCAACTAAAACCTCATACTCGACTTTCATTGTTAGTTAATGGTACAGTTTTAATGGCCTGTTTCAAGGTTTTCCCCGAAGGATTAATTAATACTACCCCGAGACCGGACCCTTTTACGTTGGAAGTCCCATCCGTAAACAAAGTCCAAACTCCTGATACCGCTCCCGATACCAGCACTGCATCTTTAGTAGCTAAAGGCATTAATCCAGGACTAAAGTCGGCCACGGAGTCGCCCAAAACATGTGACTTGAATACAATCCTAGGCTTGTATTCAATGTCGAATTCACTAAATTCGACTGCCCATTTAGCCAAATGACCCGACAACTCAGGCTTATGAAGGACATTCCTCAAAGAAAAAGTTATCACAACGGCTATTGGATGACATTGAAAACAAGGCCTAAGCTTTCGAGAGGCAACTACGAGAGTTAAGGCAAATTTTTCAAGGTGCGGATATCGTATCTCCGCTCCCAATAATATTTCACTAAATAATAAATGGAAATTGTGTACCTTCTTCTTCCCGGACCAAAACAACACTTACCTCTACTTCAGAGACCACCATATAGATCAATAGTTGCTCACCTTCTTCTGATTTTGACAATAAGGGAGGGCTAGATAGGTACCTTTTTAGATCTTTCAGTGCTTGTTAGCTTTTCGGAGTCCACACGAAATCATTCTTCTTTTCAAAAGTGAAAAGAAGTGATGACACTTCTCCGAAGACCTCGAGATGAACTTGCTTAGAGACGCCAATCTACCGGTTAACCTCTGTACTTCCTTCACCCTTGTTAAATGGTCCAGGATATCCTCGATGGCTTATATTTTGTCGGGGTTTACTTCGATTCCTCTTTAAGAGACTAGAAACCCCAAAAATTTACTGAAACCAACTTCGAAATCGCACTTCTCCGGATTGAGCTTCATGTTGTATTTTCTCAGAATGTCTCTTAGAGATGTTTCAGATGATATCCTGCATTAAGACACTTAACTAACATGTCGTCAATATAAACTTTCATTGTCTTACATATCTGCTTTTCAAATATTTTATTAACAAGCCTCTGATAAGTGGCCCCGGTATTTTTATGACCAAAAGTCATCACATTATATCAATATGTGCCAAAATTCGTGATAAAAAGGTCTTCTCTTGATCTTCCGGGTCCATCGTAATTTGATTATACCAGCAATAAGCATCAAGAAAACTCATTAACTCATGTTCGGCCGTAGCATTAATCATTTGATCAATATTTGGTAGCGGGAAAAAGTCTTTAGGGTACGTCTTATTTAAATCTTTATAATCTACACACATTCTAATTTTTTTTAGGTATTACCACTACGTTAGCTAGCACACTGGGGTAACTAACCTCTCGAATTGAACCTATATTAAGTAACCAGGTTACCTCTTCCTTAACAAACATGTTTATAACCTCTGCTATTGGTCGTTTCTTCTGCCTTACCGAAGGGAAGTTAGGATCCAGACTTAGCTTATGGACCACCACCTCCAATGGAATACCAGTCATATCTGAATGCGACCATGCAAAACAATCAATGCTAGATTTATGAAAATTCGAAATTTTTAACTTGAGTTCGGGGCTTAACCCCGTTCCTAAGTGGAATTTTCTTTCCAAGAATTCTTCGACCAAGGCCATTTGTTCGAGCTCTTCTGTTGTTTATTTGGTCGCATCCGTCTCTTCCAGTACGTGGAAAGACCTCAGTACCTGATATAATTCTGATGACTCCTTGTCTTTATCATCTTCAATCGAGATGGAAGAAGGCACCGGTTCCTGTTCCTGTAATTTCTATTTGCTCATTTCTTTTCCCTTGCTACTGGAAATGGTTACTACGTTCATCTCCCTTGCAGCTGGTTGATCTCCTCTGATCTTCTTGATCCCTTCTGATGTCGTAAATTTTAACAATTGATGATATGTTGAAGGTAAAACCTTTATTTCATGTATCCAAGGCCTTCCGAGGATTACATTGTAGCCCATTTTGCAATCAACCACTTCTAACTGGGTGGTTTTCGTTACTCCTTCGGCATGTATGGGCAGCAAAATTTCTCCTCGGGTTGTGACACTTATTAAGTTGAACCCAGCCAAAAGCTTTGTTGCCGGAACTATGTTTCCGTTCAGCTTTTCTTGCTCCAAAACTCTCCATTGTATGATGTTGGCGGAACTTCCTGGATCAACCAACACACATTTAATTTTAAAATCTAAAATATTAAGAGAAATTACCAAAGCATCATTGTGCGGTAGAAGAAGTCCATCAACAACTTTTTATGTGAAGGTGATGTCGTCTTCTGATACCTCTCGGATCCTTTTTCCATGAGTCACCGATATCTTCGTCTTCTTTAATGCCGAGAATGTCACCCCGTTTACTTTGTCTCCACCGAAGATCATGTTTATCGTCATCCGAGGTGACCCTGTAGCTGGTTTTGATGGTTCTGAAACATCCCGGCTTCTCCCATAGTTGTTCTTGGCGCGGTCACTTAAAAAATCTCTGAGGTTACCATTATTCAATAACGTTGCTACCTCTTCACGAAGATATCGGCAGTCCCCAGTCCTATGGCCATGAGTACCGTGGAATTCACACCATAGATTAGGATCCCTTTAGATAGGATCCAATCGAATTGGTTTTGGGAACCTAGCTTCTTTAATATTCCTTATTGTCGATACCAATTCTACCTAGTTGATGTTAAAATAGTAGTCGGATAATCTGGGATATGTTGAATCTTGGGACCCTAACGTTTCTTTATCCTGTAACCGTCTACTATTTCGACCACGACCCGCCCTTCTACCGGAAGTGAATCTATCCAAAGACTAAAAACCTTTATTTCCACGCCCATCGGCCCTCTCATAAGGTTGAGAACGACTTCTAGAGGACCTCCGATCTGCATAAAAATCATTTTTGAACTTATCTTGATTACAATCATGATTCCGCACTTTGGAAGACACCGAAGAACCCAATTGATCATCTTATATCCTGATCTTTGACTCGTAGTGATTGTGGACATTTTCCCATGTGATTGTCTGAAATTCTAGCAAACTTTCGTTCAGTTCCGGGAGGCATCGAAACTCAATGGGTTGAGACCCTTTGTAAATGCCTCCGCTGACACTCATCCAGTACCGCTAGTAATATCCTTTCCTTCTAAAATCGGATCACGAACTCTCGTAAGAGTTCAGATTCTCCTTGGGATATTCTCAATATATCCGCCTTCCTTGCCTGGACCTTTCTTGCTCCAGCATGAGCTTTGATAAACGAATCTGCAAGCATTTCAAAAGAATCAATAAAATGCTCAGGTAAGAGAGAATACCAAGTTAAGGCACCTTTCGTCAGGGTTTCGCCAAGCGATTTTCAACAAGATAGATTTGATCTCGTGTTGGGCCAGGTCATTTCCCTTTACTGATGTAGTGTAGGTCGTGATGTGTTCATGTGGATCCGAAGTCCCATAATATTTTGGTATATCTTGCACCTTAAACCTCTTTAGGATCATCTCCGGAGCCGCACTTGGTTTAAACGACAACTAGGTATACTTTTGGAATCTGGTCCCTTTAACACCAGCGGCGCCCCCGGGATCTCATCCATCAAAGAATGGAACTCTTTAGCGTTTTGGTCCATTCATTCATTCATTTCTCTCATGCATCTTATGAGCTCGATTTTGAAAGGGTCAGTTGAGTTGTTGTTTTCAGATCCACTACCAGTACCTCCTGCCTCGTTGAAATCGATCTCCTCCCTTGGAGCGTCATTATCATTTCTTTTGATCCATTTGATTGGCATGAATAATGGGAGGAATCAGATCCCTTCCATTATCATTATTGAAAGCATCCGATAATGTCTGCTTCAATTCTGTCATCACCTGATCTTGTCTTGAGAGGTGATCCATAATCGCTCTTTGTTGTTCTCTCAAGATTTTGACCGTTTCAACAACGCGTTCATCATCCGCATCACCAAGAGTTGGACCCCTCATATGTCGAGGATACTGATCTTCGCGAACTGGAGTTGTTTCATCTCCTTCATTGCGGATTTTGCTGGTTGAATCATCACGCTGGAACACATATTCACGTTCATGATGTGCTCCAATATTGTAGACATTGTTGACATCATTAGCTGTCATACCTGATTTTTCTTTTGCTAAGGAAGGAATCAAAATTTGTTAGTAACAGATGAATGGATTAAAGCAATTACGCAATTGTCTATGCCCCACGGTGGGCGCCAAACTATTTACCCGTAAAATGATATAGTTGAATTTGTAACGTGATTTATAGACACGTAAATTAATTTGATCCAAAGATATGAAATAAACAAGAACAGAAATAAGATTATGAAATAAAATTAAAGGAAATACAAGAGTGGCAATGAACTTAGCCTTTCCTGTGACAGAAGCGAGAATAATATTCAAGAATAAAAGAAAGTAAGTAATTCTATAATTTGAGAGTAAAATGTAGCTTTTGTGTACAGAATATTTTGTGTCCACGGTGGATGCTAATTCTCCTTTTTATAGCTCTATTTAGGGAGACAAGATCCCCAAATCAAGTTCCTCTTGAATGAGAATAAAATTGTCATTGATGGTTGCATAACAGTTGGCTATAAATGAAGATATTCTCTGTAACGGCTGCTCATTAAATGCTACATGATGTAAATATTTTGAATATTTGTCATCGGCTACTCTGTTTTCGGGATTCATTCAGCATCGGTCATATATTTGCAACCAGTATCGATTATTCGTTGATTCACATCCTACCCGTCTTCAGCACTACGTGTCACCTCTTCATTCGTCAAATAGTCACTAATCAATTTTACCGCATATAATAGTATTTTTACGTTGTTTTCAAATATGTAAATTTTATTTCAAAAAATTAAAAGATTCTATGTCCAAATACATGGTCAAAATTAAAAGGTTTGAATCTCTAAAAATGAAAAGTGTCACATAAACTAAAATAGAGGAAGTATTATTATTATTGTTATTAGAAGAAGAAGAAGACAAAGAAATTGGAACGACTTGTATATATATATTTATATTGAAGTCCCTTGAATTACTTAATAGGTGTTCTGCCGAAACGAAGGGATTCAAACTCATAGTTGAGGTCATGAGTTGAACTATTGTAATCATCTTTCACCTCTTTTAATATTTTAAAAACCAGGTGGAAAAGAAGAAACTTATTTTTACTCGATTGTGTAAAAACTAAAGAATTGGCTTAACAAAGACTTATTTTGAAGTTGCGTATGAATCGTAATGCAGCAAAAGGAAAAACTTCGCTGATTAATATTGTCTGTCTGCTACCAGACTACTAATTCCTACCTTAGTCTATGACTGGACTCTTTACTTAATTACTCACATTTTACGTGAGAAACATAGTTGCGAAAACATTGTTAGCGTACGTACGTGCAGATTCCTAAAGCCATGGAATTCTCGAGTTGTCTGCCTTTTCTACCGACAAGTCCTCATTTTTCACCCCCCTCACCCCTCACAACCCCGTGGTCGTTTTCGTTCCTATATACATTCGTTTACTTTTCTATATATGTTGGCTTCCCCTCTTTTCCTTGGTCGAAGCGATAAGATGTCCATTTCACCGTCTAAGGAAAACAAATCATTGAGGATCTTCTTGTCTGGTCAACCTAGCTTTGAGACCTAATAATATTCTATTACTGCTTAGGCCACCAAACACCTCGTATGAGACGAATCGAGAATTAATTTAAACAGTAAATTCTACAATAAATGCAATTTATTATTATATAAATAAATTTTAACTTTTTTTTTTTTATGTTTTCTATGTGAATTGTCATTATTATTATTATTTTTTTGCCTTCATCCCAACAAATGATATCTTATTCGCTACTCCCTTCGTTCACCTTTAGTTGTTTACTTTTGATTTTGTACTTTCTTTAAAAATATAAAAATAAAGTATATATTTTACAATTTTACCCATAATAATAATAACATTTTCAAAAATCTTGGGGAATGAGTAGTTAATGATATGGGTAAAATAGGAAACAAAAATTGTCTTTCTCTTGATTTAATATAGTGGACAAATAAAAATGAAAATATATTTTTAGTATAGTGTACAAGTAAAAATGAACGAAGAGAAAGAAATATAAAATAGTAACTCAATATTGGTTATTAATAGCAAGTATCTATTGTAACTTGTAAACTAGTATTTGTACTCGCGCAATGCGTGAACATTATCAAAGAATATTAAACATATCAAAGTTTATATGAAACGATTTGTTTGAGCATCTTACTTATATATTTTAACAAAATCATAAATATTGTCTTATCTTAATGCACGTACCAACAATAAAATTTTATGTAATTAAATTAAACGAATCATATAATCATCGCATAACTTTTGGATAAAACTCAAATACCATAGTGATATAGTTTGTGCAACAAACAATCTGAAAATGTGATATAATTCAAAATGAATAAGACTACATTATAATTAAATGAATCTAAAAACTTCTTTATTTAGTATTTGTATAACTTAATTTGTTAAAATCTTCAACTCCTTCCTACTTGTTACTCGTGATAAAGATCATAACATGATTTATTTGTAAACACATATTTATTTAGGAGTAGTTCAATATGAGATAATGATACATCTTGAATTTTAATAATGACAAAAGAATAATGCGATACAAATTATGTCTTTGATAAGTACGTTTTGCCTCCTTAGTGTTATTCAAACATATATTTGAAAAAAGGATTCTAAGATATTATTTACCCTTATGCTCCAATGAATATATATCTAGATAATCCTACCCAAAAAAAAGAGCAACACAAAATTAGAGATCAAACTTATTTGTCTACAAATAACCTTTTTATTTTTTATTTTTCACAAAAACATATCTGATTCATATGCTATTTATTCTATTTTGCAATTCAAAATATTTTACAGTAATCTAAAAAGTATTTCTTATTTAATATTCTTATAGTTTTTGTCACGACCCCAATTTTCCTCCGTAGGATGTCGTGATAACACCTAGTTTTTAGGACTAGGTAAGCCTAACACTTACAGAAATAATGGTAAAATTTAACCAACAACTATGAATTTCAAAATGGAAATTTTCATATAAGCCAACAATCCCAAAACTTGTAGTACAAGTCATGACTATTGAGTTTGCTAGAAAATTCCTAAATACAAATGTTTCGGAATAGAAATAAAAAGTACATGTACAATATCAGAAGGTGACTATGAGGCCTGTAAATGCGACGGCAGGTTTACCTTGAGTCTCCATAGCAAAACTTGAACATCTAGCTATTGATCAACCAACTCTGAAATACCTGGATCTGCACCAAAATACGCAGAAAGCGTAGCATGAGTACATCACAGCGGTACCCAGTAAGTATCAAGAGTAACCTCGGCAAAGTAGTGACGAGGAATAGTCAAGGCACCTACTGGACTAGACAACCTGGACAAGTATGAAGGTGAACTAATGGGGAAACAATGTTAATATAAAGCTAAGGATGGTAAGAAAGACAAAACAATATTCGCAATGAAACACGAGAAACAACAATTAGTAACAAGAAGCAAACAGGTAGTGATTCTGTAGAGTAAGATGAACACAGTCCAAGTCCGGTAAAACCAAATAAAGAAAAATAAGTAACAACTCAATAAGATTAACCGCTTTGACACCAGATTTATTCAAGAATTTTCACGAGGTACCAAACCTCAAAATCACAAATCATGGGTCCCAATTTATGAACCCTAATCACTTGGCATCTTGTGCCCATATTACAATTCATAACCGCACGGACGACTCACGTACCAAGAGAGTGACAATATCTAATATCCGCATAGACCACTCACGTGCCAACAATAGCAATGACTCATGACTGCACAGACAACTCACGTGCCAATAGGATAACTCTCACATAGAAGGCAAGTACACGGGAGTACATGTAAATGGTCAATAACATCAGGATTCATCTTCTTAAACCGATATGGGTGATTTATTTACGTGTATACTTGTGCAAGTATTCTACCACAATTCAAGTCAACAAATAATAGTAGAGACAATGAATGGCACATAAGAAACGATCACCACCAAATGAAGATGGTATAACTCACACAAGGTAGGCACACCACTACACAAATATCAACAATAACTATTCTCCCAGGCCATCACAAGTCATCATAAATTATTCTCCGACATAACCCACCTTGTTTCGCCATGTGTGTAATAATAAAGTAAATGCCCGCCTTGTCTCGCCGCACTCGCTCAATAATATTCCCACCTTGTCTCGTCACATGCGCAAACCCATATATATATATCCCCCCTTGTCACGCCGTATGTGAAAATATCAATAATAACAGCAGCACGGATAAATCATGTGCGAACACCCCAATAATCCTCACAACAATACCACGTGTGCCAAAATATAACAGCATAATAAAATGACTTTCACAACATGTGCCCATATGCCACAACATTTCCTCAGAACAGTTTCAATACCACAACCACGCATAGCCCTCGGCTCAACAACACTAAGTACAACAGCAACAACAACAATAACACGAGAATACGACAAGTAAATCAACAAAAGAACTTCAGAACACAAGAAACAGAAAAACGAGCTCACAAAGAAAGACAACATGGAATAATGGTCTCAACAAGAATAACTCAACAAGGGAGAGATAATGTGTAACAATGGTTCCACAAAAGTACAATTCGATGGTAAGAGAGATAGCATGAATTAATTACCCCAAATAAGAATATGTCAACAATGAAATGGATAACAAATTTCAATTGAGGCTAATCAATTACGAAGAAGATAATAGTAATTTCAATTAAGGTTAAGCAATTACGGAAGAGATATTAATAACTTCAATTAAGGTTAAGCAATAACGGAAGAGATAATGATAACTTCAATTAGGGTTAAGCAATTACGAAAGAGATAATAATAACTTCAATTAAGGTTAAGTAATTACGGAAGAGATAATAATAACTTCAATTAAGGTTAAGCAATTATGAAAAAGATAGCATAACAATAAAAGAGGCAACAACTTCAGTTAAGGAACTAAGGGTAGAACATGAATTAATTAATTTCAAATAAGACACGTAAGGGTGATTTTAGTAAATGGAGGATTTAACATGACAAAACAACTTCATATCTATTGAACATAAAAACCTAAGAGCCCTAAACGATCAAATTTTCACAATTAAGCTCGAGTACGTACTCATCACCTCGTGTACACGACATTCACATGACACAATTAGCACAAATGACTCAAATCTTAAGGGGTAGTTTTCCCACACAAAGTTAAGTAAGATACTTACATCAAAGAAGCTAGACTGATACTCTAAAATGACCTTCTCGAGTGAAAGAATCTCCGGACGGCCCAAATCTAGCCAAAATAACTTCAAATCATAAATAAAACTTATAAGAAACAATTCCGGATAATAAAGCTTCGATCTTTAATAAAAACTAAAAAGTCAACCCAAAAGTCAACCACGGTCTTGCACCTCAGATTACGACAAAATTCATAAAATCCCAACACCCATTAGATAACGAGTCCAACCATACTAATATCATCTAATTCCGACTCTGAATCAATGTTCAAACCCCAATTATTCTCTTTAGAAAAGTTTTTGTTAAAAACCCTCAATTTTTCAATCAAAATATGAATTAATTCAAAAATAAACTTCTGTAATCATATTAAAATACAAAAATTATAGTTATATACTGGCTCCCATGAAAAGACGAGAAGAATACCGCAAAAATCACCTCAATCGGAGCTCTAGAACTCAAGATATGCTCAAAATACTAAATAAACGTAGTCTGATTTTTAATACACATGAAAGTTCGCCTTTGCGCCCAAAACTCTGCACCTGCGGTCTGCCAGCTGTAATTTCCGTATTTACGGACCGTGTTTCGCACCTGCGGTATCGCATATGCGGACTCAACTTTACATCTGCGAAGCACCAACACTAGCTCTCTTCTCTGACACTAAAATGAGCATAACTCCCTCATACGATGTCCAAATGCAACGATATTTTTTGCTATTGCTCCATAATTAGGATACAGATCTAATGCTTCAATAAAAACAGAAATTGAAGCTCATTTGCTTAATGTGGTACCATTTATTCTTGAAGAAACGACGTTGAAACATAAACAACGAGCGCAACACAACCGAAACCTATCCGAAACTCACCCGAGCCCCTCGGGACCCCATCCTAACATACCAAAAAGTTTTATAACATAACGCGGACCTACTCGAGATCTCAAATCACATCAAACAACATTGAAACTACGAATCGCACCTCAAATTGAACTTATGAATTTTCGAATCTTCCAACTTCCAAAACTCGTGCCGAAACATATGAAATCAACCCGGAATTACGTCAAATTTTGCATGCAAGTCTCAAATGACAAAACAGAGCTAATCCAACTCTCGAAATCGTAATCTGAGCCCGATATCAATAAAGTCAACTCCCGATCAAACCTATCAACCTTCTAGAACTTCAACTTTTCATTTTTTGCCGAAATGCTTCAAATTATCCTACGGACCTCCAAATCAAAATCCAGATGCACGCCTATGTCTAAAATCACCATACGAAGCTATTGGAATCATCAAAATGCCATTTCGGAACCATCTTCACAAAAGTCAAACTCCGATCAACTCTTACCGCTTAAGCTTCTATCACAAGAATCCTTCTTCAAAATTGACCCCGAATCATCCGAAAATCGAATTCAACCACACACGCAAGTCATAACACATAATACGAAGTTGATTGAGACCTTAAAAACCACCGAACGAGATGCTAATTCTCAAAACGACCGATCGGGTCGTTACATTCTCCCTCTCTTAAACAAACGTTCATCCTCGAACGTGCCAAGAATCATTCTGAAGTCCTCAAATCACTGAATGTACTCACTATACATACACCCGCGAGTGACCCCACACCACCCCAATACACATAGGCCCGACGACACTATCCCAACTGAAAATTATTCCTTCCACCTACACTGATAACATTAGAACCAAATTTCTCTCCTTCCGATCATTTCCAAAAGACCCGATTCCCACACCGACACACGTTATCGGCCTCAATTAGCTACAGCAACTTATGCCTACACCCACCAGGTACAACCACATGATGTAACACATCACATATATTCCCATAACAATATCTTTGATCATAATAGTTGCCCATAATCAAATCCAACACCGGCAATTAACCTCATATCCGCTAGAACCTTGTTCCAAACCTTTACAGCGCTGACAACGATGCAAGAAACATGAAGAGCTCAGAACTATTCACCCAAATCAACAAGTCACATCTAACGCCACCTAGGCACACACCTCGTAAGCTAAAACCCAATAAGTACAGCACGAATATGACTGAATATACAAGGAAACACATGAAAGAACTATAAAATAAGCCCGAAAGGCATAACTCCCTATCAGTACCATACTACAAATCGATTTCACAAGGGAGAATTAAAACACTTGAATTAATCACAAGGATCTCATCCTGATATAACTTCCACCGCGACACGTAGCCCATTTCAAACATATCGAACCATATGAAAATGCGAGGATCCCATCCTCATCTCTAAATCACAAGTAGTATACATATCATGACAACCAAAAACTCCCATTTTTTTTAAATATTCGCTAAGTAAAATCACCACACATAATGAACCCCCATACCGATAGGACATATAAATCATAAATTATAACCAAACCATCTAGAAAAAACATCAAAACCTACCATAATGAATAACAAGAAGTCACTTTTAGCCGCATAGCTCTCAATAGTGAGCAAAAACAAAATGATAGACATGGGCTTACACCATAGAATCTCCCAATAGGGATAAACACGTAAGCGGAGTACAATATCATGAAACTCACCATATGTGAAGCATGATAGGAGGTCTCACCTCGATAAGCGAAATCGAAGCAAAATAAAAATAGTGCTCCTCTATAACAAATCAAAACCATAATTGTATGACACCATCTAATGTAGCGGCCTCAGCCATGCATTGGATATTATATCAACAGGTCGGGACTCCCCCTCTAGGGCGCCCTCTAACTGCCTATTATAACGACCCGACCGGTCATTTTGAGCATTTGCACTTCGCTCGATAGTTTGAGGGTATGAGTAGATCCGTATGATGTATTATAACTTGTGTGAATCGTCGGTTTTGGTTTTCAGGTTATTCGGAATTGATTTGAAAGAATGGATTTCATGATTGAAGCTTTAAGTTGGAAGAGTTGACCAAGTTTGACTTTTGTGTATTTGACCCTGGAACGGAGTTTTGTTGGCTCCATTAGGTCCAAAGGGTGATTTTGAACTCGGATGTGTGCCCGGATTCGTATTTGGATATTTCTAGAAGGTTTCGACCCGAATTTGCAAAAGTTGGAAATTTGAAGGTTTGGAAAGTTCATAAGTTTGACTGGGAATTGACTTTGATGATATCGGATTCCGATTATGGTTGCGGGAATTTGAATATCTTGGTTATGTCATTTGGTAAGCACCCTTCACTTCCAACCAAGAGGTTGTGAGTTCGAGTCACCCCAAGAGCAAGGTGGGGAGTTCTTGGAGGGAAGGATGCCGATGGTCATTTGGAAACAGCCTCTCTACCCCAGGGTAGGGGTAAGGTCTGCATACACACTACCCTCCCCAGACTCCACTAGTGGGATTATACTGGGTTATTGTTATTGTTTGTTGTTAGTTATGTCATTTGGGACGTGTGTGCAAAATTTGAGCTCATTCCGGGTTGATTTGATATGTTTCGGCGCGAGTTTTGGAAGTTGAAAGTTCAAAAGTTCATTAAGTTCGATTTCAGCTGTGATTCATCATTTTGATGTTGTTATGCATGATTTGAGGCCTCAAGTAGGTCTGAGTTATGTTATGGGACTTGTGGGAATATTCGGACGTGGTCCCGAGGAGCTCGGGCGTGTTTTGGATCGAATTCAGATCATTTTCCTTCATTTTGGCATTGCTGGTTCTGCTGAGCATCTGGTTTCCTTATTCGCAATCACGTAGAGTTGTTTGATGGCTGGGGAAAATTTTTTCATCATGTCATGAGTCCTCAGATGCGTTCACGTAGGTTGCTGCAGTTTGAGCAACGCATTCGCGCAAGTGTGCACGCGTTCGCGTAGTGATTTGGACTGAGCTGAGGAGAGGTTGTTTCTCTTCGTGTTCACAGTCTTGTTTCAGCGATCATGTAGTTTGTGAGCTTTGGGTACCGCATTCGCATGGCTTTATACACGATTACATAGGGTATTTTCTGGGGCAGTGCTTTTCCTTCTTCACGATCGCGAGGGTATTTTCGCGATCGCAATTCCTTGATTTGCCCACTAATTATAACGTACTCTATTTTGGAAGTTTCGTCCATTTTATCATATTTGGGGCTATGGAGCTCGAATTGAAGAGATTTTTAGGTGATTCACCATATGGATTGGGGGTAAGTATTTTCTACTGGGTTTTGATTTTATTTCATGAATCTATCTTTGTTTTTGACAGTTGATTGAGGATTTCAAGAGAGAAATTGAGGTTTTTTTTCTAAAGTTTCATAGAGTGAATTTTCGAGTTTTGAACATCGATTCGGAGTGGGATTTGAATGAAACTTTTATGGTTTAACTCATAATCGACTGGGTTGTCGGATTTTCTGAGTTTTGTCGGGTTCCGAGCTGCGGGCCTGGGGTTGACGTTTTGATTAATTTTGAGCTTTTGATTAAAGATTCAGCCTTTATCATTTGGAATTGTTTCCTTAGGAATTAATTGATGTATTTGAGTTGCTTTAGGCTAGTTTTGAGCTGTTCGAAGGTCGGTATGCACGAGATGCCATTTATGGAGTATTGTTTGGCTTGCTCGGTATTGGATTTGGCTTGTTCGAGGTAAGTAACACTTCTAAACCTAGTGCTGAGGGTATGAAACCCCGAATTACGTGTTATATGTTTGGTGTTGAGGTGACGCACATGCTAGGTGATGGGCGTATGGGCATGCACCATGTGAATTGTGACTCATTTATTTTTGTGGTACTGTGTAGTTACCTAATCTTATCTGTAACCGTGAAATCTCTACATGCTAGAGTAATTGAGCGGTGATCCATGTTAGAAATCATGCTTATGCCACATACTGGCATTGTTGGGACCCACAAAGTCATGTTACATGTTGAATTAATTGCTTAATCTGAAATTTA
Source organism: Nicotiana tabacum (assembly GCF_000715075.1). Lineage (NCBI taxonomy): Eukaryota > Viridiplantae > Streptophyta > Magnoliopsida > Solanales > Solanaceae > Nicotiana > Nicotiana tabacum. Next base: position 73,052,844 of record NC_134088.1, on the reverse strand, counting down.
TACTCGGTCATAGCTATTATTTGCATATCATATCTCAGTTTCTATTTTTCTATATTCATACATCATATCATCACTGTTTGGACTGATTATCATGATTCTTGTGAGCCCGAGACACTGGAGAGATTGATGACTGAGTGAGGCCGAGGACATGTTGTGAGTGATATTTATGGGATCGAGCTACACACCGCAGCATAATTTGTTGATTTATGCCATGATTTGGCTTATTATAGCACTTGGGCTGGATCGACCCCTCCGGTGTCTGCACATCCACAGTAGGCGCAATGGCTATGGATTTTTGGGCTGGATTTGTCCTGGATTCATTTGCATTGGGCTAGATCTGCCCTGGATTTACTTATGTTTGGGCAGGATCTGCTCTAGGATGGATATGCCCTGTAGAGTACTGAGTGATTGAATGAGCTGTGTATTGAGCATGGTGAGTGATAATATGAGATAGAGAGATTGAGTACCCTGAAAGTGTGAGTACATGGGTTCATCACTGAGACGCATTGCATTTGACATGCGTACTTGAGATACAAGCATAGAGATGCATTTACTCATGCTACCCGGTTTTGGTAACATTCATGATTTCACCTGCATAATTACATGTAGGCATAGAGATGTACTTTCCTCATGCTATCTGAAAATGAAACATCTTATTTATTGTTGAAAGGTTTTTGGGAAAAACATACTTTTCAAACTTACACATATTTTATTGGTGTTTTCGGTGGAAGATTTGAGATTTAGTGTTATACTTGAAAAGCATGCTTATTTTCTATAACTGTGAACGAGTTGAGCATCTTATCCCTGAGTTATTTTCTTGTACCATTTTCATTATATTGTTACGAATTGTGGCTGGTTATTGGAGTTGGTATCTGACCCATGTTCCAACTCATCACTACTTTCAACCTAAGGTTAGGTTTGTTACTAATTAAGTACATAGGGTCGGTTGTATTCATACTACACTTCTGCACCTTGCGTACAGATGTTGGATGCTGATGTTGCTGCGTACGGTAAGAGTTGGATCTGAAGATGTACCTGCGTTGTAGCTATGGCTATCACTTGTCTTTGGTAGCATTAGATTCGAATTCTGTTCATTTACATTTCAAACAGATGTTGTAATTATTTTAATTCAGTCTTGTAAAAATCTAAATCTTAGAAACTCATGATTTGTACTACCAGTCCTTGAGAAATTCTTGTATAAAAGCAGTTGCATTATTATTTTTTCTCTTAATAAATCTCATTGAATTTGATAGTTGTTAAATAGGCTTACCTAGTGGGTTGGGTTAGGTGCCATCACGACTAGTTGGATTTTGGGTCGTGATAAGTTGGTATCATAGCTCTAGGTTCATAGGTTCTACGAATCATGAGTAAGTGTCTAGTAGAATCTTGCGGATCGGTATGATGACATCCATACCTATCTTTGAGAGGCTACATGTCATTTAGGATAAACTTCCCATCTTTCTTTTCTTATTATGCGACATTAATTCAGCTTGAAGCGTAACTCTTTGAATTTATTCCACGCATTCGTATGCACATGTGAGGGTATTAGCTGTACATCGACTGCTTGTGATAGCATGGATAAGGTGCAAGATGTAATTTATGTGTGCTGATTACGGGCCAGTCTGGAGGACTTGAGGCCAGGTTTTGACTGTCGCTTGAGCACAGTGATTTTGATTGTTTGAGCGTGTGCTTTTGGACTTATATGTTCGGTAGTTTTCCTATGGGTGGAATTTGTGGCTCGGTAAGTAGTTGGATGGATATATGATGAAGTATGATGTGACTGCAGGATGTGTTCAGATAGTTTGAATATGACTAGAAGAGTTTGCTTGAGATGTAAAAGAAAAAGAACTATTGGGTACTTGATTTTTGTCTTGATGTGACGTATAGTCTCGAGTTATGAGTGTGTTGACGGATCTTTCATGTTATTTAATTGTGGAACAAATTAGATTCTCATGTCTTATTGATGATTTCAGACTCAGGAAGATTAAGTGATTACGTAGTAGTTGTGACTGTAAGAGGGTATAACGAGATGCCAATTTGAGGCTAACAGGTGGGTTACCTCCTGCGGGGTGGTTTACGGAGGTGTTATCCTTATGATGTTGTGTGGAGACTTTCTTTCTACTAGTGGGTTATATGTGTTGCAATTTGAGTTTGGATTGGTTGAGAAAATTTATGTGACCGTCACGAGAATGAATGCGAGCTTAGCAGATGATTTGGGGTATTTTATGGTTTGTGTTGCATAAGTTTGTGAAGAATTTAGTTGAAACTCATTGCGGGATTATGGCAGTAATAGAGTATGGTTATGGTGAGTTATCAGATATTTTATTCAATGGTATTGAGCTAAGTGGGGGAGTCTGCTATTGACTATTTGATTGCATGGTTATGTGTTGTATTGGTTTTGGTCCGAGGCATACTTGTGGATCGGTTATGACTTGCAGAGGTTGAGATCGAGGATGACTCGAGTAAAGGAACTTTCTGGATGCATGATGTATTACACTTTATAGGTATATACTAAGGAAAAGGGATGCACTCGGTTGCTTAGAGTTGTAGACTACTTCTTTGGGTGTTATTGAGCTAGTGGGGCACATGTCATTCGACCCGTTTGGGCGGTGCAATTGAAATGTGAGTAGAGTAGATGGCTCTCGAGAAGGTTCTAATGGATTCAGGAGTTATAAGTAGGAATTTTCAGGATTTGTATACAACTAGAATCTAGGATTTACATTGAATGGTGTCGAGACTTGCGGTATTTCTATGTCATTATGGATTATACATTTCAGTATCAGGAAGGTAAATGAAATAATTTTTGGTTCACATGAGGTCTCTTCAGAGTAGGTGTCTCAGTTGTGGTACTTTTGGGATGCTTAAGAGGGAAAACAACGACTTATGGGCCTTAGGGCGATGTTGTTTCATGCTAGGATCTCTTGTGGTGAGATTTTTGGTAAGGATCGTGATGTTCTAGCAAGGGAAAGTGTCAGCTTGAGGGTAATTCGGAAGGAACTCATCGAAATAGGACAACTTGGTAGTAACTTGGATCATCATGGTAATGGATATGATCAGTTCTTTGGGTACTTATGATGTATTGAGTTTCTACAGGTGTTTTTGTGGCAATACTCTTGGGTTTGGCGACCCGCGTGGCTTGGTTGAGTTAGAGAGATTCAGTTCTGATGGCTTAGTTATGTGCAAATGGGTTTCTAAGAGTTCTTGATGATCTCTACCACTGCTCAGGCAACTATTTCACACCGACGTGAGGAGCATGCTGTGTGTTGTGATTTTCTCCTGGATGATATCAAATGAATGGTTTTCGGCTGACCGGGTATATATTTTGCTTGTGACTCAGAGTTGATTATGAGATTCTCGTACTTTTTATATGATGGCATGATGGATGCGGTGTGTTGTGTGGGATTGAGATTTGCATGTGCAAGGTCATGGTTCAGGTTTGAAGGGAAGGTCATGGATTCTTAGGCAACATAGACGGTTCCAAATGACTAGGTGAATGATATTACTATTTGGTATTGCTTGAGGAGAGTGTACATTTCAGTAGGTGCACTGTGTTTTGACTTACAGATGCTTTATTGGTATTGCAGTTCTCGCCTGGTTGATCAACTGCTGATATTCAGATTTTGCTATGCGGCACGGAAGAATTATCGAAGTATTCCTCGTGGGATGATCGTGTGAGAGAGATGTGTTAGACATTCGGGCGATGGAGTTGAGATCAGATATGGTGATTCGTGTGTTTTATGGATTTGGAGACTGGGAGTTCTTGGAAGCAGATTGTTTCGTGGTTATGAACTGTGAAGATACGGCCAAAGCTAACTAGCGGATAGTATTTGTAATGGATCAGTCATTGTGGACTTTCGGAGGGTTATTTATCTATGTGTGGATGATCAGGGTTGATCTGGGGGCCCATTGGTAGGCCTAATGAGGATGTGTATTCTACACCGGGTTGGATTTATTGGTTCAGAATTGTTAGTGTTGAGGGGTATGTAGTTTGGTTAGAGTTGAGTCTATTCATGTTCTGATATGTTCTATGAGTTACTCTTCTATTCTACAAGGGGTTGTGATTTGTTGGTTATATGCACACATGGTGCGGTTCTGTTTGAGTCTAGTAGCGGAATTCGAGCGGAATGGTTATTGGGGTGTGGAATGGTCGATTGCGCCTTAGTTATGGCCTTTTTCTGGTTGTGATATATGGTGTTGTTTACTTCTCAGTGGTTATGGTCATGCACTTTTGGTACTAGACGTCAAATTGCACGTGGATGTTGAATTTGAGCATTGTGAATTGAAGTATTTCATGTGGACCAGTGTTTGGATGGGGTCATGCATTGCAGCGAAGTTATGTTGGGATATGATCATTTGTGTTAGATTCATGTGTTTTGGTACTACGGTGGGTGATGGGTTCTTAGCATTGTATTGTGGTTGTACTTGTTGAGCTTGCAGGACGGTTCTCTAATTTGAGTCATTTTCGATGTCTGAGTACACTTGAATTGTTGCGTATTGGTGCACAGATTGCACGGTTTGTGGCTTAAGGTTGTATTGTTGTGGAATGTTAGTAGGGCGGATGTATTTGATAAGATGAAGTCGTCGGACCTAGAATGGGTGCTATCAGATCTGATTGCGGTATATTTGGAAGGATAATTTCGGAAGTCGGCTTAGAAATTGGCTATAGTTCTTGTCGTAGGAGGGAGAGTTCCATGACTTGTTTGTCTGATAAGTGGTTACGAGTTTTTGCGTGTTTCTTTCATCATCGGCCGTGTACAAAGGTTTTAGAATGGGGTTTTGTTCGATATGAGGTTTATTACCGGTATTGGGTTTGTATTTAGCAGCTATTGTGGTAAGGGTTTATTGCTGTGAGCATCTGAGTTATGTGGTATAATATGTGATTGCATCTTGGGTTTTGGTTATGGCTTGATACAACTTGTTCAGACTTATACAGTGTGTATATGCGAGATTCGGGTCTTGTAAGGAATTCTGGATGTTGGAAAATGGGTTCCAAGGTTTATGGGCTAAGGTTGAATTAAATATCGTCAGTTATATTGTGATGTCAGGCTTATACGAATTGGGTGACGTGGGATCACCCTCGGGTATGTGCATGGTAAGGTTACACAACGGTTTTATGGCTTTGGAACGACTCTCGGCACGTTCGAGGACGAACCTATGTTTAAGTAGGGGAGGATGTAATAACCCAACCGGTCGTTTTGAGAATTTGCACTTCACTTGGTAGTTTGAGGGCATGAGTAGCTCTGTATGATGTATTATGACTTGTGTGAATCGTTGGTTTTGATTTTCAGGTTATTCGGAATCGATTTGGAAGAATGAATTTTATGATTAAAGTTTTAAGTTGGAAGAGTTGACCAAGTTTGACTTTTGTGTATTTGACCCTGAAACAGAATTTTGATAGTTCCGTTAGGTCCAGAGGGTGATTTTGGACTCGGGCGTATGCCCAGATTTCTATTTGGATGTTTCTAGAAGATTTCAGCGCGAATTGGCGAAAGTTAGAAATTTGAAGGTTTGGAAAGTTCATAAGTTTGACAGGGAGTTAACTTTGATGATATCGGGTTTAGATTGTGGTTGCGGGAATATGAATAGCTTGGTTATGTTATTTGGAACGTGTGTGCAAAATTTGAGCTCATTCCGGGTTGATTTAATATGTTTCGGCGCGAGTTTTGGAAGTTGAAACTTCAAAAGTTCATTAAGTTCAATATGAGGCGCGATTCGTGGTTTTGATGTTGTTATGCGTAATTTGAGGCCTTAAGTAGGTCCGAGTTATGTTATGGGACTTGTGGGAATGTTCAGACGTGGTCCCGAGGGGCTCGGGCGTGTTTTGGATCAAATTCGGATCATTTTCCTTCATTTTGGCATTGTTGGTTCTGCTAAGCATCTAGTTTCCTTATTCGTGATCGCGTAGAATTGTTTGTTGGCTAAGGAAAAGGTTTTCATCACATCGCGAGTCCTCATATGTGTTCGCTTAGGTTGCTACAGTTTGAGCAACGCGTTCGCGCAAGTGTGCACACGTTTGCGTAGTGATATGGACTGAGCTGAGCAAAGGTTGTTTCTCTTCGCATTCGCGGTCTTGTTTCAGTGATCGCGTAGTTTGTGAGCTTTGTGTACCGCGTTCGCGTGGCTTTACACACGATCGCATAGGGTATTTTCTGGGGCGATGCTCCTTCTTCGGGATCGCGAGGGTATTTCCGCGATCGCGATTCATTGATATGCCGAGTGATTATAAAGTACTCTATTTCAGAAGTTTCGGCCATTTTATCATATTTGGAGCTATAGAGCTCGGATTGAAGCGATATTTGAGGCGATTTTCACCATATGGATTGGGGGTAAGTATTCTCTACTCGATTTGGATATTATTTCATGAATCTATCTTCATTTTTGGCATTTGATTGAGGATTTCAAGAGAGAAATTGGGGGTTTTTGTCTAAAGTTTCATAGAGTGAAGGTTCGAGTTTTGAACATTGATTCGGAGTCGGATTTGAATGAAACTTGTATGGTTGAACTCTTAATCGAATGGGTTGTAGAATCTTGTGAGTTTTGTCATGTTCCGAGGTGCAGGCACGGGGTTGAGCTTTTGGTCAATTTTAAGCTTTTGATTAAAGATTCGACCTTTATCATTTGGAATTGTTTCCTTAGGCATTAATTGATGCATTTGAGTTGCCTTTGGCTAGTTTCGAGCTGTTCGAAAGTCGGTGTCATTTGTGGAGTATCGTTTGGCTTGCTCGATTTTGGATATGGCTCTTTTGAGGTAAGTAACACTTCTAAACTTAGTGTTGAGGGTATGAAACCCCAAAATATGTGTTATGTGTCTGGTGTTGAGGTGACACACATGCTAGGTGACTGGCGTGTGGGTGTGCACTGTATGAATTATGACTCATTTATTTATGTGGTACTGTGTAGTTACCTAATCTTATCTGTAACCATGAAATCTCTACGTGCTAGAGTAATTAAGCGGTGATCCATGTTAGAAATCATGCTTAGGCAACATGCTGGAACTGTTGGGACCCACTGAGGTCGTGTTACATGTTGAATTAATTGCTTAATCTGAAATTTATACTCGGTTATAACTATTATTTGCATATCATATCTCAGTCTCTGTTGTCCTATATTCATACATCATATCATCACTGTTTGGGCTGATTATCATGATTCTTTTGAGCCCGAGAGACTGGAGAGATTGATGACTGAGTGAGGCCGAGAGCCTATTGTGAGTGATATTTATGGGATCGGGCTACACGCCGCAGCAGGCCTTATTGATTCATGCCAGGATTTGGCTTATTATATCGCTTGGGCTAGATCGCCCCCTCCGGTGTCTGCACATCCACAGTGGGCGCAATTGCTATGGATTTTTGGGCTGAATCTGTCCTGGATTCATTTGCATTGGGCTGGATCTGCCCTGGATTTACTTATGTTTGGGCTGGATCTGCATTGTACAGTACTGAGTGAGCTGAGTATTGAGCATGGTGAGTGAGAATACAAGACATTGAGATTGAATACCCTAAGAGTATGATGGGTTCATCACTAAGACGCATTGCATTTGACATGCGTACTTGAGATACAAGCATAGAGATGCATTTCCTCATTCTACCCGATTTTGGTAACATTCAAGTATTCACCTACATAATTACATGTAGGCATATAGATGTAATTTTCTCATGCTATCTGAAAATAAAATATCTTATTTATTGTTGAAAGGTTTTTGGAAAAAACACAGTTTTCAAACTTACTCATATATTATTGGTGTTTTCGGTGGAAGATTTGAGATTTATTGTTATACTTGAAAAGCATGCCTATTTTCTGTAACTGTGAACGAGTTGAGCATCTTATCCCTGAGTTATTTTCTTGTACCTTTTTCATTATATTGTTATGAACTGTGGCTGGTTATTGAAGTTGGAATCTGACCCTTGTTCCAGCTCGTCACTACTTTCAACCTAAGGTTAGGCTTGTTACTTATTGAGTACATGAGGTCGGTTGTACTCATACTACACTTCTGTACCGTGCGTTCAGATTTTGGATAGTGATGTTGCTGCGTACGATGGGAGTTGGATCTGAAGATGTACCTGCGTTCTAGTTATGGCTATCAGTTGTCCTTGGTAGCATTAGATTCAAATTCTGTTCATTTACATTTCAAACAGATGTTGTAATTATTTCAATTCAGTCTTGTAAAAATCTAAATCTTAGAAGCTCATGATCTGTACTACCAGTCCTTACTATCTCTAGTTTGAACCCTTTAATTAGGTTAATCAATATTTTAATTAACCCAATTCCTTGTTAGCTAAGTTATCCTAGACTAGGTCCCTCTTTCTCAAGTAGAGACTAAGTCAAATAGGCATGAATCAATATTTGTAACCATTAATTCTAAAATTGAAGCATCAACTAAGCTAAATAATCAACACCCAATCATAAACAAGCATAAAATTAGTCACCCATAAGGTTTACACACTAGGGTTGGGTCACAACCTTAGTAAACATCTAGCTACTTATAATAGGATTTGAAGAAAATAAAGATAAAAAGCTAATTAAACTCATAATAGAAGATTAAAATGATGAAATCTAATGTTAAAATACTCAAATAAGCTAAAACTTCCTAAAATAGCAAAGAGAAATGGCTACAGTACCTTTGTAGGTTCAAACTTGTCCTAATTTTGTGAAACTCCTCTATTTATACAGGGCCAAAAATCATGCACAAAAATGCCACTCAGTAGGTTCTGCGGCCGCACAGTTCTATGTGCGGCCCACAAATTTCTTCAGTTGGCAGGAAAGTGAGTTCTGCGGCCACACAATTTTGGACTGTGGCCGTGAGGCAATCTTCAGGGGCCGCACATTTCTGGACTGCGGCCGCGAGACAATGTTCAACGGATGCACAATTTTAGTGCGGTCCGCACTTCACAAAGGCTCCTAGACTTGGTCTTTTTGCATACTCTCTGATCTTTGACTCTTAAGACCAGTTCTGCGGCCGTACAATTCATGTGCAGTTCGCACATTGCTGAAACTTTTGTTAGATTTTTCTTCTTGGTTTGCAGCCGCAGATAGAATTCTGCGGTCCGCAATTTTTTTTGCGGCCGCAGAATTCCTTCTTAGGACCGCACATTTGTGCTTCTGCCCCCTTATTGCCTTGTGCTTCAAAACACTCTTTTTTAGTCGAATTTCATCTCGGGAGACCAAACTTCCAACATTCCTATAATTTTCACAATTGCATTAGTTTTTCGGGAACACAATTCAATACTTTCGGACTAAAATAAAAGCTAAAAGGTGCTAATAAGTAGTCAAAATTCCCACTTATCAACTCCCCCAAACTTAAGTCTTTGCTTGTCCTCAAGTAAATAAATTAGTTCCCACCTCCAAAAGTTAAGGGTCATTTCAGCGAGTCAAAGGTGAGCCATCCACACATCAGTTGGGACTAATAATTACCCACACTACTCATGTATTATCAACAAGGCGACAAGTTAAATATTCATGCACATATAGTGCTAATGTGATATTTCAGCTTCAAGAAATGACTTTACTCATCAAGGACTCTTGCTCTATCATGTAGGTCATGGTGGACTCCAAACTCTTCCTCCTCTACTTTCCATTTGCCTAGCTCACTTAAGAAATTTAGCACACAATCCAAAGATTAATGAAAGGTTCACTTATCTCTCTCAAGAGAATGTCACAAGTACGACTTCAAGTACCATAGGCTTGCCCCTCATGTAGCTCGCCACTAATGTAATCTCACTCGGTTTGAAATCAAGCAGGACTTCTTTCGGGATGTAATGAAGGCTTTTGGGTTAGGGTAGGATACCGTATGGGTAAGTGGTTATACCTTTCCGTAAGCACTCCATCTTTCATTTCTCGACTCATACTTTGCCAATTCTTAGAGGCACTTTCTTTTCATTGGGGACTAGCGAGACTTAGTATCACTCTTTCTTGATCATGTCATTCTTTTTCTCCCTTTTTGATTTCTCCATGTTTGGGATCATTACCTCTTTCTGAATCCCTTCATCCCTTCCACTTATTCACTTTTTGCATCTTTCTTTTTGTTCTTTTCTTTTCTTTCCTTTTCTTCTCATAGAGATCATTTCTTTTCTCTTTTTGTGCCTTGATACCTCTTTCAAGTTTCTCATCTCTCCCCCAAACTTAGGTTTTAAGCCAATTGTTTTGTAAGAGTGTTAAGGAATGCTCGGGTGCCAAGAGAGGGTCACGATCAAACGGGTAAAGGCTTGTAACTTGGTTATCAAATGAAAAAGGCTAGAGGCTCAAAGGGGTTGACTCTTGGACTATCAACAATTCATCTCACCCCTCACGCAATCGGATTGTAAAAGAGGAAAGAGTCAAGGGCCCATAAGGACCACATTCAAGTTTAAAGATCACTATGGTCCAATTAAACCACTCGATGATTGCCAAAGTCAATACAAGAGTTACAAAGTCACTAACTAGAGCTATTTCTTTCAAAAACCTTATTTCTAACCATAAGCACGTAGTTAAGTGTGTTGGTGCCAATTGAAGCATGGTTAACTCTTCGAACATGACTTAATTAGGTCTTTTTATTCATTACTACTATATTGTTACCTAAACATAAAAAAAGTTGATTCATTCCCTTAAGAAGGTTGTCACGCCATCCATCGTTGGGACGAGTCATCCGGTTTACCCAACAACTACCTTTGGAAAGAACTGTGGAATTAAGAAAACCAAAGGCTTATTATCTACTAAAGCATAAAAAGAAGCTACTAAATCAAACAAAGAAGCTATTAAATCAAATAAAGAAAAAAAAACAAAGAAGCTAATAAGCAAAAACTACTGAAAATAGAAGGAATATACATAATGAGATAAAGAGAGAGAATATATATACATAATAAGAAAAAAGAGAATAATATCAAGTTATTACATGCCAAATATCTCAGAATGTACCAAATATGATCAATACAAACTCCACCCCCCCCCCCCCGAATAAAGATAAGCATTGTCCCCAATGCTTAACAAAATAAGAGTAAAAGAGGGGAAAAAGTGAAGAAAACTCCCTATGGCTCCTTGGACATATCTGTGTCCCCAGTAATGTCATCGCCCTCAGGATCAGGCAACTGAATCTCATCATCCTCAACTTTGGGTGTGGCTGGGTTGGCGAACATCTGATGCACTGCCTCAGCAGTGTCAGCAGCAAGGTCTGGCTCTTCAGACTGGCCAGATGGTGCCACCGGTACAGATGGTACTATAGGATATGGGACAGAATGGTCTGGGTCAAGCAGCATGTCAAAGGGGAGATCTCCAGCTGTTGAAAGCCTGGTCACCTATCTCCGGAGCTTGTCCACTGACTTCTTGCTGGCCTGGGATTTTCTCATCTTCTTTACTTCTTTTCCCAGCTCTTCGATCGCTGGCCTGTGTTGTACCAAGGTAGCCATGATAGTGTTCTGGTTCTCGAGGAGCTTCTTCAATGTCTCTTCAACTGTCGGGGGAAACTGAGGTGCCTAAATAGAAGACTGTGCTGCAGCAGTACTGGATAAGTCAGACAGCTTTGGAGTGGCTGTCAGTATCTAGTTGTTGAGGCTTGCCAATATCTGGGAGACTCACAGCGCAGAAAGTGGGACAGTAGGCATATGTACTGGCTTCAAAGACTAGGTGAGAGTTGTGGCCGGAGCTGCAGTGGGGGCTGTGGAGGAGGGTGGAGGCATAGCTGTGACACTGGAGGAAGGCTCGGCTAAAGTGGATGGAACATCAACTGCCTCTGCTACTATAGTTGGCTCATCATACTAGCCCGCGGTGGTATAGGGCTAAAATTTCTTCTTTGGATTGTTCGCATCTATTAGTGAATACCAAGTAAAATGCTTCTTCGGCCTCACCTTTGTGTCATAATCCCTTGGATCTACCTTTGCATCCGTGAGATATTCTGTAATAGTATTGGGATACGTGTAGGACGAGTCATCTTGCCGAGCAATCACTGAGATGTTGGTCGACATCAAGGCACCCACATTGATAGGGTACCCGACAATAATAGAAACAACCAGAACTTCTCGAGGATTCGGAAAGTAAGTCTCATTCTGACTCGGGTCCTGTCTGCTGCAGACAAAGGTTTGCTACCCCTTCGCCTCGAATCTCAGAGTTCTCCAGTGGATAGAAACCCCAGTGGAAATACATGGTGGTGGTGGCCCTGGTGCTACTAGAATCTCCGCTAACCAATGTCAGGTTGCGTCTCCTAATGCATACTTCTCCAAATATTCCTTTGGCTCAACATCTTCGAAGCCCAAGTACGTGTTGAGTGTATGCTAATCAAATCTCACTTTTAGGTTATGTACTTTAGTCACTTTTGTCCCCCTTTTGATGTGAACCACATTTGCATAGAAATCACGGACCAGGTACTCTTTGGCGTACACTACACTCTGAGTGAACCACACCCACCCCTTGCAATTCCCTGAACTGTATCAACACTGTTGGGTTGTACCTTTCCAAATCTTTCAATAGAAACTATCGCTCGAGAGTTAGCGACCTCACTGTCCACAATGTACGAAAGCTGGTGAAGGCAACCAAGCTAACAAATCGGTCCTCCCAAACCTCTTTCTTCTTCGACCTTTCAAGGCCGGCAGCTATAGTATTTCCCTTTCTGCTATCATCGGGAATATCTTGAACTAATGTATCCTGTGCCTCAGGGACAGGTGTAGCCGATGGCTCAGAAGCCTGACTAGCACTCTCCGATTCCTCGGAAGTGCTATGAGATGAGGACGGCTCGTCCCTGAGTTGGTATCTCCCTTGCGGCCTTGACTGTACGGCCAGCTGCTCCTGAGCAGATGCTGAGTTGCCCTCTGATACATCCCTAGATGGGACATATGATCTCGTCTCGGAGAGGTCTACACCTCTCCCTTTGTCGGCTGTAGCTTTCTTTGTAATTGTCTTTTGTTGGCCAAGGGTTAAGGCACTCTTGCCTCGACCCCGAGAAGGTTCACCTCTACTTTTAGATGTGTCGCTGCGTCCGCAAATTTTACCTTGCGGCCGCAAATTCCTTCTTCACTAATACTGCCCTAAAATCATTTTCTGTGGACCACACAAATTCAGATGCGCTTGCAGAATTCCAAAATTACGAACATTTTAGCTGTTTCATTCTAGGTTTTTCAATTTCGTGCACAATTTGACATGGCAACATCATAGAAGAATGAAAATATGTTAACCCAATCCCCATAGAGCATGTATTATTTAACCCATTATAGATTTACCCCCACATGGAGACAATTGAATTTTAATGACAAATGGATTAAAAATAACTAAAATTCTACAAATTAAAGAAAACGATTAACAAGAAATTAAAGCATACCAGATGAATGAGTGTAATGAGTGACTGGTCAAGGATGTTGTGTCTGTGGATAGATGAAATCACAAAGAAATTTCAAGAGGGCACTATTTTTATGCTCATAGAGTGAAAAACATAACAAATGTCGATGTTCCTCTATTTATACGAGTTGGTTGGTTAAGGGAAAGAGGAGCCAGTGCGGTCCGCACTCTGTTACCTGGTGACCTTTACTCAGCACCTCATCTACGGTCCGCATAATTATGTATGCGGCTGCAAATTTCATATTGCGGCTGCAAAATTTCTTTTGCTGTCGCACATCGAAATTTTATCTGACAGACTAAACTTCAGAGAGTTGACATTCTAAACTTTTCATTTGTATGGTCCGCAAGATAATTGTGCTGCCAAATTGCACTTTTGCTGCAGCAACCATAAATGTGCGGTACGCACAAATCAACTGCGGTCTGCAATTCGTGCAACACTTAACTAGATTTCTCTTCACAATTCAAGTTAGCACAAAAATAACACCTAACTACAAACGAAAAAAGGAAAGAAACATGGGTTGCCTCCCAAAAAGCGCCTGATTTAACAGCCGCACGACGCAGAATACGATCAATTGAAATGAATGACTGCCACGACGTGGCTATCTCCAACCTTTCCCAAATAGTGCTTCACCATGTGACCATTGACTCAGAATACTTCATTGTTTTTGTTCTTCAAATCTAATGCACCAAAAGGAGTCACACCCACAATTTCAAAAGGACCACGCCATTTAGATTTTAGCTTTCCGGGAAACATCCTCAACCTTGAGTTAAACAACAATACAAGATTGCCTACCTTGAACTCTTTGTTCCAAATGTATTTGTCATGAAGATATTTCATCCAATTCATTCAAATGTGCAACCTTCAAGTTAGCGGCTACATCCCAATCAATATTCAACTTCTTTAGAGCCCGCATGGCCTTGTACTCTAGTTCCACCGGAAGATGACAAGCTTTTTCAAAAACCAACAGGTATGGCGACATCTCGATAGATGTTTTGTAAGCCGTCCGATAAGCCCATAATGCATCATCAATCTTCTTGGACCAATCCGTCCGATTAGCATTCACCGTTTTGGACAAGATACTCTTTATCTCCCGGGTGGAAACTTCCACTTGCCCACTAGCTTGTGGGTGATAAGGAGACGTGACTTTGTGAGTAACACCATACTTTCTAAGCAAGGTGTCGAAAGTCTTGTTGCAAAAACGTGACCCCCCATCGCTTATAATAGCACGTGGAGTACCAAACAGTGTGAAAATATTCTTCTTCAGGAAAGCCACCACACTTATCGCCTCGTTGTTGGGTAAAGCAATGACCTCAACCCATTTGGACACATAATCAACCGTGACCAAGATGTAGGTGTTTCCACAAGAACTCACAAAAGGTCCCATGAAGTCAATACCCCACACATTGAAAATATCCATCTCGAAGATGGTTGTGAGAGGCATTTCATTCTTCTTTGAGATTCTAACGGCCCGTTGACATTCATCACATTTCTTCACTAGCTCACTTGCATCCTTGTAAATAGTGGGCCAATAAAAGCCGCAACTAAGAACTTTGGCCGTCGTTCTTGCTCCACCATGATGACCACCATATGGTGAAGAATGAAAAGCCCCAAGAATTTCACCTTGCTCTTCTTCCAGTACACATCATCTAATCACCCCATCCGTACAATCCCGTTTGAGCTTCTTCCTTTGGTTCCAAGAGAACTCATCCGAGATGATTCCACACACAAGAAAATTTGCTAGATCTGCGAACCATGGCACCTCTTTCGTTAAAATAGCCAAGAGTTGCTCATCGGGAAAGAGTCATTGATTTCAAGGCCATCATGCAGCCTCCCCTCCTCCTCCAAACGAGACAAGTGGTCCGTCACTTAGTTTTTTCTCCCTTTTCTATATTGGATGTCAATATCAAAATCTTGCAACAAAAGCAACCATCTCATCAACCCAGCTTTGGAGTCCTTCTTGCTCATAAGATATCGAAGCGATGTATGATCCGTGTGGATAATGACTTTTGCACCTATCAAGTACGGGTGGAACTTCTCAATTGCAAACACAATGGAAAAGAGATATTTCTCCATAATGGTATAGTTGACTTGGGAACTATTCATGGTCTTACTAGCATAGTAATGAAATTTTTTGTTGATGTGTTGCCCCGAAACAGCCCCAACCGCTACATCACTTGCATTTCACATAAGTTCAAAAGGGACACTCCAATTTGGAGCGGTGATGATGGGAGTAGTTGTCAACTTGAACTTCAACAATTGAAAATCCCTCATGCAATCATCATTGAAGTTGAACTTAGCATCCTTCTCAAGAAGCTTGCACAACGGGTTCACCACCTTAGTGAAATCTTTGATGAAATGCCAAAAATCACCGCGCGTGGCCTAAGAAACTCCGCACACCCTTCACCGAAGTTGGAGGTGGAAGTTTAGAAATCACCTCAATCTTTGCCTTGTCAACTTCAATTCCATTCTTTGAGATTTTGTGGCCAAGGGCAATGCCTTCCTTGACCATAAAATGGCATTTCTCCGAATTGAGCACCAAATTTGTTTCTTCACATCTAGCCAACACTTTATCCAAATTTGCAAGACAATCATCAAAAGAATCTCCAATAACCGAGAAGTCATCCATGAAAACTTCAAGGTAGTCCTTCACCGTGTCCGTTAAGATATCCATCATACGCCTTTGAAAAGTCATCGGTGCATTGCACAAACCAAATGGTGTCCGCTTGAATGTGAAAGTACCATAGGGACATGTAAAGGTTGTTTTCTCTTGATCTATCGACAATAAGAATTTGGTTGTAGCCCTAATACCCATCAAGAAAGCAATAGAAAGCACGACCGTCCAATCTATCAAGCATTTGATCTAAGAAAGGAAGTGGAAAGTGATCCTTCCTTGTGACTTTGTTGAGCTTGCGATAGTACATACGCACCCTCCATCCGGTCATCGTTCTTGTAGGAATCAACTCATTCTTGTCACTGGTGACCACCGGCATGCCCCCCTTTTTTGGGACACATTGAATCTAAGAAGTCCACAAACTATCGGAGATGGGGTAGACAACCCCGGCATCCAACCACTTGATAATCTCTTTCTTGACAACTTCTTTCATAGCCTCATTGAGTATTTTTTGATGTTCAATAGATGGTTTGGCTCCATTCTCCAACTTGATCTTATGCATGCAAAAGGCGGGGTTTATCCCCGGAATATCCGCCAGTGTCCACCCAATAACCTTCTTCCTCTTGTGTAGCACCGCAATATGGAATCTACATGCACGTTAGTCAAACAAGAGGAAAGAATAACCGGTAAAGTAGAACAAGGGCCAAAATATTCATACCGGAGATGTGGAGGCAATGGCTTCAACTCCAAGTTGGGAGGGTCTTCAATAGAAGGCTTTGTAGGAGGAGTTGTCCTATTTTCAAGATCCAAAGATAATTTTTGGGGTGCATAGTTGTATGAACTCATTCCTTGCAAAGAGTTCACACATTCCATGAAGCCATCCATCTCGTCATCATCAAAGTTGAGTAAGACGTCCTCCAACATATCACCAACATTGTTTGTAGCTCTTGTATCATCAATAATAACATCGATCACCAAGTCCACAAACAAACACACCTCATTGCTATTTGGTTGTCGCATGGACATGCATACATGGAATATCACTTTTAATCTCCAACCCGTAATGTAAGTTCTCCAGCTTCAACATCACAAAGAGCATTCCCCGTAGCAAGGAAATGTCTTCCAAGAATAATCGGCACCTCACAATCAACTTCACAATCTAGAATGACAAAATCCACCAGAAGAATGAATTTATTAACATGAACCAAGACATATTCAATCACTCCCTAGGGTCTCTTCATAGTACGATTAGCCATTTGCAATCTCATAGAGGTAGGTCTTGGTTGCCCAATCCCCAAAGTCTTGAAAACCGAATAGGGCATCAAATTGGTACTTGCCCCAAGATCACAAAGAGCTTTAGCAAACTCGGCACTTCCAATTGTAGAAGGAATCGTGAAAGCATCGGGATCTTCCAACTTGATGCACAATTGCACTCACTTGATGAGTGACTTTGATAGTTTCAAAATTTATTGACCGCTTCTTTGTCATGAGATCCTTCATAAACTTGGCATAACCAGGCATTTTCTCCAAAGCTTAAACTAATGGAACATTGATTGAGAGACTCTTCATCATTTGAATAAACTTCTTGAATTGGTTTTCACCATTTTTCTTGGCAAGTCTTTGAGGGTATGGAGGTGGAGGCTTAGGAAATGGTGCCTTAGCCTTTTGCACTACCGGCTCCGGTATGTCAATGCTGTGATCCCTAGACGGGTTCACCTCCTCTTGAGTCTCTTCCACACTATCATCAATACCAATCCAAACTTCATTATTAGGTTGTACCTCATTGCTCGGGATCTCTTCTTGTTGCACCACTTATTCATCATCCACAAGTTGCCTTTGACTTGAGGTGGGTGAATTCCCACCTTTTCCAGTTCTTATAGTAACGGCCATGGCATGACCTGTGTTGTTTCCACCCTTTGGGTTTAATACCGTGTCACTTGGTAGTACCCCCTTAGGACAAGAATTTAGGGATTGAGAGATTTTCCCCATTTGAACTTCTAAGTTGTAGATTGATGTGTTGTGTGAGGCAAATTGGGCATCCAAATCAGCATTCTTTTCCATCATTTGCTTTAACATGTTTTCAATATACCCCATCTCATTGTTTGAAGAACTTGAACCATGAGAAGGATAAGGAGGCGGGTTATTCGGTATTTGATACATTAGGGGACTTTGAAAGGCCGACCCCCGGTTGCTTGATTGTTGTTCCATCCTCCTTGATTGTTACCCCCCTCCCCCCAATTTTCTTGACTATTTCCACTCCAATTGTTTTGAGTGTTGTTGTTATGCCATTTCCCTTGATTGTTGCCTCCACTCCAATTTCCTTAGTTGTTAGAATTCCAATTGCCTTGATTGTTTTGAGGTCGCCATTGTTGTTGGTTTGGGCCTTGAAAGTTATTTCTTTGCCCATGAAAGTTGTTCACATATTTCACCTCCTCTTCTTGTTCATTATAAGAATCATCTTGATCAAAACCACTATTTTTTGTTCATAATTCTCCACTCAATTTTGCACTTGTGGACCTTTAGTCCTCCTCTTGTTCACTATTATGTTCACTCCCTTCATGGATTGACTTGCTTGGGATTTTGCACTTTGATTTAGTTGGGCCTTTGCTAGTTGCGTCATGGTGGTTTTCAACTCGGCAATGGCTTGTCCATGGTCTTGCAACTCTTTGTGAAGGTGAATTATATTTGGGTCAACTTGTGGAACATTGGCCCGCGATTTCCAAGCCGATGACATTTCACGCCATCTCATCCAAAATCTTACACGCCTCCGTATAAGGCGTAGTCATGAAATTCCCACCGGCAAGTTGATTCACTACTC
Source organism: Nicotiana tabacum (assembly GCF_000715075.1). NCBI lineage: Eukaryota > Viridiplantae > Streptophyta > Magnoliopsida > Solanales > Solanaceae > Nicotiana > Nicotiana tabacum. The sequence continues at coordinate 73,034,118 of NC_134088.1, read as the reverse complement.
ATTGGTTGGTTGTGTTAATACCATGATAGAAAGTTTGTTGAATCATATTCTCTGTCATATCATTGTTTGGACATTCCTTAACCATTATTCTATAGCGTTCCCATATCTCGTGTAGTGGTTCATTTGGCTCTTACTTGAATTCTAAAATCTCATCTCGAAGAGTAGCCATGTGCCCCGGAGAGAAGAACTTAGAAATAAACTTTTCCGCCTACTCATCCCAAGTGTGAATGGAATAGTTCGACAATCGTTCCAACCAATCTAAAGTTTTCCTCTGTAAAGAGAAGGGAAAAAGCCTTAGCCTCAATGTATCCTCAGAGACATTTTTTTGTTTGCTTCCCTAACAAGTGTCCACAAACCTCTTCAAATGTTTGTACGCATTTTGAGTTGGAGCACCGGTGAAGAAACCCTGTTGCTCAAGCAAAATTAGCATCACATTGGTGATTTAAAATTTGCCCGCCCTAATATGGGGAGGGACTATTGCACATGCATATCCTTCATTGGGTAATATCCGGTGTGGAGCCGCTCGTGGTGGAGGTGGGGGGGTGGAGCGGAGATATTGTCATGTGTCACTCGGCCTCTTCTATTGGCTTTAGGTTCAAGAGGAACCTCATTAACGTGATCATTCCTGACGTCCATATCCCCCAAAAGTAAATTTTCGGGCTCATTGTTCGCCATGGGTGTACCTACGATTACTCAAACAAGTTAGTAACACGGAAGGAAAAGAAGATATTCCAAAAACACACCCAAATATATAGCTAATACCATTTTAACTCCCCAGCAACGATGCTAAATATTAATGACATCCACAACACACCTCTATAGGAGATATGATACGGTCGTATGCAATAATAATTACCCAACTATGAGTCGGGGTCGAATCCACTGGAAAATATGAGGGATGTTAGGAGTATATATTTGAAGCAAGAAAATGGGTTATCTAAGATTGCACTTCCATAACAAGGTTTTGTTTTCTATTTTTACTGTTACTCTAATGAATGCAAGCTAAAGAAAATAGATTATAGATAAATATTTTTGAAGTCTTTTCAATTGGATTAAAGGCTTAGGGTTGTGACCATAACCTAGGTGTTTTCCTAATGGGATAAAGATGTTTATACTCGTTTTGTTGATTGGAGTGTATTATAGCTATCAAATCCACGTTACCCACTCAATACCTCTCGTCCAGAGAGTGATTTTATCCAATTTGGCTTTCTAAAGTCCAAATGGGTATCAACCCAATTAATAAGAGCTCAATTCGGGTCCTTATTATCTCTAGTTTGAACCCTTTAATTAGGTTAATCAATCTTTCAATTAACCCAATTCCTTGTTAGCTAAGTTATCCTAGACTAGGTCCCTCTTTCTCAAGTAGAGACTAAGTCAAATAGGCATGAATCAATATTTGCAACCATTAATTCTAAAATTGAAGCATGAACTAAGCTAAATAATCAACACCCAATCATAAACAAGCATAAAATTAGTCACCCATAAGGTTTACACACTAGGGTTGGGTCACAACCCTAGTAACAATCTAGCTACTCATAATGGGATTTGAAGAAAATAAAGATGAAAAGCTAACTTAACTCATAATGGAAGATTAAAATGATGAAATCTAATGTTAAAATACTCAAATAAGCTAAAACATCCTAAAATAGCAAAGAGAAATGGCTACAGTACCTTTGTAGGTTCAAACTTGTCCTAATTTTGTGAAACTCGTCTAAAAGTAGGAGGGTGATACTTCTTGAACCTCACAAGTCTAAGCTGCTCGTCCTCCGTCGCCCCTGACTTGACCTTAGACTGAACTGAAATAACAGGTTGTACCGGCACGACACCCATAACCTGACCAATGTGATCCCGCTACTCTGGCATTCTGGCAGTGTGAGTCTGAGCTCCTCCCCTAATCTGCGAAGTAGCTGGTGCAATGGAGATCAACCCCGCCAGAGTCAATGTACCAAACATGCTCTGTAACTGTGATAAAGTCTCCTGAAGTCTAGGGGTAACAACAGGCACCTCCGGTGCCTGTCCCCCAACAGGAGCTACTGGTGGCTCCTCAACTGTTGCTCCAACATGTGCTCTAGCTGTGGAGCGTGCCCTTCCTCGGCCTCTACCTTGGCCCCATCCCCAGCCTCGGCCCCTAGCAATACCAGCTCTGGGGACAGCATCATCAATAACTGCAGCTCGTGTACTCACCATCTGTTAGAGAATAAATGACAAAGGCTCAAACGCCGAGATCAATAAACTCGCACAATAGGAATCAAAGTAGTAGAGATTTTCTTAATAGTTCTGTAGCCTCTCAAAGATAAGTACAGACGTCTCCGTACCGATCCGTAAAACTCTACTAATCTCGCTTATGACTCGTAGCACCTATGAACCTATAGCTCTGATACCAACTTGTTACGACCCCAATTTTCCTCCGTAAGATATCGTGACAACAAATAGTCTTAAGGACTAGGTAAGCCTAACACTTACAGAAATAATGGCAAAATTTAACTAACAACTATGAATTTCAAAACGGAAATTTACATACAAGCCAACAATCCCAAAACCGGTAGTACAAGTCATAAGCTTTCCTAAGTTTGCTAGAGAAATCCCTAAATACAACTGTTTGATTATATAAATAAACAGTACAGGTATAATATCAGAAGGTGACTCCGAGGCCTGCGAACGCGACGACAGGTTTACCTTGAGTCTCCACAGCAAAACCCGAACAGCTAGCTATTGATCAACCAACTCCGAAATACCTGGATCTGCACCAAAATGCATGAGTACACCACAGCGGTACCTAGTAAGTATCAAGAGTAAACTAGGTGGAGTAGTGACGAGGGGCAATCAAGACACCTACTGGACTAGACAACCTGAACAAGTATGAAGGTGAACTAAAGGGAAAACAATGTTAATATAACGCTAAGCATGGTAAGGAAGACAAAACAATACTCACAATGAAACACTAGAAACACAGCAACTAGAAGTAAACAAGTAGTGATGCTGTAGAGTAAGCTGAACACAGTCTAAGTCCGGTGAAACCAAATAAAGGAAAACAAGTAACAACTCAATAAGAACAACCACTTTTAGACCAGATTTATTCAAGAATTTCCACGAGATACCAAACCTCAAAATCACAAATAACGGGTCCCAATTCATGAACCCTAATCACTTAGCTTCTTGTGCAAACATTCCAATTCATAACCGCATGGACGACTCACGTGACAAAAGAGTGACAATATCTAATATCCACATGGACCACTCAGGTGCCAACAATAGCAATGACTCATGACTGCACGGACAACTCATATGCCAACAGGGTAACTCTCACACAGAAGGCAAGTACACGGGAGTACATGTAAATGGTCAATAACATTAGGATTCATCTTCTTAAACTGATATGGGTGATTTATTTACGTGTATGGTTGTGCAAGTGTTCTACCATAATTCAACTCAACAAGTAAGAGTAGAGACAATGAATGACACATAAGAAACGATCACTACCAAATGTACACGGTATAACTCACACAAGTTAGGCAAACCACTACAAAAATATCAACAGTAACAATGCCCCCAGTCCATCATAAGTCATCACAAATCATTCCCCGACATAACTAACCTTGTCTCGCCACGTGCACAATGATAAAGTAAATGCCCGCCTTGTCTCGCCGCACGCGTACAATAATATTCCCACCTTGTCTCACCATATGCGTAAACCCACATATATATCCCGCCTTGTCACACCGCATGTACAAATATCAATAATAACAATAACACGGACAACTCACGTGCGAACACCCCGACAATCCTCACTACAATACCACATGTTCCAAAACATAACAACACAATAAAATGACTTTCACAATATGTGCCTATATGCCACAACATTTCCTCATAACAATTTCAATACCACAACCATGCATAGCCCTCGGGCTCAACAACACTGAGTACAACAGCAACAACAACAATAACACGAGAATACTGCAAGTAAATCAACGCAAGAACTTCAGAACACAAGAAACGGAAGAATGAGCTCACAAAGAAAGACACAATAGGGAATAATGGTCTCAACAAGAATAGCTCAACAAGGGAGAGATAATGTGTAACAATGATTCCACAAAAGTACAATTCGACGATAAGAGAGATAACATGAATCAATGACCCTAAATAAGAATACGTCAATAATGAAAGGGATAACAAACTTCAATTGAGGCTAAGCAATTACGGAAGAGATAATAGTAATTTCAATTAAGGTTAAGCAATTACCGAAGAGATACTAATAATTTCAATTAAGGTTAAGTAATTACGAAAGAGATAATGATAACTTCAATTAGGGTTAGGCAATTACGAAAGAGATAATAATAACTTCAATTAAGGTTAAGCAATTACGAAAGAGATAATAATAACTTCAATTAAGGTTAAGAAATTACGGAAAATATAGCATGATAATAAAAGAGGCAACAACTTCATTTAAGGAATATAAGAGCTTAATTGGCAATAAGGGTAGAACATGAATCAATTAATTCTAAATAAGACACGTAAGGGTGAATTTAGTAAATGGAGGACTTAACATGACAAAACAACTTCATATCTAATGAACATAAGAACATAAGAGCCCTAAACGGTCAAATTTCCATAATTAAGCCCGAGTATGAACTCGTCACCTCGCGTACACGGCCTTCACATGACACAATTAGGGCAAATGGCTCAAATCTTAAGGGGTAGTTCCCCCACATAAAGTTAGGCAAGATACTTAGCTCAAAAAAACTAGACCGATACTCTAAAATGACCTTCTCGAGTGAAACAACCTCCGGATCTCTCAAATCTAGCCAAAATAACTTCAAATCATAAATAAAACTAATTGAAAACAATTCCGGATAATAAAGTTTCGATCTTTAATAAAAATTAGAAAGTCAACCCCAGGCTCGCACATTGGAACCCGACAAAATTTATAAATTCCAAACACCCATTCGATAACGAGTCCAACCATACTAATTTTATCCAATTCCGACTCCGAATCAATGTTCAAAACCCAATTATTCTTTTTAAAAAAGTTTTTGATAAAAACCCTCAATTCTCCAATTCAAATATGGATTAATTCAAACATGAAATACTATAATCATATTAAAATACAAAAATTCTAGTTATATACTGACCCCCATGAAAATACGAGAAGAACGCCGCGCAATTCACCTAAATCGGAGCTCTAGAACTCAAGATATGCTCAAAATACAAAATAAACGCAGTCTGATTTTTTTTACTACACAAGGAATTTTGCTTCTGCGCCCAAAACTCTGCACCTGCGGTTTGCCAGCTGTAATTTTGGCATTTGTAAACCATTTTTCGCACCAGTGGACCCAACTTCGCATCTATGAAGCACCACCACCAAATCTCTTCTCTGACATTAAAATGAGCATAACTCACTCATACGATGTCCAAATTCGACGATTCTTTTATCTATGGCTCCATAATTACGATACGGATCTAATGCTTCAATCAAAATAGAAATTGGAGCTCATTTGCTTAATATGGTACCATTTATACTTGAAGAAACGACGTCGAAACATAAAAAATGAGCGCAACACAACTGAAACCTATCCGAAACTCACCCGAGCCCCTCAAGACCACGTCCTAACATACCAAAAGTTTCATAACATAACACGGACCTGCTCTAGGTCTCAAATCATATCAAATAATGTCGAAACTATGAATTGCACCTCGAATCGAACTTATGAATTTCCAAATCTTCCAACTTCTAAAACTCGTGCTGAAACATATTAAATCAACTCGGAATGACATCAAATTTTGCATGAACGTCTCAAATGGCTAATCCAACTCTCGGAATCACAATCCGAGCCCGATATCAATAAAATCAACTCTCGGTCAAACCTCTCAATTTTTTAAAACTTCAACTTTTCAATTTTCGCTGAAATGCTTCAAATTATCCTACGGATCTCCAAATCCAAAATCGGACGCATGCCTAAGTCCAAAATCACCATACGAAACTATTGGAATCATCAAAACGCCATTTCAGAGTCGTCTTCATAAAAGTCAAACTCGGGGAAACTCTTACCGCTTAAGCTTTTATCACAAGAATCCTTCTTCCAAATTGACCCTGAATCATCTGAAAACCGAACTCAACTACATACGCAAGTCATAACACATAATACGAAACTGCTCGAGACCTTAAGCGAGTGAACGACACGCTAATTCTCTATACGACCGGTCGGGTCGTTACAGTTTTCAGTTGGATATGTGAATTATAAATATTGATATTATATTCTTACGTATTTAAATCTTGAGAGTATTATTTATATATCTACATATATTACTTTTATACATATATAAATCAAATCAATATAATCTAATTTTATATTTCGTGATTAGTAGGTAAAACTCATAAAAGTTTCGTTTAGATGTTTCAAATAGGTGTAGAGTTACAACAACTAAATTGCAACAAAAATTTATAAAGATACGTTATTGTTGCACTAATTTTTACTTCAAAGATATAAGAATAACGCACTTATGATTATTGAAGAACGTTAAGTTTATTAATTAAAAACTTTAGCTTAAAATAATACCCTTTGTCGTTATTATTTATTTTTTAAAAACATTGTCTATCATTTAATTCGAGATAATTTCTTTTATATTTTAATTCAAATTCAAAAACTTTATCTATGGATTCAAACATTATCCTTAATTCAAATTTAATTTTATTAGATAAGCACATACAGGGAGTCTTAATTAGGGAAGCGAGGATCTAGAAAGCAAAACGACCGGTCGGGTCATTACACTCTCTATATATTTTTTATATTTTATCCTAAAGATTGCCAAGTGGCTTTTATTAGCTTGCCACTTGGCTTATCCACGATGCCAATTTTATATATATATATATATACAGATTGGGAATTCTTCCTTATCATTTAGTAGCATCCACATTAATGTAGTCCTTAAGGGGTTTTGCGAGTCTTGTTTAGGGGGAGAATTATTTTGATAAGTGTTAGTTTGAATTCAAAAAATTTATTTATGGATTCAAACACTATCCTTAATTCAAATTTAATTTTATTAGACAAGTCATAAAACAGTAAAAGCACATACAGGGAGTCTTAATTAGGGAAGCGAGGATCTAGAAAGCAAAACGACCGGTCGGGTCATTACACTCTCTATATATTTTTTATATTTTATCCTAAAGATTGCCAAGTGGCTTTTATTAGCTTGCCACTTGGCTTATCCACGATGCCAATTTTATATATATATATATATACAGATTGGGAATTCTTCCTTATCATTTAGTAGCATCCACATTAATGTAGTCCTTAAGGGGTTTTGCGAGTCTTGTTTAGGGGGAGAATTATTTTGATAAGTACATGAAGATTTTGTTCGCTCCAAAAATATCCCAGGTAGACATGATCGGAACCGGAAAACAATGAGTGTGATAAAATTGAAAGAATTTGCTTATTCAACCCAAAATCTAAAGAAAATTGAAGGAATGGTCCATGACATTATAAATTGTTTTGAAAATCCTTCTAGGGATAAGTGTATTCTTTAACAACTATTGATGCCATAATATGTTTATTGCTTATAAACACAAATTAAAAGAATAAATTAATTGGAAGAACAAGATATATTTCTAGACTAATACTTCAAGAACATGTTATGGTATGTTTTACATAACTACTTCTATGTAGAAAGAATTTCTGACTTAGGGGAATCTAAAATTAAATTAAAGTCGGTGTATTTAAAGGTATTGCTTTTGTAGCTACAAATTGAATTAGTTAGTGACATATGCAATATACATTACATGGAGACCGGAACCAAAATGTGATTCTTTAGGACTCAAAGAACCAAAATTTGTGAAAAATAAATTGGTGACCATAATATATAAAACGCCCTTTTAAAAGGCGCTATACCTTAACGGCCGTTTGCCCAGTTAAGTATAGCGCCCTTTTAAAAGGCGCTATATATATAACGCCCTAGCTTACCGTGCTATATATATTATGTGGGCCAACCAGTAATTCTTCTGGGCTTAACTGACATAACAATAATTCAACTGGGTATAGCACCCATATTTAAGGTGCTATACCTCAAATAATTGTACCCCCGAACTGATTTTTGCCTTGTTCAAAGAGGTTAACGATTTTATAAAAATCCATTCATAAATATTTTCAAGTCTTCTGAAATATTTCTTCGTTAAGGTATTTTGCATTTTTTCATAATGTCTGAAGAGCGAAGAATTAGGGTTTTATTATATTGGGGTGAGGGGGTGAGGTTGTGGTGGCGAATAACTCAGTAAGCTATAGTTTATCTCTACAGTGTCATGTTAAGTTGCCACTTATAATCGAGTACGATACATTTGTATCATTGTTATGTAAAAAAATGAGTGTGAGCAAACGTTCGGTGAATATTAAAGTAACCGAAAGATATCCGTATTTTATCACTCCGCAAGGGGTTGTTTATTATGCTGAGTTTAACATCAAGGACGATGAAACTCTGAGAGATTTTTTGAGGACTCCGGATGAATACCGGGAATTTCTTGTGATAACAATGTTGGAAATATACGTCAAGGCTGAAGACGTTCGCAATAATGAGGTTGCGGAAAGTAGGGATATCCCTCAATCGTCGGGTGATTATTTTGGAGCAGTTTTAGCCAAACAGGTTCCGGGTGAAAGAGTTTGGCCTGATCTAATTTTATCTCCATGGGCGAATGAGGAGCGAGGAAATAATTTCTTACCTAGTTTACATAATCCACAAGTCGATTGGTAAACTTAAATTTTTCTTTGTGTTAAGATGTTTATTTTTATGTATTGAATTTGTATTAACACTCATATATCCACATGGGGTACCGGCCAGATATGAATTTTATAAGTTATGACGAACACCCACTTGGAATATGCCTAGTTTTGGTGTATTGGATCATGGTGGTCCATCTTGGAGTCATCATCAATAGGATAATGTCCATCATGGGATATCAACACATTATGATTTATAAGTGAAGTGATAAAGCTATATGTAAAGTTTGGATCAATTTGAGTAACTCATTATTTTGTTGGTTGTGGAGTGAAAACGAGCAACTTGAAGGTCCTGTCCTTACTCAATTACACGAAGTTGACATATTTAATCGGGATCTTGCAGATGCGCAGAGTCAGGAAGAGAATAGTGATTATGACAACAATGTCGATTAGCCTGGAGATGACACACCCTTCCCCGATGAGGGTGATGATGAGGAGGAAGAGAATGTTGAACCTAATTTAACGAGGGAGCATGCTCCACCTCCCGTTAGACCAAGAGTGTACGAGTCCCACATGCCATTTCATTCAAGGAAGATTCCTTACCTTGATCATTTTCCAAGTATGCCGGATGTGGATGCCCTCACAAGGGATATTGACGAAATTCGGACAACAATGTGGGATGAATATAGAGCAACGACGCTGTCAAAGGGCATGCTTTTTCCTGATAAAACGCACCTAAGCAGGGTAGTGCGAATGTACAACATAAATGAGTGTCGTGAGATCACGGTAGTAGAGTCATCTCCAGATATATACAAGGTTATTTGTCGTAGATGGTTTACGGGTTGTAATTAGATGCTGCGTGACAGGAAGAAGAAAAAAATTTGTGGGTTGTGGGTAAATACATTGGCACCCACAATTGTGAAATGGACACATTCAGTGGGAATCATTTTAACTTGAATGTTGACTTGATTTTTCTTGTCTTGATTCCACATATTGAATCGTCCATAAGGTACAAGATCAAAGAGTGTATAACATCTATCTACCAGAAATATGGGTGTACCATTACCAAAAGAAAGGCATTTCTCGGGCGCAAACATGCCTTTGAAATTGTTTATGGTAGCTGGGATAAGTCCTTTGCATCTCTACCCAGGTACATGGCCGCATTGCAACACTTTAACCCCGGGACTGCTGTTGAATGGAAGCTTGAGCGGAGTCCGGGAATACCAGAACATATATTCATATATGTGTTCTGGGCATTTAAACCAGCAATTGATGGTTTTATGCATTGCCGGCCGGTTATATCCATAGACGGCACTCATGTCTATGGAAAGTATGATATTAAGTTGTTGATCGTCATTGTAGTAGATGCTAATGGAAGTATATTTCCCCTAGCTTTTGCTATTTGTGCAATAAAAGCCAAGATACGTGGACACTATTTTTCAACCACTTGAAGGAGCACGTTGTCAGACAACATTCAGGTATTTGTCTAATATCTGATCGGCATGGAGGTATTTTAAGTTTTATACAGAATTTGCCTGTGGCAGGAACCGTATGCCTACCAGCGTTACTATGTGAGGCACCTGAAGGCCAATTTCCAGAAGGCACATCCCAACAAGGATTTGCATGATTTAATGTGGATGGCTACAATAGATCACCAAAAGCGTAAATTCAGGAGTCGCATGGAATCGATCAGGAAGGAAGACGAAGAAGCTTATTGTTGGTTGATGCGACATGAGCTTGACAAGTGGACTTTGCATGTGGATGGTGGCAGAAGATGGGGAATTCTGACTACAAATGTGTCAGAGTCTTTCAGTGGGTTATTGAAGTCTGCTCGTGGATTGCCCGTCACTACCACGGTGTGGATGCCATTCAAGAAGATAGCGGAGAGGTTTGTTGAAAGGGCTAGAGGTGCATCGTCATTAATGAAAACAGGACACGACCGTCGCAAATGTCCTTCAGCTGGTTTGGGTAGCGGTGGTAATACAACTTCTGGTGGAAGTTAATCCAATGTGCCCAATTATCAAGGGTACACGTAGTGTTTTGTTTCTGTAATTTGTTGTAATAAATGTATGTACATGTTTATCTTGCAGAATGTATGAAATAAAATTATGTTTCCATTGGTGTTAAGTCTTATTGATATTTAGCATTAATACTTCAGTACAATAATTTAACATACACCCCAAGAAAAAACAAATTGTCATTCACCATTATCGTCGTTGTCTGACACTATTTCATTGTCACTGTCTTCATCTTCTTTGTCAACATCGTGTACGCATCCTTCAGGACCGAGGACATCGTAATCTAGACCCCAATTGACACACATTTCTCGTATTTCATCGCTATCATCAATAAGACCACTTGCTTGATTTTTACAACAATATGGGACTCCAATGTCTAACGTTTGTGGTAGAAACTTAGGTAGTCCCTCCCACTCGACAACTGTTGGGAAAACAGGATAATCATCGTCTCTACGCAATTTTTCATTTTCTAACAAATCTCAGTACTGATCCTCCGTTCCTCCCAGGAAGTTAAGATCATCCATTGCATGATGAACAACTAGTGCCTTTTCCATCTCTAGAATCTCCTTCATCAAATACCGAATCACTTCTGGTTCATCTTTATGTGTGTTTGTTAGGAAGGTTGCAAACAGTGCTTATGGCACAACAAGCCCATACGAGTGACATAGTACTTCGTAATCACATCATTTTGAATAAAGAGGAACCCACTGTAGTTTTTCGCCCCAAATTCGCATACCTCCAGGCTTTGTAGAATGCGCTTCGCCCTCAATAATGTGCCCTGCAAATTTGAGATCAGTGTGTATATTAATAGGCTTATTTTTCAAGGGACGCAGAACACCATACCACTTGTCATCAACAAAGTCAGTATAGCAACCTAGCATATTTCTTTCAAGGTAGGGATTGATAGTGTTAAGACGTGTTCCATGGGGATCTGTTGAACTACCTTCACCCTTCTGCCTCTTTTTGAACCACTTACTAAATGTTAGTGGCATTTTTTTAAATGTATGTTGTAAACGAAGAAATATTTCAGAAGACTTGAAAATATTTATGAATGGATTTTTAATAATTCCTTAACCTCTTTAAATAAGGCAAAAACCAGTCCGGGGGTACAATTATTTGAGGTATAGCGCCTTAAATATGGACGCTATACCCAATTGAATTATTGTTATGTCAGTTAAGCCTAGAAGAATTACTGGTGGGTCCACATAATAGATATAGCGTTGTAAGTTAGGGAGTTATATATATAGCGCCTTTTAAAAGGGCGTTATACTTAACTAGGCAAACAGTGGTTAAAGTATAGCGCCTTTTAAAAGGGCGTTATATATATTATGGTCACTAGTTATTTTTCCATAGATTTTGGTTCTTTGACTCCAAAATAATCATATTTTGGTTCCGGACTCCATTACATGCGGTATGTGCGCACGTACCCTAAAAGCCTATAGACCAAATCCATTCGCGCATTTTATTTGGAGTCATGCGCGTGGAAGAGTTTTTTAGAGAAAAAAGATTAAGTCCAAAGACTTTCTTTTGAACTGTAGCAAGCTTGACCCATAGGAGGGGCCATTGGGGTTTTTTTCTTTTATTATTATTATTATTATTATTATTATTATTATTATTCACTGGATATTTGGTATTCGTATTTGGGGTTTCAATTATTCTGGGATCGGGCTGCATGCCGCAGCAGACCTTATATGCTTTATTTATTATGGGATTGGGTTGCACGCCGCAGCAGGTCTGATTGTCTTTATATTAGCGCTTGGGTAAGATCCACCCCTCCGGAGTCTGACATACCAGCACTCACTCAGCAGTGAGTGCTGAGTGATTGAGTGTGATGAGTGATAGTTGAGATAGTCAAATTGAGTACTCTGAGAGTGGGAATACGTGAGGTTATCATTGTGATGCATCATATGTGACTTGCACATTGACATGTAGATATAGAGATATAATATTCCTCATATCAGTCATACTTGGCATATTTTATTTGTATTAAGTTTACACTGTTAAACTTGAAAGCATGTCTACATTCCTGTATTGTGTACCAACTGATTATGAGTTTCTCTGAGATATTACTGTCATATTTTCTGTCATACCTGTACTGTTATAATCTAGATTTGGACTGTACCTTTCTGAGTTCATCACTACTTTCAGCCCAAGGGTAGTCATGTTACTTATTGAGTACATAGGGTCGGTTGTGCACTTCGTGTGCAGATCTAGGTACTTCTGGACACGGCGGGTGCTATATTGGAGCATCAGTTGCTTGGAGACTATTGAGGTAGCTGCCTTGGTGTTCACAAACCTCGACGCTCCTTCTTTTCAGTTTATTTGCACTGTTCTATCCTTCTAGACAATTATTTTTAGCAGTTAGACCGTATTGTCATTTAGATGCTCATGTACTCAGTGACACTCGGATTTTGGGGGATTTTGTAATAAGTTGCGGTATTTTCTTATCAATTATTATGATATTTTCACGATTAAGCTTATTTTATTGTGTTTTCGATTCAAAGATGCTTGGTTATTTGCGGATGTCGTCTTGCCTAGTACTATGATAGGTGCCATCACGACATATTGTGTCTTGGATTGTGACAAGTTGGTATTAGAGCCTAGGTTACGTAGGTCTCATGAGTGATGAGTAGGTTTAGTAAAGTTTTGCAGATCGGTATGGAGATGTCTGTACTTATCTTCGAGAAGCTGCCGAACCCTTAGGAAAAACTCCACCTTCTTGTATTCTTATCATGCGAATATTTTTACTCCGGAAACTAAACTTCTATTATTATATTCTCTCACAGATAGCGAGGACACGAGCTACTGGATCGGACGGGCAGGCACCAGTACCACCAGCTAGGGCCATGAGAGGCAGGGGTCGCGGTAGAGCTCGTACAACAGCTATAGCAGCACCTATAGACCCATAAATTGCTCCAGCTCAGGAGCAGATTCCATATGTGGTTGAGCCGGTGGGACCAGATCAGGCACCAGCTGTGCCCATTGTGATTCCAGGCCTTTAGGAGGCTCTAGCCCAAAATTGACTGTATGCACTAGCCTTGCTCAGGCAGTTTCAGTTCCGACCGCACCAGCCACTTCTCAGGCCTGAAGAGGTACTCAGACTCCCAACACCCGTACTCCAGAGCAGGTGGTGCAGGGACTTCAGATATCGAGGGTACAACCAGCCCATCCGATTACAGTTGCTCAGGCCCATGTGGGTTTCCATTTGAGTGACGAGGAGCAGAATCGACTAGAGATGTTTAGGAGGATCAAGCCTTCATTATTCAGTGGGGATGAGTCAGAGAATGCTCAGGACTTCTTGGCTAGGTGCTCACGGATTCTTCGCATGATGGGTATTCTGGAGACTAGTGGGATCTCATTTACTACTTTTCAGCTATCGGGGGCAGCCTTCAGATGGTTAGAGGCCTATGAGCGGAGCAGGCCAGCCGATGATGCACCACTTATATGGCACGAGTTCTCCATTCTCTTCTTGGAGAACTTAGTACCACCGACCTGCAGGGAGGAGTTGCTTAGGCAGTTTGAGTAGCTACGCATCAGGATGGCATGTTTGTGACCCAGTACGAGATGAAATTTTTAGAGTTGGCTCATCACGCGATCTGGTTTGTTCCCAAATAGAGGGAGAGGACTAGGAGGTTCATCGATGGCCTCAACTATGGATTGCGCTTTGTTATGACTCGAGAGATTACATCGGGTACTAGGTTTGACGAGGTGGTTGATATTGCTCGGTGGATAGAGAGGGTCCGTAGTGAGGAGCGTGAGGAGAGGGAGGCCAAGGGGCCTTGTGATTTGGGTGGTTTCAGTGGTGTTTCTTCTAGTCAGTCCCACCACAGCAGGGGTCGTCCTTATCGGCAGGATAGTGCTTAGTCCTAGGTGAGTAGAGGATAGTGCTAGGTCTTAGATAGTGTAATAGAGATAGTATTTAATCTTATGCGAGGAAAAGGCAGTGCTTAGCCTTATGCAATTAGGGAGGCAATGTTCGGTCTCAATGAGAAGAAAGGTAGTGCTTAGCCTTATGCAATTAGGGAGGCAATGTTTAGCCTCATGCAAAGAGGAGACAATGCTTAGTCTCATGCAGGGAAAGGCAATGCTTATCCTTATGCGATTAGGGAGGCAATGCTTAGCCTCATGCAAGAAGAAGAGACAATGCTTAGTCTCATACAAAGAAAGGTAATGCTTAGCCTTATGCAATTAGGGAGGCAATTCTTAGCCTCATGCAAGAAGAGGAGGTAGAGCTTAGTCTCATGCGGGGAAAGGCAGTGCTTAGCCTTATGTAATTAGGGAGGCAATTCTTAGCATCATGCAAGAAGAAGAGACAATGCTTAGTCTCATGCAAAGAAAGGCAATGCTTAGCCTTATGCAATTAGGGAGGCAATGCTTAGCCTCATGCAAGAAGAGGAGGTAGAGCTTAACCTCATGCAAATGATGAGAAAGAGGTGAGAAAGTAAAGTATTTCTTGGCTGGAGGTATCTGCACTAGGTAATTTGTCGCCATGAAGCTAGTGACTTCATGTATCTGCGGATAATGTTGTTTTATCGTGCCTGCATCCAAAGAAAAATTGTGAGTTCTGTGGGGAAGGTTGGTTCGTGCTTTCATTTTCTTGCTCTATCTTTGCTCCTGCCTTGAGATCCTATTTGAGTTACCCTAGGTAACATCTGGCTGTCATAGAAATAAAGTTTTCAAAAAAATATGCATGCATTTGATAAATATAGTTATTTGAAATGTAGTAGTATGCGATATCAAGTAATTTAGATGAACCGGTGACTGTGACATATTTTAGAGACATTGCGACCTCCCTGAGGGTCCCCCTCAAAATTCTGCCCTAGTTTAAATGCAATACTTCTGACAATACTTTGGCTATTTTGCATATGACAAAGTTGGCTAGACTTGCTTTAGAATTTTGAGGGTCCTCAAATTTCTGCCTTCGTTTCTGATCATGGCAAAGCTAAGATTTTATTAAAATGTGACCGAACCCACAGGCCTGCCTACGTATCCCCTCTTAAATGGGAATCAGGTCAAGTGTACTTCAGTTACATCAAATGAATAAATGTAAACAATCCTAAACATAGTATCTCTTGACTGCGTCTGATTTGATAGGTTTTGGCCAAATCTCTTCATCCATTTCTGCAAGTATGAGTTCTCCTCCTGTTAGTACTCGATGAACCATGTAGGGACCTTGCTAGTTGGGTGAGAACTTCCCCATGGCTTCGTCCTAATGTGGGAAGATCCGCTTTAGCACTAATTGCCCCGGTGTGAATTGTCTTGGTCTGACCTTTTTATTGAAAGATCTTGCCATTCTATTCTGGTAGAGTTGACCGTGACATACCGTATTCATTCTTTTTCCATCGATGAGAGTCAGTTGTTCATATCGGCATTGTACCCATTCTGTGTCGCTAAGCTCAGCTTCTTGTATGATTCTTAGAGAAGGGATTTCTACTTTGGCAGGGATAACCGCTTCCGTACCGTAGACCAGTAGGTAAGGAGTTGCCCCAATTAATATGCGAACCGTGGTACGATACCCGAGCAGAGCAAAGGGTAGCTTCTCGTGCCATTGTTTGTAATTGTCTACCATTTTCCTTAGTATTTTCTTGATGTTTTTGTTGGCGTCTTCTACAGCTCCAATCATCTGCGGCCTGTATGATGTGGAGTTCTTATGCTTGATCTTCAAAGTTTCACACATGACCTTCATTAAATCACTGTTGAGATTGGCGGCATTGTTGGTGATGATTGACTCTGGTACTCCAAACCGACAAACAATGCGATCTCGAACATAATCTGCGACGACCTTCTTAGTTAGAGATTTGTAAGATGCGGCCTCAACCCACTTTATGAAATAATCTATGGCCACTAGAATGAACCTATGCCCATTTGAAGCAGCGGGTTCATTTGGACCGATGCCATCCATGCCCCAAGCAGAGAAAGGTCAGGGTGCACTTGTTGCATTGAGTTCATTGGGTGGCAAAAGGTCAGGGTGCACTTGTTGCATTGAGTTCATTGGGTGGCACTCGTATCATATCAGCATGTATCTGGCACTGGTGACACGTATGGACATACTTGATGCAGTTTATTTCCATAGTCATCCAGAAATATCCCGCTCTTAGTATTTTCTTGGCTAAGACAAAGCCATTCATGTGTGGTCTATAGGTTCCCGCATGTATTTCCTCGAGCAATATGGATGCTTCTTTGGTGTCGACACACCGTAATAATCCCAGGTCTGGAGTCCTTCTGTACAGAATTCCTCCGCTTTGAAAGCAATGGTTGGCTAACCTTCGAAGTGTACGCTTCTGAGTATGAGTTGCATGTTCTGGATACTCTCCCTTTGCCAAGTATTCTTTTATATCGTGGAACCAAGGATTCCCGTCACTTTCTTCTTCAACATAAGCACAATAAGCCGGTTCTTTATGAATTTCTATTGGGATAGGATCGATGAAGTTCTTGTATGTGTATTGTATCATGGAAGACAAAGTGGCCAATGCATTTGCGAACTCATATTGAATCCTCGGAACATGTTTAAACTCTTTCTTTGTGAACCTCTTGATTAGCTCTTGTACACAGTACAGATATGGTAATATTTTGGTGTTCTTGGTAGCCCATTCTCCTAAAACCTGATGCACCAAAAGATCGGAATCTCCAATCACCAGCAACTCCTGAACATTCATGTCAATGGCTAACCTGAGTCCCAAGATGCAAGCCTCATATTCTGCCATATTGTTGGTACATGGAAACCTGAGTTTTGCAGATATCGGATAGTGTTGGCCAATTTCTGATACTAAGACAGCTCTGATACCCACTCCTTTGAAGTTTGTAGCTCCGACGAAGAACATTCTCCAACCATCATATGCTTCGATGATATCTTCTCCTACGAATGACACCTCTTCGTCGAGAAAATATGTTTTCAATGGTTCGTATTCTCCGTCCACAGGATTTTCTGCCAAATGATCTGCCAATGCTTGCCCTTTTACTGCCTTCTGAGTTACATAGATGATGTCGAATTCATCAGCAATATCTACCATTTTGCTAACTTTTTTGTAGACATGGATTTCTGGAAGATGTATTTTAGTGGATCCATCCTTGATATGAGATATGTGGTGTATGCACAGAAATAATGCCTCAACGTTTGAGCTATCCATGTTAAAGCGCAGCAGGTGCGCTCCAGTAAAGAGTACCGGGTTTCGTAAGGTGTGAATTTCTTGCTCAAATAATATATTGCCTGTTCCTTTCTTCCAGTTTCATCATGTTGTCCCAAAACGCAACCGAAAGCTCCATCCAGTACAGACAAATAAAGCAGCAGTGGTCTTACTGGCTCTGGTGGGACCAGAACAAGCGGTTTAGATAAATACTCCTTGATAGCTTTCTAGCATTCTTCAGTCCAGCTTGTTGCAGCATCTTTCTTCAGCATTTTGAAGATTGGCTCACATATTACGGTTGATTATGCTATGAAACAGCTGATGTAGTTGAGACACCCTAAGAAGCTCATCACATCTTTCTTATTCTTCAGCGGTGTCAAGTCCTGGGTAGCTTTGTTCTTTGACGGGTCCAATTCAATCTCTCGACGACTGGCGATGAATCCTAGCAATTTTTCGGCAGGGACTCCGAAGGCACACTTTGCAGGATTCAGTTTCAGATTGTACCTTCAAAGTCGATCAAAGAATTTCCTAAAGTCTGCTATATGATCTATGCTTCTTCTGGATTTGATGATGACATCATCCATGTACATCTCTATTTCCTTGTGTATCATGTTATGGAAAATGGTTGTCATGGCTCTCATGTAAGTGGCTCCAGCATTCTTCAGGCCAAACGACATCATTTTATAGCAGTACCTCCCCCATGGTGTGATAAAGGCTGTCTTTTCAGCATCCTCTTCATCCATCCAGATCTGATGATAACCCGCGAAGCAATCCACAAAATACTGGAGTTCATGCTTGGCACAGTTGTCGATCAGTATGTGTATATTGGGCAATGAGAAATCATCTTTGGGACTCGCTCTATTTAAATCCCGATAATCGACACACACTCTGACCTTCCCGTCTTTCTTCGGGAATGGCACGATGTTGGCCAACCAAGTCGGATACTCAACCACTCTGAGAACCTTGGCTTTGATTTTCTTAGTGACTTCCTCTTTTATTTTCAAACTCATATCTTGCTTGAATTTTCTGAGCTTCTGTTGTACCGGTGGACACATGGGATTGGTAGGTAGCTTGTGAGCCACTATGGATATGCTCAAACCAATCATATCATCGTAGGACCATGCAAAGATATCTTCATATTCTTTTAGGAATCTGATGTACTCTTCTTTCTCTGACGATGATAGATGAATGCTTATGCGTGTTTCCTTGACCAGTTCGGAGTCCCCTAAGTTAACAGCTTTAGTTTTGTCCAAATTAGGCTTTGACTTATTTTCAAAATTTTCCACTTCTCTGACAATTTCCTCAGGTATTACGTCATCTTCTAGATCCTCTGAATCATTATCCATATGTCATGTTATCTCATTACATGTCACAGTCGTAGGTTCATCGGGATAGATAATAATAATGCGGAAAAGCAAAATATAAAAATAATAATAATTACAAAAAGCACTAATGCATAAAAAAGAAAATATTAAAAATGTCAACAAATGCGGCTTGATGGATCGAGCAATTATTTCAAAACAGAATACTGAAAAATGTCTCAAATGCTCAAAACTATTTTTTAAATTAATTCATGCTAATTTACCAGGCTACCCAGGAACTCGACGGGCCTAGATGGTGCAGCGGTCTAGTTCTTGAGAAGATGCCAGTATGCATGAACCAACCTTTGGGAATGGGAATAATCAAAAAAAGAAAAAGCAAAAGGTAACCAAATTAGTAAGGAATATTAAAAGAGTGTTTGCGATATTAAAACATGTTTCACAAAGTCATGCAATAATTCGCGTCCTAATTTGGGGACCTCATTGTGCCCGAGGTAGGCCTAAGCGACACGTAGACTTGGAGAAAATTTATGCTAACATTTGCGTCATTTCATTAATTTCAAAAATGTTTACGCAATAATGATCAATACGTTGGCATATTTTTCTCCAAGTAATGCACATAGTATGATAGCGTCCATTGGAATTGTGAAAATCTCGTCGGACTTTGGACTAGGTTCATCTTAGCGGGTTATTATGTTGATAACGCTTCAACCCGTACTAGGTTTAGCATGATGCATGTACATTTCGAGTTGGAGTAGGGTTTCTAGAATAGTCTAGATTGGTACTCCCAAGTGGACAACTTGAGAGAGAAAGACACGGGACCGTTGATTGCACCGTTGATTGACTAGTCTACCGCAAATAAGCCTTTCCGATTTAAAAGGGTAATTTTTGGAAGAGCGCAGATACTCATCAAGTGCCGCTATGATGATAGTTGGCACGAGTGGAGTATGATGTGGAGCATGCTTTATGCATCAATAATAACATATTGTCAAGTATTTACATGATATGTAAAAGAAGTAAATAATATAGCAAAGGTAAACATGGAAAGAATATAGAAGAAAGACTAAAGGAAGGAGTTAGTTTAGTTCATAAAAATATATGCGGGAATGTAATAAAGCAGGTAAGGAAGTAGGCATGATATAGAGATTTTGACAAGGTAAAATAGCGGTCAAACAAATAAAGGTGAATAGGGGAAGGGATATGTATGCAATAGCAAATTTAAACACATAAAGGTGAAGAAGGGAAGTGCATGTAATAAAGAAAGTAATCCACGTAAGTCAAGTTCATTATGGTAAGAGCCTAAGTATATGCCCAGCAGAGTCGTCGTACTGTCGCGCCCCCTTTTTCTCGCAAAAGCGGGTCTCGACGTGAGATAACTCTTTTGGATGGGAGATAGAGTGTTAAAAGAAGAAGAATCGCCACCTAACAGTTTTTAAGGTGCGTTAGGGCCCCTATTATGCAACTAACTCTGTTTGACTAGTCAATGTCACCAAAGATCGGGTAAGGGCTCAAATTACCTCAAAGAGAAGGTGTTAGGCACTCTTTGAGGTCCACAACTGTGGGTCACGGCCGAACTTAATATTAGGTGGATTACAATTAGGCTAAGTGATCAAATAAATAAAGCGAATATAAAGGTCAAAGAATTTCATTACAACATGATTAGTACAGATCTTAGTACGTATATAGGGATACAACTATTTGGATCTAATAACAACATATAAAAGAGGGGGAGGGGGTCCTAAGTTTTTTAACCTAAAGGATCACCTCTTGCAACATAAATAATACTTCGCAACTCCCTTGATATAGGGAGTTACTCATATTATTCAGCGGGCACAGACTATCATCTCCTGCTACCCGATTACTATGTTAAAGTTGTTTACCTGAAGCGCTCTAGTTCAATTCTAAGTCGTGCTCTATGCGTGCACTACCCGTCCCATTCCTATGGTCCAGGAGGTATTGGACCTCTACTAGGGTGGTTCTAGAACTTACTTAGGTGGCTCAGAAATGTCAAAACTAGGCGACATACAAAACACATATTGGACTTTAAATATGGGCAGTTAAGGCTCAAGTTAGCCTCCACACTTAGACAACAAATGCACGTAAAATAAGTTCTTACATTGAGCATTGGACAACTTTAGAACTGAAGCCAATTAGAAATCATTAAGCCCTATAGACATGGTTTCTATGTGACCTTGAGTTCAAATGTGCATATATGACATTACTGCTTCTAGTGGCTTAGATGAGGAAGCAGTAAATCATTTGCTGTTAACGCTGGTTTTAGATACCAGTTTTAGAAAGGTGAAATTGTTCTACAGACATTATATCTAATAGTGGCATAGTTAAGCAAATGAAAATAGTTCTGGGAACCCATCCTTGACAAGGGGATAAAAAATATTAAACGAATGACAGTATCCTATAGGCAAGAGCTCTAACAATTGATAATCGGACCTTGATTTTATAACACTTTACCTCTATGAGCAGGTTATCTAGGCAGAGCAATAACATAACAATAGCTAATTGATTAGTCAAGGTCATATAGGCATGATTTCTAGGTGAAAATAGACCATAAGCTAGTGAGATCCTATAGGCAGGGTATCTAATGAATATGTTATAACCATACATATCGAAAGAAAGTTCACTGGCATTTATTTCCTGTATGTTGTCTAGTAGCACATAGCAGTAGAATAAATAGAGGGTTTACACCCATGCTTTGATGGTGGACAAGTTATGTGAGTGTGTGAGTTTCCTAAAGGCATGATTTCTACTAGTGGAAGTTAACTGGCATATACAGCACGTCGGATAACAAGTAAATCACATGAATCCTATGGGCATATTTTCTACCCTTGCATGCAAATATCAGAGTATACCCGTTCCCCAGTTTCACTATCACCCCAATTGTTCATTATAGAGTTATTACAGACCCAATGATAAACGTAATTACAAAATATTATACAAGCAATGACAGTAGGCCACAGCGGGCCCAAAAAGAAATACCCAGCATTGTCTGGGCCTTCAACAACTCTCACATAGCATACCCAGATTCCCCAAAAAAATTATATTCATCAGCACAACCCAGAAGCCATAGGAGAACTCAAGCTAAAGCAAACAGCCATAGATTGACCAATATTACCCAGACATTGAAATCACTTACACCAACCAGTTTACATATTCAGTAGACAGTAGGAAGAAAGAGTTGAGTGTCAGAGATAGGTCAGGTCTCAGTAGTAAAGAGAGTGGCTAAAAGACCCCAAATCCTAGTGTGTCAGAGATCACAAGGGTCTTAAATGGACCCCGAGCAGTGCTCACACTAGGGAGGTCAGTAGTAAGAGTCTTGGTGGCCTTGGCTTTCAGCCAGCCAAGAATGATAGGTTCAGAATAGCACAGGTAACAAATGAGAGGAAGTGGACAGTGATGAAGGGACAGAAGTTGAGGAAATACACTTATAGTTTAGAAAGCAAATATAGAAAAGTTGAGAATACAGAACAGTTAATCAAAAAGGTCAAGAAGATTTAGAAGCAGGTGCAACACTTAGCAAAAATAACACATTGGCAGAAAGCACATTGGGAGTTGGAGGAGAATCAAGTTCCCTGAGATTACAAGATCAACCAGATTATCATAATACAGTGCATATTATCAAACAAGTCTAAGTGGGGCACTAACTTAAAAGGTTTAAAGCTTAAAGGTCCAAATTATGCTAAGGATTCATCACAATATCATAAGACAACTATGTTAACTTATATCATGAAGCAGAAAAGTATCAAACATGGTATGGAAACACAAACTAAGATAACCATTCTAAAGGTTTCAAAAAATTACTAAGGATATAAGATTAAGCAAAACAGAGGCATACTGTGAGACACATTAACAGGGGAGCAGATCATAGTTGATAGAAAAGGGTCTTAAAATGGATTAGAACACATTACATGTGCAAGTCTGTCATTACAGAGATTCAGAACAGAGTGGGAAAGAAGGCTCATGTCAAATAGCAAACGTAGGCATTCAGGAATTAACATAGTAGACTAATAAACTTAAAAGGGTTCAAATTATTCAAATTAGGCATAAACATGTCTCGGAACTGACAGCATTAGATAAAATTAAATACTAAAGAGGTTTAAAACAAAATGCAAAACTAATCAAAGTTGCATACAAAAGTAGCCCAGAAATACATTAAGCCATGAATTTCAGAGGTAAGGAGGTGCGAATCATAAACACATAAGAACGAAATTGCAAAGCCAAGTGACTTACCAGTTAAACGGACAATAAGGAAGAAACAATTCCACAATGTTTATGAATATCAACAAAGAACAAGAACCCAGAATCTTAATGCGTCAAAGTTCCCAAGGGTTTCAAAGGAACCCTGGGCAGTGCTCGCACCAAGAAAAGGATGAAAAGTTGAATCCCGGTGGCCTTGGCTTTCAGTCGGCCAAGAATCAAGGTATAGAACAAAAGAACAATAAAGTGATAGCTCCAATTTTTAGTGAAAGTCTAGCGATTCAGGTCTGTCTCAAAGGGGAATGGGGAAGGGTTTATATAGTGATAGAAATCGAACAAGTAAATAAGGAAACACTGTAAAATTAAACATAAATAAGGAAGTAATAACATGCAGAATCAATAAAAATCGGATTAGGGAAATAATAGGTAAACCCTAGTTGACAGAAATCGGAAATTGGCCGGAAATCCTTGCTAATCGGACCGATATAGCCTGGTCATGATGTATATGGACTAATTACTGTCCAGATTCAAGCGATTGAAGTTGAACAGACCCAAATCTGAGAGATAGTACTTACAAGTTTAGGCAAGTACTAAGTGATACCATAGACTTGCAAGTAGTACCGAGATAACACATAAAAGGTAAGGAAATCATGGAAAGAATCCATGATTGAGACGGATTTGGAGAAAATTGAGAGGTCGGCTAGGGTTTTTGAGGAGAGGAGAAGAGAGGATTCAAAGGCAGCGTCTAGGAGGAAATGATAGGGTTTTGGGGCGGGTTAGGTTAATTAAAACGGGGGAATGGCTATGGGCCGTTGATCATTTGAGATCAACGGCCAGGATTAGAGAAGAATAGGGCGAGTCGCGGAACGGGTCCCGATCGGGTTATAACTAAAGGGGTCGTTTGGTCTTGGGCCTGGGTTGGGCTAAGGATACTGGGCCAATTTTGGTCCAAAATATTATTTTAAATCTGGGCTATTATTTAAATAGGTAATATTTATCGAAAGTAACTTTTAAAAATGATTAATAAATAAATAAGAATATTATTTATGCACTAAAATGATTTAAAAGAATAACTTAGTATTATAAAAAATATAAAATGCTATTTTGACACAAATAATATAAATAAAGAGCATTTATGTATGAATATGGACTATTAGTGCAAAATTGTGCAAATAGCCTTTAAAAATACTAATGTAATTATATATAAAAAAATGAATTACAAATATTTGAAACCTTTGTTATAGGTGCAAATAATAATTATTTGGTAACTAAGTCAACACAAAATAATTTGAAGGAGTAATTAATAATTATTCAAGTAATTTAAGTACAAGGAAATCAATTTAAAAACTCTAAAAATTATGAAAAATTATAGAAAATGCTCGTATAGATTTGTAAACTAAATAATGATGTAAAACATGATATTTGAAAGTATATATATTGTTTGATAAAATATGAGGGAAAAATTGGGTATCAATACTAAGCTATTGGGCAAAGTTAAGTTGATTCAGGATTGGCTTCGCACGGCACAGTCTGGACAGAAGAGTTACGCCGATCGGAAGGTTCGTGATGTTGCTTACATGGTAGGGGAGAAGGTATTGCTTAGAGCTTCACCCATGAAGGGTGTTTTGAGGCTCGGGAAGAAGGTCAAGTTGAGCCCTCGGTATATTGGGCCTTTTGAGGTGCTTGAGAGGATTGTGGATGTAGATTACAAGCTTGAATTGCCGCCTAGTCTATCGAGTGTTCATCCAGTGGTTCATGTTTCCATGCTCCAGAAGTATTTCGGCGATTCGTCTTATGTTTTGGACTTCAGCACGGTTCAGTTAGATGGGGATTTGACTTATGATGTGGAGCGGATGGCCATTTTTGATCGGCGAGTTCGGAAGTTGAGGTCGAATAATATAGCTTCAGTGAAGGTGCAGTGGAGAGGGCAGCCAGTTGAGGAGACTACTTAGGAGACTGAGTAGGATATGCGGAGCAGATATCTATGCCTATTTGAGACTCCATGATTCTAGACCCGTTCGAGGATGAACGTTTGTTTATGAACAAAGAATGTAACAACTCGGTCAGTTATTTTGAGTATTATAGCCATGTTCTCCCCATTTATTGCTTATTCTATGCTCAATTATTGTTATGTGACTTGTCTGGGTGGTTTGTTTGGTTTCGGGGATGTTTCGGAATGAGTTGGAACACTTAGTCCCAAGGTTGGAAGCCTAAAATGAAAGAGTTGACTCGATGTTGACTTATGTATAAATGACTCCGGAATGGAGTTTTGATGGTTCTGATATCTCCGCATGGTAATTTTGGACTTAGGAGTGTGTCAAGATATGGATTTGGAGGTCCGTACGTGATTTTGGCTTGAATTGGTGAAAGTTGGAAAATTTGAAGTTTGGAGAGTTGAGAAGTTTGACCAAGAGTTTACTTTGTGATTATCGGGCTCGGATTTTGGTTTCGGAAGTTGGAATAGGTTCGTTGTGTCATTTATGACTCGCGTGCAAAATTTAAGGTTAATCGGAGTTGGTTTGGTATGTTTCGGCATTAGTTTTGGAAGTTAGGAGTTCATAAGTTGATTGGGCTTGAATCGATGCGCGATTCATGGTTTTAATGTTGTTTGATGTGATTTGAGGCTTCGAGAGAGTTCGTATGATGTTTTATGATATGTTGGCATGTTTGGATGGGGTCCCGGGGACCTCGGGTGTGATTCGAATAATGTTTGGTGCATTTTTGTACTTTGAGGAACTGCTGATTGTCTGTTGTTGGTTTCCTCTTTCGTGATCGCGGAGAAGGAGACGCGATCGTGAAGATTTATTGGTAGTAGCTGGGGAATTTGTGCTACGCGTTCGTGAGAATGGGTCTACGATCGCGAAGCTTGGGGAGTCAGTGAATCGTGAACTCGTGAGCTGGGTCGCGTTCGCGAAGAAGGAAGGAGGAGGGTGGGAAATATACGTGAGTGTTCTTCGCGATCGCGTGAAGGAGTCTGCGATCACGTAAGTTGAGAATTTTGTGCATCGCGTTCGCAATGGGTTGTGTGCGTTTGCGATGGGCTGTCTGCGTTCGCGAAGAGTAATTTAGAGGCTTTGATTTTTGTTCTTCGCGATCACGAAGAGGAACATCGGGCAGAATATAAGATTTCAAAAATGAGGGTTAGAGTATTATTTCATATTTGGACTTAGGGAGCTCGGGTTGAGGCGATTCTTGGAGGGATTTTCAAGGAATTGATTGGGGTTGATTCTAACTCGGATTTAGTTAATATACATGAATCTATTATTATTTTTATCATTTAATTAGTGTTTTGGATTAGAAAAATTGGAAAATTTGTAGAAACTTCATAGGCTAAAAATTTGAGGATTTGAAGGTCAGGTTGTGATCAAAATTAAGTAATTTTGGTATGGTTAGACTCGTAGTTGAATGTGTGTTCGAATTTTATTAATTTTGTCGGATTCCTAGACGTGGGACCGAGGTTGAATTTTTGACTTTTGTTAAAGAACCTAGCTTTATCATATGGAATTGATTCCTATAGCTTGTGTTGATTGTATTTAGTTGTTTGTGGCTAGATTCGAGTCGCTCGGAGGCTGATTCGTGAGGCAAGGGCTTGTTGGAGTATAGATTTATACGGTTTGAGGTAAGTAACACTTCTAAACTTGGTTATGAGGGTATGAATCCTCGAAAGACATGGTATGTGGTTGGTGTTGAGGTGATGCACATGCTAGGTGACGGACATGTGGGCTTGCACTGTGGAAATTATGACTCGGTCGAATCTGTGGTACTCTGTACTCACCAAACCTTGTTGCTATTCTTGTGATCCCTATGCGTTAGAGTAATTGAGCTGCAATCCATGTTAGAAATCATATTTAGACTATATGCTTATCCTGTTGAAAACCGCTGGGGTGATTTCTGCTGTTGAATTATTTGCTTAAATGAAAAATTTTTACTCAGTCACATCCATCATTTGCATATCATATCTCAGACTTTGTTACTATTTATTGTTGTATCATATGTCACTGTTTGGGATGATTGGCATGAGATTTGTGAGCCCGAGAGACTAGAGAGATTGATGACTGAGTTGGGGCCTGAGAGCCGTGTTGTGAGAGAGGTTGTGGATCGGCTGCACGCCGCAGCAGGCCTGCTTGGCTTTATATATTTTATTATTATATGGATCGAGTTGCACGCTGCAACAGGACTTATAGACTTTATTATTATGGGATTGGGCTGCACGCCGCAGCAGGTCAGGTTGGCTTTATATTAGCACTTGGGCAGGATCTTTCCCTTCGGAGTCTGACATACCAACAGTGAGCGCATGTACCATACAGTGACTGAGTGACTGAGTGTGATGAGTGAGAGTTGAGACAGTCAGATTGAGTACTCTAAGAGTGAGAGTACGTGAGGTTATCATTGTGATGCATCACATGTGACATGCACATTGACATGTAGATATAGAGATGTAACATTCCTCATATTAGTCATACTTGGCATATTTTATTTAACTTGAGCTTAAACTGTTAAACTTGAAAGTATGTCTATATTCCTGTACTGTGTACCAATTGATTATGAGTTTCTCTCTGAGATATTACTGTCATATTTCCTGTCATACCTGTACTGTTATAATCTGGATTTGGACTGGGCCTTTTTGAGCTCGTCACTGCTTTCAGCCCAAGGTTAGTTGTGTTACTTATCGAGTACATTGGGTCGATTGTACTCATACTACACTCTGCATTTCGTGTGTAGATCCAGATACTTCTGGACACAGCGAGTGCTAGATTGGAGCATCAGTTACTTGAAGACTATTGGGGTAGCTGCCTTGGCGTCCGCAGACCTCGACTCTCCTTCTTTTCAGTTTATTTGCATTGTTCTATCCTTCTAGACATTTGTTTTTAGCAGTTAGACCGTATTGTCATTTAAATGCTCATGTACTTAGTGATACCCGGATTTTGGAGGATTTTGTATTGAGTTGCAGTATTTTCTTATCAATTATTATGAGATTTTCACTATTAAGCTTATTTTATTGTGTTTTCGATTCAAAGATGCTTGGTTATTTGTGGATGTCGGCTTGCCTAATACTATGATAAGCGTCATCACGACATGTTGAGTTTTGGATTGTGAGACGTAAGGTCCATTAAAAGGAAAATCGCTCTGGATTTTATTATTAGGGCTCGAACCTGAGACCTCTTGCGAATCTGAAACTTATGCTATTAAAATACGAAGAAGAAGACAAAAAAAGATTATCTTCGGAATCCTAATGCCAGCAACCTCTGTTACAGAATACTCCTTTTCTGTTCTATTACTGGAAAAAGCAGTGATAATTAGAGTCTTTTCAGGTTCAACATCTGTTACCAATTTACCATAAAGCTAAATTCCTCTTTCTAACGGCTAAAACAACTTATGCTCCCCAATTATGTTCATAATCTTAGCATATCTCTGCATCCTATACATACAAAAATCTCAAAATATTATCGTAACTGCCACAGTCGCCATATCGTCGGTGATGCACACAAATGTTTTATACACGGCGACAGATTCATAATTTGATTTTCATGGGTGTGATTTCGAGATTCTATCACGATTTTTTTGATTTATTGAGTTAAAAATCAATTATTTATATTTATTTATTGAATTTATACACATAAATATAAGATTTGAAAGTCAAAGATATTGGCTTCGAATCCATAACACATTTGTGCGGTCCGTACAAGCGAGTCGGCTTATCATTACAATTTAGCTTAAAGTGTTTGGCAATGAGATTGTGATGGTTTTAAGGTTTTACTTTATGTCCTAAAATTAATATTTACTTTGTGCTATTTACCAACGAGTTTGGCATAGTATATATACATATCGTTTGCAAAAAAGTACACATATAATATCAAAGTTTCTAGCGATGGTGTTGAATGTCGCCTCTTCCTAAAGGGGCACATAGTTTTCTTCATTTTCTGCCGACTCATCTCTTTACCTTTTTATCAAATGGTTTCTATTCTATTTTTATTTTCCTTTTGTTCTTCTTCTTTTTAGGTTTCTGCTTCAAATATTTAGGTATGAAATTTTGTATTACAATTGTTGCTGCCATCTCATATTTCCTGTTTATGGTATTGGCTGCTATATTATAAGATGCCAGTCCTTTAATTTTGTTCCATTCTGGATAGAAGAAGATTGTAATTTGTAGGGCCAAAAGAAAGAGGTCTCAATAATTTGCTTCACATGCATTCAAAGCGACCCCTCCAATATACTATTGTACATTGTTTTCTACGCTTTTTTTTTAAAATGGAAAAGCACAAGTCTATAGAAATAAAACATATTCAATTAATATGGGGAGTCCACATCTTCATGGATGCACGTGGATAGTAGACTCTGGTTCAAGGCCATAACTACATTGTTCATGAAGTTAATTCATATAAATCCGGATGGCCCTATTTTGATTCTTTCAAAATCCTTGGCTCTTCAATGATTGAAATTATTTGTTACCTTCCCCCTTATTTCTGTATGTAAAGATTTTCTGTCAGCTTGTAATGTTAGATGACTAGTACAGGATATTGTTCAAATATTTCATATTGACGGAGAGAATGACGTGTTATCTTCTTATACTGTCTTGGGGATACTCACCTCATGAGCTAGTTTTTTGAATTGAGAATGATTGTTGTTTATTTATATGATCTTGAGTCATTCCTCACCTCGCGAGCAAACCGTTAGAGTTGAGTTAGGTGCAAGATTCATTTTCTTATTGATATATTCTTAGTTTTAATTTTTGTGACAGTGTGCAAAATTTAAAAATAATTTTTCTTTTAGAAACTTGTGGTAAAAAAACATGCGGTAGACATGTGGCTATAAACTATTTTATTAAGGGTAAATTGAGAATTTTAAAAAAATATTAATTATTACTCTAAATATAATAAAGTGTTTGTGACAAACTAAAAAGAAAAATGTGTCTAATAAAATAGGATAGATGGAGTACTAATCTGTAACTTGGAAAAAGAAAGTAAAATGGTGTTTAGGAGGTTCTTGGTCAGTCCACCTCAGAAAACTTTTACTTATAGATCTTTTACGGTGATAATGATCTAAAGACTGATAGAGCTATCTTTCACATGAAACTTGGCCCAATTTCTAAGGCAGACAAATGAAAACTGGACTTATTATGGTAGAAAACCAAAATTTGGTAGCTTTTCTTATTAGAAGCTGATGCAGTCTCTTGAAAAATTTAGCTTAATCTTGAGGATATTTCCTCTAATTTGCTGATTACCCCTATAGCAATTCTCTTAAGTTCAAAGAAAGTAATGTGATATGATATCCCTTTCCTCAGTATCAGTATCAGTATGAAGATGGTTTGTTTCTATCATAGGGACCCTCTTTCTCCTGTTTTTTTCTACAAGTAGATAAAGTTAGTTTCTGATAGAGGATGTATCATTTGTGTCCACAATCTACAGACTGCATCAATTTTGTGCCTTTCCCAGTCACTAAGCAATGATATGGATATCCTCCAACCCCCAAAGATTGAGTTGGAATTTTTTTTTATTCACTGGTGAATCTCAAGAAAACTATACCACAATATTTAAAAAGTTTCCCTTGTGCCTTTAATTGGAAATTCTCTTCCTTCAGTCTTGACTATTAGCAGCCTTTTAAGTTGTGGGGTTTTTGATTTTTTTTTTCTTTTTAATTTCTTTAAGATGGAAAGTGCTATTTTGCATGTATATATATGAACCTAGAAGATACAGCTATAACATATTGTTTACATCATATTTTGGTCCCTAGGAAGAGAGGAAATGACTTAAAGACTGTCAAAAGTTAAAACTATCTCCATCTGCAGGAGACAAGGATAGACACCCATTTAAGGAAAATGGCTCCTTGAATCATTCAATAGGAATAAATTATGTGCTTTTCATCAATTGTACAATTAGGAAAAAGGCCAATTATGATAGAGATGTGTCCTGTACAAGTGTTAAAATCACTCAAATAGTTTGTGAAAACTCCAAAAGATTTAGACTATGTTACATATAGTCACAATCATCAACGGATTCTTTTAGGTTGAATAGGAAATCCCATACTTATGTGAAAGCCAGAAAGTAATAAATACTAAAGCTTTTGGAATGAACACTTAATAGACAGAATTAGTTACAGCCTGTAAACTAAAAATATAGGAGATAAATAAAAATTTAAAAGAGAAATAAAAAAAGTAATATTCATTCTATTCAAAACATACACATAAAGAAGAACAAGTTTTTAATATTCTATCAAGAATATCCAGTGTTCACAAAGAAGAAATATTTCAAAAGAACCATTTACAGATTAAGAATAAAACTCTATAGCACACACCTGTTGAATATTAACATCTCTGCTGATAGAAAATAGGCTAAGAAAATTGTCCAAATGCATCTGGAATTCTCTGAAAATGCTTATTATATAAGTCTGCAGTTTGTATAGAAGGTTGTTGCTGTTGGTTCTGCAGCCATGTAGTACTACTCAATGAACTTTCTGTTGCAAATTGTGTGCCTGATTTTTCACTGTACAAGTCTTGAGTTATTTGATGATTATGGATTGAATTGCCTGGTAAAAATTGTGTATGCAAATATTCAGACCATTTGATGTCTTCAGGATCAGTTTCTGATGGATGAATATTGGCTTCTTTTTCTGATTTCCCACAGTCTGCAGCTCCCCATGAGAATGCATTGTTATCAAAGAAAGAACAGTTTCTTTGCAATTGATCAATACTAGTACTGCTCCCATTGCTGGTAAAAGACCCTATTGAATTATTACTTGCTGCTGCTATTGGAGATGTGAGAATTGAGTTTGAAATGGAAGTGAGAATATTATCATTTGTTGACATGTTGGAATTGAAGTGATGAGAAACCATTTCTGAATTCTTGGGATTATTGGAGTTGAAAAGAATATTACTGGTGTCTGGACTCATGGACAAACCAATGTTTGAGCCATAATTCAAGTGCTGAAAAGAGAGGTAACTTGCCAAGTCAAGAGGCTTATTGCAACTAGTGGTGGAGGTTTCATGTGTGTTAACAAACCTATTAAGGAAGAATTCATGTGTTGGTGGGGCTACAGCAGCACTCATATTATTGGAATAGCGGTCCATAGTCGTCGCTGAAGATGGTTTTGGTTTCTCTGTTTCAATTCCATAGTTAGAATTCTCATGAGCTTCAAAGAAATTGAGTTCACTGGAGCCTTCAGAAGCTTTCTCATTGTTTTTACTGATTGCTGACACCTTCTCTTCATTCTCAACCTCAGAAAGTGGCTTGTGAGTGTTTGGATCAATCCCTTTTTGCCTTAGTTTTTTTTTAATGGAAGAGTTCCATAAATTCTTGATTTCATTGTCTGTTCTTCCAGGTAATCTAGCAGCAATTTGTGACCACCTATGGAAAAAGAAGTCAAGGTGTCAGTTTTGTTACATCATGAAAAGTACTATAAGAATCAAGAAAATATGTATTTACTTGTTCCCTAGAACTGCATGAAGTTCAATTATCAAATTCTCTTCCTCTTGTGAGAATGTTCCTCTTTTCAAATCAGGTCTCAGGTAGTTAATCCATCTTAGCCTGCAGCTCTTGCCACACCTCTGAAGCCCTGCATCAAAAACAAACTAGTGTTATTTTTCCTCATGCATTTTCAAGAAATTAAACTCAGTAAAAGTAATTGAGGTAATATAGTGTGTATTGTACCAGCTAGTTTAGGGACTGAACTCCAACAGCCATGACCATATTTACTAATATGATTTATAAGTTTCTCATCTTCCTCAGGGGACCAGAGGCCTTTCCTCAGCTTCTGCTTGTAACAACAAGAATGCCTCCCCATGTGCAATGCAATGCTGGCAAAAAAGGCCAAAAAGAAGCCAAAGGTTTTTTCACTTTTTTTTTCTTGAATGCTAAGCTGTACAAGAGGAAGAGCAATTCTATTTAGAATGGTTTAGAGAGAAAGATATGAAGGATGATGTTAATGATAATTAGAAAATGAAAGGAGAGTGGAACCTATGGAAAATGAAAGGGCACACAGGCTGGTAGGAATCAAATAGATAGGAGGGAGGAACCTTAATATTAATAAGAAAGTCATATTCAGTAGATTTGATTTTGAGGTTTATTGAGTTTGTTATTAATGTTAGATGAGTTTAATTTCTATACATCGATCGTGTAAATATTTTACATTATCAAAACATTTAAAAATTTATTACAGGTAATATTTTGTAACAAACGTGATTCAGTTATCTTAAATGGTGGTAAGTTACTTGTTATAGCAGGTAAAATTACAGATAACGTAAAAAATTTTTACTCAATATACACAATTTAAATTCATGTTATATAGTTTCTTTCTTCTTTCTTCTTCTTCTTCTTTTTTAAAAAAAAAATTCTTTCCCTTTTTCTACATTTGAAATGTGAAATTGGAGCTCCAATAGTCTGTCTTGCTTTTGTCTTATAACAGGGTTTTGAGAAAATTAATGAGTTTGACAGCATTTGTGGGGTACATCTAGAGAGATATTTCTTTAGGGGACCAAAAGGGTATTTTCTTCCCCCAAGACTTCCTGTTCATAAAATCTTAATTCAGTTAAAATAAATTAAAACTTAAAAAAGGGGGGGGGAAAAAAATGGTTTAAGAAGATGAGAGAATCTTTCCAACTGATATGGTTTGTTCAAATAAACAACTTATCTCTTAGTTAAATTCAATTCCAAAATACAAAGAGAGAGAGAAGGTTGAAATATTTAGAAAGGATTAGTTAATAAAAGGATCCAGAAGTCGAGAAATTCCTATGATTAGTTAAAACTAGCAATTAGGATAAGCAAGAAGAACTTCCACCAGTATGCATTCCTTTAGTTGTCTTTTATGTTTGACATAAGATAAAAACAGGTGAGCTAGAGTGCCGAGAGTAGGTTCGGCTGAACCCACTAGTTTTGGTTCGAACCTTATATTTGTTTTAAAAAATTCATTGAATATGTATAAATGATTAATTTAAAAATCAGTGATTTAAGACGATTAAAATTTCGAACCCATAAGTTTAAAATCTTAGCTCTGCTTCCGAATAAAAATCTATATATGGACTCCAGTGTATTTATTTAGTGTTTTTTTCGCCAGGTGGCATTAAATTATTAAACTTTTGTCTATCATTTCTGTGAGCTGATCATAATCTCTTTTTATAGTGTTATTTACGAATAATTCTTGAAGGAAATTAATTTTTAATTTCTTGGGAACATGAAGGGTATCTTCCATTTTCTCTTAAAAATCATCTATATTTCCAGCAACTCCAAATATCAATTATCTTCCTTTCATAGACAGAATCAAACAAGATAAAGAAAATAAAGAAGCCTCCCTCTTCCTGATTAATTTAGATATTTTTTAATTGTTTTATAGGATTATTTTTCTCCCTACATGACGGGAAAAGAACTTCTTTTGTGTTTATGATCAGTTGTGTGACTAAATGAAAATAATTAAACGAGTAAACGTTGTTTATTTCTTATAAAACACAGCCGACAGTGACAATAATGTAGCTGTCCTCCTTTGAACTTAGAATATATTAAACTTGAATATGGACAAATTTTAGTAAATTATTCAGACCAAAACTTTTGTTCATTGTATCCCCCTTTTTTTTCTCTTTATATTGAATTTTCTTGAAAAATACTAGCATCAGAATTTCTATAATGATGGATTGTCTGATTTAACTTGCGTACACTTTTTGTTTTTGGTATTAGATATATGTTATCTCACATTAGTACACATAACAGATAATTTTGCTCAGTAGGATGATCAGTTATTCAATTGCGTATTTGCGTACCTGCTATCTTATATTAACAACAACAACAATTCAGTATAATTCTACTAGTGGGGTTTGGGGAGGGTAGTTTGTACGCAGATCTTACCCCTACCCTGGGGTAGAGAGGCTATTTGCGATAGATCCTCGACTCCCTCCTTCCAAGAACTCTCCACCTTGCTCTTGGGGTGACTCGAACTCTCACCCTCTT
This sequence comes from Nicotiana tabacum, assembly GCF_000715075.1. Lineage (NCBI taxonomy): Eukaryota > Viridiplantae > Streptophyta > Magnoliopsida > Solanales > Solanaceae > Nicotiana > Nicotiana tabacum. Next base: position 72,998,810 of record NC_134088.1, on the reverse strand, counting down.
GGTTGGAAGTGGAGGGTGCTCACCACTAGAGTAACTCACTCTTGTCACTTAACCGGTATTAAATAACTCTACTCACTTAACCGAGTTGTATCTGCTAAAATTTGAACCCTGATTATTCGTGATTTTGCACCAATTTCATTGAATAGTTTATTTTCCAAATTATACTGGAACTAAAGCTTTCATTGAAGTAACTACATATTTCTTTCTGGTCGGTAAATTCTAAAGTTGGCCTGCTGAATCATTTCGGGAAGTCGGTTTTCTATTTGAAATGAGAGGGCCAAACGCGGCCCATTTTGTGGGGTTATTTGAAAAATTACTATCTTCCATCTAGAAATACCATCTTTATTAGGCTAGTTATGTGAGTGCACTGCCTTTTCACTTTGACGGCATGCAAATTTGCTTAAACCAACCATAACAGATTCAAGATTGTTGGACGAGGGAAATAATAACACATTGGACTTGAATCAAATTAATAGCGAAATGAAAAGTCCTTTGCAATAAAATTTTCTTAATTGAAAAGACGTCTGATAATGTTGTGTTTCTTTGATAAATGCATGTGGAAGGTAAAATAAAGAAAAAGAAAAATTAATGAATTTAAAAGGTTAAAGTGAAATACGGAAATGAAAAAACCGAAACATAGAAAGACCTTGAAAATAATTGCTTATATATATATATATATATATATATATATATATATATATATATATATATATGAATTCATGAGGTTATAATAAATTAATAATTTATTAAAAATTAAATTATACTAATAATATAAATTTTCTTTACACTATGTATTCAAATTCATATATTAGTACGTGGTTTCGTGAAACAATAAATTTTAGGCCAATCACCTTGATGAGACCACTTTTGGTTAAGCATGAGTTGCTTCCTTCTCTTCTTCCATGAGAATTTCCATTCTTAAAACCTTTTAATTTGTTCATTCTTTTGGGTTAATGGACTACTTTGCTACAGCTGTATATCAGCCATGTCATCAAATAAAGAAAGAAAAAGAAATCCATGCCATGAATAAGCAATCACATTTCGAGAGACTATGTTTTTCATTTTAGTTTTTGTTTCTTATTCTTTCATTGCTTTGCTGTCACTTTACCAACAAGCCACCAACTTTATCCTTAAAGTTTGAAATTAGAGGACTATTGGACTTTCTCTTGATGATAACAAGACCAAATTCAGTGTTAATAGCTCGACTTTGATTTTCCAATTACATACCTGTAAATTCAAAAGAGTTGTACAGTAGAGTGGCATGCGCAAAGTTTTGCACATTTAAATTCGGTCTAGGCTAAACATCGAGGATCCCGACCCGAAATTCCAACCAATTAGAATTGTCGTCTAACCATACTTGCCAGGCAAGCCAACACATACCAGAGAATCAAGAAAAACTATAAAAGTCTGACAATAGCATAATAACAAAAAGACAAGACAATCTGGATATAAATACAATAAGTCTAAGATCAACATCTAACGCGAATAGCCTAAGAAGTGGAGTCACAAGTACATGAGCAAGTGCACGATATCACCCTTCGTGCTTTTACTCTTTTCCTGTCACGACCCAAAATTCAACTAGTCGTGATGACACCTAACCCAACCCGCTAGGTAAGCCAATTAATCACTATCCAATGTTATGAGATTTATTAAGTGAAAAAAATAATAATACAACTGCTTTTATACAAGAATTTTTTCAGGGACTGGTAATACAAATCATGAGCTTCTAAGAATTAGATTTTTACAAGACTCAATTGAAATAATTACAACATCTGTTTGAAATGTAAATGAACAGAATTCGAATCTAATGCTACCAAGGACACATGATAGCCATAACTGGAACACAGGTACATCTTCAGATCCAGCTCCCGCCGTACGCAGCAATATCCGCATCCAACATCTGTACGTAAGGTGCAGAAGTGTAGTATGAGTACAATCGGCCTCATGTACTCAATAAATAACAAACCTAACCTTGGGTTGAAAGTAGTGACGAGCTGGGACAAGGGTCAGATTCCAACTCCAATAATCAGCTACAGTTCATATAGTGAAAATGGTACAAGAAAATAACTTAGGGATAAGATGCTCAACTCGTTCACAGTTACGAAAATTGGGCATGTTTTTCAAGTATAACTGTAAATTCCAAATCTTCCATCGAAAACACCAAAACCATATAAGTAAGTTTGAAAATTGTGTTTTTCCCAAAAACCTTTCAACAATAAATAAGATGTTTCATTTTCAAATAGCATAAGGAAAGTACATCTATATGCCTACATGTAATTATGCAGGTAAAATCATGAATGTCACCAAAACTGGGTAGCATGAGGAAATGCATCTGTATGCATGTATCTCAAGTACGCATGTCAAATGCAATGCGTCTCAGTGATGAACCCATGTACTCACACTTTCATGGTACTCAATCTCACTATCTCGTATTCTCACTCACCATGCTCAATACTCATCTCACTCAGTCACTCAGTACTATACAGGACAAATCCAGCCCAAACATAAGTAAATCCATGGCAGATCCAGCTCAATGCAAATGAATCCAAGACAGATCCAGCCGAAAAATCCATAGCAACTGCGCCCACTATGGATGTGCAGACTCTGGAGGGGCCGATCCAGCCCAAGCGCTATAATAAGCCAAATCCTGATATGAATCAATAAAGCCTGCTGCAGCGTACAATCCGATCCCATTAATATCTCTCTCAACATGCCCTCAGCCTCACTCAGTCATCAATCTCTCCAGTATTTCGGGCTCACAACACTCATGCTAAGCAGCCCTAATCAGTGATACAAGATGTGACAATATACGATAATAGAGACTAAGATATGATACGTAAAGGTGAATGTGACTGAGTACATAACTGCAATTTAAGCAAATAACTCAACAGCAAAGAATGATCGTGGTGGGTCCCAGTAGTACTAGCATATAGCCTAAACATATTTTCTAGCATGAATCACACCTCAAGGTCTCTAACACATAGAGTACAGTAAAAATGTTCAGATAAGATAGGTACACAATTCTATGGAATCGACTAAATCACCACTTCTACGGTGCACGCCCATACGCCCGTTACCTAGCATGCACATCACCTCAACACCAACACATAACACGTACATTCAGAGGTCCATACCCTTCGCACCAAGTTTAGAAGTGTTACTTACTTTGAACAAGCCAAATCCAATACCGAGTAAGCCAAACGATGCTCCAAAAATGCCATCCCGCGTGTACCGACCTATGAATGGCTCAAACTAGCGAAAAGCAAGTCAAGAATATCAAATAACGCCTAAGGAACAATTTCAAATAACAAAGGGCAATTCTTTAATCAAAGGCCCAAAATAGACCAAAACGACAAACTCGGGCCCGTGCCTTGGAACTCGGTGAAACTTGCAAAATCCGACAACCCATTCAATTACGAGTCCAACCATACTAGTTTCACTTAAATCCAACTCCGAATCGACGTTCAAAACGTGAAAATTCACTCTATAAAACTTTAGACAAAAAACCCCAATTTCTCTCTTGAAACCCTCGATCAAATGCCAAAAACGAAGATAGATTCATGATATAAAATAAAAAATGAGTAGAGAATACTTATCCCAATCCACATGATAAAAATTGCTTCAAGAATCATCTCAATCCGAGCTCCATAACTCCAAATATGTAAAAATGACTGAAACCCCCGAAATAGAGTACTTTATAATCACTGGACGAATCAATGAATCGCGATCGCAGAAATACCATCGCGATCGCGAAAAAGAAAATTCCACTGCCCAGAATCACCTTATGCGATCGCAAAACAAACATCGTGATCGCGAAGCACAAAAAGCTCACCCTCGAAAAGTCACTACGCGAACGCGGCCCCAGGCTCGCGAACGCGATGAAGAAGCCATGAAGACCTGCCCAGCTCAACTCTACACTACGAACGCGTGCGCACCTACGATTGCATTTCCTCAATCTGCCGCAACCTATGCGAACATAGACCATCATTTGCGAACGCGAAGAAAAAGAAATACTCTGATCCAATTTTTTTTCCTTACGCGATGGCACCTCGAAGTCCACGATCGCGAAGAATATTTAGTGCACCAGACTTCAGCAGAAACCAGGCCAGCAATGCGATATGAAGAATAAATGGTCCGAAATCAATCCGAAACATGCCCGAGCCCCTGGGGACCACGTCTGAATATACCAACAAGTCTCATAATATAATACGTACCTACTCGAGACCTCAAATCACACATAACAACATCGAAATGACGAATCGCACCTCAAATCAAACTTTAATGAACTTTCAACTTTCAACTTCTAAAACTCACATCGAAATATATCAAATCAAATCTGAATGAACTCAAATTTGCACACAAGTCTTAAATGACATAATGAATCTATTCCAATTTATGAAATCACAATACGAATCTGATATCATTAAAGTTAACTCCCGGTCAAACTTATGAACTTTTCAAACCTTCGAATTTCTAACTTTCGCCAATTTGTGTCGAAACCTTCTAGAAACATACAAACGCAAATCCGAAAATACGCTCGAGTCCAAAATCACCATCCGGACCTAACGGAACCATCAAAACTCTAATCCGAGGTCAAATACTAAAAAGTCAAATTTGATCAACTCTTTCAACTTAAAGCTTAAATCATGAAATTCATTCTTCCAAATCGATTCTGAATAACCAGAAAATCAAAACATATGATTCACATAAGTCATAATACATCATACAAATCTGATCATGCCCTCAAACCACCGAGCGAAGTATAATTGCTCAAAATGGCCGGTCGAGTCGTTACTCTTCCTCACATGATAATATAAATGCAATTGCACGGCATCACTCTTCGTGCTTTAGCCTCACGTTCACTCAAGAAAAGATATCAATATGCAAACAAATCACGACAACACCCTTCGTGCCTTTTACTCCTCCTCACCAAGAAATCACAACAATATTAAGAAAGATGGGAAGCAAATTCAATTTCAACAACGGTATTTGAACACAACTCATCATATGAGAATCTTTCAACAATTAGTGTCAACAACCAATTAACTATTTTCACGCTCTCAATACTCAATATCACAACAATCTCAACATAAGAAATAACATGAAAGCAAGAAATCAAGTAATTAACAATCTATCTAAGCATGGAGGATATATTACACGAAATAACATAGTACAAGTAAGACAAATTTCACCCGCATGCTTATCCCATGACCCATGCATATACACTCGTCACCTTGCATATACACTGCCCCAACACATAGTTCACGTATTAAATAGACTCGATTATACCTTATTTTTCTCAAATCAAGGTTAACCAAGACACTTACCTCATTCCGAAATAAAATCAACAATCAACCACGATTTTTTTTAACAAGCCTCTGAACCAACCGAATCTAGCCAAATATTATTCAAATAATTCAAAACAAGTTTAGAATCTACCAACGAATGAAAAATGTTTGATTTTTAACACAATTAAAAAGTCAATAAAAAGTCAACTTAGGCCCACGTGGCCAGAATTCGAGATTTCGATCAAATCCCGAATATCTATTCACCCCCGAGCCCGTATATATAATTTGTTTCAAAATCCGACCTCAATTCGAGGTTTAAATCTCAATTTTATAAAATTCCTAAATTTTACCCAAAACCCTTAATTTTTACTTTGAAATTCATAAATTTGATGATAAATTTCATGAAGAAGTAATTAAAATTGATTGAATACAAGTTAAACACCAATAAATTTGGGAAGAAAATGCTCTTCAAAAATCGCTTATATGGAATATAGGGTTGAAAAATAGTGTAAAATGAGCTAAGTTCCGATTTTGGATCTCAACCTTTACCCAACTACAGATATCGCAATTGCAAACTCTCGTTCACAATTACGATGTTCGCAAAAGCGATCAACCCCTTGCAAATGCGTATTTGCCACCTAAGTCTTCGCCTTTGCGAAGTCTCACCTATAGCAAAAGCGACCCTAGCTTTGCTTTTGCGAAACCCTCTACTCCAGCCCCACGTCACAAAAGTGATATTTAGATTGTAATAGCGTAATACGCCTGTTCGCAAATAGATAAAATATAAAGAGATAATATTTTAACAATTTCTACTAAAATCTACATTAATAATTAAAAATATTTATTACATGCATTGGGTATATGTTTATTTGGATCATCACATTTTTAATATTTTATTGTGTAAATAAATATCTGAGTTCTAATTGCTATTAATAAAATTACTAATACCAGCAAATTATTTTTTTTATTCTGCTCATTATTTTTATTTTAAAATAGGTATTTCAAAGTTAAGGTAGGAATTTGATTTTTAAAACAGAGTTGGAGATGTATATAATTTTCATCTGCCTCCACCTCTATTAGAAAGGAGCACTAAAAAGATTTAGTGGAGAAAAAATCTAGAGGATTGGAGAGAAGGGGTGTTTAAATACACAATTTCCAAAATCTTATAGAAATGTCTGGCCTATCTTACTCTTTCCGTTTACTTTTACTTGTCTATTTTGAACTTTTCACACTCCTTAAGAAATAATAATTATAGTATATTTTTATCATATAACCCCTAATAATAATAACATTTCAAAAAGTCTTGAGAGATAGTTTTTAAATTGAGTAATTAATGATAAGGGTAAAACAGGAAAAAAAGATTGCATTTCTCTTGATTTAATATAGTGAACAAGTAAAAGTGAAAGTGTATTTTTAGTATAGCGAACGGAAGAAGTACTTTTCTATATCTTGGTGTACGGTCATTTGTCCCCCAACAGATATGCGTGGCTCTGTATTTTGCGGCAACCTCAAAACCGCCACACCGGCACTCCTAATCCCCTAGGAGACGCTTGAGCTTAGGGGGGGAAGAAACGTCACACTCTTTGTTACCATTTTCTTAGAAAAAGAATTAGAAGGATTTTGTTTAAATAGCTTCAAATTTATTTCATTCCCTTCGAAAATACACAGAAGAAAATAATTTTAGTATTTCAGTGAAACTTGTGACTTGCGAGGCAAACAACCATGCAGACAAATATGTAGGTGTAGAGTAGACATTGAAAATTTGTCAAATTAGTGCATAAAGAAATTTGGACTAGGGCCTCTACAAGATGAGTCCATTAGGATTACTTGGTGACATAATTCTACAAGATGAGTCCAAACCTAATTTATGCCTATAAATAAGGCTACATATGTCCTTCAAAAACAAATCTCAATAATTTCATAAACTCTCGGAATATGCACAAAGAGATCAAATATACTATTTTGAAAATTTCATAAAACTCTTGGAATATTCATTAAGAGATTAAAGACATGTTAAATATGGCTTGCTCAAAGTTCTAGCAACATTCAAGATCTAAATGGAGTGTTGCTACATGCTTCGTGATCATTAAATACATCATACGTTCGAGCAATACGCCGCTAAGGCCTATATAGGGTGAAATATGATATGACACGTGGTCGTATGAAGGGAGGACACGTAGAACTCAAGACAGGGATGGCCGAAGACCGAATGTAGCCATTCCTCCTATCACCGGAAAGGATAACGTTCATAAAGGTGTGTTAAATGCTCTGCGCCCGGTAATATTTAATAGGAAATATTCTGTTGTATTAAGAGCGACGGTACATTACAGAGAATTTGGCCTTTATGTGTAACGTTACGTATTCATCAATGACCCTCATAATTGACATTAAAGGAGGATATGATTCTAGGACTTCCTTCCCTAGATATAACTATAAATAGTGAACTCAGTTGTCATTGTAAGGGAGGGAAATTATCTGGCAAAACTTACACTCTATTCTATATAAAGCTTTCTACAATTCTACTTTCTTGCTTTTTGGTCTCATCATCGCTGTGCCAGGAAACCGTGTTCACGGAATTATCATCTCTGTTATTTCATTCACATTCTAAGGCTAAGTACCGTGTATTTCTTCAATTATTGCATTATTTCAGGATCAAATTAGTTCACTTGTCTAGAAACCACGTATAAATTTAATTGTACCGTTTTGCGGGTAAATAGTTTGGCGCCCACCGTGGGACCTAGACAGCCGTGCAATTAAATTGATCCTTGCCTTTTTTACTAACGTGTTTTGATTACTTTGTCTTAGAAGAAAATCACGAAAAATGGCAGATAACACTGTTAACGACACACGTAACCCTGAAATTCGAGGGGATCGGCCTCATTTCGAGGATTCAATCAGTGACACCCGTAGTGAGGGGAATGATGCCACGCCGGTGCATGACAGGCGGTACCCTCGACAGGTTCGGGAGACAACTCCCGATGATGCTGATGAGGAGCATGTAGCGGATGCGGTGAGGGTCCTGCAAGCGCAAAAAGCAATCATTCTAGGCCATCTCACATAGCAGGATCAAGTTATGATGGAATTGAAGCAGGCACTATCAGGTGCTTCGAATAATGCAAACAGACGAGATCCAATTCCTCCCGTTGTTCCCGCAGACCAAACAACGCAGAGAGTCGATAACAACATTCCTAGGGGTGAAGTTGGCTACGACGGTGCTGGGGGGAGCAGATCCGGTCTCAACAACTATAATGATCCTTTCAGGGATGAACTATTGCGGTTCATGAAGGAAGTAAACGCCCGCATGGATCAAACCTCGGGCGCGCCACCAGTATTGAAAGGCCCGAACTCGAAGAAGTATATTCAATTACCGTACAAGCCGAGTACGGCACCAGAACAAATCCCGAAGTGGTTCAAAATGCGTGAAATTCCAAAGTGTGATGGAACTTCAGACCTACAGGAGCATATTACTACATATTCAACGACGATGAAAGGAAATGATTTAGCTCCTCATGAAATTGAATATGTGTTGCTAAAGAAATTCAAAGAAACTCTCACGAGGGGAGCTCTAACGTGGTATTCATTATTACCCGAGCATTCCATAGATTCCTTCGAGGTGCTCGTGGATTCTTTCATTAAGGCTCATGCTGGGGCCAGAAAAGTGCAAGCCCAGAAGGCCGACAAATTCAGGATCGCACAGGGAGAATCTGAATTATTACGAGAGTTTGTTACTCGATTCCAAAAAGAAAGAATGTTGCTCCTGGCCGTCCCGGATGAATGGGCAGCTGAAGCATTCACCAAGATATTGAATCCCAGAAGTTCAGACGCTTCCCGGAAGTTGAAGGAGAGCCTGCATGAGTTTCAAGCAACAACTTGGGCAGATGTACCCAACCAGTACAAGTCAAAGATAAGGATCGAAGATGACCAGGTCGGTTCTACATCATCGGCCAAAGGACGGGAGAAAAGCAGAGAAAAATCAAAGGATGACTACGACGCGGATAGACGGACTTCGAGGGGACGTTTTTTCCCTACGAGCAGACCGAAGGCTGTGGCAGAAACCTTCGGGCATCAAACAAGTTCAATACTGATAGAGAGACCGATCATGGTCAAAACAATAGATCACTCCAGGATAAGGAGACGTCGGGGTCTCGGGATCCTTCTTACCCCAAGTTATCAGAATATAAATTCAACGTTAGAATAGTGGAGTTGGTGTCAGCCATAAGAAATATTAAAGATGCACGATTCTCGAGACCTATGAGATCTGATTCTAGTCAGAGAGATCCCAACTTATGGTGCAAGTATCATAGGACAAACGGTCACCGGACAGGGGATTGCTGACACCTCTGAGAGGAGGTGGCAACATTATTGAAGAATGGTCACCTTAGAGAATTCTTGAGTGACCGAGCCAAGAACAATTATCCTCGTAACAGAGATAACGCGGAACTTCCGAAAGCAGGAGAAGAACCACCACGCCAAACGATCAATATGATCTTCGGGGGGAATGAGATTAACGAGGTCACCTTTTCGGTAGCAAAGAAGATGAAAGTATCGATAACTCATAGTAAAAGACACCCAGAAGAAGACGATATCACTTTCACGGAGGAGAACGCAGGGGATTGTTGTTACCACACAACGATGCACTGATAATATCTTTAAATGTGTTAGATTTTAAGATTAAACGTGTTCTAGTGGATCCAGAAAGTTCGGCTAATATCATACAATGGAGAGTATTGGAGCAAACCAAACTCACCAGAAGTATTATTCCGGCAACAAAGCTCCTCGCTGGTTTCAACCTTGCAAGTGTGATAACCCGGGGAGAGATTTTGCTGCTCACAAATGCTGAAGGAGTAATGAAACAACTCTCTTTGAAGTAGTAGATGGTGACATGGGATACAACATTATCCAGGGAAGCCATGGTTACACGAGATAAAATTTGTACCTTCAACATATCACAAATTGCTGAAGTTTCCAATGCCCGAAGGGATCAAGCAGATAAGAGGTGATCAACCAGCAAGGGAAATGAATGCAATCTCAGTTTCCAGCAGCAAAGGGAAGGAGCACACGACATAGCAATTACAGGAACCGGCGCCTTTTCCCGAGTTAGAAGGAGTTAGCCCAGGAGCAGAGTCGTCAGAACAATATCAGGTGCTGAGATATTTCCAAGTTTCGGAAGAGACGAACGTAACAAAGTCCACGGCGGAGGAACTGGAGCAAGTGGCATTGTTCGAAGAATTCCTAGAAAGAAAATTTTATTTGGGGATAGGACTGCACCCTGAGCTCAGGTCTGGTTTTATTGAATTCCTTAAACTTAACGCTAATTGTTTTGCATGATCGCACGAGGATATGACAGGTATCCCGATGGAAATAGCCGTGCACAAACTAAGCTTGGATCCCAACATACCTCCGACAAGGCAGAAGAAATGCCCATTGCCGAGGCCAGGAATAAATTCGTCAAAGAAGAGGTAACCCGCTTACTTAAAATCGGTTTGGTCCGAGAGATAAGATATCTGGACTACCTAGCCAATGTAGTAGTGGTTCCTAAGAAGAACAATAATTTTCGCATGTGTGTAGACTATAAAGATCTTAATAAGGCATTCCCGAAAGACTCATTCCCACTGCCGAATATCGATTAAATAATTTATTCCACTGCCGAGCACGAGTTGATGAGTTTCCTTAATGCTTATTCCGAGTACAACCAAATTAAGATGAACCAGGAAGATCAGGAAAAAACTTCATTTATAACAAATTTTGGTACATATTGTTACAATGTAATGCCCTTCGGGTTGGAAAAATGCCGGAGCCACTTATCAACGACTCGTAAATAAAATGTTTGAAAAGAAAATATGAAAGACCATGGAAGTTTATATAGATGATATGCTCGTTAAGTCTTTGAATGCAGGTGACCACCTCAAGCATTTACAAGAAACATTCGACATCCTGAGGAAGCATAACATGAAACTTAACCCTGAGAACTGAGCGGTCGGGGTCAGTTCTGGTAATTTCCTGGGATTTCTGGTCTCACAAAGGGGAATTGAGATAAACCCCGACAAAATCAAGTCCATAGAGGATATCCAGGATCAATTGTCGAACGTAAAGGAAGTCCAAAGGCTCACAGAAAGATTAGCAGCTTTGAGAAGGTTCATTTCCTGGTCATCGAAAAAATGTCATCGCTTCTTCACACTGTTCAAAAAGATGAAGATTTCGAATGGACACCGGAGTTCCAACAGGCTCTGAGGGATCTGAAGAAGTACTTATCGAGCCCTTCATTGCTCTCAAAACCAAAAGAAGGTGAAATATTGCTAGTCTACCTCGCGGTTTCAGAAGTTGCGGTAAGTGCGGTTCTAGTCCAGGAGGATGAAGGTACGTAATTTTTCATTTATTACGTTAGCAAAATTTTAACGGGAGCAAACACTCGCTACCCATATTTGGAAAAACTGGCCTTAGCTCTCGTAGTCGCCACTAGGAAGCTGAGGCCCTACTTCCAATGCCACCCGATAGCTGTGGTGACTACTTTCCCTTTGCGGAACATCCTCCACGAACCCGAGCTCTCGGGTGGATTGGCCAAATGGGCCGTCAAAATGAGTGAATTTGACATAGAATATAGACCAAGGACTGCAATTAAGTCACAAGGCTTGTCTGACTTCGTGGCCGATTTTAGTCCGGGACTACTACCTCTGGCAACCAAGGAGGCAGTAATGGTGTTGGAATCAACATCGGGGGTTTGGACCTTATTTACGGATGGAGCTTCGAACGTAAAAGGGCCCGAGCTCGGAATAGTATTAATCACGCCTTCGGGGAAACCTTAAGGCAGGCCATCATAACAATCTATTTAACTAACAATGAAGCAGAGTATGAAGCTTTGATTACAGGGCTCGAATTGGCCTGGGGACTTGACTCCTAGGTTATGGGAATCAAATGTGACTCACAGCTAGTGGTAAATCAGGTCTACGGGATCTTTGATACCAAAGAAAAATGTATACAACAATACGTGGTAAATGTCCAGGGTCTTTTAGCACGATTCCAGGAATGGTCAACTACTCATATCCAAAGGGAGGATAACACAGAAGTGGATGCATTAGCAAACTTAGGATCGTCGATGGAAATAAAGGGATCGGAGAAAGGAACGATGGTACAACTGATGAGCTCAGTCCTGGATACGGATGGTTACTATGAGGTGAATTCGGCTAATCTGGTCTGGGACTGGAGAAATTAAATAATAAACTATCATGAGCACGGGAAGTTTCCCGATGATCCCAAAGTATCACGGGCATTACGTGCCAAAGTTGCACGTTATAGCTTTAGGAAAGGCCAATTGTATAGAAAATATTTCCAAGGCCCGCTGGCCATGTGTTTAGGAGCGTCAGTAGATGACTATGTCATGAGAGAAATCCATGAAGGGATATACGGCAATCACTCAGGCGCATAGTCTTTGGTGCTGAAATTGGTACGGGCAGGATATTATTGGACTCGCATGGAACAAGACGCCAATGATTTCGTATGAAAATGTGATAAGTGCCAATGCTACGCATCACTAGTACATCAACCGGCAGAACCCTTACATTCGGTTCTGTCCCCATGGCCATTCATGAAATGGGGGATTAACATCGTCGGACCGCTGCCAGCGGCTCCCGGAAAGGTAAGGTTTCTTTTAATTTTGACTGATTATTTTTCTAAATGGGTGGAAGCAGGTTCTTATCGAAAGATCATAAAACGCAAAGTGGTCGATTTCCTGTGGGAAAATATAATTTGCAGGTTCGGAATACCAAAAGAGATAGCATGCGACAATGGGCAACAGTTTATCGGTGCAAAAATTACAAAGTTCCTCGAAGACTTAAAAATAAAGAGGATCACATCTTCTCCTTATCATCCAAGCGCAAATGGTCAAGCGGAGTCAACGAACAAAGTGATTATTCAAAACCTCAAGAAAAGGTTGGAAGCAGCTAAAGGCAAATGTCCCAAAGAATTGCCCGGAGTTCTATGGGCCTACTGAACAACAGCCAAATCGAGCACAGGAGAAACTCATTTTCCCCTTGTTTACGATGATGAAGCCCTAATCCCGGTAGAAGTGGGTGAACCCACTTTGAGATATTCTCAGACAAATGAAGAATCGAATGACGAAGCAATGCTAATCAACTTAGAACTGCTCCAGGAATGCAGGGACTTAGCGCATGTAAGGATGGCAGCTCAAATGCAGAGAATTGAGCGATATTATAATCAAAGAGCCAACTTCCATTATTTCAAAGTAGGAGACTTGGTTCTATGGAAAGTAACCCAAAGTACCCGAGAGCTCAACGCGGGGAAGGTAGGTCTAATGTGGGAAGGTCCCTACCAGATTTCAGCTATTAGTGGGAAAGGTTCATACGAGTTGGAGAACCAAAATGGAGACAAGTTGCCCAGCAACTGGAGTGTGGCACACCTCAAAAGATAGTATTGCTGATGAACATTATTCAAGCAGAAAGTATGTGCTGCACTCTTTTTCCCTTCGTTCAGTTTTTGTCCCAATTGGATTTTTATGGCAAGGTTTTTAATGAGTAAGCGACAGAAAGCATACTACGAAGACAGCAGCAATAAGACCTTTGATAGCAAGGCAAACAAACAATCTTCCACTCGGGGATGATTAGATAATCTTTGGTTCGATAGCAAATGGAAGTTAAGTTCGCTATCGAACAGAGGTTACCTAACCGTTCACGAGCACAAATCGCTAGAGGATTGTTAGGTATTCTTTTGCTCGATAGCATGGATTCCTAAGGGGAAGTAAGGTATATTTCCGAGTGAAGGATTACCTAGCAATTCATTAATGGAATCGTCAAAGATACAAGACTTCCAGTGTTCCAATTCGCACTCTTCGCATTCGAACACTGGGGGGAGAATGATATGAGGATACAACAACAATGAATGCCACGTCAATCGGGGACTAAAAATCCGAAAATTAAATGCATCATCGGGACCGGGGACTGCACAGCCAGCCCCGTAGAAACAAATTGTACAAGATAGCCACAAGTAATGGCAATTTCTTTTCTGCATAGCAAAATGCCTATGTATTTTTTGAAAATAGAAGGAATAAAATGAAATCCTTTTTCTTTTACCTTGTTTCTTGTCTGAACGATGCGCTAACTTTGTCATTTGAAAGTTAAACAAGTACTTCAAATGTTAGTGTCATAATGAACAAGAGACGTCATCTTCAAGAGCACCGTAAATATAAGAGGGCCCTCTCTTATAAAAACCCTCACGTTAAAGGGTTGGTTCTAGAAGAATCAATGCCCGTAATCTAAAATGCTATCGGGGAAAAATACACCCGAAGCCGCATATGAAAAGGACGCAAAAAGCAAACTTGCGCAAATATTCACAGAAACCCTCACGCAAAAGGGAAACTTGTGCAAATATTCACAGAAACCCTCACGCAAAAAGGAAACTTGCGCAAATATTCATAGAAACCCTCACGTAAAAGGGATAATACTCGGAACCAAAATGCTTCAAAGAAAAGGCATCCGAGACTATATATAGTAAAGCGCGAATAGAGCATCATGCGCAGAATGCTTGAGCAAGTGCAAAAGTTAAAGACTTGCATGGATATTCAAACAAAAGTAAGACTCAAACGATACTTGAGCAAAAATGTGTATTTATTTACAAGAATGGGCCAAAACGATAAAAGTACAAAATGGAAAAAGAAAGAAAAAGTTAAATTGTAGTGCCTCCGGAACCAGGAGGAAGAGAAGTATCTGCATCCCCGTGAAAAGTAGGTGTTTCCACCGATGGCTCAACGTTCTCCCCAGTTTGGTCTTCGGCATCATCGCCTTCCGTTCCCTCTTTAGTTTTCTAAAACTCGGAACTGAAATCAGAAGAACCTGGAGCATCAGACTTCGCCGCGAATCCATTTTTTCAGCCAACTCAAGCTCTTGGGCTTTAGCAATTTCGGCATCAACATCAATGATACTAGCTTTGGCCTATTCCAAGGTTTTTCTCCTCCTGTTGAACGTGGCATAAGTTTTTTCAAAAACGAGAAAAGTCGCTCGGCGCTTAAGTTCTTCTTTCAGTTGGGAAACCTCGGCAGAAAGGCTTTCCTGGGCAGACCTAGCAGACTTGAGGCTAACGTCAAGGTCGTGAATATTTGAACTAAAGAGCCTGTCATGCTCAATAGTTTTCCTGTACTTCTCTTCTAGTTGGGCGTGTACAGCAAGCTCTTCGATTTTGGAGTTCAAGGCTGCTTCTAAGTTGGTTACTTTTTCGGAAGTAGTAGCCTCGTGCTCGGTTGCAGCAAGAATGGCGTCCTGGACTTCAGTCTATTTGGCCTTGGCTTCATCAAATCTAACCCTCAGCGGCCCAACTTCTTGGCTAAGGGTTACCACTTCTTGCTCGCTTTGCTACAAACGAGCCTCCAAAACAATAGCCTCAATAGCTTTGGTTTCCCGTTCTGAGAGGCGGAGAGCAGTTTGGTCCCGTTCTACCAAAAGCTGATTCTATTCAAAAGTAAGTTTTTCCTTTTCGCGAATCAACCTTTGAAGGTCCTCAGAAGCAAGAAAGTTGGCCTACAAGACAAGAATAAGTAAAACTTAGAATACATTCATACAAAAGTAGAAGAAGTAATAGAGGAAGAAAAGAACGTACCGCTGCATTGTTGTGCATGGAATTGTTCAACAATCACTCTCCCGAGAGTACCAGAATCTTTTTCCAGTCTTTTTCTGAAGCCAAAGGATTCAGGTAGTTAACAAGATCCACCGGCCGGGATAGCAAGTTGCATCTGGTAGAGACTGAAAGAGTAACGTTCCTCCTCCTTTGTGTAACTTTAGAAGGGGAAGCGTAATTTTGCCCCAAATTCCCATGAACTGGGGACTGTGGAAGAGGAACACCTTCTTCATGGTCAGGTGCAGCCGATGGAGGTGATGTAGCAACTACTGGTGGAAGAGCGGATGAAGATGGAAGTGATGTAGCAGTTGCTGGTATTGGTGAAGGTGGAGAAAAAGCTGATAGAGTTGAAGAATAAGAAGCAACTACATCAAATACAGTGCCGACTGGTGGATGCTCGCCAACCAAAGACGGCAAGGACCCGATACTCAGCCCCGCAACACCGATTACAGCAATTGGGGCTCGAAAACAGAAGTTAACATATTCTACCAAATCAGATTCTCCCCAAAGTACCGAGACATTGTCTTCAGTTGGTGTAACTATCTCAACAGGTCGAGCATCCTGGTGAGATGATGAGGATCGTCTCCTTCTGTGTAAATAAGCTCCCTCATCAACAACTTCTTCATCATCATCAATCATCACAGTGTCTATGACCGGCCCGGAAGGAGGACCAGTCGTCATCGCCACCAGAGATGACTCAGGGGCATCAGTCTTTGCCCTCTTATTCTTTTCCCCGGCCGCGAAGGAACGTCTTCTCTTTGGTTGCTTAACCTCTGTCCGGGGACTCCGTAAATAAGTGTTTGCACCCAAAACAGGCCCGGAGATACCTATTCGAGTAAGTTCCTCCTGAAGCAGCCTTGCTGCATCAATAGGATCAGCCAAAACATCCTCCTCGGGGACAACAACAAAGCCCGCAGGTAGACCTAATTCCATGAACAAGTCAGAAGGGTTCAACCAAGTACTTCATATAGAAAAATGGAAGCAAGGTAAATTAAAATTACCATGATTTTTGGCCTTCCACCCATATTTAAGGGCCAGGTCTTTCCACAAACGAGTTTCGGGCGTTGTGATGTCTAAGATCTTCTGAACCCACCGGTCCAAACCTTCCACCACCGGTAGGATCCATTGAGTTGCTGAAACATGCGAAGGGTGAAGAGTTGATATGACCACAAAGGAATATTTAGTAAAAAGAAATACAAAACAAAGAACTTACGAGTGCGGTTCCAAGCGGCCGGAAAGGATAAAGCCGTTGTCGTAATGATGTCGTTAGTGTTTACTACAACAAACCATTCCATCCACCCACGGTCGTTGTCATCATCCATGCAAGACAACAAAGCATGGTGGCATGCTTGTAGAGGTTTATCATTCCCCCGCGGAAGATTTTGGGAGAATAGAGATTCATCATATGAGCTAAGGTTAGCTCATCTCTAGTTTTCTGGCTCAAGTGTCGAAGACAAGCGACCGTCCTCCATACTGAAGGACCTACCTGTGCCAAACATACTTGGTAGCGAAGGCAAAACTCCGCAATCGCGGAATCGAGCTCTCCACTCAAAGAAAATGCACCCAAAGTAAATGGATACATGTAAAAGTATGTAAAACCTTCCTTGGGAAGGGTCACTCGCTCCAATAGGTTAGAAGCGATAATATCCAACTCATGGCAGCGACAGTCTTCCTTCACACCAGGAATACGGGAAGGACGAATGGAGGACGGGTACTTACTAACAGCCCATGTACGAGGGTTAGCAGTAGGAAATTTCTCTTCAAGGTCCTTTGTGGTACTGAGTTTTCTTGGGATGATAGAACCTACCGTTGGAGGAACAGAGTCCTCGGTTTTGTTCTTGTTCTTTATTGAACCAGCACATTTAGAGGAAGAAGCCATTGAAAAAGAAGATGGAAGAGGTTTTTTGTTTGAAGAGAACTAGAGAAAGAATGGAAAGCAAAGATGCAAATCATGAGTTCGAAAAATTATGAAACAGAAAGGAAAAGAATGTGGCGTATAAGTGAAATTTTGGCGGCTAAATTCATGGCCATGATTACCTCGATAATCGGCAAAAGTTGTGCTGAATCATGGGATGACGTGTGTTCGGGACATTAAATGCGGGGAGACGTATGTCTAATCAACTGTCAGGGACTATCAGAGGGAGTTATAGTAATTCCCGCCAAAAAGGTATTTTTACCAACTTCCCGGTAACACAAAGTTATGTCATCGGAAAGAAGGGGGACTATCTATATAGGGTGAAATATGATATGACACGTGGTCGTCTGAAGGGAAGACACGTGGAACTCCAGACAGGGATGACCGAAGACCGAATACAGCCATTCCGCTTGTCATCGGAAATGATAACATTCATAAAGGTGTGTTAAATGCTCTGCGCCCGGTAATATTTAATAGGGAATATTCTGCAGCATTAAGAGTGACGGTGCGTTATAGAGAATTTGGCATTTATGTGTAACGTTACATATTCATCAATGACCCTCATAATTGACATTAAAGGAGGACATGATCCTAGGACTTCCTACCCTAGAGATAGTTATAAATAGTAAACTCAGTTGTCATTATAAGGGGGGAATTATCTGGCAAAACTTACACTTAATTCTATACAAAACTTTCTACAATTCTACTTTCTTGCTTTTTGGTCTCATCATCGTTGTGCCCGAAAACCGTATTCACGGAATCATCATCTTTGTTATTTCATTCACATTCTAAGGCTAAGTACCGTGTATTTCTTCAATTATTGTATTATTTCAGGATCAAATTAGTTCAATTGTCTAAAAACCACGTATAAATTCATCTGTACCGTTTTGCGGGTAAACAAGGCCCTCGAATTACGGATAACAAATCAGAGGAAAGAATCAAGGGATAAACAGAGTTGTAACCCGCATTGTTTATCAATAAAATCCTTTTTTTTTTTTTATAGTTATTTGTGAATGCATTTTTTTTTTTTTTGCACAAATTTGTTGCAAGGCTATGGCATTGGTCTTAGCACAAAGTGTCCGTTACAAATATCTTAATTATATGCACCCAATTGAAATGACCAGATATTACATGAGATGAAAGTTACGTGTGCACATTCTTGACTTTGGCCCATTAACAGCTTGTGATTAACAAACTTATAAAAGATATTAAAGAACGACTAATGATACCCATCTATTAGAATATTAACAATAGTTTTTCTATAGTAGCTCTGTTCTTGTGTTCTGACATGATGAAGGTTCTTCACTTCCTTGACATTAGCAATGTCCTAATTAAAACATCAAATCCTAGATTATGAAGAAGAAAACGTGTAATCGAAAGAAAAATTAACAAGAGGACCCACAGGGGATATCCTTGTAATCCTCTGTACCTCATCATGAACGATTGAACTCGTGAACTTATCTCTAATTCTAGAGAAGGGTATTGCATGAGCTGTTTTATCAGGTCAACTATATATGGGGACAATGCTTAATACTACTATCATTTTTTTGATATGTTCTAGTATTATCTCCCCACTCATTCCCCACTCATCACCAAAAATAAAAGGGAAAAGAAAAGAGATTGAAAATATAACCAATACTAAATATGTTAATATAGATTTAACTTGTGTACACTGATAATGTTAAAAAAAGAAATTGACATTGGTTGTGTAATTCTATAACATGTTGTAGTGGTAAGCTTTCTATTCTTATTCAGGGTCATTTCTACACGACCCTTGATAGGAGGGTGTGGAAGTCCAAAATTAGAGTAGAAGGTTAGTCATAGTCGAGTGTATTTCTTTTACATGCCTATAGTATCAATATTATTCTCATACTTTCTTATACTTAGATTTCTATTACTACCGATTGTTTCTTTTGTTGCGGTTATCTTATTATCTTCTTGTTGTTATTGCTTCTTGTTACTGTTTCTTTTTCATGGCTTCTCCATTATTGTATTTCTTTTCAATAATATTGTAACTATGCTTTTCCTGAATCGAGAGTCTATTGGCAACAACCTCTCTACTTTCACAAGTTAAAGGTACACTACCTTCCTCAGACTCTATTTGTGAGATTACACTGAGTTTATTGTTGTTGTTGTTGTTGTTGTTGGGGGTGGTGGTGGTAAGCAATACCACTTCTTGAGTTTTAATTTATATACAATAGTGAAAAGTTTTTATATGATTAGCAGATAATCTATGTTAGTCTCCAAGTTATTAATCCAACTTATTGTGAACAGTCACATGCATGTTGTTACTTATCTTTTAAAATATGTCATAATGTAAGATATCTTATACGATAAACTCCATTAATTATGGTAATCAATTGATAACATGATACTGTAAAACATTCGTTTATATTGTCGGTATATTGAAATTAAACAGAGACATGAATAAGAGTAACTTTTGTTGATCCAACATTCTACTATATTCTTTCACTAATTTGACTCCAAGTGCAGTCAAAAAAGAGAATGTTTGTCTCAAGGAATTCTCTGCGGCATTCAATTCCAAATCCCTGGAAAACTGGTTAATCCATTATTTCAGCCTTTCCCATTAGAGAATGTACGTGCTTTCATTTATTACAAATTTTCATTTTTTTTAACTTTCCGAGTTTCAGAAAATGAAACTACGTACTCTAACTTTACCAGAATGGAAAATTTGTACTACTATCTAACAGGAGGGATTTGTCATCTAATATTGAAATGTACGGAACACATATATTGGCAAAAGATTGTGACAGTACTAAGTGGGGTATTTCCTGTTAGATTCATACCTCTTGACCCACTCCCTTATTAATATCCTTAGTTGTCATTATTGACTAAGGTGTACTCTCTGCATCCATTGCTCATTCATGACATTGATACAAACTGAAAAAACAAATTGCATTTTAATGATGTGGCCGTACAAAGGAATTTTTTTAAGAGTGTAGAAATTTATAGAAGAACGAGAATAACAACTTTAATTATCCTACTTGTAGATAAGAAATAACTTTAATCTATTGGTTTTGTTGAGTGTTGAGTTAAGAAAGGTCATGAATTCAATTCTACTTCATCACAATTTTTAATTACAGAGACTCTCTCAAATATTTATAAAAAAAAATAAATGAGTTTGTTGAGGTTTGAACCTCTTACCACTTAGAGCAAAATCAAAGAGATAGCCAACACACCAAGAGACAATTTTTGTTAAATAATGTTATTGTTTTTTACTTATTTATTTCCTCGCAGTATTAATACATATATTAAGTAAAATTTTCATACGCTTCTTTAGACGTGCATCCGCCCCTGCGTGGTTATTAGGCAACAATATCTTAGGTGACAGTTTAGTTATAATTTCTGGCACCAAGTTAATGAATTTTCGGTGATTCTCAATTTATGTAAAATATAAGAATATTTTATTGTTTGGTAACACAATTTAGTTTTATGATATTACTGCTAAAAATACTTAATTTTATGACCATTCGTGAAATTAATCCCATGGTTTTTTTTTCCAAAGACATAGTCTTTATGTTAGATTCTTGTTCAAAAGACATCTGATGTCTAAAGAAAATAGAATAGTTCAGTGATATTCCAAATATATAATCTCTTACATTTATTTGTGTACTCTTTTCTTATTTCAAAACTAAGTAGTTCAAGATAATACTCAAGAACTGTCATAATTCATTTATGAAGAGACTACCTCATGTGTTTGGGCACTGAATATGAAAGTCAAGGACAAAGTACCAATCCAGATGGAAGCTGTGGGGATGAATCCAATTTAATCCATACAATAATAGGCATCCATATACTTAGGAGTTGGTACGTGGATCTAGAATTTAAACAATATCGATTGTGAGTTGAAAATGTGAATTTAAAATATTACTACATAAATAATTTTTACTTAGTTAAAACTCATATATAAAGTTCAAACCAGTCCTGAATTCTGCCCAAATCCGCAATGGGTATTCAAGCAGTGCATTTTGTATATGTTTGTAATGCAAGTTGCTGAGCTGAGGTGTCTATTTAGGAGAGGGTGAATATTTACCAAGTCCTTTGATGGAAACATTAAAGACAGTGGTCCCTAATACCATAGCAAATAATTATAAAAGAATTTGCACCCAATCGTTGAAGATCATTACATTTAAAAAAGGTAGTTGTGGGGCGTTCTCATTAATGTAGAATATGTGATATCATTCTTTGTCGGTCCTTCCCTTTTACAGTAATTTTTAAAGCTTTAGCTGAGAAAATGATAGTACCATTTTCTTGAAGTTATAAGTTTTCCACCCTTCTTTTCATCTAATGAACATCAAATCTAGAAAGCACAAAAAACTTGATTTTGATTGTCATGAATCATGATGGTGGCGTTGAAAACTGGCTTTTATACTAATTAATATGCTAAATACATGTCAAAAAGGCAACTCTGGAATTTAGGGGACGTTTAGGTCGTGGCACAACTTTTCCTTAATTTGCTTGTTTATGTTTTCCATTTCGTAATACATTTTTCATTAATATATATATATATATATATATATATATATATATATATATATATATATATATATATATATATATATATATATATATATATATATATGCTATATTAAAACGTTGTAATATGTGATTGTATAATGTCTTTTGATATATAGATGCTAACACCAAAAATTTGAATTCGGGCATGGACCAAGAATGTGACTAGTTCTTCGCCTAATCAGACATTGATCTTATATTTTATCATAGGATCATTTTTACATAGAGTGAACATCACCCAACAATTCAACATCAGACATCTTAATCTTTTACCAATATATCTCATTTCTAATGTTGATCATTTGGGAATTGTTAGTTGGTGAATTTGGCTGCTAGAGTTACCTATCTCGACCGCTTCAAAATTTTAGACAACAATTGCGTAGCAGATTGTCATGGTAACTAGTTCGAGGCACGTTTGGATCAGGGACGGATTAAGAATTCAACGAAATATATATATAAATTAAATTGATAACCCTGATGTCACTATTCTAGAATTTAGAACAATGGAGTTAAATGTTGACTTCGCCTCTAGTTTGGATCCTTGATCTTCTTACATCCCTTAACATTCAAGAGACAACCAATTGAATTCTTAATTTTTGGGGGTTGGTGTATGTTAAGGAGCTCTCAAACCATTAGGCAGCAATTTACTAACTAGATTTGTTTTAAGAAAATTTACAGAAGGGCCCACCTTAAATCATGAACTAAAATTTTGCGGTGTTTATGACTCCGAACGAGGTTGGAAGACTTGTGTTGATTTGTCACATATCAGTACTATATGGGGAAGTGCACATAGTTTTAAAAGAAGAAGACGACGTCTTCTTCAACGTGTGGCTATGATTTATTAGTGAATGTAGCAGCAAAATCTTATTTAGAGGTCCACCTATGGAAACCTAAATCTGTTTCTTTGTGTTGTGATTGAATTGTAGTTGTACCATGTACGATTATAGAAAGGGAGATCTGAGATTTATCCTAACGTTTGATTGGACACAAATATAGAGAAAGGAAATTTTGATACATAAGATAAATGAGAATAATATAACAACAGTAACATGAGGATATAACATTAAAGATATAATTAAAATGTTAAGGAGATTATGGTACGTACCTTTATTTGGTTGAAACACTATAGGCTGTGTATGATCTTACTTTCATTTGATCTATTTTATGTACTTATTCGTGTCTTCATCATCCAAGAAAAAGGAATTACGAATAAAAGTAAAAATCTATTAGAGATTAAATAGGTTGTAGGTCCCCTCGTGAGGTGCTTTTGGACTTCAACATCAAGGAATAATACTTCTATATAGAACTATGTTAAAAAAAAAATTAAATAGTTTTGGTAGCGGTTACACAGTAAGTTATTCATGTATTAAGAGTAACATAACTAATGCGTACCATATTTGGTAGTCTTTAGTTACTTTGCACCAAAGTCAACATAACTAATGTTATGTTTGGTTGCTTTTTTTGTTGGGTATAAGTAATACATGGATAAGTTATACAACAAATTTATGTATTATTTATGCAAGGCAGAATGTGGAATAACTAGTCATGTATTAGTAGTATATGGATTGAACAATCAAATGACCAAAAAACCCTCATATTTATTTTAAATTACACATTGTATAATTAAAATAAATAAATATTTAACAAAACTTAATATCTATATTACAATCCATAAATTACTAATTCATGCATTAATAATCCTTACATAACTAATCCCTTCATAACTAAACCCTGCATAACTAAACTCTGCATAACTAATTCCTACATAACTCAACCTTGCATAAGTAATTTTTATATAATTAATCTTATATTACTAATAGTTGCATAACTCTCACCAACAACTAAAGGATCCTTTAATATTTCATGACTAGACGGTTTCTTTTGTTCAAAAGCACTTTTATCAAATTACAATTTCGAGTAGCCTTTTACTGTTTTACATATATTAAACGCCCAATAAGTGGCAGTGGAGAGAATGCTTACTGCCTTACTGGACAGTGAAAGATGATCGTGACAACAAATACTTTCATTCAAGAGACTGGGATAACACATGATGGTGAAGATAAAAACTACATCTAGAAAAAAGGAATTTTGTTTGAGCTATAAGTGGATGATTTAATTATATATCTACTTCATCCGTTTCAATATATATGATATACTTTGACATGAAATTTAAGGAAAAAAAACTTTTTGGAACTTGTGATCTTTAAAGCATAAATGATAAAAGTTTTGTAGAGCCATAATATTTGTGGCTACAAAAAAATCTTTTTAAGAATAAAATAAAAAGTTTAAAGATAAAATATTTTTAAATATATAAATATGCCATTTTTTTTGAACGAATTAATAACAAAATTATGCCATATAAATTAAAACGGAGCGAATATGAGAAATGAAAACCTTGAATATCATAATGTAAAGTTAGTGAAAAGTTATTGCAATACATGAAAAAAAAATTATTGCGCGATATGAAGGGGACATAATCTCTGTGTCCTTGAAAAATCGAAGTGGCCACTTTTGGGGTTATCTTCAACGCCAGCTTTTCCTAAGCTCTGTACAGATGCATTGAAGGACAACTAACTGAAAAGAAAGATCAACAATATCAGAAACAATAGCATTACACTTCATGTTTATTCCTTGTTACTGTACTTGGTTGTTCTCCAGAAGTTCACCTTGAGCCTTTAATTCTATTCAAAATCATTAAAGGGGATTATTAGACAGCTATAAGTGGAAAATGTTTACTCCGTACTATTTAGTAAATACATAACATGTGTCTTTTACATGAGACTTATCACTTATATATGGTTATTTAATATATATCATTATCTCAATTTATTACTTAAAAATATTAAATGAACCTAATTTGTTGCATGCACCTAATCATATAAGCTTCTTCCACTGTCTGTTCCTCCACCCGTCCAAATGGCCGTTTTTGTGGCATCTATTTAGAATTTGGCCATTTTTTCAAAGTCCAACATGTGCTTTGAAAATTAGGTTTGTATGATAATTTTAGACTTGTACGTATGTGGTTCGGTTCTTAGTTGGCTTGGCGTTGATTCAACACTTTTACTTGAAAGTTAGAAATTTGAATTCAAAAGAATTTGAGATTTTTTGTTTGACGCCTAATACTTAGTTTGATGTTGTTTTGTGGTATTTCGAGCTGATACAAATTTGTTAGGGTGATTGGACGGGGTTCCGGGAGTTCGGATGAATATCGGGGTAGATCCAGATTATTTTTAGGCAATTGAAATTTTTCTGATTTTCTGATGTAGCCACACCTATGATGCTAAGGTTGCATATGCGAAGATCGCACATGTAGGAAGGGTTGCGCATCTGCGAAGGAGGTCTAGGGCAGGCGATGTCACACATTTGGTGCAATGTCTTGCACCTGCAATGTCACACCTGCAGCCAAGTGGTCCGCACATGCGATAATGCCTGACAAATTCTTTTAAGTTGAGATTTAGCTCATTTTCAGCATTTTTGATATCTAGACTTTAAGACGAGGTAATTTTTAGGAGATTTTCACCTCAAGCTTGAGGGTAAGTAATTCTTTTTTGGATTTGATTATATATCTTGATTCATAAATTTCTACACCTAAATTATATAATTTAAGAGTAAAATTTGAGATTTTATCTACTACTTTAGAGAGTTCACTTTGTGGTTTTGAACACCGATTTAGACTTGATTTTATGAAATAATTATATATTTAGACTCACGGGGTTATGGGTCATCGGGATTTGACCTTGGGCTCGATTTTGATCAAGGGGGTCCAGGTTAATATTTTGTTAACTTGTGACGATCCGCTAGATTGTTTTGAGTACTAGCCCTTAATTCCGAGTTTCAAGACCCCCATTAGCTCCATTTGATATTCTTGTTTTGCGTGCATGATATGTGTCGCTTTTTGAAAATCTTTCATGAGAAAATTTGAAGAAAATATGATTTTTGACTTTAAAAATAACTTGAGTTGACCACGGTCAACATTTTGTGTAAGCGACCCAGATCAGTATTTTGACGATTCCGGTAGGTCAGTATTATGATTTTGGACTTGGGCATATACTCGAAATTGAAATTGGAGGTCCCTAGGTTGATTTGACTCATTTTGCCGAAAACTAGTAATTTGAAAGTTGGAAATTTTCTAGGTTTGACCGTAGTTTGACTTCATGGCTATCGGATTCGGATTTTAATGTTTGAACTTGTTAAAGGTCTGTTTTACTATTTGAAACTTGTCTGCAAAATTTGGTACAATTCTGAGTTGGTTTTATATGGACGCTTAGTTGTGATTCTGGTTGTTCTTGAGTTTCTCTTTAAAATTTCATTTGTTTTGAGGGTTGATTTGTTGTTTTAGATGTTATTTTGGTGATTTGATCACATGAGCGAGTTCGTATGGTATTATTACACTTGTGTGCATGTTTGGTTTGGAGCCCGAAGGGCTCGGGTGAGTTCCAGATACATTTCAAATGAGTTTGCATGGTTGAAGTATGCTGGTTTCTGGTGTTCAGTTGCAGATCTCGGATTTGCGAGGTCTGGCTCGCAATTGTGAGCCTCGCTTTTACAGACAAAAGTTCGCATTTGCGAGCAGGGCCTGGATTGGGTAACCTCGCATTTGCAAGGAAGTAGTTTGCATTTGCGAACTGTCGAGGATTGCTTTTGCGACGCATGGAAGAAATAGAATATCTTCGCAATTGCGAAGAATTTGACCGCATCTATGAAGGTAGAATTTTCGCATTTGCGATCATTTTTGTTGCATTTTCGACATCTAGCCTTCTGATGCACAGTTCGCATTTGCGATCTGTGCTTTGCATTTGCAGTGGTCGCAATTGCGAACAAGACATCGCAATTGCGACATCTACAGCTATGTAAAAGATGGGAAAATCGGGACTTTGCTTATTTTACATCATTTCTCAACCCTAAATACTCTAGAGGCAATTTTTTAAGAGATTTTTCTTCCCACAATCATTGGTAAGCAACTCTAATCTAATTTCTTTTTATTCCCCATTACTTTTTATGAGATTTCAACACCAAATCTAGGATTTCCATGATAGAAATTAAGGATTTGGGTTGAAATTAAGGATTTTATAAAATTGAGATTTAGACCTCAAATTTAGGTTGAATTTTGAAACAAATCACATTAGCGGGCTCGGGAGTGAATGAGTAATCGAATTTTGGTCCGAATCTCGAGTTTTGACCAGGAGGGCCGGGGTTAACTTTTGTTGGCTTTTTAAAAAATGATCAAAATTGAACCTTTTTCATTAATGGGTAGTTTCTAAATCTTATTTTGAATCGTTTGGTCAATAATTTATGAGATCTGGTTGGTTTGGAGGCTTGTTCAAAAGGCAAAGTCGTAATTGATTGATTGTTTGATTCGCGGAGTGAGGTAAGTGTTGTGTATAACCTTGACTTGAGGGAATTAGGGCTTGTTGAATTAATTGTTACGTGAATTATGTGGGGAAATGACGTATATGCGAGTTGACGAGTGTATATACGCCGTCATGGGAGTTAGCATGCGTGATTGGGTATTTATTTCCATTTTTCAATCATTCCATGATACTTCTTGTTATATGCTTTAAGTGCTACATGTTTTACTTGACTTCCATGCTATATTTGTTACTTGCCATTTAACTGCTACTTTACCTTAATTTGTTCATTCCTCATATGATTTCTACTTATTTGTTCCATGTTTCTACTTGCTTTAATTGTATATTTAAAATTGTCATACGCTTTACCTGTTTCTATTGTTTTTGTATTAGTTGATGCACTCTAAAATGTTGTTTCTCCAATTATTTTGTGGTTCTTTACTGTCTTATACATTCAACTCCTTGATGTTGGTATTTTATTAAATATTGTTGTTGAATTGTTATGTTGATGATTTGAAAATTATTTGGAGAGCGGGTTGCACGCCGCAACAAAATTAAATGGTATTGAAATGAAAGAAGGAATAAGGACGGTGTGATGACCTAAAATATCATCTTTAAAATTTAATAAATAATTCTGTGTTCTAAGACCTTGAAAAGCACCATTTATCATTCATCGACTTGCGTGCACAGTCCGTAAAATTTTTCGGAAAGTTTTCATGTGAAAAATGAATTAAAATATGAAATAGAACTTTAAAACTCAACTGAGTTGACTTTAGTTAACATTTTTAGCAAACGGATACGGATCAATATTTTGATAGTTTCGGTAGCTCCGTATCGTAATTTGGGACTCAGGCGTATGCCCGAAATTTAATTTTGAGGTCCCTAGCTCAAGTTATGACCATTTAACGGAACTAGCAATTTAAAGGCTAAAGATTTTCAAGTTTGACCACGGGGTTGACTTTTTGATATCGGAGCCGGAATCCAATTCTGGAAATTTAAACAGCTCCGTTATGTCATTTATGACTTGTGTGCCAAATTTGAAGTCATTCCGGATTCATTTAATATGTTTTTGGCACTGGATTTGCAAATGGAAAAGTTTAAAACTCAAAGTTCGAATCGAGGTGTGAATTGTAATTTTGATGTGGTTTGACGTGAATTGAAACCCCGAGTAAGTCCGTATTATATTTCTGAACTTGTTAGAATATTCGGACGAGGTCCCGAGTGACTCGGATGAGTTTCGGACGAGCCATAGAGCAATTGGAACCTGCTGCCCAGTGCTGGTTCTGGTGTGTCGCACCTGCGACATTTTGTGTGCAGATACGTGGTCGCTCCTGCGGAATTCCAGTCGCTTCTACGACTTTGGTCAGCCTTGCCGAGCTTCGCTTCTGCGGAGAAATGAGCGCAGGTGTGAAACCGCATCCGCGATGGACGAGCCGCTTCTAAGAAGAAGATCGCTTCTGCGGTCACTAGTGCGCTTCTGCGATGTCGCAGGTATGACATTTTGGGCGCAGATGCGGCCACTGGTCAAGCTGCCCTCCTCCGCAAATGCGAGCTTTGTCTCGCAAATGCGAGACCGCAAGTGCGAAAATATAGGCCGCAGATGCGAAAATGCTGGGCAGAATACATAAAATCGGGTCTTAGCAATTTTTACTCATTTTTGAGTTTTAAGTCTCGGATTTTGGCGATTCCAAAGGGAGTTTTTCACGAATTTGAATTGGGTAAGTGTTGTATAACCAAAAGTGATTATATTTCATGAATCCATGTCTATATTCGTCATTATTTCGGATTTAGATGGAAGAAATTGGAATTTTTGTAAAACTTTTCAAAAACGAAAAATTTAGATTTGAAGGTCCATTTGATATCGGAATTAGACAATTTTTGTATGGTTGAACTCGTATCGGAACGAGTGTTCGAATTTTGTGAGTTTTTCTGGGATTTGAGATGTGGGTCCCATTATCGAATATTTAAATGAATTTCGGATTTTTATCCAGAAAATTTGTAAATTCATATGGAATTAATTCCTATGATTAGTATTGAATATACCGAATTGTTTGTGAATAGATTTGAAGCTTTCGGAGACAAATTTAAAAGGAAAAGTTGTGGTTTAATAATTGATTGGAATTCGTAAAGCGAGTTAAGTGTCGTGGTTAACAATGACTTGAGGGAATAGAACTCTTAAATTATTTGTTATGTGAATTGCATGTGAACGACGTATATGTGAGGTGATGAGTATCTATACGCCGTCAAATTAATTGTTTGCCTGCTTACTTGAAAAATCATAAATTATTTTAAATCATAAATTAATTATTATAATAATTATTTCTTTCCTATTCTTTGTCAAATATTAATTCTTGAATTCTTGCATTAATTGTTACATGCTATTTGAATTATGTGTTTTAATTGTTATTTGACATTTAGCATATTAAATATTAAACTGCCTATTTCCTCCTTGATTTTCATAATAATTTGCTATTTGTCATTGTTTGTTTCATGATTAAATCATAATTATTATATTCTTGTTGTCTTATAATTTTACATCAGTTGTTGCATTTATTGTTAAAATTTCTTCTATCAGAATTGGTAAATGGATATATTGGAGGATCGGGTTGCACATCGCAACAGACTTATTAAAAGTCCATATTGGAGGATCGGGTTGCACGCTGCAACGGACTTATTAAAAGTCAATATTGGAGGATCGGGTTGCACGCCACAACAGACTTATTAAAAAGTCCATATTGGAGGATCGGGTTGCACGCCGCAACAGACTTATTAAAACTCAATATTGGGGGATCGGATTGCACGCCGCAACAGACTTATTAAAAAGTCTATATATACTTGATTGAAATAAATATATGACAGACTTGATTAAAATGAAAATATTGGAGGAGCGGGTTGCACGCCACAACAGAATTGAATGTGAATATATTGTGAGAGCGGGTTACACGCTGCAACAGAATTGATGAAAATGATAATTGGTTACGACTGCTGAGTTGGCTTCAATTATTATAAATGAGTTACCTGAATTATTTTTATTATTGTTGTTGTTACTAATATTGCGTACATGTTAATGTAAGTGACCCGCCTTAGTTTCGTCACTACTTCGTCGAGGTTACGCTCAGCACTTACCAGTACATGGGGTCGGTTGTACTGATACTACACTCTACACTTCTTGTGCAGATTTCAGAGTTGGTTCCAGCGGCGTACCATAGACTTGCTCGGATTTCAGCTACCGGAGGAGACTTGAGGTATAGCTGTATGGCGTCCGTAGTTCTAAAGTCCCCGTCTTTTTTACTTTAGCTTTGTGTTTATTTCCAGACAACTTCATTTTATTCAGACCTTTATTTGTATTTATTCTAGAAGCTCGTACACTTGTGACACCAATTCTGGGATGGTATTTAGACACCGTTGTTTTTATTGATTATTCACTATATTTCAAACTTTGCTTCTGCATTTGTTTCTTTGATTATTAATAATTTAAAAATTTGTTAATATTATTCTAACGTTGGCTTGCCTAGCAAGTGAAATGTTAGGCGCCATCACGGTCTGAAGGTGAGAATTTCAGGTCGTGACAGTTGGTATCAGAGCACTAGGTTACATAGGTCTCACGAGTCACGAGAAAGCTTAGTAGAGTCTGAAGGATCGGTACGGAGACGTTTGTACTTATCTCAGAGGCTATGAAGTTTAGGAACAATATCACTTCTTTCTTATTCTGTCGTGCGATTTTATTCTATCATCGATGATTGAACCATTCTACTCTTATTCTCTCGCAGATGGTGAGAACACGTAATACCTCTACCGATGGGTAGGGACCAAAACCCCCGGTGGCAACTATGGCCAGGGGTAGAGGTCAAGGCCAAGGTCGTGCTAGAGGCCGAGGTAGAGCTCAGTCCAGAGCTCGAGCAGCTGCACCTGTTGTAGAAACCTTCAGGAGGAGGTCCCAGTTCAGAATGTACCAGTTGAACTAATTCAGGTCCCGGAAAGATTCATAGCCACTCTAGTGTTTCAGGACGCTCTAGTCTGATTGGTGAGTCTTATAGAGGGTGTGGCCCAGAATGGTACATTTCTAGTGGCACCAGCCATCTCACAGGCTGTGGGAGGAGAACAAACTCCTACTACTCCCACCCTGGAGCAGATGGCTCCCCAGAATCAGGCTCCAACAGCCCCGCCAGTTAGGGTAGTTCAGCCAGTTGTTGTGGCACAAACCGGTGATAGGCCCGCCATGTCTTTTGAGGCCTTATTGAGACTAGATAAGTTCACTAAGCTCTTTCCAGTTCACTTCAGTTGTACACCTTCTAAGTACCCACAGGATTATCTTGAACGCTGCCATGAGGTGCTGCGGAACATGGGTATAGTTGAGACCAATGAGGTTGATTTTCCTGTATTTCAGATGACGGCTTCCGCCAAGAGATGGTGGAGAGATTATACATTGACCCGACCAGTCGGATCACCTGCACTTACCTAGGAGCAGTTCTCTCAGCTATTTCTTGAGAAGTTCCTTTCTATCACACTGAGAGGGGAATTCCGCAAGCAATTTGAGCGTCTACAGCAGGGCAGTATGATTGTTACTCAGTATGAGTCCCGTTTTGTGGATTTGGCCCGTCATGCTCTTCTTTTACTACCTACAGAGGGAGAGAGAGTGAGGAGGTTTATTGAGGGACTCACTCACCCTATCAGACTTCAGATGGGCAAGGAGATCGGAAGTGAGATTTCTTTTCAGGCGACTGCTAATGTCGCAAGGAGGATCGAGATGGTTCTTGCACAGGAGAGAGGGCAGAGGTCCGATAAGAGGCCTCGTCAGTTCGGTGGTTTCAGTGGTGCCTTGTCTGGAGGCAGAGGTAATTTTGGTAAGGGTCATCCTCCCAGACCATTTCATTCATCACTTCATGTATCTTCTGGTGCTTCAGGGAGTCACGGTCCTATTATGCCTTACTCTAGGCAGCCAATATTCAGTGCACATTTAGCTCCTATCAATGCATCACCACTCCAGAGTTACTATAGCGGTTATCCGGCCTATTTGGGTCAGCTTCAGCTTCAGCAGCCACGACATTAGGATGGGTGTTATGAGTGTGGGAACATTGGTCACATCAGGAGGTATTGCCCTAGATTGGCGAGTAATAGATCTCGGCAAGATTCTCGTGCCATCATACCGGCACCGGTTGCTTCACCGCCTGCTCAGCCAGCTAGAGGTAGGGGTCAGGCAGCTAGAGGTGGAGGTCAGGTTATTAGAGGTAGAGGTTAGACCGTTAGAGGTAGAGGCCAGCCAGTCATAGGCCGTCCCTGGGACGTAGTTCAGAGTGGTGAGGCCTAGCCCCGATTTAATGCTTTTCCAGCTAGGCCTGAGGTCGAGTCACCTGATGCTGTGATCACAGGTATTATTCCAGTTTGCCATAGAGATGCTTCAGTTCTATTTGATCCAGGATCTACTTATTCCTATGTGTCCTCCTATTTTGCTTCATATTTAGTTGTGCCTTGTGATTCTCTGAGTGCTTCTGTGTGTGTATCTACATCGGTGGGAGACTCTGTTGTAGTAGATCATGTCTATCGTTCATGTGTGGTTACTATTGGTAATCTTGAGACTAGTGTGGATCTTCTATTTCTTGATATGGTAGATTTTTATGTCATCTTGGATATGGATTGGCTATCCCCTTATCATGCTATATTGGATTCTCATGCCAAGATAGTGACCCTAGCTATGCCGGGGTTACCTCGGTTAGAGTGGAAAGGAACTCCTGGTCATTCTGCCAGCAGGGTTATTTCTTATATGAAAGCTCAGCGTATGGTAGAGAAAGGGTGTCTAGCCTATTTGGCTTATATTCGCGATCCCAGTGCGGATGTCCCTTCTATGGACTCAGTACCAGTTGTTCATGAATTTCCAGAAGTATTACCTACAGATTTGCCGGGGATGCCACCCGACAAAGATATTGACTTCTGTATTGATTTGGCTCCGGGCACTCAGCCCATTTCTATTCCACCATACCGTATGGCCCCGCCAGAGTTGAAAGAATTGAAAGAGCAGTTACAAGACTTGCTTGATCAGGGATTCATTAGACCCAGTGTCTCGCCCTGGGGTGCACCAGTATTATTTGTAAAGAAGAAAGATGGCTCTATGCGGATGTGTATAGACTATCAGCAGTTGAATAAAGCCACTATCAAAAACAAATATCCGCTTCCAAGAATTGATGACTTATTTGATCAGCTTCAGGGTGCCAAGGTATTTTCGAAGATCGATTTGAGGTCTGGTTACCATCAGTTGAAGATTAGGGCATCTGATGTCCCTAAAACAACTTTTTCAACTCGGTATGGGCATTACGAATTCCTAGTGATATCATTTGGGTTGACAAATGCCCCAGCAACATTTATGGATTTGATGAATCGGTGTTCAAGCCTTATTTGGATTCTTTTGTGGTTGTATTCATTGATGATATCTTGATTTACTCCAGCAGACGAAAGGAGCATGAGCAGCATCTTCGAAGTGTGCTTTACACCTTAAAGAATAATCAGTTATATGCCAAGTTTTCAAAATGTGAGTTGTGGTTAGACTCAGTTGCCTTTTTGGGGCATGTTGTATCGGCATAAGGCATAAAGATGGATCCTAAGAAGATTGAGGCTGTTCAAAATTGGCCTAGACCTACTTAAGTTACAAAGATCCGGAGTTTCCTGGGTTTAGCAGGTTATTATCATCGGTTCGTGGAAGGGTTTTGATCTATAGCAAGTCCATTGACCAGATTGACCCAGAAAGGTGTCCTATTCAGATGGTCAGACGAGTGTGAGATGAGCTTTCAGAAGCTCAAGACTGCATTGACTACGGCGCCAGTGTTGGTATTACCCACAGGTTCAGGATCATATACGGTATATTGTGACACATCTCACATTGGGCTTGGTGCAGTATTAATGCAAGATGGCAAGGTAATTGCATATGCGTCGCGGCAGTTGAAAGTTCACGAGAAGAATTATCCTGTTCATGAATTAGAATTGGCAGCCATCATTCATGCGCTAAAGATTTGGAGGCATTACCTCTACGGTGTCTCGTGTGAGGTATTTACTGATCATCATAGCCTTCAGTATATGTTCAAACAAAAGGATCTTAATTTGAGGCAGAGAAGATGGTTGGAGTTGTTGAAAGACTATGATATCACCATTTTGTATCATCCCGGAAAGGCCAATGTGGTGGCCGATGCTTTGAGTAGAAAGGCTGTGAGTATGGGTAGTCTTGCGTATATTCTGATTAGTGAGAGGCCATTAGCTGCAGATGTTCGAACTTTGGCTAATCAGTTCGTGAGGTTAGATGTTTCAGAACCCAGTCGGGTTCTAGCTTGCACAACCACTCGGTCTTCTTTATATGAGCGCATTAGAGAGAGGCAGTATGGTGATCCTCATTTACTTGTCCTTAAGGACACGGTGCGGCACGGTGATGCCAAACAGGTTGCTGTGGGGGAAGATGGGGTTCTGCGAATGCAGGGTCGTATTTGTGTGCCTAATGTGGATAGGCTTTGTGAATTAATTCATTAAGAAGCACAGCGTTCCAGGTATTCTATTCATCCAAGTACCTCCAAAACGTATTAAGATTTGTGGCAACATTAATTGTGGAGGAGAATGAAAAAGGATATAGTTGCATATGTAGCTCGGTGTCTGAATTGTCAGCAAGTTAAGTATGAGCATCAGAGACCTGGTGGTTTGCTTCAGAAGTTAGAAATTCCTGAGTGGAAGTGGGAGCGTATCACTATGGATTTTTTTGTTGGGCTCCCACGGACTCAGAGGAAATTTGACGGAATTTGGGTCATTATGGATAGGTTGACCAAGTCAGCACATTTCATTCCAGTGGCAGTTACCTATTATTCAGAGAGGTTAGCTGAAATTTACATTCGTGAGATTGTCCGTCTACACGGTGTGCCCGTGTCTATTATTTCAGATTCAGGAACGCAATTTACCTCACACTTCTGGAGGGCTGTACAGCGTGAGTTAGGCACGCAGGTTGAGTTGAGTATAACATTTCATCCACAGACAGACGGACAGTCAGAGCGCACCATTCAGATATTGGAAGATATGCTTCGCGCTTGTGTTATCGACTTTGGAGGTTCTTGGGATCAGTTCTTGCCACTTGCGGAGTTTGATTATAATAATAGCTACCAGTCGAGCATTCAGATGGCTCCATATGAGGCATTATACGGAAGGCGATGTCGTTCGCCAGTTGGTTGATTTGAACCGGGAGAGGCTCGATTGTTGGGTACCGATTTGGTACAGGATGCCTTGGATAAGGTCAAGATTATTCAAGATCGACTTCGCACAACTCAGTCTAGGCAAAAGAGTTATGCCGACCGTAAAGTTCGTGATATTGCATTCATGGTTAGAGAAATAATATTGCTCCGAGTTTCACCGATGAAAGGTGTAATGAGGTTCGGAAAGAAGGGCAAGTTGAGCCTTAGGTATATCGAACCCTTTAAAATTCTTGAACGGGTGGGTGAAGTAGCCTACAGGATTGCATTACCACCTAGTTTATCAGCGGTTCATCCGGTATTCTATGTCTCTATGCTCCGAAAATATCATGGTGATTCGTCCCATGTGTTATATTTCAGCTCAGTCCAATTGGACAAAGATTTGACTTACGAGGAGGAGCTGATGGCTATTCTAGCCCGGAAGGTCCAACAGTTGAGGTCGAAGAGTTATCCTTCAGTTAGGGTGCAATGGAGAGGTCAGCCGGTAGAGGCATCTACGTGGGAGTCCGAGTCGGACATGCGGAGTAAATATCCACACCTTTTCTCCAGCTCAGGTACTTTTTTCTACCTCTGTTTGAGGACGAACGTTTGTTTTAGAGGTGGAGAACGTGATGACCCAAAATGTCATATTTAAAATTTAATAATTAATTCTGTGTTCTAAGACCTCGAAAATTACCATTTATCATTCCTTGACTTGCATGCGCAGTCCGTAAAGTTTTTCGGAAGGTTTTCATGTAAAAAATGGATTAAAATGTGAAATAGAGCTTTAAAACTCAACTGAGTTGACTTTAGTCAATATTTTAGCAAACGGACCTGGATCTGTGTTGTGATAGTTCCAGTAGCTCCGTATGGTGATTTGGGACTCGGTCGTATGCCCGAAATTTAATTTGGAGGTCTCTAGCTCAAGTTATGACCATTTAACGGAACTAGCAATTTAAAGGCTAAAGATTTCCAAGTTTGACCACGGGATTGACTTTTTGATATCGTAGCCAGAATCTGATTCTGGAAATTTGAACAGCTCCGTTATATCATTTATGACTTTTGTGCCAAATTTGAAGTCATTCCGGATTCATTTAATATGTTTTGGCACGTGATTTGCAAATGGAAAAGTTTAAAACTCAAAGTTTGAATCGAGGTGTGAATTATAATTTTGATGTGGTTTGACGTGAATTGAAACCCCGACTAAGTCCATATTATGTTTCTGGACTTGTTGGAATATTCGGACGAGATCCCAAGTGGCTCAGATGAGTTTCGGATGAGCCACAAAGCAATTGGAATCTGCTGCCCAGTGCTGGTTCTGGTGTGTCGCACCTGCGATATTTTGTGCGCAGTTGCGTGGTCGCTCCTGCGGAATTTCAGTCGCTTCTTCGACTTTGGTCACCCTTGCCGAGCTCCGCTTCTGCGGAGAAATGAGCGCAGGTGCGAAACCGCATCCGCGATTGGACGAGCCGCTTCTGCGGTCACTAGTGCGCTTCTGCGATGTCGCAGGTGTGACATTTTGGGCGCAGATGCGGCCACTGGTCAAGCTGCCCTCCTCCGCAAATGTGAGCTTTGTCTCACAAATGCGAGACCGCAGGTGCGAAAATATAGGCCGCAGATGCGAAAATGCTGGGTAGAATACATAAAATCGAGTCTTAGCCTTTTTTACTCATTTTTGAGTTTAAAGTCTCGGATTTTGGCGATTCCAAAGGGGTTTTTTCATGACTTTGAATTGGGTAAGTGTTCTATAACCAAAAGTGATTATATTTCACGAATCCATGTCTATATTCGTCATTTATTTTGGATTTATATGGAAGAAATTAGAGTTTTTTTAAAACTTTCCAAAAATAAAAAATTTAAATTTGAAGGTCCATTTGATATCGAAATTGGATAATTTTTATATGGTTGAACTCGTATCGGAATGGGTGTTCGGATTTTGTGAGTTTTTCCAGGATTTGAGGCGTGGGTCCCACTATCGAATATTTAAATGAATTTCAGATTTTTATTCGAAAAATTTATAAATTCATATGGAATTAACTCCTATGATTAGTATTGAATATATCGAATTATTTATGAATATATTTGAAGCTTTTGGAGATAAATTTAAAAGGAAAAGTTGTGGTTGAGTAATTGATTGGAATTTGCAAAGCGAGGTAAGTATCGTGGTTAAGCTTGACTTGAGGGAATAGAACCCTTAAATTATTTGTTATGTGAATTGCATGTGAACGACGTATAGGTGAGATGACGAGTGTCTATACGTCGTCAAATTAATCGTTTTTCTGCTTACTTGAAAAATCATAAATTAATTATTATAATAATTATTTCTCTCCTATTCTTTGTCAAATATTAATTCTTGAATTCCTGCATTAATTGTTACATACTATTTGAATTATGTGCGTTTTAATTGTTATTTGACATTTAGCATATTTAATATTAAACTGCCTATTTTCTCCCTGATTTCCATAATAATTTGCTATTTGTCATTGTTTGTTTCATGATTAAATCATAATTATTATATGCTTGTTGTTTTATAATTTTACATCAATTGTTGCATTTATTGGGGAAATCTCTTCTATAAGAATTGGTAAATGGATAT
The DNA here is from genome assembly GCF_000715075.1 of Nicotiana tabacum. NCBI lineage: Eukaryota > Viridiplantae > Streptophyta > Magnoliopsida > Solanales > Solanaceae > Nicotiana > Nicotiana tabacum. Next base: position 72,960,315 of record NC_134088.1, on the reverse strand, counting down.
ATTGGAGGATATCTCTTCTATAAGAATTGGACAGACTTATTAAAAGTCCATATTGGAGGATCAGGTTGCACGCCGCAACTGACTTATTAAAAGTCAATATTGGAGGATCGGGTTGCACGCCACAACCGACTTATTAAAAAGTCTATATTGGAGGATCGGGTTGCACGCCGCAACAGACTTATTAAAAGTCAATATTGGGGGATCGGATTGCACGCCGTAACAGACTTATTAAAAAGTCTATATATACTTGATTGAAATAAATATATGACAGACTTGATTAAAATGAAAATATTAGAGGAGTGGGTTGCACGCCGCAACAGAACTGAATGTGAATATATTGTGAGAGCGAGTTGTACGCTGCAACAGAATTGAATGTAAATATATTGTGAGAGCGGGTTGCACGCTGCAACAGAATTGATGGAAATGATAATTGGTTATGACTGCTGAGTTGGCTTCAATTATTAAAAATGAGTTACCTGAATTATTTCTATTTTTGTTGTTGTTACTAATATTGCGTACAAGTTAATGTAAGTGACCCGCCTTAGCCTCGTCACTACTTCGTCGAGGTTAGGCTCAGCACTTACCAGTACATGGGGTCAGTTGTACTGATACTACACTCTGCACTTCTTGTGCAGATTTCGGAGTTGGTCCCAGCGGCGTACAATAGACTTGCTCGGATTTCATCTACCATAGGAGACTTGAGGTATAGCTGCATGGCGTCCGCAGTTCTGAAGTCCCCGTCTATTTTACTTTAGTTGTGTGTTTATTTCCAGACAAATTTATTTTATTCAGACCTTTATCACTAATTCTGGGATGGTATTTAGACATCGTTGTTTTTATGGATTATTTACTATATTTCAAACTTTGCTTCCGCATTTGTTTATCTGATTATTAATAATTTAAAATTTTGTTAATATTATTCTAACGTTGGCTTGCCTAGAAAGTGAAATGTTAGGCGCCATCACGGTCCGAAGGTGGGAATTTCGGGTCGTGACAGACGGATTGTGATATAATTAGATGATGATATGGTGGGATCGGGTTGCGCGCCGCAATAGATTGTATATGTTGTAATTGTTTGTGACTGTTGAGTTATCCTCAGTATTGTGATATGAGACTTGAGACTTTGTTTATTCTGGGCTCTCTCGTAATTGACCTTCGGGTCCGTTTGTTCGAGTTATTGCTTTATTTCTATCCCTGATTTTCTGTTGCTATTATCTTATACAGGTTATTTGTGAGTGACTTGCCATAGCCTCATCACTACTTCGTTGAGGTTAGGCCCGACACTTACAGGGTACATGGGGTCGGTTGTACTCAAACTACACTTCTGCACTTCTTGTGCAGATACCGGAGTTGATCCCAGCGTCGCGTAACGAGATTACTCGGATTCAGCTACTTGTGGAGACTTGAGTTATATCTTCATGGCGTATGTAGCCCTGAAGTCCCCTTCTATTTCATTACTGTTTATTTTAGCTTCAAAATAGTTGTATTTTGCTTAAACTTTATCTGTAGCACTGTAGATGCTCGTGTATTCGTGACTCCAGATTCTGGGATATGTTTAGATTACACTATTCAGTATTATAACACCATATTTTAGAGTATTACGGTTATTATTGTTAACATTTTGATTTGAATTGTTACAACTGGTTAAGTAATTTAGTTAATGTTGGCTTCCCTAGCAAGTGAAATGTTAGGCACTATCACAGTTCCGAGGATGGGATTCCGGGTTGTGACATAAATTTTGAGATTTGATTTAATTTTGAAGATTTATTATTTGGAATTGGTTTCAATGATTTTGTTTGACCCCCGTTAAGTATTGTTTGGTTATATTTGGGTCATTTGGAGGAAAGTTTCAAAGAAAAAGCGGTATTTGAGGGTTGAAGCAGTTCCGGGAGAGGTAGGTCTTTTTTTTAACCTTGTTGAGAGGGAATTTTCTACAAATTGGAATTATATACGACGTGATACGTGATTTGGGGTGATGTATATGCGAGGTGACGAGCGTATATACGTACGTACACTAAGGCTATACCATGTTTCAGGTAGTTTTAGACTTCTTTATGCCTTGTTTGGTTGTTTGTTCTTCGTGACTTATGCTTTATTTGATATTATGACTACGTCGACCTATGTATTCATGCTAGGAATTATGCTTTAGCATACATTATCTTATTTGGGCATGATGAGCTATTCTTGATATTGTTTATATATATATAATTGATTTAGTTGTAGTCATACTTTATATCATGAGCACACATCTGTTTATTTATTTATTATGTCCATGTATATTTTATTGGTTATTTCTTGAACATGTGCATACATCCTTAGAGATGGAGTTATTGGTATAGGTTGATATGATTGTGGCACATTTGAATATATGAGCGGATTGATATTGTTATGGCATGATGATTATTTTCGTGTGGTTTCTTAGTGTAGTGATTTTTATTAAAAAAACAAAAATTTAAAAAACACGAAAATTGAGAAAACAAATTTAGAAACACTTAGACTTTTCCTGACAATGGATCTCTTAGGTGATTTTCTTGAGGGATTAAGTCTAACAAAAACAAAATACAATTTTCTTTTCTGAAAAATAGAAAAATCCAAAAACATGTCTTTTATTTTCCTTTAGGTAGTAATAATTCCCCGTGTTCTTTCTTTGTACCTCAGTTCTTTTCATGGTATGTAAATTGAACCGGGTAGTAGTTTTTTTATTTTTAGAGTTGATTAGGAATTTAGGAAATAAAAGGAGGAAGATCGATGATCCTAGGCGCCCTTGACTTGTTTGATAGTAGCATATTTAGGCTCTGGCATGTGTAATATCTTCCCTATGTGTTTTGATGATCACGATGCCTTTATATATTGGATAGCATGTCTTGTGATTCATATGTATCTTTTACTTGACTATTATTCACTTTGTGCTTAATGCTTAATATCTTGTGGCTCTGTGAATACTTGCATTGTATGAGAGTCAGAATTAGACTGTCCTTACAGAGTCATGTGCCTTGTGTGAAGTGAGCTTTTGTGTAGTCCATGTTATTGTGATTGAGTCTAGAACTTGCCCGGTATGTGAGTTGAAGCGAAATTTGAGGTGATGCTCGGTTTAAAAAATAATTTTAGGCCTTCTTTGATCTTTTTAGTGCTTATCACAAAATAAAATCTATCCCTAGTAAACTTTTTTGAGCCTCTAGACTTTTATTTGGCACCCACATTACGAGCTGATGCCCTTTTGTTCTTAATTGACATTATTTTGATCATGTTACCTCTTAAAGCACTTTAATTGTGAAATGGGCGCTAGAAGAAGTAAGGACTAAGTGTGGGGTGGATTTCGAGTGGAACCAATGAAAGAAAGAAAGGTGCACTTATTTTGTAAAATAATACACCACTAACGGAATTTCAAAAAAATGAGAAGAAAGAAAAATCTAAAAACAAAAAAGAGAGAAGGAAAAATATAGGTGACTAAATTGTTGTCTTGTGCTTGCTAGTAGGGTATAAAGTAAAGTAGTGCTTAAAGAAAAAGGGAATAATTTTGGGGAGTGATCTTGTTTGTGAAATTGAAGTGAATTGAAGAATTTGCGCTTAAAGTATATTATGTGTTGTGTTAAAGTGCTTAAGAGGGTGAACCACTATTTTCTATATATATCCTACATGTCCCTTAGCCCACATTATAACCACAATAAAGTCCTAATTAATTTTAGACCAAGTGAGCCTACATTAGTAGAGATTTACATTATGGGCAAGCTTATGGTACCAATTGCATGCATGTCACTTCTTTTTGTGAGAGTGAGCGATTTCTTTGATATATGTGAGTCCTTAAAATATATTTAAGCATTTAATTTGAATATGTGGATTCAACTTACTCTCTAGTTCTTGTTGTGAGGGCACATGGTTTCACGAGGGATAGGTAATATTATTAGACTTCTCTGTGATGTTGGCTGCTCAAGCCATGAGTGCATTGTGATATTGAGCCGGCTTTTGAGGCTAGGATTGTTATGAGCATGTTGTCTTTGTTGTGAATATTTTTGAAGAATGGCATAAGTAAAAGGAAGTGTAAGTGATTGCATATGCTATAGTTTAATTATTTCTATCAACCATGGTCATTGGTTGAGTGTATGTTGAAACAAAAAGTTGAATTGCTCCCTCATTTTTGATATGTACATTGTTGGGGTGTAGTTGTTAGTTTCATTGCTCGAGGGCGAGCAAGAGTTTAAGTGTGGGGTGTTTATATTCGGCTTAAAGTAAGTATATTTATATGCATATTGCCTCGCATTTTACTCATGTTTCGTAATTTCGGATGTGTAATCTAATAATTTGTGCTAATTCATAGTATATTTATGTGTAGGAGTCATATGGATGCAATGTGGGACGTAAATGCACGAGTTAAAGAAAAAATAGAATAAAATGAAAAATTGGTACAGTGTAGCACCACAAGTAGCGTGGGGCGCTACCTGTGGCTCAGTTTCCAGAGGCAAAACTTTTCCAGCGCCAGGGCTAGCTCCCCACGCTTCACTCCTATTTTGTCCTGGACAAGGTTATTTTGATCCAAGATGCCCCCAACTCGTATAAAAGCAAGTCTAAACCTATTTTGGAGGGGGAGACGCCACTTTGAGAGGAAAAAACAAGTACGGAACACTTGGGAGCAAGGATTCTCAGTTTTTCTTCCTCATCTCGTCCTTTAATCTCATAAATTATTAGTTCTTGTAACGACCTGACCTGTCATTTTTAGCTCTAGTATGTCGTTCGGCGGTTCGAGACCTTGAGTATCTTCATTTCATGTATTATGACTTGCACGTGTAGTCGGATTAGATTTTCTGGAAGATCAGAGTTTGTTTGGAAGAATAATTCTCTATTCGGAAGCTTTAAGTTGGAAGAGTTGACCATGGTTTGATTTTGGGTAAATGGCCTTGGATCGAAGTTTTGACAATTCCATTAGGTCCGAATGATGATTTTGGACTTAGGCGTATGTCTGAATTTGGATTTGGAACTCCGTAGGTTGATTTGATGCTTTTTGGCAAAAGTTGGGAGATTGAAGGTTTAGAAGATTGATAGGTTTGACCGAGAGTTGACTTTGTTGATATCTGATCCGGATTATAGTTTCGGGAGTTGGTATAGGCCCATTGTGTCATTTGGGACTTGCATGCAAAATTTGAGGTCATTCCGGGTTGATTTGGTATGGTTCGACATGAGTTCTAGAAGTTTAAACGTTTATTAGTTCATTAGGCTTGAATTTATGTGCGATTCATGGTTTTGTTGTTATTTGGTGTGATTTTAGGTACTTAGTAGGTTCGTGTTATATTTTGGGACTGGTTTGTGTGATTGGGCGGGGTCTGGGGGACCTCTGGTGTGTTTCAGATGTGTTTGGGTTTTGTCGCGCTCTTATTTGATGTTTCAACATCGTTTATTTGGGCATAAAGGGTACTATATTTATAAAACAGCCTTTGGTTTGTGATTAAATTGAACCATTAGATCCGAATCATAATTACGGAACAATAATAACAAGAGTCGTCGAATTCCGAGGTCGTATGAGAGAGTTATGCCCATTTCCGTGTCAGGAAAGATTGCTAGTTTTTGGTGCGAACTTTTGTTCTTTGCGAACGCGAAGAAGTATTTCTAGATTGATTGGTCAACGCAAGAAATTGATCTTCGCGAACGCGAAGGTCTCCCATGAAGGCAATGAACAAAAATTATTTGGACAGTGTTTTAAACCGAGAATATTAGTATTTTGAGCATATCTTGAATTCTAGAGCTCCGTTTGAGATGATTTTTACGGTGTTGCTCTCGTTTCAACAAGGGGTTAAATATATGGCCTTTATTTTGATGTTTTTCCATGATTATTTTTGTTGCTTATTATTTTTATCCATCTTTAGATTGTAAAACAATGTGGTTTGAGCTCCAAAGTTGAGAATTGTTACATATTGTTAAATTATGAGTACTGGAGTATATTTTGATTGGTTTGCATGTTGTTTGATTAGTTTCAGATCATTTGGCATTAGTTTTGTAACAACCAAACATGTCGTTTTGAGCCCTAGCGCGTCGTTAGATGGTTTGAGGCCTTTAGTAACTTCACTTAATGTTCTATGACTTGTACGCGTGGTCGGAATTTAATTTTAGGAAGTTCAGAGTTGATTCGGATGAAAAATTCTTAATTCGAAAGATTTAACTTGGAAGAGTTGACCAAGGTTTGACTTTTGAGTAAATGACCTCAAAATCAGGATTTGAAGGTTCCAATAGGATCACATGATGATTTCAGACTTAGGCGTGTGTTCGGGTTGAATATCGGGTGGTCCGGGAGCGATTCAACGCTTATTGTGGAAAGTTGGCATTCTGAAGGTTTTAGAATTTCCTAAATTTGGTTTGAAGAGAACTTTGGTGTTATTGATGTCCGTTTGGGATTCTGAGCCTTGGAATAGGTTTGTATTGTGATTTGTGACTTGTGCGTAAAGTTTGGCGTCAATCTGGAATGTTTAAGTATGAATCGGATGCGTTCATCGAAGTTGGAATGTTTGGAAGTTAAAAGAAGGATTTTGATCGTCCATTCGTAGTTTGGATATTTTTTGGTGTGATTTAAGTCCTCGAGAAGGTTTTGTGTCATGTTTTGGGACTTGAGGTTGTGATTGGACCGGGTCCCGGGGGCCTCAGGTGAGTTCTGAGGTGATTTCAGATCATTTCTCCATGTTTTGCTACTGCTGGTGTCTGTTTTTGTTCTTCGCGAACGTGAAGGGATTCATGCATTCGCGAAGACGGATTTGTTGGATGCTGAAATTTTGTGCTTTGCGTTCACGACTAGTGCCTCACGTTCGCGTAAGGTAGGATGGCAAAGTTACGCGTTCGCGATGTCAGCTTCGCGTTCACGATGAAGAAGCTGGCCTGGGGGAGATTGTCCTTCGCGTCTGTGAAGGAGTAGACGGGTTCGCGATAGATAAAGCATTGGGTTCGCGAGAGTAATCTCGCGTTCGCGAAGAACGGTTTTGGGTCCAGATTTTGTTGAGCTTCGTGAACGCGAGGGCTGTGCAGCGTTTGCGAAGAAGGGTCGTCTGGGCAATGTCCTTTTTAATTTTGGAGTTGGCTCACTAATCTCTCATTTTTCACTTGGGTGGCCGAATTTGGGCAGATATTTTTAGGAGATATTCATCAAGCAAGACAAGGTAAGTGATTCCCATTTGTTGTAAGCTAAATACAAGAGTTACATATGGACTTAAACATGGAAATTTGTAGAAATTGTGGAGTTTTTGAAGAAAACCTAGAATTTGGTATTTTTGGCTTTTGACCACGAAATTAGACATGGAATTGGGAATAAATTTTATATTTTAGTTCATGATGTTATGGGTAATGTCTATCTTCAAAAAGTTTCGGAATCCGGGCATGTGGACCCGAGGGTTGATTTTGTTGACTTTTTGAACAGAGTTGGGAAGTGTTATAAATTAATTAATTATGACGTCGGGGTATATGTTTATTGGTTTTCATGATTATTTGACTAGTTTCGGATCGATGAGAATTGGTTTGAGGTGCTAGAGAGGTGTTGGATACGGTTATAGAACTTCAGAGCGAGGTAAGTGTTATGACTAAGATGTAATTGTTGATTTGGTGTTGACCATTATGTTGTCACTACCCAAAATCCTAACCTGTCGTGATGGCGCCTATTGCGTTAACAGGCAAGCCGGCATTTATGAAATAACTCCAACACTTAACAGAAAACAGATTTAAAATAGTTTAAATGATAACAACTTCCCATAAATAGGATAGAAATCCAAAATACAACGCGAAAATTCCCAATATTGGGGTGTCACTGAGTACATGAGCATCTATACATCACAAGTATGAAAAATACTGTCTATGAAAATATGAACCCAAATACAATAAGTGGAACGATAGGGAAAGAGAAACAAGGTTTGTGAAACACCATCAGCTACCTCGAAATCTCCAGAAGATCAACTGTGTGAGGAAATCAACACCCACTGTGTCCGAGAACACCTGGATCTGCAAACGAAGTGCAGGGTGTAGTATGAGTATAACTAACTCAGCAAGTAACAATGCTAAATAAAGAACTGAAATTAGTGACGAGCTTCACAGTTATAGTTCAATTACAGTGATTTCAACATAAGAAAGTAGGCATGCTCTCAAGTTCGATAAATTAGGTCAACAGTTATTCCATGACCAGTTCAAGTGAAACAGAGTGTAATATCTTTCAGAAATTTCAAACAATGATACATGGCAGTTAATGCAACAATAATGAAATCAAATGCATCATCTCAAGGCCACAATCACTCAGCCTTCCCATTCACTCAGTACCCAACACTCGGCTCTCGCACTCAATAGGTACCTGAGCTCACTGGGTGTGTGTGCAGACTCCGGAGGGGCTCCTTCAGCCCAAGCGCTATAATCCTCACGGCCAACTCACGTGCTGCACAGAAACTTATGTGTTGCATGGACAACTAACGTGTTGTACGTACAACTCACGTGATATAGTATGATATCTTGATCCGCACGGACAACTCACGTGCTATAATATAAATATCTCACAATCAGGCCTTCGGCCTCAATCAGTCATCAATCTCTCTAGTCTCTCGGGCTCTCAAAAATCATAAAAATCATCCTAAACAGAAATGATGCAATGTATCAACAAGGAACAATAGAGACTGAGATATGATATGTAAATAAACTGTGACTGACTACAACAATAATTTAGCAGATAATTCAACATGTGCGCGACCTCTGTGGGTCCCTATAGTATTAACATATGGTTTAAACATTATTTATTGTTCTATTTCTCTAATACGTGAAAAAAAGTACTGATAACAACAAATTATTCAACTATACAGATCCATAGAATTGATTAAGTCACAATTCCTACGGTGCGCGCCCACACGCCCGTCACCTAGCATTTCCGTCACCTCAAAACCAAATACATGACACGTAATACTGGGTTTCGTACCCTCAGAACTAAATTTAGAATGGTTACTTACCTCAATACGAGCAAATCTCTACTCCAACACTCCCTTTCCTCGCGAAACGATCTCTGAATTCCTGGAATCTAGCCATAAACAATGCGATAAAATCAATACGGGCTAAAGGAATCAACTCCATAAGAAAATCCTACGTTATTAATCAAAATCAAAAATCGCAAAACTGGCTCTCGGGCCCACGTCTCGAAATTTGATAAAAGTCACAAAACCCGAAAGCCCACTAAACCACGAGTCTATCCATACCAAATTTATCAAAATCCCACACCAAATCGTCACCCAAATCCTCAAACCAAACCCTCCAAATCCCTAGCCTCAAACTCCCACTTTACACCTTAAATACACACCAACTAGGTGGGAAACTCAATGGGGAAGCAATATTATTGATAAAAAATAAGCACAAGGGACTTACCTCAAGAATCCCCTCGAAAACCCTCTCAGAAATTGCCTAAATCGTGCTTGAAATGTTTGAAATGAAGCCAAAATCGCGAACCCTTGTTTTAATAATCTACCCAGGCTTTCCGCACCTGCGACCATATATCCGCACTTTCAGAACCACTTCTGCGGAAGCCACTTAAATTCCTCAGGCCCGCATCTGCATTCCATGTTCCGCACCAGTGGAGCCGCTTCTGCGGCCTTTCATCCACTTCTGCGGAAATAGGTCCCTCTCTCAATTCCGCATTTGCGGAGCCTCATCGCACCTGCGGGCTCGCAGATGCGGTAATTTCCTCGCACCTGCGCCCTGCCCAAGCTAGCCCAACTCCGCTTCTACGTAAACCCAACCGCATCTACGGCATCGCAGGTGCGGAAATGACCTCGCACGTGCGACCTCTACTCACCTCCTTACTGGACGCTTCTTCGGTTTACCTCTCGCTTCTGTGAGATCGCACTTGCCATCCCCACTCCGCAGGTGCAATTACACCAAAAGTTGGTGAGCTTCAGCACTTCCCTCAAACTTCAATCGATCTGTTAACCATCCGAAATTGCCCCAAGGTCTCCGGGACCTCAACCAAACATACCAACAAGTCTTAACACCTCATACAAACTTAGTCGAGCCTTCAAACCACCTCGAACAACATCAAAAACACAAATCACATATAGATTCAAGCCTAGTGAACTTTAAACTCCCAATTTCTACAAACGATGCCGAAACCTACCAAATCACATCCGATTGACCTCAAATTTTGCACACATGTCACAAATGACATTACAGACCTACTCCATCTTCTGAAATCAGAATCCGACCCCGATATCAAAAAGTCCACTCCCGGTCAAACTTTCCAAAAATTCCAACTTTTGCCATTTCAAGCCTGATTCCACTACGGACTTCCAAATCACAATCCGGAAATGCTCATAAGTCCAAAATCACCTAATGGAGCTAGCAAAAATATCAAAACTCCATTCCAAAGTCGTTTACTCAAAGATCAACCGGTCAATTATTTTAACTTAAGCTTTCAACCTTTAGACTAAGTATCTCATTTTATTCTGAAATCACACCGGACCCGAACCGATTACCCCGGCAAGTCACATAACAGCTATAAAGTATAAAATGAGCAGTAAATGGGGAAACAAGGCTACAACTCTCAAAACGATCGGCCGGGTCGTTACATATGTACTCTATTTAAGAGGTATCCGGTATTTGGGGACTTTGTGTGCACTATTCAGCTGTAGACCGTATTATTTGCCTATACCTGTACTCATTGTTACCTACCATATTTCATATTTGCCTACTTATTATATTGATTTGCTGGACCACTAGTATGTGTCAATGTCGACCCCTCGTCACTACCTCTCCGAGGTTAGGCTAGATACTTAATGGGTACACTTTGATTTACATATTCATGCTGCACTTCTGCACTAAAATGTGTAGGATTTGACAGGTTCATTTGATGGTCACTTCGGCGCGGAGGCATAGCTGCTGAGGGGACTCTATGGTGAGATGTATTCCATGCCACGATTCACAGCACACAGAGTTTCCACCAAAATTATTTACTTTATCCAGTCTACCTTGTATTCTAGACAAATGATGTAATGTTATTCTACTTCCTAGTAGATGCTCATGCACTTGTGATACCGGGTTTTGGGGTGTTCTATAATTTGTGTATAGTTGATTTACATTGATACACTATTACTTTATATTTTATTTAGATTGTACGTACCTACTATTTTTAATGCATTGATCTCTCTATCTAATAAGATTCATTATTTCCAAAATAATAAAATGAATAATTAAGCTGATAGTTCACTCTTGTCTTGCCTAACGACGACGTTGGGCGCCATCACGACCTATATTGGATTTTGGGTTGTGACAACTTGGTATCAAAGCTCTAGGTTCACTTGGGTTTCACGAATCATGAGCGAGTCTAGTATAGTTTTGCGGATTAGTATGGAGATGTCAGTACTTGTCTTCGAGAGGCTACAGGGCTGTTAGGATCACTTCCCTTCTTGATTCCTCGTCGTGCGATTTGATCCCATTGAAGCTTATGCCTTCATTTCCTTCCTACTCATTCTTATACGATGTTGAGCACTGGTTATCACTTGGGCATCGATGAGTTGTAATGGTACTATAGATGTGGTGCAGGATGTTTCTCCCTACATATTCGAGTGGGCTATTATCGTCACCTTGTGGAGGGGTGTTCTGTTATTTCAGCCCAGTGTTAGTGTTTCCTACGATTGAGATTTGATATTTTCGAATTTGGTGGAATTCTTGTTAATATTGTGGTGTCTCCATCCTTGATTGAATGCATTGAGGCTCATCGGCATGTTGGTCTTCATTTGTTTGCCTTTGGGCACAGTGTAGTGAGATGGAACCTAAGAGGAAATTATCAGAGATGTTGTGTGTTGCAACTTCAGGATCGAATCGGCATTTCTAGTATTGATGATTCGAGGGAGATGATCTCTGAGGTGGTTTCTATGCTTAAGAATTTTGAATCTGACGAGAAGGGCTTGGTTGGAATGTAGGAAAAGGTGAAGTATTTGATCATTGTCTTTGAATGTGACGAGAAGGGCTTAATGAATGAAGGTATTCTTACGACTGGCGGATCAACATGGACCCAGGGAGGTTAGTTTATTTGATGATGGATGTAACTATAGCAATGAGGTTAGAGGAGGCTGATATGAATTTACACAGGCGAGCTATCTCGTGTGAGCAGGTTAGCGGTTGCGTGGTTTTGATGAGGTTCCTAGGAAGAGTTATACTTTCTGCCCAACATGGGATGTATGTGAGCTTGGATCGCTTGACGAAGATGGTATGACTGTTAAGAGATCGAGTGTGCGATTGTGGCTGATAATTCGAGATGTGTTATGATTAGTCCAACAAAAACTTATGAGAAATTTGGCCGAGCAACGGTGTGCGATCATGGTGACTGGACAGAAGACGTCGTTGTGGAGTGTGGATCTATGTGATTGTAGTGTAAAGCTAAGTGGGGGAGACCACCATTTATGTTTGAGTCACATGCATGTATGCCTGTGTAGTTTCTAGTTATCAGTGCATTGGTAGATTAGTTATGACCAAGAGGAGAAAAACATATCAAGGGTATTTTGGACAAAGAATTTGATATATATATGTGTTCCATTTCGCCACAACGATTCATGTGTAGGTGTTGGGATGACTCAGACTTTATGCTTTTGGTGGATGTGATGTACAAGGAAAATAATTCATCCGGTTGCTACTTTGGAAGTGTTTACGTGCTAACAGAGCACCAGTGTTTGGTTGTGTACTCAGGACCAGGTCAGAGTGGGTGACTCTTAACAATGGTTCTAGTGGGTTTGAGAATTTAAAGTGCGGTGTTTAAAGATTTTGGGCTCGTTATGTGGCTGAGGACTGAGTTTTGCGACAGAGTGTGAAGAATACTTGGGGAATTTCTATGTTATCATCGGGTCTACGGTGCAGTGTTGGAGGAACGGGAGAAACAACTTTGGATTCATGGAAGGTCTTTCAGAATGGGTGTATCGGTTGGAAATACTATTGAGCGCCTAAGGAGGGTATGACATGGCTCATGGGTATTGAAACGATGTGGTCTTGTGATTTGGGTCACTCGGTATGAGTGTTGTTTGAGGTATGTTATGTGTTTGAATGGAGATATTATTATTTCGATTGCCAAGAATAAATTGGAAGAAGTTGGGTCACTTAGTTATGGCTTGAATCGACATGGTTCTGCGGCTATGGGAATTAGATTGCGTGTTGCAATTGTTCTTCTGAAATGAGTTGGGTGAAAGGGGTTCTAGCCGATGAAGTGGTTATTCTACTGGTGATTCAAGGTTATACTGGAATTCTTGTACTCCCGCGTAGCGACATGGTAGGTAAAGTGAGCGGCATGGAGATTGGAAGTTGAGGATCAAGGTTACGATTCAGTTTTGATAAGAACGTCACGAGTTCAGATGAGCGGGGGAAGGATTCAGATGTTCAGAGTAAGCTAGCATTTTGTTAATGTCACCTAAGGATGAAGTTCTGTGGAAGAGGCCTTGTGCATTGGTTTGTGGATTCTTGATTGGCATTACAGAAATGGCATGATCGCTGGCCATTGATGTTCAGATTTTGCTACCCTGTGCCGAAAGTGTTGGGAGAATACCCCCCGGGAAGATCGTATGAATGTGAAGTGTTAGTCATCCGATTGTTAGAGATTGAAATCAGGGATGGAGATTATGGTACTGTTACCAATGGGAACGGTTATGACTGAGAGGCACTCTATTCCTTTGATTGCGTATTGTGAGAGTTGTTCCGAATTTGATGACTGCTCGTATGTGTCATGAATAGGGTCATTGTGGATCCTTGAAAGGTTATTGTCCCAATATGGGATGATCTAGTTTGAATATATGTTTTACATCACGTCGTATATGATCATTTAGCACAACATTGCTTATGGATGAGTCTTCGGACGTTGGATGTTTACCGTGTCGTTGATTATTCTATGCAATACTCTATTATGCTATGTGGGTTATGAGCTGACTTGATTATTCGCACATTTATGGTGATGCCGTGTAGCTTGTGGTGTCAAATGAGTAGGATGGATCTCTAGATGCAGGTCATTTATTTCACCTTAGTCGTGCTTGAGGTTTTGTAGCACATGGCGCTACCCGTCTCCCCAGGGTTGTGTTTTTGCACTTGGCATGCTTGTGATCGATATTCCGACATTTAGTATGTATGAGCATTATGGCTCAATGGGTATTTCCTTATTGATTGTTATGTGTGGATCGAGTGGCACGCTGCCACAAGTACAATGTTTTGATCGGGTTGCACGCCGCAACGGTATCATGTGTGTATCGGGTTGCACGCTGCAACATTGAGATGTTGAGTACGGTTCCCTATACTTATTTTTGTGTATCATGTTTCTCATCTTTGAGAAAGCTTCAAAGCATCTGTTGACCATTTTATTCGTTACGAGAGTTGGGTAGCTCCTTGCCAGAGTTCGTTCTTCCTTATGTGTCATATTCGAGTTGTAGCATGTTGATTCATTAATGGCGTCTTATGGGATTTTAGTTCAGTATTTGAGGTGACTTATTGACTGAGCAGATTGTACTAGGTGAGACGAGATTATTGGACCTGCAATCAGTGCGATCGGATTTATGTAAGGTATATTAAAGAGAAGATATCACTATTCAGTTCAGAATGAGGTAATGGTTCTTGTCAAGTAGGGAAACTCAATGAGATATTGATTTTATGAGTTCCTACACATCTCTTTGCTCATTGCAGTATTGTGAGGGTTGAAATCGGGCTTATATGTGTTATGGGGTATACTACGGGCATCTAGTTCATGAATCTGCACCTATTGTAGTCGGAGGATGTTATCATGGACATACGAATTGTGAGGTGCGATCTCAACATGGGTGCAAGATTCTATTTGGTACAGTGGGTTGAGATTGTTACGGTGTTCACATGTTGGAATCAAGTCTCGTGGAGAATTTCAGATGTTGGAATATGGTTCTAAGGCTAGTTAGCTAAGGCAATATGGAGGATCTTCAGTCTGGCTCGAGCTAATGTGCTCACGTGAGTTGTGGTGGCACAGGTAGGTGCACGAGGTGTCAAAAAGTGATTTTGGTCAACTCCGAAACTATTCTTGGCACGTTCGAGGATGAATACATGCTTAAGTAAGGGAGAATGTATTGACCCGACCGGTCATTTTGAGCCCTAGCATATCGTTCGGCGGTTTGAGGCCTTGAGTAACTTCGCTTCATGTTCTATGACTTGTACGCGTGGTCGGAATTGAATTTCGGGAAGTTCAGAGTTGATTCGGATGAAAATTTCTCAATACGGAAGCTTTAAGTTGGAAGAGTTGACCAAGGCTTGACTTTTGATTAAATGACCTCGAAATCGAGATTTGAAGGTTCAAATAGGTTTGTATGATGATTTCAAACTTAGGCGTGTGTTCGGGTTGAATATCGAGTGGTCCGGGAGCAATTCAGCGCTTATTGTGGAAATTTGACATTTTGAAGGTTTTAGAATTTTTTAAGTTTGGTTTGTAGCGGACTTTGGTGTTATTAATGTCCGTTTGGGATTTCGAGCCTTGCAATAGGTTTGTATCATAATTTGTGATTTGTGCGTAAAGTTTGGCGTCATTCCGGATAGATTAAGTATGAATCAGACGTGTTTATTTAAGATGGAATGTTTGGAAGTTAAAAGAAGGATTCTGGTTATCGATTCGTAGTTCGGATGTTGTTTGGTGTGATTTGAGGCCTCTAGCAGGTTCGTGTCATGTTTTGGGACTTGTTGGTGTGATTGGACCGGGTCCCAGGGGCCTCGGGTGAGTTTCAGATCATTTCTCCATGTTTTGCTACTGCTGGTGCTGATGTCTGGTTTTGTTCTTCGCGAACGCGAAGGGATTCATGCGTTCACAAAAAAGTATTTGTTGGCTGCTGAAATTTTGTGCTTCGCGTTCGCGACTGTTGCCTCGCGTTCGCATAAGGTAGGACGACAAATCTATGAGTTCGCGATGTCAGTTTTGCGTTCGCAATGAAGAAGCTGGCCTAGGGGAGATTGGCCTTCGCGTCCGCGAAGGAGTGGACGCGTTCGCGATAGAGCAACCTGGTGAAGCATTGTGTTCGCGAGACTAATCTCGCTTTTGCGAAGAAGAGTTTTGGGTCCAGAGTTTGTTGAGCTTCGCGAACGCGAGGGCTGTGCCGCATTCGCGAAGAAGGGTCGACAGGGCAGTGTCCTTTTTAATTCGGGAGTTGGCTCATTTTTCTCTCATTTTTCACTTGGGTAGCCAAATTTGGGGAGCTATCTTAAGGAGATATTCATCAAGAAACACAAGGTAAGTGATTCCCATTTGTTTTAAGCTAAATACATGAGTTATATATGGATTTAAATATGGAAATTTGTAGAAATTGGGAAGCTTTTGAAGAAAATCTAGAATTTAGTATTTTTTGCTTTTGACCACGAAATTGGACATGGAATTGGGAATAATTTTATATTTGTATTCGTCATGTTATTGTTAATGTTTATCTTCAAAATGTTTTGAAATCCGGGTATGTGGGCCCGATGGTTGACTTTGTTGACTTTTCGAGCGGAGTTGGGAAGTGTTATAAATTAATTAATTATGATATTGGAGTATATTTTTATTGGCTTTCATGATTGTTTGACTAGTTTCGAATCGATGACCATTGGTTTGAGGTGCTAGAGAGGCGTTGGAGCCGGTTTTTGAATTTCGTAGCGAGGTAAGTCTCATGTCTAACTTTGTGAGGGGGAATTTACCCCATAGGTGTTATATCTATTATGTGCTACATGTTGTGGGAGCTACGCACATATGAGGTGACGAGTGTCCGTGCGTATGCTAGAATTCTTGATTATGTCCGGGTAGACTTAGATTTGCGCCATGCTTTAACTGTACTATTTGAGTTATCCTTGCCTGTTTAATTACTTTATTTTGGATTATGACTTGAGACTAGACTCGCACAAACTAATGGACTCGCTATGTTAAATATTCGATGAGCTACTTGATTAGCCGCGGAAAATTAGGCTTCCCTTGCGAATTTCTCCCGCGTTATGCGTATTCATCGAAACGTTTTCTTAAATTTCATAACTCACACGTATATTCGTGAGTGGGGTCAAGGACCCGTTAAAGCTTCATATTCTAATGGGATCGGGCCATTCGCCTAGGCAAGATTATGTACCACACTCTTATGGGATCCGGCCATTCGCCTCGGCAGGATATATGTAACACACTCTTATGGGATCTGGTCGTTTGCCTAGGCAGTATCATGTATCATATTCTTATGGGATCGGGCCGTCCGCCTCGAAAATATCATGTTTTATATTTTTATGGGATCGGGCCATTCGCCTCGGCAGTATCATGTATCATATTCTTATGGGATCGGGCCGTTCGCCTCAGCATTTCTATAAAACCACTTTTATGGAATCGGGCGGCTCGCCTCGGCAGAATAGGGCGGAATACTTGAATTTTCCAAACTCGAGATGTGACTGTTGATTTGGTGTTGGCCATTATGTACTCCATTTGAGAGGTATCCAGTATTTGATGACTTTGTGTGCTTTGCTTAGCTGTAGACCGTATTATTTTCCTTAACTTGTACTCATTGTGACCTACCATATTTCATATTTGCCTACTTATTATATTTATTTGTTGGACCACTAGTAACTGTCAATGTCGACCCCTCGTCACTACCTCTCCGGGGTTAGGCTAGATACTTACTGGGTACACGTTGATTTACGTACTCGTACTGCACTTTTGCGCTAAATGTGCAGGATTTGACTGGTTCATTTGATGGTCACTTGGGCGCAAAGGTGCAACTGCTGAGGGACTCTATGGTGAGTTATATTCCATGCCACGATTCGCAGCACACAGAGTTTCCATCATAAATATTTACTTTATCATGTCTACTTTGTATGCTAGACAGATGATGTAATGTTATTGTACTTCCTAGTAGATGCTCATGCACTCGTGATACCAAGTTTTGGGGTGTGATAGAATTCGTGTATAGTTGCTTTACATTGACACAATATTAGTTTATATTTTATTTAAATTGTACGTACCTACTATTTTTAATGTATTGATCTCTTTATCTAATAAGATTCATGATTTAAAAAATAATAAAATGATTAATTAAGCTGATAGTTTACCGTTGGCTTGCCTAACGACGACATTGGGTGCCATCTCGGCCTATATTGGATTTTGGGCTGTGACAGGTTTGAGGAGTTAGAGAGGCGTTGGAGCTGGTTATCGAATTTCGGAGTGAGGTAAGTCTCCTATCTAACCTTTTGAGGGAGAATTTACCCCGTAGGTGTTATATTTATTATGTGCTACATGTTGTGGGAGTTATGCATGTATGAGGTAACGAGTGTCCGTGCGTATGCTAGAATTTCTGTTTATGTCCGGGTAGACTTAAACTCACACACATGCTTTAATTGTACTATTTGAGTTATTCTTGCATGATTAAATGCTTTAATTTCCATTTAGCCTAAGACTAGACTCGCATAGCCTATCAGACTTGTTATTTTATAAACTTGATGAGCTACTTGATTAGCCGTGGAAATTGTACTTTTCTTTACGAATTTCTTCCATATTGTGGTATTTGCCTGATAGTGTTTCTTGAATTTTATAACTCACATGTATATTCGTGAGTGGGGTCAGTGACCCATCAAAGTTTCATATTATAATGAGATTGGGCTGAACGCCTCAACAATATTCTTATGGGATTGGGCCGTTAGCCTCGGCGGTATCTTGTAACACACTCTTATGGGATCGGGACGTTCGTCTCGGCAGAGTAACATATTCTTATGGGACCGGGCCGTTCGCCTCGACATGATTATGTATCACACTCTTATGGGATCGGGCGGCTCACCTAGGCAATTCTCTTAAACACTCTTATGGGATTAGGTTGTTCGCCTCGGCAGAGTAACATATTCTTATGGGATTGGGCCATTCACCTAGGTAGGATTATGTATCGCACTCTTATGGGATCAGGTCGTTCGCCTTGGCAGTTCTCTTAAACCTTCTTATGGGATCGTGCAAAATACTTGATAAGAAGTGCCCGTACTTATGAGTTTCCTGACTTGAGATGTGATCGTTGATTTGGTATTGACCATTACGTATTCCATTAGAGGAGGTAGCCGATAATTGAGGACTTTGTGTTCACTATTCAGTTGTAGAAAGTATTATTTGCCTTTATTTGGTCTCATTGTTTACTTACCATGTTTCATACTTGTCTACCTTATTATATTTGATTTATTGGACCACTAGTAAGTTTCAATTTTGACCCCTCGTTACTACCACTTTAGGGTTAGGCTAGATATTTACTGAGTACGCGTTGATTTATGTACTCATGATACATTTTTGCACTCAATGTGCAGGTTCTGGGGCATGTACATTAGGTGGTCATCTTGGCACAGCTGCTGAAGGGACTTTATGGTGAGCTGCATTCTACGCTACGATTCGCAGCCCACAGAGTCTCCATCTTATTTAGTTATTATATCTTGTCTATTTTATATTCCATACAGATGTTGTGGTAGTGTTGTATTATTCTATTATATGCTCATGCTCTTGTGACACCAGGTGTTGGAGGTTCCTAGTGGATGTTCATTTCACTTTATGATTTATTTATATTCAGAAATTTGGTGAAGAAAAGCACAGGTTTCTATGAGTGCTAGATTTTATTCTATTTTTAATGAAAATCCTGATTTTAACAATTTAAAATGGATAGTTAAGTGGAGGTTCCCGCGTTGGCTTGCCTAACAACATAGTTGGGCGCCATTACCACCTATTATGGGATTTGGGTCGTGGAATATTGGTATTAGAGCGCTAGGTTCACTTAGGTCTCAGAGTCATGAGCAAGTCGAGTAGAGTCTTGTAGATCGGTACAGAGACGTCTGTACTTATCTTCGAGAGGCTACACGGTTGTTAGGAGAACTTCCCTTCTAGATTTTCTCATCGTGCGGTTTGATTTCATTGAAGCTTATGTTTTCATTTCTTTCCTACACATTCTTATACGATGTTTAGCGCTTGTTATCAATTGGGCATCGAGGAGTTGTAGTGGTGCTAAAGATATGGTGCATGATGTTTTTCCCTGCTTATTTGGGTGGACTATTATCGACACCTTGTGGAGAGGTGTTCTATCATTTCAGCCTAGTGTTAGCATTGCATATAGTTTCGAGGCTATATACAGTGTATTATGATGTTTATGCGTTGTTATCGCGCAGTGCTGGTGTGAATAGTAGGGTGCATATTTATGTGTTGGGGCAGTAAATGTCCCAGGAGGAGAATTTCTCGGTTTATGGTTTAAAGAATTGACATTTACTTCCAGTGGAGGAGAGGCAATCAGACAATGGATGTTCAGGATTTGGTTGATGGAGTAGTGAGATTGGATATTTTCGAACTTGGTGGAATTCTTGTTTGTGATGTGGTATAGTCGTCCTTGTTTGAACACATTTAAGCTCGTCGGTGTCATTTTCTTCATTGGTTTGCCTTCGTGGTAATGTGTTGTGAAATGATACCTAAGACGCGGGTATCAGAGATGGCGGTGTATGGAAGCTTCAGAGTCGAATCGGTGTTTCTACTGTTGATGTCTCAATGAGATGATCTTTATGGAGGCTTAGAGTTGGTGGCAATTCAATAGTTTAGATGCTACAGAGATGGATTATGATTTGAGCTAGTATTTTAGTAGCGACTGATAATGACTGATATGGAGGGTTATGTCTCGCGATAGATGAGTTGTTAGCAGGTCAAGTGCGAGCAGCAACGATCGAGTAGTTTGCTTAGGAAGTTTGAATATGACGGGAAGCATTTGCTTAGAATGTTGAGGGATGTGAAAGCTTGATTATTGTTTTAGGATGAAATATGACTTCGAGTTTTGGAACGTATTGTTGGACCTTCAACTTATGCTAATGGGATGAATGGACTCTTATATCTGGTGGATGAGTGTGGACCTAAGAGAATCAACTGATTTCATAATGGACGTGGTTATGGCTATGCCGTAGGAGGATGTCGATATGAGGTTACACAAGTGGTCTATCTCATATGAGAAGGTTAGGGGTTGCATGACTCCTGACGAAGTTCCTATAAAAAGTTCTGCCTTCTATCCAATGAGATGCATGTATTGCAGTGTGAGCTTGGATCGCTTGAAGAAGATCTTACGACTGTCAGGAGGTCGAGTATGCGATTATGGATGATAATTCAGGATATTTTATGATCATTGCAACAAGAACTTATGAGAAATTTGATGCGAGATCATGGTAACTGAGGAAGAAGAGTCATTGTGGGTTCTTGATTTATGTGATTGTGGCATAAAGCTAAGTGGGGGAGCCTCTCGTCTATGATTGGGTCACGTGGTGATGTGACTTTGAAGTTTTGAGTTATCGGTATGTTGGTGGATTAGTTATTACTAAGGAAAGAAAACATCAGGGGTAATTTGAGCAGGGGATTTGATGGATATGATGTACAAGGGAAAGTATTCATCTGGTTGCTTCATTGGAGTGCTCATGTGCTAACGGAGCACTAGTGGTTTGGTTAAATAATCGGGATTGGACTAGAGTGGGCGACTCTCAATAATGGTTCTAGTGGATTTGAGATTTTAGGTGAGATGCTTAAGGATTTTTAGGTTCGTTATGTGGCTGAGGATTAGGTTTTGCAGTAGAGTGTAAAGGGTACTTTGAGCATTTCGATCTTATCAACGGGTCTGCGGTGCGGTGTTAGAAAATGAGAGAAATAGCTTCGAATTCGTAGAGGAAATAATCAGCGCAGGTGTATTAGTTGGAGTTACTATAGACTGTATGAGGAAGGTATGAAATGGCTTATGGGGTATTGAAATGATATGGTCTCGTGAATTGGTTCACTCGGTACGAGTGTTGATTGGGATAAGTTATGTGATTGAATAGAGGTATTGATTCTGAAGGCAAGTCAAGAAGAAATCAAAAGTAGTTGAGTCAGCCTAGTAGTGGTTTAGATCGGCATGGTTAAGTAAATGATTGGTTCCTTCGGTGTGGTAAGGCAATACATGTGTATTGTGGTTGTACTTGTGGGCTTGAAAACCTCCCTAATTTGATTTATTTGGAGGTATTTGATTCCATGGTTTTGATTATGCGTAAATGGGTCCCAGAAGAGTTATGGTGGTTTAGAACACGGCCTAAGTTCTATGTCTTTTGCGGCTATGGGAAGTTGGTTGTGTGTTGCGATTCTTCTTCTAAAATGAGTTAAGTGAAAGGTCCTAGCCAATGAAATCCTTATTCTACTGGTAGTTCAGGAGGTATGATGAAATTTTTGTACTCTCGCGTAGCAGCATGATAGGTGCAGTGAGCGGTATGGAATTGGAATTTGAGGATCAAGGTTGCGATCCAGTTTTGACAGGAATGTCACAAGCTCGGAAGAGCTGTGGGGAGATTTTAGATGTTCAGAGTATGTTGGCATTATTTTTGTGTCACCTGATAATGGTGTTCTGTAGAAGAGGAATTATGTATTGATTTATGGATTCTTGATTTGCATTACAATAATAGTATGGTTGGTAGCCATGGATGTGCAGATTTTGCTACCTGGTGCGGAAGGTCGTGGGAGTATCTTCCGCGGGATGATTGTATAAGTGTTATATGACAACCATTTATGTGGTAGAGATTGAAATCAGGTATGGAGATTCTAGTACTGTCGATGATGGGAGAGTTTATGTATGAGATGCGCTCTATTTCTTTGGTTGCGAACTATGGGAGTTTGTTCCGGATTAGATGGTAGATCATATGTGCCATGAATAGGGTCATTGTGGATATTTGGAGGTCCGTTGTTAGGCCTAATGTGAATGTATATTTTATAGCAGATCAAATATGCTTATTCGGCATAGCATCGCTTATGGATGGGTCTTTGGGCATGGTGGATGATATTCATGTATTCGTCTATTTAAGGTGCTACTCTTTTATGCCATATGGGTTCTGAGATGGCTTGATTATTCACAAGTGTGTTGTGATCCTGTGTAGCTTGTGGTGCTATGTGAGCAAGATGCCTTTCGAGATGCAGATCGTTTATTGCACCTTAGTCGTGCTTGGCATTTCGTAGGGCATGGAACTACCTGTCTTCCTAGAGTTGTGTTTATGCACTTGGCGTGCTTGTGGTTGATATTCGGGCATTTTGTGGGTATGAGCATTTTGGCTCGATGGGTATTTCTTTATTGATTGTTATGTACGGATCGGGTGGCACGCCGCCACGGGTACAATGTTTAGTTCGGGATGCAGGCTGCAACAGTGAGATGTATAGTATAGATCTTTATACTTATTTTGTGTGTTTTGTTTTTCATCTCTGAGATAGGTTCATAGCATTGATTTGGTTGTTTTCGTTCGTTGCACAGGCCGGATAGTCTTGTATTCAGGTTTGTTGTTCCTTATTAGTCATATTTGATTTGTAGCTTGTTGGCGCATTAATGGCATCGTATGAGATTTTAGATAGTGTTTGAGGTAGCTTATTGCCCGAGAAGCTTGTACTGGGTGAGACGAGATTGTTGGATCTAGAATTAGTGCAATCAGATTTATATAATGTATATTAGAGGAAAAATGTCACTAATCAGTTCAGAATGAGGTAATGGTTCTCGCAAAGTGGAGAGACTCCACGGGTTATTGATTTGGCAGGTAGTTATGAGTTTCTACACATCTCTTTCATCATTGAAGTATTGTGAGGTTTGGAATAGGGCTTATATGCGTTATGGGGTATATTATGGGCATCAGCTTTGTGAATTTGCAACTATTGTAGTTCGAGAATGTTATTATGAGAATACGAATTATGCGGTGCATTGCGTGAATTCAACATGGGTGCATGATCATGTTTTGGTACAGCGTGTTGAGATTGATACGGCATGGGTATGTTAGAATCAAACCTGGTTGAGGATTCCGAATGTTGAAATTTGGTTCTAAGTCTTGTGGGCTAAGGTAGCAGGAAGGATCTTCAGTCTAGCTTGAGCTAATATTCTCATATGGGTTGTGGTGGCACGGGTAGGTGCACGAGGTGTTAAACAGTGATTTTGGGCAACTCTGGAACGAGAATACGAATTATGCGGTGCATTGCGTGAATTCAACATGGGTGCATGATCATGTTTTGGTACAGCGTGTTGAGATTGATACGGCGTGGGTATGTTAGAATCAAACCTGGTTGAGGATTCCGAATGTTGAAATTTGGTTCTAAGTCTTGTGGGCTAAGGTAGCAGGAAGGATCTTTAGTCTAGCTTGAGCTAATATTCTCATATGGGTTGTGGTGGCACGGGTAGGTGCACGAGGTGTTAAACAGTGATTTTGGGCAACTCTGGAACGGTTCTTGGCACATTCGAGGACGAACGTGGGGGAGAATGTAATGACCCGGCCGGTCGTTTTGAGCTCTAGCATGTCGTTCGGCGGGTTGAGACCTTGAGTAGCTTCACTTCATGTATTATGACTTGCACGTGTAGTCGGATTAGATTTTCGGTAAGATCAGAGTTGGTTTGGAAGAATAATTCTCTATTCGGAAGCATTAAGTTGGAAGAGTTGACCATGGTTTGAATTTTGGGTAAACGACCTTGGATCGGAGTTTTGACGGTTCCGTTAGGTTTGGATAATGATTTTGGACTTAGGAGTAAGTCCAGATTTGGATTTGGAAGTCAGTAGGTTGATTTGATGCTTTTTGGCAAAAGTTGAAAGATTAAAGATTTATAAGGTTGATAGGTTTGACCGAGAGTTGACTTTGTTGATATCGGATCCGAATTATAGTTCGGGGAGTTGGTATAGGTGCGTTGTGTCATTTGGAACTTGCATGCAAAAATTGAGGTCATTCCGAGTTGATTTGGTATGGTTCGGCATGAGTTTTAGAAGTTTAAATGTTTATTAGTTCATTAGGCTTGAATTTATGTGTGATTCATGGTTTTGATGTTGTTTGGTGTTATTTAATGCATCGAGTAGGTTTATGTTATATTTTGGGACTGGTTTGTGTGGTTGGGCGGGGCTGTGGGGGCCTCGGGTGTGTTTCAGATGTGTTTGGGTTGTGTCGCGCTTTTATTTAATATTTTGACGTCGTTTATTTGGGCACAAAGGGTTATATATTGAGAAAACTACTTTTGATTTCTGATTAGATTGAACCATTATATCCGTATCTTAATTACGGAACCATAACAATAAGAATCGTCGAATTCCAAGGTCGTATGAGAGAGTTATACCCAATTTCGTGTCGGGAAAGATTACTGATTTCTGGTGCGAATTTTGTTCTTCTTGAACGCGAAGAAGAATTTCTAGGTTGACCCGTCAACGCAAAAAATTGCACTTCGCGAACGCGAAGGTCTTCCGCGAAGGCGATGAACAAAAATTATCTGGACAATGTTTTAAACCGAGAATATTAGTAGTTTGAGCATATCTTGAGTTCTAGAGTTCCGTCTGAGATGATTTTCACGGAGTTGCTCTCGTCTCAACAAGGGGGTAAATATCTGACCTTTATTTTGATTTTTTTCATGATTATTTTCGTTGATTATTATTTTTATCTGTCTTTGGATTGTAAAAAGTGGGGTTTTTGATCTCCAAAGTTGAGAAATGGTATATCCTTGATTGAGAGTCAATTCGTGGATGAAATTGGATGCTTTTATGGATATATACTATATACGTTAAGGGTAATATTAATTTTTGATAATATTTGGAATCCGGGCACGTGAGCCCGGGTATTGACCTTGTTGACTTTTCGAGCGGAGTTGGGAATTGTTACATATTGTTAAATTACAAATATTGGAGTATATTTTGATTAGTTTGCCCGTTTTTTGATTATTTTCGGATCGTTTGGCATCAGTTTGAGCAGTTAAAGAGGCGTTGGAGCCGGTTATTGAATTTCGAAGCGAGGTAAGTCTCCTGTCTAACCTTTTGAGGAGGAATTTACCCCATAGGTGTTATATTTATTATGTGCTACATATTGTGGGAGCTACGCACGTATGAGGTGACGAGTGTCCGTGCGTATGCTAGAATTCTTGATTATGTCCGGATAGACTTAGACTCACACCACGCTTTAATTGTATTATTTGAGTTATTCTTGCCAGTTTAAATATTTTAATTTCCATTTAGCCAGAGACTAAACTCGCGTAGCGTATCAGACTTGCTATTTTAGATACTTGATGAGCTATATCATTAGCTCTGGAAATTGTACTTTCCTTTGTGGATTTCTTCCACATTGTACGTATTCGCCCGATAGTTTTTCTTGAATTTTATAACTCAAACGTATATTCGTGAGTGGGGCCAGTGACCCGTCAAAGTTTCATATTCTAATTGGATCAGGCTGAACGCCTCAGCAATATTCTTATGGGATCAGGTTGTTTTCCTCGGCGATATCATGTAATAAACTCTTATGGGATTGGGTCGTTCGCCTCGACGGTATCATATAACACACTCTTATGGGATCGGGCCGTTCGCCTCGGCAGAGTAACATATTCTTTTGGGATCGAGTTATTCTCCTCGGCAGGATTATGTATCACACTCTTATGGGATCGGGTCATTTGCCTCGGCAGTTCTCTTAAACACTCTTATGGGATCGGGTCGTACGCCTCAGCAGAGTAACATATTCTTATGGGATCGGGTCGTTCACCTCGGTAGGATTATGTATCACAGTCTTATGGGATCAGGCCATTCGCCTCGGTAGTTCTCTTAAACACTCTTATGGGATCGGGCAGCTCGCCTCGGAAGAATCGTGCCAAATACTTGATATGCAGTCTGTGTACTCATGAGTTTCCTAACTTTAGATGTGACCGTTGATTTGGTATTGACCATTACGTATTCCATTTGAGGAGGTAGTCGACAATTTAGGACTTTGTGTTCACTGTTCAGTTGTAGACCGTATTATTTGCTTATATCTATTCTCATTGTTCACTTACCATAATTAATACTTGTCTATCTTATTATATTTGATTTATTGGACCACTAGTAAATGTCATCTTCGACCCCCTCATCACTACCACTTTGGGATTAGGCTAGATACTTACTGGGTACGCGTTGATTTACGTACTCACGCTACACTTCTGCACTGAATGTGCAGGTACTGAGGCTTGTACATTAGGTGGTCATCTTGGTGTAACTGATGAGGGGACTTTATGATGCTGAGGGGACTTTGTGGTGAGCTGCATTCTACACTACGATTCGCAGCACACGGAGTCTCCATCTTATTCAATTATTATATCTTGTCTATTTTATATTCCAGACAGATGTTGTGGTAGTGTTGTATTGTTCTAGTAGATGATCATGCTCTTATGACACCGAATGTTTGGGGTTCCTAGTGGATGTTCATTATTTTATTACACGTTATTATTATCACTTCACTTTATGATTTATTTATATTCAGAAATTCAGTAAAGAAAAGCACAAGTTTTTGTGAGTGCTAGATTTTATTCTATTTATTTAATGAAAATCTTGATTTTAACAATTTAACATTGATAGTTAAGTGGAGGTTCCCGCATTGGCTTTCCTAGCAGCATAGTTGGGTGCCATTACGACCTATTATGGGATTTGGGTCGTGACAGTTCTTGAGTTGTAGGTGCTACATGAACGTTGTAGTTTGAAGCTTAGATTATTCTTACTATTTTATCATATTGGTTTATTTATTCAATCTTGCATTTAATTATTTGATTAATTGATTACCAATTGAATACTATCTACGAATCTAGGATTCAACTCGGGAGAGGGAATACTAGATTGCATATAAGATTGAGTAGAGCGAGATCTTGAACCTGAATTACGGGGAATAGATTTGAGGTTAGGATAGGGATATACCTAATTACCTTGCTTGGTTATTATACATAAATTATTAATGCGTTCTTGTTAATCCTAATTCCATATGAATATAGGCGTTAGGTTAGCTTGAATAGGCAAGTAGTACTTTGGGAGAATACTACGAGTAATATTAACTTTGTCAATCAATAAATCAGATAAATTAATTAGACAATTTAAGCGAAAAACTCAGCGGGATTCTTAGCTAATCCATAGCTCTGAAATATTTTCTCCCATTGAATTAGTCTCTATGTTTGCCGACTTATTGTCTGTAATTGCTTAGTTTGCTACTCTAGATTAGTTGTAGTTAAATATTTATATTTTAGAAGATCACTTGAATAGATTAATTGTACTTAATTTAATTTAGTAAATAGTTAATCACAAGTCCCTGTGGGTACGATATTTGGACTTACAATCCTATATTACTTGTACGACCATGTATACTTGCGTGTGCGTTAGGGCTACCTCGTCTCTTGAAATAACTCAGCAAGCAAACTCTGCTACCGGTGGCTAGGTCCAACACCTGGATATGCACAATTAAGCAAATAGTATAGTATGAGCATAACCGATCTCATGTACCCAACAAGTATCATAACTAACCTCGGCGAGGTAATAGAAGCAATAATTATAAAGGCCAAATACATATCCAGGTCCCTAAAGTTGTCCCAATTTTTCATTTTAGCACTTTAACTAGAGCTTGTTCCTATTAGACACTCCAACACAGTGCAAAGTGTCCCAATTAAACACAAATTTCCAAGGCCAAGATAAAAATCAGGCGCGTGTTCGTAAGGATTTCCACCTGTAAAAGCCATGAAATAAAAACCTGACACGTATTTTTTAACTCCACGTAATTTGAATTTGCATTAAAACAAAAAATAATCCATTTTAGCGAAAACGTCCTCACTTCCTTATTCTTTTCCTGTTATCTCAAATATGAGAAGTGTGAGTAAGAGCCCGGAAATAGAGGGTTTCGTCCACTTATTTCTCCGTTATACTCCGTAGTCACCATTTTGTTATGGTAAAAGATCTTATTTCAGTTTGATTCTAAAGGTTGTAACACAAAGAAATCTTCAAAGAAGAAGACAGAGTTTCATTTTGATTCTAAAAGTTATGCTCTCAACTTTGATAATGGAGATAACTATGGAAATGATAAATTTTTGTGTAATTTCTCATCTCAATTTGCTGGTCCTATTAGGAGAAAATGAAAAAATTTCTTCCTGGGTGCATTTTGATTTCTGCTCTCGGTTTGCTTTTGAAATTGCTATTTTGAAGTGAAAATTCGATATTGATTTTGAGCAGGTGAATTATGTGTTTTTCTTACTGGGTTTCTTTATATTTTCTTGAATTTGGTTTGTCTGTGAATCCTTAACCCAACTAGGTTGATGTCTATTTGCTTTTGAAAATTGCTTGCTTGCTGTTTGTACTCAATTCAAAAGCAAATAGAGCCATTTTAGCACTTGTACAATTATTAATTTTGGCCAATTATAAATGATACTCACTAAAACTTGTACAATTCATAAATTCAACAAGTACCGAAAGAATCATATTGGTGCACAGAATTACTCAAGTACTCTACTCAGTAAATGATCGAGTATATAAAGATGATATGTAAGTAAATCAGGTGAATAACCATGAAAATTACAAGTAAAGATGAAATGCAATAACCAAACAACACTGACCATATTTCCTTTTGAATTTCCAATATAGTACGAATATTAGAACCATCAAAACTCCATTCCGGAGTCATCTACACAAAAGTCAAACTCTGGTCAACTCATTGAACTCAAACTTCCAATCTTGGGGCTAAGTGTGCCAATTCTCTCCGAAATTTCCCCGAAACCAAACCAGCAACCCCGGCAAGTCACGTAACCACAAATACACATATAAAAAGTATCAAATAGGGGGGACGAGGCTAAAATACCCAAAACAACTGGCCGGGTCATTACATTCTACTTCCTCAGCCAGGATTGCTTCATGTTGTTGTTCGACAAGTGAATTACCTACATCCAGTTGAGTAATATGTACTATATTATTTTTATTATGTCTGTGAAAGTGGTAGGATTTTGTTACACAATTATTGGTTTAGTTATCTGATTTAATTTCTCCAGTTCTGGAGAAATACTCTCTAGGCTGCAAACCATTGCTGCCACTTTACTTTGTTGACCATTGATCAGCTTTGTGTTCTTCGCTGCATGTTTTGCAACCTGTATTATTATCTAGAGGAAGACTTAATCTACACAAAGAGCTTGCTATTTTCTTCTCTCCTGATGCATGTTAGTCTAACATGCGCCAACAGTGGGGTTATATTGATGATATTATACTAACATGTAGTGATCGGTCTTATTTATCATTACTCACCAATGTTCTAGACGTTCTATTCTCGCTAAAAGAACTTGGTGATCTCTCTTTCTTCTTGCGCATAAGTTGCTCATAAAGGGTATGGGATACACCTATCTCAAGCATGATACATTCGTTATTTGCTCTCCAGAACCAAAATGATTGACTTTAAGACTTCTCCCTCTATAATGGACAACATTGTTGTAACGACCCGACATGTCGTTTTGAACTTTAGTATTTTGTTCAGCAGTTTAAGACCTTGAGTAGCTTCATATGATGTATTATGACTTGCGTATATACTTGATTTTGATGTTCGCAGGGTTCAGGATTGATTTGATAGAATGATTCTCAATTAAGAAGCCTTAAGTTAGACGAATTGACCAAGGTTTGACATTAGAGAAAACAACCTCGGAATCGAGATTTGATGGTTTCAATAGGTTCGTTGGTAATTTTGGACTTGGGCATATGTTCGGATTTGAATTTAGATCTCCCTAGAAGGTTTTGGCTCTATTTGTGTAAAGTTGGTAATTTAAAGAATTTGAGAGTTCATAGGTTTGACTGGGAGTTGACTTTGGCATTATCGGAAACCTATTATGGTTATAAAACCTTGGATAGGTTCATTTAGTTAATTTGAACTTGTGTTTAAACTTTGGGTCTGATCCGGGAAGTTTAAGTGTGATTCGGACGAGTTCGGCAAAGTTAAGAGAATGATTTTGATCTTTGATTCTTGAATTTGATATTATTTTCGGTATTTTGAGGCTTTGGATATCGTATTTGGACTTTTTGGTATGATTGGATGTTGTTTCGCGGGGCTTGGGAGTGTTTCAGGTTGATTTCAGATCGTTTGGGGTCATGTTGGCAATTCTGATTCTAGTTCTTCACACCTGCGGAGGTTTGGTCGCGTGTGCGATGTCGCCTTTTAGGGTTCGTGTTGCTCCTGCGATGTTGGTGTGTTCTAGGGATTTGTCGCTTTTGGGTAACTTGGAGCATAGATGCGCGTCCACGCCTGCTGAGTTTGTGGACACAAACTCAGCAGATGCAACTGTTTTGTCCTCAATTATGGATTACTGATAGAGGTTATATCTTTGATGGGTTAGCTCATTTTATCATATTTTGAGATTGGGAGCTCGGATTGGAGCGATATTTGAGGCGATTTGCACCCACGTGGTTTGGGTAAGTGTTCTTCACCCGGATTTGATTAATATTCATGATTCTATCTCCAATTTTGGTATTTGATTTATGAATCTAAGGAGGAAATTTGGAGTTTTTGCCTAAACTTTAAAAGGGAGTACTTTGGCGTTTTGACTTTCAATTTGGATCTGGATTCGGAAAATTATATATTTAGACTCGGTAGGTTATGGGTCATCGAATTTTAGTATTGGTTTCGGATTTCGGGCACGCGAGCGTGGGCTAACCTTTTGGAAAATTCATCAAGATCGAGGCTTTATGGATTGGGACCGCTTTTTATGGCATTATTTGACTTCCTTGGATGTTGATTGGCTTGGATTTGAGTAATTGGAGGGTTAGAGCGAGGTTTTGATGTGATTCTTGGTTGAAGCTGGCATAGGAAGAGGTAAGGCTCTTGGTTAACCTTGTTAAAAGGCAAACCCCTAGGATTTGACTTGATTTCTATATGTTTAAGGTATTGCGGGTGGTGTATATCCGTGGTGCCGAGTGTATATGCACTTATCGAGTTCATATCATGAACATAGTGGAATTTGAATATTGTATGCCTTTTCTTCTACTATGTGCTCATTTGATTCATGATTTGTTTGGCCTATGTGAATATGTTTACTCTTTTACTCATGTTAGAGATCATCCCTAGGATTATGATTATTTACGAAGGCATGGAAACGTATCCTTGATACGTTGAATTGCTTAAATTGACCATAGTCATAGAGAGATTTCATGAGCACATATCCGTATAATTTTTATTAAGTCCTTGTGCACCTTGTATTTGAAATCCTTGAGAATATGCATACATTTTAAATAAAAGTACTTGATTTGGACTGAGAACTCTTGCATAAAAAGTAAAGTGTGAGGATGAGATATAGTTATGGCACATTGTACATGATGATCGGATATTAATTTATGAGGGATTCTATTATGTCCCTTTTGCGGTTGGATTTGGTACCGTCCCTCCGGAGTCATGTGATTAATCATGTTACTTTGGGCCCTGTGAGTGTGGTCGGTACATGGATTAATTACCATGTTTATACATGGATTTGTATCGGGTTATATGATACATGGATTGTATATCGAGGTACATGGATCTTGTACCGATTGAGCATGCATTCTTATTATTGATTTGATTTGATGTATTTATCTCATTGTAAATTGTTACTTGATGTCCTTTTATGCTAGTTGGGAGTCTCGGCCTTGTTATTTTAGCATGTCATATTTCATTATTATATCTGAGCAGTGATAAGGTTATTTATGTACTATAAAATCATGCTTAGTACCTTTCAACTACTGATAGATGTGGTTCCTAATATTCATGATATTATGCAATGTTTTGGTTCTTATTATGTTATTATATTTGTGTGGTAAGTATTCGGAAGCATCTAGCGTCGCCACTAATTCTTCGAGGTTAGACTTGATACTTATTGGGTACCGATTGCGGTGTACTCATACTACGCTTCTGCACATTGTTTTGTGTAGATCCTCAAGTTGGTCCTAGTAGAGCTTCCCCAATCGCTAGGAGATCTTACGGAGTCTTAGGGTGAGTTGCAGTTCATGGATCTACTTCGAAGTTCCTGAGTCCCTGTTCTTTATTATATTTCTATCTTATTGTACTTTAGACAACTTGACATGTATATAGGCTTGATCTCATTTCGATAGTTGCTCGTGTACTTGTGTCACCTAGTCTTGGGCATATTGTATTGGTCGTCTTTAGGCCTTACTTGTGGTGTTATCAGATATTATCAATGTTTTGAGACTATTTTCATCTTTTATTGCTATATATCTCTGTTGAATAATAAAAATGGACTTTATTTGTTAGCTTCAGGTTGGCTTGATTAGCAAGTTCGGCTAGGCGCCATCACAACCTCGAGGTGGGAATTTAGATCGTGATAATGGTGCAATCTGAGCCATTTTGGGCAATGATTAAGTTTGTGCATTTCATTTGGTGATGACTACTTACGTTTTGGGGGTTTCAGATTTGATAAGAATGATTTGCTTGAGCTACAAAAGGGAATGTGAATGATTGATTATCATCTTTGTGTATTATATGGTCTTGAGTTTTTGATGAGCTGGTGAATGTTTCGGTTGTTTATTGGTGGAATGAAACAGATTCTTGTGGTCTATGTACTAGTGTAGACTTGGGAGAATCTATTGATTACATAGTAGTGGTGCTCATGGCAAGGTCATGGAAATAATTGAGGTTACATAGGTGAGATATCTCCTGTGAGAAGATTTGAGGTGGTAGAATTTCTTATGAGGTTGCTATGAAGAGTTTTACCTTCTATCTAGAGGGATGTATGTACTGTGATGTGAGTCTGGATTTCTTGAGGAAGATAACGACTGTTGCGAGGTTGAGTATGCATTTGGACCGATGATTTGGGATGTGTTATAGTTAGTGAAACACGGTCTTATGGGAAAGTCAGGTGAGTAACATCATGAGGTCATAGTAATTAAGGAGGAATGATTATTGTGAGTTCTTAGGTAATGTGATTGTGTCTTAAAGCAAAGTGGGGGAGCGTATCATCGACAGTTGGATCACATGGTCATGTGTAGTTACGGTCGTGGACTTCAGTGCACTTGTGGATCAGTTATGGATTGAGGAGGATGACTTCAAGATTGATTTGGGTAAGGAATTTGCTGGAGGCAAGTTATATTTCACTTGGTTGTTATGTGTAGGATGAGGAATGACTCAGGTTGGATAGTTTTTTGCGGATGTAGTGTGTAAAGGAAAAGGATTCATTCGATTGTTCTTTTGGAGCATTCATATGTTGGCGGAGCACTGATTGTTCAGAATGTTTGGCTATGCACTCAGGCTAGGACTGAGTGGGTGACTCTCGAGGATGGTTCTAGTGGGTTCAATTTTTAATGAGTGGTAATTTTCTGATTTGTGTGTGATTGGAGATTTGAGATTTGAGTTGGTTCGTGAACAAGAGTTGGAGTATTTTTGAAATATTATCGCTTCTGCACGACAATGTTTAATAAATAGAATAAACAAATTCAGATTCATAAAAGATCTCTTCAGAGTAGGTATTTCAGTTTGAGGTACTATTGGGTGTATAAGAGGGGATAGCGACTTATGAGTCTTAGGACGACAAGATTTCGTGTTGGGATTACTTGGGATTAATTTTGATTGAAATTCATAGTGTACTGAGGAAAAGAGAAGTGTTTCCATAAAGGCGGGTCATGAGTAATCTGAAGAAGTTGGGTTCGTTAGCAGTGGCTTGGATCAGCATGTTAATAAGAAGTGATCAATTCCTAGGAAAAACAGGGCTTTGCAGATGTTTTGGGCAATACCTTTCGAATTGGGCAGTCTGCGTGACATAGTTGATTTAGAGGATTTTAGTTTTGATGGCCTGGTTAGTTGCAAACGAATCTCAAAGAATTTGTGGTGATCTTTGACCACGACTTGAGGTTTATGTATTCTACGGATATGGGGAGGTTGTTGCATGCTGTCATTTTTCTCCTGAACTGAGTTAATGGAAGATTTCTGGTCGATGGAGTGTGTATCCTATTGTGATTTAGATGTTATAACGGGATTCTCGTATTTTTGTGCTATTGTATAATAGTTGCAGTGAGTCGTGTATTGAGATTAAATGGACAAGATTGTGATTCGGTTTTGAGAGGAACGACATGAGTTCTAGAAAACATGGGGGATTTTAGATAGTTAAGAGTATGCTAGCACTATCTTGTATCGCCTGAGGAGAGAAGGTGTTGTAGAAGACGCATCGTAGATTTATTTGAGGCTTGACTAGTACTACAGACATTGTGTGGGTGATAACCGTGGATGCTCAGATTTTTGCTACTTGGTGCGAAAGGTTTGTAAGAGTATTTCTTGTGAGGCAATTGTGTATGCGTGACATTTGAGTGGGGGAGATAGAGATGAGGTATAGAGATTTTATATTCTCAAGGTTTAGTGATTTGATCTTTGTGAAGGTAGATTATTCCATTGGCTACAGAAGGTGAAAGTGTATTAATGGTTAGGAAGCTGGTTTTATGCGTCATGGATGAGATTACTATGGATTTGGGGAGGTTATTTACCTATTTTAGGATGTTTTGAATCAGTTTGGGGACATATTAGTAGGCCTACTAAGAATGAGTATTCTATACTGGATTGGACTTACTTACTCAGCGCAGCTCCTTCTATGGGTGTGCCATCGGGCCGAATGGATATTATTCTTGCCCTAATCTATTTTATGTGTTACTCTTTTATGCTATGATGTATTGTGAGGCTACTTGATTATTCCCACGCATGTTGTGGTCCTGTTTAGGTCTCGTAGTGTTATATGAGCGAGATGGCTCTTGAGATGTTATTTGCTTATTGCACCTCAGTCGTGCTCATCGTTTCTATAGCGTGTGATGCTATTTTTTGCCCATGGTTATGTTTATGCACTGTATGTGCTGGTTGTTGATACACATGTGTTTGGTGAGCATGAGGATTTTGGCTCAATGAATATTGCTGTATGGAGCGGTATGATGATTGGATCGGATTGCATGCCACTGCAGTGTTATATTTGGATATGATTTTTCGTATTTACTCCGTGTGTTTTATTTCTACCTAGTGGGATAGATTCTATGTATTTTCCTTTTGTGATTGTATATGTCAGGCTTGTTGGACAGCTCTCTCATTTGGTTCTCATTTCGTTACTGACAACATCTGAGTTGTTTGCTTGTTTGTTGCACAGATTGCGTAGTACACAGTTCTAGGTGGTTTTTGGTGTGGCCTATCTGTCGGGCAATTTGTAATGGTTGAGATGAGGTTATTGGGCCTATAATTAGTGCAATCAAATTTAGATAAGGTGTGTTTGGAAGAAGAAGTCATTAATCAGCTCAAAATTTGGCAATGGTTCGTTTCTAGTGAGAGGACCCCAAGACTTATTGATTTGGCGGGTGATTTTCTACATGTTTATTTCATCATTAACAGTGTTGTGAATGTTTGAAACAAGGTTCTATTTGGTATAAGGTATATTACTGGTACCGAATTTGATAATGAGCTGTTATTGTGGTCAGAATGTATTGTTATGGGCATATGAGCGATGAAGTACGTCGTGTGGTTATATCTTGGGATCATACTTATGGTTTTAAATAGCTTGTTGGGATTGATATAGTTTATGCATACAAGAAGCGAGGCTAAGAGGAAGTTCCGGATGTTGAATTTTGGTTCTAAGGATTGTAAGCTAAAGTGAAAGAAAGAATCTTCAGTTGGATTGTATAATAGGCTTATGTGATTTGAGATGACGAAATCACCCATGGGTATGTGTATGATGAGATATACGGTGATTTGACAGCTTTGGCATGACTTTTAGCACGTTCGAGGATGAACATATGTTTAAGTGGGGGTGAATGTAACGACCCAACCAGTCGTTTTGAGCTTTAGTATTTCATTCAGTAGTTTAAAACCTTGAGTAGCTTCATATGATGTATTATGCCATGCGTATGTGGTTGGTTGTGATGTTCGAAGGGTTCGGGATTGATTTGATAGAGTGATTCTCAATTCGGAAGCCTTGAGTTTGAAGAGTTTACCAAAGTTTGACTTTTGAGAAAATGACCTTGGAATCAGAATTTGATGGTTTAAATAGGTTTGTATGGTTATTCTGGACTTGGGCGTATGTTTAGATTTAAATCTGGATGTTCCTACAAGGTTTTAGCTCTAATTGTTGAAAGTTGGTAATTTGAAGAATTGAAAAGTTCATGAGTTTGACCGACAGTTGACTTTCGTGTATCGGACTCAAATTGTAGTTTTGAGACCTTGTATAACTCTATTTTGTTGAGTAGAACTTGTGTGAAAATTTTGGTTGTGATCCGGGTTGTTTAAGTGTGATTCAGACGAGTTCGGCGAAGTCAGAATGTTTGGAAGTTAATCGAATGATTTTGATCTTTGATTCTTGAATTTGATGTTATTTGCGATATTTTGAGTAAGTTTGGATATTATATTTGGACTTGTTAGTATGATTGGATGTGGTCCTGCGGGATTCGGGAGTGTTTCAGATTGATTTTGGATTGTTTGGGGGTCATGTTGGTAGTTTTGGTTCTGGTTCTTCGCAACTGCGGAGGTTTGGTCGAAGGTGCGATGTCGCTTTTGCGGGGATAGTGTCGTTTCTGCGATGTTGGTGTGGTCTAGGGATTTGTCGCTTCTACATAACTTGGAGCATAGATGCGCGTCTGCCCCTGCGGATTTTATGGACAGAGATATGAGAAACTGGCCGGGGGAGGATGTCCACATGTGCGAAGATTGTGGTGTGGATGCGAGAGCGCACCTGCAAGAGAGACAAGCCTGTAGAGCCACAGATGCGACTGAGTTGTCGTAGATGCGATATATGGTCAGTTGAGGGATTCTCGCAGATGCGGGATTTTTCACTGAAGAAGCGGTGTCGCAAATGTTACTGTTTTGTTCGCAAATACAGATTTACTGGCAGTGGATATATCTTCGAAGAGTTAGCTCGTTTTATTATACTTTGAGATTAGGAGCTCGGATTGGAGCAAGTTTTTAGGCAATTTTCACCCACGTGGTTTGTGGAAGTGTTCTTCACTCAGATTTTATGATTATTCATGGTTCTATCTCCAATTTTGGCATTTAATTTATGAATCTAAGGAGAAAATTTGGAGTTTTTGCCTACACTTTAAGATAGAGTATTTTGGAATTTTGACCATTGATTTGTATCCGAATTTGAAAAAATATATATTTGGACTCAGCAGGTTATGAGTCATCATATTTTAGTATTGGTTTCGGATTTTGGGCACACAGACGCGAGTTGACTTTTTGGGTAATTCTTCAAGATCGTGGCTTTATGGATGAGGATCGCTTCTTATAGTGTTGTTTGACTTCCTTGGATGTTGATTGGCTTGAATTTGCGTAATTGGAGGGCTAGAGCGAGGTTTTGATGCGATTCATGATCGAAGCTGGCCGTGGAAGAGGTAAGTCTATTGGCTAACCTTATTGAGAAGGAAACCCCTAGGATTTGACTTGGTTGCTATGTGTTTATGGTGTTGGGGTGGTGTATATACGTGGTGCCGAGCGTATATGCACTTATCGAGTTCATATCATGAACGAAGTGGAATTTGAATATTGTATATATGCCTCTTTTCAACTATATGCTCATTTGATTCATGATTTGTTTGGCCTATGTGACAACGTTTGCTCTTTTACTCATGTTAGAAATCATGCCTAAGATTATGATTATTTACGAAGCATGGGAACTTATCTTTGATATGTTGAATTGTTTTAATTCTCCGTAGTCATATAGAGATTACATGAGCACATATCCATATAATAATTATTAAGTCCTTCTGCATCTTTTATCTGTAAATTCTTAGGCATATGCATATATATCACATTTGGATACTTGATTTGGACTAAGATTTTGGTACCAAAGGCAAGGTCGTGCGGTTGAAATACAGTTGCAGCAAATGACATGATGATCGGATATTGATTTATAAGAGATTGCTATTATGTCCCTCTTTGCGCTTAGATTTGGTACTGTCCCTCCAGAGTCAGGTGATAACCCATGTTACTTTGGGCCCTGTTAGCATGGTCGATACATAAAATTTGTGCAGGTTCGATACATGGATTTTGTATCGAGTTATTGTGATAAATGGATTGCATATCGAGATATATGGATCTTGTATCGGAGTATATGGATCTTGTACCGGTTTGAGCATACATTCATATTCTTTATTCATTTAAGTGTATTCATTTAAATGCTAACTGTTAAATGCCATGTATACATGCTAGTTGGGAGCCTCGACTCCGTTGATTGTAGCATGCCAGCTTTACTTGCCGTACTTGAGTAGCATTATGAGTATCTGTTGAACTGGAAAAGAATGCTTTATGTCTTTTGAGTAATTTATATCTTGATATCTGTTGATCATGAGGATATTTATTGTTCCAGCTTCAGGCTTGTTATTATTTTTATATTGTAAGTATTCGGATGTACCTAGCCTCGCCACTACTTCATTGAGGTTAGACTTGATACTTATTGGGTACCGACTGTGGTACACTCATACTACACTTCTGCACATTTTTTGCAGGTCATGAGACTGGTATTGCGGTACCCTTGAGTTGAGTAGGAGTGTGTTATTGGAGACTTCATGGTGAGCTATCATATTGTTCGATCCGCAGCACATGGAGTCCCCGTCCTTATTTTACCGTATTTTCTTTCTCACAGACAGTTGTGAACATGTATTCGGACTTATAACTAGATCTTGGGGATTGTACTATTTTGGTCGTGTTTAAACAATTTTATACTTATTTCAGATATTTTACTGCTTTTGAGATTACTCCTGCTTTTATTATGATATAACTCTATTAATTAAGGAAATTGGACTTTATTCGGTTGATTGCGAGTTGGCTTACTTAACAAGTACGGCTAGGCGTCATCACGATTTGAGGTGAAATTTTGGATCGTGACAATTGTTCACTTAACCAAAAATGGTGCAAAATTTGCTCACCCTTCCTTGTATCGGAGTATTGTTGGGGATCTTCGATATTCAACTATCACGAGACTAGAAATTTCTTTCTCTTTGAGTCGTATATTTTAGTACATGCATAATCCTGCCTTGGATCATTGGAAAGCACTGAAAGAAAATCTTCGCTATCTAAAGGATACTCTTACATACGGTCTTTATATTACACCATCCAGTTCTTTCTCTGTGCGAGTCTACTGCGATGCAAGTTGGGATGCTAATCTTGCTGATTACCGCTCCCATCATGTTTTTGCTATATATTATGGAACTAATCTTATTAGTTGTCCATCAAGAAAACAATATGTTGTAGAATTTCGTGCAGTTGCATTTGCAACGTCAGAAGTATCTTGGCTCATGAGCTTGCTTAAGGAGCTTCGGTTATCATGTCCCCATACTCCTACGATTTTATGTGACAACATTAGTGCTATTGATTATTCAAAAATGCTCTAAGATCTTCTTAATTTGCCGAGTTAATGTCCAAGCTCATTGTCTCTACATCCGAGATGGGCTTGCCAGGGGTATTAGATGATCAAGACTGTTGAGATATTAGGACTACTGTAATTACATTTCTAATCTTTATTTATATCAAATTAGGACTCAGAATGTGATGTAAATTCAAACTCCTTAATATAGGCTAGTTCAGTTTCTCTCTATTACCCACTTGCTGCTATATAAATAAACTCATAGCCTAGATAAACAAATAACCTATGGCTGAATTCATTCTCTTCCAATTTCAATTATCCCTACCCTCCTCCCCCCTCCAACACCCACAACCTTTTCACATACTTAGTTTCCTTTTTCTCTTCTTTTAAATTTTTTCCTTCCAAAAAAAAATGTAGTAGCAATGCAGAAAGGAGTTCAAAATAAAATAAATATGGTACTAAAATAATAATTACCTGCTGAAATTATTATGCTTTACAAAATAATTTATTTTTTATTTTGCACAACTCAAGGTGTTGGTCTCAGGGGCAGATCTAGTAAGGCCCGAAGGGATGATACACCACCTGCAAGCTTCGTTCGAAACTCTGTGTATACATGTATATATATATATATATATATTAAAACACCGCCCATAGTAACAAATGATACAAACGTGGTAGTGGCAAAGTGTGGGAGATTCTACCTTGGTTCGAAGGATTGAACCCCACTGCAACAGTTTTTGATCCTTTTGGTTTGCTATATCACGTTAAAGCTTTCTTATTATTCTATATATTTCATTCTCTTTTTTCTTCTTATACTTATTATTAACTATATTACTTTATTTGTTAACTTTTGACTTTCTTTTTGTGTCTATTATTAAGTATTTGCTTTTTTCACACAAAGCTAAAATAATATTTTCTTTTGCAAATCTTCGCTCTATTATAACTATAGTACTATATTTTTCTGTTCGCTTTCTTATTATTCTATATTTCCCATTCTCTTTTTATTCTTCTGTAGTTATTGTAAACTATTTTACTTTATTTGTTAACTTTTGATTTTCTTTTTATGTCTTTTATTAGTTACGTATTTATTTTTTCACACAGTGAATATAATTTTATTTTACAAATCTTCGCTCTTTTATAACTATAGCACTATATTTTTCCGTTCAATCGATTTATATTATATACCAAAAAGACAAGTAACCCGAGCCGAAATCTAAAGTTGCTCAAACCGACAAAATATTTACTCTATCTCCACGTATAAATAGCGACACATGGACGTTCAAAGCTACGTGTCATTCGAAAGCATGTCACGACCAAAAAATCCCACCAAGTTGCGATGACACCTAACCCTACCTGCTAGGTAATCCAAACAATATATATATTACAACTACAATGAGAAAATTCCAATTTTATTAAATAAAAACTATGGAGGAATCAATACATCTATCCCAAGGACTAGTAATATAAGTCATGAGCCACTATGAATCAGATTTACAAGGCTGGTAAGAAGAATCAGTACAACACCTGTTCAAAATTTACATAAACGGAATTTAAAATTCTTAACTACCATGAAAAAAAGTTTGCTGGAATCCAGAACGTAGCTACAACTTCAATGCGCGTCTCCATCATCCATAGCAGCTCGACTCCAAGATCTACACAAAAGGTGCAGAAGTATAGTATGAGTACAACTAACCCCATGCACTCCGTAAGTATCATAACTAACCACGATGAGATAATAACAGCAAGAATGACCAATGGTACTCACAAAACTTGTTCAGTTCACAATTCTACAAAAAATACCTCTACAGTGCAAGATTAAGCATGAAACACAGATATAACCAATCGATGCACATAGAGAAGATGTGCTCAAATCTTAGAATAATAAACAACTCAGCATATACAGAATATATGCGTGTACGATCAAGTCACATGTGCACAGGTAGACATATAGAGAAGATATGTATTTTGCCCTCACAATCCAAACTAAAATACATATAGAGAAGATATGCACAAAGAGACATGTATGCGTTCCAGATCTAGCATATAGAGAATATATGTGAATAAGACATATATAAACCCAAGGTATTTGCAAATAGACAAGAGATGCAAAAACCACACATTGAACAGTTTTTCTCATACCGCGTGTACCTCATCAAGAGAGAAATATGAGAGGACGACCCTAGGGGAATGGATCCTTATCCACAAACTGCACGGACAACTCAAGTGCCACAATATATATCATCCGCACGAACAACTCATGTGCATCGGTCAACTCAGATCCACATGGACCTCTCACGTGCCAACGGACCATTCCACAACACAGAAACATATACAAGAACACATGTATACAGTCAATAAATATCAAATCACATATTTCGGGACAGATATAATAGCATGTTAAGTGTATGCATGTGCGAAGTGGACAACTGTGATGACCTAAAAGGTCATCTTATATTTTAGAACTTGAATCTGAGCTCTTAAGCCTTATAAATCTCATTTTTACCCTCCTCGATTTGTATGCACAGTCCGAGCAGGTTTCCGAAACGCGTTTACGTTGAAAACTAATGAAAATAAGAATTTTTGCCTTAAAAGTTAATTTTTGTTGACTTCGGTCAACATTTTTGGTAAACGGGCCCGGATCCATACTTTGATGGTCCTGGTAGGTCTGTATCAAATTATGGGACCTGGGAGCATGCCCGAAATTGAATTCGGAGGTCCCTAGCTTGAGTTGTGAATTTTTGATAAAAATTAAAAGTCTGAAAATTATTTATTAATAAGAATTGATTGATATTTGGCATTGTTAGTATCGAGTCCGTATTTTTGTTTCGGAGCCGGTACAGGTTCATTATGATATTTAAGACTTGTCTGTAAAATTTGGTGAGAAACGGAGTTGATTTAACATGATTCGGACATCCAATTGAGAAGATATGAATTTTAAAGTGTTCTTGAGAATTTCATTTGATTTGGTACTAAATTCATAGTTTTAGGTGTTATTTTAGCGATTTGATCACGCGAGCAAATTTGTATGATATTTTTAGACTTGTGTGCATGTTTCGTTTGGAGCCCTGAGGGCTCGGGTGAGTTTCGGATAGGCCACGGAATGTTTTGAACTAAGAAATTTTGTTGGTATTACTGAACCTGTTGAAGGCCTCCGATCTCGCAATTGCGAGATCAGGCATCGCAAATGCGAAATTGCGAGTCTTTCATCGCAATTGCGATCAGAAGCCTGGGCCAGCAGTCCTCGCATTTGCGAGGTTACCTTCGCAATTGCGAAGGGAG
Source organism: Nicotiana tabacum (assembly GCF_000715075.1). Classification (NCBI taxonomy): domain Eukaryota; kingdom Viridiplantae; phylum Streptophyta; class Magnoliopsida; order Solanales; family Solanaceae; genus Nicotiana; species Nicotiana tabacum. Next base: position 72,917,008 of record NC_134088.1, on the reverse strand, counting down.
TCTGGGAAGAGCAGGTTCGCAAATGCGAACATTTACTCGCATTTGAGAGATTCAGTGGTCGCAAATGCGACACTTTCCTCACATTTGCGAAGGCAGCGGGATTGTGAAGGGCATCGCAATTGCGATTGTTCCTTCGTAATTGCGAGCTTCGCATTTGCGAAGCTCAGGTCGCAATTGTGACACCTGCAGCTAAATAAAAGGGGCTTAGACGGGATTTTTCATTTATTCTTCATATTTTCAAAATCCTAAACCTTAAGAGGCGATTTTCCAAAGACCAAATCTTCCCCAAATCATAGGTAAGTGATTCCTAACTCTTTTCTTTCAATCTTTTTTACATCTTATAACAAGATTTTAACCTAGAATCTAGAATTTTTATGGTGAAATTAGGATTTTTGGGTAGAACTTAGGAATTTCGAAATTTGAGGATTTAGACCTCAATTTGACGTCGGATTCCAAAACTAATTACATATTCGGGCTTGGGGGTGAATGGGTAAAAGAATTTTGGTCCGAACCTCGGGTTTTGACCAAGTAGGCCCGGGGTTAATTTTTTAATCTTTTGGAGAAAAATTTGGGAAATTTAATTTATGAAATATAATTGATTCCTTTAGTAATATTTGATGTTATTGAGTCATTTTTGAATAGATACGAGTGATTTGGAGGTGAATTCCAAAGGAAAAGATGTGATTGAGAATTTAGTGATCTTCGGAGCAAGGTAAGTGTTGTGTCTAACTTTGGCTTGAGAGAATAGGTATTGTGTGAGTAATTGCTACGTGTTTTGTTGTTGAATACGATGTATAGTTGAGGTGACAAGCATCTATGCATTGTGGTCGAGTCATAGCATGCGAGTGAAATTCCATTCTTGCAAATTTGTAGTCTTAAATCTTGTTATCCATGCTTATTGTTGTTGTTGAAAACTTGGGAGACTTGTATACGGTTCCACCAAGGTTGATAAAATTGTGAATATTGATTCGAGGTTGAGATGTTAAATTGTGAAAGTAATCATTGATGAAATATTAATTTCTTTGTGAAACTTCTCTCTATCTGTTGTTATTGATTCTGTGAATTGTGAGGAAGAGTGTAAAGCACGAAGGGTGATGCCGTGCGTGATTTATTTATACGGTGAGGAAGAGTGTAAAGCACGAAGGGTGATGCCGTGCATGCATTATTTATATTGTGAGGAAGAATGTAAAACACGAAGGATAATACCGTATATATTATGAGAGGTTTAAAGCACGAAGGGTGATGTCGTGTATATTATGAGAGGTTTAATGCATGAAGGGTGATGCCGTGTCGTTCTATTTATTTATTTGGTGAAGTTGAGAGTAAAAGCACGAAGGGTGATGCCGTGCAGTTTTCCTTGTTGTTTTAATTGTTCAATTCGTTTAAGGATTTTTGGTTTAATTCTGTCTTTTTATTATTCTCACTCTTTATGTTGTATTCCCCCACTATATGTTCCCTTACCATTATTTCTGCGTTATTTCTTTATTTACTGTTGTTGCCACTAGCATGATTATACTGTTCAGGTTATATATGGGTGTCTTGTCCTAGCCTCGTCACTACTTCGCCGAGGTTAGTCTTGACACTTACCAGTACATGGGATCGGTTGTACTGATGCTGCACTCTGTACTTTCTGTGCAGACTTTGATACCGGCTCAGGTTGATCGAGATTTTTCTATTGGTCCGCTGTCCGGAGACTCAAGGTAGATCTGTCGGCGTTCACAGACCTTGAAGTCCCCGTCTACCTTTTATATCACTGTTATTTTCTTTCATTCAGACAGTTGTATTCTTTTCAGACTATTACTTGTAGTAAATTCTAGAATGCTCGTGAATCGTGACTCCAGATCCGGGTGGTAGTAATTAATACAGTTTTACAAAATTTCGCACCTCTTATATTTCATCTTAGTTAATCATTGTTATTTACTGAATGGAAATAAGAAATTGGTTTAACGATTTTCTAACGTTGGCTTGCCTAGCAAGTGAAATGTTAGGCGCCATCATGGTCCCGTCGGTGGAAAATTTCGGGTCGTGACAACAACTAAATCCCAAATCAGGCGGTTACGCCACAAACAACGAGTATCATGTTTAAATAGTAGAAATAAGCCTACACATGATCTCTAGCATGAATCACAAAGTCACGTAGTTGTACCACATATAAAAACATGATATCACAATTTAGGGTATTAAACCAAGGCATCAAAATAGTCTAAACGCTACCCCAAGCACGGATAAACCCGGTGCACGCACATAGGCTCGACCCCTCGCATGTGCGCCACCCTTGACACGGGGACATCATCAATAATTCAAGCAACTAGTGCCTCAAACCAAATTTAGGAATAAGCCCAAGTCAATCCTCAGAAATAGCATTTTCTCAAAAAGTCACCTCCGGCCGACTCAAATCTAGTCAAAATAACTCAATAACATTAAACAATGATAAAGAAATCAATTTCAAACAATAAAGCTTCAATCTATACGAAAAATAGCAAAGTCAACCAAAAATTCAACACAGACCCGCTTCTCAAAACCCGATAAAACTCATAAATTCTGATAACTCATTCAAATACGAGTCCAACCATATAAGTTTCATCAAAATCCGACTCCGAATCAATCTTCAATTCTCAATTTTTCACTTTAAAAATGTTTTGCCAAAAATCCTAATTTCTCTCTCTTAGATTCACCATTCAAAAGGTAAAATCAAGGATGGAATCATGAATAATAATCAAATCCGAGTCAAGAATACTTAATCAAATCGGAATCGGGAATACTTACCCAATCCAAGTGGGTGAAAATCGCCTCAATCCGAGTTCCCTAGCTCCAAAAATTGTGAAATGAGCTTATAAAAAAATAGTCCAATATAAAGACTAATCTGGTCGCTAAAAGCCCAATTTTCGTCGCTAAAAGTATCAAATCTGGTCACTAAAAGTGCATACCAGAACCTGCTTGCACTAGCCATTTCTTTTTCACTAAAAAACTCTAACTCTCTCATACGAACTCGGCTCAATGCTATACCAACTCCGCTCGTTAAATAATTAACTCATGCTTGCGGTAAAAATCCAAGCGCGGCTAAGTGGAATTAGACCAAATATTTCAGATCATTCCTATAAATAATTATTAAACTCCCGAAAGTCTCAAAATCGAATATAGAACTAAAAATAGACCTTTGGATCATTACATGCTTATGCTCAAAACAATTCCAAAATACAAACACATTAAAAACCCATCCAAAACTCATTCGAGCCCATCGGGGCTCCGTCCAATCATTCTTACAAGTCTAAATACGTTAACCAAACTTATACAAAGGCTCAAAAAACAACAATTAACCTCAAAATCAATAATCGAAGATCAAATACATTCTCTTAACTTTTAAAACTTTAAACTTCGCCGAGCGCATCCGAATCACACTTAGACATTTCGAATTATAACCAAACTTTGCATACAAGTTCTAAATGATAAAACAAACATATTCCAAGTTCTGGAATAATAATCTGGACCCGATACCATCAAGGTCAACTCCCGGTCAAACTTGTGAACTCTCCAATTTTTTAAATTGTCAACTTTCAACAAATAGAGCCAAAACCTTCTAGGAGTATCCAAATTCAAATCCGGATATACGTTCAAGTCCAAAATCACCTTACGAATCTATAGAAACCATCAAATCACAAATCCGAGACCGTTAACACAAAAGTCAAACCTTGGTCAACTCTTCTAACTTAAAGCTTCCAAATTGAGAATTATTCTTTTGAATCAATCCCGAACTTCCCGAAAGTCTAACCCACCACGCATACAAGTCGTAATACATCAAATGAAACTACTCGAAATCTCGAATCACAAAATAAAATGTTAATTATCAAAACGACCGGCAGGTCGTTACAAAGCTCCAAATCTTGAATCCGCATCTGGTTGGTCTAGATTCTGACAGTTAAGATTGTAGCAGAAAATAATTCTTTTATACAAATGGACAGTCGGTTGGACAGTAAAAAAAATAGAAAAAATCACACTTGAATTTTTCAATCACTTTTCTCCATTTCAAAAGGGGGTCTACCGTTTTACAGAAGGATTCGATAGAAAATCAATGATTATTGATGTTACTGTTTCATTTGTTTAAGTATATGATATTGGAGATGAACTAGTTGAAATAGTTCATTCAACCTTCCTTTTTGAACATAAAGGTTGTGTATGAAAAAAAGTCTTCTGTTGGCCACTGAAATATATTATAATGCAAAAGAGTAAATTATGTTTAGTTAAAGTGACAATGGAACGAATTTGCATATCATCAGAGTAATTTAATATGGTATAACTGATCTCTTACCATTTATTTTAGATAATCAGTTAATACTTATTTATAAATAAGTTATTTTAAGTGCTTGAATTGTGTAAATATTGTATATGGGGTGAGTGTGTAGTAATTAAACTCAATACAAAGAAGCATGGCACGTTGATTACCCGCTGGGCCGGAACATTGAATTGGAAAGAATTCTTAGTTAGGGGGTCCATTAATTACAGATGTGATAACCTTAATGATGCCTAGTAATAAACAGGACATTTAGGACTGTTAGGAAACATAATCACATGGATATCTTTATCATGTTAGTTAAATCACAACTAAAAAACTTAATTATCTTATGTCATGTCAAGTTCTAGGACATCGAGTGATGATGACAAGAACATGAGGTTTGCTTACTATAAATGGAAGCTTAAAATCTCGTTAATAATGATTAGTGGTTAAACTACATCATTCAATTCATCAGTTTATCCTTCGATTAGTTATTTTAATAGGCTTAATGACGCAAGAAAAACGTATAAACAAAAGGGATTTTTAACTCACCTTTTTGTCAAATTGAAAAGAAAGGAGGGAATAAAAGAAAATAATGGAAATTGACTTTAAGAAGAAGGCAAGTCTGATTATCATTAGTGTTAATATAATATGTCTCTCCTTTATTTGACTTCCATTATCTAAAGCATATTATAAAGCCTTTAACCCCATCGATTACCAAAAGCTTTGTCGTTGAAATTGTTGGGTTTGTCCCCCCTTCTTAAATAATTACTTGGATGCCTTTATGCTTTGTAGGGGCAATTGTCAGAGGAATTCCGAATTTCTTCTCACATTTACATGATGATTTTTAATTTTTGGGAGAGAGCTTATGCCCTTAGATGAACTATTAGAGATTCTAATTGGTGGGAGAGGGGACTCCCTTTGAGTTGAGTCTTTTCAATCAATGTAAAATGCATAGAGAGGTGTCAAGTTCTCCATCGAGAAACCCTACCAATTTGCCCTAAAGTTGTCATGATAAACCCTTATTAGACAAGGTAAAGTGGTTTCTACAAGTATTAGACACATCTTTTTCAACATCTAATCCATCTCTTATCAAGTTCAATTCAATTAGAAGGGTACCACCTCTCATAATTCCTCATATACGTTCCAACCACCCCAGATATTCATGTTTCCTTGTCTTCTACTTTTCTTTTAGGCTTCCCCTCCCATTTTTTGCTCTCATGAGAAAAATATTTGAGTGTTCCGTGTCCACGCTCTTATTATATAATTTGGACAATTCTCAAAACCTCATGAATATACTTTATTTTGTAATTGAGTTAGCTACGCTCAAGATGCATAGATTTTAGAGTGAGACTTATCTATATTCTTGGTTACGTAACCAATGTTTATATACGCTCTAGATGTTCAGCTCTAGGCATACGACAAGTGTTTGACTGTGTCACACTTGTTGAAAGAATGAGATATCGCCATTTTATATGATTTAATGTCTCCTTATAAAAGTTTAATTTTTAGGCAATCCTCTACTTTAACTCCTTGAATTGAGTGAACATTGAGCTCGGCCCAAAATCCATTTTCTTTTAGAAATCCACAATGTAGCTAAAGCATGATGGAAGAAACACAATTATTGATCGAGTATCGAAAGGGTCTTGCCTTAGAGAAAGAGGCCCGTGGGCTGTGGACTGGAAGCAGTGGGAACATTCATTCTACTGACCTAAATTTGAAACTTGAAAGGCAAATTGAAGAATTTGTGCTTTGATTCGATCTTGTTTTAAATAATTCTATGTTCTTGTGTGTAAAAATTACTAATCGAGTAAAACCCACCTTTTTTTTTATTTTCAAAAAAATATTTTGATTTGATTTCATTTTCACCAAATAAAATCTGTTCCTTTTTAAAAAAACAAATACCTCTTTCCGGTATTTAGAAAACTTTTACCAAATAACTTCTCTAACCTAAATAATGATTAGAAAACTTTTCTCCGTTTCACTTTATATGATAATAATATTACTATATTATTTAGGGAGTCAAATATCTTCTGTTTGATCACAACTTTTTCATATGTATTGTTGTAGTAGTAATTCATATTTTTTTATTTTTTTATTTTTTCATAATGTAAATTTTATTTGTTTAAAAATAAGAAATCAGTATCTAAATAAAAATTAAAAAACAGAAAAAGTAACACTCTCTTTCATTCTTAAAAACAAAGGGAATAAAAAGATATCGAGTATATAGCATAGACTAGGCAGTGAATATCGGTAGCAGCCAAATCTTTTGGATGAGAAATAAGAAACAAAAAGGAAAAAGGCTCAGTCGAACTAGTCAATTTTGTGTCTTTTTAAGGATGCAGTAATCTACTCAATTTCAACGTCTTTACTTTATGGCAAGAGATAATGTTTGTGGAATTTCTTTCACCATCTCTGTCTACATAACGTAACTTGCCTATTAATGTGAAGTCTTTTGTGTTACTGTTATGCTCTTTTTTTGGGATGGTTTTCCATTATTTCATGTTTATCGTTCAGAAAATAAAACTACGAATGTACAATAGTCTATATTGTCTTAGTGTAAATAAAGTCTTTTTCATAAAAATAGTTGCTTATGAGGAAAATTATTTATTTATTTTATGCCGGCCTTTTGGTGTGTGTGTGGGGGGAGTGAGAGCAAGGGCGGACCTAGGTTTGTTCAAGCGGTTCAGCACCGTCCTCTAAAAAAAATATACTATTTTTACATGTAAATTATTTTTTCAAGCACTAAAATAAAATAAAATAATAAACGTTTAACCAACTTGACAAAAAGTGAAGCACGATGCAATAGTTCAAGCGGGGTCATCAAGAGTGGAGTCTTAGCTCCTTCCCTTTCACGTATAGTTTAGTTTTTCCAAAGACGGATAGATTTAAAAGACCCACGAACCAACTTTACCATTTCAGTCTTTGGAAGATTTATTTAAGAATGAAATTATTGAGATGAATCTTTTAAAGACCTAATGTCTAAGATATTATACCATTTATTATATATTTCTTAATTTATTTTTTCCTTTTTGATAGGGTATTCTTCTATCTGAATTTCACACTTGTTTATTTGAAATCTCATAAAGTATTATTGCCTCTTTCTCGTGGTTGACCAAACACTTATTTTTTATTTACTATTATTTGCTTAAATATAGAACATTTTCATAGTCCCAAAATTCTTATATTAAGGAAGTTATTAATCTTGATTAATATATAGTTCTCTTCTACTTGTTATTAAATACAATAATTAGCTTGTCAAGATAAAATAAAAACTAGAGTTTGTAAAATTTAAGCAAATAAGTAGAATTTAGTATTTTGGTATCGATTAAATTGATGTTTGTTAAATGAAATTATTAAAAAAATTATAAAATTTAATAAATTATTAAATTTAAGAAAGTAAATATAAATTTGTCAAAATTTATCTTTATAAGTTTTTAAAAGGCGACCTCAAAATACGAAAAAAAAAAAAAAAAGAGTAGCGAGCAAAACTTTTAGGAAAAAAATCAGGAATACTTATAGAAATTGAAATAATTATCCTCGCCTTCCCAAACCAAAATATATACCCGACCCCAGCAACATTTGGGTTATCGGGGATGACTTTAACTTCCAGCTTATCGAAGGTACAATTAGTGATGTTTACACCTTTTCTTTACTCCCAAACAATTTTTGTCACTTTTTTTTTTTTTCATAATATGATTTCATTTACTTTTTTGGATCCTTTCTTTTCAACTTTTTAAATTTGTTTTCTCTATATCAATAAAAAAAGTTAACTCATATAGCATACGTTTTATTTTAAAAATATTTTTGGACATCAATTATCATAAAATAACTAATACAATATGCCTTTTTCCTTTCATTTTTAGCTTGTTATTTAAAAAATATGTGAATTAATGTAAATATTTCTAACATATTGTATACTAAAACAATATATCAATATAACAAGATAGAAAATTAGCATAATAAGACGACATATTATATATAATACTATTTTATGTGTACTCCTACCTGTACTTGTGGTGTAGTGAATACATTCATGAAACTCCATCAAACACCTCATTTGAGAAAAAAAAATTCGAAAACTCTGGTAAATTTTTGAAATAGAATTCAGTTGAATTTTTTTAAAATTTTTAAAAAGGACTAAATTGCAATAGTATAGTGTTGCATTATATTATATAATATAGCAATATATTTTTGTAATATTGATGGCAGGCTAGAATCCCATGTTTTAGTCGTAGTTTGCACTCGAATTGCTGCATTTTACTTGTGTTTGAGCTTAAATATTAGTGTATTGCACTTATTATGTGTTTTATGCCTTGCAGAAAATAATTCCGAGCTATTAAAATAATCTGGAGCTAATTTAAACAAGTTGGAGCTTTGAAGTCTAAGTAAAAGCTCAAAAAATTATGTTGGGATCACGTTCGGGGGTCCAGGACCAAGTCTGAATATCAAAAAGTGAGAAAAGAAATTACTTTGAGAAAATTGCACTATCGCGCCGCGGGGCTCAAAGCCCTAGTGCAAAATTCTTGCAAAGTGAAAAAATCAACTCTTTGAAAATCCTCACTAATATGGCGCATGGGGCGGCACATGGGGCGCTGCGCCAGTGTATTCTCGCAGTCCAAATTGTCTCACTTCGACTTGGAAAGGGTAGTTTCGTCTGGTCTCATTCTTACAAGACATAAGTACACCAGAAACACGATTTTGAGAGGACTTTTGACCTTGGAAGCTTTGGGAGAGCATTGGAGGTTACAAGACACATAATTTCATACTCTTTCCATCAATTCAATACGGGACTTTAGATTGTAGCGCTATATTGATATTTTCTTATTCTTTAATTATATTTGTGGTAACTTCCTCCATGATTATAGAGTATTTTATCTTAGGGTTTGACGGATATAGGGTTTTGATAAATATTTGTGGATTTTAACTCTAGTTCTTTTCTTGAATTCGATTATGGAGCTTTGAATTGATTGTAAGTTTATTCACCAGTTTATTTAACCGAAAGAGGAATATTTTGGTGATTATCTTTGCATTATATTGTTTGGTTTAATTTAGTAATTCTTTTAAGTAATCGAAAGAGCTTGTTGAATTATTTATTATCTCAAGTTAGGAGAATATTCGAGAGACGTTTTCCTGAAAACTAATCCATTAACGCATGCTTGCATATGTTCACGGTGCTTATATTAGTTCATCTCGTATAGTTAAGATTTAATCGATAGAGGAGTCTTGTTTACACGTTTGAACTAATCATTGAGTGATTTCGTGAGAATTATTAGAACTTTAGAGTGAATTGAATTAGAGTTAGATCCCAAATAGCTATCTTGCACCTATCATGTCACGACCCTTATTTCTCCCATTGATATTTTAGTGTGCTCAACTCTTGTCTTCTAGTGATCAATTGTTAATTATTTTAGTTTCATAGTTAATTTTAGTTATTAATCACCCCAACCAATGTGTTAATCATCTTGAATAACGTTAAGCTAGAAATTACTTGAACATTATTTAAATCCAATCCTTGTGGAGACGATAATTTTACTATACTATCTTTAACTAGCGAGCATTAATTTCATGTTGTGTTTTGTGCTCGTCAAAGTTTTGTGCCGTTACCGGGGATTGGCAATCAATAGTGTTCAAAATAGTATTTGGTGCTAATTCAGGAATTTATTTTATTTTATTCTTCACGAGTTTCTCTTCCGTGTGTAAGCAACATGTTATGTTCGTGGTGTATGACTCGATCTTCTTCAAATGAAGTAATACCTTACAAGCCGGAGTTGGAAAACACCTGCGACAACCGAGGATAGAGAAAGAGCTCAGTGGAAATGTATTGGGCATTTTTAAACCCTAGAACACATGGCTAATAACAGTGACAACGAGGTAGATTTGGCTGCAAGAGAGGCAGCTCAGCATAGAGAAGAAATTGCACTGATAGCAGCTGAGGCAACTCGTAGAGTTGCTGATGAGACCGTTGAAGACAATGAGGGTCGAAGATTCAATCTAAATCGACCCTTAGTTGAACACCAGTTCGAGAATACGGTACCCATACTTGGCAGAGCATTGGGTGATTATGCCAGACCAGTCTACAATCAGAGACTGTCCAGTTTCATACCTCCACCAATAATATCAAATAATTTCTAGTTGAAGCAAGGCTTGCTTCAGACTATCCAGTACAATTGTGTCTTCAGAGGAAAGGTGAATGAAGATCATAACACCCACTTGATGGATTTTGAGGAAATCATGAACACCTTCCAGTACAACGGAGTGTCAAAAGATGCAATATACTTAAGAGCATTCCCCTTTTCATTAAAGGATGACATGAAGCACTGGCTTCGTAGCTTACCAACGGGGTCGATCAGGACATGGGAAGATATGACTAAAACGTTTCTTGACAAATACTTCTTATCTACAAAAACAGTGAAATTCAGAAGGTAAAACCACAACTTCTCCCAAACGGACACTAAAACAGTCTTCGAGGCTTGAGAAAGATTTGAGGAGATAGTGAGAAAGTGTCAGCATAATGGGATTGAATTATGGATGCAACTCCAGGACTTTTGGGATGGACTGACACCCCCCTTACGACGAACTCTGAACACTGTAGTTGGAGGTCCTTTAATGAACAAGACTCCTGAGGAGATTGTGGCAATTCTTGATGAGCTCTCTGAAGATGCTAACCAGTGGCCTGCTGAGAATAATGATAGAAGAAAATCAGTTGGGGTTCATCAAATAGATTCTAACACATCAATGCAAGCCCAACTAGATTCCATAGCGAACGAGATAAGAAAGTTGACCTTAGCCAATGTCCAGAGCCAACCATCACCAGTTTGTGATTTATATGGAATGGGTCATCCAACGTATGAGTGTCAGTCCTCAATTGCAGAAGAAGTGCTAAATGTTGTGGGAAACTTTGATAGAGGCAACTATCAGAGTGGTAATAATTTTAACTCTATGGGATAGAGGCACTCAGGCTTTTCTTGGAGTTCACCAAGTGGTAGCCTGAACTCATGGCAGCAGAATAACACTAGACCCCAGGGACATGGAGCTCCATGTTTTCAAAATCAGTAGAGGCAGAAATATTAGCCTCCATAGTCTAATCAGTCTAGCGTTGAAGATCTGATGAATGCCTTTATTATTAAAACAGATGAGACACTTGAAACCCATGGCTTAGCTATACGAGAACATGGCGCATCTATCATAGAACTGGGCACGACTTTTCGAAACTTGGAAAGACAGGCGGGGCAACTAGCTATTCTATTATCTGAAAGGGTTCCAGGAACTCTCCCTACTGATACTGAGAGAAATCCAAAAGAGACAATAAATTTAGTGTCTTTGAGGAGTGGGCACGAATTGGAGGAACCCATAGCAAAGAAAAAGGGTGAATTAATTGAAGGACATATGGAGATTGTGGAGGAGTAAAAAAATGATAACATTCAAAAAGGTGTAGGAATGGATGATGATGGTCTGAAGAAGAAGGGGGAGACTAGAGCTCAAAAAAAGAAAAAGGACGAGGTTGCAACAAATGAGGAGATTGAAGAAAGAAGAGAAAAGCTCGACAAAATATTTGAGTGCTTTTTAGAAGTGCTCAAGTAGGTGCACGTGAATATACCTTTCACAGAGGTGCTTTCACAGATGCCAGCTTATGCTAAAGTTTATATGGAGATATTGTCCAAGAATCAAAAAGTGGAAGAGACATCGGTGGTCAAGCTCATAGAGTATTGTAATGCCATCCTATAAAATAAGCTCCCTCAAAAGTGTAGAGATCCAGGGAGTTTTACTATACCTTGCTCTTTAGGACGTACTAAATTTAAAAATCTTTGTGTAATTCATGTGCTTCTATTAATCTTGTGCTTTTGTCTATTTTTAGGAAATTAGAGGGAGAGATTGGAGAAATCAAGTCGATACCTGTGTCTTTGCAGCTGGCGGATCAGGCCACAATCATACCTGAAGGAAGATTGGAAGATGTGCTAGTTCAGGTGGACAAATTTGTGTTCCCTGTGGACTTCAACATGGTGAATATGGAGGAGAATAAGGAGGTCTCTCTGATTTTAGGAAGACCCTTTTTGGCTATGGGTAGAACAATTCTGGATATTCAGGAAAGGCAGCTCATGCTTAGAGTGAGGGAAGAAAGGCAAATTTTCAAGATGGAAGGAGAAAGGGGGGTCCTGAAGGAGCAAACTCGAAAGAGTGAAACGGATAAGTGTGGGGTATACCCAAAGAAGACAGAAAAAAAGCTTTCATCATGGATGTGTGCACTGGGTCGGGCATGCAAAAGAGATCCCGACTTTGATTCTGACCCCGACTAGATGAATCAGGGATGTTTCCTTTACCTATTGCTTTTCATTTGTGTGTCGTGAGGACATGCCACAATTTAAAGTGTGGGGTGGGGAAATGTAAATATGTACATGAGTTTTTGTTTTCATTTCTTTTGATTGAATTTTTGTTTTTGACTTTTTCCGACGAGGGATTTCCTCGACTATCTTCTTGAGGGATCAAAGTTGAAGAAAAAAAAATATTTTGATTTTTTAGGTACTGTAACAATCCCCTCTTGATTTTTCTTTGTGTCGCGGTTCTTTCTAAGGGTTTTTTTTTAATCGGGCGTAGTTAGTTTTTCTTTTATTAGGAATAGTGAAGTATTGTGCTATGTATTAAATGGAGATGATTTTTCTTGACACTGTTGTTCCTTGAGAGTAGTGAGTGCCTTGGCTCAGTTCTTGATTCATGTATTGTAGTGCCTTAAATTGTTTGATTTTGACTTTGCTTAACTGTTTTGACTAGAGAGTCGGGATAGATCCGATCCTGAGTGAGTTATGTGCCATGTATGAGTGAGGTTTTGTTGGTATTCTATGCATGTTAGTTGATGTCTAGAAGTGATATAGACATTTATTTGTTGAACCAATTATATGTCTGTGACCCACCTAATTGTTGTGTATCTTAGTTAGCCCCTTTGATCTTGTAATCCTACTTCTTTGGCAACCACACAGCAAGCCTGATCCACTTTGTTTGAATTAACTATCTGTTTGAACCTTTTACCTCTCTTGAGCACTTGAAATTATTATGAGCTTGTGAAAGCTAAAGTTGAGGTATGGTCGGATTTTTGAGTGGAACTATTGAAAAAGGAGAAAGGTGCATTAGTTGAAAACATTATGAGAGCCACTTTGTAGGGAATTGAAAAGAAAAGGAGTGAGTGTACTTGAAAACAAAAAATAATTAAAACTTTGAAAAGAAAAAAAATGGTTCCTTGTCAGTGGTAATTCTCATCTTGTTTGTGCTTAAATTTATTGGGAGCGTGATGCTATTATTTATGAAGGGTAGGGTTTGGTTCAACATAAATATGGCGTTTAAATTGTGAAATTATATGTATTAAAGTTCTCAAGGAGGTGTAGTCACTATATCTATAGGTATCCTACCTGTCCCGCAACTCACATTACAACCAAATTAAAGTCCTACTTGATCTTTGACTAAATGTGCTCAATTAGTAGAGTATTACACTATGGGAAAGCATATGGTACGTTTTTTGTGGCACGTGAATTCTATTTCTGAGAGTGAGGTGAATTCTTTCTAACTTAAGTTCCTATTTGTTCTTGAATTGTATTATGTGTGGAACTACTCTCTATTATTTGAGTGAGGACACATGATTTGCGAAGGAAAGATAATATCTTTCGTCTATGTGTTAGAGTAAGTGAGCGGGTTGTGAAACAAATACATGGTGCTTTTGAGTCGAGTTTTGAGGCTAGGATGTTATGATAGGGTGCGTAGTCGGCTTTAAATTGTAACGACCAGGCCGGTCGTTTCGAGAGTCATAGCCCCGTTTCCCCCATTTGTGCTTCTTTATGTGTTATTTAGCATATTATGTTATATCGGGTTGGTTGGTTCGGGTCTGGAGCAGTTTCGGAGTGGAATGAGATACTTAGTCTCTTGTTTAGAACCTTAAGTTGGAAAAGTCAATTGGATGTTGACTTATGTGTAAACAATCTCGAAATTTAATTTTGACGGTTTCGTTAGCTCCGTAAGGTGATTTTGGACTTAAGAGCGCATCCGGAATATAATTTGGAGGTTCGTGGTAGAATTATGCTTGAATTGGCGAAATTGGAAATTTGGCAATTTTTGGTCGGCAGTGGAAAGTTTGATATCGGGGTCGAAATAGAATTTCGGAAGTTGGAGTAGGTTCGTAGTGTCATTTGGGACGTGTGTGCAAAATTTGAGGTTGCCGAATTTGGAAAAATTTAGAAGTTCTTAGGCTTGAATCCGAGGGTAATTTGGTGTTTGGATGTTGTTTTGAGTGATTCGAAGGTTTGACTAAGTTTGTATGTTGATATATAACTTGTTGGTATTTTTGGTTGAGGTCCCGAGGGCCTCGGGGTGATTTCGGGTGGTTAAAGGATTTGTCGAAGTTGGAAAATGCAACTGAAGCTGCTGCTTCTGCTATTTCTGCACCTGCGGAAGGAAGAGTCGCAGGTGCGAGGCCGCTGGTGCGCATGGGAAGTCCGCAGAAGCGGGCAGTGCTGGGCTAAGCAAGATGCGCAGGTGCGAATTGGAGGTCGCATCTACGAGCCCGCAAGTGCGAAACCTGGGGCGCAGATGCGGAAAGGAGGGCACTGGGCAGGCTCGTAGAAGCGGAAGTGTTGCGCAGGAGCGCGCCCGTAGGTGCAGGCATTTGGCCGCAGATGCGAATGTGCTAGGCAGAAAAGCCCCAGCTCGTGGTTTTGTCTTCATTTTTCAATTTTTGGATTTGAGAAACTCGGGAAAGAGGCGATTTTTCGAAGGTTTTCAAGGAGCAACGTTGGGGTAAGTGATCCTAACCCATAATGGTATAAATTTCGTGATTCTATGTCTTTGTTCATCATTAATTAGTAGGATTTTGGAGTGAAAATGAAGGGTTGGGGCTTGGGATTTTAGAGAATTTAAATTAAGGATTTGGGGGACCAAACGATGTCGGATTTTGATGAATTTTGTATGTATGGACTCGTGAGTGAATGGGCTTTCTAGTTTTATAAATTTTTTCGGATTTTGAGACGTGGGCCCGGGGGCCGGGTTAGACAATTTTGGGTTTTGGACTAATTTGATAGTTTTTCTTGTGGAATTCATTCCATTAGCGTATATTAATGGTATTGTACTGATTGTGAATAGATTCTGAGCATTTGGAATCCAAGTCGAGAGGCAAGAGCATTGCGGGGTAGAGATTTGACCGGTTTGAGGTAAGTAACGATTGTAAATCTAGTCCTGAGGGTATGAAACCCCGGATTTCATATCATTCTACTATTTTGAGGTGACGTACATGCTAGGTGACGGGCGTGCACTGTTGGGGATTGTGACTTGGTCCGTCCCATAGAAACTGTGAAGTTGCATATTTTGTTGAAACTATATGATACTTATATGTTTTAGAAAGAATTTCTGTAAATTAGGCTGAATCCCATGTTTTGGGCCTTGTGCCAGTGCTGTTTGGACCCTTAGGGGCCTTTTCTTACTATCCCCTCACTATTTTCGATTGAAAATCTATACTCAGTCATGGTTATACTTGTTTACTGTATAACTCAGTTTTATGACTCTATTTTGATGCATATAAATGTTGTTTTGGGCTGAATGCCCTATTTTTACTGAAATGCCCGAGTGGCTTGAGAGGTTTATGACTGAGTGGGGCCGAGGGCCTGATTTGTGAGGATATTTATGGGCTTGGGCTGCATGCCGCAGCATGTTTGATATAGGCCGAGGGCCTGAGTGATTTATGCCATGATTTGACTTGATATAGCGCTTGGGGTGAAGGAGCCCCTCCGGAGTCTGTACACACCCCCAGTGAGCGCAGGTACCTACTGAGTGCGAGTGCCGAGTGCTGAGTGACTGGGAGGCATGAGTGATTATGAGGTATGCCCGAGTGGCATGAGTGATTGTGAGGTATGCCCGAGAGGTATGAGTGATTGTGAGGTTTGCCCGAGGGGTTGTATACGAGTGATTGTGATGTATGCCCGAGGGACTGTTGTTTATGATTTCATCATTTTTGCTCACCTTTTCATTGAGCCTCTGTTTGAAAACTGTTGAAAAATATCTTAAAATGATTTTTTCGGAACTGGGTTTAAACGAGATGTTTTGATTCAATTCCTGATTTTAAAAGCATGTGGTATTTTATTGAGATTTCATGATATGAACTTTTTATGCGTTATTGCTCGTCACTACTGCTCAGACTTTATTTATTATTGTTACTTACTGATTTGGAATACTCACGTTACTCCCTGCACCTTGTGTGAAGATCTAGGTGTAGTTGGTCACGATAGCGGTTGTTGATTATTCTGGTTGCAGATTCTCGCGGGGATAGCAAAGTAGTTGCTTGGCGATCGCAGCCCCTGCTCTTCTCTCTCTAATCTTCCTTTAGTTGTATTTAGCTACTTTCTAGACTATGTTAGCATTGATATTGTCAGACAAATGATAGTAGATTCTCATGACTAGTGACACCCCGATGTCGGGCTTTTCTTTTTCGCACTTTTATTTTGATTTGAACTCCTTTATGAAGGTTTTTATGTTAAATAGCATTGAAATTATCTTTGAAATGAACATATCGGTTTGTTTTGGAAATGAGTCGGCTTTCCTAGTTCCATGATAGGCGCCATCACGACAGGGGTTAGTTTGGGTCGTGATAGATTGGTATCAGAGCCTAGGTTACATAGGTCTCACGAGTCATGAGCGGGTTTTGTAGGGTCTTGCGGATCGGTACGGATACATCTGTACTTATCTTCGAGAGGCTGCAGAACCTTTAGGAAACTCCACATTCTTGAATTCTTGTCGTGCGAATCTGTTGATTTTAGTAGCTAAACATATGTTGTTTCATTCTCTCACAGATGGTGAGGACTCGTGCTACCGGTTAGGAGGGCCAGCCACCAGTACCACCAGCCAGAGCCGTGAGAGGCCGAGTCCGCGGTAGAGGCCGTGGTAGGGGCAAAGGTGCAACCCGTACAGTAGCTAGGGCAGTACCTGCAGATCAACCAGTTGTCCCAGGTTAGGACCAGGTTCTAGTTGTTGATGCACCAGCTAAGGCACCACCTGTGCCTATTGTGATTCCAGGCCTTCAGGAGGCCCTAGCTCAGATTCTGACAGCATGTACCGGCCTTGCTCATGCGGTCTCTATTTCGACGGCCGCAACCACTTCTCAGGCCAGGGGAAGCACTCAGACTCCCATCGCTCGCACATTCGAGCAGGTTATTCAGGGACTTCAGACACCGGAGGCACCACCAGCCCAGCCGGTTGCAGCTACACAAGATTATGTGGTTCATGCTATGCCTGAGGATGATCAGTGTAGGTTGGAGAGGTTTGGGAGACTCCAGCCACCACCTTTCAGTAGCACACAAAGAGAGGATGCTCAGGACTTCTTGAATAGGTGTCAGAGGATACTCCGTACTGCTGGTATTCTGGAGACTTGTGGGGTCTCACTCACTACTTTTCAGTTCTCCGGGGTTGCATTCAGATGGTGGGAGACTTACGAGAGGCGTAGGCCTGTTGGCACAACAACCCTTACTTGGCAGCAGTTCTCCGTGGTCTTTTTGGAGAAGTTCGTGCCTCGATCCCACAGAGAGGAGCTGCATAGATAGTTTGATAGGCTTCGCCAAGGTAATATGTCTATGACACAGTACGAGATACGGTTCTCCGAGTTGGACCGTCATGCGATCTGGTTGGTTCCCATGGACAGGGAGAGGATCATGAGGTTTATTGATGGTCTCACTTTTCAACTACAGTTGCTTATGACCAGAGAGAGGGTGTCTAGTGCTACCTTTGATGAGGTTGTCAACATTGCTCAACAGATTGAGATGGTTCGCGGTCAGGAGAGGGTTGAGGGGGAGGCCAAGAGGCCTCGTGGTCAAGGTGGATTTAGCGGTGCTCCTTTTAGGGGTCAGTTTCAGCACGGTAGAGGTCATCATTTCAGACAGGCTCAGTCAGTTCGGCCATTTCAGTATGGTGCATCATCTGGCCATGGTTCTCACAGTTCTCATCGGGGCCACTCGTCACTTAGTGCCCTTCCACTTCAGAGTTCGTCCCGTGCTCCACCAGTTCAGGGCTCATCTATGCTAGGATCTTCTACTAGTTATCCTGGTGCTAGGGGTTCCCTTCAGTTCCCGCCACCAGCACCAGGGAGTTGTTTTGAGTGTGGGGAGTTTGGGCATATGTGGAGGCAGTGTCCTCATCGTCATGGAAGTCTATCTCAGTAGAGGAGTCAGCCTTTGACTTCAGCACCAGTTACTTCACCACCCGCCCAGTCAGCTCGGGGTGGAGGTCAATCAACTAGGGGTCACCCTAGAGGGGGAGGTAGATCAGGGGGTGGCCAAGCCCGTTTCTATGCCCTCCCTGCAAGACCAGATGTTATTGATTTAGATGCGGTGATTACAGGTATTGTCTTAGTTTGTCACAGAGATGCCTCAATATTATTCGACCCTGGTTCCATTTCTTCATATGTTTCCTCGTATTTCGCCCATTTTCTGGATATGCCTCGTGAGTGTTTAGTTTCATCTATTCATGTATCTATTCCTGTAGGTGATACTATTATTGTGGACCGCATATATCGGTCATGTGTGGTGACTATTGGGGGTATGGAGACCCAAGTGGACCTTTTGCTGCTCAGTATAGTTGACTTTGATGTGATATTGGGTATGGATTGATTATCTCCATGTCATGCTGTTCTAGATTGTCACGCTAAGACGCTGACGTTGGCTATGCCGGGGATTCCGAGGGTTGAGTGGAGCAGTTCTTTAGATTATGTACCAAGTAGGGTGATTTCATATTTGAAGGCTCAGCGCATGGTAGAGAAGGGTTGCCTATCGTACTTGGCTTTTGTGAGGGATGTTAGTGCAAAGACTCCTGTCATTGATTCTGTTCCAGTGGTACGTGATTTTCCGGATGTGTTTCCTGCAAACCTGCCGGGCATGCCGCCTGACAGGGATATTGACTTTGGTATCGATTTGGTGCCGGGCACTCCACCCATTTCTATTCCACCATATCGTATGGCACCGGCGGAGTTGAAGGAATTGAAAGAACAACTTCAGGAACTCCTTGATAAGGGGTTTATTCTGCCTAGTGTGTCACCTTGGGGTGCACCGGTTCTATTTGTGAAAAAGAAGGATGGTTCCATGAGGATGTGCATTGATTACAGGCAGTTGAACAAGGTCACAGTCAATAACAAGTATTCTTTGCCTCGTATTGATGATTTATTTGACCAGCTTCAGGGAACGAGGGTGTTCTCCAAGATTGATTTGAGGTCCGGTTATCACCAGCTGAAGATTCGAGATTCAGATATTCTTAAGACAACTTTCAGGACCCGATATGGCCATTATGAGTTCTTAGTGATGTCTTTTGGGCTGACCAATGCCCCAGTAGCGTTCATGGATTTGATGAATGGTGTATTCCAACCCTATTTGGACTCATTCGTTGTTGTATTCATTGATGACATCCTGGTGTACTCTCGTAGCCAGGAGGAGCACGCTCAGCATTTGAGGATTGTATTATAGAAATTGAGGGAGGAGAAACTTTATGCAAAGTTCTCCAAGTGTGAGTTTTGGCTCAGTTCAGTAGCATTCTTGGGGCACATGGTGTCCAGTAAAGGTATTCAGGTGGATCCGAAGAAGATAGAGGCGGTGCAGAGTTGGCCTAGACCATCCTCAGCCACGGAGATTACGAGCTTCCTTGGTTTGGCGGGTTATTACCGTCGCTTTGTGGAGGGATTTTCATCTATTGCATCGCCCTTGACCAAATTGACCCAAAAGGGTGCTCCATTCATGTCGTCAGACGAGTGTGAGGAGAGCTTTCAGAAGCTCAAGACTACTTTGACCACAACTCCAGTGTTAGTTCTACCAACAGCTTCAGGTTCTTGCACTGTGTATTGTGATGCCTCGAGGATAGGCATTGGTTGTGTTTTGATGCAGGAGGGTAAGGTGATTGCCTATGCCTCACACCAGTTGAAGACCCATGAGAAGAACTATCCTATCCATGATCTTGAGTTAGCAGCCATTGTTCATGCCTTGAAGATTTGGCGTCATTATTTGTATGGAGTTCATTGTGAGATCTATACTGATCACCGGAGTCTGTAATATCTGTTCAAGCAGAAGGATCTTAATTTGCATCAGCGGAGATGGTTGGAGCTTCTTAAGGACTATGATATCACTATTTTATACCATCCGGGCAAGGCCAATGTGGTGGCCGATGCTTTGAGTCGCCGAGCGGAGAGTTTTGGGAGTTTAGCATATCTTCCAGTAGCAGAGAGACCTTTGGCATTGGATGTTTAGGCCTTAGCGGACCAGCTTGTGAGATTGGACATTTTAGAGCGTAGTCGGGTATTGGCTTGTGTGGTCTCCAGGTCTTCTCTTTTTGACCGTATCAGGGAGCATCAGTATGATGACCCCCACTTGCTCGTTCTTTAGGACAGGGTTCGGAGAGGTGATGCTAGGGATGTGATTATTGGTGATGACGGCGTGTTGAGGTTGCAGGGCCGGATATGTGTGCCTAATGTAGATGGGCTTTGAGAGTTGATTCTTGAGGCCCACAACTTTCGGTATTCCATCCATCCGGGTGCCGCGAAGATGTACCAGGATTTGAGGCAGCACTATTGGTGGAGGTGGATGAAGAATGATATAGTTGGGTTTGTGGCTCGGTGTCTCAACTATCAGCAAGTTAAGTATGAACATCAGAGACCGGGTGGCTTGCTTCAGAGATTAGAAATCCCAGAGTGGAAGTGGGAGCGGATCACCATGGACTTCGTAGTTGGGCTCCAACGGACTTCGAGGAGGTTCGATGCTATTTGGGTGATTGTGGATCGGCTGACCAAGTCCGCGCACTTCATTCCAGTTGGTACTACTTACACTTCAGAGCGGTTGGCTGATATTTACATCTGAGAGATCGTTCGCCTGCATGGTGTCCCAGTTTCCATAATTTCTGATAGGGGTACTCAGTTCACATCGCAGTTTTGGAGGGCCGTGCAGCGAGAGTTGGGTACTCAGGTTGAGTTGAGCACAACGTTTCACCCTCAGACGGACGGGCAGTCCGAGCGCACTATTCAGATATTGGAGGACATGTTACGTGCTTGTGTCATTGACTTTGGGGGTTCATGGGACCAGTTTCTGCCACTCGCGGAGTTTGCATATAACAACAGTTATCAGTCGAGTATTCAGATGGCTCCGTACGAGGCTTTATATGGGAGAAGGTGTAGATCTCCGGTTGGATGGTTTGAGCCAGGTGAGGATAGGCTCTTGGGTACAGACTTGGTCCAGGATGCATTAGATAAGGTGAAATCGATTCAGGAGCGGCTTCGCACTGCGCAGTCTGAGCAGAAGAGTTATGTGGATAGGAAGGTCCGTAATGTATCTTTCATGGTTAGGGAGAAGGTTTTGCTGAAGGTATCACCTATGAAGGGTGTTATAAGGTTTTGGAAGAGGGGCAAGTTGAGCCCCCGGTTCATTGGGCCTTTTGAGGTGCTTCAGAGGATAGGGGAGGTGGCTTATAAGCTTGCCTTGCCACCCAGCTTGTCGAGTGTGCATCCAGTGTTTCATGTTTCCATGCTCCGGAAGTATATTGGAGATCCGTCCCATGTTTTGGATTTCAGCACGGTTCAGTTGGAGGGTGATATGACTTATGATGTGGAGCCGGTGGCTATTTTGGATCGGCAGGTTCGAAGGTTGAGGTCAAAGGATATAGCTTCAGTGAAGGTGCAATGGAGAGGTCAGCCTGTGGAGGAGGCTACCTGGGAGATCGAGCGGGAGATGCGGAGCAGATATCCATGCTTATTCGAGACTCCAGGTATGTTTCTAGACCTGTTCGAGGATGAACGGTTGTTTAATAGGGGGAGGATGTAATGACCCGGCTGGTCGTTTCGAGAGTCAGAGCCCCGTTTCCCCCATTTCTGCTTCTTTATGTGTTATTTAGCCGTATTATGTTGTATCAGGTTGGTTGGTTCGGGTCTAGAGTGGTTTCAGAGTGGAATGAGACACTTAGTCTCTTGTTTAGAACCTTAAGTTGGAAAAGTCAACTAGACGTTGACTTATGTGTAAACAATCTCGGAATTTAATTCTGACGGTTCCGTTAGCTCCGTAAGGTGATTTTGGACTTAGGAGCGCGTCCGGAATGTAATTTGGATGTTCGTGGTAGAATTAGGCTTGAATTGGCGAAATTAGAAATTTGGCGATTTTCGGTCGGCAGTGGAAAATTTGATATCGGGGTCGGAATGGAATTTCAAAAGTTGGAGTAGGTTCGTAGTGTCATTTGGGACGTGTGTGCAAAATTTGAGGTCATTCGGACATGATTAGATTGGTTTCGGCATCGTTTGCCGAATTTGAAAAAATTTAGAAGTACTAAGGCTTGAATCCGAGGGTAATTTGGTGTTTGGATGTTGTTTTGAGTTATTCGAAGGTTCGACTAAGTTTTTATATTGATATATGAGTTGATGGTATTTTTGGTTGAGGTCCCTAGGGCCTCGGGGTGATTTCTGGTGGTTAACGGATTTGTCGAAGTTGGAAAATGCAACTGAAGCTGCTGCTTCTGCTACTTCCGCACCTACTGGTGCGCATGGGAAGTCCGCAGGAGCGGACAGTGCTGGGCTAGGTAGGATACGCAGGTGCGAATTGGAGGTCACATCTGCAAGCCCAAAAGTGCGAAACCTGGGGCGCAGATGCGAAAAGGAGGGCGCTGGGCAGGCTCGCAGAAGCGGAAGTGTTGCGCAGGAGCACGCCCGCAGGTGCAGAACCTGGGGCGCAGATGCAAATGTGTTGGGCAGAAAATCCCCAACTCGTGGTTTTGTCTTCATTTTTCACTTTTTGGATTTGAGAAACTCGGGAGAGAGGCGAGTTTTCGAAGGTTTTCAAGGAGCAACGTTGGGGTAAGTGATCCTAACCCATAACGGTATAAATTTTGTGAATCTATGGCTTTGCTCATCATTAATTTGTAGGATTTTGGAGTGAAAATAAAGGGTTAGGGCTTGGGATTTTGGAGAATTTAAATTAAGGATTTGGGGGACCAAACAATGTCGGATTTTGATGAATTTTGTATGTATGGACTCGTGAGTGAATGGGCTTTCCTGTTTTGTAAATTTTGTCCGATTTTGAGACGTGGGCCCGAGGGCCAGGTTGAGCCCATTTCAGATTTTGGGCTAATTTCATAGTCTTTCTTGTGAAATTCATTCAATTAGCGTATATTAATGGTACTGTACTGATTGTGAATAGATTCTGAGCATTTGGAGGTCTAGTCGAGAGGCAAGAGCATTGCATGGTAGAGATTTGACCGGTTTGAGGTAAGTAACGATTGTAAATCTAGTCCTGAGGGTATGAAACCCCGAATTTCATATTATTCTATTATTTTGAGGTGACACACATGCTAGGTGATGGGCGTGTGGGCATGCACTGTTGGGGATTGTGACTTGGTCCGTCCCGTAGCAACTGTGAAGTTGCATATTTTGTTGAAACTATATGATACTTATATATTTTAGAAAGAGTTTCTGTAAATTGGGTTGAATGCCATGTTTTGGGCCTTGTACCAGTGCTGTTTGGACCCTTAGGGGCCTTTTCTTACTATCCCCTCACTATTTTCGATTGAAAATCTATACTCAGTCATGGTTAAACTTGTTTACTGCATAACTCAGTTTTATGACTCTATTTTGATGCATATAAATGTTGTTTTGGGCTGAATGCCCTGTTTTTGCTGAAATGCCCGAGTGGCTTGAGAGGTTTATGACTGAGTGAGGCAGAGGGCCTGATTTGTGAGGATATTTATAGGATCGGGCTGCATGCCGCAGCATGTTTGAAATAGGCTGAGGGCTTGAGTGATTTATGCCATGATTTGGCTTGATATAGCACTTGGAGTGAAGGAGCCCCTCCAGAGTCTGCACACACCCCAAGTGAGCGCAGGTACCTACTGAGTGCGAGTGCCGAGTGCTGAGTGACTGGGAGGCATGGGTGATTGTGAGGTATGCCCGAGTGGCATGAGTGATTGTGAGGTATGCCCGAGAGGCATGAGTGATTGTGAGGCTTTCCCGAGGGGCTGTATACGAGTGATTGTGAAGTATGCCCGAGGGAATGTTGTTTATGATTTCATCATTTTTGCTCATCTTGAGCCTCTGTTTGAAAACTGTTGAAAAATATCTTTAAAGGATTTTACTGGAATTGGGTTTAAACGAGATGTTTTGATTCAAATCCCGATTTTAAAAGCATGTGGTATTTTATTGAGATTTTATGATATGAACTTTTTATGCTTTATTTCTCATCACTACTGCTCAGTCTTTATTCATTGTAGTTACTTACTGAGTTGGCGTACTCACGTTACTCCCTGCACCTTGTGTGCAGATCCAGGTGTAGCTGGGCACGATAGCGGTTGTTGATTATTCTGGTTGCAGATTCTCACGGGGATAGCAAGGTAGCTGCTTGGCGATTGCAACCCCTGCTCTTCTCCCTCTTACCTTCCTTTAGTTATATTTAGCTACTTTCCAGACTATGTTAGTCTTGATATTGTCAGACAAATGATAGTAGATGCTCATGACTAGTGACACCCTGATGTCGGGCTTTTCTTTTCTGCACTTTTGTTTTGATTTGAATTCCTTTACGAAGGTTTTTATGTTAAATAGAATTGAAATTAACTTTGAAATTAAAATATCGATTTGTTTTGGAAATGAGTCGGCTTCCCTAGTTCCACGATAGGCGCCATCATGACAGGGGTTAGTTTGGGTCGTGACATAAATATTCTTGGCATGATGCGTTAGGGAAGTTGTCTGATAAGAAGGTCGTCTCTATGTGAATTGTAGTTTTATTGCTCGAGGACGAGCAATGGTTTAAGTGTGAGGTGTTCATGGTAGGCTAGAATCTCGTGTTTTAGTCATAGTTTTCACGCCAATTACTGCATTTTACTTGTGTTTGAGCTTAAATGTTAGTGTATTGCACTTAATATGTATTTTATGCCTTGCAGGAAGTGATTCCGAGCTATTAAGACAACCAGGAGCTAATTTGAACAAGTTGGAGCTTTGAAGTCGGAGAAAAGGCTCAAGAAATTAATTCGGGATCACGTCCGGGGGTCCAGGACCAAGTCTGGATATCAAAAAGTAAAAAAAATTACTCTAAGAAAATTGCACTACCGCGGGGCTCAAAATGCAAGTGAACAATTCATGCAAATTGAAACAATCAACTCTCTGAAAATCCTCACTAATGTGGCGCATGGGGCGCCGCGCCAGTGTATTTTCGCGGTCCAAATTGTCTCACTTCAGCTTGAAAAGGGTAGTTTCGTCCGGGCCCGTTCCTACATGGTATAAGTACACCAAAAACATGATTTTGAGAGGACGTTTGACCTTGGAAGCTTTGGGAGAGCATTGGAGGCTACAAGGCACATAATTTCATCATCTTTCCATCAATTGAATACCGGAGTTTGGATTGTAACATTATATTGATGTTTTCTTATTCTTTAATTATATTTGTGATGACTTCCTCCATGATTATACAGTAGTTTCCCTTAGGGTTTGATGGATATGGGTTTTTGATAAATATTTGTGGATCTTAACTCTAGTTCTTTGCTTGAACTCGGTTATGGAGCTTTGAATTGATTGCAACTTTATACACCAGTTTATATTGATGTTTTCTTATTCTTTAATTATATTTGTGATGACTTCCTCCATGATTATGCAGTAGTTTCCCTTAGGGTTTGATGGATATGGGCTTTTGATAAATATTTGTGGATCTTAACTCTAGTTCTTTGCTTGAACTCGGTTATGGAGCTTTGAATTGATTGCAACTTTATACACCAGTTTATATTGATGTTTTCTTATTCTTTAATTATATTTGTGATGACTTCCTCCATGATTATGGATTTGTTTCCCTTAGGGTTTGACGGATATGGGTTTTTGATAAATATTTGTGGATTTTAACTCTAGTTCTTTGCTTGAATTCGGTTATGGAGCTTTGAATTAATTGCAACTTTATTCACTAGTTTATGTAATCGAAAGGGGAATATTTTGGTGATTATCTTTGAATTATTTTGTTTGGTTTAATTCAATGATTCTTTTAAGTAATCGAAAGAGTTTGTTGAATTGTTGATTAACTCAAGTTAGGAGAATATTCGAGAGATGTTTTCCTGAAGACTAATCCATTAACGTATGCTTGCATATGTTCCCAGTGCTTATATTAGCTCACCTCGTATAGTTAAAATTTAATCTAGAGTGGAGTCTTGATTACACGTTTGAACTAATCATCGAGTGAATTCGTGAGAATCATTAGAACTTTAGAGTGAATTGAACTAGAGTTGGATCCCAAATAGCTATCTTGCACCTATCCTGTCACGATCCTTATTTCTCCCATTGATATTTCAGTGTGCTCAACTCTTGTCTTCTAGTGATCAATTGTTAATTGTTTTAGTTTTATGCTTAATTTTAGTTATTAATTACCCCAACCAACGTGTTAATCATCCTGAAAAGCATTAAGCTAGAAACTACTGGAACATTGTTTAAATTCAATCCCTGTGGAGACGATAATTTTATTATACTATCTTTGGTTTGCGAGCATTAATTTCATATTGTGTTTTGCGCTCGTCAAATATGTTATATATTATTGAACTATATATTATATACCAAAATGGTATACAATATATCATGTTGGTAATAGTATTGTATTCGTCTTCTTATTGAGGGTGAATCCATCAAATACCTTATTTAAGAAGAAAAAAGCATGAGAACACTGGTAAAAAAGAATTCAATTGGAAATTTTTTTAAATGGAAGAAAGGACCAAATTGTAATAGTATATTGTATACTATAACAGTATATTATTATAATATATTGTATTCCAAAATGGTATACAATATATCATCTTATATACAGTATAAAATTCGTCTTCATCACTAGTTCAACTCAATTTCGACTTAAAATTTAAAAATCTACTCTAAAATATCAACCAAATTGACTCAAAATTTTAATCAAAGCCACCAATTAATAGTTGAAGCACACCCCCATCAGAATAAGATCAAAACAACTACAAGCTTAACAAGCCCACTTCACGAGTTTCAAGCTTCAAGTTCCTTCAATGATGGATCTGTTTTTTTAATTTTTTTTTACAACAAATCAGTTTATGAACTTCCATAAGATACTAGAAATAGTTATTTCCCTATAAGTGGCAAATTATTTAGCTTATAATTCAACCATATCAAATCTCAATCATCAAAAACACAATAAAAGACAGATAATGATACGTACAAGAACAAACACTAACGAGAAAACGTGAGATTTTTATAGAGGGTCGCCAAACCAAGTAAGTAACAGTTTTGTCTAAATGATCAATGTATTTAAATATAGACGCCTTTTAGATGAATAGCATACAAGACGTCAATGTGATTAAACTTCAACTCTATTGAAATTGTTTTGTGGTTTGGTTGGAAGACGAAATGGGAACAAAGAAAAAGGAAAAGGGAAGTATTAAGGAGGAGAGAGGTCGATAAGTCGATTGTAACGACCCATAATCCTAACCGCGGGGTCGTGATGGCACCTAACGTCAACTTGCTAGGAAAGCCAACATTAGTACACAACTAATCATTTTTAGACAAATTTGAAAGCAAAACAATAAGAACTAAGGCTATAGAATTTCAAAGTAGATATAATAACTCCAACACTGACTAGCAAAAAAACCCGAAATCTGGTGCCAAACATGAGCATACTAACAGTGCTACAACCAATGTCTGAATGGAAGTACAACTATCTGAAATAAAATAAACAGTAAAACTAGATAAGGAAGGGGACTCCAGGCACAGCGATCGCCGTTGCATGTCTACCTCAAGTCTCCAGATGTAGATATGATTCTAACAGAAACTCCTAGACACCTCTGGAACCAACACCAGAAACTGCACAAGAAGCGCAAAAGTGTAGTGTGAGTACAATCGACCCAATGTACTTCGTAAGTGTCGAGCCTAACCCCGACGAGGAAGTGACGAGGTTATGACAAGACACCTACTAAAATACTGTACATATATATACATAAAGCAATAGAAATAACAAGTAGAGCATTTAAAATAATAACGGGGAGGGAACATATAAAAAGGGAGTAAGATAAGAACAATAAGTAAAACATCACCAAGTAGCCTCTTTCCGAAAAAAACAACGATGCAACCAAATAATTCACAAATATGGAAATCAATTAAAGCAATGAAATCATCAAATGGCACGACATCACCCTTCGTGCTTTTACTCTCATCATCACCACGTAATATGATAAATGCAATGTCACAGCATCACCCTTCGTGCTTTTACTCTCATCCTCACCATATGAAAATGATATGATAAATGAAATGGCACGGCATCATCCTTCGTGCTTATACTCTCATCCTCACATGATATAATAAATGATAATAAAGCAATCAAGTGCACAACATCACCCTTCGTGCTTTAATCCTCACATTCGCTCATTCAATGATAACAATATGCAAATATGGCACGACAATACCCTTCGTGCTTTTCACTCTTCCTCACCAAGCAACAACAATAATCCAAAGTATCAACCAAGGTGTGAAACCAATTTCAACTTCAATTATGGTGTTATGATACATAAATTCAACTTCCGATATCCTAACAACTTCAAATTAATCAATAAACAGGAAGTGAACCATCAAAGAATAACAAACTAACTAAAGCATAGAAGGCATGATAAAGAAGCAACATGGAACAATATATCAATTTCCACTCGCATGCTTTAACCCATGACGATGTATATACACTTGTTACCTTGCATATATGCCGTCCCCACACATAATTCACATAGAAAATAAACCAACAAGTCCTACTTCCCTCAAGTCAAATTTACACACGACACTTACCTCACTTTGCAACTAAATCAATCAATCAACCACAACCTTGCCTTTCGAACAAGCCTCCAAACCAACCGAATCTAGCCAATTATCTATAAAACCATTAAAAATAAGCTTTAGAAACTACTCACGAATGAAAAAGGTTCAATTTTGATCAGTTTTAAAAAAGTCAAAAAAAGTCAACAAAAGTCAACCCTGGGCCCGCTTGAACGAAATTCGAGATTCAGACCAAAACCCAATTTTCCATCCACCCCTGAGCCCGGTTATGTGATTTATTTCGAAATTCGATCTCAATTTGATGTCTAAATCTCAATTTTATAAAATCTCTAATTTTTACAATGAAATTCAAAGATTCGATGTTAAAAACTCGTTAAATGTAATGGGAAATTGATAGAAAATAAATTAGAGTTGCTTATCAATGAATTTGGAAAGAAAATGTTCTTCAAAAATCGCCTCTAGAATTTTTGGGGTTGAAAAATGGTGTAAAATGAGCTAAGTCCCATTTTCTCTCTTTTTTACCCAACTACAGGTGTCGCATTTGCGAACACTTGTTAACAAATGCGATGCCCACAAATGCGACACACGGATCACAAACTCTTCCGTAACACATCCAAAACTCACCCCGAGCCCCCCGGGCTCCAACCTAAACATTCACAGAAGTGTAATAACATCCTACAAACTTGCTCACTACCTAAGATCATCAAGATAATATCAAATAACAAGAATCGATCATCACAGCTCATGAATTTTTAACTTAAACTTAATTTTCACAATTTCACATATAATGCGCCAAATTGCGTTCGGGTGACCCCGGACCCCAACTAAACGTGCGTACATTTCCAAATATATCATACGAACCTACCAGAATCATCAAAACACCGATTCGGGGTTGTTTACCCAAAATGTTGACCGTGGTCAACTCTAGCCTCATTTTTAGTCAAAAAATTTATTTTCTTAAAAATTTCACACAGAAGCTTTTCGAAACGACCCGGACCACACACACAAATCAAGAAACATCAACTATGGGAGGTATCAAAATACGAAAATAAAGGCTAGTACTCAAAATGACCTATCAGGTCGTCACATTCTCTACCTCTAAAAGAAACCTTCGTCCTCGAATGGACATAGAAAAGTCCCTGGACTGGTAAAAAGGTGGGGGTATCTACTCCACATATCGTACTCGAAGACCCATGTAGCCTCCTCGATATGCTGACCTCTCCTTTTCACTTTCATAGAAGGAAAACTTTTGGATCTCAACTTACGAACCTGTCGGTCTAGAATAGCCACCGACTCTTACTCATAAGCCAAATTTTCATTAAGCTGCACCATGCTGAAGTCTAAAACATGTGCACTTTCCTCATAGTACTTTCGAAGCATGGACACGTGAAATATAGGATGTACCCCTGATAAGCCAGGAGGCAATGCAAGCCTATAAGCAACCTCCCCAACTCTCTCTAAGATCTCAAATGGACCAATATACCTCGGGGTCAGCTTGTCCTTCTTCCCAAACTGCATCACGCCCTTTTATAGGCGACACTCGAAGAATAACCCTCTCACCCGCCATATAGGCCACATCTCGAACCTTCCAATCCGCATAACTCTTCTGTATGGTCTAGATTGTATGAAGTCGCTCCTGAATCTCCTTAACCCATTCCAAGGCATCACAGACCAAATCAGTGCCCAACAATCTAGCCTCACCGGGCTCAAACCAACCGATCGGCGAACGACATTGCCTCCCATACAAATCCTCATACGGAGCCATATGGATGCTTGACTTGAAGCTATTGTTGTAGGCGAACATCGCTAGAGGTAAAAACTGGTCCTATGAACCTCCAAAATCCATCACACAGGCACGTAACATATCCTCCGGGATCTAAATAGTGCGCTCGGACTGTCCGTCCATTTGAGGATGAAACATTGTACTCAACTCGACCCGCGTGCCCAACTCACGCAACGTGAACTACCTGCCTCGGTCATAAATGATAGAAATGGGCACGCCGTGAAGGCGGATAATCTCCCGAATGTAAATCTGAGCCAACCGCTCTGAAGAATAAGAAGTCATCACCGGAATGATGTGTGCGATATTAGTTAACCGGTCCATAATAACCCAAATTGCATCATATTTCCTCAAGTTCTGTAGTAATCCTATCATAAAATCCATAGTGATGCGCTCCCACTTCCATTCCATTATCTCCAATCTCTGAATCAACTCACCCGATTTCTGATGCTCATACTTCACCTGTTGACAATTCAAACACGGAGAGACATAAGCAGCAATATCTTTCTTCATTCTCCGCCACCAATAGTGCTGGTTCAACTCACGGTACATCTTCGTTACACTTGTGTGAATGGAATAGCGCGGACTATGAGCATCCTCAAGGATCAACTCTTTCAACCCATTAACATTTGGAACTCAAATCCATCCTTGAAGCAGTATAACACCATCATCACCAATCACAACCTCCTTTTCACCACCCCGCTGCACCGTATCCTTCAATACCAACAAGTAGAAATCATCAAACTGGCGAGCCTTAATACCCTCCGACAATGATGACTGGGCCACAACACAAGCAAGAACCCGGCTAGGATCTGAAACATCCAATCTTACAAATCGATTAGCCAAAGCCTGAACATCCATAGCTAGCGGTCTCTCCACAACCGATAAATATGTCAAACTACCTATGCTCTCAGCTTTCTTACTCAATGCATCGGCCACTACATTGTCCTTCACTGGATGATATAATCCGGTACACAAATTAAGGTCCTTCTGCTTGAACAGATCTCGGAGTCTCTGATGGTCGGCATATACCTCACATGGAATGTCGTATAGATAGTACCTCCAAATATTCAGCGCGTGAACAATGGCTGCCAACTCTAAATTATGCACAGGGTAATTATTCTCATGAACCTTCAACTGACGAGATGTGTAGGCAATCACCCTACCGTCCTGCATCAATACCGCACCAAGTCCAATAAGCGATGCATCACAATACACGATGTAAGATCCCAAACCAGTAGGCAACAACAACACTAGGGATGTAGTCAATGCAGTCTTGAGATTTTGAAAGCTCAACTCACACTCGTCGGACCATCTAAAAGGAGCACCCTTCTGGGTCACTTAGTTAATGGGCCTGAGATAGATGAAAACATCTCCACGAGCCGGTAATAATAATCCGCCAAACTCAAGAAGCTTCAAATCTCTGTAGTTGAAGTAGGTCTAGGCTAGTTCAGAACTTCCTCAATCTTCTTAGGATCCACCTTAATGCCCTTGGAAGATACAACATGGCCTCAAAAGGCAACTGAATCCAACTAGAACTCACACTTTGAAAACATGGCATATAACTGACGATCCCTCAAAGTCTGAAGTATGATCCGGAGATGCTACTCATGCTACTCTCTACTACTAGAGTAAACAAAAATATCATCATTGAAGACAATTACAAAGGAATCCACACAAGGCTTGAACACCTGGTTCATCAAATCCATGAAGGTTGATGGGGCATTAGTCAAGCCAAATGACATCACCAAAAACTCATAGTGATAATACAGAGTTCAGAAAGCTATCTTAGGGACATATGATTCCCTAATATTTAACTGATGGTAGCCAGATCTTAAGTCAATCTTGGAAAACACCTTGGCACCCTGAATCTGGTCAAATACGTCATTAATCCTTGGCAACAGATAATTATTCTTGATAATGACCTTGTTTAACTACCGATAATATATAAACATCCTCATCGTTCTATCTTTCTTCTTCACAAATAACACTGGTGCACCCCAAGGCGAGACACGAGGTCTAATGAATCCATTGTCAAGAAAATCCTGCAACTGCTCTTTTAATTCTTTCAACTCAACTAGGGCCATACGGTATGGTGGGGTAGAAATGGGCTGAGTGCCCGGAGTCAAGCAATGCAGAAGTCGATATCTCTATCGGGTGGCATCCCTAGAAAATATGTAGGAAACACCTCTAGAAATTGACGCACAATTGGTACCGAATCCATGGAGGAACCTCCTCACTAGGATCACGGATTAAGGCCAAATATGCCAGACACCCCTTCTCGACCATGCACCTAGCCTTCATATAATAAATGACGCTACTAGTGGAATGACTAGGATTCCATCTCTACTCAAATCAAGGCAACCCTAACATAGCTAATGTCATAGTCTTGCCGTGATAATCCAAGATAGCATGATATGGTGACAACAAGTCCATGCCTAAGATAACCTCAAAGTCCAGCATGCTTAGTAAAAGAAGATCTACCCTAGTCTCATAACTCTCAATATAGACTACACAACAATGATAAACATGGTCTGCCACGATAGAATCTGCTACAGGCATAGACACATAAACATAGCACTCAAAGAATTATGAGACACATCCAGATATGAAGCAAAATAGGATGACACATAGGAATAAGTAGATCCTAGAGAAAATAAAATTGATGCATCTCTATGGCAAACTGGAACAATACCTGTGATGACTACATCATGTGACTATGCCTTGGGTCTAGCTGGAAATGCTTAAAAATGAGGCTCAGCCCCACCACTCTGACCTCCACCTCTCGGACGACCTCTCTCTAGCTGGCCTCAACCTCAAATGGACTGACCACTACCTCGGGCTTCCTGACCACCGCCTCTAGCTGGATGAGCAGGTGGTGGAGAAACTGGTACCGGAACCATGGCATGAGTACCCTGCTGTGGCATGTTGATTTGTGATCTAGGGAAAAACCTCGCGACGTGCCTCAGATTTCCACAAGTATAACAAGTCCTCGGCTACTGTGATTGCTGACCCTTGAATTGACCTTGTCGATCTGAATAACCACTCTGATAACTATAAATTGGAGATGCACTGATCGGAGCTGAAGGTGCACTATAGGCTAGCTGCTCAAAATGAGACCCATAATGACCACAACTACCTGAAGCACCGTGAGATACCTGAAGCGCTGACTAAATTGGCCTGGGATGATGGCCTCTACCAAATGAACCCCTGCTTCCAGACGAGGAACCACCAAAACCACCAAAGTGATGAGGCCTCTTCTCAGATGTCGCCTAACTCGAGTAAAGGAAATGTCATCTGTAGTCTCTATGGCCATCTATAGCCTAATACTGAAAGTATGGTGATCTATGAATCTCCTCACCCTCTTCCTCTCATTAGGGATCAAGATAATTACATGGAGAGCTAAATCCACTAATATGGTCTCGTACTGGGTAACAGTCATGCTATCCTGCTGGAGGTGCTCAAATTAGATGTGCTAGTCCTCTCTCAAAGTAAAAAGGATGAACTTCGCCAAGAATAGCTGTGAGAATTAATCCCAAGTGAGTGGAGGAGAACCTGCTGGTCTGCCTTGAACATAGTCCTTCCACCACCTCTTGGTGGAACCGTACATTTGAAATACCACGAAGTCAACTCCATTGGACTTCACTATACCCATAATGCGCAGTACCTCACAGCAACGGTCTATGAAATCCTGTGGGTCCTCAGAAGGTGTACCACCAAATTGAATAGGAAATAGCTTGGTGAACTTATCCAACCTCTTCATCCCCTCAGAAGACATTGCAGGCCTCTCCCAGGACTATGTGGCAATAATAGGCCGAACTACTCCAACTGGTAGAACTGCCGGAGTCTGATATCCATGAGCCATCTGCTCTTGTTTGTGAGTAGCAGGAGTTTGGGCTCCTCCCCCAACTTGAGAGATAGCTGGTGCAACAGGAAATTCACCGGTCTGGGCCACGCTCTCCATAAGTCCCACTAAGTGGACTAGAGCATCCTGAAGTATCGGGGTAGCAATAAACCCCTCTGGGACCTGAGCTAGTAAACTGGCACGGTCTGAACAGGGACCTCCTACTCTTGCTCGATCTGAGGCTCTATAATAAGTGTTGTTGCACGTGCTCTAGGCTAAGTTGTGCCTCTTCCTCGGCCCCAACCTCTACCCCTAGTAGTGGAAACAATCCGGTTCTCCGGCTCCTGACCCACCGTAGATATTTTTCCTAAAGCCTTATAGCCTGTAGAAGATAAGTATAGACATCTCTATATCGATCCTTGAGAATCTACTAAGCTTGCTCATGACTCTTGAGACCTAGGCAACCTAGTGCTCTTATACCAACTTGTCACAACCCGAAATCCCAACCTCGGGCCATGATGGCACCTAACATCCACTTGCTAGGAAAGACAACAATAACACACAACTAATCATTTTTAGACTAATTTGAACGCAAAACAATAAGAACTAAGACCGTAGAATTTCAAAGTAGATATAATAACTCCAACACTGATTAGCCAAAAATTCAGAATCTAGTGTCACAAGTACATGAGCATACTAACAGTGCTATAACCAATGTCTGAATAAAAGTACAACTGTCAGAAACAAAATAAATAGTAAACTAGATAAGGAAGGGGACTCTAGGGACTGTGATCACCGCGAAAGTCTACCTTAAGTCTCCAGATATAAATATGATCCGAGAAGAAATTCCTCTAGACATCATTGGGACCAATACTAGAATCTGCAAAAGAAGTGCAGAAGTATAATATGAGTACAACCGACCAAGTTGACTCCGTAAGTATCGAGCCTAACCTCGATGAGGTAGTGACGATGCTATGACAAAGCACCTACTAAACTTTTATACAGATATATACATAAAGAAACAGAAATAACAAGTAGAGCATTTAAAATAATAACGGGGAGGGAGCATGTAAAAAGGGAGTAAGATAAGAACGGTAAGTACAAAATCACCAAGTAGCCTCTTTCCGAAAAAAACAACAATGCAACCAAATAGATGACAAATCTGGAAATCAATTAAAGGAATGAAATCATCTAATAGCATGACATCACCCTTTGAGCTTTTAATCTCATTCTCACCATGTAATATGATTGTGATGACCCGATAAGTCATTTTGAGTACTAGCTCTTAATTCTGAGTTTCGAGACCTCCATTAACTTCGTTTGATGTTTGTTGATTTGTGTGCATGGTCCGTGTTGCTTTTTGAAAAGCTTTCATGAGAAAAGTCGAAGGAAATATGAATTTTGGCTTTATAGACAACTTGAATTGACTACAGTCAATATTTTATGAAAACTATCTCGGATCGGTATTTTGATGATTTCTGTAGGCCCGTATTATGATTTAGGACTTGGGCATATGCCCGGAATCGAAATCGGTGGTTCCTAGGTTGATTTGACTCATTTTGTCAAAAGGTAGTAATTTGAAAGTTTGGAAATTTCCTAGGTTTGACCGTTGATTGACTTCATGGCTATCAGGTTCGAATTTTTATTTCGGGACTTGGTATAGGTCCGTTTTTCTATTTGAATCTTGTCTGCAAAAGTTGGTGCAATACAGAGTTGGTTTGATATGATTTAGATGCTTAGTTGTGATTCTTGTTCTTCATGAGTTTGCCTCTGAAGTTTCATTCATTTGATGTTTGATATGGTATCTGGTGCAGATCTCGCAATTGCAAGGTCTGGCTAGCATTTGCGAGCCTCGCTTTTGCGAACAAGAGTTTGCATTTGCGAGCGGGGTCTGGGATTGGGTAACCTCACATTTGTGAGGAATTATGTTTGCATATGCGAACTGTCAATGGTCGCTTTTGCGAGCATTTTGGTCGCATTTGCGATGTCTGGAAAAATAGTACATCATCGCATTTGTGAAAAATCTAGCCGCATTTTCGAAGGTTGTGTTTTCGCATTTTCGATCAACTTGTCGCAATTGCGACATTTGTGCTTCTGATACAAGGTTCACATTTGCGACCTTTGTTTCGCATATGCGATGCTCGCAATTGCGAACAAGACATTGCAGTTGCAATATCTGTAGCTAGGTAAAACAGGGGAAAAAGGGACTTAGCTAATTTTACACCATGTCTCAACCTCAAACACTCTAGAGGAGATTTTTCAACAGACTTTTCTTCACAAAATCATTGTTAAGCAACTCTAATTCACTTTCTTTCAATTCCCCATTACATTTCATGAGATTTCGACATCAAATCTAGGATTTTCATGGTAGAAACTAGGGATTTAGGTAGAAAATGGGGATTTTTGTAAAATTGAGATTTAGACCTCAAATTGAGGTCAGATTTCGAAACAAATTACATAACCGGGCTTGGGGGTGAAAGGGTAATTGTGTTTTGGTCCGAACCTGGGGTTTTGACCAAGCAGGCCCGGGTTAACTTTTGTTGCCTTTTTAAAAAATGATCAAAATTGAACCTCTTTCATTAATGGGTAGTTTCTAAAGCTTATTTTGAATCGTTTGATCGATAATTTGCTAGATTTGGTTGGTTTGGAGGCTTGTTCAAAAGGCAAGACCGTAGTTGATTGATTTCTTTTTTCGCGGAGTGAGTTAAGTGTTGTGTCTAACCTTGACTGGAGGGGAATAGAATTTGTTAAATAATTTGTTATGTGAATAATGTGGGGAAACGTCATATACGCAAGGTGACGAGTGTATATACGCCGTCATGGGATTTAACATGCGGGAACTGGATATTTATTTCCATGTTTTTATTTATTTCATGATATCTCTTGTTTCATGCTTTAATTGTTACATGTCTTTATTTAACTTATATGCTATATTTGTTACTTGTCATTTAATTGTTACTTTGCCTTAATTTGTTCGTTCCTCACATGATTTTTGCTTATTTGCTACCTATTTCTACATGCCTTAATTGCATAACTTAATTTTCACATGTTTTACCTGTTTCTATTATTTTTGTAGTATTTGTTGCACTCTATAAAGTTGTTTGCGTGACCTATTTAACTGTTATGTATCGATGAATTGGTAAAGTATGAGATTTCGAGATGTTAGAGGTTCTCCAATTATTTTGTTCTTTTCTGTCTTGTACATTTATATTCTTGATTTAGATATTTTGTAAAATTGTTGTTGAATTATTTATGTTGATGATTGAAATGTTTTTGGGAGCGGGTTGCATGCTGCAACAGAGATTGAAAGGTATTGAAACGACATGAAGGAATAATGACGGATTATTATATGAACAGATGATGATATGGTATGATCGGGTTGCGCTACGCAACAAATTGCATATTCTGTAATTGTTTGTGATTGTTGAGTTATCCTCGGTATTGTGATGTGAGACTTGAAACTTTGTTATTCTGGGCTTCTTGGTAGTTGAAATTTCAGATATGTTTTCATTAGTTAATTGCTTTATTTCTATTCCTACTTTCCTGTTATTATTATTATTAGTTCGTACTGATTATTTGTAAGTGACTTGCCATAGCCTCATCACTACTTCATCGAGGTTGAGCTCGGCACTTACAGATTATATGGGGTCATTTGTACTCATACTACACTCTACACTTCTTGTACAAAGTGGGTCCCAGCGGCGCGTAGAGAGACTGCTCGGATTCAGCTACTGTTTGCGGACTTGAGGTATAGCTACACGACGTCTGCATCTTTAAAGTCCCCTTCCGTTCTATCATTACTATTTATTTAGATTCAAACAGTTGTATTTGTTCAGAATTTACCTGTAGAACTCTGGATGCTCATGTATTCGTGACTCCAGATTCAGGGATATGTTTAAATTACATTATTCGACATCATTTCACTCTATTTCAAATGATTATAGCTTGTTATTATAAATGTTTTGACCTTAAGTTGTTAAAACTGATTACGTAACTTAGTTAACGTTAGCTGGCCTAGCAAGTGAAATGGCAGGTGTTATCACTATCTCGATGGTGGGATTACGGATCGTGACAAGTTGGTATCAGAGCATTGGTTGCCTAGGTCTTACGAGTCATGAGCAAGCTTAGTAGAGTCTGGAGGATCGGTACAGAGGCGTCTGTGCTTATCTTCCAGAGGCTATAAGGCTTTAGCAAAATTTCACTTCTTTCTTTCTTTATCGTGCAACTTTATTCCATTACTGAAGTTTGAATCATTCTATTCTTGTTCTCTCACATATGGTGAGAAAAAGCATAGCATCTATAGTTGGGCAAGAGCCATAGTCCCATGTTGCAGCCACTACCAGGGGTAGGGGCTGAGGTAGAGGCAGAGCTAAGCCTAAACACGTGTAGCACCACCCACTGTGGAGCCTCATATTGATCGTGATGAGGAGGTCTCAATTCAGACCGCACCAGTCGGACCCGCTCATGTCCCGGAGGGATTTATAGCCACTCCGGTACTTCAGGACACTCTAGTTCTCTTAGTTTGGCTCATGGAGAGTGTGGCTCAGACTGGAGCATTTCCTATGGCACCAGTTGTCTCTCAGGCTTGGGGAGGAGTATAGACTCTCGCCACTCACACTCTGGAGTAAATGGCTCCTATATATCAGACTCCAACGGTTCCAATGGTTGGGGTAGTTCAGATCGTTTTTGCTACATAGCCCGGGAGAGGCCCACAATGTCTTTTGAGGGATTGATTAGGTTGGATAAGTTTACCAAGCTCTTTCCTGTTTATTTTAGTGGTGCACCTTCTGAGGAACCACAATATTATTTGGAACATTACCATGAGGCGTTGCGCAACATAGGTATTGTTGAGACCAATGGGGTCGACTTTGTAGTGTTCCAGATGAGCGGTTCTACCAAGAGGTGGTGGCAGGATTATGTACAGAGTAGACCAGCCGGTTCACCTCCACTTACTTGGGATCCATTTTCACGGCTGTTTCTGGAGAAGTTCATTCTTTTCACTCTAAGATAGGAGTACCGCAAGTAGTGTGAGCGCCTCCAGCATGGTGGCATGACTGTAACCTAGTACGAGACCAGATTTGTGGATCTAGCCCATCATGCAACTATTTTGATTCCCATGGATAGGGAGATGGTAATGAGATTTATTGATGGTCTCACTTTCGGTATCATGCTACAGATGGCCAAGGAGACGGGGGATGATATTTCCTTCTATAGGCCATCATCTCACTTTTGGTAGAGGCCATCCTCCTAGTCCGATTCAGTCAAATCTTCAGGTAGCCCACGGTGCTTTGGGGAGTCGTGGTTCTTATGGGTCTCATCATGAGCACACACCATTCAGTGCACTTTTAGCTCCTATCATTGCAACACCGCTACCGAGTTACTACAATGGTTATCCGGCCCGTCAGGGATAGTCTCAGCTTCAGCAGCCGAGGGAGTGCTTTGAGTGTGGAGGTACAAGTCACACCAAGAGGTACTGACCTAGATTGTTGGGTGGCAGACCTCAATAGGTTTCTCGTGCCATTATGCCGGCACCTGTTGCTCCATCGCCTTCACAACCAGCTAGAGTCGGGGGTCAGACAACTAGAGGTGGAGTTCAGGCCATTAGAGGTGGAGGCCATCCAACTAGAGGCCGTCTAAGAGCCAGAGGTCAGAGTGGTGGGCCCCAGCCCTGTTGCTATGTATTCCCAGCCAGACCTAAGGTAGAGTCATTTGGCATCGTCATCACATGTATTGTTTCGGTTTTCCATAAGGATGCCTCAGTTTTATTTGATCTAGTCTCTACTTATTCATACATGTCATTCTACTTTGCTTCATATCTGGTTATGCCTCGTGATTCTTTGAGTGCTCCTGTCTCTGTGTCCACACTTGTGGGAGATTCTATTGTAGTAGATCGTGTTTATCACTCGTGTGCAGTTTTTATCGGGAGCCTTGAGACTAGTGTAGACCTTTTACTTCTTGATATGATGGACATTGATATTATCTTGAGTATGGATTGGTTGTCACCTTATCATGCCATTTTGGACTGTCATGCTAAGACGGTTACATTAGCCATGTTGGGGTTGCCTTGATTAGAGTGGAGGGGACTCCTGGCTGTTCCACTAACAGGGTTATTTCAAATGTGAAGGCTCGGCATATGGTCGATATGGGATGTTGTCAGGACCCAAAATCCAACTAGTCGTGATGGCACCTAACCCAACCCACTAGGTAAGCCAATTAACAACTATCCAATGCCAATGAAATTTAATAAGACAATTAAGTAAAAGAAAACATTTGCATTTTATACATTCTCCAAGGACTGGTAGTACAAATCATAAGCGTCTAAGATTTAGAATTTACAAAGCTGGTATGAAATAAAGTACATCATCTGTTTGAAACATACTTGAACAGATCTTTCATAAGTCTAGAGCTACCATGAGCAAGAGGCAGCTATAGCTAGAATGCAGGTACATCTTCAAATCTAGCTCCCATCGAACACAACAACATCAACATCCAACATCTGCACACAAGGTGCAGAACTGTAGTATGAGCACAACCGACCCCATGTACTCAATAAGTAACAAACCTAATCTTAGATTGAAAGTAGTAATGAGTTGGAACAAAGGTCGGAGTCCAACACCAATAGATAACAACAGTTCATAACAACATAATAATAATCGTACAAGAAACATACTTAGATATAAGATGCTCAACTCGTTCTAAGTTCCGGAAAAATAGGCATGCTTTTCAAGTATATAAGTGAAAACCCAATTCTTTTACTGAAATCACCAATATATGAGTAGGTTTGTAAAACTGTAATTTTTTCCAAAACTTTTCAACAATAATTAAGATGTTTTATTTTTCAGATAGCACGAGGAAAGTACATCTCTATGCGTGCATGTGACTATGCAGGTGAATCATGAATATCACCAAAACCAGATAGTAGAAAGAAATGCATCTTTATGCATGTATCTCAAGTATGCATGTCAAATCCAATGTATCTTGGTAATGAACTCATGTACTGACACTCTCAGAGTACTCAATCTCACTACCTCACACTTTCCACTCATCATGCTCAATCACTCGACATGCTCAGTCACTCAGTACTGTATATGGCCAATCCAGCCCAGGGAAGATCCATCCCAAATACACACACACACACACACACACACACACACATATATATATATATATATATATACACACACACACACACACACACACCAACTGATAGTCAGTCACTCAGTACCGTATAAGATCAATCCAGCCTAGGGGAAGATCCATCCCCAAATATAAATAATTCGGGCATGATCCAAGCCCAGGGAAGATCCATCCCTCAATATAAATCAACCACGCTCACTGGGGATGTGTACAGACTCTAGAGGGGCTCCTTTAGCCCAAGCGCTAAAATAAGCCAGATCCAGGCATAAATCAATAAATTATGTTGCGGCATGCAGCTCGATCCCATAAATATCACTCACAAATAGGCCCTCGGCCTCACTCAGTCATCAAACTCTTTAAGTCTCTCGAGCTCACAATGTCATGAAACTAGCCCAAAAATGATGATATAATGTATCAATAAATTGCAACAAAGACTGAGGTATGATATGAAATGAGTGAACATGACTGAGTATGAAATTGCAATGTAAGAAAATAACTCAATAGCAGAAATGACCTTGGTGTAAGGCCCCGAAAAACATTTCGCCAAGGAATTTAAGGTTTTGCGGTACGGACCTTTTCGGTTGAAGAATGCATCAAGGTGTTGATGGAAAATGTTTTGCCGAAGGGCCAATTATGCGGTCAGATTCGCGACAGTAGATCCATTATACGGGCCGCATAAGCGTCGTAGAGTTGAGCAGGTAGCTGTTGAATTTTGAGGGTTGTTTCGCTGTCCATTATGCGATCGCATACCTGTTTCGTGGTCTGCACTTCTGTCACAGAGTTAGCATGCAAAAATTTTGTTGGGCGATTCTGCGACCGTATAAGTGGTCTGCAGACCGCAGACCAGTCGCAGACCTGTCCAGATCAACCCAATTTTTTGGGCATCACTTTTGCGATCCATCATGCGCACCGCATACCTGTTCTGCGGTTAGTTCTGTGACCGCAAAATTGATTTCGGAGGGTCCATTTTTTTATTTTTTTAACCCGACCCCATTTTGATAAATAGCCTTTGGGGCTCATTTTGGGGCAATTATCTGATGATTTTAGAGAGAGGTAAGAGCATTTTAGAGAGAGAACAAGGAAACCTAACACTCTAATCATCTAATCTTGCACCAATCTTCAAGAATCAAAGAAACCAATCACTAGATTATCATCTATCAGGGTAAGACCTTGTCCTAAAACTTTCATGCAATTGTTATGGGGGTTGAAAATAGGCCATGCATGTAACAATAGGTTGTAGTGTGTGGGTTTAATTAACTAGTTTGGGTGGTTTCTTGTTGAAATTGGTTAAGGAGGAAGAGATTACCAGTGTAGAGCTTTGTAGTCCATTTTGCATACTAGGTGTTCGACAAAATTCCTAAGAGAGTTACACAATGTGAATCCTTCTAATTATTATCCGATTTTTTCTACCTTCTTATAGATTATTATTGCTAGAAGTGTTGGGACGTTGTAGTAACTTAAGTAAAGATCAAACAAGGTATGTTGGCTAAACTCCTCTTTTAGAATTGAACCCCACAATGGCCTGGTAAGTCCCGTGTTGCTCATTATAAATTGATTATTCCAAACAAGCCTTGTGTCAAAAGATATATGCGTTCAAATTGTATTCCAAACATTCTTCTTTGTTGAGTTACTATTTGAGAAGGTGATTAAACATGGGTTGTGTGTTAATATGTCATGATTTGAAGCATGATTTTAATGAAAACTAGCATGTCGAATTGTGTAAGAAATCACATGTGTTTAAGACCCTTAATTTGGTTAGTTGCTCGAATGTGTATCTAAAGTCTTGAATTAAAATGCATTGTTGTTGATAATCTATAAGGATGCTTGAAAGTGAAAGAAGGGGGTTGGAGATGGATAGTGTGGCCATCGTTCCAATAATGAGAGTTATATTTGTGCCCAAACATAGTTGTTTTAACAAATGCTATGCTTTGTAAGTGTTTCCAATGTGTATTTAGCTCTTATATATATTCATGAGTTGAAATTATGTATTTCCCTTCTTGGGAAAAGTATTTCAAGTTTAAATGATGTGTTACTTGTTTATGCTTCTAACTTGTGCTTTGATTACCAACCATTTTACTTCATTTCTTGGAAAGGAATTCATTGTGTTTAAGTCTTCATTGCTAATAACGTAAAGTTGTGATTTCCGGAATATTCTATATGTTGATACTTATGTTGATGATTATTGAAGGTAAATA
This sequence comes from Nicotiana tabacum, assembly GCF_000715075.1. Lineage (NCBI taxonomy): Eukaryota > Viridiplantae > Streptophyta > Magnoliopsida > Solanales > Solanaceae > Nicotiana > Nicotiana tabacum. The sequence goes on along the minus strand of NC_134088.1, from coordinate 72,873,010 downwards.
AATGAAAGTGTGGAATATGAAGTACGGCCGTCGTGCCATGAATAATAAATCTTGTGAATGGCCAAAAGAGCCAAGAAAATAATGTTGTTGTGAGTGGTTGAAAATACTAATGAAGGTTTATACAATGTGAAAGATGATGACGTAAATACATTTGTAATTATACTACCTTTGTGTGCAAAAACAAAAAAAATATTTTTGGGAGTATCATTAGCAAACCGAGGAAGGGGGGGTCATAAGGCCCACATCCGAAACTACACGTATCGGTGAAGGGGTGGATGGTGATGGATTGTGATTATTCCCCTTATTTGGGATGATATTGATATTAGATATGAATTGGAAAGTCAACCCACACGACATACGTGGGAAGGTGGCCTAGCCAATAGGGTGGAGATCGGACGCCATGTTGCACACATGGTGGTACTACTCTTTGTAATACCTTTTTTCGAATCACATGTAAAACCACATTGTCCGTGGGGAGATGGCCTAGCCGATCGGGCGTGATCAGACTCCGTGCTAAAAACACGGTGGTATATCAGTGCTAATGATCTCCCAACCAAAAATATATATTATTTTTCGTATTTTGAAAACTGCTATGTGTTAACTGGGCATTTGGATATTGTTGATTGTGACTTGCCATTTATATGGTTTTCCCTTTCTTATAATGGTATTCTATTTTGAAAGTGGACATTTAGCTTTACATACTAGTACTATTCTATATGTACTAACGTCCCTTTTGCCGGGGGCGCTGCATCTTCAATGGATGCAGGTAATTCGTCAGTAGGTGGTTTTGACCCTCGTTAGCAGTTACTCTCTATTCAGTAGATTTTGGTGAGCCATACTCTGTTCCGGGGTTCATGTCATTTGACGTTGTACGCTACATTTACAGGTATAGCCGGGGCCTTGCCTCTGAAACATCCATACTACTCTTCTGTTGTACTTAGAGGCTTCGTAGACAGGTTCTGGGTAGTATATAATGTTGGGAATTAAACTAGTAAGTGTTGGTATTGGGGTGAACATGTTTTTATCATATCAGTAAACTTGTTATATTTTGGAAATCATAAATGAATATCCTTTAGTAGTGGAAAACATTGTGGAACACTTGACTCTTCTCATGTCTATCACCTGTAGAGGATTCTTATATTATTAATGGTCAAGGTTGGGTAGAAGGCATCTAACAGGCTTGCTTAACCAGGGTATCTCGGTTGAGCACCAGTCCCGCTCCCCGAGGTCAGGGCGTGACACTCAATGGATCCCAATAGAGTGAACATGTAGTCTAGACATGGTTTCTAACGTGTATCACAGCTCAATAGCTCTACTACGTAGAGGTTTCGTGGTTACAGATAAGATCAGGTAACTACACAGTACCACGAAAATAATGGTGTCTCAATTCACACGGTGCACCCCCACACGCCCGTCACCTAGCATGTGCGTCACCTCAACATCGAAACACATAACACGTATATTCTGGGTTCATAACCTCAACACCAAGTTTAGAAGTGTTACTTACCTCGAACAAGCAAAATCCAATACCAAGCAAGCCAAGCGGTGCTCCAAAAATGCCATCCCATGCGTACTGACCTCCGAACGGCTCGAAACTAGCCAAAAGCAATTCAAATACATCAATTAACGCCAAAGGAAACAAACCCAATCGATAAAGATTAAATCTTTAATCAAAAGCCCAAAATCGATCCAAAATCCCAACCCGGACCCGCACCTCAGAACTCAGCGAAACTTATAAAATCCGACAACCCATTCAATTACGAATCCAACCATACTAGTTTCACCCAATTCCGACTCCGAATCGATGTTCAAAACTCAAAAACTAACTCTATGAAACTTTAGGCTAAAATCCCCAATTTGCTCTTTAAAACTCATAATCCAATTACCAAAAAAGAATATAAAATCACAAAATATAATCAAAACCGAGTGTAGAACACTTACCCCAATCCTTGTGATGAAATTTTCCACCAAAATCGCCCTATTCCGAAGTCTATAGCACAATATATGATAAAACTGACCAACCCTCAAATTTAAAACATTCTGCCTAGCTTTATCGCATTTTCAATCAACTGGTCGCATCTGCGACCACTTCTTCTGCGGTAAATATTTTGCTTTTGTGAAAAATCCTTGAACCAGCAGTCATTGCTTATGCAATCTTCACCCTGCTTCTGCGATCGTGCTTCTACGCACACTGAACGACATCTTTTCTAGCGGTCGCGCAGATACGCCCATGCACCCGCACCTACGACCCACACGCCTTGCTGTCCCTGTCCACTTCTATGATGGGCTGCTCACTTCTGCGGAGTCGTTTCTATGACCAAGCTTCTGCAGAAGCGGTTGCACCAACAACCCAAAAATTCAAGCAGCTTCAACAAGGCCTCAATCGATCCGAACCCCGTCCGAAACTCACCCGAGCAACTCGGGACCTCGTCCGAATATACCAATAAGTCACATAACATAACACAGACCTAATCCAAGCCTCAAATCACACATAACAACATCGAAACGCTGAATCGCACCTCAAACCAAACTTAAATGAACTTTGAACTTTCAACTTCCAAAACTTGCGCCGAAATATATCAAATCAACTCAGAATAAACTCAAATTTTGCACACAAGTCCCAAACGACATAAAGAAGCTATTCCAATTCCCGGAACCAAAATCCAAGTCTGATATCAACAAAGTCAACTCCCGGTCAAACTTATGAACTTTTCAAACCTTCAAATTTTCACTTTTGCCAATTAGCGCTTAAACCTTCTAGAAATATCCAAACGCAAATCAGGGCATACGCCCGAGTCAAAAATCACCATCCAGACCTAACAGAACCATCAAAACTCCGTCCCGGGGGTTAAATTTGCCAAAAGTCAAACTTGGTCAACTGTTCCAACTTAAAGCTTCAACAATGAAATTCATTCTTCCAGATCGATTCTGAATAACCCAAAGACCAAAACTGACAATTCACACAAGTCATAATATATCATATGGAGCTACTCATTCCCTCAAACCATAGAGCGAAGTGCAAACGCTCAAAATGACCGATCGAGTCATTACAAATGTCTAGCATATTTGGCCTATATCTGTGATCCTAGTTCGGAGGTTCCTGCCATGGATTCAGTACTAGTTGTGCCCAGGTTTCCAGGGGTGTTTCTTGCAGATTTGCCAGGGATGCCACCTAATAGAGATATCGACTTATGTATTGACTTGGCTCCGGGCACTCAGTCCATTTCCATTCCACCATACCATATGGCCCCAGTTGAGTTGAAAGAAATGAAGGAGCAATTGCAAGATTTGCTTGATAAGGGATTCATTAGACCTAGTGTCTCGCCCTGGGGTGCACCAGTGTTGTTCGTGAAAAAGAAGGATGGTTCGATGAGGATGTGTATAGATTATCAGCAGTTAAATAAGGTCACTATCAAGAACAAGTATCCTTTGTCGAAGATTGATGACTTATTTGATCAGCTTCAGGGTGCCAAAGTATTTTCGAAGATTGATCTTAGATCTGGCTATCATCAGTTGAAGATTAGGGCATCAGATGTCCCTAATATAGCTTTTCGGACTCGGTATGGTCATTATGAGTTCCCAGTGATGTCGTTTGGTTTGACCAATGCCCCAGCAGCATTTATGGATTTGATGAACCGGGTATTCAAGCCTTATTTGGATTCTTTTGCGATAGTCTTTATTGATGATATTTTGTTCTACTCGTGCAATCAAGAGTAGTATGAGCAGCATCTGCGGATCGTACTTTAGACTCTGATAGATAGTCAGTTATATGCCAAGTTCTCGAAGTGTGAGTTTTGGTTGGATTCGGTTGACCTTTTGGGCCATGTTGCATCATCTGAGGGTATTAAAGTGGATCTTAAGAAGATTGAGGCAGTTAAGAACTAGCCTAGATGTACTTCAGCTATAGAGATTCAGAGCTTCCTAGGTTTGATAAGTTATTATCATCGGTTCGTGGAGAGGTTTTCATCTAACACAACCCCATTGACTAGAAGGGTGCCTCACTCATGTGGATTGATGAGTGTGTGTTGAGGTTTCATAAGCTTGAGACTGTTTTGACTACAACTCCAGTGTCGGTGTTACCTACGATTTCAGGGTTTTACGCTATGTATTGTGATGCGTCACGAATTATACTTGGCGTGGTATTGGTGCAAGATGGTAGGGTGATTGACTACGCGTCTTGGCAACTGAAGATTCATGAAAAGAACTACCTCATTCATGATTTAGAGTTGGCAGCTATTGTCCATGCATTGAATATTTGGAGGCATTACCTCTACGACATGTCGTGTGAGGTATTCACAGATCATCAGAGTCTACAACACTTGTTTAGGCAAAAGGATCTAAACTTGTGGCAACGGAGGTGGTTAGAGCTGTTAAAAGACTATGATATCACTATTTTTTACCATCTCGAGAAGGCCAATGTGGTGGCCGATGCCTTAAGCAGAAAGGTTGAAAGTATGGATGGCCTTGCATATATTCCAATAGGTGAGAGACCTCTAGCATTAGATGTTCAGGCTTTGGCCAATAACCTCATGAGGTTAGATATTTCGGAGCCTAGTCGGGTTCTTGCTTGCGTGGTTTTTCGGTCTTCTTTGTATGAGCGTTAGTATGATGACTCCTATTTGCTTGTTCTTAAGAAAACAGTGCAACACAGTGATGCCAAGAGGTTTCTATTCGGGAAGAAGGGGTGTTACGGATGTAGCGTCGGATTTGTGTGCCCAACGTGGATGGGCTTCGCGAGTTGATTCTTGAGGGGGCCCACAGTTTGTGTTATTACATTCATCCGGGTGCCGCCAAGATGTATTAGGATTTGAGGTAGCATTATTGGTGGAGAAGAATGAAGAAAGATATAGTAGAGTATGTGGCTCGGTGTTTGAATTGTTAACAAGCGAAACACAAGCATCAGAGGACGGGCAGTTTGGTTCAGAGATTTGAGATTCCCGAGTGGAAGTGGGAGAGTATTACCATGGATTTCATTGTTGGGCTCCCATGGACTTTTAAGAAATTTGATGCAGTGTGGGTAATATGGAAAGGTTGATCAAGTCTACACATTTCATTCCGATGGCGGTCACCTTTTCTTCAGAGCAACTAGCTCAGATATATATTCGGGAGATTGTGCGTCTTCACAATGTGCCAGTGTCCATTATCTCCGGCGGAAGAGAGCCATGTAGTGTGAGTTAGGCAAATGGGTTGAGTTGAGTACATCATTTCACCCCTAGACGGATGTCCAGTTCGAGCGCACCATTAATATCTTGGAGGATATGCTACGTTCTTGTGATATGGATTTCGGCGGTTCGTGGGATCAGTTCCTACCGCTTGCCGAGATCGCCTACAACAACAACTACCAATAAAGTATTTAGATGGCTCCTTATGATGCCTTATATAGGAGGCAATGTCGCTCTCCGATTGGTTGGTTTGAGCTGGGAGAGGCTAGGATATTGGGTACTGATTTGGTTTGGGATGCCTTGGAGAAAGTCAAGTTGATTATCGGCTTCGTACCCCCAGTCTAGGAAGAAGAGTTACGCTGATTAGAAGTTTTGAGATGTAGATTGTATGGTGGGAGAGAGAGAGTTTTTCTTAGAGTTTCACCCATGAAGGGTATGATGAGGTTTGGGAAGAAGGGAAAGTTGAGCCCTAGGTATATTGGTCCTTTTGAGATCCTTGAGAGAGTTGGTGAGGCGGCCTACAGACTTGCATTTCTACCCAGCTTATCAGCAGTTCACCTGGTGTTCCATGTTTCCATACTCCGAAAGTATTAAGGTGATCCGTCCCATGTATTAGATTTCAGCTCATTCCAATTAGACAAGGATTTGACTTATAAGGAGGTCTAAGAGTTATCCTTCTGTGAGAGTGTATTGGAGAGGTCAGCCGATCGAGGCAGCTACGTGGGAGTCTGAGACCGACATGTGGAGTAGGTACCCATACCTTTTCACCAGTCCATGTAATTTTCTTTGTCTGTTCGAAGATGAACGTTTCTTTTAGAGGTGGAGAATGTGATGATCCGATAGGTCGCTTTACGTACTAGCCCTTAATTCCAAGTTTTGAGCCCTCCATTAGCTTTGTTTGATATTTATTGGTTTGCGTGCATGGTTCGTGTCGCTTTTGAAAAAGCTTTCATGCGAAAATTTGAAGAAAATATAATATTTGGCTTTAAAAACAACTTGAGTCGACTACGGTCAACATTTGGTGAAAAGAACCCCAGATCGATGTTTTGATGATTCAGGTAGGTCCGTATTGTGATTTTGGACTTGGGGGCGTATGCCCTGAATTGAAATCGGAGGTCCTTCGGTTGATTTGACTTATTTTGCCGAAAGGTAGTAATCTGAAAGTTTGGAAATTTCCTAGGTTTGACTGTATGTTGACTTCATGGCTATCAAGTTCAAATTTTGATTTTGGGACTTTGTATATGTTCGTTTTGCTATTTGAAACTTGTCTGCAAAATTATGTGCAAATCAGAGTTGGTTTGATATGATTTAGATGCTTAGTTGTGATTCTAGTTGTTCTTGAATTTCTCTTTGAAGTTTCATTTGTTTTGATGTTTGATTTGTAGTTTTAGATGTTATTTTGGTGATTTGAACGCGCGAGCGAGTTCGTATGAAGTTAATATACTTGTGTGCATGTTTGGTTTAGAGCCTGAGGGGCTCAAGTGAGTTTCAGATGAGTTTTGAAAGTTTGAGGACTGCAGATGCAGTGTTGCTTCTGGTATCTGGTGCAGATCTTGCAATTGCGAGGTCTAGCTTGCATTTGGGAGCCTCACTTTACGAACAAGAGTTCGCATTTACGAGCAGGGCCTCGGATTGGGTAAGCTCGCATTTACGAGGTGTTTCTCATTTGCAAATTGTTTAGGGTCGCTTTTGCGAGTATTTTGGTAGCATTTGTGATGCTTGGCAAAATAGGACATCTTCGCATTTGCAAAGAATCTAGCTGCATTTGCGAAGGTTGATTTTTCGCATTTGTATACAATTAGTCGTAATTGCGACATTTGGGCTTCTTATACAAGGTTCATATTTCCGACCTTTGTTTCGCATTTGCGACCTTTGTTTCGCATCTGCGATGCTCGCAATTGCGAACAAGACATCGCAATTGTGATATCTACAGTTGGGTAAAAGAGGGGAAAACGAGACTTAGCTACGTTTACGCCATTTTTTAACCCTAAACACTCTAGAGGCAATATTTTCAGAGACCTTTCTTCCCAAAATCATTGGTAAGCAACTCTAATCCACTTTCTTTCAATTTTTCATTACATTTCATGAGATTTCAATATCAAATCTAGGATTTTCATGGTAGAAATTAGGGATTTGGGTAGAAATTGGGGATTCTTGTAAAATTGAGATTTAGCCCTCAAATGGAGTTCGGATTTCGAAACTAATCACATAACCAGGCTCGGGGGTGAATGCGTAATCAGGTTTTGGTCTGAACCTCGGGTTTTGACAAAGCGAGCCCGGGGTTGACTTTTGTTGACTTTTTAAAAAATGATCAAAATTGAACCTCTTTTATTAATGGGTAGTCTCTAAAGCTTATTTTGAATCGTTTGATCAATAATTTATTAGATTTGGTTGGTTTGGAGGCTTGTTCAAAAGGCAAAGCCGTGGTTGATTGATTGCTTTGTTCGCGGAGTGAGGTAAGTGTTGTGTCTAACCTTGACTTAGGGGAATTAGAATTTGTTGAATCATTTGTTATGTGAATTATGTGGAGATACAACGTAAATGCAAGGTGACAATTGTATATATGCCATCATGGGATTTAGCATGCGGGAATTGGATATTTATTCTCATGTTTTCGATTATTTCATACTATCTCTTGTTTTATGCTTTAATTGTTACGTGTCTTTACTTGACTTCTATGCTATATTTGTTACTTGTCATTTAATTATTACTTTGCCTTAATTTGTTCGTTCCTCACATGATCCTACCTCCTTTAATTGCATATCTTAATTGTCACATGTTTTACCTGTTTCTATTGTTTTTGTAGTATTTCTTGCACTTTATAATGTTAGAGATTCACCGATTATTTTGTGGTTCTTTACTGTCTTGTACATTTACCTTCTTTATGTAGATATTTTGTAAATATTATTGTTGAATTGTTTATGTTATCGAATGAAATTGTTTGGGGAGCGAATTGCACGCCGCAATGGATATTGAAAGGTATTGAAATGAAATGAAGGAATATGGACGGATTATGATATGAACATATGATGAAATGGCGGGATTGGGCTGCGCGCCGCAGCGGATTAGATATGTTGTAAATGTTTATGATTGTTGAGTTATCCTCGGTATTGTGATATAAGACTTGAGACTTTGTTATTCTGGGCTCTCTGGTAGTTGAAATTTCTGATCCGTTTTCATGAGTTAATTGCTTTATTTCTATTCCTGTTTTTCTGTTATTATTATTATTGTTTCATACAGATTATTTGTAAGTGACTTGCCATAGCCTCCTCACTACTTCGTTGAGGTTGGGCTCAACACTTACAGAGTACATGGGGTCGGTTGTACTCTTTCTACACTCTGCACTTCTTATATAAATACCGGTGTGGGTCCCAGCAGCACGTAACAAGACTGCTCAGATTCAGCTACTGTTTGGAGATTTGAGGTATAGCTGTATAGTGTCCGCAAACCTAAAGTCCCCTTCGGTTCTATCATTACTGTTTATTTAGATTCAAAAATTTGTATTTGTTCAGACTTTATCTGTAACTCTAGATACTTATGTATTCGTGTGTCACAACCCAATTCCTAACCCGTCGTGATGGCGCTTAACACACCGGTTATGAAAGACGAGAACATAACAATAAAGGACCCGGATAATATAATTTATAGAAATAGCATAAGTCTGAACTTAAATATAACAAAATGCTGCTAATGCAAGGTAAATCCCCGAGCAACCGGTAAATACAAATTCATAGCTCTACAACGGAATACACGTCTTAACTAAATAATAATAATGTCTGAACTGAAACAATAGTATATAAGAAAAAGATAAGTCAAAACTGCAGCCAAGAATGAAGCTCTATCTCGCCTCTCGAAGCTTGGTCCAACAAGTAAATCTACTGTTGATAACCGGTCCCCATACCTGGATCTGTACTATTAAGTGCAGAGTATAATATGAGTACAACTGATGCAATGTACTCAATAAATATCGTAACTAATCTCGATAAGGTAAAAGAAGCAAGGACTATAAATGATAATAGCCATAACCTCTACAATTTCCTCATTTTAACAAGTACAAAACAATAAAGAAATCAAGTCATAAAGCAAATGAAGAAGTCTCTGTGTGCGTATTTGTATAGTTACTCAAATACTCTGCTCAATCAATGTTCAACATATAGAGATGATATGCAGTTAAATCAGGTAATTAACCACGGAAATTGCAAGTAAAGATGAAATGCAAAATCCTAACAAACAATAGCAAGATTTCCTCAACATTTCCATATCCGAACCAAACCACTAATCAATTTTCCTCAATATCTGCGTGTACAGTATCAAGAGAGAAACATGAGAGGGTGACCCTAGGGGGATGGATCTGTATCCACACGCAAGCACGTCCAATTCAACGTGCTACCTTCCCGGCGTGATCAAGGGCTCAATATCATAATCCGCCCGGCATGGTCACATGCATAACAGTACAATCCACCCAGTGTGGTCATAGGTATAACAACCTAATCCGCTCAACGTGGTTGCAGACATACAGTCCAAATCATATCACACATAAATTCAAATATGCAAGAATACATGTATATGATGAATGAATAACAGATTGCATGCTCCTGGACTGGTATAAGTGACATGCTAAAGTGTAGGCATATGCATAATGTGCTATCATAACTCAAACCAGCTATTTCATCATAGAGATAACAATTATAAAGTTCATTTAGAGATTTAGTCTATATGCAACCTCAATTGTTGCTCAAATAGTTCACAACAATGTCACAAATATTAGAAACATCATAGCTTAAAGCTTAGCAGTCAATTCTAGGCATATCATAGCATAAGCACAACCCGAGCATGGATAAGTACCCCGGTTTAGCACATGGGCTCAAACCCCACACATGTGTACACCCATAATATGTAGCTATCACAAATAATTCATGCAACTAGTGCCTCAACCAAGTTTAGATAAGATACTTACCTCAAGTAAGCAAAACTACTCCTAACAAGCCCTTCCTATGTGTATCAATCTCTGGAAGACTCAAATCTAGCCACAATAATGTAATACTATCAATAAAATCCATAGGAAGTGATTCCAAAAGACAAAGCTAAGATCTTTAACTAAAATCAAAAATTCAATCCCGGGCCTACACGTCGGAACACGAAAAAATTCACAACTTCTGAACACCTATTCAATTATGAGTCCAACCATACCAAAATCATCCAATTCTAATCATAAATCAACCTTTAAATCCTCAAATTTCACTCTCCAACAAGATAGTCCAAAAGTCCCCAAATTCTAACTTAGATTCATGAAAATTAGGTGTAACTATGGAACTTCCCTCGCAGAAGCGCATTCGCTTCTGCGGAACTTTGCACGCACCTGCAAAATTCCCTAAGCTAGTCCCAACTCCGCTTCTTCATATCTGGAGCCGTACCTGCGGCGTCGCATCTGCAGCCAAGCCCACCGTAGGTGCGATTACACCAGCAATCCAAGAGCCTTCAGCAATACTCTAAGCCAAATATCGATATGTTAACCATCCGAAACTCACCCGAAGCCCCCGGAAGCTCTACTAAATATACCAACAAGTCCTAAATAACAACACGAACTTAGTCGAAGCCTGAAAACACGTTAAAAACATCAAAATCATAGATCGCACCCTAATCCAAGACTAATGAAACTAATGAATTTCCAACTTCTAAAACTAATGCCGAATCATACCAAACCAACTCTGATTGACCTCAAATCTTGCACACAATTTAACAATCAAATAATGGACCTATTCCAACTTCTGGACCAAAACTCTGAACCCGATATCAACAAAGTCAACTCTCGGACAAACCCTTAACCTTCCAAACCTTTAACTTTCCAACTTTCGCCAAAATGTACCTAATCAACCTACGGGCCTCCAAATCCTAATCCGGACACACGCCTAAGTCAAAAATCACCATTCGAAGCTATCGAAACTATCAAAACTCTACTTCGGAGGCGTTTATACAAAAGTCAAATTTCGATCAACTCTTTCAACTTAAGCTTCCAACCTTGGGACTAAGTGTCCCAATTCACTCCAAAATCTCCCTGAAGCCAATGCAACCAACCCGAAAAGTCACATAACTGCGAATGAATATAGAGGAAGCGATAAATAAGGTGAACGAGGCTACAATACACAAAATGATTGGCCGAGTCGTTATATTCTCCCCCTATTAAATAAATATTCATCCTCGAACGGGTCTAGAATCATACTTGGAGTCTCAGATAGGTACGGATGACTTCTCCGGATCTCCCGCTCGGTCTCCCAAGTAGCCTCCTTTATTGGCTGGCTTCTCCATTGAACTTTCACTGAAGCTATATTCTTTGATCTCATCTTTCAAACCTGCTAATCCAAAATAGCCACCGCCTACATCATAAGTCAAATATCTATCTAACTAAACCATGCCGAAAACCAAAACATGAGACGGATCACCATAATACTTCCGGAGCATAGAATTATGAAATACTAGGTGAACACCCGATAGACTAGGTGGTAATGCAAGCTTGTTGGTCACCTCTCCAATCCTCTCAAGCACCTCAAAAGGGCCAATATAATAAGGGCTCAACTTACCCTTCTTCCCGAACCTTATCACACCCTTCATGGGTGAAACTCTAAGCAACACCTTCTCTTCCACCATATATGAAACATCACGAACCTTCCGATCAACGTAACTCTTCTATCTAGATGGTGTTATACGGAGTCGATCCTGAATCAACTTGACTTGCTCCAAGGTATCCCAAACCAAATTCGTACCCAACAACCTAGCTTCTCCCGGCTCAAACCAACCAACTGGAGAACGACACCGCCTCCCATATAAGGCCTGATAAGGAGCCATCTGAATACTTGATTGGTAGTTGTTGTTGTATGCAAACTCTCTAAGCGATAAGAATTGATGCCATGAACCCCCGAAATCCATAAAATATGCGCGTCACATATCTTCCAAGATCTGAATGGTGCGCTCGGATTGTCCTTTCGTCTTGGGGTGGAATGTTGTACTCAACCCAACCCACGTGCCAAACTTTTGTTGCACTGCTCTCTAAAACTACAATGTGAATTGCATGCCTCGATCAGAAATAATGGACACCGGTATGCCATGTAGACGAATAATCTCACAAATATAGATATGAGACAACTGCTTAGAAGAGTAGGTAGTCACACCTGGAATGAAATGGGCATACTTGATCAGTCTATCCACAATAACCCACACTGCGTCAAATTTCTTCAAAGTCCGTAGGATCCTAACAACGAAATCCATGGTAACCCGCTCCCACTTCCACTCGGGAAGCTCAGTCTCTGAAGCAAACCTCATGTCCTCTAATGCTCGTACCTCACCTACTGACAGTTCAAGAACCAAGCCACATACTCTACTATATCTTTCTTCATTCTTCTCCACCAGTAGTGCTGTCTCAAATCCTGATACATCGTAGCGATACCCAGATGAATGGAATATCGCAAACTGTGGGCCTTTTCAAGAATCAACTCACGTAACCCATCCACATTGGGCCCACAAATCCGAACCTACATCCGCAACACCCTATCATCTCCAATAGAAACCTCTTTGGCATCACTGTGCCACATGTGTCCTTAAGGTCAAACAAATGGGGTCGTCATACCGACATTCGCTAATGCGCTCATACATAGAAGACCGAGAAACTACGCAAGCAAGAACCTAGTTTGGCTCCAAAACATCTAACCTCACGTACTAATTGGCCAAGGCTTGAATATCCCATGCTATTAATCTCTCCCCTACTGAAATATATGCAAGGCTACCCATACTTATAGCCTTTCTGCTCAAGGCATCAGCCATCACATTGGCCTTCCCAGGATGATACAAAATGGTGATATTATAGTCTTTTAATAGATCCAACCACCTCTGCTGCCTCAAGTTTATATCCTTTTGCTTAAACAAGTGTTGCAGACTCCGATGATCTGTGAATACCTCATAAGACATGCCATAGAGATAGTGCCTCCAAATCTTCAATGCGCGAACAACTCTAGAACATGAACGAGGTAGTTCTTCTCATTGGGCTTCAACTGGAGTGAAGCATAAGCAATCACCATACCCTCCTGTATCAAGACACACCCAATAAAAATCCGAGAAGCATTATAATAAACCGTATATTAACCCAATGTTGAAGGCAAAACTAGAATCGGAGCTATGGTCAAAGCAATTGTGAGCTTCTGAAATATCTCCTCACACTCACCAGACCACCTGAAAGGGGAACCCTTCTGGGTCAATCTAGTCAAAGGTGCAGCAATGGACGAGAAACCCTTCACAAAATGGTGATACGGCCAAAACAAGAAAACTGCATGTCTCAGTAGCTGAAGACGGTCGAGGCCAACTCTGAACTACCTCAATCTTCTTCGGATCCATGTTGATCCCCTCACTAGACACCACGTGCCCCAAGAATGCCATAGAATCGAGCCAAAATTCAAACTTGGAGAATTTAGCATATAGCGTCTTCTTTCTCAACGTCTGGAGTACACTTCTCAGACGATGCTCATGATCCTCCTAGTTGCGTGAGTACACCAATATATGGCTGGAATACAGTGTCTATCAGATGCATAAAGGTTGCTGGGGCGTTGGTCAACCTAAAAGACAACACAAGAAACTCGTACTGACCATAGCGGCTACGAAATGTCGTCTTCAGAATATCAGAATCCTGAATCTTCAACTAGTTACACCCAGACCTCAAATCAATCTTAGAGAACACTCTAACACCCTGAAACTGGTCAAATATGTCATCAATGCGTGGTAATAGGTACTTGTTCTTTATTGTAACTTTGTTCAACTGCTTATAATCAATGCATATTCCCATAGTACCATCCTTCTTCTTCACAAATAGAACCCGTGCACCCCAAGGCATCACACTAGGCCTAATGAATCCCTTATCAAGTAGCTTCTAAATCTGTTCTTTCAATTCCTTCAACTTTGCTGGTGCCATACGATATGAAGGAATAGAGATGGGATGAGTGCTCGACACCAAGTCAATACTACAATAAATGTCCACGTCGGGTGGCATGCCCGACAAGTCTGCATAGAACATATATGGAAAGTCTCGCACTACTAGAACAGACTCAATGGTGGGAGTATCATTACTAACATCCCTCACAAAGGACAAATATGCCAGACATCCCTTCCCAACCATTCGTTGGGCCTTCAAATATGAAATCACTCTACTGGGAACGTAGTCCAGAGAACCTCTCACCTCAACCCTAGGCAATTCCGGCATCGCCAACATCACGGTCTTATCGAGATAATCCAGAATAGCGTGACATGGTAACAACCAATCCATGTCTAAAATCACATAAAATCAACCATGCTAAGCAGCAAAAGATCAACTCTCGTCTCTAATCCACGGATAGTCACCACACACGACCGATACATATGGTCCACAATAATAGAATCACCCGCCGGTGTAGATACATGAACATGTATAACTAAAGAAACACGGGGCATATACAAATAACGGGCAAAGTATGATGACGCATATGAATAAGTAGAACCATGATCAAATAATACCGAAGCATCCTTGTGGAAGCAACCCCTCCTGACAGGCTACTGATCCTGATAGCCCAAAGAACCACATGTGGAAACCTGGGCAGATGAAGCATAGTAAGAACTATGCGCCGACAATGCACTAAATGATAACTGAGATGGGCGTGCACTGTAGGAACTGTGTCTACTAAAGAACCATTAGGAACATGGTGAGTTGCCTGGACGGGTCTAGAAGAACAACTTCTTTTGTAGTAGGACTGGCCTCCAAACGAGGCACTACTGAAATCACCTGAACTACGAGGCCTATTGGCCTCCTGCTCCATACGCTTTTGCCTGTGAACCAGCTCTAAGCATCTAGCAATATCAACCACCTCATCAAACCCCGCACCCGTCGCAACCTTCTAAACTATAATGAAGCGTAATCCATAGTTGAGGCCATCAATGAACCTCATAATCTTCTCCCTCTCAGTGGGAATCATCCATACCGCATGATGAGCCAACTCTGAAAACCCCATCTCATACTGAGTCTATGTCATACCATCCTGTCGTAGATGCTCAATCTGCCTACGCAACGCCTCCTTGCGAGTCTATGGCATAAATTTCTATAAGAAGATAACTGAGAACTCATGCCATGTAAGTGGCACTGCATCGGCTGGCCTACTCAACTCAGAAGCCTTCCACTATCTGTAAGCTGCCCATGTCAGCTAAAATATAGTAAATAAAACCCCACTGGTTTCCAAAATACTAACTGTGCAAAGAATCTGCTGATACCGGTCTATAAAATCCTGAGCATCCTCTGACTCTGCTACATTGAAATTTGGAAGCTCAAGCTTCCCAAACCACTCTAGTCTCTTCTACTCTTCATGCAATGACCCGACCGGTCGTTTCGGGAGTTATAACCTTGTTTTCCCCATTCCTACTTCTTTTTGTATTATTCAGCTATATTATATTATATCGGGTTAGTTGATTCGAGTCCGGAAGGAACTCGGGCTTAAATGAGACACTTAGTCTCATAATTAAAATTTTTAAGTTAGAAAAGTGGACCGGATATGAACATATATGTAAACGACCTCGGATTTGAATTTTGATGATTCCAATAGCTCCGTATGGTGATTTTGGACTTAGGAGCATGTACGGAATATTATTTGGAAGTCCGTAGAGGAATTAGGCTGGAAATGCCGAAAGTTTTATTTTTGAGAAGTTTGACCGGGGGTTGACTTTTTGATATCGGGGTCGGAATCTGATTCTAAAAATTGGAATACCTCTGTTATGTCATTTAGGACTTGTGTGCAAAATTTGAGGTCAATCGGACGTGATTTGATAGGTTCCAGAGTTGTTTGTAGAAATTAGAAATTTCAAAGTTCATTAGGCTTGAATTGGGGTGTAATTCATGGTTTTAGCGTTGTTTGAGGTGATTTGAGGATGCGACTAAGTTCGTATGATGTTTTAGGACTTGTTGGTATATTTGGTTAAGGTCCTGAGGGCCTCGGGTGAGTTTCGGATGGTTAACGGATCAAAAATTGAACTAGAACAACTGCTGCAATTTCCTTCTGTTGGAAATTGCTTCTGCCCAGAAATCGAGCCCAGATCGAGCTCAGGGTCGATGGCCATGATCGAAGCCCAGATCGAGCTCAAGGTCTAGGTCCACGATCGAGCTTAGGGTGGAGGGTCACGATCGAGGGCCAGGACCGAGAACCAGGATCGAGGACCTCGATCGAAGGCCAAGATCGAGGCAGAACCGAGGATGTCTGGGCAGAATTATAAAAATGGGTGCTTCGTCTCATTTGCCATTTTTAACAAATTGGAGCTTGGGGAGAGGCGATTTTTGTTATATTTTCCAGGAAAAACTTGAGGTAAGTCCCTTGTGATCATTTCTACTCCATAATAGTGAATTATCATCGAGTAATCCGACTAGATTACATGATTTTGAGGTGTAAATCAGAGATTGAAACTTAGAAATTTGGAAATTTGATTTGTATATTTGAGGGTCGAGTTAAGGTTGGATTTTGGTAAAATTGGTATGGGTAGACTCGTGGTTGAATGGGCTTTCGGATTTTATAACTTTTGTCGGGTTCCGAGACGTGGGCCCCACAGGCGATTTTTGAGCCAGTTTCGGGTTTTGGTCTAATTTTGAAGCTTTTCTTGTGGAATTCATTCCATTAGCTTATATTGATGGTATTATACTGATTGTGAATAGATTTGGAGCATTTGGAGGCAGAGTCCAGAGGCAAGAGCATTGCGGGGTAGAGATTTAACCGGTTTGAGGTAAGTAACAATTGTAAATCTAGTCCTGAGGGTATGAAACCCCGGATTTTGTATCATTCTACTATTTTTAGTGACGCACATGCTAGGTGACGGACGTGTGGGCGTGCACTGTTGGGGATTTGTGACTTGGTCCGCCCCGTAGCAATTGTAAAGTTGCATACTTTGTTGAAACCATTGATACTTGTATGATTTAGAAAGATTTTATGTAAATTGGGCTGAATGCCATGTTTGGGCCTTGCGCCAATGCTGTTTGGACCCTTAGGGGCTGTTTCTTACCATCCTCTCATTATTTTCGATTGAAAATCTATACTCAGTCATGGTTACACTTGTTTACCGCATATCTTAGTTTTATGACTCTATTTTGATGCATATAAATGTTTTGGGCCGAATGCCCTGTTTTACTGAAATGCCCGAGTGGCTTGATTTGTGAGGTTTAGTGTGGATTGGGACTGCCCGCCTGCAGCATACTTATGACTGAGTGAGGCTGAGCGCCTGATTTGTGAGGATGAGCGTGGATCGGGGCTGCCCGCCTGCAGCATACTTTATTATTATCGCACATGAGGTGTCCATGCAGATTATAGCACTTGGGCGGAAGGAGCCCCTCCGGAGTCCGTACCCACCCCCAGTGAGTGCAGGTACCTACTGAGTACGAGTGCCGAGTGCCGAGTGTCGAGTGCTGAGTGACTGGGAGGCATGAGTGATTATGAGGTATGCCAGAGTGGCAAGAGTGATTGTGAGGTATGCCCGAGTGGCACGAGTGACTGTGAGGTCTGCCCGAGTGGCTATTTATGATTTCATTATTTTTTTTGCTCACCTTTGCATTGAGCCTTTGTTTGAAAAACTATTGGAAAATAAAAATGATTTTTATTGGAACTGGGTTTAAACGAGATGTTTAATTCAAATCCTGATTTTTAAGAGCATGTGGTATATTACTGAGATTTCCTGATATGAACGTTATATGCTTCATTGCTCGTCACTACTGCTAAGTCTTTATTTATTGTTGTTACTTACTGAGTTGGCATACTCACGTTACTCCCTGCACCTTGTGTGTAGATCCAGGTGTGGCTGGACACGGTAGCGATTATTGAGTGTTCTGGTTGCAGATTTTCTTGGAGATAGCAAGGTAGCTGTTTGGTGATCGCAGCCCCTTCTCTTCTCCTTCTTATCTTCCTCTAGTAGTATTTAGCTATTTTCCAGGCTGAGTTAGCCTTGATATTGTTAGATAGATTATAGTAGATGCTCATGACTAGTGACACCCCGATGTCGGGATTTTCTTTTCCACACTTCTGTTTTCCTTTGATTTGAACTCTTTAGATGGAGGTTTTATGTTAAATAACCTTGAAATTATCTTTGAAATGAAAATATCGTTTTGTTTTGGAAATGAGTCGCCTTGCCTAGTTCCACGATAAGCGCCGTCACGACAGGGGTTAGTTTTGGGTCGTGACAGATTGGTATCAGAGCCTAGGTTACATAGGTCTCACGAGTCATGAGCGGGTTTAGTAGAGTCTTGCGGATCGGTACGGAGACGTCTGTACTTATCTTCAAGAGGCTGCAGTACCTTTAGGAAACTCCATATTCTTGAATTCTTGTCGTGCGAATCTGTTGTTTCATTATCTCACAGATGGTGAGGACTCGTGCTACCGGTCAGGAGTGGCCAGCTACCAGTACCACCAGCCAGGGCCGCGAGAGGCCGAGGCCGCAGTAGAGGCTGTGGTAGGTGCAGAAGTGCAGCCCGTACAGCAGTTGGGGCAGTACCTACAGATCCACCGGTTGTCCAAGATCAGGACCAAGTTCCAGTTGTTGATGCACCAGTTCAGGCATCACATGTGCCTATTGTGATTCCAAGCCTTCGGGAGGCCCTAGCTTAGATTCTGACAGCGTGTACTGGCCTTGCTCAGGCGGTCTCTATTTCGACAGCCGCAACCACTTCTCAGGCTAGGGGAGGCACTCAGACTCCCATCGCTCGCACACCCGAGCAGGTTATTCAGGGACTTCAGAAACCAAAGGCACCACCAGCCTATCCGGTTGCTGTTGCTCAGGATTATGTGTTTCCTGCTATGCTTGAGGATGATCAGCGTAGGTTGGAGAGGTTTGGGAGACTTCAGCCACCACCTTTCAGTGGCATAGAGAGAGGACGCTCAGGACTTTTTGGACAGGTGTCAGAGGATACTCTGTACTGCTGGTATTTTGGAGACTTGTGGGGTCTCGTTCACTACCTTTCAGTTTTCTGGGGCTGCACTCAGATGGTGGGAGACTTACGAGAGGCGTAGGCCTATTGGCACAGCACCCCTTACTTGGCAGCAGTTCTCCGTGGTCTTTTTGGAGAAGTTCGTGCCTCGATCCCGCAGAGAAGAGCTGCGTAGACAGTTTGAGCGACTACGCCAGGGTGATATGTCTGTGATGCAGTATGAGATGCGGTTCTTCGAGTTGGCTCGTCATGCTATCTGGTTGGTTCCCACGGACAGAGAGAGGATCATGAGGTTTATTGATGGCCTTACTTATCAGCTACAGTAGCTCATGACCAGGGAGCGAGTTTCGGGTGCTACCTTTGATGAGGTTGTCAACATTGCTCGACAGATTGAGATGGTTCGCGGTCAGGAGAGGGTTGAGCGGGAGGCCAAGAGGCCTCGTGGTCAGGGTGGATTCAGGGGTGCTCCTTTTGGGGGTCAATTCCATCACGGTAGAGGTCGTCATTTCAAACAGGCTCAGTCAGCTCGGCCATTTCATCGGGGTGCATCATCTGGCCATGGTTCTCACAGTTCTCATCAGGTCCACTCATCACTTAGTGCCCTTCCAGTTCAGAGTTCATCCCGTGCTCCACCTGTTTAGGGCTCTTCCATGCCAGGTTCTTCTACCAGTCATCCCGGTGCTAGGGGTTCCCTTCAGTTTCTGCCGCCAGCACTAGGGAGTTGTTTTGAGTGTGGGGAGCTTGGGCATATGTGGAGGCAGTGTCCTCGTTGTCATGGAGGTCTATCTGAGCAGAGGAGTCAGCCTCTGACTACAGCACTAGCTACCTCACCACCCGCCCAGTTAGCTCGGGGTGGAGGTCAGTCAGCTAGGGGTCGCCCTAGAGGAGGAGGCATATCAGGGGGTGGTCAGGCTCGTTTCTATGCTCTCCCTGCTAGACCAGATGCTATTGCTTCAGATGCTGTGATTACAGGTATTGTCTCAGTTTTCCACAGAGATGCCTCAGTATTATTTAACCCTGGTTCCACGTATTCATATGTTTCCTCGTATTTCGCCCATTTTGTGGATATGCCCCGTGAGTCCTTAGTTTCATCTGTACATGTATCTACTCCTGTGGGCGATACTATTATTGTGGACCACGTATATCGGTCATGTGGGATGACTATTGGGGGTCTGGAGACTCGAGTAGATCTATTGTTGCTCAGTATGGTTGACTTTGATGTGATATTGGGTATGGATTGGTTATCTCCATGTCATGCTGTTCTAGATTGTCACGGTAAGACAGTGACGTTGGCTATGCCGGGAATTCCGAGGGTTGAGTGGAGCAGTTTTATAGATTATGTACCAAGTAGGGTGATTTCATATTTGAATGCTCAGCGCATGGTTGAGAAGGGTTGCCTATCTTATTTGGCTTTTGTGAGGGATGTTAGTGCAGAGACTCCTGTCATTTATTATGTTCCAGTGGTACGTGATTTTCCAAATGTGTTTCCTGCAGACCTACCGAGCATGCCGCCTGACAGGGACATTTACTTTGGTATTGATTTGGTGTCGGGCACTCAGCCCATTTCTATTCCACCGTATCGTATGGCACCGGCGGAGTTGAAGGAATTGAAAGAACAGCTTCAGGAACTCCTTGATAAGGGGTCTATTCGGCCTAGTGTGTCACTTTGGGGTGCACCAGTTCTATTTGTGAAAAAGAAGGATGGTTCCGTGAGAATGTGTATTGATTACAGGCAGTTGAACAAGGTCACAGTCAAGAACAAGTATCCTTTTCCTCGTATTGATGATTCATTTGACCAGCTTCAAGGAGTGAGGGTGTTCTCCAAGATTGATTTGAGGTCCGGTTATCACCAGCTGAAGATTCGGGATTCAGATATTCTCAAGACAGCTTTCAGAACCCGATATGGCCATTATGAGTTTATGGTGATGTCTTTTGGGCTGACCAATGCCCCAGCAGCGTTCATGCATCTGATGAACAGTGTATTCCAGCCCTATTTGGACTCATTCGTCGTTGTATTCATTGACGACATCCTAGTGTACTCTCGTAGCCAGGAAGAGCACGCTCAGCATTTGAGGGTTGTATTGCAGAGATTGAGGGAGGAGAAGCTTTATGCAAAGTTCTCTAAATGTGAGTTTTGGCTCAGTTCATTAGCATTCTTGGGGCACGTGGTGTCCAGTGAGGGTATTCAGGTGGATCCGAAGAAGATAGAGGCGGTGCAGAGTTGGCCCAGACCGTCCTCAGCCACGGAGATTAGGAGCTTTCTTGGTTTGGCAGGTTACTACCGTCGCTTTGTGGAGGGATTTTCATCTATTGCATCTCCCTTGACCAAATTGACCCAAAAGGGTGCTCCATTCAGGTGGTCGGATGAATGTGAGGAGAGCTTTCAGAAGCTCAAGACTGCTTTGACCACAGCTCTAGTGTTAGTTTTGCCATCAGCTTCAGGTTCTTACACCGTGTATTGTGATGCCTCAAGGATAGGCATTGGTTGTGTTTTGATGTAGGAGGGTAGGGTGATTGCCTATGCCTCACGCCAGTTGAAGACCCATGAGAAGAACTATCTTATCCATGATCTTGAGTTAGCAGCCATTGTTCACGCCTTGAAGATTTGGCGTCATTATTTGTATGGGGTTCATTGTGAAATCTATACTGATCACCGGAGTCTGCAGTATCTGTTAAAGCAGAAGGATCTAAATTTGCTCAGCGGAGATGGTTGGAGCTTCTTAAGGACTATGATATCACTATCTTGTACCATCCGGGGAAGGCCAATGTGGTGGCCGATGCTTTGAGTCGCCGGGCAGAGAGTTTGGGGAGTTTAGCATATCTTCCAGCAGTAGAGAGACCTTTGGCATTAGATGTTCAGACCTTAGCAGGCCAGCTTGTCAGATTGGATATTTTGGAGCCTAGTTGGGTATTGGCTTGTGTGGTCTCCAGGTCTTCTCTTTATGACCGTATCAGGGAGCGTCAATATGATGACCCTCACTTGCTCGTTCTTCAGGACAGGGTTCGGAGAGGTGATGCTAGGGATGTGACTATTGGTGATGACGGGGTGCTGAGAATGCAGGGCCGGATATGTGTGCCTAATGTAGATGGGCTTTGAGAGCTGATTCTTGAAGAGGCCCACAGCTCACGGTATTCCATCCATCCGGGTGCACTATTGGTCGAGGCGGATGAAGAAGGATATAGTTGGGTTTGTGGCTCGGTGTCTAAACAGTCAGCAGGTTAACTATGAGCATCAGAGACCAGGTGGCTTGCTTCAGAGGTTAGAGATCCCAAAGTGGAAGTGGGAGCGGATCACTATGGACTTTGTAGTTGGGCTCCCACGGACTTCGAGGAAGTTCGATGCTATTTGCGTTATTGTGGATTGGCTGACCAAGTCCGCGCACTTCATTCCAATTGGTACTACTTACTCTTCAGAGTGGTTGGCTAAAATTTACATCCGAGAGATCGTTCGCCTGCATGGTGTCCCAGTTTTCATCATTTCAGATAGGGGTACTCAGTTCACATCGCAGTTTTGGAGGGCCGTGCAACGAGAGTTGGGTACTCAAGTTGAGTTAAGCACAGCTTTTCACCCTCAGACGGACGGGCAGTCCGAGTGCACTATTTAGATATTGGAGGACATGTTGCGTGCTTGTATCATTGATTTTGGGGGTTCATGGGACCAGTTTCTGCCACTCGCGGAGTTTGCATATAACAACAGTTATCAGACGAGTATTCAGATGGCTCTGTACGAGGCTTTATATGGGAGGAGGTGTAGATCTCCGGTTGGATGGTTTGAGCCGGGAGAGGCTAGGCTCCTAGGTACAGACTTGGTCCAGGACGCATTAGATAAGGTGAAATTGATTCAGGAGCGGCTTCGCACGGCGCAGTCTAGGCAGAAGTGCTACGCGGATAGGAAGGTCCGTGATGTGTCTTTTATGGTTGGGGAGAAGGTTTTGCTGAAGGTATCACCCATGAAGGGTGTTATGAGGTTTGGGAAGAGGGGCAAGTTGAGCCCCAGGTTCATTGGGACTTTTGAGGTGCTTCAGAGGTGGCTTATAAGCTTGCCTTGCCACCCAACTTGTCGAGTGTGCATCCAGTGCTTCATGTTTCCATGCTCCGGAAGTATATTGGAGATCCGTCCCATGTTTTGAATTTCAGCAAGGTTCAGTTAGTGGGTGATATGACTTAGGATATGGAGCCGGTGGCTATTTTGGATCGGCAGGTTCGAAGGTTGAGGTCAAAGGATATAGCTTCAGTGAAGGTGCAATGGAGAGGTCAGCTTGTGGAGTAGGCCACTTGGGAGACCGAGCGGGAGATGCGGAGCAGATATCCACGCCTATTCGAGACTCCAGGTATGTTTCTAGACCCGTTCGAGGACGAACGGATATTTAAGAGGGGGAGGATGTAATGACCCGGCCAGTCGTTTCGAGAGTTATAACCTTGTTTTCCCCATTCCTACTTCTTTTTGTGTTATTCAGATATATTATGTTATATCGGGTTAGTTGGTTCGAGTCCGGAAGGAACTCGGGGTGAAATGAGACACTTAGTCTCATAATTGAAAATTTTAAGTTAGAAAAGTGGACCGGATATGAACCTATATGTAAACGACCTCATATTTGAATTTTGGTGATTCCAATAGCTCCGTATGGTGATTTTGGGCTTAGGAGCATGTCTGGAATATTATTTGGAAGTCCGTAGAGGAATTAGGCTGGAAATGCCGGAAGTTTTATTTTTGAGAAGTTTGACCGGGGGTTGAGTTTTTGATATCGGGGTCGGAATCTGATTCTAAAAATTGGAATACCTCTGTTATGTCATTTAGATCTTGTGTGCAAAATTTGAGGTCAATCAGACGTGATTTGATAGGTTCCGGAGTTGTTTGTAGAAATTAGAAATTTCAAAGTTCATTAGGCTTGAATTGGGGTGTAATTCATGGTTTTAGCATTGTTTGAGGTGATTTGAGGATGCGACTAAGTTTGTATGATGTTTTAGGACTTGCTGGTATATTTGATTGAGGTCTCGAGGGCCTCGGGTGAGTTTCGGATGGTTAACAGATCAAAAATTGAACTAGAACAACTGCTGCAATTTCCTTCTGTTGGAAATTGCTTCTGCCCAGAAATCGAGCCCAGATCGAGCTCAGGGTCGATGGCCACGATCGAAACCCAGATCGAGCTCAAGGTCTAGGGCCACGATCGAGCTCAGGGTCGAGGGTCACGATCAAAGGCATGATCGAGCCCAGGGTCGAGGGTCACGATCGAGGGCCAGGACCGAGAACCAGGATCGAGGACCTCGATCGAAGGCCAAGATCGAGGCAGAACCGAGGATGTCTAGGCAGAATTATAAAAATGGGGGCTTCGTCCCATTTGCCATTTTTGACAAATTGGAGCTTCGGGAGAGGCGACTTTTGTTATATTTTTAAGGAAAAACTTGAGGTAAGTCCCTTGTGATCATTTCTACTCCATAATAGTGAATTATCATCGAGTAATCCGACTAGATTACATGATTTTGAGGTGTAAATTAGAGATTGAAACTTAGAAATTTGGAAATTTGATTTGTATATTTGAGGGTCGAGTTAAGGTCGGATTTTGGTAAAATTGGTATGGGTAGACTCGTGGTTGAATGGGCTTTAGGATTTTATAACTTTTGTCGGGTTCCGAGACGTGGGCCCCACGGGCGATTTTTGAGCCAATTTTGGGTTTTGGTGTAATATTAAAGCTTTTCTTGTGGAATTCATTCCATTAGCATATATTGATGGTATTATACTGATTGTGAATAGATTTGGAGCATTTGGAGGCAGAGTCCAGAGGCAACAGCATTGCGGGGTAGAGATTTGACCGGTTTGAGGTAAGTAACGATTGTAACTCTAGTCTTGAGGGTATGAAACCCCGGATTTTGTATCATTCTACTATTTTTAGTGACGCACATGCTAGGTGACGGGCGTGTGGGCATGCACTGTTGGGGATTTGTGACTTGGTCTGCCCCGTAGCAACTGTAAAGTTGCATACTTTGTTGAAACCATTGATACTTGTATTATTTAGAAAGATTTTATGTAAATTGGGCTGAATGCCATGTTTGGGCCTTGCGCCAATGCTGTTTGGACCCTTAGGCGTTGTTTCTTACCATCCTCTCATTACTTTCGATTGAAAATCTATACTCAGTCATGGTTACACTTGTTTACCGCATAACTCAGTTTTATGACTATATTTTGATGCATATAAATGTTTTGGGCCGAATGCCCTGTTTTACTGAAATGCCCGAGTGGCTTGATTTGTGAGGATGAGTGTGGATCGGGGTTGCCCGCCTGCAGCATACTTATGACTGAGTGAGGCCGAGGGCCTGATTTGTGAGGATGAGCGTGGATCGGGGTTGTCCGCCTGCAGCATACTTTATTATTATCGCACGTGAGTTGTCCGTGTAGATTATAGCGCTTGGGCTGAAGAAACCCCTTCGGAGTCTGTACACACCCCCAGTGAGCACAGGTACCTACTGAGTGTGAGTGCCGAGTGCTGAGTGACTGGGAGGCATGAGCGATTGTGAGATATGCCTGAGTGGCAAGAGTGATTATGAGGTATGCCCGAGTGGCACGAGTGCCTGTGAGGTCTGCCCGAGTGGCTGTTTATGATTTCATCATTTTTTTTGCTCACCTTTGCATTGAGCCTTTGTTTGAAAAACTATTGGAAAATAAAAATGATTTTTATTGGAACTGGGTTTAAACGAGATGTTTGATTCAAATCCTGATTTTTAAGAGCATGTGGTATATTACTGAGATTTCCTGATATGAACGTTATATGCTTTATTGCTCGTCACTACTGCTCAGTCTTAATTTATTGTTGTTACTTACTGAGTTGGCGTACTCACGTTACTCTCTGCACCTTGTGTGCAGATCCAGGTGTGGCTGGACACGGTAGCGGTTATTGAGTGTTCTGGTTGTAGATTTTCTTGGAGATACCAAGGTAGCCGTTTGGCGATCGCAGCCCCTGCTCTTCTCCTTCTTATCTTCCTCTAGTAGTATTTACCTATTTTCCAGGCTGAGTTAGCCTTGATATTGTTAGATAGATTATAGTAGATGCTCATGACTAGTGACACCCCGATGTCAGGCTTTTCTTTTTTGCACTTCTGTTTTTCTTTGATTTGAACTTTTTAAATGGAGGTTTTATGTTAAATAACCTAGAAATTATCTTTGAAATGAAAATATCGTTTTGTTTTGGAAATCAGTCGGCTTGCCTAGTTCCACGATAGGCACTATCACGACAGGGGTTAGTTTTGGGTCGTGACACTTCATCACTCATATGGGGACTGACTGAACTAGCAATACACCCGGTGTTTGGAGTCCCTAAGGTAGCTGCTCTAGAGTATAGGCGGTAGGAGTCTAGGCACCTCCTCCGGCTTGTGAAGTGGCTGGTGCAGCTGGAACTGAGACTGCCTGTCCAGGCTCAGGCACACAGTCAAAATTTGGGCTAAGGCCTCTTGAAGGCTAGGAATCACAATAGACACTGCTGGTGACTTAGATGGTCCTACCTGCTCAACCACATCTGGTACCTGCTCTAGAGTTGGAGCAACTGGTAGCTCCACAGGTGCTGCTCTGGCTGTATTACAAGCCACACCTCAGCCTTTTCGGTGGCCCCAGCCTCTCGCGGCCCTAACTGGTCGTACTGGAGGCCGTCCATCTGATCCGATAGCAGATGTACTAACCATCTGTGAGAGAGTAGAATAGTCAATTTTCAATCTTCGGAATAACAAACACGCACGACAAGAATGCAAGAAAGTGAAGTTTCCTATAAGTTTGGTAGCCTCTAGAAGATAAGTACAGACGTCTCTATACCGATCCGCAAGACTCTACTAAAATTGCTCATGACTCATAATTCCTATCAACCTAGGGCTCTGATACCAACTTGTCATGACCCAAATCCCAACTCGTCGTGATGGCGCCTAACACATCGGCCAGGCAAGCCAAAAACATAACAATAAGGAGCCAGAACAATATAATTTATAGATATAGCATAAGGTTGAACTTCGATAGAACAAAATGCTGCTAATATAAGGTAATTCCCCTAGAAACTGGTAAATAAGGAGTCATGAGCTCTACAGTGGAATACACATCTTAACTAAATAATAATAATATCTGAACTAAAACAATAGTACATAAGAAAAAGACATGTCAAAACTGCGGCCAAGAATGCAGCTCTACTTCACCTCTCGGAGCTGGGTCCAATAAGTAAATCTATTGCTGATAACTAGTACCCACACCTAGATCTGCACAATTAAGTGCAGACTATAGTATGAGTACAATCGACCTAATGTACTCAATAAGTATCATAGCTAAACTCAACGAGGTAAAAGAAGCAAGGACTATAAATGATACTAGCTATAACCTATATAGTTTCCTCATTTTAACATGTATAGAACAATAATGAAATCAAGTCATCAAGCACATGAAAAAGTCTTTGTGTGTATGTGTACAGTTACTCAAATACTCTGCTTAGTAAGTGTTCAACATATAGAGATGATATGTAGTTAAATTAGGTAATTAACCACGGAAATTCCAAGTAAAGATGAAATGCAAAATTCTAACAAACACTGGCCAGATTTCCTCAACCTTTCCATATCTGAACCAAATCACTAATCAGTTTTCCTCAATATACGCGTCTATACTATCAAGAGAGAAACATTAGAGGGTGACCCTAGAGGGATGGATATGTATTCACACGCAAGCACAGCTAAATCAACGTGCTACTAGCCCCGTATGGTCACAGTCTCAATATCATTATTCGCCCGGCGTGGTAATAGGCATAATAGTACAATCCGCCAGGCATGGTCACATGCATAACAACATAATCCGCCTGACGTGGTCACAGGCAAAAAATAATATAATCCACCCGGCATGGTCACAAGCATCAAGTCCAAATCATATCACACAGAAAAACAAATATACAAGAATACATGTATATGATTAATAAATAACAGATATCATGCTCTTGGACTGATATAAGTGACATGCTAAAGTGTAGGCGTGTGCATAATGTTCTATCATAGCTCAAGCCAGCTATTTCATCACTAAGATAACAATTATCAAGTTCATTCAGAGATTTAGTCTTTATGTAACCTCAAACATGGCTCAAATAGTTCACAACAATGTTACATAACATAAGCCTTGATAGAAACATCATAGCTTAAAGATTAATAATCAATTCTAGGCATATCATAACATAAGCACAACCCGAGCATGGATAAGTACCCCGGTGTTAGCACATGGGCTCAAACCCTACACATGTCACACCCATAGCACGTAGCTATCACAAATAAGTCAGGCAACTAGTGTCTCAACCAATTTTAGATAAGATACTTACCTCAAGCAAGCCAAACTACTCGCCTAACAAGCCCTTCCCACGTTTATCAACCTCTGGAATACTCGAATCTAGCCAAAATAACGTAATACTATCAATAAAAGCCATAAGAAGTGATTCCAAAAGACAAAGCTAAGATTCTTAACTAAAATAAAAAAGTCAACCCTGGGCCCACACCTCGGAACCTGACAAAATTTACAAATTTCGAACACCCGTTCAATCACGAGTCCAAACATACCAAAATCATCTAATTCCAACCATAAATCAACCTTCAAATCCTCAAATTTCACTCTCCAATAACATAGTCCAAATAGCCCCAAATTCTTACATAGACTCATGAAAAGTAGGTGTAATAATTAACGGGTATTCAATGTTTATGGACAAAAGTGATTAATTTTCACTTACCTCTTCAATCTAGGTGGAAACCTCTCCAAATATTACCCTAGTCCGAACTTCAAAATCCCAAAAATGAGAAAAACAACTAAACTCTTTGATTTTATTCTTCTACCAGCGATTCCGCATTTGTAGACTCCATTTTCGCATCTGCGATACAACTTTTGCTGTAAAATCCCCGCTTCTATGAAGCCCACTTAAACTCTGACTTAACACTATTGCAACCAAAATCTCGCTTCTGCGGGTCTGCTTCTGCGGTTCTCCTCGCACTTTTACGCATTTTATACTACGAAAGTCATTCGCATCTGGGATCCCCTGCCCCTCAAGCCAAAATCTGCTTCTGCAGAACTTCCCTCGCAGAAGCGCATTCGCTTATGTGGATCTCTGCTCACACATGTGAAAATCCCTAAGCTAGCCCCAACTCCGCTTCTACCTCCCTCCAGCCGCACCTGCGGCCAAGCCCACCGCATGTGCGATTACACTAGCAATCCAAGACCCTTGAGCAATGCTCTAAGTCCAAATATCGATTTGTTAACCATCCGAAACTCACCCGAGGCCACCGGGACCTCAACCAAACATACCCAAAAGTCTTAAATCATAACACGAACTTAGTCGATGCCTCAAATCATGTCAAACAACATCAAAATCACATATCGCACCCCAATTCTAGCCTAATAAAACTAATGAACTTCCAATTTCTATAACTATTGCCGTATTATATCAAACCAACTCCGATTGACCTCAAAATTTGCAATTAAGTTACCAATCACACAATGTACCTATTCTAACTTGCGAACCCAAAATCTGAACCCGATATCCACAAAGTCAACTCTCGGTCAAATCCCTCAACCTTCCAAACCTTCAACATTCCAACTTTCGCCAAAATGCACCTAACCAACCTACATGCCTCCAAATCCAAGTCCGGGCATATGCCTAAGTCCAAAATGACCATACGAAGCTATCAGAACCATCAAAACTCTATTCTGGAGTCGTTTATACAAAAGTCAAGCTTCGGTCAACTCTTTGAACTCAAACTTCCAACCTTGAGACTAAGTGTCCCAATTCACTCTAAAATCTCCCTGAAGCCAATCCAACCAACCCGTAAAGTCACATAACTATGAATGAACATATAGGAAATAATAATAAGGAAAATGGGGCTACAATACACAAAACGACCGGCCGGGTCGTTACATCGTGTCTCCAGATTCTGGGATATGTTTAGATTATGTTATTTAGCATCATTTCACTCTATTTCAAATGATTATATCTTGTTATTATAAATTGTTAAATATGGTTACGTAACTTGGCTAACGTTGGCTTGCTTAGCAAGTGAAATGGTAGGCGCCATCATGATCCAATGGTGGGATTCCTGGTCGTGACTATGATAAATGCAATGGTACGTCAACACCCTTCCTGCTTTTACTCTCAAACTCACCATATGAAAATGATATGATAATTGAAATGTCACGGCATCACCCTTCGTGCTTTTACTCTCAGCTTAACATGAAATAATAAATGAAAATAAAGCAATCAAGTACACGACATCACCCTTCGTTCTTTAATCCTCACATTCGCTCATTCAATGATAACAATATCCAAATATGGCATGACAACACCCTTCATGCTTTTTACTTTTCCTAACCAAGCAACACCAATAATCCAAAGTACCAAGCAAGGTGGGAAACCAATTTCAACTTCAATCGTGGGGTTATTATACACAAATTCAACTTCTGATATCCCAAAAACTTCAAATTAATCAATAAATACGAATCGAACCATCAAAGAATAACAATCTAACTAAAGCATAAAAGGCATGGTAAAGAAGCAACATGGAACAATATATCAATTTCCACCCGATTGTTTTAAGTCATGACGACGCATATATACTCGTCACCTTGCATAAACACTGTCCCCACACATAATTCACATAGATAATAGACTAACAAGTCCTAATTATCTCAAGAAAAAGTTAAACATGACACTTACCTCAATTCACAATCAAATCAACCATGACCTTTCCTTTCGAACAAGCCTCCAAACCAACAGAATCTAGCTAATTATCGATCAAACCATTCAAAATAAGCTTTAGAAACTACCCACAAATGAAAAAGGTTCTATTTTGATTATTTTTAAAAAATCAATAAAAGTCAGCCCCGGACTAGCTTGGTCAAAATCCGATATTCGGACCAAAACCCGATTACCCATTCACCTTCAAGCCCAGTTATGTGATTTGTTTCGCAAATTGATCTCAATTTGAGTTCAAAATCTTAATTTTATAAAATCTCTAATTTCTATCCAAAATCTCTAATTTCTACCATGAAATTCAAATATTTGATATTAAAAACTCATGAAATGTAATGAAAAATTGATAGAAACTGAATTACTGTTACTTACCAATGAATTTGGGAAGAAAATATTCTTCAAAATACGCCTCTAGAGTATTTGGGGTTGAGAAATGATGTAAAATTAGCTGAGTCCTATTTTCCCACTTTTTACCCAGTTGTAGGTGTCGCATTTACGAACACTTGTTTGAAACGATGCCCACAAATGCGAGACACGGATCACAAATGCGATCAATGCATCAGATGCACAGGAGTCGCAAATGAGACATTTTTATCGCAAATGTAAAATGCCCTCCTTCGCAAATGTGGTTAAATTCTTCGCATTTGCGAAACTTTCCTAAATTCCCAGTGGTCCCAAATGCGACCAACTAGTTCGCAAATGCGACTGTCCCTCCTTCGTAAAAGCGAACATTACCTCGCAAATGCGAGGTCTCCTATCCCGGCCCCTTTATCGCAAATGCGAGGTCTCCTAGCCCGGCCCCTTTATCGCAAATGCGATCATTTGACTGCAAAAGGGAGATCGCAAATGCGCACCAGGCATCGCAAATGTTATATCTGCGACTGAACACCAGAATTGGAATGCACCGATAGTTCAAATATCAACCAAACTCCTCCGTAACATATTCGAAACTCACTCAAGCCCCGCGAGTTCCAAACCGAACATGCAAAAAAGCCTAATAAAATCCTATAAACTTGCTCCCTACCTCAAATCATCAAAATCATATCAAATAATAGAATCGATCATCAAAACTCATGAATTTTCAACTTAAACTCGATTTTTACAATTTGACATATAATGCGCCAAAATTTGTTCGAGTCACCTCGGACGCCAACCAAACGTGTGTACAACTCCAAAACCATCATATGAACCTACCAGAATCGTCAAAATATTGATCCAAGTTCGTTTACCCAAAAATATTGATCGTGGTGAACTCTAAACTCATTTTTAGTCAGAAATTCATTTTCTTCAAAGTTTCACATAAATGCTTTCCGAAAGGAGACATAGACCATGCACCCAAATTAAGAAATATCAAATGAAGCTATGAGAGATCTTGAAATACGGAAAAAAGGCTAGTACTCAAAACGACCTATCGGGTCATCACATCGATGGGGTAATAGACGGTTAATATTTTGGTTGGGTTAGGTATGTTTAGTAATTAAAGATTTTTACCTATATATACTACAGTAGAAACTTACTTACTCTCACTATTAAGTCTTAACTTAATGACAAGTTTATATACAATTAACCAATTATATACAAATTAGTATTTATGAGTATCCATAATATTAGGAATTGAATAGGGAATATTAGTTATTCCCTCTTCGATTTCTCTTTTTGATCTCTCTCTCTCTCTCTCTCTCTCTCTCTCTCTCTCATTCTTTGTTCATTCCCCAACCCTATTTTTCTTCCTCCAATTTTCTTTGTTTTCCCCTCTTTTCTCATCTACTTTATTATTATTTTTTCAGGAAATTCATCAATAGATTTCACTCGTTGTACTATAGCAATTTTCTTTAATGTTGCACAATTGGTGCTCAAATTAAAATTGTGAATCAATAAATTTTGAAGGTGTTTGACTTTCTACCATTAACAGCCATTAAAAAGCTTTGAAACTTTGAATTCAAATTTGGGTTTTCAAAATATATTATTTTCTTGGATTGTGTGTTGTTGCAAACGATTGAAAATATTTTTTTGTGTTTATATCTCAATTTTAAGGGTGCTTGGTAAAGATCAGAGCTGATTTTTATTGAATTTCAGATTAAAACTCGAAGAAGAAGACTCGAAGAAGAAGAAGAAGAAGAAGAAGAAGAAGAAGAAGAAGAAGAAGAAGAAGAAGAAGAAGAAGAAGAAGAAGACATTACATACAATATATGCAAAAAATTATATTAAAGTTGTTCTATAATAATTGTATATAAATTATATTTAAGTTATATTCTATTGTAGTTATTTTTTTGTTATTTGAATTTTGTATAAAAGGTAAAAAATAGTTGTATAATATATGAATCATTGTATGAAAGTTGCATTTAAGTTATAAATACTATATTTTTACATAAAATTGATGATATGTATCAAAATTGTATTAAGAGAAGAAGTTATGATTGGAATCTCAAAGAGGAAGAAGAACACACTAGATACAAAATATATACAAATCATATACAAAATATATACTAACGACATATTGTATAAAATTTGTATGAAAATTATTTTAAGTTGTATGATGTTGTAGTTGTATTTAACTGGGTAAAAATGATGTATGAAAGTTGTATATAAATTATAAATAAATTGTATACTATATAATTAGTTGTATAAAATTTATTTTTAGTTTAGTTCTCCTCAGGAATTTTAACCGCTCTTCAAAGATTTTGTTGTTATTAGTTCGGTACTTGTTTATGAAATTTAAGAATTATTCTCTAAGCCCTTTTGCTCACAGACATTTCAGCTCTTCATTTACTTCGCAGATATTTCAGCTCTCCGTTTACTAATTTTCTCTAAATATATAACAACCCATTAATTAATAAATTTGGTTAGTAGATTAATATACATGTCTTCACTCCATAAAGCTAATTAATGTCGTGCAAGGTCACAACGACTAGCACTATGTTTTTCAAAGTGATGCGTTCTTCAATTCGAAGGTATTAATGTTTATATCAAACATAAATTTGACTAGTAACTCCTAATTTCCTACTATATTGTAACGACCCGACCGGTCATTTTGAGTATTTTAGCCCGATTCCCCAATTTGATGCTTTATATGTGCATATTTATGGTTACTTGACTTACCAGAGTGATTGATTTGGTTTCGTAAGAGTTTTAGATTGATTTGGGACACTTAGTCCCTTGGTTGGAGGATTAATTTGTAGGAGTTGACCGAAATTTGACTTTTGTATAGATGACTCCGGAACGGTATTTGGATGGTTCCAATATCTTTGTATGGTGATTATGGACATAGGGTATGTCCGGATTTGAATTTGGAGGTTTGTAGATTGTTTTAGCTTGAATTGGCGAAAGTTGGAAAGTTGAAGGTTTGGAAGGTTGATAGGTTTGATCGAGGGCCGACATTGCAGATATCGGGTTCAGATTGTGGTTTCGAGAATTGGTATGGGTCCATTGTATCATTTGGGACTTGCATGAAAAATTTGAGGCACTACTAGAAAAAGGCTAATTTCCGACCATCAAATCGGCCGAAAAATGGTCGAAAATCGAGTTTTTCCGACGGAGATTTGACTGAAAAGGGTCGGTCAGAAAACTCGTGATTGCAAATAATTTGCGACGGATGAGTCGGAAATTTCTGATGAATTTGGTCGCAAACTGAAAAATAAAGGATGCATTTGAATTTAAGTGATTGCGACCGAATTGGTCGGTAAATTTGCGTCTGATTCGGTCGCTAATCAAAATTAAAAAAATAAATAAAAATTAAATTTTCGGATCGATTCAGTCAGAAATTATAATAATAAAATTTATATTTAATTAAATATTCCGACCAAAACAGTCATACATATTGGGCATAAATTAATTAAAAAATTCAGAAATTCACAATTTGCGACCGAATGAGTCGCAAATCTGAGTAATTTCTGGTGATATTTTAGCAGAGTTCTGTTGTATTCTCAATTACGCCACCTCCCAAATAAAACAACCAACCAAACACCTAGTATAACAATCCAAATCTAATATTAATAGCAATCAAATTGAACAATAATATTTGTAACAATCCAATCAACTAATCAAACAACATTAATTATGATCAACCAAGTATCAAAATACTAACTCAAATTTATAAATTAAATATGTCTCTAACTTCAACTCTAAAATATAACATGCATATTCAAATAGCTAATTCTAGTCAGACTCAGTCTCCTCCTTAGACTCAGACTCCATTGTAGATTGACTGCCTTTCTTGTTTTTCTTTTTCTACCAGTTTTTGGATTAAAGCCTGAGTTGCATCTCATTCTTGCGACATCTGATCCATTCTTTGACGCATAACTTCCATGTCTTCTTGGAAAACTGATGCACCAACAAATAATGCTGCTGGACGACTGGAGGATTGTCACGACCAAAAATCCCACTACAGGCGTCGTGATGGTACGTAGTCTCTAAGACTAGGTAAGTCGGTTACAATAACAATTCAAGCCTTTTTTTGAATTTGAAACAAATTTTAATACATGCACCGAAATAAAAAGCGGAGATAATCATAACAACCTCTTAAGAGTGGTAATACTGAGTCACAAACTCTAACTGAATACATGAAAAATTCTTAGAGATAAAAATACAATACTATTCAATGACAAATGGCAGTACAATATAAGGAAAAGACACCAAGTGACTGCGACGACCAAGCAGCTCTACTTTGAAGCCTTGCGATTAACAACCTAACTCTGCCCGAGTCCGATATCTCCAATACCTGGGTCTGCACAAAAATATACAAAAGTGTAGTATGAGTACACCACGGTCGGTACTCTGTAAGTATCAAGACTAACCTCGGTGGAGTAGTGACGAGGTACAAGTCAAGACACTCACTAGACAAAATGACATGTCCAGTATAACAGTATATAGCTAGTAATGGGAAGCAGGAATCAGTAATTAGAACCAAAATCAACATGTGCATATAGGCAATAAGGCAATGAGGAATACCAAGAAAACATCATTAAAACTAGCTAAGGAACACAAAGGACAACCAATTAATCAAGCTGTCTAACACAAGTTTTGACAAACAAACTCATCTCTTAGTCGCAAATCACGGGTCTCAACCCACCATCATATACTCAAGGAACCTCGTACTCACATCTCGAATCACAACCGCACGGATAATTTACGTGCCAAATCACAATCCGTCCGGCATGGTCACAAGCTCACTAAACACCATCTGCCCGGCATAATCACAGGCTGAATAGCAACATGAAACGTATATTACCAGAATACATGGACAAAATCAATAAATGTTAAGTTTCATACTCATGAGCTAGTATAAGTATCGTACTATGGTTTATGCTCGTGCAAGTGTACTACTACAGCCCACTTCAACAAGTAATATCAAGGATATCAAATAGCTCACTGAAACAACATGACAAGTTACGCAAAGTGTATAACAAACACAAGGAAGATTACAACACCACACAAAATCAAAAACATAATACCCCCACATCATCACACGTCATCTCTGACATTGCCACTCTTATCTCTCCTATAGCCACCCGTATCACTCTGCCTGACAATATCAATAGCCACCCTTATCACACCGTGCAATAGCCACCGTTATTACTCCGTACATTCAACATCAATGAAATGCCACCCTTATACCACGTATAACAACAACGGTGAAATGCCACCCTTAAACTCTGCAAAATAACAACGGTGAAATGCCACTCTTATACTCCGCAAAACAACAATCAAACCCCACAACAATTCACATGTACTATCATCACAACAACACAACATGATCAACTCGTATCACAAGTTCCCATAGACCACAACCTTTCTAAAGATTCCACGTTATCAATAATACCACAACAAGTAGCCCACAGCTCAATACAACGTGAATGGTATCTCAATGACGACAACATGAATGGAAAAGTAACTCAGTAAGGAACAACATCTTCTTTAATCACAACTTCAGAAAAAATAGATAAATGCCCCTTGATAACTTCATTTTCAATTTATCGTTTAAGAATGAACTCACTAGTGTAAGTACTTCCACAAAAAGGCAACCCGACAATAAAAGTATTCACTAAATTGTTAAAGTAGAAATAATTCCAAATAAGCATATAGGAGCAACATGTCAATTAAAGAATGTGACAGGTAACTACAACTTCTAACAAAGCATGTAATAGTGGATGTGGTGAATAAAAGATATAACAAGTGCCAACAACTTCCAATTTAATACATAAAGATGTCTTAGAGTTTTAAACCGATAGAATTTCCGCATATAAGCCCGAGTACGTACTTGTCACCTCACGTATATGGCTTTCACATTACAAAAATAGCACAAACGACTCAATTCCTAAGGGGTAGTTTGCCCCACACAAAATCAGGCAAGACACTTACCTCAAAGAAGCTAGAACGATACACTAAAATGACCTTCTTGAGTGAAACAATCTCCGGACGGATCAAGTCTAGCCAAAATAACTTCATATCATAAATAAAACTCATAGGAAACAATTCTGGATAATAAAGTTTCGATCTTTAATTAAATCTAAAAAGTCAACCCCCGGGCCCGCACCTCGGAACCCGATAAATTCACAAAATCCGAACACCCATTCCGATACGAGTGTAATCATACCAAAATTATCAATTTTCGACGTCAATTCGTCTTTTGAATCATCATTTTACATTTTGAAATATTTTTACCAATATTTCCCAAATTTTCAACTTAATTCACTAATTAAATGATGAAGATAACAATGGATTCATGAAATATAATATGATGTGGGTAAAGAACACTTACCCAAATGAATTTCTTAAAAAACCCACGAAATATCTCCCAAAGCCTAGGTCTATAACTCACAATATGGTAAAACGCGCACCTGCGGCCCTCACTTAGCAGCCCATTCTTCGCACGTGCGAGCTGCCCATCACATCTGCGATGCTGCAGAAGCGCCAAATATACCACAGAAGCGGCCATCCAATTGGAACCTCAAACTCACATCTGCGATGGGCTCACCGCAGATGCGGCCACGCACCTGCATTCTCTATGACACAGAAGCAGAACTCCTGCCCAGGCCCAACATCACAGAAGATACAACAACTTCGAAGAAGCGGCTCCACACCTGCGATCCAAAATGCGCAAGTGGGACACACTAGAAACAGACCTGTCTTCATGACCAAAAAGGATCCGGAACTCATCTGTAACCCATCCGAGCCACTCGGGTCCTCGTGCGAATATAGCAACAAGCCTTATAAAATAACACGGACCTACTTGAGGCCTCAAATCAAATCAAACAACGTCGAAATTATTAATCACACCTTGAATTGAACTTATGAATTTCCAAATATTCCATCTTCCAAAACTCGTGCCGAAACATATCAAATCAACCCGGAATGATGTCAACTTTTGTATGCAAGTCTCAAATGACATAACGGAGCTAATCCAACTCTCTGAATCGCAATCTGAGCCCGATAGCAATAAATTCAACTCCCGGTCAAACCTTCAACCTTCCAAAACTTCAATTTTTCAATTTTAGCCGAAATGCTTCAATTTACTATATGGACCTCCAAATCCAAATTGAGACGCACATCTAAGTCCAAAATCACCATACAAATCTATTGTAATTATCAAAGCGCCATTTCAGAGTCTTGTACACAAACATTAAACTTCGGTCAACTCTTATCGCTTAAGCTTCCAAAACAAGAATCCTTCTTCCAAATTGATCCTGAATCATCCGAATACCGAACTCGACCACACATGCCAGTCATAACACATAATACGAAGATTCTCGAGACCTTAAGTCGGTGAACGAGACACTAACTCTTGAAACGACCAGTCGGGTCATTATATTCTCCCCCTTTTAAACAGACATTCGGTCTCGAACGTGCCAATTACCATTCTAAGGTCAATAATCACTGAATGTACTCACCATACACATACTCGCGGGTGATCCCACATCACTGCAATCGACATAAGCCCGACAACACTATCTCAACTAAATATTATTCCTTCCACCTACACTGGTAAACCTAAGAACCAAGTTTCTAACCATCCAATCATTTCCAAAAGACCTGATTTCCACATCAACACACGGTACCAGCTCCAACCAGCTGTAACAACTGATGCCTACATTGACCAGGTATAAACAAACGATGTGTCACATCACACATATGCCCATAACAGCAACTCTGGCCACAATAGCTGCCCACAATCAAATCAAACATCGTCAATTAACCTCATATCAGCTAGAACAATGTTCCAAACCTTTACAACACTGGTAACGATGCATGAAACATGAAGACCTCATAACCACTCAGCCGAATCATCAAGTCACATTTAACGCCACCTGGGCACAAACCTCGTTAGCTAAAACCCCAATAAACACAACGCGAATATGACTAATTATGCAAAGAAAAACACGTGAGTGAACTATCAAACATGCCCAACAGGCATAACTCCCTATCAGTACTATAATACAAATAAATTCCACGAGGGAGGATCAAAACATATGCACTAATCATAAGGATCTCATCCTGATATAACTCCACCATGGCACTCAGCGCAGTTCAAACACATCAAATCACATGAAACCGCGAGGGTCTCACCCTCAACTCTGAATCACAAGTAGAAGACAAATCATACCAAACGAACCCTTCCACTAATTCAATTCCGCAAAATAAAATCACAACACGAAATGAACTCCCCATACCGGTAGGGCATCTAAATAACAAATTGTAACCATACCATCTAGAAATCACATCAAACCTACCGTAATGAGTAACATAAATTCACATTTAGTATTATAGGTATCAATAATGAATCAAACAAAATAATAGACATGGGATACCACCATAAAATCTCTTAACATGCGTAAATACATAAATAGAGTGCAAATAACGGAACTCACCACGTGTGAAGCATGATAGGAGCGCTCACATCGATAAGTAAAATCAAATCAAACAAGGATAGTGCTCCTCTATGACAAATCGAAACCACACCTGTATTGACACCATCTAGTGTAGCGGCCTCAACCATACCATAGAAAATATATCAACGGGTCGGGCCTCCACCTCTAGGGAGCCCTCTACCTGCCTGTCCTCCACCCCTAACTGGTTGTGCAGGTGGAATAACAACTGGAATGAAGCCCGTAGCCTGAGTGCTCTGATGAAATCTGCCTCTCCCATGTCTGGGACAATCTCTCACGATGTGCCTAGTATCACCTTACTCATAACAACCCCTCTACGGGCATGGCTGCTCGTACTGAGTCTGTGCCGGATAACTAAAATAACCATTGTAGGAACCCCGTGCCGGTGGTGCACTTAAAGATGACTGCCTCACATGATTACCCTAACTTACTGGAGAACCATGAGTAGTCTAAAGTGCGGATTGAATTGGCCGACTGCCCGAGCCTCTGACATGATGGGCCATGGCTGAAGAGTAGAATCCACTGAACCCTCCAGAACCTCGAGACCTCTTGGCCTCCTTATCCTCCCCCTCCTCACCCCGAATACGCTCTAACATCCTGGCAATCTCCACCACCTGCTAAAACGGACTGCAACTCTCAAGGCATGCAGAATCTAAGATCATAACTGAGCCTCTCAATGAATCCGCGAACTCGCTCTTTGTCTGTAGGAACCAAAGTAGGTACATGACGGGATAACTCACTGAACCTGATGGCATACTCTGACACCGTCATGGTGCCCTGACGCAACTGCTCAAACTCTGTGGAACAAACTCTCTCAAGAACATCTCTGAAAATTGAGCCCAAGAAAGTGAAGTTGCATCGACTGGTCTACCCTCCTTATAAACCTGCCACCACTGATATGTTGCTCCTGACAGCTTGAATGTAGTAAAAGCAATCCCACTCGCCTCCATATTACCCATGGTGCGGAGAATACGGTGGCACTCATCTAGAAAATCATGTGCATCTTCTGAAGCCAAACCACTAAAAGTAGAAGGGTGATACTTTTTGAACCTCGCAAGTCTAAGTTGCTCCTTCTCTGATGCACCTGGCTTGACCTCAGGCTGAACCGGAATAACAGGTTGTGCCAACACCATTCCCGGAACCTGACTAATATGAGCCCGCTGCTCTGGAGTATGGGATGCGGGAGTCTGAGCTCCTCCCCTAATCTGCAAAGTAGCTCGTGGAATGGAGATCAATCCCACCTGAGCCAATGTACCAAACATGCCCAAGAACTGTGCTAGAGTCTCTTGAAGTCCGGGGGTAACAACAGGCGCCTCTGGTGCCTGCCCCCCAACAGGAGCTACTGGCGGCTCCATAACTGTTGCCCTTACAGATGCTCTAGCTGTGTGCTTCTCCTCGGCCTCTACCTCGGCCCTGGCCTCTCGCGACTCTAGCAGGTGGCGCGAGTGTCTGCTCAGCTGACCCGGTAGCACGTGTCCTCACCATCTATTAGAGAATAGAGATATAAAGGCTCAAACTTCGAAATCAACAAATCTGCACGTCATGAATGAAAGAAGTAGAGATTTTCCTAATAGTTCTGTAGCCTCTCGAATATAAGTACAGACGTCTCCGTACCGATCCGCAAGACTCTACTAAACTTGATCGTGACTCGTAAAACCTATGAACCTAGAGCTCAGACTCTACTAAACTTGCTCATGACTCATAAAACCTATGAACCTAGAGCTCTTATACCAACTTGTCAAGACCCAAAATCCTACCACAGGCGTCGTGATGGCACTTAGTATCTAAGACTAGGTAAGTCGATCACAATAACAATTAAAGCCATTTTTTTGAAATAGAGGTTAATACATGCACCAAAACGAAAAGCGAAAATAATCATAACAAGCTCCGAGGACTGGTAATACTGAGTCACGAACTCTAACTGAATACATGAAAAATTCTTAGAGATAAAAATACAATACTGTTCAATGACAAAATGATAGTACAATATAAGGAAAAGACACCAAGAGACTGCGATGACCAAGCAGCTCTACCTCGAATCTTTGCGATCAACAACCTAACTCTGCCCGAGTCCGATATCTCTAATACCTGGCTCTGCACAAAAATGTGCAGAAGTGTAGTATGAGTACACCACGGTCGGTACTAACCTTGATGGAGTAGTGACGAGGTATAAGGCAAGACACTCACTAGACAAAATGACATGTCCTGTATAACAGTATATAGCTAGTAATGGGAAGTAGGAATCAGTAATTAGCAACAAAATCAACATGTGCATATACGCAGAAAGGCAATGAGGAAT
Source organism: Nicotiana tabacum (assembly GCF_000715075.1). Classification (NCBI taxonomy): domain Eukaryota; kingdom Viridiplantae; phylum Streptophyta; class Magnoliopsida; order Solanales; family Solanaceae; genus Nicotiana; species Nicotiana tabacum. The sequence continues at coordinate 72,830,972 of NC_134088.1, read as the reverse complement.
ACCGAGAAAACATCATTAAAACTATATAAGGAACACAAAGGACAACCAATTAATCAAGCTCTCTGTACTCAGTCATATTAATTCATTTTCATATCGTATTTCAATCTCTGTTATCACTTGTTGTCACATCATGTTATCATTATTTGGCTGATTGGCATGAGATTTGTGAGGCCGAGAAACTGGAGAGGATGATGAATGTGTGAGGTCGAGGTCCTGATTGTGAGTGATATTTATGGGATCGGGTTGCATGCCTCAGTTGTCTTTATTGATTCATGCCATTATTGGCTTATATTAGCGCTTGGGAAGGATTCACCCCTCTAGAGTTTGACATACCAGCAGTGAGCACAGGTACCTACTGAGTACGAGTGCCGAGTGTGAGTGCCGAGTGATTGGGAGGACCAAGTGACTGAGAGGACTGAGTGATTGGGAGGGTTGAGTGACTAGGAGGATTGAGTGACTCAGAGGACTGAGTGATTGAGCATGCTGAGTGAGGTCGACTGCTCCGAGAGCATGAACACACGAATTTATCACGGTGGTCCATTACACATGACATACGTACTTGGCATGTAGGCATTGAGACACATTTCCTCATGTTGTTCGGTATTGTGACATTCATGACTTCACATGCACATTGACATGTAGGAATAGAGATGTACTTTCCTCATACCATATGATAATGAAACATCTTATCTGTTGATGAAAGTATTTAGGAAAGTCACAGTTTTCTTATATACTCACATTTTTGGTGATTTCGGTGAAAGATTTAGGTTTTACTATTATACCTGAGAAGTATGCCTATTTTTCTTAATTGTGAACGATCTGAGCATCATATCCTTGAGTATTATTTATACGGTTTTCATTATATTGTTACGAGTTGTCTTGGTTATTGGTGTTGGACTCTGACCATTTTTTCAAGCTCGGCACTGCTTTCAACCTAAGGTTAGGTTTGTTACTTATTGAGTACATGGGGTCGGTTGTACTCATACTACACTTCTGCACCTTCCATGCAGATTTTGGAGCTGATATTATCGTGTGTGATAGGAGCTAGCATTGAAGATGCACCTGTGTTCCGGTTGTAGCTGCCTTTCGTTCATGGTAGCTTTAGATTTATAAAAATATGTTTATGTACATTTCAAACAGATGATGTATTTATTTCATACTAGCTTTGTAAACTCTAAATCTTAGAAGCTCATGATTTGTATTACCAGTCCTTGGAGATTCCTTGTATAAAAGTTCAGTTATATTATCAGTATTTCTCTCAGTAAATCGCATTGGTATTGGAATGTTGTTAATTGGCTTACCTAGCGGGTTGGGTTAGGTGCCATCATGACTAGTTGGATTTTGGGTCATGAAAATTGTTTGGTTTAGTCTCTTTACTAGCGTTAGTCAAGGTTTGTTGCTTTGTAATAGAGTTATTGCAAAGGGCTTACAATAGAGTTATTGTAAAAGTTGAGGGATTAAGAGTTTAATTCCTTGATTGGAATAGGTTGTAATCTGAAATCTGCTCGGTTTAGTGGAGTTGAAATCCTACTAGGGTAAGTCATGGTTTTTAATCCCTTGAGCAAGGAGTTTTCCACGTAAATATCGTTTGTTCATTATTTATTGCATATTTACTGTGGGAACAGATAGAGAACCTGGTTCCCTATACTGTTTGGTTTTATAGTTTGTTGCTTACTATGTGAACTGATAGAGAATCCGGTTCTCTATATAGTTTGGTAGACCCTTAAATTCTATCAATTGGTATCAGAGCAGGTTCTTTCTAAAAAGTTAACACCTACAAAGGATCCTCATCATGGCTGCTCCACATAACTTCGAGGAAGGACAATCAAACTACATACCACCAAGATTCAACCGCCAATACTATGGTTGGTAGAAAACAAGAATGCATGACTTCATCATGGCCGAGGACTCAAAGTTGTGGGATATAATATCTGATGGACCTTTTGTTCGCATGAAAATTGTTGGTGAGAGAATAGTTAATGTCCCGAAAACAAGAAAAAAATACAACAATGCTGATAGAAAGGTTATTGAGAAGAATTTCAGGGTAAAGAAGATTCTTGTTTGTGGAATCGGACCAAGATGAATACAATCGCATCTCAACCTCTCAGTCTTCTAAGGATATCTGGGAAGCTCTCTAAGTTGTCCATGAGGGAACTACTCAAGTTAAGCAGTCAAAAATTGATATGTTTACTACTAAGTATGAGCTTTTCAAGATGAAGACAGATGAGTCTATTTAGGACATGCATACACGTTTCACCTCCATTATTAATGAGCTTCACTCCCTTAGAGAAGTCATTCCAAGAAATAAGCTGGAGTGTGTTACCAGGTTCTTAAGAAAGTAAAGTAAATGCTATCACCGAAGCTAAGGATCTACACAAGCTGACCATTGATGAACTCATTGGAAATCTAAAAAACTATTAGATGAAGAGAAAGAAAGATCTTGAAAGAATAGATCCAAGACGGGGAAGAACTCGGTTCTCAAAACTGCCAACAATGACTCAGGTAGTGATGAATACGACATAACATATCTCACTCGAAGATTTCAAATGATGGTTCGTAGAAATGGTAGGATCCCAAAGAAAGGAAGTTCCAGCGGGAATTTCAAAGGAAATGATTGCTGGCATAAGTGTGGAAAGCCTGGACACTTTATTAAATATTGTCCTCTTCATATGAAGGAACACTACACAACCAATACTGATAAGGCAGCTAAGAGGAACCAGATCCCTAACAGAAAGTTCAAAAGAAGAGATGTTGCTGACAACATAGTGAAGCAAGCCTTGGCTTCCTGGGGAGATTCTTCTAGTGAATATGAAGGTGAAAATGTCCAAGGAGATATATCTATGATGGTTGTTGACAATGGATCTTCATAATATGAGTCAATCTTTGCACTCATGGCCAAATCTGATGATGATGAGGACAAGGAGGAAGATGAGGTAAGTATTCTTGATGTTCAAAGAAATTTGAAAACTTACTCTAAGAAAATATTGACTCCTTGGAAAATATGTTGATTGATTCCTATCATGACTCATTTACTTGTCCGTAAGGACACGGTGCGGCACGATGATGCCAAACATGTTGTTGTAAGGGAAGATGGAGTTCTGCGAATGCAGGGTCGTATTTGTGTGCCTAATGTTGACGGGCTTCGTGAATTAATTCTTGAAGAGGCACACAACTCCAAGTATTCTATTCATCCAGGAAACACCAAAATGTATCAAGATTTGCGACGACATTACTGGTGGAGGACAATGAAGAAGGATATAGTTGCATATGTAGCTCGGTGTCTGAATTGTCAGCAAGTTAAGTACGAGCATCAGAGACCTGGTGGTTTGCTTCAGAAGTTAGAAATTCCTGAGTAGAAGTGGGAGCGTATCACTATGGATTTTGTTGTTGGGCTCCCACGGACTCAGAGAAATTTTGACGCAGTTTGGGTAACTGTGAACAGGTTGACCAAGTCAGGACATTTCATTCCAGTAGCAGTTACCTATTCTTCAGAGCGGTTAGCTGAAATTTACATTCGTGAGATTGTCCGCCTTCACGGTGTGCCCATGTCTATTATTTCAGATCGAGGTATGCAATTTACCTCACATTTTTGGAGGGTTGTACAGCGTGAGTTAGGCACGCGGGTTGAGTTGAGTACAACATTTCATCCACAGACAGACGGACAGTCAGAGCGCACCTTTCAGATATTGGAAGATATGCTTCGCGCTTGTGTTATAGACTTTTGAGGTTCTTGGGATCAATTCTTGCCACTTGCTGAGTTTGCTTATAATAATAGCTACCAGCCGAGCATTCAGATGGCTCCATATGAGGCATTATATGGAAGGCGATGCCGATCGCCAGTTGGTTGGTTTGAACTAGGAGAGGCTGGGTTGTTGGGTACCAATTTGGTACAGGATGCTTTCGATAAGGTCAAAGTTATTCAGGATCGATTTCGTACAGCTCAGTCTAGGCAAAAGAGTTCTGCCGACCGTAAAGTTTGTGATGTTGCATTCATGGTTGGAGAAAGAATATTGCTCCGTGTTTCACCTTTGAAAGGTGTAATGAGGTTCGGAAAGAAGGGCAAGTTGAGCCCTAGGTATATCGAACCCTTTGAAATTCTTGAAAGAGTGGGTGAAGTAGCCTACAGGCGTGCATTGCCACCTATTTTATCAGCGATTCATTCGGTATTCCATGTGTCTATGCTCTGAAAATATCATGGTGATCCGTCCCATGTGTTAGATTTCAGCTCAGTCCAATTTGACAAAGATTTGACTTATGAGAAGGAGCCGGTAGCTATTCTAGCCCGGCAGGTCCGACAGTTGAGGTCTAAGAGTTATCCTTTAGTTCGGGTGCAATGGAGAGGTCAGCTGATAGAGGCAGCTACCTGGGAGTCCGAGTCGGACATGTGGAGTAAATATCCACACTTATTCACCAGCTCAGGTATATTTCTAACTCCGTTCGAGGACGAACGTTTGTTTTAGAGGTGGAGAATGTGATGACAGAAAGTGTCATCTTTAAATTTAATAATTAATTCTGTGTTCTAAGACCTTGAAAAGCATTATTTATCATTCCTCGACTTGCGTGCGTAGTCCGTATAATATTTCGAAAAGTTTTGTGTAAAAAATGGATTAAAATGTGAAATAGAGCCTTAAAACTCAACTGAGTGGACTTTGGTCAATATTTTGAGCAAATGCACTCGGATTAGTGTTTTGACAGTTTCGGTAGATCCGTATCGTGATTTGGGACTTGGGCGTATGCCCGGGATCGAATTCCGAGGTCCCTAGCCCGAGATATGGATTTTTGATGAAAAATTAAAAGTTTGAAAGCTTAATGATTTTTAAAAATTTATTGATGTTGGATTTGTTGACACCGGGTCCGTATTTTGGTTCCGGAGCCCGGTACATGTCCACTATAATATTTATGAATTGTCTGCCGAATTTGGTAAGAAACGGAGTTGATTTGACGTGATTCGGACGTCTAGTTGTGAAAATATAAGTTTTAAAGTTTTCTTGAAAATTTCATTTGATTTGGTGTTCAATTAGTAGTTCTAGATGTTATTTTTGGCGATTTGATCGTGCGAGAAAGTTTGTATGATATTTTATGACTTGGGTGAATGTTTGGTTTGGAGCCCCGAGGGCTCGGATTGGTTTCGGGTGGTTAACGGATCATTTTTGGACTTGGGAAAAACTGCAGAAATCTGCTTCTGGTATTCTTCTTCACATTCGCGAAGAAGAAACTGGAGACAGACAGAATTGTTCTTCGCGTTCGCGATAGAAGGAACGCGTTCGCGAAGGGTCGAAGTGCAAAACTTCGCGTTCGCGATCGAAGCCTCGCGTTCGCGAAGGGAAAGAGGCTGGCCAGGAATGTTTGCCTTCGCGTTCGCGAAGGCCAAGTCAGGCAAGCATCGCGTTCGCGCGGTAGCCATCGCATTCGCGAAGAGTAAAATTAGATAACACAAATTTGTGCTTCGCGAATGCGAGGCACTGACTGTGTTCGCGAAGAGTAAAAGTCCTAGAAACAGAACTTATGTTCTGGGAAATGGGACGACCCTTTTCCATTTTTGAGCTCGGGTAAGGCGATTCTTGGGAGATTTTCACGGGAAAACATTGGGGTAAATGTTTCTTATCCTATATTGATTATATTTCATGATTCCATACTCATTTATACGATGAATCCGTGAAATTTTAGAAGAAAAATCAGATTTTTATAAAATCTTCCAAAAACGAAACTTTAAGATTTGAGAGTATATTTGACATCGGAATTGGATAAATTTTGTATGGTTGAACTTGTAGCAGAACGGGTGTTCGGATTTCGTGAGTTTTTTCGGAATTTGAGACGTGGGTCCCACTGTCAAATATTAAAATAAATTTTCGGATTTTTATCCGAAAAATTAGTAATTTCATATGAAATTAATTCCTATGATTTGTATTGAGTATATCGAATTGTTTGTGAATAGATTTGACACTTTTGGAGACAACTTCAAAAGGAAAAGTTGTGGTCGAGTAATTGATTGAAATTGCAAAGCGAGGCAAGTGTCGTGGTTAACCTTGACTTGAGGGAATAGAACCCTTAAATTATTTGTTATGTGAAATGCATGTGAATGACGTATAAGCGAGGTGACGAGTGTCTATACATCGTCAAATTAATTGCTTGCATAATTATTTGAAAATCTTAAATTGTTTTAATACACGAATTAATTGTTATAAAAATCGTTTCTCTCCTATTTTTTGTCAAATATTAGTTCTTGAATTCCTGCAATAATTGCTACATGCTTATTTGATTTATGTGCATTAATTGCTACTTGACATTTAGCATATTAAATATTAAATTATCTATTTTCTCCCTGATTTCCATAATAAATTGCTATTTTTCATTGTTTGTTATATAATTAAATCATAATTATTGTATGCTTGTTGTCTTATAATTTTATATTAATTGTTGCATTTATTAGAGAAATTTCTTCTATATGTATTGGTAAATGAATATATTGGAGGAGCGGGTTGCACGCCGCAACAGAATGATTGAAATGAATATATATTGGGAGATCGGGTTGCACGCCGCAACAGACTTATTAAAAGTTCATATTGGGGGATCGGGCTGCTCGCTGCAACAGACTTATTTAAAAGTCTATATATACTCAATTAAAATAAATATATGGGAGGAATGATAATAAATATGTTGTGGGAGCAGGTTGCACGCTGCAACGAAAATTGATGGAAATAATAATTGGTTATGACTGCTGAATTGGTTTTAACTGTTAAAATGAATTACCTGATTTAATTCTATTATTGTGGTTATTACTATTATTGCGTACAGGTTAATGTAAGTGACCTGCCTTAACCTCGTCACTACTTCGTCGAGGTTAGGATCAACACTTACCAGTACATGGGGTCGGTTGTACTGATACTACACTCTGCACTTCTTGTGCAGATTTCGGAGTTGGTCCCAGCGTCGTACCATAGACTTGCTCGGATTTCAGCTGTCAGAGGAGACTTGAGGTATAACTGCACGGCGTCCATAGTTCTGAAGTCCCCGTCTACTTTACTTTAGCTGTGTATTTTTTTTCAGACAGCTTTATTTTATTCAGGACTTTATTTGTATTATTCTAGAAGTTTGTGCACTTGTGACACCAATTCTGGGATGGTATTTTGACACCATTATTTTTATGAATTATTCACTACATTTCAGACTTTACTTCCGCATTTGTTCCTTTGTTATTAATAAACTTAAAAATTATTTTAAAATGGATAATATTATTCTAACGTAGGCTTGCCTAGCAAGTGAAATGTTAGGCGCCATCATGGTCCCGAAGGTGGGAAGTTTGGGTCGTGACAACACAATAATTGTGCGGTCCGTACTTTTGTTAAACTTGAGTGGCAGGTTCTCTGAACCTTTTCTCTTGCCTAGCTTCTGAGGCCGCACATGTCATGTGCAGACCGCACATTCCACTTGTCTCTGATAGAAGTTTCTTCACAATCTGCGGTCGTAGATGATAATTTGCGGTCTACACTTCTGAGCTTTTGTGCCTGTTGTTGTCCTTGAGTTCAGATCACTCCTTCTTGAGTTGTATTTCATTTTGGGAGCTCATTTTCCAAAGTTCTTGCAATTAAGCATATTTCATCAGTTTTCGGGAACATAATTAAACGCTTTTGGACTAAAACGAAAGCTAAAAGATGCTAATAAGTAGTCAAAATTCCCACTTATCAGTAAGCTATGATTGAAATTAAAGCAATAAAGGCAGCAAGGAAGGAACACATAATAAGAACATCAAGGAAACAAAGAGTACGAATACAAGTGAGGTAAATGAGAGGTAACAACAAGAATCACAATCGAAGTACTGCCTCGTAACCTCATTCCACAATCACAATCACAATCTTTTCGTATACCGCTGCGTGAGCCTTACATTTAGATAGTTTTGAAAATATTTTTCCCGAAATAGCTACACGCACTTTAGCCCACCTTATGTGACCACGTGGCTTCAAGTATTTCCCTTAGTAGCAACACACACATAAAACTCACCTTATGCCATCGTATGCACATTAACCCCTATCCTTATACCACCACATGCGCATCAATATCACAACACAATAACAACTCGCACCACAAGTGTCCAAAAGCCACAACATATCAGAAGAATCAACAATACCAATATTTTCACAACAAATAGCCCATGGCTCAACCACAATGTGTACAAGATTCTCAACAATAATGAAATAAAAGGGAATAGCTCAACAATAAAGATATCTCAATAATTTAACAACTACGCCTCAATGTGATAATGATTTTTAAAACTTCAACGCCAATAACTCAACAACAAGATATTCCATGAAATAACAACGAAGGTAATTCAATGATTAAAGGATTAACAAGACAATAAGGAAGGCAATAACTTCAACTAAAGCATGTAAGAGCAAAATAACAAGTAAGAGATAGAACAAGTGTTGACAATATCAAATAAAGCATATAAGGATAAATTAACACATATAAGGATAGATTAATAATGAAAGATATAACATATTATGACAATTCAATTAAAGGGATGAAAAGAGTCCAAATATCCTAACGGGTAGTTTCCCAACAAAGTTAGGCAAGATACTTACCTCAAATAAGCTAAATCAGCCTACTAGTAAGCCATTTTCGCGAAAATCCGATTCCGTACGGCTCGAATCTAGCCAAAAAAACTTAATACCATTAATACAAACCATAGAAAACTATTCCAGATAATAAAGTTACAATCTTTACAGAAAATTAAAAAGTCAACTCCGGGCCCGCATCTCTGAACCCGAGCAAACTTATAAAATCCGATTTTATTTAATAACGAGTCCAACCATACTAAAACTATCCAAATCCGACCTCGACCTTCAAATCCTCAATTTATAGTTTAGGAAGTTATCACAAAAATCCCCAATTTTTCCAACACAAAACACTAACTAAATGATTAAAACAATGATGGATTCATAAGTAATAAGCAAATCCGGGTGAAAATCACTTACCCTGATCCAATCCTTGAAAATCCTCTCCAAAATCGTCCAACAACGAGCTCTCTAACTTAAAATGTGGAAAATGAAATAAACTCACGACTCTAACCCTTTTCTGCTCAGTTATTCTACTTCTGCAGACACCTGGTCGCTTCTGCGACTCCGCAGCTAGGGAAAAGTCCATCGCAGGTGCGGCCGCAACTAAACTCAGGTATTTTCACTGCTGCAGTCAAAACGCGCACCTGCACTTCCGCTTATGCGGAAATAGCTCGCTTATGTGGACGCCTGACCGCACCTGCGGTCCTGAGGCAACTGACCAAAATCCGCTTCTGCGGAAGAAAACCCGCATATGTAGATACTCTTGTCCACACCTGCGGACACAGTTCACCAGGCCCAAATTTGCTTTTGTGGTTCTGAGGCTGCTTCTGCGGTGCCGCACCTGCGGCCATACCATCGCAGGTTCGATTGCACCAGAACTCAACATGTATAAAAGATCTTCCAAGGCCAAAATGATTTCGGATTCTATCCGAATCACACTCGGGACCCCATCCAAACATACCAATACATCCTAAAACATGATACAAACTTAGTCGAAGCCTCAAATCACATCAAACAACATAAAATCATGAATCACATATCGATTCAAGCCTAATGAACTTCCAACTTCTAAAACTAATGCTGAAACATACCAAACCAACTCCGGATGAACTCAAATTTTTCATACAAGTCCTAAATGACATAACAGACCTATTCCAACTTCCATAACTGAAATCTAACCTCGATATCAATAAAGTGAACTCTCGGTCAAACCCATCAACCTTCTAAATCTTCAACTTTCCAACGTTCGCCAGTTTAAAGCCAGAACGACCTACAGACCTCCAAATCAATATCTGGATATACGCCTAAGTCCAAAATTGTTATACGAAGCTATCAAGACTCTATTCTGGAGTCATCTACACAAAAGTTAAACTCCGGTCAACTCTTTCAACTTAAGCTTCCAACGTTGAGACTAAGTGTCTCAGTTCACTCCGAAACTTACCCGAAATCAAACCAACTATCCCGATAAGTCACATGACTACAATTTAATATAGAGGAGGCAATAAATAGAGGATTGAGGCTACAATATACAAAACAACCAGTCGGGCCGTTACACACGGTGACCTTTGTCATAATATTCTTTCATCCTAACTCTAAGCTTGTTGCAACTTGCTGTGAATGTCAAGCATAACTAATCACGATCCAACAATGCATTGTCAACAGCCTCCACTCGTGATGAACCAACTACATTGAAATAAAAAACGAGAAGGATCTTGGCCACAAACAACAAGGGAGTTGTTTGCAATGCAATATTAAAGGAAGTATTATAACAATAATCTGTCAAAGGCAACCAATCAACCTACTTCTGTGGATAATCCCCAACCAAGTAACACAAAAACATTTCAATAGTTAGTTTGACCATCAGTCTGAAAATAGTGTGAGGGTGATAAAAAGAAGAGAATGCCAACTTTTTTCTACACAAACGAAACAATTATCTAAAAATATGCTTATAAAAATGACATCCTTGTCACAAGTAATCGATTCGAATATCCTATGCAGGCAAACAATATTTTCTAAAAAGTGTGGGCAACATAGGTTGCATTGTAAAGGTGAGACATGGGTATGAAGTGTGCAACTTTAGAAATAATATCTACTGTCATAAATAATATTATTTTGCCCCATGCCTTTGGTAAGCAATCAATAAAGTCCATAGAGATATCAGCCCATACCTACTCAAGAAGTGGTAAACATTGCATGGGGCGCCCTATTTAGTCGTCCCCATTTAAATTATACCAATATTTTTAAAATTATTTAACCTATACCCTAATTTTGACAACTTCAGATCCTGCGACCCATGCGCTCCTTTCTTCCTCCCGTTCTTTTCCTCTTATTCTTCTTTTCTCTCTCAAACATGTTATCTTGTAAGTTACACATGTTATTGTTTCTGAAAATTGGACAAAGTGACAAATCAAGAAGAAAGAAAGACTCGCCACTGCCTCTCAAACATTAATACATCCCAAGACAAAGTACATAAATAATAAAATAAGAGTTTATTGTCAAAACTCGAAGAAGCATCAACTGAAGTTTGGGACTGCAGGGCCAAACTTCAGACATTACCAGGTTAAATTTGTATGAAGTTTGCAACTATCATGCCAGGAAAAATTATCTGAAGTTAAAATATAACAAGCTGATTTTGTCTGAAGTTTGCACTACAAACTGAAGAACTTCAGACTAATTTGTCTGAAGTTTGCACCACAAACTCAAGAACTTTAGACTAATTTATCTGAAGTTTGCACCACGAACTGAAATTTTTTTGATTGCTTTTGCAAGTTAGGCCAAACTTCAGATGAAAATATCTGAAGTTTTACTTTGATAAGGTCACACTTCATGCAAAAACTTTTGAAGTTCAAACTTCAGACATAAATTCTTGCTACTTCAGGCCCCTTATGTCTGAAGTTATCCGAAAAGTGGGTATGCTTGTAATTCTTTTTGTAAAATAGGTATAAATTAAATTGTGACCCAAAAACTGGATGCAAATTCCCCCGGGAAGTGCAAGTGGCTGTAGTAAACTTGCAGGGCTTAGATGTTCAGCCTTGTCGTATTTACACACTAGACTAGCAGCGACATAATTCCCAATAACTGACTTCATACTCTTCCAGTAGAAATATTGTATGCGCTGCAATGTTTTATGTTCCCCTTCACGGGCATTATCATGATATGCTGATAGAATTGTAGCAATTAATTAGGAGCCAACAAGTAGATACGACATTTATAAAACAGTAGACCGTCTTTGATTGACCAGGAGGCATCAAGTTTGTGACGAAGCACTTGTTGGACTAATTCTTGCAAGGAAGCGCCATTGCATACCTCTTCTCTAATCGCATCAAGCAGTAGTAGATGTGGTTGGCTGGTGGCAGACAGTAATCCCTCCTTACCAGAGCGAGGTGACAAGGCAGTAGCAGCCTTATTCAAGTTGCCTGCCTTATACTCCACACAAGAATCAAACCCTATAAGCTTGTTGATCCAATGCTGTTGAGATGAAGTGGTAAGCCGTTGTTCCAACAAATATTCAAGGCTATAGTGGTCTATGAGAATCAAGAAAGCCCTGCCCATAGATAAGGACGCCAATGTTGCACTGCTTTAATTTAGCCAAGCCAATTAATTCTCGCTCATATGCAACTAATTTAAAGTGTCGAGCAACCGGTTATCAATTGAAAAAAGTAATAGGATGGTCATTCTATTGCAGCATAGCTCCAATACCACCTCTTGAGGCGGCGCATTCAATTATAAATAGATCATTCAAATTTGATAATTGTAAAACAAAAGCAATTGCAACTGCTTTTTTAACAGTGTCAAAAGAAGCAAAAGCTATTTTATTTCTCTCAAACAAATATCTTTTAAGCATGTCAGTTAAAGAGGCTGCCAACTAAATGTAATTTCTTATAAACTACGTCGGGATTGAAAATGACATAACGTTCCTGATAGAAAATGACGATTCCTTCAGAAAAATTTCCAAAGAAGTCCCGCTCAAAAATGATTTGGCAAACTTTAAAACATCACTTATAATAAATAATCTTTCAAATGGGAGACTTTTGTTTAGATATAGTTATAGTCCTCCTTACTTCAATGGAAAGGGGAACCATCATTTCACAGCCGCTCCTCTACAACTACATTTCGCCCAACATGATCACGAACGAAGACACAAAATTGCGAATCTACCCAAGTCTACATTAGCACAAGAATGTTGGGTATGAGTATTAGAGAACACCTACCGAAGGTCCATTTTGAAAGGAATTCCGTAAATCTTCTCAAACAGCAGTTACATCTATCAACCTATAATACCAGAATTTATGTTTGAGATTTTAATTAAAATCATCCTTGTTTATTTAATCTAGAGCACTAATACTCCTCCGACTATGAAAAACCAGTGCATAACAGAACTTGGCAAATAAACCCACCCAACTCGGCCTAATTCTTAGACGGACTACATATTTAGCCCTAATCAAGTTTTAATTAATCCATGATTGTGCCAATGCCATTGTAAACGTTTAAACCCATTTTCCGAAAAAAAGGAACTAACTATTTATTCCTCGTCGTCAATACTACATGAACTTATAATTTATTTCTTATTACTTCCTACTCCTTTTCCAATGTTACGCTAAACAAATATTGCGCACGTCCACACATAAATATTGTATTTTACTCTCCCCGTTCACTTTTACTTGTCATGTTTTGACTTTTCACGCCCTTAATAAATAATAAATGAAGTGCATAATTTATCATGATACTCATATTAATTGATACATATTTTATTGGATTTGAGATGAAATGAGTAATAAATACTATGGGTATAACAGGAAAAAAATATTTCTCTTGATATGCGTAAAGTGACAAGTAAAAATAAAAATCTATTTTTAGTATACATGCCAAGTAAAAGTGAACGGAGGGAGTACTTGATAATTTGACTAAAGTACTTTAATTTAATCTCTGATTTAAATTTATTACAATTTCTTGGCCTCTTCTTTTCACCCTATCACTCCACATCTATCATAGTAAGGGTAAAATTAGAAACAGAAGCAATTTTCTCATGGAAAGAGTATAAAATTGGCATAATTTCCGTCAAAAGAGTGGTGCATTTTTTTCCCAAATTTGAATGAGCGGGAAGAGCAATATTATTGATTTTGTTGGATATCGGGTGGCTCACTCAATATGGGCTGACTCGACCCATTGGAACTTGGAAGTGACAATATAAGGTTAATAGTTACTTCCTTGAAGTGGTTAATAACAATGACGTTTTGGTATTACTTATTACAACAACAACAACAACAACAACAATAATAACAACTCAGTATAATTCCACTAGTGGGGTCTGGGGAGGGTAGTGTGTACGCAGACATTACCCATACCCTGGGGTAGAGAGGCTGTTTCCGATAGACCCTCGGCTCCCTCCCTCCAAGAGCTCCCCACCTTGCTCTTGGTATTACTTATTATTTACATGATAATTTAAATATTGTCAACATACATTATTCGATATAAAATTTAAAATCTACTCGTAGGAATAGAAAAAAGAGAATAAAAATATGATTAAAATAAAAAAGAGAAGAAATGTATAATAAAAATAAAAAAATAAAGGAAAAGGAAAATAAAATGTTATATTAATGGGGGATAATTTGAAAAATATAAATTTATTGTAAGGTTATTTTTATTTTGGACAAATTCATTTTCTGCTTCTGCTTCTGCTTTTTGGAAGAAGTTAGAATTTATAGCTTCTTCCAAGAAGCAGAAAAACTGTTTCTGTTGCTGCTCAGAAGTAATTTTTTATTTTGGCAAAAATACCTTAAATTTTTCAAAAAATACTTTTTTGACACTTTTGACCTCCCAAAGCTTGGCCAAACAGCCTCTAAATACAAACGTTCGATCAAGGTTCATGAATACTTCTCCATTCCCTTTTAAGTGATATTTAAAGGTTTTACACCCTCATTAAAAAAAAGTCAGTTAATAGCATTAATTGAGTGTGTTCTTTTACTAAAAGTTCGATTAGAATATGCATAAGCAACGTAAAGAAGTTTAACTGACGGATGTATTTATTGTGTAAAAAGTAGGTATAACTAATACGAGCAAATTTTAACTTGTAAAACAGATATTTTATTGTGTTATATTTATAATAGAGATTTATTTATAATTATCTATGACATAACTGTATAAATATTTTGCACATATATAATTGATGCATACACCTTATTAATTTTATGATAATGAACCAATATAAATAACAATAAAAGAACGTTTGATAAATTTATTTTTGTACACAAATTTGTCCAATAAAGAAAAGTTTAATGAAGATCCAAACATGATACTGTATGCAATTATGAACAATTAATATGCTTATTTATGCCATAAAATACGGAATCAAGAAACATATGAACGAGAGAGACTTATCCAAATCAAGGAACGGTATATGTGACATTTTTTCATTTAAATCTACCCAAAAACGACATTTATTTTTTATGGAGAAAGGGGGGAAATAGTCTCTAATGTTTGAGCTTTGAACTAAAATCGTCCTGATGCTTTAACCGAGAGCATGAATAGTCCTCTAACTATGCAAAACCAGCGCACTTTTAGTGCTACAGATATTGTAATATGGCCAAATTTTCATGACATTTGCCGTGATATAATATCCATTATAACAAATTTGTAGTTCATGACATTTTTCATGACATAATATCCATTATAACAAATTTGTGGATCATGACATTTGCCATGACATAATATCCATTATTAGGCCAAGGATTTCTTGCTATAAATAGAGGAGTTTCTCCTCATTTGCAAACACACCAATTCAAGAACTTTTCACTCTTGTCTTTTTTTCTCCTCATTTATTTCATTATAGAGTATTTTGTAAGAGAGTGAGTGTTGGGAAACACTTGTGTGAACCCTTTCTTTGGAGTGATCTTGTGAGGTTATTCTCTTGGGGTATTTGGAATTAATTAGAGTATTTACTCTAATTTTGTACTCTCTTTTGTACTCTTGTTGGTATAGTGAAATTGCTTCTCTCCGCTTGTGGACGTAGGTTACCTTGACCGAACCACGTTAAATTTGTGTCTTCTTTAGATTCTTTAATTGCCGTTATTATCAACTTCCATTGTCTTTGTTATTATCATTATAGCGTTGATTGGCTAAATTCCGTACTACCCGGGTTTCCAATTCTAACAAATTGGTATTAGAGCCAGATCTAACCGGGTTAGTTATATAGCCAAAATGACTCTAACAAAGTCTTATGTTGAGAAATTTGACCGAAGTGCAAACTTCAGAATGTGAAAATTAAAGATGGAAGCTATCCTAATTCAGGATGGCTTAGATTTGGCACTGCAAGGAAAGGAGAAGATGTCGGATAAAATGACGGACGAGGGGTTTGCCGTCATAGACAAAAAGGCAAAAGCATGTATTATTTTAAATCTTTCAAATGAGGTTTTGCGTGAAGTTGCAGCAGAAAGCTCAGCCAAAGGCATATGGGAAAAGCTTAAAACCTTATATATGAAAAGAACAGTAGAAAACAGGCTTTACCTAAAGCAAAAATACTACACTTTTCTTATGGCTGAAGGTACCTCTATACTTACTCATCTTGATACTTTTGATTCTCTTCTTATAGATTTAAGTAACATAGATGCTGAAATCAAAGATGGGGATCAAGCTGTGTTATTGCTTGTTTCCTTACCCCAGTCGTTTAAACATATAAGAGATACTATGCTTTATGGAAAGGATAATATCTCTTATAAAGATATCAAATCTATTTTGAAATCAAAAGAACAAATAGATAGAGATATTACTGGAAAAACTAGTGGGAACCAAGGGAAAGGCTTATTCATAAGAGGTAGATCCAATAAGAAAGATTCAAGTAGTGAGAAATCTAAATCAAGGTCAAAATCCAGATACAGAAATGTCATGTGCAAATATTGTCATAAGAAAGGTCATATTATTTCTGAATGCTTTAAATTGAAAAATAAAGAAAAGCATACAGAAAAGAAAAGTGAGCACAAAAATACTGACACTGCCGAAGCAAGTGTAGCTGCTGATGAGACTGAGGGAACTATTTTTTTAGCAACTAATAATAGTTTCAAATCTAACAATGAGTGGATTTTAGATTCGGATTGTTCTTATCATATGTGTCCCAGTCGGGATTTATTTACCACATATGAATCTATTGGAGATAGAGTTGTCTTGATGGGCAACAATGTTGCCTGCAAAGTTATTGGAAAAGGTACAGTCCGAATCAAAATGCACGATGGTGTGGTGAGCTCTCACCGATATTAGACATGTTCCTGACTTGAAGAAAAATCTCATCTCTTTGGGCACTCTAGAATCTCTTGGGTGCAAGTACACAGGTGAATGTGGAGTTCTGAAAATTTCTCATGGTGCTCTTGTGATCATGAAAGCACGCAGATCTGGTACGTTGTATACTCTTTTGGGATCTACTGTTATAGGTGCTGCTGCAGTTTCAATATCAAATAAATCAGATTCTGACATCACCAAATTGTGGCATATGCGATTGGGGCATATGAGTAAAAAAAGTCTTTCCATCCTCAATAAAAGAGGTCTCTTATGTGGCCAAAGTACTGTAAATATGGAGTTCTGTGAACATTGTGTATTCGGGAAGCAGAAAAAAGTCAGCTTCAAATTTCCAGCGATTCACAGAACAAAAGGTACTTTGGATTACATTCATTCAGATCTTTGGGGTCCTTCACGTACCCCATCAAAAGGTGGTGCCAGGTATATGTTAACTTTCATTGATGATTATTCAAGGAAAGTTTGAGTTTATTTCATGAAAAATAAAAGTGATGTTTTCTTAAATTTCAAACAATGGAAAGTTTTGATTGAGAAGCAAACAGGAAAATAGGTTAAGCGGCTTAGAACAGATAATGGCTTGGAATTTTGTAACGATGAATTCAATGAATTTTGCAAGAATGAAGGAATTGCTCGACATCGTACTGTGAGAATGACACCTCAGCAAAATGGTGTGGCGGAAAGGATGAATAGAACTCTTTTGGAAAGGGCTCGTTGCATAATTTCAAATACTGGGTTGACAAACGCCTTTTGGGCAGAAGCTATCTCTACAGCTTGTTATATTGTCAACCGAACTCCTTCTGCACCTTTGAACTTTAAGACTCCAGAGGAAATGTGGTCAGGTACTCCTGCTAATTATTCTAATTTAAAGATATTTGGTTACCCTGCATACATGCATGTAAATGATGGAAAATTAGAGCTAAGGGCTAAAAAGTGCATTTTCCTTGGATATGCATCTGGGGTGAAAGGATACCGACTATGGTATCCTGATCCCATGGCACCAAAATTTATAATTAGCAGAGATGTAACCTTTGATGAATCCTCTATTTTACATTCTAGAAAAGAGTCTTCTAGTTGTTGTAATACAGATAAAGGAAAGAGTACATAGAACCAGGTAGAGATTGAGATTGGCATTCCTTCTGAGCCAAGCTTATCAACTTTGGAGCAAAATACAGTTGAAACTCCTAAAGTTGAGACAAAAGCTGAAATTCCTGAAGTTGAGACTCCTAAAGTTGAACCAGAAGAAGAGGAGTATTCTATAGCCAAACATAGACCAAGAAGAGAAGGTAAACAACCATTAAGGTTTAGAGATTATGTTGCATTTGCTTTTTCAGTTGCACAGGAAACTGAAGAAATTGGAGAACCATCAAAATATTTAGAAGTAATTTCTGGTGGTGACTCAGCCAAGTGGTTGATTGCAATGAATGAAGAAATTGAGTCTCTCCACAAGAATGGTACTTGGTCTCTTGTGAAGCCGCCATTAGGAAAATGAATTATTGGTTGCAAATGGGTCTTCAAGAAAAAGGATGGCATTCCAGGGGTTGAAGATGCGAGGCAAAAGGCACGATTAGTTGCAAAGGGCTATAGTCAGGTACAAGGAGTTGATTTTAATGATATTTTCTCACCTGTTGTTAAACATAGCTCTATTCGTGTCTTGCTTGTCTTCGTTGCCATGTATTATTTGGAATTAGAACAACTTGATATTAAGACAACTTTCTTACATGGCGAACTTGAGGAACAAATATACATGCATCAACCCGAAGGATTTGAAATTGAAGGAAAAGAAGATCATGTTTGCTTGTTGAAGAAATCCTTGTACGGATTAAAGCAGTCTCCAAGACAATGGTATAAAAGGTTTGATTCCTTTATGTTGGGTCATGGTTATTCGAGGAGCATGTATGATAGTTGTGTTTACTTTCGGAAGTTAAATAATGGTTCATTTGTGTACCTATTATTATATGTTGATGGCATGCTCATTGCTGCTAAGGATTTAACAGAAATTCACAATTTGAAAAGTCAGCTGAAAAGTGAATTTGAGATGAAAGATTTGGGAGCAGCTAAGAAAATCCTTGGCATGGAGATCAAAAGAGATCGAAAAGCCAACAGGCTATTTCTGACCCAGAAGAAGTACTTGGAGAAAGTCTTGGAGAGGTTTGGCATGAAAGATGCTAAACCAGTTAGTACCCATCTTGCTTCTCATTTTAAGTTATCAGCTACTCAGTTCCCACAGTCAGAGGAAGAAGAGAGGTACATGGCACAAGTTCCTTATTCCAGTGCAGTCGGCAGTATTATGTATGCAATGGTTTGTACACGTCCAGACATTTCACAAGCAGTGAGCGTGGTAAGCCGGTATATAGCTTGCCCTAGTAAAGCACATTGGCGTGCTGTGAAATGGATTCTCAGATACTTACGAGGTACTTCAAACACATGTTTGAAGTTTGGGAGAAATACTAACACTTTGGTTGGTTTTGTAGACTCAGATTATGCAGGTGATCTTGACAAAAGAAGATCACTGACAGGCTTTGTATTTTACATCGGTGGTTGCGCTATTAGTTAGAAAGCTGCATTACAACATGTAGTAGCTTTATCTACTACCGAAGCAGAATATATGGCAGTGATCGAGGCGATCAAAGAAGCTTTATGGTTGAAGGGTCTATTTGCGGAACTCAGTTTACACCAAGGTGGTATTACCATTTTCTGTGATAGTCAAAGTGCCATTCACTTGACTAAAGATCAAATGTATCATGAGAGGACGAAGCACATTGATATAAAGTATCATTTCATCCGAGAAATCATTACTGAAAGAAAAGTCTCTGTTCAGAAGATCAACACTAGAGACAATCCTGCTGACATGTTCACAAAACCTCTTCAAGTATCCAAGTTCAAACTTTGCCTGAACTTGATTGGCATTTATGAAGAATGATTTTGCCCATTGGGGTTTTTGCGGAGAAGGTGAAGTAAATTTACTATATATAAGCCGAAATTAGGCCAAGGTGGAGATTTGTAATATGGCCAAATTTTCATGACATTTGCCATGACATAATATCCATTATAACAAATTTGTGGTTCATGACATTTGCCATGACATAATATCCATATAACAAATTTGTGGATCATGACATTTGCCATGACATAATATCCATTATTAGGCCAAGTATTTCTTGCTATAAATAGAGGAGTTTCTCCTCATTTACAAACACACCAATTCAAGAACTTTTCACTCTTGTCTTTCTTTCTCCTCATTTATTTCATTATAGAGTATTTTGTAAGAGAGTGAGTGTTGGGAAACACTTGTATGAACCCTTTCTTTGGAGTAATCTTGTGAGGTTATTCTCTTGGGGTATTTGGGATTAATTAGAGTATTTACTCTAATTTTGTACTCTCTTTTGTACTCTTGTTGGTATAGTGAAATTGCTTCTCTCCGCTTGTGGACGTAGGTCACCTTGACCGAACCACGTTAAATTTGTGTCTTCTTTATCTTCTTTATTTGCCGTTATTATCAACTTGCATTGTCTTTGTCATTGTCATTATAACATTGTTTGGCTAAATTCCGTACTACCCGGGTTCCCGATTCTAACAGATATGAATATGCAATGAAATAAAAATTCATCTTGCTAAGACTTGTTGACCAATTATAGAAAAGATATATATATAGAAAGAAGTAGGAACAATCAAATTAAGAAACAGAAAACACAATCATAGCTAGGGCAAAATTCAAAAGCCGCACAATTTTAAGACAGGACTCAGAGCAGTGTTAAGTACTACAAATCAAGGTTAATGAGGCGCTCATCATCGGGCATATCTTGTCCTTGGTAGAGTAAGCTTTGTTGATGAAATCGCATCCCTTCCTTTTCTTGCAGTTTGGCCTTAATATCTCCAATTGTGTCATCAGGCTCAACCAGTACACTAATTTTGCGACCAGTATGTTTAAGTGTCATAACGAGTTGTGTTACTAATGCATAATGAAGGATTAAGGTAGATCCTTTCTTGATTCCCAAGGAAACAAGAGTTTGCGCATCTCTCAGGACTACACCCTCCTCATTCAGCAGCTTCTGTTTCTTAAAAGAAATCCCCTTTTCCTCTTGAATGTACGCTTTCACTGCAGCTATACTGTCATCTGGTTCGACCATTAGGATAAAGGAATTTGGACCACAATCTTTATATATGCTACTGTCCTTATCAAGCCCAAATTTCGGTAAATAAGATTTCGGCAATGAACGCCATCTAATCACGTCTTTGTAAATGTCATCTTGAATAATGATCTGCATTGTTCGACTCAATGACCATGGATCTATGGCAGTAAAACATAGCTTATACATTTAACGTTTTAGAAAAAAGATTTGGGTTATTGGTGCATATCGAAGGATTAAGGAAGAATTGTCCTTGATTTCCAAAGATGCAAAAGTTTGTGCATCTTTGCAAACACCACCTTCCTCATTCAACAGCTTCTGCTTCTTAAAAGGAATCCCCTTTGTCTTTTGAATGTATGCTTTCATTGCAGCTATTGTATCATCTAGTTTAACAATTAGGACAAAAGCTTTTGATTCCGATTGGTGGTTTTTAGTACCACTTATACAGTTGTAGAATCCAAATGAACGCCAATTAAACATATCTCTGTAAGTATCATCTTGAATAATGATCTGCATTGTTTGGCTCACTGACCATGGATTCACGACCCAAAAAAAAAAAAAAAAAACACAACATAAGCATATATCTTGTTGTTTGAATACAAACTATAATTTCTGTGACGTTTTAGCAAGGAAATAAAAAAAAGTACCAGGTTACCAATTTAAGAGTTTTGCGTAAAAAACAAAGAACGTACTGAAATCTAATCTGCAACTAAGCAGTTTGAAATCTGTGAGAGGAGCTAAACTAGAATGTTACTTTTTTAACGTACAATTTTCAAAATACAGAGAAGAAAATGAGAGCATACCCCGTCTTGCATCCATTACGAACGTTACTTTTGTACTTTGATCTCTTGATTTCTCTCTTCCTCCTCCCATTGAAAGGGCTAAACCCTACTTATAGACTGGAGTATCATTTATTATTGGAAAGTGACAAAAATAAATATTGAGACAATGCAAAATCCCATAGATTTAGGAATCTCCAATTAAAACTGAGGTTTCAATTCATTTTCCAAAAAAAAAAAAATATAATTATTTACATTAACCTATAATTAGTTTCTTATTACTTCGCCTACTTCTTTTTCCAATATTAAGCTAAATAAGTGTTGCGCACGCCCCACATATATGATACATGTCGTATTTTACTTGATAATTTGACTAAAGTATTCTTTTTTGGGGGGTTAACAAGGTAACATGCAGTCACTACCCTGTGGATGCACATAAAGTAAAATCCGCTCTTGTATAATAGCTCGCTAACTACATAGGAGGGTAAATCACACTAGACAAGCCCCGTGCAACCGATTAGGCCAAGGAGGTATGCAAGTGGATTTTGAGCCCTAGGCCTCCCATCTTGGAAGTCTCTTGCTCAACCAACTAAAGTATTTTTATTTATTCTTTGAGATACAATTTCTTTGCTTTTACCATATTAATAATCTCTCTCCACATCTATCATAGTAAGGGTAAAATTAGAAATAGAAGCAATTCTCTTATGGAAAGAGTATAAAATTCGCATATTTCCCGTCAAAAGAGTAGTGCTTTTTTTCCAAATTTGAATGAAAGAGAAGATCAATATTTATGATTTTGTAACTACCACCCCCGTGCAAGACGTGCAAAATAGTATTGATGGTATATTTGGTAGGTAGGAAAATATTTTTCAAATTACGCACTCTAAATACAAGTGTAAGATCAAGGTTTATGGATACTCCCTCCATTCTTTTTAAGTACTTTTTAAGGGTATAACATATTCATTAAGAAAGTTATTTAATAGCATTAATTAAGTGTGTTATTTTACTAAAAGTTTATTTTTATATATGCATAAAAAATATAGAGAAGTTTTAAAAGAGTTCTTAGAAATTTGTTCAACATTTATTAGATAATGGTAATTTTGAAGAAGGAAAAAAAAAGAATTTAATGACTTATTACTTTCTTAAAAATCACTTATTTTAGATCAAATTAAAAAGGCTAAAAATCACTTTAGGAGTACTATTTAATGTTACTCCAACACAGGAAATCTGGTGTGGCCTTGGTTATTATTCGATTTAGGAGTTGGCATCAGTCGGCTCAAGATCGATTTGTTTGATTTTTAATTTTTAATTCGATTTTTTGGTTTTTATATAAGTTTTTTCTTCTCCTTTTATTCCCATTTTGTTATAGAGATTTTTACACTGAAGTAAACATAATGAAATCTCGAATGAATGAACAAAGATACATTGAGAAATGAGAATAGAATAAGATTATATACTAGTAGTTATATCTAGAAGTAGACAAAATAATACCAAAATTTAGGGGGTGGTCGCTATATGTATGCAACAAGTCGAATATGTGCGAGAAATTTGGCAGTGGATTGGTGAAGTAAGAGTCACGGACAAGGGGTATTGATTTTGGGAGGGTTTCTGTAACACAAGGTAAAGATTTTATTCCCGCCATATATTAATATCGTAATACTGCTAAAATTTTATTTTAATTATCCTAAAAAGAATGATATTTTTTATAGATGAAAGATCGAAAATAAATCCCTTGTTTTAAGATTTGATTAAAACATTGTTTTAAGATTTGATTAAAACATTATTATTTAAACTAGAGCACTAAACCAGTGCATTTTTAGTACAAACTAACGGGCCAAACTTAACGTACAAATTGCATGGGCGCCCTATTTGGTCGCCCCTTTTTTACTTATATTCGTTTTGTTTTTCTGTTTGTATCCGTACCCATTTTTTTGTTAATTTTTTTTTAAAAAGACGATTTTGCCCTTCTTTAATAAAAAATTATTGACAAACTGCAGGACAAAAACTTAAGCATGTTTAGGCTGAAATTTTAGCAAATAAACTAAAAAATTTCAGCTTGTTTAAACTGACGTTTCGGATAAAACTCAGGACAAAACTGTCACGACCCAAAATCTGACATGTCGTGATGGCGCCTATCTCAAAACTAGGCAAGCCGATAACATCAATAACCCCCAAATTTTCTTTAAGTTTGAAAAACATAATATTTAAATACAATACAAAATCCCACAAATACTGATATGAACACTCCTCAAAACCTGGAGTCACTGAGTACATGAGCATTTATTATGAATACAAGTCTGAAAAATACAGTCTATAATAGTCTGAGATCAAATACAAAAAACAAGGAGATATGAAAGGAGAGGCAAGATCTGCAAAATACGGCAGCTACCTCAGAATCTTCGTAAAATCAGCTGTGCGAAAGAATCAATGCCCGCTATGTTCGGGAACACCTGGATCTGCACACGAAGTGCAGTGTGTAGTATGAGTACAACCAACTCAGCAAGTAACAATAATAAATAAAGAACTGAAGATAGTGACGAGATACACAGTTATAATTCACTTCCAATAATTCCAGCAAAGAATAGACATATTTTCAAATCTGGCAGTTTAAGTCAAATCAATTTTATACAGTTCAAGTTCATATAATTCGGATATAAATCCTTCAGAGATTTCACAATAATGACAGATAGCAATCAGGTGCAACAACAAATGCAAAGAAAGTATAGCCTCTCAGGCAACAGTCACTCAACTCATCACAACAGCTCAACCACTCGGCTCTCGGCCCTCAGCACTCACACTCAATGGGTACCCGCACTCACTGGGGTGTACAGACTCCAGAGGGGCTCCTACAGCCCAAGCGCTATAATCTACACAGACAACTCATGTGTTGCATGGACAACTCACGTGTTGCACGGACAACTCACGTGCCATAGTATAAATATCTAGATCCGCACGGACAACTCACGTGATGCACGGATAACTCATGTGCTATAGTATAATACAAGGATTTGCATGGACAACTCACGTGCTACACGGACAACTCACGTGCTGCACGGACAACTCACGTGCTGCTATAATATCCCGCATGGAAAACTCACGTGCTATAATATAATATCTCACAATCAGGCCCTCGGCCTCACTTAGTCACAAATCTCTCCAGTCTCTCGGGCTCTCAATAATCAATAAATTAGCCCAAACAACAATGATATGATTTATCAATAATGAACAATAGAGACTGAGATAAAATAAATAAGCAAACTGTGATTGAGTACAGAACAACAGTTACACAGGTAATTCAACATGTACACGACCTATGTGGGTCCCAACAGTACTAACATATAGCCTAAACATGGTTTATCACATAATTTGCAGTCAAATCTCTATAACACAGAGAGAGCATATAGCTAGCAACAAGTTATACAACTTTACAGTTTTTACGGGACGGACCAAGTCACAATCCCCTCGGTGCACGCAGACACGCCCGTCACCTAGCATGTGTGTCACCTCCAAAGTAATCACATGATACCAAATTCCGGGGTTTCATACCCTCAGGACTAGATTTATAACTGTTACTTATCTCAACACATGAAATTCTTTATTCTGCAATGGCTTTTCCTCGTGAATTGCCTCTAAATGCCTCGAATCTAGCTACAAATAATTCGACTCAGTCAATAAAATTTATTGGAATTAAATCCATAAGAAAATGCTATTTTTTTCATAAAAATCCAACATTTAGCTCAAAATTCGCACGTCTCGGAACTTGACAAAAGTTACAAAATATGAACGCACATTCAACCACGAGTCTAACCATATAAAAATTACTAAATTCCGATATAATTCCGCCCTCAAATCCTCAAATTAATCCAAGAGGGTTTTCAAACTTTTCTAACTTAATTCACCAATTAAAAGATAAAAACAACCATGAATTCGGATAATTTAACCAATATTGAGTTAAGAACACTTACCCCGTTATTTTCACTGAAAATCTCACAAAAATTGCCTCAATCCGAGCTCCAAATCATTAAAAATGGTTTCAGAACTTAAAATTTCTGCCGAGGCTTTTTCTTCTATGCGATCGCGGCCAAAGGCACGCGATCGCGAAGAACAAAATAAGGTTGCCCAGAATTAGAGCCCGTTTGGATTGGATTTAAAAAAGTGGCTTTTAAGTTAAGTGTTGGAACTTATTTTATAAATAAGCAGTTATGTGTTTGGATAATAGTGCTGAAACTGAAAACAAGCTGATGAAGTATTTGGTAAACAAGTGCTGGTAAGCACTTTTTCTTGTTAAAATGATTAAAATATCCTTAAAGTTGTTAACATTATAAAGAAGAAGATGAATGATTTGATTTTAGAATATAGTTACACCAATTAAAATAAAAGGAAGGATTCAACGACCAAAAAAATTAAATGTTATGGAACAAAAAAAAAAGAAGCTAAAAGAACAATATTTCTACTGAGGGGTAATTTCGGGATTAAGAAAAATTATAAGGGATAAGAATGTAATATCTTTGGTCAAAGCAATATGGCTTTTAAGCCAATTTCAAAAAGTTGGGTTTCCCAACTTATTGGTTTTGGCTTTTTTTAAAGGAGATTTTAACTTTTTTAAGCCCTTTTTTTGGTTGCCAAACACTTCCACAAGTTAAAAATTGCTTAAAAGCTGGTTTGACCAGCTTTTAAGCCCATCCAAACAGGCTCTTAAGCTTATGTAATCGCGGATAACTCCATGCGATCGCAAAACACAACATTCCTAGACCTACGTGATCACAGACTCATCCACGCGATCGCAAAGGGTTAAGCGCGTGGACCAGGTTCTGCCTCGTTTCCTCTTCGCGAACGCGGTCTTAGCCACGCGTTCGCATAACACAGCTTGCCAAACCTACGCGATCGAGGACTCGCCCACGCGATCGTATAGCACAAAATTTCAGCTGCTCAATTAACCCTACGCGATCGCATACCTTCTCACGCGATCGCGTAAAAGGAAACCAGAACTTTAGCTATCAAGCCAAGTCCAAAAATGATCCGTTAGGCATCCGAAACTTACCCGAGCCCCTCGGAACCTCAACTAAATATACCAACAAGTTCTAATACATCATATGAACTTAGTCGAGTCTTCAAATCACATCCGACAATACTAAAAACATGAATCACACATAGATTCAAGCCTAATGAACTTTGAAACTTTTAATTTCTACAAACGACGCCGGAACATAACAAATCAAGTCCGATTGACCTTAAATTTTGCATGCAAGTCATAAATGACATAACAGAGGTATTTCAATTTTCAGAATTAAATTTTGACCCCGATATCAAAAAGTCAACCCCCCGGTCAAACTTCCCAAAATTCAACTTTCGTCATTTCAAGCATAATTCTATTACGGACCTCAAATTAATTTTCCGGACATGCTCCTAAGTCCAAAATCACCATACGGAGCTATTGGAATCATCAAAATTCAAATCCGAGGTCTTATACATAGATCCATATCCGATCAACTTTTCTAACTTAAATTTTCAATTATGAGACTAAGTGTCCCATTTCACTCCGAATTCTTTTCGGACCCGAACCAACTAACCCGGTAAGTCATAAAACAATTGTAAAGCATAAATTGAGCAGTAAATGAGGGAACGGGGTTATAATACTCAAAATAATCGGCCGGGTCGTTACAAAAACTGTAGACTGCGTTACAAAAATTCAGCATGTTTTCGTATGAAGTTTTAGTAAATGAACTAAATAACTTCAGCATGTATTAGCAAAAACTCTTTAGAAAATTACATTCTGCAAGACAAAAACTTAAGCATGTTTAGTTTGAAGTTTTAGCAAATAAACTAAATAATTTCAGCATGTTTTGTCTGAAATTTTAGCAAATGAACTAAATAACTTTAGTATATTTTGTCTGAAATTTTAGCAAATGAACTAAATAACTTCAGCATGCAGTAGCAAAAACTCATTAGAAAATTACATACTACAAGACAAAAACTTAAGCATGTTTAGTCTGAAGTTTTAGCAAATGAACTAAAATACTTAAGCATGTTAAGTCTGAAGTTTTAGCAAATGAACTAAATAATTTAAGCATGTTTAGTCTGAAATTTTAGCAAATGAACTAAATAACTTAAGCATATTTAGTCTGAATTTTTAGCAAATGAACTAAATAACTTAAGCATGTTTAGTCTGAAGTTTTAGCAAATGAACTAAATAACTTCAGCATGTTTAGTCTGAAGTTTTAACAAATGAACTAAATAACTTTAGCATGTTTAGACTGAAGTTTCGGATAAAATTTATGATAAAATTGTAGACTGCAGGATAAATAACTTCAGCATGCATTAGCATGAAGTTTTAGCTTCAATGTGAAATAACTTGAGCATGCATTAGCATGAAGTTTTAGCTTCAATGTGAAACAATCAACATGAAACAACTTCATGCTAGGTTAGCATGAAGTTTTAGCTTCCAGGTGAAATAACTTCATGCAAGTGTGATTCTGAAGATGAATCTGGACAAGTTTTTGATTATTTTATAAAGTTGCTGAGAGGAGAGGAGGAGATCGTTTTATATCTTTTGTCAGGGGTGTAATTATCATATTATTACGGATTTTTTGTGAGATGGCTACCAAATCAATAATTTTAAAACATAGGGTACAAGTTAAAAGGTGGCACAAATATAGGGTACGACTGCAAATCCCCTAAACTTAACAGAACTTGGTAAACAACCTCACGGCCTAATTCTTAAATGGGCTACATATTTAGTCCTAATCAACTTTTAAGAAGATTTAATGAAAAATGACATTGTATAGCCGCTCTCAAAATAATAGCCGAAAATATATATTTTTATATATTTTTTGTATATATATACACATTATGTATGTTATATACAGAAATTATACAAATTTTATACACTTTTTCGGCTAACGAATGTAAATATTATCTGGCATGGGCTAAAAGTGAAAAAAGTCCAAGATTTAACTTACGAGATTTTTACCTAGCTATACTATATTAGAAACTTATTTACCACTATTCTTTAGGTTCCTTAAAAATTATATTGTGTATCCATATTTACTATTCATATATAAACCATGATAAAAGAAGGATCCCTTAAATTTAGGGATACCGTAACCAACCAACCCTCCCCCCCCCCCCAATTTCCCATGTCTATCAGCATAATTATCCCCCTACAATCACGATTTTCTCCCAATTTCATAAGATTTCAAAAACATTATCTCTCTTTCATACATACCAATTAGAATCTCTCTTTATTTCACACAAATCAAGTGACTATCTCTCTAAAATTATAGAATCATATGTTTCTCTGAATCAATTCCACCAACAACCATTAAAAAACTTCTACCATTGACAAATCATCGATATTATCTACAAAATTGTAGCAGTAGAGGGTTCACCATTGTTAGTTATTAAAAAAGTTTTGAAGCTTTGAATTGATATTCAGATTTTACGAATTTGTAATTTGTTTGGATTGGGAGTTCTTGAAAACAATTAAGAATATCCTTTGAAGTTTATATCTCAATTTTGAGGGAGATTGGTTAAGTTTAGAGTTGATGTTAGGTGAGATTTCATTTTGAAACTCGAAGAACAAGAAGTTGCAGGAATTGTATGATAATTATATTATAGGTGTATCAGAATTGTATTTGGATTGTATCTGATATAGTTGTATCTACTTGTATCACAATTGTATCTAATTTTACTGGTACATTAATATTCAAAATAAATTATATGATAATTGTATCATATTTATTTTAGAATTATATCACAACTGTATCAAAATTGTATGTGACTTGTATATGATACATCAATATCTAAAATAATATAATACAATACCAATAAAATTATAACACGATGTTATATTAGATTTCAAATTTAGAGTTGTGGTTGAAACGTAAAAGAGATGAAGATCATAATTGTATCATAATTTTTCAGAACATCGGGATTGTATTGTAATTGTATTTGTATCATAATTGTTGCAGGAATTCTATTACTGTGACGACCCAAAATCCACCTAGTCGTGATGGCACCTAAACCCTAATGTTAGGTAAGTCAAACATAGAATAAGGTAACACAAATGGTAGATTATTAACAAGAAGGAATAAATGACTAAATTCTATATAACCTCCCAATGACTGGTAGTACAAGTCACGAGCCAGTATGATTAAGATTGACAAAACCAAAATAAAAAATAAGTACAATATTTGTTTGAAATTTACATAAACAGAGTTTAAGTCCTAAACTATCATGAACAAGAGGTAGCTTGAATCTGGAACGCGAAAGCGTCTTTAGTGCAAGGCTCCGTCTTCCGCAGCTACACAACTCCAAGGCCTGTACGCAAGATTCAAAAGTGTAGTATGAGTACAACCAACCCCATATCCTCAATAAGTATCTTGACTAATCTCGGTGAAGTAGTGACTAAGTTTTAAGTTAAAATACTTACTTAATATGTACCTATGTAGATAATAAGCAGGAAAAATAATAAGGCAAGAGATATGTCGAATAATGGTAGGAGTATCAACTGAAAAGCTATGGAGCACGTTAACAGACATGTCAACAACACATAACCTCATAACCATTTCTACGAAGGGAACAATAATCATGAAATACGCACAAAGATCATAACCAAATAACACCAACAAATACCGTTGCGGCGTGCACATCTTCATATTCAGTTGTGTATTCAGATTCAAATATCTTAATATTAATACTGTCACGACCCAAAATCCCACCACAAGCGTCGTGATAGCACCTAGTCAATAAGACTAGGTAAGCCGATTTCCATTACATTTCGAAGCCATTTTTGTTTTTGAATATGAATTGAATAGGTAATTAAAACCAACGGCGGAACAAATTCTGATGACCCAAAAGGTCATCGTATATTTTAGAACTCGAATATGCACTCTTAAGCCTTAAAAATCTCATTTTTACTGTCCTCAATTTTTGTGCACAGTCCGGGCATGTTTTCGAAAAGCTTTTATGTTAAAAATTGATGAAAATAAGAATTTATGCCTTAAAAGTTGATTTTAGTTGACTTCGGTCAATAGTTTTGGTAAACGGGCTCGAATTCATGTTTTGACGGCCCCGGTGGGTCCGTATCGAATTATGGGACCTGGGCGTATGCCCGCAATCGAATTTGGAGGTCCCTAGCTCAAGTTATAAAGTTTTGATGAAAATTAAAAGTCTAAAAATTAATTATTTTTAAGAATTGATTGATGTTTGGTATTGTTAGTGTCGGGTTCGTATTCTGGTTTCGGAGCCTGGTACAGGTTCATTATGATATTTAAGACTTGTCTATGAAATTTGGTGAGAAATGGAGTTGATTTGACGTGATTCGGACGTCCAGTTGAGAAGATATAAATTTTAAAGTGTTCTTGAGAATTTCATGGGATTTGGTGCTAAATTCGTAGTTTTAGGTGTTATTTTGGCGAATTGATCGCACGAGCAAGTTCGTATAATATTTTTAGACTTGTGTGCATATTTAGTTTGGAGCCCCGAGGGCTCGGGTGAGCATCGGATCGGCCACGGGATGTTTTGGACTTGGGAAAAATCCGGTTTTCTGCAGATTCTGGTGTCTGGCATATCCTTATTCGTGTTCATGAAGGTGCTCTCGCGAACGTGAAGAGTAAACTGGTGAGGCTGAGACTTCTTCTTCACGAATGCGAAGGCATGGTCGCGAACGCGAAGTGATGGGGGATTTACCCTTTGCGAACGCGACCGGCTCATCGCGAACGCGAAGCACTTGGGGACCTGGGGGAGGGTTGGTCGTTCCTTCATCGTGAACACGAGCAATGGCTCGTGAACGCAAAGGCCAGGGGAAGTAACCATCACGAACGCGAGAAGGGTCTCAAGAATGTGAAGGCTTGGCAGCCAGAACCCTACGCGAATGCGAGAGTGGCCTCGCGAACGCGATGCACACTGTCGCCCAGTGCATAAAACAGAATTAAACACTGGTTTAAGCCATTTCTTCAACATTTTTCAAGAACCAAACGGGTAGAGGAGATTTTCAAGAGTCATTTTCTTCCCCAAAGTATTGGTAAGTGATTCTAAACTATTTTCTTTCAATTACCCATTACATTTCTTGAATTATCAACCAAAAATCTAGAGTTTTCATGGTAGAATTAGGGGTTAGGGTAGAAACTAGGAATTTTGGAAATTTGGGGATTTAGACCTCAATTTGAGGTCGGATTCCAAAACCAATTATATATTTGGGCTCGAGGGTGAATGAGTAAACGGATTTTGGTCCGAACCTCGGATTTTGACCAAGCGGGCCCGGGGTCGATTTTTCGAACTTTTGGAGGAAAACTTGGAAAATTTAATTTATGCAATATAATTGATTTCTTTAGCAATATTTGAAATTATTGAGTCATTTTTGAATAGATACGAGTGGTTTGGAGGTGAATTCCAAAGGAAAAGCTGTGATTGAAAATTAAGTGGCCTTCGGAGCAAGGTAAGTATCGTGTCTAACTTTGGCTTGAGGGAATAAGTATTATGTGTTTATTTGCTACGTGTTTGGTTGTTAAATACGATGTATAGGTGAGGTGACGGGCTTCTATGCGTCGTTGTCGATTCATAGCATACGAGTGAAATTCTATTCTTGTCTATTTTGTAGCCTTAAATTCTACTATCCATGCTTAGCGGATTATTTGAAATGTTGAGTGACTTATATCCCGTTTCACCGTTATTTGGTTACTTTCGAATATTGATTCAGAGTTGAGGTTACATTGTGCTATTGATTATGGGTAAAATACTGGTTTCTTTGTGATACTCCTATCTTTCCATTGTTATTGATTCTGTGATTTGTGAGGAGGAGTGTAAAGCACGAAGGATGATGCCGTGCATGCATTATTTATAGTGTGAGGAAGAGTGTAAAGCACGAAGGGTGATGCCGTGTATATTATGAGAGGTTTAATGCACGAAGGATAATGTCATGCCGTTCTATTTATTTATTTAGCGAGGTTGAGAGTAAAAGCACGAAGGGTGATGCCGTGTCGTTCTATTTATTTATTGGTGAGGTTGAGAGTAAAAGCACGAAGGGTGATGCCGTGTAGTTTTCCTTTGCTGTTTTATTTGCTCAATTTATGGATTTTCGGTTTAATTCTGTCTTTTCATTATTCTCACTCTTTATATTGTATTCTCCCACTATATATCCCCTTCCCATTATTTTTGCGTTATTTCTTTATTTACTGTTATTGCCACTAGCATAATTATACTGTTCAGGTTATATGTGGGTGTCTTGTCCTAGCCTCGTCACTACTTCTCCGAGGTTAGGCTCGGCACTTACCAGTACATGTGGTTGGTTGTACTGATGTTGCATTCTGTACTTTCTGTGCAGATTTTGGTACCGGCTCAGGTTGACTGAGATTTTGCTATTGGTCCGCTGTCCGGAGACTCAAGGTAGATCTGTCGGCGTTCACAGACCTTGAAGTCCCCATCTATCTTTTATGTCCTATTGTTTTCTTTCATTCAAATAGTTATATTTCTTTCAGACTATTACTTGTAGTAAATTCTAGAATGCTCGTGAATTGTGACTCCACATCCGGGTAGTAGTAGTTAATATAGTTTTTATAATATTCCGCACATATTATATTTCATCTTAGTTTATTATTATTATTTACTGAATGGAAATAAGGAATTGCTTTAATGATTCTCTAACGTTGGCTTGCCTAGCAAGTAAAATATTAGGCGCCATCACGGTCCCGTCGGTGGGAAATTTCGGGTCGTGACACAAATATGAATATAACAACCTCCCAAGACTGGTAGTACTGAGTCACGAACTCTAACTGAAAATATAAAATGATCTCAAGGATCGAATACTCAATATTGTTTGATTAATAATTAACAGTACAATAAAATGAAAAGACTTCAAGGGACTGCGATGACCAAGCAGCTCTACCTTGAACCCTTGCAATCACACTTAAACTCTATCCGAGTCCAATAGCTCCAATAC
Organism: Nicotiana tabacum; assembly: GCF_000715075.1. Classification (NCBI taxonomy): domain Eukaryota; kingdom Viridiplantae; phylum Streptophyta; class Magnoliopsida; order Solanales; family Solanaceae; genus Nicotiana; species Nicotiana tabacum. Next base: position 72,797,290 of record NC_134088.1, on the reverse strand, counting down.
CTGGCTCTGAACAAAAATGTACAGAAGTGTAGTATGAGTACACCACGGTCGGTACCCAGTAAGTATCAAGACTAACCTCAGTGGAGTAGAGACGAGGTACATTCAAGACACTCACTAGTCTAATAACCTGTGCAATATAATAAATGATTTAACTTTCTAGAAACTAAAATCAAAGGGCTACAACTTTGACGTTTTAAATTTTTTTAGATTCCTTATAGATTGCGAGATATAATCTTCCAAAATTGGCTCCATGCACCATAAATTTCTGGCCAACAACTCTGCAACAGAAATTTCCAGCAACCCTCTTTGTCCGAAATCCATTCCGTTTACCTTCCGAAATCCACCCGAGACCCTCGGGACCTTAACCAATTATACCAACATGTCCCAAAATACAATACAAACTTAGTCAAGGCTTCAAACCACATCAAACAACATCAAAACGATGAATCGCACCTCAAATCAAAATCTATGAACTTTGAACTTTCAAATTCTATATCTTGTGCCGAAACACACCAAATCAATTCGGAATGACTTGAATTTTTGCACACAAGTCATAAATGACATAACAGACCTATTCCAATTTCCATAATCAGATTCCAACTGCGATATCAAAAAATCAACCCCCTGGTCAAACTTCCCAAAAATTTAACTTTCGGCATTTCAAGCCTAATTCCACTACAGACCTCCAAATAATTTTCCGGACACTCTCCTATGTCCAAAATTACCATACGGAGCTATTGACATCATCAAAATTTCATTCCGGAGTTGTTTGCTCAAAAGTCAACTCTCCGGTCAACTCTTTCCATTTAAGCTTCTAATTAAGGATTGTTTCTTTTTCGAAAAATCAAAGTCGACCACACCCGCGGGTCATAATACTTATTACAAAGTTGCTCGAGACCTTAAGTCGCTTAACGGGGCGTTAATTCTTAAAACGACAAGTCGAGTCGTTACAGTTACGGTGTGCAACCCGATCCTATTATAAATAAATACTTTTGCGACGTACAACCCGATACCAATACCAAAAATATCATATGAAACCGCAAAAATAACCAAACATGGGAAAAGTTCACAACGTAACATTAAGAAAACAAACATGCGTTATTAAACTAGGTAATGCAACTCAAACAGCGTATAATGAGCAGTTTAATATCAAAAGCTAGTCTACCGAATAAAATGACAAGGCTTCCACAAAATATAATACACAACCAAACTAAAAGTCACCTAATCCAGTTAAGCAAAGGAGAGTAGAACATGAAACGAGTAAAGATGTTTATCAAATAAGAACATGTATCAAATGAAAGCATTTAATATATGAGATCATATAGCAAGTAAAGGCATTTAATTAGTGAAGGCATATAGTAAGTAAAAATATTTAGTAAGTAAAAATATATAGTAAGTGAAAGTATATAGTGAGTGAAGTTCTACTCCTAAATATCCTTAATTACTCACACATACTCTTCCCTATAGGTTTAAATGCTAATGAGGCACTCAATGTAAATTCCACTACAATAGTAATTATAACACACACGGAGATGTACATTTCTTGTAAATAACTTTTCAGAATACTATAGATAACACCAAAAGAGATCATATTTCACATACAAGCATGTAATACAATGTCATATACTTTAGCAGGCTTAAGATTACTCAATGAAATCAGTTACATGCACAAACATGGGAAAAGAGCCCTAAGAGGTCACCTTAGAAACCTAGACAACTAATCATATAACTTAAGGGTAGGAAAGATGCATAGTTCATAAATCTCAAGTCAGGATCACATTATCTTAATAGTCTATGTTCAGGAGTCTATCCCTAGATTAAGTCTTAGACTTCTATTAGATGTACAAATTCTCATCCTCACTGGAATCTTTAATAGATGTTAACAAGGATGCAAGTAAACAATCATTCTCATGGCATGATGCTTTTTTCTAAAAGTTCTCAACTTCATATTCATACCAACCTCACTGGGATTTAAAATATATTATTATACTCAAACATAATAGGAAATAGCAGAAGATTCACCTTGGATTCATAAGCCAAGCCTAGTTCATTTAAGGGAGCTTAGTGAAGCTCAGGGATAATGAAGAAGTATACATGAAGATGAGAGGAAGGTAGTATTGTTTTAAAAATAAGATAAGTGCAGAGTATCCAAGAGAGAACATACATAGGACATTCTAACAGGATTACAACATCATAAACATGGTTGAGTCAAACTTACAGTATCATTATGTATAAGTTTCAGAAAAAAAATGACATTGAAAAGCATTGTATTAAAAATCTGTTATACTGGTTAAGTTTTTAGTCTTAGTCATGACTCTAACACAACAAATGACACCCAACACCACAGATATATCTTATCCAAGCTCGAAAACTTAAACTGAATGTGTAACAACTATCAGAATGCACATAAGGGTAAGTACGGGGATACAGTTAGTTTAGAACATACTCTTATAATTTGATCTCAGATATCACCACACAGTCATGAGGTTTAACAGAAGATTAATGATCTTCCAAGAGTCAATAGAATTATAACAGTACATTTGAAAGAAGAAATTGATTTAAATATCATGAGCTGATATACCCAAACTAAGGTGACACTCCTATATTTATCATTAAAGGGTTCATATCTATTTAGGTTAGTTTATCAAGTGAGTCATAGAAATAACACTAAGACAAATTAGTATAGCATATATGAGAACCACAATAGAATATCAGGGAGGTCTAACAGTTAAGATAACTGTATGGGATCATTTGAAAGCTCTTTGCTAACCACAAAAACTTAACAATGCATAAGTTACTCAAAAATGTATTCATCAAAATTATCAAAATAATCAATTAGTACATGATTCTAATTTCAAATTATTAAAGAAGCTTATGACTCTAAAGTTTGGTGACCAATCATGAACTAATGACAAACCCATAGAGACAATTTGCTATAATGTACCAAAAATAGAGTCAATTAACAGGAAAATAATATAACAAACATGACTTTAATTAGATGATTAAAAGAGAAGAAAGGTCGAAGCTCACTGACCTTCTTTTAAGAAGCAAACCAAACGAGGGTTTTTGTTTAGCCGTTAGAAATCTCAAGCTCTAGCTCGAACAATGGATGACTCAGAACTGGAGAAGAAATCAAAAACTCAGTTAGGAACCCTAACTTGTTTTTTCCACTCAAACTTATGTGTAGTAAATGATATTGTAGTTAGGTCGATATTTTCTGCTTGTAAGGTAATTTTCATGTGTGTTGGTGAGAGCATTGAAGGCTCACTTTTATAGTGGTATTCAATGCTTTAGGGTTCACCAGAATTCAAATGACAGTGGAGAGTGACGGAGATTTGGTGATGTAAGCACAATCGGGTGAAATTAGAAGAGTCAGAGGTGAGAGCAGCGATAATTTTTACTTGAGGTGGTGAAACTATCTGTTGAAGGTAAATCCGCCGGATAAAAGCCCCGATGTCGAGAAGTCGCTTCGCTTGACCTCTGGACCAAGAATAACTATTATAACACTGGGAAATGGACATGCATGTCACAAATTTAACATAGCATAGAAGAATATCTGAAGATTTCATATTGCACCGTTGAATCTAGGGCTTCATATTTGGGCTTTTGAATTTCAAGTGATGAAATAGACAAGGAATCGACGAGAATCGCGGATAGGGAAGACAACTGAGATGATTCTACATTTGATTTGTGACCTTGCACAAATTTGTACAAGGTCTGTGATTGATTTGAGCTGGTGAGTTGAGAGAATAGAGAGAGAAAGGGGAATGCGGCGGCCGAGTCAGGGGAAAAATGACTAGGGTTTGGGGATAGTTGGGCTGGTCTTTAAGGGTTAAAAATAGAGGATGTAATCTGGGTCATTGGATCATAGGTCAATGGCCCTGATAATTCTGGGATTAAACAATTAAAACAAAAAAATATGATAGTCGTTGGATCATTGGATTTAGACGACTGGGATTAAATCTGATGGGATGTTAAAGTTAAAGGGTAAAATGAGATAAAAATGTGATACATTGATCTAAAGAATGGATGACGTGGATTTGTTGTGTTTCTTTTGTGAGTGTTGTGAAGAGGTGACGTGGTGCAATTTCATTGGCTCAATGAAGGTAGCCCAAATTGCCAAGTTGGAATGGGAGGGGTGGACCTGGATCGGGTCAAATGCTTTGGGCTAGTGCTTTTGGCCTGAAATTAATTTAACAAATAGCCACATTGTATTTAATTGTGCAATTGTAATTGTAGAATCTTACTCTTTAGCCTTTTGAAAAATAATTTAAATGAACTTAATTAATTTCAATAAAATATAATAAAAATTATAATCATCAAATACACTATTAATTATTATAATTAGTTAATTAATTGTTAAATACCCTATTTTCTATTTGTGACACTAATTTCGAGCTTGTTTTAAAAAATTGGGTTATTTTTACCAAAATTAAGAAATAACCTTGTTATATTATTTATAAACCTATGTAATAAATATGAGAGTTATTTTAATAGTTTCGGAAATAATAAGAGTAATATATTTATAATTATTTAACACCGTTACTTACTTAAGTTTTATAAAAATAAGTATTTATTAATCAGAAAACATTTTAAACATACTTATTCAAAATTATTAAGTGCAAGTAAGTTAATTATAAAAGGGAGGATCAAAATTGGTTGTCAACAAGTGTTGCTTGGGTTCGGGACATAGGCAGAGGCTGAGGAGGAGCACGTGCTACAACTAGAACACCTACCAGAGTAGTAGCTGATGAGCCAACAGTAGCTCTGGTTGGGGAGCAGTCACCTGAGACGCCTGTTGTTACCCCAGGACTTCAGGAGACATTGGCATATTTTCTGAGTATGTTCGGCACTTTAGCTTAGCCGGGATTGATCCCTGTTGCACCAGCTACATCTTAGGCTGGGGGAGGGCCTCTGACTCCCTAGGCCCGTAATCTAGGGCATTCGGTCCATGTTGACCAGGTTTCGGGTGTTATGCCAACACAACCCATTCTTTCGGTTTAGCCTAAGGTCAGGCCAGACACATCAGATGAGGAGTAGAAGAGGCTTGAGAGGTTCATGAAGTATGACCCTCCTACTTTCAGTGGCACATTTACTGAGGATGCAATTCTCCACACCATGGGCATTGTGGAGGTGAGCGGAGTAGCCTTTACTATATTTAAGCTATCAGGGGCGACATATAGGTAGTGACAGGCTTATGAAGAGGGTAGGCCAGCTTATGCAGCGCCACTCACTTGGTCTTAGTTTTCAGATATTTTTTAGGGAGTTTGTTCCCTAGACCCTCTGGGATGTATGTCGAATAGAGTTCGAGCAGCTGCATCAGTGAGATATAATCGTGTTAGAGTATGCCATCAGGTTCAGCAAGTTATCCCATCATGCACTAGCTTTGGTTTCTACTATCAGAGAGCGAGTTAGAAGAATTATGGAGGGGCTCAAATATGGTCATATATTCAGTATGCCATGGGATTTGAAGACTGATACTTTATTTCAGCAAGTTGTGGAGATCGCTAGGAAGATGGAGCACATCTAACATCTAGAGAGGAAGGATCGGGAGGCTAAGAAGCCTCGTGGACTGGGAGGGTCTATTGATCCTATTTTGGGGGTAGAACGCGTTATGGTAGAGGTTTTGTTGGTCAGCCTGTTCAGTCTGCACTTTAGGTTTCACGTGGTGCTTCAGTTATCCATGAGGCCTATAGTACTCGTTCCGGACAGTTTCCACAACCACATCATCAGATACCTCAGCAGGGTGCTCAGGCTATGGGTTCCGCTCTAGTTGCTACTACACTCGCGCTACCAACTAGAGATTGGGGGCAGGCGGGTAGAGGGCATCCTAGAGGGGGAGGCCGGCACCGTTGTTATGCCTTTCCTGGTAGGGTTGAGGCTGCTGCACCAGATAATGTCTTTAATAGTATGATTCCAGCTTGTTATAGAGATACATAAATTTTATTTTGATCTGGTCCTATTTATCGGTACGAGCCCTCCCAACTTGCTTCATATATGGTTGTGTTTCGTGGTTCTTGTACTCTACTTGGGTGTCTGCACTAGTTGGGCAATTATATTGTGATAGCTCGTGTCTATCGTTCAAGTTTGGTCGCTATTGATGGTTATGAGGTTAGGGTAGACTTTCTATTACTTATACGGTAGGTTTTGATATGATTTCTGGGTGGTTCGGCCACGGCATATGATGTGGGTGCTCTATATATATGGGAAGTCTGTTACATGTTTTGGTTATGGTTCTACGATATTGAGTTAGTAGAACATTTTTGTTGTTGAGATGCTAATCTTACTTTTGATTCCGAGTGGAGGATTGGATCCTTGTGTTCTTTGTGGATTGGTGTGTCTGCACCGGGCTATGTGCCGCAGTAGGATTATGTTTGGGTAAGATTTGTTGTAGTTGTTGTGTGAGTCTTGCCGCTTCCTTATGGAATGAATTGTTGTATGGTAACGGTGGGGAGTTGTACTTGTTTGATAGTTCTCTCATGTGGTTCTCTTTCCATATTCAGTCATATTCGAGTTATGCTTGTTGGGAATGGTATGCGATGTACGTGCCCTGGTGACGTTTGGTGTGGCTTGTTGGTTGGGCGAGTAGTTATGAGTTTCACATCTTTCATACATCATTAGTAGTATTGTGAAGGTTTGTAATAATGTTCTAGTCATTATGAGGCTATTTACTAGTATCAGGTTTAATAATAGGCATCTATTGTTGTCAGAGTTGCTGCTATGGGCATATGGGTGATGTGTTACGTCGTGTGGTTATACCTTGTGGACGTGGGCATGAGGTCTTGTAGTTGAGTGAGGTTGATACAGTGTGTTTATGTGAGAAATGGGTCTTTGGTGGATGTTGAAATTTGGTTCTAAGGCTTATCGACATGAGTTGAAGGAACAATCTTCGGTTGAGATGGTGTTGTCGGGTTTATAGGGATTGGGGTGATGTGGGATCACCCAATATGTGTATGGAAAGTTTATACAATGATTTGGTGGCTTTGGAACGACTCTTACCACGTTTGAGGATGGACATTTGTTAAAGAGGGGGAGAATGTAACGACCTGACCGGTCATTTTGAGCTTTAGCATTTCGTTCAGTGGTTTAAGGTCTTGAATGGCTTCATATTGTATATTTGAAAGTGCATTGTCGGTTTCGGTTTTAGCGTGATTCGTGATTAATTTGGATAGATAATTCTCATTTTAGAAGCTTAAGTTAGAAATATTGACCGAGAATGGATAATTCGGATGTCTCTAAGTTGATTTGGCTTGTTTTGCCGAAAATTGGCAATTTGAGGTTTAGAAATTTCTTTAAGTTGGTCCATGGTCTGAATTTATGGCTATTGGGTTCGGGTTTTTATTTTGGGACTTGGAATAAGTCTGTTTTGTTACTTGGAACTTGTATGCAAAATTTGGTGTCATTCCGAATTGGTTTGATAGGAATCGGATGAATGGTTGTGTTTTTAGAAGTTATTGAAGTTCAGTATGATTTTCATGTGTTTTGGAATCTGATTCGTGGTTTCGGATGTTATTTTGGTATTTTGATCACGCGGACGACTTTGTATTATGTTTTTAGACTTGTGAGAATGTTTGGTGTTGAGCCCGAGGGCTCGGGTGAGTTTTGAACGCGTTTCGGATTGTTGTGGCCATGTTTGTGGTTGCTGGTGCTGGGCAAATGTTGCAGGCCTCGCAAATGATAGACACTGATTGCATTTGCAAATCCTGTATTTGTGAGGAACGAGTCACATTTTCAAGGTGGGCTAGGGACTGACTAGTTCGCATTTGTGAATATTGTGTTCGCTTTTGCGATGGGGAACTTGGGCGGGCTAGATCGCATTTGCCACTTTCTCTGGGTTCATCATGTGCCGCATTTGTGATGGTTTTTCCTCATTTGCGAGGGTTCACATTTGCGAACCCAGAGTTGCATTTGTAAATTCTGAACCTGAACAAAAAGGCTGAAAAACGGGACTTAGCTTCATTTTATGATAGTTTGGAACCTTAGACTCGGTAGGAGGCGATTTTGAGGAGGGATGTTTACATACAACTATTGGATAAATGATTTTGATAAATTTTTAATTATATTACATGATTATATATAAGATTTAACATCTAAATCATGAGATTTGAAGGGAAAATTTTAGGATTTTTGTCTATATTTTGAAAAATAAAAATTTGAGATTTAAGTGTCGAATTTGACTCGAATTAGAAAAAAAATATATATGGACTCGTGGGGTTACCCTGTAGTCAAGATCTACCATTGGACTCGGATTTTGACTAGACGAGCTCGGGGTTGACTTTTGTTGACTTTTGAAAAATTGTGTAAAGATCTTAACTTTATTTATTGAAATTGATTTTCTCTTGTATATGTTGTGTTGTTGTGTTTTTGGAACATGTGGGCCTGTTGAGAGGATTGTCGGGTATTTGCATGAGATTCTGCAGTACTATTGTTATTATTGATATTTCACATGTGGCAAGACAAAGCGGGATATATACATATATTGGGTTTGCGCATGTGGCGAGACAAGGTGGAAAAATTATTGATGCGCGTGTGGCGAGACAAGGAAGGCATTTACTATATTGGTCACACCCGGTGAGACAACGGGGCTATGTCAGGGATGTTATGTGACGGCCTAGGGCATGTTATTAATGATATTCGTGTAATGGTGTGATGTTCTTTGTGTGTGTCATGCATATTACATGACTTGTGGTATTGCTTCCACTATGCTACTCGATGTCTCTGATAATACGTGTTAACTTGGGCAGCGTAGTACACTTGCACATGCATATACCGTAATTTGTCAGTTATACCAGTTCAGGAGTATAAAGTTTTACATTCTTTGATCATGCATATGTATTATTGTATATCTACCTTTTCTGTGATATTGTTGGAGTATTATCCTGTGACCACGCCAGGCGGATGGGATATTGAGCATGTGATCATGCCAGGCGGATTATGATATTGGCTTGTGACCACGCCGTACGAATTGTGATAGTGAGCATGTGATCATGCCAGGCGGATTATTATATTAGCACGTGAGTTTACCGTGCGGTTGAAATTGATAATGTGGGCATGAGGTTCCATGTATATATGATACGTTATTTGGGGCTCGTGATCCGTGATTTTGAGGTTTGGTGCCTCGTCGTTATTCCTGTTGTAAACCGGGTATTAGAACAACTTGATTATTTGGTTGTCATGTGTTTTCCTTAATTGGTTTCACTGTTACTTTAACTGTGTTTTGATTATTCTGCGGCATTATCACCTGGTTATTCCTTGTTGCCATTTTTTTCTTTGGCTTCCACTGCTAGCTTTAAATTGTTATCCTTTCCATGTTTAGCTTTGTATGTATATTCGTTCCTTTGTTAGCTCTATATTGATATTCTGCATAGGTTGTTTGACTAGTAGGTATCTTGACTTGAACCTGGCCACTGTTCCACCGAGGTTATTCTTAATATTTATTAGGTATCGCTGTGGTGTACTCATGCTATGCTTCTGCACATATTTGTATAGATCCAAGCACTGCTAAGCGTGTTGGTCGTTAGCTAAGTATTGAATATTTTCTACAGAGACTTCAAGGTATACCTGCCATCAGGGGCGGATCCACATAGTTTCAAGGGGTTTCAAATGTACCCGCTTCATAAATATTTTTTACTATTTTTATGTGCAAATTATTTTTTAAAGAAACAAATTGCTATAAAATTAAAGCACTTGGGCCGCCTTAACCAAAACAGCGCTATGGTCGGATTGCTCAAGTGGGGTCAACTATGCAAATGATCGCGTGTTCGAACCCAAGCTCCAACATTACTATATGTTTTTTTCGCTTTTCAAAATGCTGGAAACTTCTCTATTCGCACATGCGCTAATTTAAAACATCTCATGTGTTCTCGTTATGCACTTCTTCTTCGTCTTCTTTTATTGTTTATTTTAGTTTAGTCTCTTTCCATAGTTTTGGAAATCTGTATGAAATTATTAATTTAGCTTAGATTTTTTTAAACAGTTAGTGCAAGTTAAATTTAAATTAATAAATAAATAAAGTTTAGTATATTTATATAGATCAAACTTATGTTTTCCACTATGCTACTCGATGTCTCTGATAATACGTGTTGACTTGGGCAGTGATAGTACACTTGCACATGCATACACCGTAACATATCAGTTATACCAGTTCAGGAGTATAACGTTTTATATTCTTTGATCATGCACATGTATTCTTGTATATCTACCTTTTCTGTGATATTGTTGGACTGTTATCCTGTGACCACGCCAGGAGGATTGAGATAGTGAGCATCTGATCATGCCAGGCGGATTATGATATTGGCCTGTGACCACACCGTGCGAATTGTGATAGTGAGCATGTGATCATGCCAGGTGGATTGTGATATTAGCACGTGAGTTTACCGTGCGGTTGAGATTGATAATGTGGGCATGAGGTTCCATGTATATATGATTTGTTATTTGGAGCTCGTGATCCGTGATTTTGAGGTTTGGTGCCTCGTCGTGATTCCTGTTGTAAACCGGGTGTTAGAACAACTTGATTATTTGGTTGTCATTTGTTTTCCTTAATTGGTTTCATTGTTACTTTAACTGTGTTCTGATTATTCTGCGGCATTATAACCTGATTATTCCTTGTTTCCATTTTTTATCTTTGGCTTCCACAGCTAGCTTTAAATTGTTATCCTTTCCATGTTTAGCTTTGTATGTATATTGTTTCCTTTGTTAGCTCTATATTGATATTCTGCATAGGTTGTTTGACTAGTAGGTATCTTGACTTGAACCTCGCCACTACTCCACCGAGGTTATTCTTAAAATTTATTAGGTATCGCTGTGGTGTACTCATGCTACGCTTCTGCACATATTTGTACAGATCCAAGCACTTCTAAGCGTGTTGGTCGTTAGCTAAGTATTGGAGATTTTCTACAGAGATTTCAAGGTATACCTGCCATCAGGGGCGGATCCACATAGTTTCAAGGGGTTTCAAATGTACCCGCTTCATAAATATTTTTTACTATTTTTATGTGCAAATTATTTTTTAAAGAAACAAATTGCTATAAAATTAAAGCACTTGGACCCCCTTCACCAAAACAGCGCTCTGGTCGGATTGCTCAAGTAGGGTCAACTATGCAAATCATCGCGTGTTCGAACCCAAGCTCCAACATTACTATATGTTTTTTTCGCTTTTTCAAAATGCTGGAAACTTCTCTATTCGCACATGCGCTAATTTAAAACATCTCATGCGTTCTCGTTATGCACTTCTTCTTCATCTTCTTTAATTGTTTATTTTAGTTTAGTCTCTTTCCATAGTTTTGGAATCTGTATGAAATTATTAATTTAGCTTAGATTTTTTTAAACAGTTAGTGCAAGTTAAATTTAAATTAATTAATAAATAAAGTTTAGTATTTTTATATAGATCAAACTTATGTTTTCCACTATGCTACTCGATGTCTCTGATAATACGTATTGACTTGGGCAGTGATAGTACACTTGCACATGCATACACCGTAACATGTCAGTTATACCAGTTCAGGAGTATAACGTTTTATATTCTTTGATCATGCACATGTATTCTTGTATATCTACCTTTTCTGTGATATTGTTGGACTGTTATCCTGTGACCACGCCAGGAGGATTGAGATAGTGAGCATGTGATCATGCCAAGCGGATTATGATATTGGCTTGTGACCACGCCGTGCGAATTGTGATAGTGAGCATGTGATTATGCCAGGCGGATTGTGATATTAGCACGTGAGTTTACCGTGCAGTTGAGAATTGTAATGTGGGCATGAGGTTCCATGTATATATGATTCGTTATTTGGGGCTCGTGATCCGTGATTTTGAGGTTTGGTACCTCGTTGTGATTCCTGTTGTAAACCGGGTGTTAGAACAACTTGATTATTTGGTTGTCATGTGTTTTCCTTAATTGGTTTCACTGTTACTTTAACTGTGTTCTGATTATTCTGCGACATTATCACCTGGTTATTCCTTGTTGCCATTTTTTATCTTTGGCTTCCACAGCTAGCTTTAAATTGTTATCCTTTCCATGTTTAGCTTTGTATGTATATTCGTTCCTTTGTTAGCTCTATATTGATATTCTGCATAGGTTGTTTGACTAGTAGGTATCTTGACTTGAACCTCGCCACTGTTCTACCGAGGTTATTTTTAATATTTATTAGGTATCGCTGTGGTGTACTCATGCTACGCTTCTGCACATATTTGTACAGATCCAAGCACTTCTAAGCGTGTTGGTCGTTAGCTAAGTATTAAAAATTTTCTACAGAGACTTCAAGGTATACCTGCCATCAGGGGCGGATCCACATAGTTTCAAGGGGGTTCAAATGTACCCGCTTTATAAATATTTTTTACTATTTTTATGTGCAAATTATTTTTTAAAGAAATAAATTGCTATAAAATTAAAGCACTTGGACCCCCTTAACCAAAACAGCGCTATGGTCGGATTGCTCAATGGGGTCAACTATGCAAATGATCGCGTGTTCGAACCCAAGCTCCAACATTACTATATGTTTTTTTCGCTTTTTCAAAATGCTGGAAACTTCTCTATTCGCACATGCGCTAATTTAAAACATCTCATGTGTTCTCGTTATGCACTTCTTCTTCGTCTTCTTTTATTGTTTATTTTAGTTTAGTCTCTTTCCATAGTTTTGGAAATCTATATGAAATTATTAATTTAGCTTAGATTTTTTTAAACAGTTAATGCAAGTTAAATTTAAATTAATAAATAAATAAAGTTTAGTATTTTTATATAGATCAAACTTATCTTTCCACTATGCTACTCGATGTCTCTGATAATACGTGCTGACTTGGGCAGTGATAGTACACTTGCACATGCATACACCGTAACATGTCAGTTATACCAGTTGAGGAGTATAAAGTTTTATATTCTTTGATTATGCACATGTATTCTTGTATATCTACCTTTTCTGTGATATTGTTGGACTGTCATCCTGTGACCACGCCAGGAGGATTGAGACAGTGAGCATGTGATCATGCCAGGCGAATTATGATATTGGCTTATGACCACGCCGTGCGAATAGTGATAGTGAGCATGTGATCATGCCAGGCGGATTGTGATATTAGCACGTGAGTTTACCGTTCGGTTGGGATTGATAATGTGGGCATGCGGTTCCATGTATATATGATTCGTTATTTGGGGCTCGTGATCCGTGATTTTGAGGTTTTGTTCCTCGGCGTGATTCCTGTTGTAAACCGGGTGTTAGAACGACTTGATCATTTGGTTGTCATGTGTTTTCCTTAATTAGTTTCACTTGTACTTTAACTGTGTTCTGATTATTCTGCAGCATTATCACCTGGTTATTCCTCGTTGCCATTTTTTGTCTTTGGCTTCCACTGCTAGCTTTAAATTGTTATCCTTTCCTTGTTTAGCTTTGTATGTATATTCGTTCCTCTGTTAGCTCTATATTGATATTCTGCACAGGTTGTTTGACTAGTAGGTATCTTGACTTGAACCTCGCTACTGCTCCACCGAGGTTATTCTTAATATTTACTGGGTACCGCTGTGGTGTACTTATGCTACGCTTCTGCACATTTTTGTTAGATCCAGGTACCTCTAAGCGTGTTGGTCGTTAGCTAGGTATTGGAGATTTGCTACAGAGATTTCAAGGTATACCTGCCATCGGGGGCGGATCCACATAGGTTCAAGGGGGTTCAATTGTACCCGTTTCATAAATATGTTTTACTATTTTTATGTGCAAATTATTTTTTAAAGAAACAAATTGCTATAAAATTAAAGCACTTGGACCCCCTTCACCAAAACAGCGCTCTATGGTCGGATTGTTCAAATGCGGTCAACTGTGCAAACGATTGCGTGTTCGAACCCAAGCTCCAGCATTACTAGATTTGTTTTTCGCCTTTTCAAAATGCTGGAAACTTCTCTATTCGCACATGCGGTAATTTAAAAAATCTCATGTGGTCTCGTTATTCACTTCTTCTTCGTCTTCTTTTATTGTCTATTTAATTTAGTCTCTTTCCATAGTTTTGGAAATCTATATGAAATTATTAATTTAGCTTAGATTTTTTTAAACAGTTAGTGCAAGTTAAATTTAAATTAATAAATAAATAAAGCTTAGTATTTTTATATAGATAAAACTTATGTTTGTTACAATAAAATTTGTAAAAAGAATTTAAGTTCAGTAAATTATTAAATTGTTAAGGTAGATAGATATATTTTTAAGATTTATAATGTAAAGGTATGCTTGAAAACAAAATAGAGAGTTACCGGCAAATGTTTTTTAAGGTTTTGTTACAACCAAAATAAAGAGCATTGGATAAAAACCATGTTTGTTGGTTAACTCAATATCGTATTTATAGTCGATTATTTTTTAGGACTTCAGTATATGTCTGAACCCACTTGTATAAAGGTTTAGGTCCGCCACTGCCTGCAATTATGCTTGCAGGCTTCGGAGTCACCCTCTGGAGCTTTACTTTGTTACTGTTTACTTCCACTGCAAACAGTGTTGTATTTGATATTCTTGGTTACTCTTAGAAGAGCTTATGACTCCGTACTACCAGTTTTGGGAAAGATGTATAACTATTAATCGTTTTTAGCTATGTATTTCATTAATGGTTTTATTTAATGGTTGAATAGCTTAAATCTGTTAATAACTCAACATGTGTTAGGCTTATCTATTCCTAGGGACTAGGTGTCGTCACGATACTTAAAGTGGGATGTTGGGTCGTGACACATGACCTGCCTGATCACCTCTCCCCAATACTTCTTAGGAGGTCATCTACCTTTTCTCATACCTGCCAAAGCCAACTGCTCACACCTCCTTATCGGGGCATCTAGACTTCTCCTCCGCACGTGTCCGAACTATCTAAGCCTCGCTTCACGCATCTTGTCGTCCATGGGAGCCACGCCTACCTTTACCCGAATATCTCCATTTCTATTCTTATCCAGCCTAGTGTGCTGCACGTCCATCTCAATATATTTATTTCTTCTACCTTCATCTTCTGGATATGTAAATTCTTGGCTGGCCAACACTCTGCCCCATACAATATGGCCGGTCTACCCACCACTCTATAGAACTTATATTTATGTTTTGGTAGCATATTCTTGTCACACAAGACACCAGATGCTAACCTCCATTTAATCCAACCCACCCCTATATGGTGCGTGACATCCTCGTCAATCTCCATATCCCCTTGGATAACTGACCCAAGGTACTTGAAACTTCCTTTTTGGGGATGACTTGTGAGTCGAGCCTCACATCCATGTCCGCTTCCCCCCTCAAGTCACTATACTTGCACTCTGGGATTCTATCTTAGTCTTGCTCAACATGAAACCTTTAGACTCAAGAGCATGTCTCTAAACCTCCAACCTCTCGTTAACGCCGTCTCGCGTCTCATCAATCAGAACTATATCATCAGTGAATAACATACATTATGGAACCTCATCTTGAATATAGTATGTCAATGTGTCCAACGCTAGGGAAAATAAGAAATGGCTAAGCGCAGATCCTTGGTATAACCCCATAACCACTGGAAAATGTTCCGATTCACCTCCCATTGTCCTAACTCGAATTTTAGCTCCATCATATACTTCCTTAATCACATAATGTAAGCTAGCGGAACACCTTTTACCTCCAAGCATCTTGTAATGACTCGGTCGATCGTTTTGAGTATATAACTTGTCAGGTTAGTTGGTTTGGTTTCGGATGAGGTTCGGAGTGAATTGGGACATTTAGTCTCAAAGTTGGAAGCTCAAGTTGAAAGAGTTGATCGGAGTTTAACTTTACTGTATATGACTCCGGAATGGAGTTTTGATAGTTTCGATAGTTTCGTATGGTGATTTGGGACTTAGGCATATGTGCGGATATTGATTTGGAGGTCCGTAGGTTGTTTTGGCTTGAATTGGCGAAAGTTGGAAAGTTAAAGATTTGAAAGATTGAGAAGTTTGACTGAGAGTTGTCTTTATTAATATCTGGTCCGGATCTCAGTTCCGGAAGTTCGAATAGATCCGTTGTATTATTTATGACTTGTATGCAAAATTTGAGGTCATTCGGAGTTGGTTTGATATGTTTCGACATTAGTTTTAGAAGTTGGAAGTTCATTATACTTGAATCGATGTGTGATTCATGGTTTTGGTGTTGTTCGATGTGATTTGAGGCTTCGAGCGAGTTCGTATCGTATTTTAGGACTTGTTAGTATGTTCGGACGGGGTCCCGGAGGCCCCGGGTGTATTTCAGATTGAGTTCGGACCATTTGTTTATGTATTGAGATTGCTGTTTTTTTGTGCTTCTGGATTCCTTCACTGCGTGCGCGAAGGTTCAGCGGCGATCGCGTAGAGTCCTTGTTGGCAGATGGGTTATTTCTCTTTGCGATCACATAAATAAGGACGCGTTCGCGGAAGGTTGGAATGTTGTGCACTGCGAACGCGGGTAATGTATCGCGATCGCGTAGAAGGAAGGAGAAACTGTGAGTTGTTCATCGCGTTCGCTAGGAGTAGTCCCTGATCGCGATGACTTGGGATGTTCTGCCATCGCATTCGCGTCTGTGGTCACACGATCACGTAGTATATTTTGTGAGTTGATGGAGTTTGTTCTCTGCGATCGCGAGGGATTTTCCGCGATCGCGTAGAGTAATCGCTAGGCAGCAGATATTAAAATTTTCAAATTGAGGGTTAGAGTTATTTTTATCTTTTGAGTTTGAGAGCTCGATTTTGGGCGATTTTGGAAGGGATTTTCAAGGAGTTGATTGGGGTAAGTATTCTTGACTCGGATTTGATTATTATACATGAATCCATCATTATATTTATCATTTAATTAGTGTTTTGAGTTGAAAAAATTAGATAATTTTGTGAAAACATCCTAAGCTATAATTTGAGGATTTGAAGGTCGATTTATGGTCGGAACTCAATAATTTTAGTATGGTTGGACTCGTTATCGAATGGGAGTTCGAAAATTATAAGTTTGGTCGGGTTCCGAGATGCGGGCTTGGGACTGACTTTTTGAGTTGACTTTTTAATTTTGTTTAAAGATTGCAACTTTATTATCCGGAATAGTTTCCTATGGTTTGTATTTATGATATAAAGTTATTTTGGCTAGATTCGAGCCGTTCAGATTTGGATATTCGTGAAAAAAACTTACTAATGGATTAATTAGCTTGTTTGAGGTAAGTATCTTGCCTAACTTTGTGTGGGGGAACTACTCCTTAGGATTTGGGTTGATTGTGCTATTTGTGATATGTGAAAGTCGTGTATGGGAAGGTGACGAGTGGGTACACGAGCTATATGGGGTATTTGACCGGTTAAGGCTATTTGAACTCTTTTCATGCATTTAATTGAATTGTCATAGCATGTTATATCTTTCATTAATAGTCTATCCTTACATGTATTAATCTACCCTTACATGCCTTATTTGATATTGTTAACACTTGTTCTACCTTTTAGTTGTTACTTGCTCTTATATGCTTTCGTTGAAGTTATTGTCTTCCTTATTGTCTGTTACTTCTTTAATTGTTGAATTGTGTAATTGAAGTTATTGTTTTCAAGGAATAGCTTCTTGTTGAGTTATTGGTGTTGAAGTTGTAAAAGTCGTGATCACATTGAGGCAAAGATGTTAATTATTGAAATACCCTTCTTGTTGAGCTATTCACTTTTAGTTTGCTATTGTTGAGACTCTTATACACATTGTGGTTGAGCCATGGGCTATTTGTTGTGGAAACCTTGGTATTGTTGATTTTTTTGGCAAGTTGTTGCCTATGGGCATTTGTGTTACGAGTTGTGATTATGTTGTCATATTGACGCGCATGCGGCGATATAAGGATAGGGGTTAATGTGCATGTGATGGCATAATGTGTTATTTATATGCTTGTTTCTAGTAAGGGAATTACTTGAATCTACGCGGCGACATAAGGTGGGATAAAGTACATGTAACTATTTCAGAAAAAATGTTTTCAAACTATCTAATTGTAAGGCTCATGCTGCGATATAAGGAAAGATAGTGATTGTGATTGCGAAATGAATTTACGAGGCGGTACCTCGGTTGTGATTCGTGTTGTTTATCTCTCATTTACCTCACTTGTATTTGTCCGCATTATTTTTTTGATGTTCTTATTATGTGTTTCTTCCTTGTTGTATTCACCGCTTTAAATTCAGTTATAGTTTATCTTGTTTTATTCCTTTATTACCTCATTTTCCTCGTTTCCATTCTTAGACTGTATTATACTTGTTCAGCTTTTTTTCTTATCCTAGTAGGTGTCTTGACCTAGCCTCATCACTACTCTACCGAGGTTAGGCTTGATACTTAGTGGGTACCGTTGTAGTGTACTCATACTACGGTTTTGCATATTTTTGTGTAGATCCAGATACCTCATATCAGGCTAGGCATCAGTGATTTGGCTTTTCATCTCGGAGACTTCAAGGTATACTTGTCCGGCATTCGCAGGCCTCAGAGTCACCCTATGTCCTTGTTTTTCTATTGCATACTCTTTATTTAGACAGTGATGTATTAGGGATGTTACAGTATATTCATGTAGAGCTTATGACTGAGTCTCACCAGGTTTTGGGAGTTATTGCCAGCGGTATTGTTGAGTTCTATTGTGGTAGCTAGATGGTTTAATTTGATGTTCTATTGTTATTTCTGCTACTTTTTCATGTATGTTAGGCTTACCTAGTCTTGGAGACTAGGTGCCATCACGATATCCTATGGTGGGATACTGGGCCGTGACAAGTTAGTATCAGAACTCTAGGTTCATAGGTGTTACGAGTCATAAGCACGTTTTATAGAGTCTTGCAGATTGGTATGAAGATGTTTGTACTTATCTTCGAGAGGCTATAAATTTGTTAGGAAACTTCACTTCTTTGATTCCTTATCGTGCGAATTTGTTGACTTCAAAATTCTGGATTTTTTTCTTTCTATTCTCTCATAGATGGTGAGGACACGCACCACTGGATACGATGATCAGACACTCGTGCCTCCTGTTAGAGCCGTGAGAGGTCGGGGATGGGGCAGAGACCGAGGAGGGGCACGTGGTGTAGCTAGAGCACTTGCCCGAGCTGCAACATATGAGACACCAGTAGCTCCAATTGGGGGGCAGGCACCTGAGGCGCCTGTTGCCACCCATGCACTTCAGGAGACCCTCACATAGTTCTTGATCATGTTTGGTACTCTAGCTCAAGCGGGGTTGATTCCACTTGCACCATCCACATCTCATGCGGGGGGAGGAGCTCAGACTCATGCGGCCCGTACTCTAGAGCAGCGGGTCCATGTTGATCAGGTCCTAGAGGTTATACCAGTGCAGCCTATTGTTCCAGTTCAGACCGAGGTTAGGGCAGTGGCATCTAGCGGCCTAGATACAGAGGATGCACATGGTATTTTAGATAAGTACCACCGCATTCTCCGTAACATGGGTATTTTGGAGGCGAGTGGAGTTACTTTTACTACATTTCAGTTATCAGGAGCAGCATATTTGGTGGCGGGATTGCGAGGAGGGTAGCCCAGCTGATGCAACTTCACTCACATAGACTCGGTTTTCAGAGATGTTCTTGAGAGAGTTTGTTCCCCAAACCCTCGGGATGCATGGCGCGTAGAGTTGAGCAGCTCCACCTAGGTACTATGATAGTGTCAGAGTGTGCTGTTAGATTCAGTGAGTTGTCCATGCATCCACCTACCTTGGTTTCTATAGTCAAAGATCGAGTCCATCAATTCATCGATGGGTTAGACAATGGTATTAGATGCAACATGGCTCGAGAGTTGGAGATAGATACCCCATATCAGTAGGTGGTAGAGATCACACGAAGGTTGGAGGGTATGCGTGGCCATGAGAGAGAGGACAATGAGGCTAAAAGGCCTCAAGGTACTGGAGGATTTAGTTATGGCCACGTTGCATATACAGCCCGTCATGGAAGGGGCTATATGAGCCGTCCATTTCATTCAGAACTTCCAGCTTCTAGTGGTACCACGGCTACTTCCAGGTATCAGGTTGCCCATTATGCACCGCCGCTATCTATGCACCTCCTGTACGGGGTGCTTTCAGTTCTTAGTCCAGCCGACCAGGATCGAGCCAGTTTCAGCAGCCACGCTCACCGAGAGCTTTCTTCGAGTGAGGTGCTACATGTCATATAGTGAGGTACTACCCTAAACTCAAGAGGGGTGCACCTCCACAGACTACTTAAGCTCAACATATTCCACATGGTCCACAAACTTCTCAGGCCGTATTTGTTGCTCCAAGTGCCGCTCCACATGCACAACCATCTATGGGTGGAGGTCGGAGGGGTAAGAGTTGCCCTAGAGGGGGAGGCCAGGCCAGATTCTATGTTTTTTCGGGTAGGACAGAGGTGGTTGCATCAGAGACAGTTATCATACGTATTATTTCGGTTTGTCATAGAGATGCATCAGTCTTATTTGATCCAGGCTTCACTTACTCATATGTATCATCTTACTCTACTCCGTATTTTTGTATATCTCGTCATTCTTTGAGTTCTCCCGTATATGTGTCAATGCCGGTAGGAGATTATATTATTGTGGACCATGTGTATCGGTCGTGTTTAGTTGTTATTGGTAGTTTTGAGACCAGAGTTGGTCTATTATTTCTCAGTATGTTAAATTTTGATATTATCTTGGGCATCCTATCATGCTATTCTGGATTATCATGCCAAGACTATGACACTGGCTGTGCCAGGTTTGTTGCGGTTAGAGTGGAGGAGTACATTGGATTATATTCCTAGCAGGTTTGTGTCCTTTCTTAAGGTATAGCGGATGGTTGAGAAGTGGCGTGATGCATATCTACCCTTTGTGAGATATGTTAGTGTTGACACTCCTACCTTTGAGTCAGTTCTGGTAGTGAGAGACTTCCCATATGTATTTTCAATAGATCTTTCGGGCATGCCACCCGATAGTGATATCAATTTTGGTATTGACTTGTTGTCGGGCACTCAATCTATTTCTATTCCACCATATCGTATGGCCCTGGCGGAGTTGAAGGAGTTAAATGAGCAATTGCAAGAGTTGCTCGATAAGAGTTTCATTCGGCCTAGTGTGTCCCATTGGGGTGCGCCGGTTCTGTTTGTGAAGAAAAATGATGGTTCTATGCGCATATATATTGATTATCGGTAGTTGAACAAGGTTATAATGAATAACAGGTACCCATTTCTGCGCATTGATGACTTATTTGATCAGCTACAGGATGCCAGAGTGTTCTCAAAGATTGATTTGCGGTTAGGGTATCATCAGCTGAAGATTCAGGATCCAGATATCTCAAAGACTGCTTTCAGGACTCTGTATGATCACTACGAGTTCTTTGTGATTTCATTGGGACTGACCAACACCCCAGCAATATTTGTGCACCTGATGAACAGTGTATTCGAGCCATATCTTGATTCATTCATCATTATTTTTATTGACGACATCTTGGTGTATTCCCGCAGCTGGGAGGATCATGAGCAACAGTTATGGATTGTGCTCCAGACCTTGAGAGAAAAGAAGTTGTATGCAAAATTGTCAAAGTGTGAATTCTGGCTTGATTCGGTAGCATTTTTAGGTCATATGGTGTCGAGTGAGGGGGCCAAGGTAGATCTGAAGAAGATTAATGTAGTGTAGAGTTGGACCAGACCATCTTCAACTACTGAGAACAACGTTTCCTTGGTTTGGCTGGGCTCTATCATCATTTTATAGAGGGTTTCTCATCCATTGCTGCACCTATGATCAGATTGACCTAGAAGGGTGCTTCGTTTAGATGGTCCGAGGAATGTGAGGAGAGATTTTAAAAGCTCAAGACTGCTTTGACTACAACCCCAGTGTTGGTGTTTCCTATAGGTTCAGGGTCTTACATTGTGTATTGTGATGCATATTGGCCTTGGCGTGGTGTTGATGCAAGATGGTAGGGTGATTGCCTATGCGTTTCGGCAGTTGAAGGTTTATGAGAAGAATTATCCTGTCAAAGAATTAGAATTGGCAGCTATTGTTCATGCCTTGACGATTTGGCGACACTATTTGTACGGTGTCCCATGTGAGGTCTATATCGATTACCGTAGTCTCCAACATCTGTTCAAGGAGAACGATCTTCGAGAGTGGAGGTGGTTAGAGTTTCTTAAAGACTATGATATCACTATTCTATATTATCGCGGGAAGGCCAATGTGGTGGCCGATGCCTTGAGTCGAATGGCGGAGAGTATGGGTAGTTTGGCATATCTACCGATAGCAGAGAGCCCACTAGCCATTTTTATTCAGGCCTTGGCCAATCAGTTTGTTACATTTGATGTTTCGGAGCCCGATCGAGTTCTCGCTTGCATGGTTTCTCGTCTTTTGTATATGAGCGCATCAGAGAGCATCAGTATCAAGACCCCCATTTGCATGTCCTTAAGGACACGGTATGACACGGTGATGCCAAGGAGGTTTATATTGGAGATGACAGTGTGTTGCAGATGCATTGCCGGTTATGTGTGCCCAATGTGGATGGGTTGCGTGAGTTGATCCTTCAGGAGGCCTACAGTTCAGGGTACTCCATTCAACTGGGTGTGGCTAAGATGTATCAGGATTTCAGGAAGTACTATTGGTGGAGGATAATTAAGAAAAACATAGTGGAATATGTAGCTCGGTGCCTAAATTGTCAGCAAATGAAGTATGAGCATCAGAGGCCAAGTGGGTTGCTTCAGATAATTGAGATTCCCGAGTGAAAATGGGAGCGTGTTACCATGGACTTTGTTGTTGGGCTCCCATAGACTCAGAAGAAATTTGACATTGTTTGGGTGATTGTGGATAAGTTGACCAAGTCGACTCATTTCATTCTGGCGGTGACTACCTAATCTTCAGAGCAGCTGGCTCTGATCTATATCCGCGAAATTGTTCGACTTCATGACATGACGGTATCCATCATCTCTGACCGGGGCACGCAGTTTACATCACACTTCTACAGATCTGTACAACGTGAGTTAGGCACACTGGTTGAGTTGAGTACATCATTCCACCCATGGTGGATGGACAGTCCGAGTGCACTATCCAGATCTTAGAGGATATGCTTCGTGCCTATGTTATGGATATCGGGGGTTCTTGGGATCAGTTCTTACCTCTTGCGGAGTTTTCCTACAATAATAGCTACCAGTCGAGTATTCAGATGGCTCCTTGTGAGGCTCTATATGGGAGGCGATGCCGTTCTCCAGTTGATTGGTGGGATGACCCAATATGTCATCTTTATTTTTAAATATTCATTTATGTGTTCTGAAACCTCGAAAAGAATTATTCAGCATTCCTCAACTTGCGTGCACAGTCCGTAAATTTTTTCGGAAAGCTTTTATATAAAAATTGATTAAAATGTGAAATAGAGCTTTAAAACTCAACTAAGTTGACTTCGGTCAACGTTTTGAGTCAACGGACCTGGATTCGTATTTTGACAGTTCTCATAGGTCCGTATCATGATTTTGGACTTGGGCGTATACCCGGAATCGAATACGAAGGTCCCTAGCTCAAATTATCGGCATTTAACCGAAACTAGAAATTTAAATGTTTAAGAATTCCTAAATTTGGTCATAATTGAATTTTTATTGATACCGGGTCCCGATTTAGATTTCGAGAGTTCGATCAGCTTCATAACAATATTTATGACTTATGTACAAAATTTGAATTTATTTCGAGGTACGAAGGCACAATTTTCGTCAGTTTTTGAAAAAAATAAATAAAAGGTTTGATTTTATAAAGCTTGAATTTCTGAAGTTTGATCGGAGATTTGACTTTTGAGCAAACGACCCCAGAATAGAATTTTTATGATTCCAAAAGCTTCGTATGGTCATTTCGGGCTTAGGCGCATGTTCGGATTTGGATTTGGAAATCCGTAGAACAATTCGACGTATTTTGGCGAAAGTTGGAAAATAGAAGATTTTTGGAAAGTTTGACCGGGAGTTGACTTTATTGATATCATGGTCAGAATTCAATTCTGGAAATTGGAACAGCTTCATTATGTCATTTATGACTTGCATGCAAAATATTAATTCATTCTAAATTGATTTGGCATGTTTCGGCGCGAGTTATAGAATTGAAAATTTCATAAACTCATAAGTTCGAATCGACGCGTGATTTGTAGTTTTGCCGTTGTTATGTGTTATTTGAGACCTCGAGTAGGTCCATAATATGTTTTGAAACTTGTTGGTGTGTTCAAACGGGATCCCGAGGGGCTCGGGTGAGTTTCGGAGTGGTTTCAGACCATTTTTAAGTCATTTTTAACTTCTGGTTTTTTGACAGCAGTGTGCAAAATTTCTGATGCGCAGAGCTGACTTTGGAAGCTTATATCTCGAAATATATAAGAAATCAGTAAATTAGCAAAACTTGAACATTGTAGCCCATTAATTTTAGTTTCTAGAAAGATAAACCATTCATTATTTGGACATTTAGACAGAAGGTTATGATCGACTGACTGAAGGCTGGTAATGCAGTTTTTGTTTGCCCAGTGTGCATTGCCAGAAATTTCTTATTCATAAGGCTGATTTTGAAAGCTTATATCTCGCAATGTATAAAGAATCTGAAAATTATCAAAACATAGAAGTTGTAGCTCTTTGATTCTAGTTTCTATAAAGATAAACTATAGATCATTTGGATATTTATACATAAAGTTATGATCAATTGACCGAAGCGATGTAAGTATTATGGTTAACCTTGACTTGAGGGAATAGAACCCTTGAATTATTTGTTAAGTGAAATTCATGTGAACTACATATAGGCGAGGTGACGAGTGTCTATACGTCGTCAAATTAATTGGTTGCCTAATTATTTGAAAATCATAAATTACTTTAAATCGTAAATTAATTATTATATTAATTATTTTTCTCATATTCCTTGCTCAATATTATGCTTTGAATCCATGATATAACTACTACATGCTTATTTGATTTGTGTGACTAAATTGCTACTTGACATTTAGCATACTAATTATTAAATTTTCCTATCATCTCCTTAATTTCCACAATTAATTGCTACTTGTCACCACTTATTTCTAAATAAATCATAATTATTGTATGCTTGTTGTCATATAATTTCATTTTAATTGTTGCATTTATTGGAGTAATTTCTTTTATAAGAATTGGTAAATTATATTATTTGATGAGCGGGTTGCACGCCGCAACAGAAATGAAAGTGAATATATTGGAGGAGTGGGTTGCACGGCATAACAGAACTAACTGAAATGAATATATTGGAGGAGCGGGTTGCGCACCGCAATAGAATTGTTTGAAAAGATATATTGAGGATCGGGTTGCACGCTGCAATCGAATTAAATAAAAAATGAATATATTGTGGGATCGGGTTGCACGCCATAACGGAATTGAATATGAATATATTGTGGGATCGGGTTGCATGCCACAACAGAAATTAATTGAAATAATAATTGGTTATGACTGCCGAGTTGGCTTCAACTGTTGAAATGAGTTTTCTGTTTTATTTATATTATTGTTGTTGTTGTTATTATTATTATGTACAGGTTAATGTAATTGACCTGTCTTAGCCTCGTCACTACTTTGTCGAGGTTAGGTTCGGCACTTACTGGGTACACGGGGTCGGTTGTACTCATACTACACTCTGCACTTCTCGTGCAGATACCGAAGTTGGTCCCAGTGGCGTACAGTAGATTTGCTTGGATTCAGTTATTCGCAGGAAACTTGAGGTATAACTGTATGGAGTTGCAGTTCTGAAGTCCCCTTCCACTTTATCGTAGCTGTGTATTTCTTTCAGACAGCTTCATTTTCATTCAAACCTTTATTTGTATTATTCTAGTAGCTCGTGCACTTGGGACACCCGTTCTGGGATGGTATTTAGACATCGTAATTATTACGGTTTACTCACTTTATTTCAGACTTTATTCCAGTTATTAATTTTTTATTATTAATTAAATTAAATTGTTAAAATAAATGGTAAAAATTATTCTAATGCTAGCTTGCCTAGCTAGTAAAATGTTAGGCACCATCACGATCCCGAAGGTGGAAATTTCGGGTCGTGACAAGTTGGTATTAGAGCACTAGGTTACATAGGTCTCACGTGTCATGAGCTAGCTTAGTAGAGTCTGAAGGATCGGTACGAAGACGCCTGTGCTTATTTTCCCGAGGCTATGGAGTTTAGGAATAATTTCACTTCTATTCTACTCCGTCGTGCGATTTTATTCTATTATTGACGATTGAACTCTTCTATTCTTATCTTCTTATATATGGGGAGAACATGAACTGCGTCTACAGCCGGATAGGAGACGGATCACCCAGTGACAACTGCGACTGGGGCCATAGGCCGAGGCAGAGTCCATCCTCGAGCTCGAGCAGCAGAACCTGTTATGGAGCCTCAGGTGGATTTCGAAGAGGACGTTCCAGCTCAGACTGTACATGTTGGACCAGTTCAGGTCCCGAAAGGATTCACAGCTACTCCAATTCTTTAGGACCATCTAGTCCTTCTGGTGAGCCTAATGGAAGGTGTGACCTAGAATAGTACATTTCCAGTGGCACCAGCTGTCTCATAGGCTGGGGGAGGAGGACAAACTCCCACTACTCCCACTCCGAAGCAGATAACTCCCCAGTATCGGGCTCCAGCAGCCCCGTTAGTTGGGGTAGTTTAGCCGAATGTTGTGGCACAGGCCGGTGATAGGCCCGCCATGTATTTTGAGGCTTTATTGATATTGGAAAAGTTTACTAAGCTCTTTCTAGTTCACTTTAGTGGTGCACCGTTTGAGGACCCACAAGATTATCTTGACCGCTGCCATGAGGTGCTGCGGAACATGGGAATAGTTGGAAGGAACGGGGTCGATTTTGCTATGTTTCAGATGACTGGCTCCGCCAAGAGGTGGTGGAGAGATTATCTTGGTTCGCCTGCACTTACCTGGGAGCCGTTCTCATAGTTATTTCTGGAGAAGTTTGTTCCTATTACTCTATGAGAGGAGTACCACAAGGTATTCGAGCGCCTTCAGCGTGGTAGGATGATTGTCGCCCAGTATGAGATTCGATTTGTGGACTTGCACGTCATGCCATCATCTTGCTTCCTACTGAAAGGGAGAGAGTGAGGAGATTCATTGATGGACTCACTTATCCTATCAGGCTTTAAATGGCCAAGGAAAGAGGGAGTGATATTTTCTTCCAGATGGCCGTGAGTATTGCTAGGAGGATCGAGTTAGTTCATGCTCAGGAGAGAGGGACAGTGTCAGATAAAAGGCCCCGTCATTCCAGTAATTTTAGAGGCGCCTCATCTAGAGGCAGGGGTACTTATGGAAGGGGTCAGGTAATTAGAGGTGGAGGTCAGGCCGTTAGAGGTGGAGGCCAGCCAACTAGAGGTCGTCCCATAGATGTAGTTCAGAGTGGTTTGACCCAGCCCCGATTTATCCTGTTCCAGCTAGGTCTGAGGTCGAGTCATCCGACGTCTTGATCACAACTATTCTTCCAATTTTCCATAGAGATGCTTTAGTTCTATTTGATCTGGGATCTACTTATTCCTATTTTGCTTCATATTTGGTTGGGCCTCGTGGTTCTCTAAGTGCTTTTGTGTGTGTGTCCACATCGGTGGGAGATTCTGTTGTGGTAGATCATGTCTATCGTTCATGTGTAGTTACTATTGGGAGTCTTGAGACTAGCGTATATCTTCTACTTCTTAATATGGTAGATTTTGATGTTATCTTGGGAATGGATTGGTTGTCACCTTATCATGATGTATTGGACTGTCACGCCAATACGGTGACCTTAGCCATGTCGGGGTTACCTCGAATACAGTGGAAAGGTACTTCTGGCCATTCCATCAGCAAGGTTATCTCTTACGTGAAAGCTCATCGTATGGTCGAGAAGGGGTGTCTAGCTTATTTGGCTTATATTCGCGATCCCAATATGGATGTTCCTTCTATGGATTCAGTCTCAGTTGTCCGTGAGTTTCCAAATTTATTTCCTGCAGAATTGCCGGGGATGCCACCCGACAGAGATATTGACTTCTGTATTGATTTGGCTTCGGGCACCCAGCCCATTTCTATTCCACCATATTGTATGGCCCCATCGGATTTGAAAGAATTGAAGGAGCAGTTACAAGAGTTGCTTGACCAGGGATTCATTAGACCTAGTGTCTCGCCCTAGGGTCCACCAGTGTTATTTGTAAAGAAGAAAGATGGTTCAAAGCGGATGTGTATAGATTATCGGCAGTTGAACAAGGCTACTATCAAGAACAAATATCCATTGCAAAGAATTAATGACTTATTCGATCAGCTTCAGGGTGTCAAGGTGTTTTCAAAGATTGATTTGAGGTTTGGTTACCATCAGTTTAAGATTAGTGCATCCGATGTCCCTAAGACAGCTTTTCGGACTCGGTATGGCATTACGAATTCCTAGTGATGTCATTTGGGCTAACAAATGCCCTAGCAGCATTAATGGATTTGATGAACCGGGTATTCAAGCCCTATTTAGATTCTTTTATCATTGTATTCATTGGTGATATCTTGATTTACTCTAGAAGTCGAGAGAAGCATGAGCAATATCTTCGGATTGTGCTTCAGAATTTGAAAAATAACTAGTTATATGGCAAATTTTCAAAATGTGAATTTTGGTTAAACTCAGCTGCCTTTTTGGGGCATGATATATCGGAAAAAGGCATAAAAGTGGATCCTAAGAAGAATGGGACAGTTCAGAATTGGCCTAGACCTACTTCAGCTATAGAGATCCGGGGTTTCTTGGGGTTAGGAGGTTACTACCGCCGGTTCGTGGAGGCGTTTTCATCCATAGCATCCCCAATGACCAAATTGACCCAGAAGGGTGCCCCATTCAGATGGTCAGACGAATGTGAGTTGAGCTTTCACAAGCTCAAGATTTCTTTGACTACGACGCCAGTATTGGTATTACCCACAGGTTCAGGATCTTATACGGTGTATTGTGATACATCTCGTATTGGGCTTGGTGTAGTATTGATGCAAGATTGCAGGGTGATTGCATATGCGTCATGGTAGTTGAAAGTTCATAAGAAGAATTATCCTGTTCATGACTTAGACTTGGCAGCCATTGTTCATGCGCTGAAGATTTGGAGGCATTACCTTTATGGTGTCTCGTGTGAGGTATTCACTGATCATCGTAGTCTACAATACATGTTCAAACAAAAAGACCTCAATCTGAGACAGAGAAGATTGTTGGAACTATTGAAAGACTATGATATCACCCTATAAAGGCCAATGTGGTGGCCTATGCTTTGAGTAGAAAGGTTGTGAGTATGGGCAGCCTTGCGTATATTCCGGTTGGTGAGAGGCCGTTAGCAGCAAATGTTCAGACTTTGGCCAATCAGTTCGTGAGGATAGATGTTTGAGAGTCCAATCAGATTCTAGCTTGCGCAGTCGCTCGATCTTTCTTGAATGAGCGCATCAAAGAGTGACAATATGATGATCCCCATTTGCTTGTTCCTAAGGACATGGTGCGGCACAGTGGTGCAAAGCAGGTTATTGTGGGAGATGATGGAGTTTTGTGGATGCAAGGTCGTATATGTGTTTCTAATGTGGATGGGCTTCGTGAATTAATTCTTGAACAGGCCCACAACTCCCAGTATTCTATTCATCCGGGTGCCACCAAAATATATCAAGATTTGTGGCAACACTATTGGCGGAGGAGAATGAGGAAGGATATAGTTGCATATGTAGCTCGGTGTTTAAATTGTCAGCAAGTCAAGTACGAGCATCAGAGACCTGGTGGTCTGCTTCAAAAGTTAGAAATTCCTGAGTGGAAGTGTGAGTGTATCACTATGGATTTTGTTATTGGAATCCCATGGACTCAGAAGAAGTTCGACGTAGTATGTGTCATTGTGGACAGGTTGACCAAGTCAGTACATTTCATTCCAATGGCAATTACCTATTTTTTAGAGCGGTTAGCTGAAATTTACATTCGTGAGATTGTCCTCCTTCACAGTATGCCTGTGTCTATTATTTCAGATCGAGGTACGCAGTTCACCTCGCACTTCTGGAGGGCTGTACAACATGAGTTAGGCACATGGGTTGAGTTGAGTACATCATTTCATCCATAGACAAACGGACAATCAGAGCACACTATTCAGATATTGGAAGATATGCTTCGCGCTTGTATTATAGATTTTGGAGGTTCTTGGGATCAGTTCTTGCCACTTGCAGAGTTTGCCTATAATAACAACTACCAGTCGAGCATTCAGATGGCTCCATATGAAGCATTATATGGGAGGCGATGTCGTTCGCCAATTGGCTGGTTTGAACTGGGAGAGGCATGGTTATTGGGTACTGATTTGGTATAGGATGCCTTGGATAAGGTCAAGGTTATCCTGGATCGACTTCGCGCAACTCAGTCTAGGACAAAGAGTTATGTCGACCGTAAGGTTCGTGATGTTGCATTCATGACTGGAGAAAGGGTATTGCTCCGGATTTCACCTATGAAAGGTGTAATGAGATTCGAAAAGAAGGAAAAGTTAAGCCTTAGGTATATCGGACCCTTTGAAATTCTTGAAAGGGTGGGTGAAGTAGCCTACAAGCTTGCACTACCACTAGTTTATCAGTAGTTCATCTGGTGTTCCATGTATCTATGCTCCGAAAATATCATGGTGATCCGTCCCATTTGTTAGATTTCAGCTCAGTCCAATTGGACAAAGATTTGACTTATGAGGAGGAGCCGGTAGCTATTCTAGCCCGACAGGTCCGACAGTTGAGGTCTAAAAGTTATCCCTTAGTTCGGGTGCAATGAAGAGGTTAGCCAATTGAGGCAGCTACCTGGAAGTCCGAGCCGGACATACGGAGTAGATATCCCTACCTTTTCCCAGCTCAGGTATTTTTCTAACTCAGTTTGAGGACGAATGTTTGTTTTAGAGGTGGAGAATGTGATGACCTAATATGTTATCTTTAATTTTAAATATTTATTTATGTGTTTTGAGACCTAAAAAATTACTATTCAGTATTCCTCGACTTGCGTGCACAGTCCATAAATTTTTTCGGAAAGTTTTTATATAAAAATTGATTAAAATGTGAAATAGAGCTTTAAAACTCAACTGAGTTGACTTCGGTCAAGGTTTTGAGCCAACTGGCCTGAATCAGTGTTTTGATGGTTCCAATAGGTCTG
Source organism: Nicotiana tabacum (assembly GCF_000715075.1). Lineage (NCBI taxonomy): Eukaryota > Viridiplantae > Streptophyta > Magnoliopsida > Solanales > Solanaceae > Nicotiana > Nicotiana tabacum. The sequence continues at coordinate 72,766,287 of NC_134088.1, read as the reverse complement.
TATCGTGATTTGGGACTTGGGCGTATGCCCGGAATCTAATTCAAAGGTCCCTAACTCAAATTATCATCATTTAACGGAAACTAGAAATTTAAAGGTTTAAGGATTCCTAAATTTGGTCATAATCGGGTTTTTGTTGATACCAGGTCCCGATTTAGATTCCGAGAGTTCGATCAGTTTCGTAACAATATTTATGACTTATGTACAAAATTTGAAGTTATTCTGAGGTACGAAGGCACATTTTCCGTTAGTTTTTGAAAAACATAAATAAAAAGTTTGATTTTATAAAGCTTGAATTTCTGAAGTTTGACCGGAGATTTGACTTTTGAGCAAACGACCCCTGAATGGAATTTTGATGATTCCAATAGCTTTGTATGATGATTTCGGACTTAGGCGCATGTTCGGATTTGGATTTGGAAATCCATAGGACAATTCGGCGCATTTTGGCGAAAGTTGGAAAATAGAAGATTTTTGGAAAGTTTGACCGGGAGTTGATCTTATTGATATCGGGATCGGAATTCAATTATGGAAATTGGAACAAATCCATTATGTCATTTATGACTTGCATGCAAAATTTGAGTTCATTCCGAATTGATTTGGCATGTTTCGGCGCGAGTTATAGAATTGAAAATTTCATAAACTCATAAGTTTGAATCGACACGTGATTTGTAGTTTCGCCGTTGTTATGTGTGATTTGAGACCTCGAGTAGGTCCATAATATGTTTTGACACTTGTGATGTGTTAGAACAGGGTCCCGAGGGGCTCGGATGAGTTTCGAAGTGGTTTCAAACCATTTTTATGTCATTTTCAACTACTGGGTTTTTGACAGCAGTGTGCGAAATTTCTGATGTGCAGAGCTGACTGTGGAAGCTTATATCTCGCAATCTATAAGGAATCTGAATATTATCAAAACATAAACGCTGTATCCCTTTGATTCTAGTTTCCATAAAGATAAAATATTGATCATTTTGATATTTGTACTGAAAGTTATGATCGATTGAAAAATTTGGACAGAATATATATGTCGAAAGTCCGACATTTTTGTTCATTTTTAGAGTTTTAGACCTCGGTTTTGGGCGATTTCAGAGGCATTTTTCACGAGTTTTAGTTGGGTAAGTATTCTTTATCCGAAATTAGTTATATTTCATAATTCTATACTCATTTACATCATGAATCTGTGAATTTATGGAAAAAAAAATCAGATTTTTATAAAATCTTCCAAAAACAAAAACTTAAGATTTAAAAGCCAATCCGATGTCGAAATTTGATAATTTTTATATGGTTAAACTCGTATCAGAATGGGTATTCGAATTTCGTGAGTTTTCCGGGATCCGAGACGTGGGTCCCACTGTCGATTTTTGAAATGAATTTCAGATTATAATCCGAAAAATTAGTAAATTCATATGGAATTAATTCCTACGATTTGTATTGAGTATTGAATTATTTATGACTAGATTTGAGGTTTTTGGACACGAATTCGTGAGGCAAAGGTTTATTGAAATCTTGAATTCGGTTGCGAAGCGAGGTAAGTGTCGTGGTTAACCTTGACTTGAGGGAATAGAACCCTTGAATTATTTGTTAAGTGAAATTTATGTGAACTACATATAGGCGAGATGACGAGTGTCTATACGTCGTCAAATTAATCGGTTGCCTAATTATTTGAAAATCATGAATTAATTATTATATTAATTATTTTTCTCATATTCCTTGCTCAATATTATGCCTTGAATCCATGATATAATTGCTACATGCTTATTTAATTTATGTGACTTAATTGCTACTTGACATTTAGCATACTAATTATTAAATTTGCCTATTTCCTCCTTAATTTCCATAATTAATTGCTACTTGTCATCACTTATTTCTAAATAAATCATAGTTATTGTATACTTGTTGTCTTATAATTTCATATTAATTACTACATTTATTGGAGTAATTTCTTTTATATAAATTGGTAAATTATATTATTTGAGGAGCAGGTTGCATGCTACAACATAAATGAAAGTGAATATATTTGAGGAGCGGGCTTCACGCCGCAACATAACTAATTGAAATGAATATATTATAGGAGCGGGTTGTGCGCCGCAACAGAATTGATTGAAAAGATATATTGAGGTTCGGGTTACACGCCGCAACCGAATTAAATGAAAAATAAATATATTGTGGGATCGTGTTGCACGCCGCAACGAATTGAATATGAATATATTGTGGGATCGAGTTGCACGCCGCAACGGAAATTGATTGAAATAATAATTAATTATGACTGTCGAGTTAGCTTCAACTGTTGAAATGAGTTACCTGTTTAATTTGTATTATTGTTGTTGTTATTATTATTGCATACATGTTAATGTAAGTGACTTGCCTTAGCCTTGTTACTACTTTGTCGAGGTTAGGTTCGGCACTTACTGGGTACATAGGGTCGGTTGTACTCATACTACACTCTGCACTTCTCGTACAGATACCAGAGTTGGTCCCAGTGGCGTACAATAGATTTTCTCGGATTCAGCTATTCGCAGGAGACTTGAGGTATAACTGTATGGAGTTCGTAGTTCTGAAGTCCCCTTCCACTTTATCATAGTTGTGTATTTCTTTCAGACAGCTTCATTTGCATTCAAACCTTTATTTGTATTATTCTAGTAGCTCGTGCACTTATGACACCAGTTCTGGGATGGTATTTAGACGTCGCTATTATTATGGTTTACTCACTTTATTTCAGATTTTATTCCAGTTATTAGCTTCTTTGTTATTAATCAAATAAAATATTTAAAAATAATGGTTAAAATTATTCTAATGTTGGCTTGCCTAGCAAGTGAATTGTTAGGCGCCTTCACAGTCTCGAAGGTGGGAATTTCGAGTAGTGACATTTGGTTTGAGCCGGGTGAGGCTAGATTGATGGGCCCGGATTTGGTTAGAGATGCTTTGGAGAAGGTCAAGTTGATCCGGAATTGGCTTTGTACAACACAGTCTAGGTATAAGAGTTATGCCGATCGGACGGTTCGTAATGTAGCATTTATGGTTGGAGAGAGGGTTTTGCTGCGGGTTTCACCCATGAAGGGTGTGATGCCGTTCGGGAAGAAAGCAAGTTGAGCCATAGGTATATTAGTCCTTTTGAGATTCTTGAGAGATTGGGGGAGGTGGCCTACAAGCTTGCATTGCCACCTAGCTTATCTGCAGTTCACTCAGTGTTCCATGTTTCCATGCTTCGGAAGTATCACAGTGACCCGTACCATATTTTAGATTTTAGTTCAGTCCAATTGGACAAGGATTTGACTTATGTTGAGCAGCCGGTGGCCATCCTGGACAGACAGGTCCGAAAGTTGAGGTCAAAGAACATTACTTCACTGAAGGTTCAGTGGAGGGGTCAACCAGACGAGGAGGAGACATGGGAGACCGAGCATGATATACGTAACCGTTATCCACAATATTTCACCATTTCAAGTATGTCTCTATACTCATACGAGGACAAACATTTGTTTTAAGAGGGGGATGATGTAACGACCCGGCCAGTTATTTTGATTATTTTAGCCTCGTTCCCCTATTTATTGCCTTCTCTATGGTATATTGTTGTTATGTGACTTGTCGGGGTGATTGGTTTGGTTTCTGGTGAAGGTCAGAGTGAATTGAGACACTTAGTCGCAAAGTTGGAAGCTTAAGTTGAAAGAGCTTATCGGAGTTTGACTATTGTATAGACGAATCCGGAGTGATTTTTTGATGGTTCCGATAGCTTCTTATGGTGATTTTGGAATTAGGCTCGGATATTGATTTGGAGGTCTGTAGGTCGTTTTTGCTTGAATTGACAAAAGTTGGAAAGTTAAAGGTTTGGAAGATTGAGAAGTTTGACCAAGAGTTCACATTATTGATATCGGGTCCGGATTTAGGTTCTAGAAGTTGGAATAGGTCCGTTGTGTCATTTATGATTTGTATGCAAAATTTGAGGTCATTCAGAGTTGGTTTGGTATGTTTCGACATTAGTTTTAGAAGTTGGAAGTTCATTAGTTCATTAGGCCTGAATTGATGTGTGGTTCGTGGTTTTGGTATTGTTTGATGTGATTTGAATCTTCGAGCGAGTTTGTATCGTGTTTTATGGCATGTTGTTGTGTTCAGACGGGGTTCCAGGGGCCCCGAGTGTGTTTCGGATTGAGTTCGGGCCATTTGTTCATATATTGAGATTGCTGGTTTTCTGTGCTTCTGGTTTCCTTCACTGCGTTCGCGAAGGTTCAGCCGTGATCACGTAGAGTCCTTGTTGGCAGATTGGTAATTTCTCTTCGTGATCGCATAAATAAGGATGTGTTCGCGGATGGTTGGAATGTTTTGCGCTGCGAACACGGGTAATGTATCGCAATTGCGTAGAAGCAAGGGGAAACTGTGCTGAGCAACGCGTTGTTCATCGCGAAGACTTGGGATGTTCTGCCATCGCGTTCGCGTTTATAGTCACACGATCGCGTCTTTTGTGAGCTGATGGAGTTTGTTCTCCGTGATCGTGAGGGATTTTCCACGATCGCGTAGAGTAATCACTAGGAAGCAGATATTAAAATTTCCAAATCATGAGTTAGAGTTATTTTTCATCTTTTGAGTTAGAGAGTTCAGTTTTGGGCGATATTGAAACAGAGTTTCAAGGAGTCAATCGGGGTAAGTGTTCTTGACTCGGATTTAATTATTATACATGAATACATCAATATTTTTATCATTTAATTAGTGTTTTGAGTTGAAAAAATTAGGGAATTTTGTGAAAATGTCCTAAGCTATAATTTGAGGATTTGAAAGTCGATTTGAGGTCGAACTCGTTACTGATTGGGTGTTCGAATTTTGTAAGTTTGGTCGGGTTCCGAGAGGCAAGCTCGGGGTTGCGTTTTTGAGTTGACTTTTTGATTTTCTTTAAAGATTGCAACTTTATTATCCGGAATAGTTTCCTATGGTTTGTATTTATGGTATAAAATTATTTTGGCAAGATTCGAGCTGTTCGGAGTTGGATATTTGCTGAAAAGGCTTACTAGTGGATTGAGTTAGCTTGTTTGAGGTAAGTAACTTGCCTAACTTTATATGGGGGAACTACCCCTTGGGATTTGAGTTGATTGTGCTATTTGTGATATGTGAAAGCCGTGTACGCAAGGTGACGAGTGGGTACACGGGCTATATGTGGTATTTGACATGTTTAGGCTATTTGGACTCTTTTTATGCCTTATTGAATTATCATAGCATGTTATATATATTTTTTCATTGTTACTCTACCCTTACATGTATTAATCTACCCTCACATGCCTTATTTGATATTGTTAACACTTGTTCGACCTTTTACTTGTTGTTTGCTCTTATATGCTTTAGTTGAAGTTATTGTCTTCCTTATTGTCTCTTACTTCTTTAATTGTTCAATTGTTTACTCAAAGTTGTTGTTATCGTGGAATAGCTTCTTGTTGAGTTATTGGTGTTGAAGTTGAAAAAGTTGTGATCACATTGAGGAAAATTTATTAATTATTGAAATACCATTTTTGTTGAGCTATTCACTTCTAGTTTGCTATTGTTGAGACTCTTGTACACATTGTGGTTGAGCCATGGGATCTTTGTTGTGGAAACCTTGGTATTGTTGATTCTTTTAGCAAGTTGTGGCATACGGGAACTTGTGGTCCGAGTTGTGATTATGTTGTGATATGATTCACATACGGTGGTATAAGGATAGGGGTTAGAGTGCATGCAGCGGCATAAGGTGGGATTTATGTGGGTGTTGCTAGTAAGGGAATTATTCGAAGTCACACGGCGACATAAGGTGGGCTAAAGTGCATGTAGCTATTTCGGAAAAATTGTTTTCAAACTATCTAATTGTAAGGCTCACGCGGCTTTATAAGGAAAGATAGTGATTGTGATTGTGAAATGAGATTACGAGGCAGTACCTCAGTTGTGATTCGTGTTGTTATCTCTCATTTACCTCACTTGTATTTTTTTGCATTGTTTTCTTGATGTTCTTATTGTGTGTTTCTTCCTTGTAGCATTTATTGCTTTAAATTCAGTTGTAGTCTATCTTGTTGTATTCCTTTATTACCTCATTTTCCTCGTTTCCATTCTTAGACTGTATTATACTTGTTTAACTTATTTTTCTTATCCTTGTAGGTGTCTTGACCTGGCATTGTCACTACTCTATCGAGGTTAGGCGTGATACTTATTGGGTACCGTTGCGGTGTACTCATACTATGCTTCTGCGCATCTTTTTATGCAGATCCAGGTACCTCATATCAGGCTACACATAGTAATTTGGCTATTCATCTCAGACACTTCAAGGTATACCTGCCCGGCATTCGCAGGCCTCGAAGTCACCCTCTGCCCTTATATTTTTATTGCATACTCTTTATTTAGACAATGATGTATTAGGTATATTTCAGTATATTCGTGTAAAGCTTATGACTCAGTCTTACCAAGTTTTGGGAGTTATTGTCAGCGGTATTGTTTAGTTCTATTATGGTAGCTTGATGGTTTAATTTGAAGTTCTATTGTTATTTCCGCTATTTCTTCATGTATGTTAAGCTTACCTAGTCTTAGAGACTAGGTGCCATCACGAAATCCTACGGTGGGAGATTGGGGTCGTGACAGATCTCCATAGAACCTACCGAGGGACCTTGTCATACTCTGTATCTAGGTCAATACAAACCATGTGCAAATCGTTCTTCCTATCCTTGTACTGTTCCACCAACCTCCTAATAAGGTGGAATGCTTCAGTTGTCGAATGACCAAGCATGAATCCGAATTGGATGTTGGATGTAGACACCGCCCTCCTCTCCTTCACTTTCGTCACCCTCTCCCAACCATTCATGGTATGACTTAGTAAGTTGATACACCTATAGTTGTTAAAATTCTAGATATCACCTTTGTTCTTGTACAATAGGGTTATCGTACTCTGCCTCCATTCATCTGGTATCCTCTTCATCCTAAATATAACATTAAACAGTCCAGTTAACCACTCCAAGCCTGCTCTACCCACATACCTCCAAAATTTAATCGGAATTTTATCTGGCCCGGTCGCTCTGCCCCTACACATCTTACGTTTTTCCCCATGACCTCCTCAATCTTAATGTGCCTACAGTACCTAAAATCTCGACGACTCCCGGAGTGCCCCAATTTATCTAGCATAATGTCTTTGTTCCCCTCTTCATTAAGAAGTTTATGAAAGTAAGTTCACCATCTCCTCTTAATCTGAGCCTCTTCCATTAATATTCTGCCTTCTTCGTCTTTGATACACCTTGCTTGGTCCAGATCACGAGCATTCCTCCCTCTCGCCTTAGCCAGCGGGAATAACTTCTTGTCCCCGCCTTTGTCCCCCAGTTCTTCTTAAAGATGACCAAAAGCTACAGTCTTAGCCTTCGTGACAGCTAACTTCGCCTCCTTCCTAGCTTCCTTATACCTTTTTCTGTTCACTTTTCTCTCCTCCTCATTTGTGCTCTCCACTAACTGCATGTACCACGCCTTCTTTGCTTTCACTTTTTCTTGAACCTCTTCATTCCACCACTAGTCGCCTTTATGTCTGCCAAAGTAACCCTTCGTAACCCCTAACACCTCTCTCGCATCCTTTCTTATATAACTCACAGTCATTGTCCACATATCGCATGTATCCCCGATACTCCTCCAGGACCACATAACTATCAACCTCCCCTCTAACTCCCGAGCTTTATCCTTAGTCAAGGTTCCTCACTTGATCCTCGGTCGACCCTGTACAACCCTCTTCTTCCTCTTTAACATGATACTGACATCCATCACCAGGATCCTAAGCTGTATCGTGAGGATCTCACTCGGGATAACTTTGCAATCCTTGCACAACCCTTTATCACCCCTCTTGAGGAGAAGATAATTTATCCGAGTTTTAACTACCGTACTTTGAAAAGTGACCAAATGCTCCTCCATCTTCAGAAAACTAGAGTTCGCAATTAAAAATATTAGTATTGTTTATGTCCTCGACAAGTTTTCATACTTTAAATAATAGAATCATTACTTACAGTTTTAAATATCATACGTTGTATATAGCAAGCTAAAAATCATTAAATAATTCTTCGTCCATCCGATTACGTAGATCTTTTTATGTACTTCTATTTTCCTATAGATATGTGATTTGCATTATTAATTTTTTTATTATAGTAGTAGTTTAAGGTTAATTTTATTATCTTTTTCTAGTACTTTATTTTTTGACAAAATGTAAATCTTTTTATGAGATTAACCTTTTAATTTTGAAATTCTCCTTTTCAATGAATACTTACAACCTACTATTATCAATGATAATCTTCAAGAGAAAAAGATGGAATTACAATATCACATTTCATGAAATATTAGTAAAAGCTTTCTCTTTAAAGAATAACTTAGAAAAAGAAACAATAAAGAAACAAAATCATGCTTAATTAAAAAGTTCAATGGAGCAAGTAGGAATTGAACCCTTAACCTTAGAGTCGAAGGTGCACTTAGTGACCACTAAGCCCGATTGCCCACTTGAGCATGGGTTCATATATGCTTATTTAAGAATAAAATCAGAAAAATACAAGTAATATACATAATCTAAGAAGGGGAGCATGGATTCACGTGAACCTACCACTCCCATATAGATTCGCCCCTGAGAGAGAGGGCAAAAGACAATAAAGTGGGTTGTAATAGGGGATCAGATATGTTGTAGGAAATAGAGTCCACCCATATCAAGTGTTCATAGGGTCCACTAGGGTAAAACCTAGTAGTTTTACTTATTATGCAACTCTAAGTATACATATGGTGTACTTCTAAAATGTACAGTACGCAATATTTTTCCTACGCCTTCTCCTAAAACAATTAGGGTTTAGACTGTGAAATAGGAAGATTGATCCAATACATCGTGACAATAACCATCGATCAGTAATTCTAGCCATGGTTCATCTGTCTTCCTCTTTCACTACGAAGAACAAGTATGTTTTTCGTTTTATGATATACGCAACCATCTAATTTGTTTAGATATACGCGTTTCTGCATTAGATAATAAAATTGTTGCCGAAAATTGAATAGTTGGAGGAGAAACATGTGAGAGAATAAGTAAAAAGGTTAATTACTATGTAAATATATATAATCATAATATATTATAAGTGTGAATCTTCTAAGTCAAGATTGAATTATAAAAATACCCACTAAAAGCTGAAAGACTATTTTACCCTTTCAAAAATCAAATAATTCTTCTGCGTTAAACTACAAATATGTAATTTTAGATGTTAGCTATTGAATTTTAAAGTCTTGACTTGTGACATGATCAGAAAATTTATGGTTACTTCAACATTAAAAGTATATTCACTGTATAAAGTCTTCTTTGAGAACGTTACTATCTTTCTCTATTGGAATTTATAACGTGAGATAATGAAATATTAATGTGGCAATTAATAGTTCTATTTTCAGCATAAGAAAATACAAGGGGAGCAAAGGGACAGAGGTTACGTTGAGGAAGAAAGGAAAGAAAAGGCCAAGGATTGTTTTGATCAACTCATGGCTATAAATCTTCGTTCATGTGAGTTCATTCATTCCCATAATTAGTTTTGCAATGACATTTTAATTTTTTCTTTTTGTCGGTCTCGATTTTGTTGAATGCATTTGATTGTTTGATGTGCTTCAACATCAAATTAACCACTTTGGGATCTGGAACATAACTAGCTGACAAGTCATAGAAAAATAAATCGTGGTGTAGACAGGTAAATGCAATTAGGAGTTTCATTTGAGTAAGTTAAGGGAAATATTGTTGTTTTATTTCATATTATTTGTCTTCTTTTTAAGAATTTTTTGTATTTGGAACCTATAAAATTATATCTTGTCCGTTTCAGTTGTCTCTATTTAGTTTTCTTTTGTTATCTTCCTCGCTGTCATAAAAGTTTATTTGGTTCTTCAAAGAATTTATCCGTTAAGTGCAGGGGCGTTAGTTGTTTAGGGAAAGAATATGTTCATGATATAATTAACTTTAACTTAAGAAGTCTAGCACAACATTAGATTTTTAAGGCCAAGAATCGTTGTTGTTTTATTTTCATATTATTTGTTTAGTGTTTTCTGTGTATTTGAAGAACCTATTAAATTATATCTTGGCCGTTTCAATTGTTTCTATTTAGCTATCTTTTGTTATGTTCTTCAACATCCTCTTAGAAGTTTGTTTTGTTCTTTAAAGGATTTATCCGCTAAATGCAGGAGAGCGTTAGCTGTTTAGGGAAAGAAGATATTCATGGTATAATTTTTTTTCTTCTAACTAGAACTTAAGAAGTCTAGCACAACATTAGTTTTTAAGGCCAAGAATCTTTATATTGTTTAAACGTGCATATTAAATTATTCTAGCACATACCAGTATTTTTGTTTTTTTATTTAAATATTTTATTGTGCTTTAATCAATTATTTCTACTTTAAAAAGAAAATTCTACTTTATATTAAGAGAACATTATATTGGTAAATCTTCTATTTTATTTTTACTGGGAAGGTGTTTTTTATTCCTAAAGTTTTATTTCATAAGATTGGTACTTATTGACACTTTTTAACGAGGAAAATAATAGGATTCTATATACCAACAATTTGCTCTAAAGATATACAATCTTTTAATTAATAATTGACTGGTTTAGATTTTTTTCGTTAAACAAAAAAAAAAACTAAGATTTTATCATATCAACAACAACAACATACCCAGTGTAGTCTCACAAGTGGGAGATTTTATCATATCATATGCAATATTTTATATCTGATAAGATCAAAATTAATCTCATGACACATTGTATATTTTGATCCACTATAACTAAATATAATTGCTCTGCATCTTTCTTCTAGATTTCATGATGTTCCTATTTTTCCTATGATTGCTGTGGTGATACTAATATTATCTCCTTTTGTCTTTTTGTCCTTTTTATCTTTTTATTTTTTGAGCCGAGGGTCTTTCAGAAACATATCTCTACTCCTTCGGGGTAGGGGTATTGATCTGCGTACACACTATCCTCCCCATACCCCATTATTGGGATTTTAGTAATTTTTCAAATTTACAATACATTCAAACGGTATCTAATTATTTTAGAGTCAACTGTCAAATTGGTCGAATAGACTCACTATTCATGAGCTCGTATTTTTTCCTTCAAATTTCATGTTGATCGCACATGTATTTCAATAATGTATATGCCATTTTAAGAAGTTATAACAAACACATGCGGGGACACCCTACGCAAATTCTTGTATAACATGTTACTCTAAAAGTAAGAATTTGATTATTTCAAAAATATATTACTATGCACACATATGATTATGCCTAAAGAGGAAAATTAATTTTTCTGCATACTTTGCTAACCTTAACTATATAGAAGTTATGACCATAATACTTCAGAGGGGCAAACTTTTCTCTATGTATTTTGAAACTTATTATTTCACTAATTTTTACGTTATGATCCAATATAATCTTTTGTCAATTTCACTATATTAGAATCTGATTTACGTTTTTATTTGGAAAAACTACACAAAATACCTACTTTGCGTATTATATTACCTATTTTCACCCATCATTAAATTAGTTACATAAATTCATAAAATACCCATACGATTAAAACAAATTACCGGCCCACCCAAATCTTAATTCCTGAAGTCACAAGACCACTTATTATTGAAGCTGTACCACAAGGGTACATGGTTTGATGTTGGGAGCTCAACATATGTACCTTCAGAATCATGCTGCTGCTGCTTCTTAGTTGTGTTTTTTTCTTTATAGTTTGGGGTTAATGTAAGTTGAATTTAGCGACCCTTTCGTGATTAGAAAAAAAAGAAAAATTAAGTCACGAGACTTATTTGCCAAAGTTAATGCTATCAAATCCATCATCGAAGGACCTTGAAGCTTAAAATTCATGAATTGATTTTATTGAATTTGTAGTCATTTCGATCCGATTCTGATTAGAGTGTATTTGAAGTATTGATTGAAGGTTGTAGCTAAAGTTTAGTCAATTTGGTGAAAATTTTGGAGTAGAGTTTTAAACTCTGGGCTGAAATTAGTTGAACTAACGAAAAAGAAGAATTTGCACTGTATACCAAAGTAATATATTGTATACCATTTTAGTATACAATAATTAATTTAAGAGTATACAATTAATTGAAACAGTATATTGTTGTATTCAATATAATATAATAGTATACTATTATAATATACAATATAATATATCAATATACTATTACAATTTGGCCCTTTTAAAAATTTAAAATTTTTCACTGGGTTCTTTTTTAATTTTCCAATGGAGCTCTCATATTTTATTTAAAAATTTTCTTAAATGAGATATTTGATGGAGTTTCATGGAGGTATTATCCACTTCACCAACAGTAAATGTGGAAGTGCACATAAAATACTAATATAACTATTTGCTATACTTATATATTATTTGTGTCACAATCCAATTCCCGCTATAGGCCGTGATGGCGCCCAACGTCGTCGTTAGACAAGCTGACGGTGAACTATCAATTTAATTATTCATTTTATAGCTTTTAAAATTATGGCTTTTGTTAAATAAAGAAATTAATGCATAGAAAATCATGGATATATAAAATATTAGTAAGACATAAAATAAAAAGGTGACAATATTAGGCAAAACCATAAAAATCTACTAGAAAATCCCAAAATTCGATGTCACAAGTGCACGAGTAATCTAGTAGAATATACAAACCACTATATCTACTGTCTGAAATGAAATAGATAGAAATGAAAATACAACGGGATGGAGACTCCGGGTGATTCTTTAAACATAATATCAATTTAAAACCTCCAAGTATCACATGCCAATTTTAACACATTAGAGATACCAAGTAATTATCAAGTCTTAAGTCAAGAAAGAGATATCAAGATAATAAGACTCCTAGCAACATCACGCACGATTTATGCCGAGGTCGTACAACCCGATCAAGAATAGTATGTACATTAGCGAGGGTCGACCAGCGCGAACCATAGATGCATCTAATATACTGCTGAGGCGTTCGGCCCGATCCACAGGAATAGAGAAACTCTACAAACTCCGATCAACGGCTACTACATAGGAATAATACTCAAAAAAGGCATAATTTCCACTAACAATCACGTATTCCGCCAAAAACTCAAGGTAATGAAACTCGGTCTCATAAAAACCTTATCCAATTTTAATTATAAATTTGAGTAGCTAAACTAACAAGTTTGGGTTTAAATAATACAAATATTGCATGGTAAAGTCCAAAATCTACTCGAACATAAGCATGGCTTTAGCTACGGACGGACTCTCGTCACATCGTGCGTATGTAGCGCCCACAATTATTAGCAAATAACAATTTAAAACACTTATGGGGATAATTTCCTCTTACAAGGTTAGGCAAGAGACTTACCTCATTTTTAAGTCCTCTTCCCGGTCCACAAATTATATTAATAGCCTCAAATCGGTGCCGAGCAAACCGAAACTAGCCAAAGGTTGTGCAAACTAATCAATATATGCTCAAAAGTTCATAATTTAACTGTTAGAGTAATTACCCAAAATAATTTGAAAAACTCCTAAAAGTCACCCCTGGCACACGTACCCGGATTCCGAAAATTACTGTAGATAAATATTATCCATAACCTTACAAACTCAAATGTAGAGTTTCTACCCAATTCCATAATTATTTTCATGGTCTAATCCCATTTTTACCAAAACCTAGTTTTTTTTAACAAAAACTCTAAAATTCCACAATTTACATGTTAAAATCTACCCATAATCTATGTGTTAAACTCACATTATGTAAAAACTACTTACCTCAAGAAGTTAGGTGAAAATCCCTCTCTAAAGAGCTCTAAAATCGGCTAAGAGTGGAGAGAATTGAACAAAATGAGCCTAAGTCCTGTTTTTAATCAAGTTTCTTCCTAGTGAATCCTTCTTCGCGATTGCGACCTTCCCTCGCAATCGCAAAGGCAAAACAGCCAAGGCTCGGAAAAATGCACATCGCGAATGCGAAGGCTTGACTGACATAGCCTACACGAACGCATGAGCCTCTTCGCGAACACGTGAGCCTCTTCGCGAATGCGAACCAACTGCCTGACCCCTTCCCCAGCTGACCTTACCTTATGCGAACGTGAACTTACGTACGCAAAGGCGATGACCAGTGGCCCAGGGCATCGCGATCGCGAGCTCCTGTCATGACTCAAAATCCCACCTCAGACGTCGTGATGGCACCTAGTCTCTAAGACTAGGTAAGCCGATTTCAATTACATTTCAAGCCCTTATTTTTTAATCAAATAGGTAATCAAAACTAACAGCGGAAACAAGTATGAATACAACAACCACCCAAGATTGATAATACAGAGTCACGAACTCTAACTTAATACATGGAATGATGACGAGGACTGAATATACAATACTGTTTGATTAAAATTTAACAGTACAATGAAATGACAAGACTCCAAGGGAATGCGATGACCAAGCAGCTCTACCTTGAATCCTTACGATCCCGCTTTAAATCTGCCCAAGTCCGATATCTCTAATACCTAGCTCTGCACAAAAATATGAAGAAGTGTAGTATGAGTACACCACGGTCGGTACCCAGTAACTATCAAGACTAACCTCAGTGGAGTAGAGACGAGGTACAGTCAAGACACTCACCAGTCTAAAAACTTGTGTAATATGATATACAAAATAATAGGAAATAAATAACAATAAGGACAACACAAATCAACCAGTGAAATGCACAGTAGGACAACAAGAGCACCATTAATATTGCTCAACAAATAATGATTACAAGTACACTCAATTGAATCAAGTCTTTCAAATATAAATCTTTCGCCTATATACTTCTCAAATAATATTCTTCAGGATATAATACTTTCCAATAAATATATTTCAAATATACTCCCTTCAAATAAATATCTTTCAATATAATTATTTCAAATAAACTTTTTCAAATATAATTCTTTTAAATAAATCTTCTTGAATAAAATCCTTTCAAATAAATATTTTGAATATAATTCTTTCAATTAAAAAGTCACCATGTGACATCTCATTTCATAATCATACAAATACGGGTCTCAACCTATTTTTATTTTTTTCGTAAACATGGGTCTCAACCCACTTTCATATTTCCTCGACACTTCGTGCCCATAATTAAATCATCATATTTTCCGGCACCTCGTACCCACTTTTCATATCACATCTGCACGGACAGTTCATCTGCCAATAATAAAACCATCATATTTATTCACGGCACCTCGTGCCCACATTTTATTTCATAATCTGCCTGGAAATAGCCGCAAGCTCCCATTTTCAATATCAATCAGACTATTATCAATTTACCAATAAAAAGACAAATTACACAAGGTATAAAAATAATCACAAGGAAAATCACAACATCACATAAAAATTTCCAACGCAGCAACTTCACATCATCACATATCATCCGTGACAATAGCCACCCTTATCTCTTCTATAGCCACCCTCATCACTCCTATAATAGCCTCCCTTATCCCTCCGCCCTGACAATATCTATAGCCACCCTTATCGCTCCTATAGCCACCCTTATTGCTCCTGTAGCCACTCTTATCGCTCCGCCCAGACAATATTCCAACAAACACATCAACATTGAAATGTCACCCTTATACCCACATAATATCAACTCACACAATACAACAATTTACACGGAAAATTATCACAGCAACATAATAAAATCAATTCATATCACAATTTGCCCAATGACCGCAATCAAATTCCAAAGATACAACCAAATCAATTAAATTCACAACAATTAGCTGAAGGCTCCACACAATTTATATAACACCCCAAAAAACAATCAGTAGAGATATAAATTACTCAGCATAAAGCAAAGCCTTCATTAATCCAAATTCTCAATAATTATAAAAACACCTCTTCTTAAGCTCATTTAATTAATTATTTACAGAGAAAAAATCCATAATGAAATTAAATTCCAAGAATGATCAAACCAACAAACTCACGAAATTACATAAATAATCAAGTAACAATCATATCAAATTGTCATATAACAACCAATTCAATAACAAGGATTTAGGCATGACAAATAGATGATTAAATATAAGCTAATAATTATCCAATTTACTACACAATATGCCTAAGAATTTAACTCAATAAATTTTTCACATATAAGCCGAGTACGTACTCGTCACATAGCGTACTCGGCTTTTTCACATTTCACAAATGACGCATAAGACTCGATGGCTAAGGGGTAATTCCGCCACTCGAGGTTAAGCAAGACACTTACTAGTCTAAAAACCTGTGCAATATGATATACAAAATAATAGAAAAAAACAACAATAAGGACAACACAAATCAACCAGTGAAATGCATAGCAGGAGAACAAGAACACCATTAATATTGCTCAACAAATAATAATTACAAGTACACTCAATTGAATCAAGTCTTTCAAATATAAAGCTTCCTCCTATATACTTCTCAAATAATAATCTTCACGATATAATACTTTCCAATAAATATATTTCAAATATACTCCCTTCAAATAAATATCTTTCAATATAATTATTTCAAATAAACTTTTTCAAATATAATTCTTTCAAATAAATCTTCTTGAATAAAATCCTTCCAAATAAATATTTTGAATATAATTCTTTCAATTAAAAAGTCACCATGTGACATCTCATTTCATAATCATACAAATACGGGTCTCAACCCATTTTAATATTTTTCGTAAACACGGGTCTCAACCCACTTTCGTATTCCCACGGCACTTCGTGCCCATAATTAAATTATCATATTTTTCTGGCACCTCGTGCCCACTTTTCATATCACATCTGCACGGACAGTTCACCTGCCAATAATAAAACCATCATATTTACTCACGGCACCTCATGCCCACATTTTATTTCATAATCTGCCTGGAAATAGCCACAGGCTCCCATTTTTAACATCAATCAGACTATTATCAATTTACCAATAAAAAGACAAATGCACAAGGTATAAAAATAATCACAAGGAAAATCACTACATCACATGAAGATTTCCAACGCAATAACTCCACATCATCACATATCATCCCTGACAGTAGCCACCCTTATCTCTCCTATAGCCAACCTTATCACTCATATAATAACCTCCCTTATCCCTCCGCCCTGACAATATCAATAGCCACCCTTATCCCTCCGCCTTGACAATATCAATAGCCACCCTTATCGCTCCTATAGCCACCCTTATCGCTCCTATAGCCACCATACGGAGCTATTGACATCATCAAAATTCTATTCCGGAGTCGTTTTCTCAAAAGTCAACTCTTTCCATTTAAGCTTCTAAATAAGAATGATTCTTTAAATTAAATCCCGAATCTTCCGAAAATCAAACTCGATCGCACCCGCGAGTCATAATACATGTTACGAAGTTGCTCGAGACCTTAAGTCACTGAACGGGGCGTTAATTCTTAAAATAAAAAGTTGGGTCGTTACAGCTCCTTATTGCGAACGCGAAGAACAAAATTTCCCCCCAGCCCAATTCCTTCATCGCCAATGCGAGGCCTTCTCCGTGTTCGCGGAGAAGAAAACTAGAACACCAAATTGAAGAAATTTTAACTTAGCTCCGGATGGTCCGAAACTCACCCGAGCCACGCGGGACCCCATACAACTGCACCAATAAGTCCATAAATATAAGACAGACCTGCTCGAATTCTCGGAACACATAAAACAACATTAAAACTAAGAATCGCACCCCAAAACCAAATTAATCAACTGTTGAACTTCAAACTTCTTCAACTAGCTCCGAATGCGTCGAATTATACTTAGACAACTCAGAATGACGCCAAATTTTGTGTACATGTAATAAATTACCATACGGGTCTGTTCCCAAGTTCAGAATCTCAAACGGACATCGATAACACCAAAGTCTACTTCAAACCAAATTTAAAGAACTTGAAACTCTTCAATGCGCCAACTCTCAAGATTAAGCACTGAAACACTCCCGGATCACCCGAAGCTCGATCCGAAAACACGCCCTACTCCAATATCATCATAGGAACTTATTGGAACCATCAAATCTCGTTTCCAAGGTCGTTTACTGAAAATGTTGACTCAAGTCAAACTTATCCATCTTAGGCCACTATTACGGAATTAAGTGTTGCGATTTTAACCCGAATCCTTCCAAAACCAAATCAACAATCCCCGTAAGTCATAAACAGTAAAGAACATATGAGGAGTCTTAATTAGGGGAACGAGGATCTAAAAAGCAGAACGATCAGTCGATTAGTTACATTCTCCACCTCTTAAACAAACGTTCGTCCTCGAACGGGTCTAGAATCATACCCGAAGTGCTGAATAAGTGTGGATATCTGCTTCACATGTCCTCTTCTATCTCCCAAGTCACCTCCTCGACCGGTTGACCCCTCCAGTGGACCTTTACCACACAAATCTTCTTAGACCACAACTGGCAAACCTGCCAGTAATTAATGGCTACTGGCTCCTCCTCATAACCCAAGCTCTCATCTAGTTGAACCGTGCGGTAATCTAACACATATAACCTGTTGGTATGGTACTTCCGGATCATAGACACATAGAAAACTAGATGAACTCCCGATAGACTGGGAGCCAAAGCAAGCTCATAAGAAACCTCCCTAACTCACCTCAACACCTCCAATGGGCCAATAAACCTCGTACTCAACTTTTCCTTCTTTCCGAACCTCATTATACCCTTCATAAATGACACTTTAAAGAGGACTTTCTTGCCCACCATCAATGATAAATCACACACTTTCTAATCTGTAACTCTTTTGTCTGGACTATGCTGTGCAAAGTCACTCCTGAATCAATGTCACGACCCAAAATCCATTATAGGTCGTGATGGCGCCTAACATCGCTGTCAGGCAAGCCAATAATAATTAATTAACTTAAATACTTATTTTAGTATTTGAAATCACGATTTCCTTAAATTTAATAATAAAAGATGGACTTTTACAGAGTAAATAATTTTTTTTTCACAATTTCAATACCAGACAACCCATAATCATTCCAAAATCCGATATCACAAGTGCATGAGTATCAACTAGGAAGTAAAATAAAATACAGCATATGTCCGGAATACAAATTGGACAGGAAAAATATAAATACTCTGAAGGAGACTCTGTTGGCTGCGTATCATAGTATAGAATGCACCTCACCTAAATCCCCGCAATAATCGCGCCTCTGCGCCCACTAGGCCACTAGACATATATGTACGTGTATTCGTCGGTCGGTACGGTATTTAGACATTTCGGTTCGGTATTTTCGGTATTCAATTTTGTAAAATACTATACCAATACCGTACCTAATTAAATTAGGTATGGTTCGATTTTTCTCCTTTCGGTTTCGGTTTATTCGGTTCGGTAACTTCAGTTTATTCGGTTTGAATACTAACTAGTACATAGAGTCATAGACGGTAATATTCTTAATTAAAGTGCTCAAAATTATAAAACTAAAAACGTTTGTTGACAAATATTTTGTCCAAAACTAGTAGATACTAACCTAGCGAGAGAAAACTTAGAGAAATATCTTGTTACTTGCTTAGAGTAAATTGATGAACTTAGAGAATAAAGAAAAGTAAAATTTTAGATTTCTTATATTTAAGTTATAATTAATAAAATGTGTATTGTGTAATATAATATATATTTCGGTACGGTATCAGTATTTCAGTATTTTATTTTTAAATACCAAATACCAATATGTTTTAAAACTTAAACCAAATACCATACCGAATACCAAAATTTTCGGTTTCGGTATGGTAATTAGGTATTTACCAAATTATGCCCGGCCCTACATATATGTACCTGCACAAAAATGTGCAGCGAGTGTAGTATGAGTACGTAAATCAACGCGTACCCAGTAAGTATCCCGTCTAACCTCGAAGAAATAATGACGAGGGGTCGACTCCGACATTCACTACATGCTAACAATAAATACCTATATTATACTTAATCATGGATTATATGAAATAACTGTAAACTCAATAACAAGAAGTGAGTGGACAATTCTTTTATTAATAGGAAATTTTCCCAAACTTATTCTCGTCATTTAACAATTTATATCTCAAGTCAAAGAAGCAATATCAATTATAATTGGTTCCAAAGATTTATCATGCGCAAATTATGTCAAGGTCGTACGGTCCGATCCAACATTATATTAAAAATGTGCATTGCCGAGGGTCGAACGGCACGGATCATAGATGCATCTATCTACTACCGAGGCATTCGACCCGCTCCACAAAAGAGAAAATACATTAAATAACCAATTCAAGATTTATTAAAGGGGCAAATATTCCAAGAATTTACAAATTCCCATTTAACAGTCAAGTAAATGAAGTTTACCTTTTTACAATTCCTTTATCGAGTTTCTAAATGTTTTAAACAATTAAATTAACAAGTAGGGCGCAAACATCGCAAGTACATCATGATATGGGTCCTAGACTGTCACGACCCAAAAATCTAACTACTCGTGATGGCACCTAACCCATCCCATTAGGTAAGCCAATTTTCAACTAACCAATTTCAATAATAATTATTAAAGCAATTTAAGGAAATAAAGATCTTGATCTTATACAATCCCCAATAACTGGTAGTACAAATCATGAGCTTCTAAGAATAGAGTATACAAAGCGAAAATGAAATAAATACATACTCTATTTGAATAATACATAAACAGAGCTTTTATAAATCTAAGGCTACCTTGAACAAGAGGCAGCTACAATAGGAACGCAGGTACATCTTCAAATCCCGCAACCATCGAGCACAGCAACAACAACAACCAACATTTGCACGCAACGTGCAGAAGTGTAGTATCAGTACAACCGACCCCATGTACTGAGTAAGTAACAAACCTAGCCGTAGGTTGAAAGTAGTGACGAGCTTCCACCAAGGTCGGGTCCAAAACCAATAGTCCACAACAATCCATAATAATATAAAGCAAATAATACCAGAAGCAACTCAGGGATAAAATACTCATCCAAATAATGATTTCAAAAATAGTAGTTCTTTCTTTCAAATACATCAGTGAAAACCAAAATCGTTTGCCGAAGTTGCCAATAATATGAATAGTTTGAAAATAATAAATTTCTCCAAAAATCTTTTCAATAATAAATAATATGTTTCATTTTCCTTCCGGATAACCCGTGAAAAACAAATGCATCACTATGCCCATCTGTCAAAATGTGTGAGAAATCATGAATGGTGTGATGTTGTACATCATGAGGAAAAATACATCTCTATGCCTGTATGTCATGTGTGCATGCCAATGCGATGCAACTTTAGTGATAAAATCATAAACAGCCCCTCGGGCAAACCTCACAGTCACTCGTGCCACTCGGGCATACCTCACAATCACTCTTGCCACTCGGGCATACCTCACAATCACTCTTGCCACTCGGGCATACCTCACAATCACTCATGCCTCCCAGTCACTCAGCACTCGGCACTCGCACTCAGTAGGTACCTGCGCTCACTGGGGGTGTGTACAGACTCCGGAGGGGCTCCTTCAGCCCAAGCGCTATAATCTGCACGGATAACTCATACGCTATAATAATAAAGTATGTTGTAGGCGGGTAACCCCGATCCACACTCATCCTCCCAATCAGGCCCTCGGCCGATATCAAACATGCTGGGGCGTGCAGCCCGATCCCATAAATATGCAACATGCTGCGGCGTGCAGCCCGATCCCATAAATATGCTCACAAATCAGGTCCTCGGCCTCACTCAGTCATCAATCTCTCTAGTCTCTCGGACTCACAATGTCATGAAAAATAGCCCAAAAAATGATGATATGATGTAACAATAAATAACAACAGAGACTGAGATATGATATGCAATGAAATGAATATGACTAAGTATGAATTTTCAATTTAAATCACAGCAATATGACCTTTGTGGGTCCCAATAATACTGGCACATAGCCTCAACATGATTTTTAATATGCTTTTCAGCTCAATTTCTTTAACACATAAAACCGCATGGAAAATGCCAAGATTATTTAACTATAAAATTCCACAGAAACAATTATGTCACAATTTCTATAGTGCACGCCCGTCACCTAGCATGTGCGTCACCTTCCAACAATTCACGAAATACATATATTCAGGGTTCATACCCTCAACTCCAAGATTAAAAAAGGTACTTACCTCGAACAGGCCAAATCCAATGTCGAGCAAGTTAAGTAATGCTCCAGAAATTCCATTCTGCGCGTATCAACTTCCAAACGGCTCGAATCTAGTCACAATAATTTGATTCGGCCCACAAAAATTATAGGAATTAATTCCATATCAAAATACTAATATTTTCCAAAAATCCGAAATTGCGCCTTAAAAATCACCCTTGGGGCCCACATCTCGAAATCCGACGAAACTCACAAAATACGATAACTCATCCAATTACAAGTTCAACCATACTAATTTCACTCAAATCCGACTCCAAATCGGTATTCAAACTTCAAAAATTCATTTTTGTGAAATTATAGAAATTTTCTTCTATTTCTCTTGAAGATTCAATAATCTTACACCAAAAATGAAGATTAATTCATGGAATATAATCACAAGGGAGTTAAGAACACTTACCCCAAGTTGTGTGGAAATTTTCCTCTCCAAAAACGCCCAACCCGAGCTCTAAAATCCGAAAATGGGTGAAAAATGTTGAACCCTCGAATTTAAGGTTCTGCCCCAGCGATTTCCGCATTTGCGGACAAGATTTGCGCACCTGTGCATCCGCTTGTGCGAGCAAAATGTCGCATTTACGGACTCCACTCGCCTGCCCAGTTTCCGCTTCTGCGTGCATTCGTCCTCATCTGCGCTCACACAGGTGCAGAATTTTCCCTCGCACCAGTGACCAATGCCTCACAGCCCTCTGCCCGCATCTGCGCTCCTTTGCGTGTAGGTGCGATTGCGCAACTGCGAAGCTCCTTCTGCACATATGCGCGTCGCTTCAGCGCACCCTTGATCGCACTTGCGAGCTCGCACCTGCAACTACTTTTCCGCAGGTGCGATTACACCAGAAGGCTTCAGTTCCAGCAGTCTTCCAAATTCAAAAATCAATTTGTTAACCATCCGAAACTCACCCGAGGCCCTCGGGTCCTCGTCCGAACATACCAACAAGTTCCATAACATAACACGGACCTACTCGAGGCCTCAAATCATACCTAAAACCTCAAAAATACGAACTTCACATGGATTCAAGCCTAATAAATTTCCAAATTTTCAAATTCTACAAACGACGCCGAAACCTACTAAATCACGTCCGATTGACCTCAAATTTTGTACACAAGTCACAAGTCACAAGTCACATTACAGACCTATTCAAATTTTCGGAATCGGATTCCGACCCGGATATCAAAAAGTCAAACCCCCGGTCAAACTTTCCAAAAATTTAACTTTCGGCAATTAGCCAAATTCCACTACGGACCCCCAAATAATTTTCCGGACACGCTCCTAAGTCCAAAATCACCATACGGAGCTATTGGAATCATCAAAATTCGAATCCGGTGTCATTTACACATAAGTCCAAATTCGGTCACTATTTTGACTAAGCTTTAAACCTTGGAACTAAGTGTTCCAATTCCTTCCAAAACCTCACTGGACCCGAACCAATTACCCCGACAATTCACACAACAACTGTAAAGTACAATTTGAGAAGTAAATGGGGAAACGGTGTTGTAATACTCAAAACGACCTGCCGGGTCGTTACATTCTCCCCCACTTAAACATACTTTCGTCCTCGAACGTGCCAAGAGTTGTTTCCAAGCCATCAAATCACTGTTCCATCTTACCACACACGTACCCGGGGGTGAACCCACGTCACCCTTTTCCACATAGGCTTGACTACACAATACAACTGAAAATAATTAATTTAACCTTAGCCCATAAACCTTGGAGTTTAATTTCCAACCTTTAGAATTTCTTTTAAGACACAAATCTTACATTGACACACCGTATAAGTCCGAACAAGTTGCATCGAGCTATAACTATAACCTCGGATATAATCAACCAACATATTACACAACTCGCATGCTCGTAGCACCATTCCTAATTGCAGTGACTACTCCAAAACCAACCACATACTAGTATTAAACCCATATCGAACCAAACCTCATCCCAAAACCTTCGTACACTGTTGATGATAAAAGAATACGCAGAATCTCATAACCCCTTATCAGACCAAAAAGTCATGGAGATCTCTCGCCCCAACCAGAACCATAATCACTTTCTGAGCCGACTTTCAATATTATACTCCCGAATATACCGAAATCAAACCTGATAGTACCCATTTTAGGTCCAATGACCTTATATTACTAAACATAACTATTCCACAGACATGCCGCACCAATATAACTCAGAGCCATAACCCGTGCTATCCGTGCACCAATACGCAGCAATTCAAATGTACCTAGTCATGGAAAATGACTCAAATGAGAGAGCTGCCCCGCCAGATTAACAAGTACCGCCACAACGAAATGCTAAAAATTCATCATACACCGTAGAACCGTCACCCGATTCTAACACAAGGTTCATTCCTTAACGTAACTCCGCTGCAATGCATGACCCCACCCAAGCACTGGTCCATAATATATACCTTGAGCCACCCCACTCAAAATCAATAAGAACAGAGGGACAAATGACAAAAATGCCACACAAAACCTGAAAGAACATAACCATTACGAAATCGATCATGCAATATCCAAATACTCATCACGGTCAAATTCCACTATAAAGCTCAAATAGAACCGCACCATCTGTGCACATAGCCAATGAATCACAACTCCTCGTAGCATAAAGGAGTAACTTACAGATTATTTGAGAACACGAATAAGTTTAACATCAACCGAATGACATATCCCTCAATAATAGCAGTATGGAGCCAACCATTCTAGCTCGGTGTAGAATACACATTTAATTGGGCCTACCTATGGACCCCCAAATCAACTCGGGTTACCCACAAATAGATAATAATCCCTTCGAAAATCCATAATGAATGAATCATAAAATATTTCATCATCTGGCTAGCTCCGGCCACAACTTCACAGTCCACAACCATAAAATAATCTGCTCCTAGGAACTCCCAATCTCCAAATCCATAGAACACGCGAATCACCATATTTGATTCCATCTCCACCGCTCGAATGCCTAACACCTCTCTCATACATGATCATCCCACGAGAAATACTTTGAAAGTTCTTCCGTACCACTTGACAAAATTTGAATATCAGCAGTCTATCAACCATGTGAGTACCGCAATACTAATTTATACATCCGTAAGTCAAAATACAATGCGCTTTCTGAAGTCCACTCCTTTCTCATATAACACCAAGTAGTAATAGTATTCATCTAGTTATTTGAAACCGTCCATATTGTCCAACATTCGTTACCTTCTCTTCAAGGCTGTACTGCCACCTTGTATATGAAAATCTAGCTTTCGTACAACACATAACATCTATCTTGCCATCATGTGAAAAGTAGAAGAATCTTATTATCAACTTTGAGTCTCCAATAATTTGCATACCATTTTAGTTAGAAACCTTTCTCTTGGTTCTTTCCAGGAGGAAATCACAATACACAACACATTCTCCACACCGGTAGAAACCATCAAGAATACTTTGGAATCCATTTGCACATAATCAAGCCCTTAAAACTAAATTCCTCTAACTCGACCAAGCCACGCAGGTCGCCAAGTCCAGATGTATTGCCATAAAGTACCTGTAGAAAACCCCCACATCATAAGCACCCAAAGAACCGATCATATCCATTACCATACTGATCCAACCTACTACCCAGTTATCCTATTTTCTCTGAGTCCCTTCCGAATTTGTCTTCAGATTGATACTTTTTCTTGCTAAAATACCATAATCTTTAACCACAACTTACCCTACAAACCTTAGCATAGAACCATAACGCCCTACGGCCCATAAGCAATTATATTCTTCTTAATCACCTTCAAAAATACCACAACTATAACACTCGCTCTGAGAATACCTTATGTGAATTTGAAATTCTTCTTCTTACCTTCCTTACACAAAAAATGTAGAATCCATAGTCATATGAAATTTCCGCAAGTCCAGGCACCATCAAACGCAAATCTCAGATTGTTATCCATACATAAGTCCAGAAACATTCTCAATTGCTATATATAATTCTCAAACCCACTGAAATTTTTCTCGGGAGTCACCCACTTTGCTCAAATCTAATTGCACTGCCCAAATGGGCCAAAAGACACGTGCCCCATTAGCACAACAACACTCAAAGAAGTAACTCTACTTTAACACCACATATCAAATTCATACTCCATGCGCACTACATCATTCACCAATAATAACTCACTCATCTCACGAATTTCATATACTCATGTGTGCAATATAATCTTTAACCAGGAATTTCCTTATTCGAGTCATCATCGATCTCAACTTCTGTAAGTCATAGCTAACTCACAAGTATGTCTTAGACAAAAATTAAAATTTAACACCTAACCATGAAATCAAATTGTCAATAACAAAATCCCCCACTTGGCTCAAAGCCATAGATTAAAACATTCCATAACTCATAATACCAATACTCTCTTACTGCCATAATGCCACAGTCAGTCCAATGAAACTTCTTCCCAAGTTCATACAATGCCAACCATAAAAATACCTCAATTATCCGCTAAGCTCGTATTCATCCTCTTAACACACAAGTCAACTTTCTCAACCAGATTCAGATTCAAATCTCCACCCATACATCCCGTCGGCAGAAAAGAAACTCTCTACTCACATCATAAGGGATACTCCTACGTAGATTACTCCGTAGGGGCTAACCCGCATGCTTAGCCTCAAACTGGTATCTTGTTATATCCTTTCGCAGTCACAATTACTATGCAATCACTTAGTCTATCTGAGTCCAAACTCATTAACCAAACATGAGAGTTTAATTTGTCCCACAATTTAACAATGTGAAAGATTCTTCAAAACATTCATTACTCGAGACTGTTCGTCACATCAAATCGAAAATCAAGCACCCAATGGCCTTCCCTTTACATTTCAAGGAAACACTTCTCGTCATATTCCAATCGCCTTAACACATCCCCCGGTTACATAATACCCATCAGACCGCCATTCCACCGCTCATAGACCCACAAATTCCACTGTAGGATCATTACCGGACATATAAGTCCACTTGTACGAGTTACAACTAAAGCTACCGAGCTTACGCTGCGGTCTAACCATGGCCTCAAGTCCTCCAGACTGGCCCACCACCAAAACATAGATTACTCACCTCGAACCTCGTTCATAGAATCACAAGTCGGCGATGCACATTTGATACTAAGCGCTCATGTGCGCATATGAATATGTGAAAGGAATTCAAAGAGTTTATGTCTCAAGATGAATCAATCTCGCACGATAAGGAAAGAAAAATGGGAAGTATATATCCTAAATGCCCTGTAGCCTCTCGAAGATAAGTATGGACGTCATCATATCGATCCGCAAGACTCTACTAGACACTTGCTCGTGACTTGTAGAACCTATGAACCTAGAGCTCTAATACCACCTTGTCACGACCCAAAAATCCAACTAGTCGTGATGGCACCTAACCCATCCCGTTAGGTAAGCCAATTTCTAACTAACCAATTTCAATAATAATTATTAAAGCAATTTAAGTGAATAAAGATCCTGATCTTATACAATCCCCAAGAACTGATAGTACAAATCATGAGCTTCTAAGAATAGAGTATACAAAGCGGAAATGAAATAAATACATAGTCTGTAGAATAATACATAAACAAAGCTTTTATAAATCTAAGGCTACCCAGAACAAGAGGCAGCTACAACAGGAATGCAGGTACATCTTAAAATCCCGCAACCATCGAGCACAGCAACAACAACAACCAACATCTGCACGCAACGTGCAGAAGTGTAGTATCAGTACAACTGACCCCATGTACTGAGTAAGTAACAAACATAGCCGTAGGTTGAAAGTAATGACGAGCATCCACCAAGGTCGGGTCCAAAACCAATAGTCCACAACAATCCATAACAACATAAAGCAAATAATTCCAGAAGAAACTCAAGGATAAAATACTCATCCAAATAATGATTTCAAAAATAGTAGTTCTTTCTTTCAAATACATCAGTGAAAACTCAAATCGTTTGCCGAAGTTTCCAATAATATGAATAGTTTGAAAACAATAAATTTCTCCAAAAATCTTTTCAATAATAAATAATATGTTTCATTTTTCTTCCGGATAACCCGTTAAAACAAATGCATCACTATGCCCATCTGTCAAAATGTATGAGAAATCATCAATGATGTGATGTTGTACAACATGAGAAAAAATACATCTCTATGCATGTATGTCATGTGTGCATGCCAATGCGATGCAACTCAGTGATAAAATCATAAACAACCCTTCGGGCAGACCTCACAGTCACTCGTGCCACTCGGGCATACCTCACAATCACTCTTGCCACTCGGACATACCTCACAATCACTCTTGCCACTCGAGCATACCTTACAATCACTCTTGCCACTCGGGCATACCTCACAATCACTCATGCCTCCCAGTCACTCAGCACTCGACACTCGACACTCGCACTCAGTAGGTACCTGCGCTCAATGGGGGTGTGCACAGACTCCGGAGGGGCTCCTTCAGCCCAAGCGCTATAATCTGCATGGACAACTCACGTGCTGCATGGATAAATCACGTGCTATAATAATAAAGTATGCTGCAGGCGAGCAGCCCTGATCCACACTCATCCTCACAATCAAGCCCTCAGCCGATATAAAACATGCTGCGGCGTGCAGCCCGATCCCATAAATATGCAACATGCTGCGGCCTGCAGCCGGATCCCATAAATATGCTCACAAATCAGGCCCTTGGCCTCACTCAGTCATCAATCTCTCTAGTCTCTCGGGCTCACAATGTCATGAAAAATAGCCCAAAAAATGATGATATGATGTATCAATAAATAACAATAGAGACTGAGATATGATATGCAATGAAATGAATATGACTGAGTATGAATTTTCAATTTAACACAATAATTCACAGCAATATGACCTTTGTGGGTCCCAATAATACTGGCACATAGACTCAACATGATTTTTAATATGCTTTTCAGCTCAATTTCTTTAACACATAAAACTGCATGGAAAATGCCAAGATTATTTAACTATAAAATTCCACAGAAATAATTATGTCACAATTTTTATAGTGCACGCCCAGACGCCCGTCACCTAGCATGTACATCACCTCCCAACAATTCACGAAATACATATATTCAGGGTTCATACCCTCAACTCCAAGATTAGAAAAGTTACTTACCTCGAACATGCCAAATCCAATGTCGAGCAAGCTAAGCAATGCTCCAGAAATTCCATTCTGCGCGTATCAACTTCCAAACAGCTCGAATCTAGTCACAATAATTTGATTCAGCCCATAAAAATTATAGGAATTAATTCCATATCAAAATACTAATATTTTCCAAAATTCCGAAATTGCGCCCCAAAAATCACCCATGGGGCCCACATCTCGAAATCCGACGAAACTCACAAAATACGATAACCCATCCAATTACAAGTTCAACCATACTAATTTTACTCAAATCCGACTCCAAATCGGTATTCAAACTTGAAAAATTTGTTTTGTGTGAAATTATAGAAATTTCCTTCTATTTCTCTTGAAGATTCAATAATCTTACACCAAAAATGAAGATTAATTCATGGAATATAATCACAAGGGAGTTCAGACCCCTTACCCCAAGTTGTGTGGAAAATTTCCTCTCCAAAATCGCCCAAACCCGAGCTTCAAAATCCGAAAATGGGTAAAAAATGTTGAACCCTCGAATTTAAGGTTCTGCCCCAGCGATTTCCGCATCTGTGGACAAGATTTGCGCACCTGTGCATCCGCTTGTGCGAGCAAAATGTCGCATTTGCAGACTCCACTCGCCTGCCCAGTTTCCGCTTCTGTGCGCATTCCTCCGCATCTGCACTCACGTAGGTGCGAAATTTTCCCTCGCACCTATGACCAATGCCTCACAGCCCTCTGCCCGCATCTGCGCTTTTTCTCGCGCAGGTGCGATTGCACAACTGCGAAGCTCCTTCCACACATGCGCGCCTCGCTTTAGCACACCCCTGCTTGTGCTTGCGGGCTCGCACCTGCGACTACTTTTCTACACAAGCGATGCCGAAACCTATCAAATCATGTCCGGAGAACCAAATATTTTTGCTATATACATTGCTTCGATTGGCGAAGTCGATGTCTTGATTTATACAGGGTGTTCCGATTGATTAAGCAGATGATTTGCTATGTACATGGCTCCAATTAGCGGGGCCCATGACTCGTTATATACAAGATACTCTGTTCCGTTGAGCAAATGGTTTGCTATATATATGGCTCTGGTTGGAGGGGTCAGTGACTTGCTATATACAATTTGCTTCGCTTGGTTAAGCGGACGATTTGCTATTTACAATATCCTCTGCTTGCATCAGCGGCCTGGTTCCGAAATACCTGCAAAGGATCTAAGAGTTAGCTTTAGTAATATGTAAGGGAAAATTTGAATAAGGAAAGAGGTATGATAGTTCCCCAGTATGCTCCACCATTTCCCTCTATTCCGTTGGTCCTGTGCTCAAAGAAAAGTTCTTAGCAAGGAGGGTGTTGATTTTTGTCGACCGTAGTCCTGACCTTGCCCCTGTCCTGATGAGGTTACGCCATGAAGTTCGGTAGGTGGAACAAATTATGATATATATTAATTTTTAAAAATGATTTTTGAAAATATTTTATTTTATGGAAAATGTTGCCATTCCGGATTATGACATGTTTCAAAAGTCCCTCATGCGCGAGCGTTGTTTCTTGAAGATTCTGTCAAGTTGATGTTGATCCTCCAAGATGCTTCTGATGACGTGGCTTCTCGCCGCTGTGATTGCATCCTAATACGAAGTAATTCGTTACAAAGGTTTTCCTAGGGTTATGACCGAACCTTTTTAGGTTGCCTACGTAGCCGAAATGGAATTAAGTCTTAATGTAGTTTGTGCTAAGGATAAAAGAAAATACGATGATGATGACCGAGCCAGACTCTGGCAACCTACTTATCCAAATGGAATCGGGTCAAAACATAGTTCGATTACAACAGATGCAAAGTGATGAAATTGAAAATGAAGTGGCCAAGTCTGACACAGACTGCCTGTATATCCAAATGGAATCAGGCCAGAAGATAGTTCAATTACAAAAGATGACTGAATCCGATGAGGATTACCTACGTATTCCTTCCAAAGGAAATCAAGTTGTGACGTAGTTCCAAGTACATACAAAATGGTATTTGGACTTCCTCTTACAACAAAAGGGGAGAGAGAGAAACCATACCCTACATGGTTTCCTACGTATCACTCTATGGGAAGTCAGGTCGAGCGTAGTTCTGTTACAACAAAACCTAACTCTCATGTCTTCAAATATTGTATCTCTTGATTGCATATAAGTTTATAGGCTTCGTATTGACTCTTCCGTCCATCTCTGCCAAGATCAGAGATCCTCCCGAAAACACTCAGTGGACCAATTTGGCGCAAACTTTCCTTTGGCTTCTTCTTGATGAGGGAATATTTTCTTCAAAACCAACTGCCCCGGTATAAATTGGCGAGGTTTCACCCTTTTGTTGAATGCATTGACCATCCTATTTGATACAACTAATCGTGGCATACTGCGTCCATTCTCTTCTCGTCAATGAGCATGAGTTTCTCATGCCTGACCTGTATCCATTCTGTGTCGTCTAACTTGACTTCTTGAGTGACCCTTAAAGATGGTATCTTGACCTCTGCGGGTATCACAGCTTCAGTGCCATATACCAACATGTATGGCATTGCCCCAGTGGATGTCCTCATGGTAGTCCGATAACCCAGTAAGGCGAAGGATAATTTCTCGTTCCATTGTCTTTGATTGTCCACTATATTTCGAAGAATCCTTTTGATGTTTTTGTTGGCTACTTTAACTGCTCCATTCAGTTGCGGTATGTATGTTGTAAAGTTATGATGGAGAATTTTGAACTTTCGCAAATTTCCCTCATGAGATCACTGTTGAGATTGGCTGCATTGTCAGTGATGATCGACTTGGGTATCCCAAACCGACAAACTATGTTGTTACGGGCGAAATCTGCCACTACTTTCTTCGTGACGGCCTTGTATGTAGAAGGTTCGACCCATTTGGTAAAGTAATCAATTGCTACCAGGATAAAATGGTGCCCATTTAATGCATCAGGCTCTATAGGTCCGATTACGTCCTTGCCCCAAGTGGCAAACGGCCAAGGCGAACCCATTACGTTCAGCTCATTAGGTGGAACCCGGATGAAATTCCCGTGGATCTGGCACTAGCGACACTTCTGCACATAGAGGATACTATCGCTTTCCATGGTCATCCAAAAGTATCCAGCTCTAAAAATCTTCTAAGCTAAGGTGAAGCCATTCATGTGGGGTCCGCACATCCCTACATATATTTCTTCTAGTAGTCCGGTTGTTTCAACGACATCTACATATCTTAATAGAACCAAGTGTGGGGTTCTCCTATATAAGACTTACCCGTTGAGGAAAAAGTGGTTTGCTACTCTTCTGAGTGCTCGCTTCTGAACCTTAGTAGTGTTCTCTGGATACTCTCTTGTTTCAAGGAACCTTTTAATGTCGTAATACCATGGCTTACCGTCTGCTTCTTCGTTTACATGAAAATAATACACATGTTGATCCCTGATCTCTATCCCGATAGGGTCGATGTAATTCTTATCTGGATGCTAGATCATGGATGACAAAGTTCCGAGAGCGTCAGCTAACTCGTTCTGAATCCTGGGAATGTGCTTGAACTCGATCTTTGTGAACTTCTTGTGTAGCTCCTTTACAAAGTTGCATGTGTGGAAGGATCTTGACGTTCCTGGTAGTCCATTCTCCTTGAACTTGATGTATCAACATATCAGAATCTCCTATGACCAGAAGCTCATTGATGTTCATGTCAACAACCATCCTAATCCCGAGGATGCATGCTTCGTACTTGGTCATATTATTTGTGCAAGGGAACCTTATCTTTGCTGATGCCAAGTAATGTTGTCCTAACTGCTAAATAAGGACTGCCAATCCCTAAATTTGATTCCCCGTCGAAGAACATTCTCCACCCTATGTATGACTCTGCAATATCTTCTCCGGCAAACAACACTTCTTCGTCTGATAAGTATGTAGTGAGCGGCACATAATCCTTGTTCACTAGATTCTCTGCAAGGTGGTCAGCTAAGGCTTGTCATTTGATGGCCTTCTGCGTTATGTACACAATGTTGAATTCACTGAGAAGAATATGTCATTTGTCTAGTTTTCCTATAGGCATCGGCTTCTGAACAACACACTTGAGTGGGTCGAGTCAGAATATTAAATGTGTGGTGTATGCTGACATGTAATGCCTCAACTTCTGGGTAATCCAAGTCAAGGCGCAACAAGTGCACTCTATCAGGGTGTAATTGGCCTCACATGGTATGAACTTCTTGCTTACGTAATAGATAGCTTGATCCTTTCTTCCGGTTTCATCGTGTTGTCCCAACACGCATCCAAATGCATTGTTCAAGACTAAGAGGTATAACAACAATGGCTTCCCAGGTTCAGGAGGAACCAACATTGGTGAATTTTACAAGTACTCCTTGATCTTGTTGAAGGCTTTCTGACACTCTTCTACCCATTTTGTAGCAGCATCCTTTTTCAGCAGCTTGAAGATAGGCTCACAAATTACCGTGGGATGTGCTATGAATCTGCTGATGTAATTTAGCCTACCAAGGAAACTCATCACATCCTTCTTGCTCTTGGGTGATGGAAAATCTTGAATGGCTTTGATCTTTATAGGGTCCAGTTCTATTCCTTTCTTTCTTACGTTGAAACCTAGCAATTTTCTAAGAGGGACTCTGAATGCGCAATTCGTAGGGTTCAACTTTAGACTATACCTCCGCAAACGTTCAAAAAATTCTTCAAGTCGTCCAAATATTCTGAACTTTCAAGACTTTATGATGATGTCGTCCACATATACCTTGATTTCTTTGTGAATCATGTCATGGAAAAGGGTTGTCATGGCCCTCATGTAAGTAGCGTCAGCGTTCTTGAGGCCGAACGACATGACTCTGTAGTTGTAAACTACCCAAGGCGTAGTAAACGCTATCTTCTCTGCATTTTCTCCATGCATCAGGATCTTATGGTACCTGGAGAAACAATCTACGTATGCCTGCAGCTCATGCCTTGCACAGTTGTCGATGAGGATGTGAATATTTGGTAAAGGGAAATCATCCTTCGGACTAGCCTTGTTAAGATCTAGATAATCCACACATATCCTAATCTTCCAACCATGTGGGATAATCGGTGACCCTCACAACATTCGTCGATATTTTCTTGGTTACTTCTTCTTTTATCCTCAAACTTAGATCCGGCTTGAACTTTTTGGTTTCTGTTTGACTTGCAGTCTAGCAGGATCGGTAGGCAATCGATGCATAATGATGTTGGTGCATAACCCAGGCATGTCATCTTACGACCTTGCGAATACATCAATGTACTGTTAGAGGATCTCGACCAATTCGGCTTTTTGCTCTGCTCCCAGATGGATGCTAATTCGGGCTTCTTTCACTTCTTCTTCACTTCCTAGGTTCACTACTTCTGTCTCTTCAAGGTTAGGTTTTTTCTGGCTCTTCAGCTGTTCGATCTCTTGTGGGAGATTATCTGGCATCATGCTTTTGTCGTATTCCTCGTAATCTGGATTGCTTTGCTCGAGGGTTTCGTTACATGTCATAATCGCAGAACGCGGGATACTGAAAAGAAAAACTAGGTATAAATGAAGCGACAAATAAATTTGCAATAATTTTAAGAAAGCATTTCTTTTTATTTCATCCAAGAGGAACGTCTAAGCGTTCAAGGAGGCAAATGATAAAAAAGTACGGGCACAGTTGAAGCCTCAATTGACCGTGTGTTTTTTTACAAATGTTTAACAATTCTACACTACCAAGACTCCTAACGAATCAAATACGGGTTGGCGGTCCAATTCTGCAAGTCCTCTTCTGGTTCGGCATTTCGAATGGTCGATGTCTTGAAATCAATTGTCACAGCATTCCTCGATCATGGTCACATATAGCCTTCCCATTCCATCGACGATGTTGTCCTCTGGTGTTGAGATATGAACTGTAACCGAAACACGCTATGGCACAAAAGCTTTCTACTCGAAGATATCGGTACAAGTCTTTCCAATCGGAGGCTGATACCCTCTCCCGGCTCTACGTTTCTACCCACTTGGCTCAATTGGCTTTGTTATCCCATTTGATCGGGCTCCCAGCCCAGTTCTTGGTCTGTATTTGTATTTCATCATTTATCTCATAGCGATATTTGATCTGTATGGTGACTGCATACGCAAATTTTGCTCGGTCTCTTCTATTTGTGTGGTTTGCATGATCTCGACCGTATGAAAAGCGACGCCGTCTAATCCTTCTATGAATGGAAGTGCATGTTCCAAATAAGCTGACTGGATCCATTCATTGTGGACTACAATCTCTTGACAACCCCACTCAAACTTCATGCATTGGTGTAGTGTAGACGAGACTGCCCCTGCCATATGTATTCAAGGTCTTCCTAGCAACAGGTTGTATAAAGATAAAATGTCCATTACTTGGAATAGTATGGGAAACTCAACTAGTCCAATTTGCAGAGTCAAATAGATTTCTCCAATGACATCCTTCTGTGATCGGTAAAAAGCTCTTACCCTCACATAACTTTCTTTTACTTCTCTCGGATGAATACCCAATTCTCGTAGGGTAGAGAGTGGGAAAATATTGACTCATGATCCTCCATCAACAAGTACTCGGGACACCATATGTAAAGCTTTGGTGTGACCCATGCCCTCTATAGGAATCTCATCTCTTCGGAAGGTGATCATATTTGCTTTGACCATCTTCCTGATAGTTGCTGCCAGTGCCTCACTGGTAGTGTTGCTCGGAATGCTCACTCCACTTAACACTTTCATCAGCGTGTCTTTATGACTGGCAGAACTCATTAGTAAATCTATGATTGATATTTGCACCGGGGTTTTCTTTAATTGTTCCTCCATAGAGTATTCTTTGGTTGACATTTTCTTCAAGAATTATGCAGCCTCTAGATTTGTTATATTCCTTCTATGAATTTGTTCCCTTCCTGGGTTCCCTCGGTTTACTTCCTCAGGAGCGTAACACCTCTCTGACCTAGTTATTCCATGAGCCGCTGCAGAATATGTCATCTTGTCTTTCCCTTTCTGTTGATATGTCCACGTGACTGTCTTGTATTCCGGATCCTCTTCATCCTAGATAGCAGTGGTGGACTATTGATGGTAAGTCTGGACCATCACTATAGGATTTAACTATACGATGATCATTATAGTCCTTCGAGGCAGGACCGTTGCAGCCTCAGCATTTCCTATTGTGACGATGGTTCCTTTCAGGTCATATTATTCATCCAGGGTGATCATATTAGCTCCTTGATTCAGGTGGTTCATCAGCATGTTACGGTTCACATTGGGTGGAGCTGGAGTGCATTGCTTGGTTCCACTTTTGATCTGTGACTCAATTTTATTTTTCAGTTTGAAGCAATCCTTGTTACCATGCCCTGGTACGTTTGAGTAGTAGACGCACCGTTTGGTTGCATCAAAGTATTTTGAAGGACACTCAGGAATCCTTCATTCTAATGGATGTATCAACTCTACTCTTCTCAGTCTTTTAAATAGTTGAGCCAAAGGTTCAGCAATCGGGATGTAGTTTTGGGACCTCTCTCTTCAAAATTTGGTTGAGGTCGGGGTGCATAGGTGGGTCAGTTTTGATGAGTGGTAGTTTGAACTGAGGCATATGGTCGTGTTGGATTTGGATTTGTATGGGTGCGAGGTGGATTATATTGAGGTTGGGATTGTAGTATGGTTGTGTGTTATATATTGTAGCATAAGTAGGTGGGTGTGGGGAATGGGTATTTGGAGAGTAAGAGTTGTTTCCATGGTGTGGATTGGACTGGTAATAGGGAATGATTGCTGATACCTCTTCCTTTTTCTTCTTTCCCCTGCCTATTAAACCGGATTGGATTGCTTTGCTAGCTGCTTGCAATATGGCCATAGATTGCACCTTGCCAGACTTTATGGCTTCCTCTAAAACGTCTCCCATTTTAATAAGTTCAGGGAAATTCTGACCCATCATGCCCATCATTTTCTCGAAGTAGATCCCTTCCTAAGCCCTGATGAAGTACTTAATCAACTCACTGCAACTAACGGGGGTTGTGCTCTAGCGACCTCTGACCTCCACCGACGTGTATACTCTTGGAATAATTCTGACGGTTTCTTTTGCAAGTTTACCAGGGCAAACTTGTCATGGGTAATTGTTCATGAAATCTTCTGCCATATCCTTCCACTCCCTCCAGTTTCGGGGATCTTGGCGAGTGTACCAACTAAGCGCCTCCCCTGTCAAACTCCTTATGAACAACTTCATCCTCAACATCGCATTTCTTCCCACTCTAACTAGCTTATTGCAGTAGGCTCTCAAGTGTGTATGGGGATCACCTGTCCCGTCAAAAATATCAAACTTTGAAGGCTTGTACCCTATCGGCATGTCCATATCTTTGTGGATACGCAGATCCTCATAATCTAGACTTTCGCTCCCTCGAGTGACCTGAAGATTCTTCATTTGTTTTCTCAATGCTCGTAATTGTTCGGACACCGATTCTTCCTCCTCATACTTAGCTTCCCTTTCCATTTCAGCATATTTAATAACTTCATAAGGCATCCTGACCATGACAGGCGTTGTGAAGGTGGGTTTTGAAACAGCATATACGGGAGGAACATGTCTCTTATGTGCAGCGGTATATGGTGTGGGTATGTGCTGGTTTTGCCTATCGGTGAAGGTGACGCCATCACGAGGAGGGGTATGAACTGTATTGGTAGCAACTGGTGGGTTTTCGATGTTTGAACATAATCTGGTATGTAAGGGGTATGTATAAGAGGGTTTGGTGGGTTTGTAGCGGTTACTGGTGGTATAACCTGGTTGTTATAGACAAAAGTCGGGGTATTGTTTGCTTGGCGAGTAGTGAAATGAAAGTGGTCGGGAATTGAATCTAGAGAAGGAAAATGGGGGGGGGGGGGGTGGGGGGTGGGGGGAGGTTGTGGGAGCGTATCCCGTCCAGATGTGACAATTCCCGAATGTGTTTTACTTCCTCCCTCAACGATTCCATCTCTTGAGCCATCCTAGCTACATGTTCATCATTTTGTATATTGTCATTCTCTCCCGATTGCCACAGACTATCAGCTATTACCAGAGCATGTTCGGTCGGGTTATCATTCGATCTCAAGTTGTACGGTGGTTCTGCTAGTTTTAGGTCATCACAAACCAACTTTATTTTGTAGAATAATAGTAAAGTAATACAAAAAACAAAGAAAAGAAAATGAACAGAAGTCAGTTTCATCATTTATATGAGTAATAGGTCACACAGAGCAGTTAGTTCACGTATTCAGGCAAGCGCATTTTTCTAAAATTCGTGGGACCTCTCTTTGCCGGAGGTAGGCCTAAGTTGCAAGTTTTTGACAAACAATCAGATTTGACACATTCAGATCCGAAGCAAATTTTATTTTCATTGATATTGTTTGGATTGAGATAAGCGGGAACATAGGTTACATCATTCTTTCCACCATTTATAAGACTACATGGGATCAAACAAACTTGCCCTTAGGGAATGGAAAAGTTTAAGATAAAAGATACAAAGTGGGAAGAGGGGTGAAATCAACCAGTTTCTAATAACCATCCCTGGAGTCATTCCCCATCTCTTCTTCTTCTTCCAGTTCTTTCTCTGGATCTTCTTCAAATTCTTCTTAATCATCATTGAACTCGGGCTCTTCCTCTGGTTCTGTCTCAGACTCAATCTGTATACATTCAACTACTCTGTTATCATCCTCGGGAAGTGGCAACATGTGATCTATTGACCCCGGGACTACTTGGTAGAGCATGGAGGTAGTCACGAGGTAGTGTGGCATAATCTTATGATAGATTTTCAAAGCCATCACTACATCTTCCAGCCAGGCTATTCCTTCCCTGCTTGGTCGGGCTAGCTCATGTTCTTCATTGATCCAGACTTCATATTTCGGAGTGCACCACGAATTCTGACCCATTGGCATTGTGACAAGATCATTCTACTCTACCTGAAGCCTTCTTATCCTTGGTACCAGGATCTACCCATTGTATTCGTCATCATACAGTACCATCCTCATCCAAAGAGGTACATCCTGAACCAACCTGAACTGCCTGAGAACTCGTATGGGTGAGTATGGTTGGATGCCCTCGAATCCTATAGCTCAATAAAATACTTCTGGGGAGTATTTAGAATTGCCCTTTCACTCAGCCATGACAGCTTCCAGTTGATCCATTCTCTGCTTAAATTGGTCAGCATCTCTCTCCAATCTTCATGTCTGTGCGGGGATACCCAATGCCTCACTCTCTCACTGTGACTCTGAATCATGTTGCTAATGCCCACAAAGTAGTAAATTGTTACCTCTCGCTGAAAAAGTGCTACGTTACATACCTTGAAGAAATCGTACCCCGGGAACATGGGTACCAAGGTGGCTTGGAGGTTGCCCCGGAATGTAGCCAAAACCACAGGCAGCAAGTTGATATTGATTCGTCCTCTTCTTTGTGGAAAAACCAACAGTCCTAGCTGCGCCAAAGAGAAGGTTATGGGTCGGATACTTTCCCACATTTCCTGATCACACTGAAATTCTCCCAAGTACCACTCATAGCTTTTATGATGTCCGAACATGTCAAACCATTAGTCTAGGCTTACCCATCCATCTTTAATATTTCTCAAACCCCAACTGTTTGCCAGACCTAAAGCATCGAGAAACCTGTAGCCGGACATGGTGACCGCTAGTATCGACCTAATGGAAGCTCTGTGAAAGTGGTAACTTCTTCCAACATTGGCACCAACTCACAATCAGCAAACTTGAAAACTACTTTGGTTGTATCCCAAAACTCTATCACCAAGTGGGTAAGCACCTTGTCAGCCCAGATGTTTATTAAGGCAGTCAATGCTCCTAGGTGTGTCCTGATTTCATCTCTATTCTCTCGGTTGATGTTCTTCCACCGTTGATTTAGCTTGTGTGGTGATTGCATCACCATATTGATCTCGGGGTTATTCGAATTGATTTTCATTTCTGAAGAGGGTAGAGAAAAGCGGTTTGATAAGTGTATGCTTCGAATCTTAAGTGTCTTGTCATGATTAGTTCATCTTTTCACAAAGGTCATGTCGTTGGGTGCATGACCTGTTGACATTAGGGTGGCTTTTCTAATTGTGTGTCGATGTCAAGGACCGACCCACCAAGGGTTTATGCAATATGACCTATATTTACTAGACTAAAGTGTTTCCTAATTTTGCGTTGGACAGAATACTGCAAGAAGTTATGTCAGTTGACCTAACAAAGCCATTCTCTGAAACTAAAGAATTTTTAAAGAAGGTACGGAGGGGTGTAAAAGACAACCGTCGCGTGCCATTATATGTGATGGTGTACGGCCAAGACTCGATAGGAAACACTATGATGACAGTATGTATAAAGCGGTAACAGATAGTGGGATGTTAGTAAAATATATTGAAGCATGCAGATAAAGATATAATGAGCAAGTAAGGCAGGTAAGCATATAGTTGCAAATTAAACACAGTTAAAGCAGTGTACAAACAATCCTAAATTCCAAGTCTAGTCTAAGTCTGCTAAGGTCTGAACCTAAGTGTATAATCCCCAGCAGAGTCACCATGTTGTTGCATGATGGTAGGCTATAATTGCGTGTTTCAGTTGCTTATCGCACTCTAATTTGCTGCACTCTAAATGAGGTTGAGCATTAATCGCTAGTGCTTTGCACTAATTGTGTATTTTATGCCTTGTAGGAATGATCCTGAGCTATGTAGATTCTATGACATGAATTTAAGCTATTCTGGAGGTTTAAAGTTTGAGTAAATGCTCAAGGATTAAGTAAGGATCGTGTTCGGGGATCAACGGACAATCATGCACTTAATGAAAGAAACGGAGAATCGAGCAGGATGCCACCCAGGTGCACGAGCGCATACTGGGCGCGCACTGGGCGCGCAAGTGAGGCAGAATACCTTCCAAAGTGCGCAGACATATGCGCGACCATACTCCCAGGTGCGCGGCCACACACGTCTTATTCCGGAAAGAGTCCTATTTCACGTAGGAGAAGATATGTTCGTTTGGGCCCGACCCTACTTGGTATATATACATGGAAAAGGTGGCAGAAGAAAGAGAACAAGGATTTCATCATTCAATCCTCACCCAAGACAAGAGTTTGGATCGTTTATACTTTCCGTTAACTTAAACTTATTTGTGATGAATTACCCCATATCTATGGAGTAGTTATCTTTAGGGATTGATGGATTTGGTGTATTGATATTTGTTTGTGGATTATTAACTCTAGTTTGTATGTATTGAATCGTTTTGGGTGTTTTAATTATTGCATCTATTTTCACATGTTCATGTAATCGAAAGATGCATAATTTGTGATGTTTTTTCATTATCTTGTTGGTTGAATTTATTGATTCTTCTTAGTAATCGAGAGAGGATAGTTGAATTATTGTTTAGACCTAGTTAGCGGGATAATCGAAATAGGTTCTCCTAAAGACCAATTCACTACGAATTATTGCATATCTTCACCGAGCATAAATTGGTTCATATTGTCAGGTTGAGGCATAATCGAGAGAGGAGTTTCTACTCAACATTTTAACTAATAATTGAGTGAAATCGAGAGACTCACTTGAACCTTAGGAGTGACTTAGCTAGAGTTAAATCCAAAACAAGTATCTTGCACATATCCAATCAACCCCTATTTTCTCCCATTGATATCTTCCTTACTCATTGTTGCGATTTTCATTAGTCAATAGTTTAGATTTTTAGTTAATTTCACTTTTAATCACACAAATGTAATTGTCGATCATCTTGGATAGCAATTAAACTAGAAACTACGAAAATACTGTTTAAATCTAATCCCTGTGGATACTATATTTTTCTATACTATATTTGACTAGCAAGCATATTTAAGTGTCTGTTTTACGCTCGTTAATTTTGGCGTCGTTACCGGGGATTGGCAATTAATAGTGTTTGAAATATTTTGTGGTGCTAATTCAGGAATTTTTTCTTTTTATTTTATTTTTCTCTTTTTACATTTGGTTTTACTTGATTGTGCGTCAGCTACAAGTTAGATTGGTGCATGACTCGATCCTCTGTGAAGGAAGTGCCCCCATACGAACCAAAAATCGAGAAACAACTGCGATTGTTGAGGAAGGAAAGAAATCTCCTCGAGAATATAGAGAAGGTTGGGCAATCCTCAACCAAGGAAGTTATGGCGGGAGATGAAGATAATGTTGATTTGGCTACAAGAGAGGCAGCCCAACAAAGAGAAAAAGCTGTACGAGATGCTGAGGAGATAGCTCCTCGAAATGCACAACTTGTCTATGAAGATAAGAGGGCTCGGAGAATTGCCCAGAATCTACCTTTGGGTGCAGACCAATTCAGAAATTTAGCTCCCGGTGTTGGGCGACCACTAGATGATTATGCTAGACTGGTCTGCAATCAAGGCTTATGAAGTGTGAGACCACCTCCAGTAACAACTAACAATTTTGAGTTAAAGTAGGGGTTGTTTCAAACCCTTCAAAAACATATGTGTCTTCAGAGGAAAGATGAACGAAGACCCAAACAGTCATCTAATGGACTTCGAAGAGATTATGAACATCTTTCAATACAACGGTGTGTCATAATATGCAGTTTACTTAAGGGCATTCCCCTTCACACTCAAAGACGATGCAAAGCACTGGCTTTGAAGCTTGCCTAATGGATTGATTAGAACATGGGATGAAATGACCAGAAAATTTCTTGAGAAATATTTCTCCTCAGCTAAGACAAACAAGTTTAGAAGAGAAACCCATAACTTCTTCCAGAACGGGACTGAAAGTGTATTTGAAGCTTGGGAGAGGTTTAAGGGGATAGTGCGAAAGTGTCAACATAGCGGAATTGAAATCTTGATGCAACTCCGGGAATTTTGGGATGGATTGACACCCGTCGCTCGCAGAACATTGAGCAATTCAGCTGGAGGCCCATTGATGAAAAGGACTCCAGAGGAGTTAGTCACAATTCTAGATGAGTTATCTGAGGATGCAAATCAGTGGCCCTATGAAATTGCTAAAAGAAGAAGATCAACTGGTGTTCACCAAGTTGACGCTAACACATCTATGTATGTGCAACTTGAGTCCATGGCCAAGGAAATAAGGAAGCTGACCTTATCCTCAATACACTGTGAGCCTCATGCAATGTGTGATATATGTGGAAGAGGGCACCCTACTCATGAGTGTCAAGCTTCAATCGGGGAAGTTAATTTTGTCGTGAATTATAATTTCAATGCAATATGTCAGAAGCACCCCGATTTTTTATGGAGTTCACCTGGGGGTACTGCAAATGCATGGGAAAAAACAATCCTAGATTTAAAGGACAAGGAGCTCCTGGTTTTGTGACTCAGCCGAGGCCGCAGTTCCAGCCTCAACATTCCACTCAGCCTTGGCTAGAAGATCTAATGAAGTCTTTCATTGTCAAGACAGATGAGAGATTAGATGCTCATGGTTCAGCTATCAAAGAACTTGGCATGATTTGCAAAACTTGGAGAAGCAAGTGGGACAAATTCCAACTGTATTGTCTGAGATAATCCCATGTACTCTACCAGTTGACATAAAGATAAATCCTAAGGAAACGGTGAATGTTGTGACCTTGAGAAGCGAGAAAGTGTTGAAAGATCCCACCCTTGTCCAACAAGAGAGTGCACCTGAAAAAGAAGTTGAAGAGCAGTTGGAAAATGAAGTTGATAAAAAGACGAAAGGCAAGGAGGGAGCTGACAAAACAAAGAAGGATGACACTTCGAGAAAGGAAGATCCGAATGAGAGTGAGCATATTTCTGCTCTACCTTTCCCCCAAAGGTTGTATAGAGAAAAGCTGGACAAGCAATTTGAGAGATTTCTAGATATGCTGAGACATGTTAATATAAATTTTCCATTCACATAAGTTCTCTCACAAATGTCAGCTTATGCCAAATTCTTGAAGGATATCCTTACAAAGAAGAGGAAGATAGAAGAGACCTCAGTGGTTAAGCTCACAGAGCATTGCAACGCAATCTTGTAAAACAAACTCCCACAAAGTGTGGAGATCCAGGGAGTTTTACTATACCTTGCTCGTTAGGCACTCTTAATTTTGATAAGTCTTTATGTGATTTTGGTGCCTCAATTAATTTAATGCCTTTGTCTATTTACATGAAATTGGAGAATGAGCTTGGGGAGATAAGGTCTGCACCAATATCTTTGTAGCTGGTAGACCAAACAACTATAATACCCGAGGGATAGTGGAAGATGTCTTAGTTCTGGTAGATAAGTTTGTATTTCCTTTAGATTTCATAGTGGTGAAGATGGAGGAGAATAAAGAGGTCCCCATTATCTTAGGAAGACCATTCTTAGCGACGGGCAGATCAATATTAGACATACATGATAGAAAATTCATACTTAGAGTGGGTGAAGAGACAGTGACTTTCGAGATGAATGTAGAGACCAGGGTGAAAAAAGAGAAGCCAGCTGCAAGTGTTGAGTGGAAGGTGAAGAGATTAAAGGAAGGATGCAGTTAGTGAACAAGATAAATGTGGGGTATACCCCAAGAAGGCTGAGAAGATGTTGTCTGCATGGATGTGTGCACTAGTTTGGGCGAGAAGAATGGAGCCCAACTTTGATTCAAACCCCGACTAGAGATTCAGGGAAGTGTCCTCTACCTTATACTTTTTAATTGCATGTCATGGGGACATGCCACAACTTAAAATGCGGTGTGTGGGATATTGGTATGTTGTATGTATATTAGTTTTA
This sequence comes from Nicotiana tabacum, assembly GCF_000715075.1. NCBI lineage: Eukaryota > Viridiplantae > Streptophyta > Magnoliopsida > Solanales > Solanaceae > Nicotiana > Nicotiana tabacum. The sequence goes on along the minus strand of NC_134088.1, from coordinate 72,721,447 downwards.
GTTTGTTTTTGCATTTTATTAGTTAGAAGAAAAACAATTCGATATGTTGTATCCTACCCGTCCCGCAGCTTACATTACAACCAATTAAAGTCCTACTTGATCCTTGATTGAATGAACTCAATTAGTGGAGTAGTACACTACGGGCAAGCCTATGGTTTATCTTTTGTGGCATATGAATGTTGTTTCTGAGAAGGAGCGAATTCTTTCTATTTGAAGTTCCTAATTGTTCTTAAATTTGATTGTGTGTAGAACTACTCCCTTTTGTTGTGAGGGCACGTGATTCATGAACGAAAGGTAATGTTTTTGACCTCTATGTTAGAGTAAGTGAGCGAGTTATAAATAATGCGTGGTGCTTTTGAGTCAAATCTCGAGGCGAGGATGTTACGTAAGAGTGTTTAGTCTATTTTAAATATTCTTGGTATGATGAGTTATGAGAATTGTTTTAAAAGGTTGTGTCATTATAAAGTGTAGTTTGATTGCTCGAGGACGGGTAATGGTTTAAGTGTGGGGCATTGATGGTAGGCTATAATTGCGTGTTTTATTTGCTTATCGCACTCTAATTTACTGCACTTCAATTGAGGTTGAGCATTAAATGCTAGTGTTTTGTACTAATTGTGTATTTTATGCCTTGTAGGAGTGATTTCGAGCTATGTAGATGTTATGGCATGAATTCAAGATATTATGGAGCTTTGAAGTCTCAGTAAATGCTCAAGGATTAAGTTGGGATCGAGTTCGGGGATCAACGGACAATCATGCACTTAACGAAAGAAACGGCGAATCGAGCAGAACGCCACCCAAGTGCGTGAGCGCGCACTGGGCGTGCAAGTGAGGCAGAATACCATCCCAAGTGCGCGGCCATATGTGCGAGAACACTCCCAGGTGTGCAGCCGCGCATGTCCTATTCTATAAAGAGTCCTATTTCGCGTAGGAGAAGGTGTGTTGTTTAGGCCCGACCCTACTTGGTATATATACATGGAAAAATTGTATTTTTGGGACTTTTTGACACATCTAAGACCTAAAGAGGCTAAGAAGAAATGGGATAAGCAAGAGCACAAGGATTTTATCATTCAATCCTCACTCAAGACAAGAGTTTGGATCGTTTATGATTTCCTTTAACTTAAACTTATTTGTGATGAATTACTCCATATCTATGGAGTAGTTCTCTTTAGGGATTGATGGATTTGGTGTATTGATATTTGTTTGTGGATTATTAACTCTAGTTTGTATGTATTGACTCATTTTGGGTGTTTCAATTGTTGCATCTATTTTCACATGTTCATGTAATCGAAAGAGACATAACTTGTGATGTTTTTGAATTATCTTGTTGGTTGAATTTATTGATTCTTCTTAGTAATCGAAAGAGGCTAGTTGAATTATTATTTAGACCTAGTTAGTAGGATAATCGAAATAGGTTCTCCTAACGACCAATACACTACGAATTCTTGCATATCTTCATCGAGCATAAATTGGTTAATATTGTGAGGTTGAGACTTAATCGATAGAGGAATTCTACTCAACGTTTGAACTAATAATTGAGTGAAATCGAAAAACTCACTTGAACCTTAGGAGTGAATTAGCTAAAGTTAAATCCCAGACAAGTATCTTGTACCTATCCAATCAACACATATTTACTCCCATTGATATTTTCCTTACTCATTGATGCGATTGTGATTAGTCAATAGTTTAGATTTTTAGTTAATTTCACTTTTAATCACACAAATCTAATTGTCGATCATTTTGGATAGCAATTAAACTAGAAGCTACGAAAACACTATTTAAATCCAATCCCTGTGGATACGATATTTTTCTATACTATATTCGACTAGCGAGTATATTTAAGTGTGTGTTTTGCGCTCATCAATTTTGGCGTCGTTGCCGGGGATTGGCAATTAATAGTGTTTGAAATAGTTTGTGGTGCGAATTCAGGAATTATTTCTTTTTATTTTATTTTTCTCTTTTTACATTTGGTTTTACTTGATTGTGCGCATGCTACAGGTTATATTGGTGCATGACTCGATCCTCTATGAAGGAAGTGCCCCCATACGAACCAAAAAACAAATAACAACTACGACTGTTGAGGAAGGAAAGAAATCTCTCTGAGAATACAGAGAAGGTTGGGCAATCCTCAACCAAGGAAGTTATGGCGGGAGATGAGGATAATGTTGATTTGGCTGCAAAAGAGGCAGCCCAACAAAGAGAAAACGCTGCACGAAATGTTGAGGAGACAGCTCTTCGAAATGCACAACTTGTCTATGAAGAGGAAAGGGCTCGGAGAATTGCTCAGAATCTACCTTTCTGTGCATACCAATTCTAAAATTTAGCTCCCGCTGCAGGGCGAACACTAGGTGATTATGCTAGACCGGTCTGCAATCAAGGCTTATGAAGTGTGAGACCACCTACAGTTACTCCATAGGACTTAGACTAGCTTTAAAGAATTAGTTATCTATACTCTGCTTAATTAGTGCTTAAAAGTATAGCTTGTTATATATCTAGTTTAAAGTCTATTACTTGAAAACATAATATATTTAATTTTGAAAAGAGGGTATAGATTTATAAAAGCCTTTAAGAAAATGTTTAGATCTATATGATTGAAAGAGTTTTTTAGAGGTATATATATATATATATATATATATATATATATATATATATATATATATATATATATATATAAAATGTTTGTATTTGCAAAACCTTGCAAGATGTGGCTAAGTTTTAAAACCCCTTATCTTTTAAAAGGATGTGGCTATTTATATAACTCTAATAAAGTAAAGGTGTTTAAAGACGCAGGCCTTGGGTATACCCTGATTCTCAAAAACTACGTTTTAATTTGAAGAAACCGTCTAAAAACATCGGCTTTGCAATAGCACTTGTTCGATTTTCTTTGTAGGAAAGCTCAATTTTAGAAGACCAGTTTCAGATTCCGTTTCTTCTGGTTTTTGAAAAGAGAAGATTGTAAACCTTCGATAAGGCTTTTTAGTTTCAAAAGGCTTCATGAAAATCATTAATAAAGGTTAGGAGATGAATAATATAAGCGATTATCGAACTAGAATTATCTACAACTAAGTCTTAATGCTTCTTTTAATCCTATGTTCTTTTGGGCTTGCCTAGATTGTTAACATAATTCAAAGATATAAGCAAAGAATTCAATCAAATATTATAAGTATTATATACATGTGAAAAACAACTGGTAAATTCAATAAAATCAATAGAGGAAAGGAATGGATTCTGGGTCTGGGCCTGTGACTGAAAGAGGGTAAGCCCAGCAGGTAGTGAATAGCAGAGGTGAAAACCAGTAATTGATTTTACCTGAGTGGAGTGCAGACCGTTGGTGGCAACGACCCATCAGACAAAGCCCAAAAACCTAGAGGTCACTGCGTTTGACCTCTAGGTACATAATATTCATAATGAAGTTCCAAAGACGCTACTCATATGCTTTGATTTGAAACAACAACAAAGATCTCAGCCGATTTGAGATTTCATTTTTTTGGTCTGTGATTACATATTGGGCATTTGAATTTAAATAGTGAAAACGAAAAGAACACAACAAGATTTGAAGTACAAGGACAAGACGGATAGCCATGCATGCCATGGATTTGAAAGATCACAAGTGATTTGAGGTTTCATTTTTGGGGTTAGGGTTTTCGAATATAGAGATTCTGTATCTCAATGTTGAAAAAGGAAAGAAGACAACAGGATTCGTTGATAGGGAAGTAATAAGAATGATTTGGGGTCGGGATTTGTGGCCTTGCACAAATTTGTGCAAGGCCTTTGACCGATATGGTCATGGCGTTTGAGAGAAATGAGAGAGGAAACGAAAAGGAGGAGGCGGAGTCATAGCTTAAATGATTTAGGATTAGGGAATTAGGGTAGTCCGTCTCTAGGTATCAAAACGGGGAAGAAATTTGTGCCGTTGGATCATTAGATAAACTGTCCAAATATATCAGGGGATAAAACATTTTAATGAAAAAAACGGGAACTGTTGGATCTGTGTGGTCCAACAATGGTAATATCTAGTAGGAGGCTTAAAATTAAAGGAAAAATAGAGATAAACGTGGACCGTTGATGGCTTGGATCGACTGCTCAGATGGCTTGTGTTTGTTGTGTGAGTGATAGAGACGGGTGACGTGGCGCACCGCTATTGGCTCACAAGAAGTGGCATGGGTTGCCAACATGGATAGGTGAGGTTGTTTGGACTCGGTCAGATGAGGGATTGGGCCTGGTTATTGGGCCGTTTTTGATTTACATGGTAGCCACTTTATGCTTAATGAGGAGATTGCAATGGTAGCATTTTAGTTTATTAACCTTTTTGAAATTAATTTAAATAAACTTAATTATTTTCAATAAAATATAGTAAAAATTATAATTATCAAATATACTACTAATTATTGCAATTAATTATTTATAAAAATACTTTCTCTTCTAAATTATGACACTAATTTCGAATTATTAAAATAGTAAACTAGTTAACTAGAAATTACGGAATAATGTACTAAATTAATTATAAAACTTATGTAATGTATATAAAGGTTATTTTAATAATCTTAAAATAGTAAGTATGATATATTTCGTAATTATAATAATAAATTAGTAATTTCAACACCATTAATACTTAATTCTTTTGTAAAAATAAGTATTATTGATTAAAAACCATTTTCAAAATATTTATTGAAAATCATTAAGTATAAATTAATTGATTTTAAAAGGAACGGTCAAAATTGGTAGTCAACAACTACCTCTCTTTGACCGGAGATGATGAAAGAGTTTTCGGGCAAAGAAACCGAACCAATGCCAATTTTGTCCCGACCTCAAGCATACATTGCAGAAATGGCATATGAGTGTAAGGGAGATTACTAGTTGTAGAATTAGGAGTTAAGGAAGTATCCGAGAGGATTTTGAGAACAAACTCGGCCTGATGAACCCCTTCGTGAGCAACTCCTTAAGTTGTTCCTTCAACTCCTTTGGATCCATGCGGTACGGTGGAATAGAGATAGGCTTGGTGCCTGGCAGCAAATTAATACTGAAATCAATATCACAATGTGGTGGAATGCCTGGCAGATCAGAAAGAAACACATCGGAGAATTCCTGCACCACGGGCATTGAATCAATTGTGGGAGGCTCTGCAGCAGTATCCCGAACATAAGCCAGATAGGCCAAACAACCCTTCTCGACCTTATATCGAGCATTCAAGAAAAATATAACCCGGCTAGATGCACTGATAGATGAACCCTTCCACTCCAACATAGGCAACTCTGGCATCGCCAAGGTAACAGTCTTGGCATGGTAATCTAGAACGGCATGGTATGGAGACAACCAGTCCATGCCCACGATGATCTCAAAGTCTGTCATATCAAGCAAAAAAAGATCCACTCTAGTCTCACAGCCACAAAAAGTCACAACATAGGACCGGTAAACCCGATGAACCCTTCCACTCCAACATAGGCAACTCTAGCATCGCCAAGGTAACAGTCTTGGCATGGCAATCTAGAACGGCATGGTACGGAGACAACCAGTCCATGCCCAGGATGATCTCAAAGTCTATCATATCAAGCAACAAAATATCCACTCTAGTGTCACAGCCACAGAAAGTCACAACACAGGACCGGTAAACCCAATCCACAATAACGAAATCATCAACTAGCGTGGAAACATAAATAGGAGCACCCAAGGACTTACGAGAGACATCCAGATAATGAGGAAATAAAGAAGACACATATGAATATGTAGACCCTGGATCAAATAGTACCCAAACATCCCTACCACAGACATAAATAATACCATGTATCATGGAATCTAAGGCCACTGCATCTGGTCTGGCCGGAAAGGCATAGAACCTAGCTAGAGCGCCACCTAGCTGGCCTCTGCCTCTAGGGTGTCCCCTACCCACCTTCCCTCCGCCTCTAGCCGGCCATACGGGCGGTGTGGCAGTTGGTCCGATGATCGAGGGCTGATGGACCTACTGTAATCTCCTCACATGACCCAGCTCCCCGCGCTCATAGCAACCTCTCGGTGCGGAGGATGACTGATCCTGGGCCTGACCCTGGGGACCTGAATACCCATTGGAATAACTCTAAATAGCCGGTGCACTGTATGAGCTCTCTAGAATGGTGTTGAAATAAGGCTGCATTGGAGCACCCCGCAAAGGTGGTGGTGCTGAATACGTGGGCCTGCTAGACTGGCCCCTCACAAACTAACCTCTGTCCTAGATGAGGCACTACTTAATCCTCCTGAATATCGAGGCCTCTTGTCCTTCGGTGCATGCTCTTGGCCCTAATGACAGATACCATCGATCCTTTAAGCTATCTCCACAACCTGCTCGTAAAAAGTCCACATCATCACCTCTCAGGCCATAGTAACCTGGATGCCATAATCCAAGCTCGCAATAAACCTCCACACTCTCTCTACATCTGTGGGGAGTATCATAAGTGTATGGCGAGACAACTTAGAGACTCACCTCATAACCGAACACCGACATATGACCCTGCTGGAGCCGCTCGAACTGACCCCGCAACTCTTCTCTCTGAGTGGGTGGAATATATCTCTCCAAAAAGAGACACGTGAACTGGTCCCAAGTAAAGGGAGGTGAACCTACTGGCCTGCTACAGAGGTAATACTACCACCATCTACGGGCCTTGCCCTCCAACTGAAATACGGTGAAGTGCACCCCGTTCGACTCCAATACTCCCATATTTTGCAGCCTGTCTCTACAACGATCAATAAAGTCATGTGGGTCCTCATGTCGCTCACCTCTATAGACAAGAGAATGTATCCTGGTCCATCTGTCGAACCGCTTTTGCTTCTCAATGGTTATGGCTGGGCTGGGCTCTAATGTAGCCAATGCAACTAGCTGAGCCCATCTCGCAGGTAGTATAGCTGGGGTCTGATATATGGCAGCAGCATGCCCTGGAGACTGAGCAGTAGGGGTTTGTGCTCCCCCTCATGCCTAAGATGTGGCTGGGTCTGCTAGAAATAAACCAGCTTGTGTCATAGAATCCATGAACCATAGCATACAACCCATGACCTCCTAAAATCCCGACGCAGTTGTGAAATCTGTCGGGGCTGGCTCAGCTGCAGGTGCCTCATCCTACTCCTCAATGACAGGATTCTCCACTGGATCCGCTGGTGGTACAACGGGAGCAACTGTACGAGGACGTCGTCCTCTAACAAGAGCTGGAGTCCTCCCTCGGCCTCTAGCCACAAAGGGAGCAGAGTGTAACGACCCGTCTGGTCATTTTGAAGATATGCATTTTGCTCGGTGTTTTGAGGGCTCGATTATCTCTGCATTATGTATTATGACTTGCGTAAATCGTCAGTGCTGGTTGTCAAGTTATCCGGAATCGATTTGGAAGAATGAACTTCAAGATTTAAGCTCTAAGTTGGAAGAGCTGACCAAGTTTGAATTTTTTAGCATTTTACCTCAGAATGGAGTTACATCAGTTCCGTTAGCTCCATTGGGTGATGTTGGACTTAGGAGCGTGTCTGGATTGTAATTTAGAGGTCCGTAGTCGAAGCAGTCTTGAATTGGCGAAAGTTGGAGTTTTGAGAAGTTTGACCGGGAGTGAACTTTTTGATATCGGGGTTGGATTCCGATTCCGAAAGTTGGAATAGGTCCATAATGGCAAATTTGACTTCTGTGCAAAATTTGAGGTTAAACGGAGGTAATTTGAGGGGTTTCGGCATTAGTTGTAGAAGTTAAAGTTTCAAAGTTCATTGATTTTGACTTGAGGTGTGATTCATCGTTTAGAGGTTGTTATGTGTGATTTGAAGCTATGAGTAGGTAGGTTCGTTCGTCAAATGGATCTTGTCTGCAAAATTTGGCGCCATTCAGAGTTGATTTGATATGGTTCGGACGCTCGGTTATGATTCTAGAAGTTCTTGAAGTTTAGTTTACCTTCATGCATGTTGGGGTCCGATTCATGGTTTTAGAAGTTATTTTGATAATTTGAGAGCGCGAGAAAGTTCGTGTTGTGTTTCTAGACCTGGGTAAATGATTGGTTTGGAGCCCCAAGGGCTCGGGTGAGTTTCGGATTGATTCTTCATAAAGTTTGATAGTTGGTACTGGTATCATCGCATTTGCGATGTATTGGTCGCAAATGCGATGGCCGCAATTGCGAAGCAGCCATCGCATTTGCAAAGTCTGGGCTGCTGGGTAAGATTCACATTTGTGAAGAACCCTGCCGTATTTGCGAGATTTCTGTCTTCGCATTTGAGAAGTATATGGTCGCAATTGCGACCTAAGCAGGAGGCCCTCCAGTTCGCATTTGCGATACATTGTTCGCATTTGCGAGGGTCGCATTTGCGAACCCCCTATTGCAAATGCGATATCTGCAACCTGTTAAGTGCTGAGAACTCCGAGACTTAGCTTTATTTGGGTATATTATGAACCCTAGGTCTGAGAAGAGGCGATTTTGTGAAGGGATTTTCATACCAAATCATTGGGTAAGTACCTTTAATCATTTCCCAACTACATTTCATGACTATATATATGATTTAACATCAAATTCATGAGAATCTAAAGGGAGATTTGGGGAAAATTGTAAAATCTTTCAAAAATGCAAAATGATGATTTGAAGGACAAATTGGTATCGGAACTTGATAATTTTAGTATGGTTGAATTCGTACCGGAATGGGTGTTCGGGTTTTGTGAAATTTGTCAGGTTTCGAGGTGCGGGCCCAGGGGTCGATTTTTAGACTTTGTTAAATATTGAGGCTTTATGATCCGGAATAGTCTCTTATGTGTTTTATTTGTGCTTTGAATTTATTTTGATTAGATTTGAGCCGCCCGGAGGTCATTTCACCCGAGAAGCTCATTTTTGAGTATCGGTTTGTCTTCTTTGAGGTAAGCGTTTTGCCTAACTTTGTTGAGGGAATATTTCCTCCTAATTGTCATTATTTGCTACATGCGGGGGTGATACATATATGAGGTAACGAGCATATATGCATGTGCCATGATTAACCATGCTCGGGGGTAAATTATGTTATAAATTGTGTCTTGTAGAATCACGTGACCTTCCTGCTTCACGCTTACTTGACTCTTAGTTACTAAGAACAGAGTATTAAGTGTTAGAAACAAAAACTTAGCTTATTATAACTTGATCAAATTTAATGAAATTCTGAGAATACATTGATGTGTCTAATTCGGTCATTTATATGCTTAGTTATTAATACATTGCTACAGCCGATCTCCTTGAGATACTAGATTCTATACTTGTGTTGTGGATCATTTGTGAGATTGTGGAAGTATTTGAATAATACGGTTCTTAAGGGTTTATTGAATCATTGTTGGCTCGAAAAGTTGTGATTGGGATTTGTTTGGAACATCCGTTAAAATACTCTCCTTGATGTTATTTATGCTTCCTGCAATGTTTATCATTGATATACATATGCTTGGTAAGGAGTGTAAAGCACGAAGGGTGATGTCGTGCCATTGTTTATACATTATCATGTGAGGGAGAGTGTAAAGCACGAAGGGTGATGCCGTGCCATATTATTGAGAGTAAAAGCACGAAGGGTGATGACGTGCCATATTATTGAAAGTAAAAGCACGAAGGATGATGTCGTGCCATATCATTATGAGTAAAAGCACGAAGGGTGATTTCGTGTCATTGTATTTATATTATTACGCTTTCATGTTATGGTGAGTTCATGGCACGAAGGGTGTTTCCGTGCAAGTGAGGACGAGAGACATGCATTATGTTGTGATATCTCTTTCTTGCAGATAACTTTATGTCTTTACTGGAGTTATTGTTATCGTGTTCATGGTTCTTATGTGATATGTCGTTACTGTTCTCTCTTATCCTCGATCGCCTTTGTTGTCGTGTTACCATGCCTTCTATTTTCTTAAACTTGCTAATATCATGCCTACTTCCTGCTGTTATGATTTCATCTATGTCATCTGTTTTGTTGCACTTAAGTGTAGGTCTTCTTCCATACTAGTCGTTCATGTCCCTATTTGCGAACTTATAAAGATCATGTGCCCGCTTCCTTATTTGTCATATTTGTCTTCATGCCTTCACCTTGCTAGTTAGTCGAAGTTACATTCTTTTTCCTAATCGTTGTCATTACCTCTATGCTTTCTGTTCAGTCTGTTATTGATGTTCTCATGTACATTCTCGTTCTCCGTAGCTATTTGCGTATTTCCCACTGTCATTTCTGTTATCAGCATTTCTGTCATTTGGTTGGTACTATTTTACGCATAATTGGTGAGGATGAGATAAATGCACGAAGGGTATTACCGTGCCGTTGGATTTGATGTCTTGAGTATATTTCTCACATTATGAAAGTTTTGAGGTGATTGTTGTGATTTATTGGCTTTTGCTCTAAGGAAAGGATTGGGTGAGATATTGATACCTGTTGAATTGTGTTTTCTTCTAGTACTTTGTTATGGCTTTGTATATTCGTTTAGTGTGCTGTATTTTGTTGTACTGTAGTATAGTTCTATTGTTAGTTTACATTACAGGTTTTATCAGTGTGCATCTTTTAACCATAGCATCGTCACTACTTCGACGAGGTTAGACAAGATACTTACTCAGTACATGGGGTCGGTTGTACTGATACTGCACTTTTGCACATTGCGTACAGATTTTTGGAGCGGAGCTGCCGGTGATATCAGGAGCTGACCCTGAAGAGGTTCGTGTATTCTAGATAAAAGTTGCCACTTGTCCTTGGTAGCTTTAGATTTTGATAATCTGTTTATGTAGTTTTCAAACGGATCGTGTAATTATTGTATCAATTTTCTTTTTTTTTTGTAAATCCTAAATCTTAGAAGCTCATGATTTGTACTACCAGTTCTTGGGCAAATTTGTAAATGTTTAGATAATTCTTTTGTATTTTCCTAAAACCTCTTTTGTACTGTATTTTCTGTTAATTGGCTTACCTAGCGGATCGAGTTAGGTTCCATCACGACTTGTGATTTTTGGGTCGTGACACAAATCCTCTACCGCCGGGTACATCTTCTGCGCGCGTTGTCACCATCTGTGAGAGAATAAGAGAACGACTCTTAGCACAACATTATCTTCACGATATGAGATGAAGAAAGAGAAGTTTCCTAACACTCTATAGCCTCTCGAAGATAAGTACGGATGTCTCCGCACCACTCCGCAAGACTCTATTAGGCATGCTCATGACTTATGAGACCTATATGAACCTAGTGCTCTAATACCAAACTGTCACGATCCAACTCTCACTATAGGCCGTGATGGCGCCCAATGTCGCTGTTAGGCAAGCCAACAGTGAACTATCCACTCAATTACTCATTTTATTTATTTTAAAGTCATGAATTTTATTTAATAAGAAAACTAATAGTAAATGACCATAGTAATATAAAGCATAAAATAAAACATAAGAGTGAAGTAGTGAAATTTAATAAACAAAAAAACCCATAAATATCTACTAGCAGTTCCCAAAATCCGATGTCAAATGTGCATGAGCAATCTAGTAGAATATACAAAACCTCCTACAACTACTGTGTGAAGTAAGATAGACAAAAAAGTAAATACAAGAAGGAGGAGGCTCTGGTACTGCAGAACGGAGCATAGGAAGCAGCTGGCCATTAGGCCTCCGGGTAACGGGGTTGCACGCCTGACTGGCCACAAGATGTAGATGCCTCAGATCCTGCACGATTAGGGCAGAAGAGTAGCGTGAGCACGTAAATAAAGTATCTAGTCTAACCTTGAAGAAGTAGTGACGAGGGGTCAACATTGACACTTACTAGAGGTCAACAAATAAAGTGCAGGAATTATAAATAGGCATGAAATACAACAGTCACAATGGAAAAAGATACGATAAATAATGATTCTTTAACATAATATCAATTTAAAACCTCCAAGTATCACATGCCAATTTTAACACGTAAGAGCCACCAATTAATTATCAAGTCTCAAGTCAAGAAAGAGATATCAAGTATAATTCGACTTTTAGAAATATCATGCACGATTTATGCTGAGGTCGTACGGCTCGATCCAGAATAGTGTGTACACTGCCGAGGGTCGATCCGCACGAACCGTAGATGCATCTAATATACAGTCGAGGTGTTGTGCCTGATCCACAGGAATAGAGAAACTCCACAAACTCCAATCAACGACTACTATATAGGAATAATACTCAAAGAAGGCATAATTTCCACTAACAATTAAGTATTCCGCCAAAAACTCATGGTAATGAAGCTCGGTCTCATAAAATCCCTTATCCAATTTCAATTATAAATTCGCTTAGATAAACTAACAAGTTGGGTTCAAATAATACAAATATTGTACGGTAAAGTCCTAAATCTACCCGAACATAAGTATGATTTTAGCTATGTACGGACTCTCGTCACATCGTGCGTACATAACGCCCACAATTATTAGAAAATAATAATTTAAAATACCTATGAGGATAATTCCCTCTTACAAGGTTAGGCAAGAGACTTACCTCATTTCCAAGTCCTCTTCTCGGTCCACTAATCATACTAATAGCCTTAAATCGGTGCCTAGCAATCTGAAACTAGTCAAAGGTCGTACAAACTAATCAATATATGCTCAAAAGTTCATAATTTAACTATTATAGTAATTACCCAACCCAATTTGGAAAACTCCTAAAAATTACCCTCGGGCCCACTTGCCCGGATTTCAAAAATCTTTTTCGATAAATGTTACCCATAACCTTATGAACTCAAATGTATAGTTTCTACTCAATTCCATAATCATTTTTGTGGTCTAAACCATTTTTACCAAAATCTACGATTTTCAACAAAAATCACAATATTCCACAATTTACATGTTAACGTTTACCCATAATCTATATATTAAACTCACATTATGTAGAAATTACTTACCTCAAGATGTTAGGTGAATAACCCTCTCCAAGAGCTCTAAAATCGGCCAAGAGTTGAGAGAAATGAACAAAATGTGCCTAAGTCCCGTTTAATCAAGTTTCTGCCCAGTGAATCCTTCTTCGCGATCGCGACAATTCCCTCATGATCGCGAAGTCAAAATAATAGCCATTGCTCTGAAAAATGCACATCGTGAATGCGAAGGCTTGACTGACCTACCCTACGCGAACGTGTGAGCCTCTTCGCAAACGCGAAGACCAACAGCCTAACCCCCTCACCATCTTGCCTTACCCTACGCAAACGTGATGACCAGTGGCCTAGAGTATCGCGATCGCGAGCTCCTTATCGCTAACGTGAAGAATGAAATTTCCCCCAGCCCAATTTTTTCATCGCGAACGCGAGGCCTTCTCCGCGTTCGTGAAGAAGGAAACAAGAACAACAACTTGCATAAATTTGAACTTAGCTTCGGGTGGTCCGAAACTTACCCGAGCCACCTGGGGCCCCGTCCAACTGCACCAACAAGTCTATAAACATAAACTGCTCAAACTCTCAGAACAAATAAAACAACATGAAAACTAAGAATCGTACTCCAAAACCAAATTAATCAGCTTATGAACTTCAAACTTCTTCAACTAGCCTCGAACGCGTCGAATTATACTTAGACAACTCGAATGCGATTTTGCGTACAAATCATAAATCATCATACATACCTATTCACAAGCTCGAAATCCCAAACGGACATCGATAACACTAAAGTCTACTTCAAACCAAATTTAATGAACTTGAAAACCTTCAACGCGCCAACTCTCAACATTAAGAGCTGAAACACTCTCGGATCACCCGAAACTCAATCCAAACACACGCCCAAGCCCAAAATCATCATACAAACCTATTAGAAACATCAAATGTAGGTTCCGAGGTTGTTTACTCAAAATGGTTACTCAAGTAAAACGTGGCCATCTTAGGCCACTATTAAGGGATTAAGTATTTCGATTTTAACCCGAACCCTTCCAAAACCAAACCAACAATCCCCACAAGTCATAAAATAGTAAAAGCACATATAGGGAGTATTAATTAAGGGAACGGGGATCTAGAAAGTAAAACAACAGATAGGGTCATTACAAAATTCCCCTCCAAGAAGCTCCAATTTCGGCCAAGAGAAGTGAGAAATAAAGAAAATACGCCTAAGTCCCATGTTTTAAAATGTTACTACCAAGGTATTCCTTCTTTGTGATCACGGAAGTCCCCTCACAATGCCAATGCCCCAGGAATCCCATTTACGAACGTGGCCAGGACCTCGCGATCGCAAAGTCTAGCTCGGCCAACGCTTCGCGAATGCGAAGGGCAATGACATGCTGACCCCTAGACCCAGTTCCTTCTACATGAACACGGGACTTCCATCGCGAACGCGACCTCACAATCGCGAACGCGAAGCACACAAATGCCTCTGCACCAAATCTTTCATCTCGAACGCGAGAGACTCTCCGTGTTTGCGAAAAAGGAAACCAGTACATTTTGGACATAACTCTGGGTGGTCCAAAATACACCCGAGCCACCCGGGACCCCGTCCAAATACACCAACAAATTTATAAACAAACTCAGGACCTGCTCGAAGCCTCGGAACACATAAACCAACATCAAAATCAAGAATCACACCTCAAAACCAAATTAACCAACCTTTGAAATTCAAACATCTTCAACTAGTTTCGAACGTGACGAATCATACTTAGGCAATTCGGAATGACGCTAAACTTTATGCATAAGTCACAAATCACCATACGGACCTATTACAAGGCTCAGAATTCTAAACGGATATCGATAACACCAAAGTCTACTTCAAACCAAACTTAGGAAACTCTAAAACCTTCAAGGCGCCAACTTTCAACAATAATCGCTGAAACGCTCCCGGTTCACCTGAAACTCAATTTGAACATACACTCAAGTCCAAAATAATCATACAAACCTATTGGAACCTTCAAATCTCTATTCCGAGGTCGTTTATTTAAAATGCTGACTCAAGTCAAACTTGGCCACCTTATGCCACTTTTAAGGAACTAAGTGTTCGGAATTCAACCCGGACCCTTCCAAAACCAAATCAACCATCCCCGCAAGTTATAAAATAGCAAAAGCACATACGGAAAGTCTTAAATAAGGTAACGGAAATCTAAAAAGTAAAATGGCTGATCTAGTCGTTACAATTCACTACTAGAAACACATCATTTTCCCACGAAAATTTCCCACGGAAAAATTTTCAGTGGCAATTCCCACAGAAATACAATGAGAAAATTAAAATTTCTTTTCCTAAAAAAACAATAACCTTTGCCAGTGACTATTCGTGGGAACATTTTGGCGCAAAAATGCGCATAACTTTGTTCCCTCTAATTCTGTGTGAAAAGTCATTAAAAATATAATTATATCAAAACTGAAAAAATTTCCCAGTGAAGATAGTGGGAACTTAAACAATAAATAATTTTTTTTTTACATAATCCCATAGACTCAGTGTGAACGGATATTTTTAAATTTTTAAATTTTTCTTATAATTATGAAAACGATTTCCCATGGAGATTTCCCAGGGTAGTAGTGGGAAAGTATTATTATTCATGTAACCTTAAGTTTTTTCTCATTCTATTCACATAGTATTTCCCCTCTGTATCTTTCCTCCCTCAAGACGCCTCCCTTCACATCGTATGTTCCCCTCTGTATTTTCACTCCATATCCAGGTAATCTGACCTCCCCCCCCCCCCCTTCTCTCTCTATCTCTCTCTCACACACTCACCCTCTCCTTTTTAGTTGTTGATTTTTCCCCAAAGTACTTTGAAACTTAGGGATTTTATACTATTTCAAACCCTAGGTTTAAAAAAATTAATATGAAGCGAATCAAGTTTCCCTCTTTCTTTTCTTTCTCGATTTATGGTGTCTATGTATCTGTAGATGCATTTCCAGTACTGTAAAATTTGGTAATCTATGACCATGAAAGACATAATTCTTTTTATAAATTTTGTTGCAGTTGAATAATCTTGAGCTTGCTGTCAATCTTGCCAAAAACGGAAACCTTCCTGGTGCTGAGAATTTGGTAAGTTAAAATCCTGTTTCTCAAGGCACTATATTTTGAATTGATTTCTTGATTGAATGGAGATTAGAGTGTCAAATGGTGGGATATTTTTAATTTGATATGTTCATTGTATAAGGATTATTACCAGCTATATAGTGGAAAGAGAGAAGTGGACTGCAAAAAGTGCAACAAATCTATTAATACCAGAACACTGGTCAGGGAAAAAAATCTTCCACCACTTAACAGAACCATAAGCTAATATCATAGACACATAAAGTAGCACAACAACAGTCATAACATGATAGAAATTATATAAAGTTATCATCTTTGGCTAGTTTTTTGAAATACCCAGATCAAGAAAACATACAAAGAATACAGAATAGTTGGGAAATAGAAGAAAGTTGATGAGTAGGAAGAGGGAAGAAGTAAGGTGTGATGTGTTGGTTAATATAGGCAAAGTTATGGAGGAGCATGCGTTTTGGTTTATAGGGTTGTGGGGAGTTTGCAGAAAGGAGCAATAATTTTTGGCATTACCAATAGAGATACAGAAAATAGAGCTTTGAGAGTTGGGAGGAGAAAAACACTTACCTGTACCGGGTATTTACACCATGTTAAGTTAACATGTGCTGAAAAACTTCTCCTAAACTTTAGTTCAGTTGATAACTTATTTCATACTATAATGGATGACAAGAACAGGACAAAAGATAATTTGAAGGCCAGGATGGACTTACAGGAATACTGTAGGCGAAGAGAATTAGAACTACGACAAGAAAATAACAGGATGGTGAAGCCTAAGGCCATTTATTCATTCAAAATGGATGACAAACGAAAGATCTGTGATTGGGTTCGAAATTTGAGAATGCCCGATGGGTATGCTTCAAACTTATCCAATTGTGTTGACATGAAAGAAGGAAAGTTGATGTATATGAAAAGCCATGATTGTCACATTTTCATGGAATCATTACTTTCTATTGCATTTAGTGCATTGCCTGAGAGAATATGGAAACCCATTACAGAGATAAGCTTATTTTTCAAAGACCTATGTTCTAATACATTGAGGGAGAAAAATCTAGTTTTGATGGAAAGTAACAGCTATTTAATCATAAACAAACTGGCAAAAAATTTTCCATGTGAGTTTTTCAATATAATGAAACATCTCCCAGTTCATCTTGTAAGAGAGGCACGACTTGGAGGGCTTGTTCAATGTAGATGGATGTATCCATTTGAGAGGTAATAATTATTAATTATTTTTCCTTTATGTTTTTTTATTACACTTCTTCCCATCTAAAATTATGCTATGTAGGACTATTGGAAAATATAAACGGACGGTGAAACAAAAATCCAAGATTGAGGGATCAATATGTGAAGCATATCTAGTTAAAGAAACTTCTCATTTCTGTTCATATTATTTTGAGCATCATGTGCCATGTTTGAGAAATAGGCCAAATCGACATGACGAAGGTGATAATGATCCTTTGGCACCGCCGATATCCATATTCAATCAACCCGGTAGAAGTTCTAAAAAGTATCAAAAAAGAAATTGGACTAGGATGGAGAAAAAGTCGGCTACAACACACGTGTTGCTCAACTGCCCCGAAGTTCAACAATTTTACGAGTAGGTTTGAAATTATGTTATTGACCTACTCGCATGATCTATTATTATTATTTTAGCTAATAAACTTTATAAATATGTGGGACAGATATTTTGTGAGTGTGTTTGGCCAAGATGCTGTTTATCCAAGGTTTTCAGAGTGGTTTAGAGATTATGTAAGTGTTAACAAATACCAGATTCTCAGTTTTGTACAAGTTATATTTTCTAACTTCTTAATTTTCTTCAACTCTATATAGGTTCATAATTCAGACAATGGTATAGGTGATCCATTTTTGCGTGATATAGCTTGGGGACCTATTCCTCAAGTTAAAACTATGTCCAAGTACTTTGTCAATGGATACAAGTTTCACACGGAAGAATGGTCTAAGAATAAGAAAACCATTAATAGCGGAGTGTGGGTGAAGGGTGGTGATGGTGACCAAGATGGAGATATTGATTATTATGGTGTACTCCAAGAGATTTTAGAAATAGAGTATGTTGGTTGGCCGAAGAAATGGCTGGTACTTTTTCGATACAAGTGGTTTGATCCAACACCAAATAAAGGTACAAAGGTACATCAGCACTATAAAATAGTTGAAGTTAATCACACGAGGAAGTATGCAAGATATGATCTATTTATCATTGCACAAAATGTAAAGCAAGTGTATTACGCTCCTTATCCGTCGTCGTATAAAAATAAGACTAAATGGTGGGTAGTTATAAAAACCAAACCGGTTGGTAGAGTAGAAGTTGAGGATGCACTAGATATAGCATACCAGAATGAAATATCAAGTGTTCAACTAATTGTGGATAATGAATTAGCACATGAACTGCATATTGAAGGCGTGTACGAAGAAGTTGATCCTTCAGTTCAACGACATTATGGGGCTAGAACATCTATGGATAATGAAGAGGAAGATTATCGCTGATGAAAATGAATTAACTGAGGAGGAAGAATATGATGATGAAAATGAAACAAGCGAGGAGGATGAAATTTCTGATGAAGATGAACTAAGCGATTAGGATTGAAATGTTTGTTCTTTTTACTAACTTGTATGTTATGCATTTAAATTTGTTGCTAAACATATTAACATATCTTTTCTTATGCTATATTGTTTAGATGGCTCCTCGAGGTAAAGATCGTTCAGAGGGTACTGCAGCGGAGAAGGGTAAAACAAGAAAGAAAACAAAAGTTTCTAGTAACTTAGATATCACTACCTCTCCCCCACATGCACAGTCTACTTCGCATGTGCCTCCACCTACATGCCCGTTATCATTTCCACCTCCCTTATACTCTATTCCTCACCTAGGGTATAACGTTCCCTCATCTACACCCTTTTTAAACCTACATCTTCCCAGCACATGCCTTCACTTAGGCCTGGCATACCCTTATCATCATCTTACCCTATCATGTCATCATCATCTTGTCCGGTCGTTCCTTTATTATCTCCATCTGCCATTCAATCACCAGTTTCTCTAATTATTCATTCATCATCTTCCTCTGGTATGCCCTTATCATTTAGTCAGCCTGCTAGGAACTCTTCCATGCCTTCGCCTAAATTCACTCTATTTTCGGGCATACCCTCATCATCTTGCCCTGTCATGCCATCATCATCTTCTCCAGCCATTCCTTCATCATCTTCTTCTGGCATCCGGTCATCGAAATCTGTGTGAAATTTGAATATTCCCACGATATTCCCAGGGAAGGCGCTCCGTGGGAAAATGGCTGGTGGAAAAATAATTTCCCAGGACATTCGTGGGTAATTCCCAGGAAGTTTCCCACAAAAGGTTTCACGAAAATTTGGTAGGGCCACACAGTGTATTTTTCCACGACCGCTGTGGGAAAAAGAAGAAAATATAATAATTTAATTTTCCTAAGTTTCCCACCGAATCTGTGGGAAGTAATAAAAATAATTTAGTTATTTTTTTTATTTTACCCACGGAATCAGTGGGAAATATGCATAACCTGGAAATAAATCTATAAACATTCCCATGAATATCAGTGGAAAATATTGAAATTCTTGAAAAAATATGGGCAAAATTCCCAGGGAGTTGGTGGGAAATCCGTGGGAAATCTGGTAAATATTTTCATGACAAAATCTATTTTTAGAACTACACCACCTGCCAAACAGAAAGTACAACCACCAATACAAGACTAAATACAATTAAGCATTCAAATATCATAAACAACATCTAATTCAATCCATTTCATAAACAATATCTAATTCAATCCATTTCATAAACAATATCCAACAAAACATAGAGTAGAACAAAAACTCAAAAAATCCAGCATTCAAATTCAACATCCAAGTACCATTTAAGACAAACTAATAAAAGAAACTACTCTTTAGTTATCATCAGATGCTGCTGGAGAACGAGGCACAGGAAATGCACCAGATGCTAAGAGGGAGTTTATCTGAGACTTGAGACTTTTAACATCACTAGTGACAAGTCTTAATGCATCGTCCTTTCGCCTCATTTCTTCCTCCCTTCGCCTTTCCTCTTCCTCTCTTCGCCTATCTTCTTCCTTCCTTCGCTTTGCCTCTTCTTCCCTTGCAGCCCTTTCTTGAAGATACAACTCTGTAATCTTCGCTACCTTCCTATTCAATTGCTCAAACTCATCCAGATCAACCGAGCAATGTGACGAAGAATAAGAACCAGACAATCCAGAAGTACGACGGCCGAGACTAAACACTGATCCAAGGTCGTAGACTCTCCCCTTATGCACGCCACCAGCTGCCTTAATCCACATATCCATGATCTCCTCTTGGGTTGATTGGATTGGCCTACCTTGATCATCAATCGGCTGGCTTTGAATGAACTCCTCCAAGATTCGTTTGAAATTATCCTATAAAAAAATTACAATTATTATGAAAGTAAATTTTATTAAAGAAAATTTATGCAAATAAGTATCTTTATTTCTCAAACTTTAAAGTGAAACACACGGAAAGATTAAAAGTGTAGCAGCCTTGCTGGACTTAATCATTGCCATTTGTTCACCAACCTTTTCACATGGCATTTCATCCAATAAATCCCTTGTTCCTTATGCTTTTCGGACCAATAGTTGGACATGCAGAAACTAAGAAATATGCTGACTTTTCCTTAAATAGTTCTAGCCTGGAATCACAAGTTTATAATAGAGAGAAGTTGACAGTGTGTGCTCTCGTCATAACAATTAGAATCATAAAAAATAACATAAAGTGCCGATGCTTATGTCACAGCATCCAACTACTATAACCATATCTCAAGAGCCAAAAGCTTTTGCAGCCAATTTATTTGTAAGACTATATATTTAATTGCTGGATGTCATTGTAAACGGTTCTTGAAATTAGACCTCTTTGCACCACATTACTCCAAAACATATCTAAAAGGCTATTCTCATCATAGTAAGAATCATTAAAACTTTTGTAGATTTTGAGAGTTATCATTAGCCTTCTTCTATACATCTCATCTAACAAATATGAAGCAACGTCAAGCTTTCCCACTTTAAAGTAAGCATATACAAGAGTAGCATATACTAGACTATCCCCAAGCACTCCCTTTGTTTGCAAAATGTGGAAAACTTTTTCAGCACTATCAATTCTACCTCTCTTGCAC
The DNA here is from genome assembly GCF_000715075.1 of Nicotiana tabacum. NCBI lineage: Eukaryota > Viridiplantae > Streptophyta > Magnoliopsida > Solanales > Solanaceae > Nicotiana > Nicotiana tabacum. Next base: position 72,700,399 of record NC_134088.1, on the reverse strand, counting down.
AATCTCTCAATGAGACAACTGCTATATCATTATTCTGGTGGCAGTAAACATCCACAAGCCACGAATATGAGTAATAACTGGGAGAAAGTCCAACACTAACCATGTTGAATAAGATTTCTTTGGCCCATCTATATGCCTAAGAAATAATATCCAATGCGTGCATTGTACAATATAAGCTCACTGCACTAATAAGTGCAAACACATCTTAAACACCAAGAATATGATAGAGCATTTTAGATTTCAGAATGCCATGAGTAGAAATGTATTTTTGATATTCATATATGTGAAGAATGTTGTTAATATTACATGGGTTGTCTCAGCGCGCGGCTCAATCCAAGTCGTTTTTGTTCCATCCTTCAACTTCTTCATGTGGGTTTCCTCAAACACCTCATCATGAGTAACTGGTCTTCCTTTAGCCTTTTCCTGCAAAAATAAATAATATATTAAAAAATGGTAACTAAAATAGTTATAAATCAAGAAAAATATAAAAAATACATTACCAATCTTCTTCGATGAGCCGCCATACTAATTGAGCTGCCTGTATGCACCGTGCCACCCTTGTTGGACAAACGGGCTGCCCTTCCCTGTTCGCTCTTCTTCTCAAATTCCGGAGAGTTCCAATACTCAAGAAGTTTAACCCATAAATCATCAAGAATCCAACTTGGCCTCTTTTTACTTTCTCGAGCAGTCCGAAGCATATCAGACAACCTATCAGAACATTTCTTAAAGAAAACGACTCGTACCTCAGCTTCAAAATCGCGTGACCATGCACACTTCATTTGCAAATAAAACACGTTAGAATGAATATAGTGAGTTGAAAACTAAAGAAAAAGATTAATTTTACCCTAAATTCATCAAACATTCTGTCCCTAATGTGACTTGGAACATCGGACCAAAACCTCCATGGTGCGTAATTCTAGTAGTGATTTGGGTATATTGTTATCTTAGACACTAATATGCTATTTTAGTATACTGATATATTATTTTGGTATAAAATGCTAGAAAGTTTTATAGTTATACACATATGTAAAAAATAAAAAATGAAATAAAAAAGGGAGAAAAAAATATATGTATTAAGTTATTTTATGATAATTGATATAGAGAAAATAAAAAAGTGAAAAAGAGTGTATTATATCATATATCTTTTTATATTAATATAAAAAGGAAAAAAATAAAAAAGAACCAAGTCAAAAGAGTGAATGAAACCAGATTATGAAGTAAGAATAATTAATAAAATTATTTGGGGAATAAATAAATAAAATTAGAAAAAGAGGAAAAAGAGAAAAAAAGAATGAAAAAGAATTAAAAAACAAGGATAAGGTGGCATGACAAGGGAATGTGTGAGATTTTTTTTTTTATTATTATTTTTTATTTATTTATTTTGATAATCGCGCGCCTTGAGAGCTCTGGCGATTGGCGACGACTGAAAGTCGAAGCTCGAGCAGCTCTTCAATGGCCGCCCAGGCAATCCATGTCAAGCTTATATTTCAGTCATATTGATCTAGTGGAGTTGCCTAATGTTCAAGATTCCAAGCTCAAATACCCAGAATCAAATGCAAAGGGAGGAAACTACTCAAGAAGTTTTTGTGACTTGTGTTCAAATAGGTTGGCTCAAGGATTATGGTTCTTAGTTATTTTTGTACTATCAAATGAGTGTTTTACACACGACTTTGGTAATAGGCTTCATGTACTTTCATTTTTTACACATTTTCATTGTGTGATACCTCCAGACACATTTATTTTATTTTGATTATTATTAATAAAAACATCACTAGGCAATCAGCCTAGTGATATATCTATTTTATATTAAAAGCACGAAGACCCTTAGCGAAATGTCGTTCGCCTTTTTTGCCCCTTAAAATAAATTTTATATTAGACAAAATGGTCATTTTAAATTTTCTCCCTAATATTTAAAAGTTTTTTATAAATTAAATTAGTACACTAAATCATTCTTTATTTGAAGTATTTACAAATTCTTAATATTAAACATCTTATATAAATGCTTCCTTATTTAAATAATGTAACATAACAAATTTATTAATAAAAAGCAAACAACGTTTGGAAAAACCTATTATAGTAGCAAACTTTTGTAAGTCTCCTTTTTTAAACACCACTAAGGACTTCTTTTTAGTTTAGTAATCTTTGATTTTTTGTTAAAAAATATCTATCTATACTATATTAAAAGCACGAAAACCCTTAAAAATAGCTTTCGCATTAGACAAAATTATAATTTAAATTATTTATCTAATATTTAGGATCTTAAAATCAAATTAAAAAATTATTAAATTTTTTCTTATTTGAACTAGATAGAAATTCCTAATATTTAGGACTTTAAAGTTCATTAAAATTTTACCTTATAAGAGCATTGCTTTAAAGAAATGACACTAGATTTCGGTCATATTTCCTTGTTGGAATCAAATTGTAAATGTTATCCCTTCAAACGGACAAGTAAATGAGTCTGAGTCAAGATCTAACATTGTAATTTCTTCATTCGAAAACGAATATTTCTATAGATCTTCGGTACGTTTAGGAATTCTTAAATTAGAAATAACATGTCAATTACATATTATAAAAATAAAATATAAAAGTATACAAGTAGGTCACCCTCCCTGCCGATTCAACTTCTCTTATTTGCCGACAATTTTAATAATTATATTTATTTTTATTTATACTTATCTATCTATATATATATATACTATATTAAAAACACAAAGGCCCTATCGAAATGTCATTCGCCCTTTTTTACCCTTTAATATTAAATTTCATGCTAGACAAAATCATAATTAAATTATTTCCCTAATATTTAGGACCTTAAAATCAACCAAAATTTTGATTTTAAAGATCTTTCCTTATTTTAATAAGATTTTACATCCTTTCCTAGAATATAGGACTTTAGGAATTTAAAGTTTTATTGCATTTGTCATAAGCTTTCAAAGTTTATTAGGATTTTAAATAGGAATTCCATAATTATTAGGACGAAAATATTCTTAATGTATAAAGGTACCAATTTACTGCACTTTGGAATATAAAATCCTAATTGGTGTAGATGTCAATTTCCCAACATCAAGATTTCAAGTGTTTGTTTTATGTACCGGTTTGATTATAAGAGAGGATATTTTGATGGCTTCATATTAGTTGGAAAAAAATAAAAGAAAGTGTTAACGATACTTTTTGAAGATTTCATATATATGTTAATACTAATAGGTCCAAGAAACATGAATTGGAATTAGATAAAAAAATTTAACACCGAATATCAAAGAAGTCTTGCTAAAATTTGTAAATTATTTATCAAAACTGCACCCTAGAAGCTACGGTGAAAAGATCCTGATAAATTGGCTCTTTTGTTGTTCCTCTTGTATTTTTATCTTCTAACTTCAAAATTCATAAGTTTTAAGTTGAACCGACTAATTTCTTGGTAATTGATAGAGATGATTGTTTATATTTTTGGTTAGATAATTTTATTTCAATTTCATTGTCTATTGAATTAACTTGACATCTTAAAAGCTCATGAAACAATGTAATCACAATATATAACACAAAAGAATCAAAAAGAGTGCAAGATCAAGTTCCCAATTTTGTTTGCTAAGCCGAAAAAATCTTGGCGGCAAAAGTATTACTTCTTCAGTATGTGGCGTTTATATTGATGCGTCAAGTATCAGATATGCATATGTTTGTCAAGGTATAATTCTCAAAAATTATTTATCCTAGAATTTGAGATATGAATTTACTTATGTATTAATTCTTCTTTCAAGAGTCGATGAATGAAAGATATAGTTATTACTTCACAATACGCTCCTTTAGACTTTTTATATATATATGAAATTGTTGAGTTACTTGAGTTTAAAGGCCTCTTTTTTTATGGAGCAATTATGGTGATCATTTCGGTGGACAGTTATTGGCAAGAGATTAAAAAAAATATGTCAAAGTATGTTATGCGAAATAGGTAATTTTTTCTCGACTTTACAGACATGGAGTTATTTTGTTCAAGGCCAGACACATTCTTTTTCTCCTTTAGGGTTCAAGATTTTCAATTGTCTTTTGCATAGACTTTATTATTTTGGTAATATAGATTAAAAAATCAAGAAACTAAAATAAAATATTAATCGATATTTTTATTCTTTAAAAATAGATTTCACATTGGATATTCTTATATAGTTATATCGGTAATATCTTGAAGAGTTAAGAAAAAATAATTTTTTGGACTCAATGACAAGAAACTCCCGATCCCTTCTTTCTTGATTCTTTATTTTTAATTTTCTTCTAATATATATTTTATAATTAAAATATATTTTAATAATATTTGTTTATGTGATTTTTAAAAAAGTATGGGGTACACGCGTACCCTAAGACTAGTTTGATTTTAAAAAAAAAGACAAGGCAATGTGACTGCAGGGGACTAAAAAGGGTATAAAGAGTAAGTATTTAATAGGTATTATCGTAAATGGAAGTAAATGGATATTGGTGGTAAATAATCTGGGTTCTATATTGATTGCGTACTTTTTCCCTTTTTATTTACTGTAGCTACATTAGTTTTTCCTACTATATATACATTCAAACGTTAACCCTCTATATCGAATCTAAAATAGCGAATAACAATTCTTAACTCCAAACTCTCCATTATTTATTTATTTTCTTTCTTTTCTTTTTTAGTTCAGTTTAGTACTCATGTCTTGATTGTTATACATATAGCCGGCTACATTTATTGTTTACTTTTTCTAACCGGTATACATAAATTATACATTGATTATAAATATATATAAAAATATTTATATATATATATATATATATATATATATATTATCTGCCGACTATTTTTAGTTTAAGAAATTAGGTGGACGGCTATTTGGATTAATTGTTCTTAAATTTATAACTCAATTATTAGCATTTAAAGTTATCGTTCTCCCAAACGTATAAATTATCATGGTCAAAATTGTTTTATTAAATTTATATATATTGGTGGTATGCAAAATAAACAATTACACACAAATAAAATAAAATGACACCACTTAATCACAATGGGCTAGTTGGTTCGCAGTTCTGGTGCAAGAAATTCGAACCGGTGGTCTTTTTGTTCGAATCCTAGCAACTACATTTTTGAGCAATAGAATAAGTCTTTTTTTTCAAAAGTAGCAGTATCAATTCTGATTTTGTATAGGACAAAGAAACTAAACTCCTCCCATCCTCCCCTTTTGAGTAGGAAAAGGATAATTATAAATAATATAAAATCCATTAGAGTTTACTTATTTCATACCCTAATTTTTTATAAGCCTATTCAATTACATTGGAACTTGCTGTTTCTTGCAGTCCATTGGAGTTCAATTACATTGGAGTTAAATAATATAAAATTGCAGCTTCCACCGGAGTTACATAGTATAAAATTCTATGGAGTTTAATTACATCCGAACTTGCCGAAATTTTCTTGTTGCAATCACAAATGAATTGTTCTACTTCTTTTATATTTTCTCTTTTTCTTTCGAGTTAGAATTTCTTGAAACAAACATTATTTTTCTTGTTGAGTTGATTTTTGTGCAATTTATGCAAGTTATCTAACTAATATTTTAATTTGCAATTCGGCTTGAATTCCAATGAAGAGATTTTATCATGTAGTTCCTTCCAAGCCTTCAAAATCAATTTCAACATCTCAAAGTTCACCTAACTGTAACGACTCAACCGGTCGTTTTGAGTATTTGCATTCTGTTCAACTGTTTGAAGTCTTGAGTAGTTTCATATGATGTATTATGACTTGTGTGAATCGTCGGTTTTGGTTTTCGGGTGTTTCGGGATTGATTTGGAAGAATGATTCTCAACTAGAAAGCTTTAACTTGGAAGAGCTGATCAAGTTTGACTTTTGTGTATTTGATCCTGGATAGGAGTTTTGATGATTCCATTAAGTCTAGATGGTAATTTTGGACTTGGAAGTATGCCCAGATTAGTATTTGGATGTTTCTTGAAGGTTTTGACGTTAATTGGCCAAAATTGACAATTTGAAAGTTTGGAATGTTCATAAGTTTGACCGAGAGTTGACTTTGATGATATCGGATTCAGATTGTGGTTTCGAGAATTGGAATAGCTCTATTATATTATTTGGGACTTATGTGAAATATTTGAGGTCATTCCGAGTTGATTTGATAGGGTTCGGCACGAGTTTTGAAGGTTGAAAGTTCAAAAGTTCATTAAGTTCGATTTGTGGTGCGATTTATGGTTTTGATGTTGTTATGCGTGATTTGAAGCCTCGAGTAAGTCCGTGTTATATTATGGGACTTGTTGGTATGTTCGGACGGGGTACCGAAGGACTCAGGTGAGTTTCGAACATGGTTCAGATCATTTCGGATGGTTGTTGTATTGCCGAATTGCTGGTGTGTCTACAGAACACCGCGATCGTGGAGCCAAACTCGCAATCGCGGAGCCGGATTCTGGAGCTGAGTAATTTTCTTCTTCGCATTCGCGTCTTCAGGAACGCGTTCGCGTAATTTTGTGTTGGTTACTGTTTGCATTCGCATATGGGGCATCGCGTTCGCATTGAGCTGAGCTGAGCTGAGCTGAGAGCTGGGAGCTAAGGACTTCTTCATCACGTTCGCGCTAGTTGTGTCGTGATCGCGTAGTGTAGATGTATATGGTCATTGCGTTCACGTGGGTATTATCGCGAATGCGTAGAGCAGTTTTTGGAGGCAATTGCATTTGTTCTTCGCGATTTTAAAGGATATCCCTCGATCGTGATGGGTATGATTGTTCAATGAATTATAAATACTATATTGCGAAGGTTTCAGGCATTTTATCATAGTTTGAGCTATGGAGCTCGGATTTGGGGGATTTTAGAAGCAATTTTTACCACACGGATTGGGGTAAGTATTTTCTACTTGGTATTGATTTTATTCCATGATTCCATCTTCGATTTTGGTAATTAATTGGTAATTTTGAAAGAGAAGTTGGGTTTTTTTTGTCTAAACTTTCCTAAAATGAATTTTTGAGTTTTGAACATCGTTTCGGTGTCGGATTTGAATAAAATTAGTATGATTGACTCGTAATTGAATGGGTTATCGGATTTTATCAGTCTTTGTCGGGTTCCGAGGTGCGAGCCCGGGTTTGACTTTTTGGTTGACTTTGGGCTTTTGATTAAAGATTCAACCTTTATCGATTGGCTCGGTTTCCTTTGGCATTATTTGATGGTTTTAAGTTGCTTTTAGCTAGTTTCGATTAGTTTGGAGGTCGATACGTGCGGTATGGCATTTCTAGAGTATTGTTTGGCTTGCTCGGTATTGGATCTCCCTTGTTCGAGTCTAAATTTGGTAATGAGGGTATGAATCCCTAGAATACGTGTTATATGGTTGGTGTTGGGGTGACGCACATGCTAGGTGACGTTCGTGTAGTCGTGCACCGTGGTGATTATGATTCGGTTGATTCTGTGGTGTCGTGTAATTATCTAGTCTTGTTTCTATCCGTGTAATTCCTACGTGTTAGAGTAATTCAGCAATGATCCATGTTAGAAATCATGTTTAGGCTATGTGCTTATTCTGTTGGGACACACTGAGGTCATTTCTGTTGTTGAGTTATTTGCTTAAGTTGCAAATTATGTACTCAGTCATATTCATTCATTTGTATATCATATCTCAGTCTATGTTATTATTTACTGTTACATCATGTTATCATTGTTTGGACTGAATGATATGAGATTTGTGAGCCCATGAGACTAGAGAGATTGATGACTGAGTTGGGGTATGAGAGCCGGATTATGAGTGATATTAGGGATCGGGTTGCCCGCCACAGTAGACCTTATTGGCTTATTTATTATTATGGGATCGGGCTGCACGCTGCAGGAGGCCTTATCAGCTTATCTATTATTATGAAATCGGGTTGCACGCCGCAGTAGGCCATATTGGCTTTATATTAGCGCTTAGGCACGATCCACCCCTCCGGAGTCTGACATACTAGCAGTGAGCGCATGTACCCATACACTGCTAAATGATTGTGTGTGATGAGTGAGAGTTTGAGACAGACAGATTGAGTACTCTAGGAGTGTGAGTACCCAGAATTATTACTATGATGCATTACATTTTACATGCATATTTGACATGTAGTCATAGAGATGTAACATTCCTCATGCTAGTTGTACTTGGCATATTTTATCAGTATTGAGCTTAAAATATTGAACGTGAAATCACGCCTAACTTTATGTACTATGTACGAGCTTAATATGGAAGTTCTATGAATTATTACTATCATTATCTTGTTATATCTATGTTGACATTATTTTGATTCAGACTGTATCTTTCTGAGCTCGTCACTGCTTTCAGCCCAAAGTTAGTCGTGTTATTTATTGAGTACATGGGGTCGGTTGTACTCATACTATACTTTTGCACCTTGCGTGCAGATTTTGGAGATGACGTTGTTGTGTATGGCGAGAGCTGGCATTGAAGATGTACCTACATTCTGGTTATAACTGCCTCTTGTTCTTGGTAGCTTTAGATTTATAAATCTGTTTATGTTTATTTGAACAGATAATGTATTTATTTCATACCAACTTTGTAAACTCCAAGTCTTAGAAGCTCACTACTAGTCTGATGGTTGTTATGTTAAATTTCAACTATTTCATCATTTATTTATCTGAGTAAATTTCATTTGAATTGTATTATTGTTAATTGGCTTACCTAACGGGTTGGGTTAAGTGCCATCACGACAAGTGGATTTTGGCTTGTGACAAGTTGGTATCAGAGCTCTAGGTTCATAGGTTCTACAAGTCATGAGCAAATGTCTGGTGGAGTCTTGCGGATCGATATGATGACGTCCATACCTATCTTTGAGAGGCTACAGGGCATCTAGGATAAACTTCCCATCTTTCTTTTCTTATGGTGCTGCATTGATTCAGTTTGGAGCGTACCTCTGTGAATTCCTTCCACTAACTCGGATGCGTATATGAGCGCTTTGTGTCAGATGTGCATCGATGGCTTGTGATTCCATGGTGAGGACTTGAGGCCGGGTTTTGACCGCATCTTGGGCTTGGTGGTTTTGATTATGTGAGTTTCTGTTTTTGGACCCATACGTCTGGTAGTGTACCTAGAAGTGGGATTTATGGCTCAGTGAGTGGTTGGATTACTATATGATGAATATGAGGTGACTGCAGGATGTGTTCAGATGGCTTTGATGTGACGAGAAGGGTTTCTTTGGATGTGAAACGGACCATTGATGCTTGAATCCTGTTTTGAGGCATTGGATAGTCTCGAGTTTATGACCGTGTTAAGGAATCTTTCATGTTGTCCAATTATAGGATGAAGTACATTCTTATATCTTGTTGACGAGTTAGACTCGTGAAGATTAAATGATTGCATGGCGGTTGTGGCCATTGTAGGGCGTAGCGAAATATCACGTTGAGGCTAAGCAAGTGGGTTATATTATGTGAGGTGTTCTACGGATATGTGATCTTTATATTATTGTGTGGAGAGTTTCTTTCTACCAGTGGATTATATATGTTGCGATTTGAGTTTGGATCGGTTGAGAAAGTTGACTTGACTGTCATGAGAATGAGTGCGAGCCTAGCAGATGATTTGAGGTATTTTATAGTTCGTGTTGCATGAGCTTTTGAAGGATTTGGTTGAATTTCGGTACGGGGTTGTGGCAGTAATAGAGAATGGGTATTGTGAGTTATCAGATGTGTTGTTCTATGGCTTTGAGCCGAGTGGGAGAGTCAGCTATCGACGATTTGATTGCACGGTTATGTATTGTGCTGATTTCGGTTTGAGGCATACTTGTGAATCAGTTATGACTCACAAAGGTTGAGATCGAGGATGACTCGAGTAAGGGAATTTCTGGGTAGGGTTATATTACACTTTATGGGTATATGGAAATCATGGAATGATTTGAGTTTTTATTCGTGACGGATGTAGTGCGCATGGAGCAGGAAGTTTACTCGGTTGTGTTAAGGCGAGTTACTTCTTTGGGTATTTTGTGTGCTAATCGGGCACAGTCGTTCGACCCGTTTCGGAGATGCAATTGAGATTAGAGCAGAGTGGATGACTCTCGAGAAGGTTCTAATGGATTCAAGATTTATATGTGGCAATTGAGAATTTTTCGAATTTGTATATGGCTAGAATCTGATATTTGCATTGGATGGATTAGAGACTCAAGGTATTTCTATATTATTATGGATTATACATTTTAGTATTAGATAGGTAAAAGGAATAACTTTAGATTCACAGAAGGTCTCTTCAGAGTGGGTATCTCGGTTGTGGTATTTTTGGGGTGCTTAAGGGGAAATATAACGGCTTATGGCCTTAGGGAGGTGTGGTTTTATGCTAGGATCTCTTGTGGTGAGCTTTGGGTAAGGTTCGTGGTATTCTAGCAAGGAGAGGTGCCAACTTTAGGGTAATTCGAAAGTAAGAGAAATGGGACAGCTTGGTAGTAGGTTGGGTCAGCACGGTAATGGATATGATCGATTCTTTGGGTACTTATGATGTGGTGAGTCTCTACAGGTGTTTTGTGGCAATACTCTTGGGATTCAGTTCTAATAAATTAGTTATGTGCAAATAGGTTTCGAAGTGTTCTCTATGATTTATGCCACAACTTGAGATGGATATTATCTACTGGTATGAGGAGTATGTGGCGTGTTATGATTTTCTCCTGAATGGGATCAAGTGGAAGGTTCCTGACTAATTTAATATGCATTTTTCTTGTGACTCAGAGTTGATAATGATATTCTCATGCTTTTCACATGATGGCATGATAGATGCGGTGCATCCTATTGGATTGAGATTTGCATGTACAAGGTGGCGGTTCAGATTTGGATGGAAGGTCGTGAATTTTGGATAGCGTGGACGGTTTCAGATGATAGATGTGGTGCGTCCTATTCAGTGAATTATAAGTACTCTATTTCGAAGGTTTCATGCATTTTATCTTATTTTGAGCTATGGAGCTCAGATTTTGGCGATTTTGGAGGTGATTTTCAGCATATGGATTGGGGTAAGTGTTTTCTATTCGGTATTGATTTTATTCCTTGATTCCATCTTCAATTTTGGTAATTAATTGGTGATTTTGAAAGAGAAGTTGGGGGTTTTTGTCAAAACTTTCCTAAAGTTAATTTTTGAGTTTTGAACATCGATTCGGAGTCGGATTTGAGTGAAATTAGTATGGTTGGACTCATAATTTAATGGGTAGTCATATTTTGTAAGTTTTGTCAGGTTTCGAGGTGCGAGCCCGGGTTTGACGTTTTGATTGACTTTGGGCTTTTGATTAAAGATTCAACCTTTATCGATTGGGTTTATTTCCTTTGGCTTATTTATTATTATGGGATCAGGCTACACGCTGTAGTAGGCCATATTAGCTTTATATTTGTGCTTGGGCAGGATCCGCGCCTCCGGAGTCTGACATACTAGTAGTGAGTGTAGGTACCCGTACAATGCTGAGTGATTATGTGTGATGAGTAGGAGTTTGAGATAGATAGATTGAGTACTCTAGGAGTGTGAGTACCTTAGATTATCACAGTGATGCATTACATTTGACATGCATATTTGACATGAAGTCATAGAGATGTAACATTTCTCATGCTACCTTTACTTGGCATATTTATCAGTGTTGAGCTTAAATTGTTGAGCGTGAAAGCATGCTTAAATTTATGTACTGTGTACGAGCTAAATATGGAAATTCTCTGAGTTATTACTGTCATTATCTTATTATATCTATATTGTCATTATTTTGATTCGGACTGTATCTTTCTGAGCTCGTCACTGCTTTCAGCCCAAGGTTAGTCCTGTTATTTATTGAGTACATGGGGTCAGTTGTACTCATACTACACTTCTGAACCTTGCGTGCAGATTTTGGAGATGACATTGTTGTGTATGGAGGAAGCTGTCATTGAAGATGTACCTGCGTTCCGGTTATATCTGCCTCTTGTTCTTGGTAGCTTTAGATTTATAAATCTATTTATGTTTATCTCGAACAGATGATGCATTTATTTAATACCAACTTTATATACTCTAAGTCTTAGAAACTCATGAATTGTACTACTAGTCCTTGGGTTGTTGTTTAAAAGTTCAGTTATTTCATAATTTATTTTTCTTCAGTAAATCTCATTTGATATGGATTATTGTTAATTGACTTACCTAGTGGGTTGGATTAGGTGCCATCACGACTAGTAAATTTTGGGTTGTGATACTAACTTGGAAATAATAGCCAGTGACTCTGAACAACGTCCACAAAGTGAAGGAGTTAATTTAAATAGTTTAGAGACTGATCCATGGAAAAGATTAGCAATTCGAAAATATCATCCAAATGACTGTGATGCGGTAAGAAGAGCATATATTCAACAAGGTCCTTTCCAAGCTCGAAATCTCAATTTCCCTCAAAGAAAGTTTTATGGTCAATTACATCATTTTAATCCTCGATGGTTTCTTGAGTACAATTGGTTGGAGTATAGCCTAACAAAAGATCCGGCGTTTTGCTTCTATTGTTATTTGTTCCAAGATGAATGCATTAATGAAGGAGGAGGAGATGTATTTTCAAGCATAGAGTTTACAAGTTGGAATAAGGAGGGATTTTCTCTTCATATTAGTGGACCAATCAACATTCATAATCAATCAAGAAAGAATTGTGAAGATTTGATGAGACAAAAATAATTCATTCAAAGTGCACTTGCAAAACAATCTGATCAACAAAAGTTAGAATACCGAATTCCTTTAGAAGCTGCAATTGATGTGATAAGATATCTGTTGAATCAAGGATTATCATTTCAGGGACATCGTGAAGGTGAATCATCTTTCAATAAATGTAACTATATTGAACTTCTTATTGTGACGACTCAATAGGTCATTTTGAGTAATAGTCTTTATTTCCCTATTCCGAGACCTTTATTAGCTTCATTTAATATTTTTTGATTTGCGTGCGTAGTCTGAGTCTTCTTTCGGAAAGTTGTTACGTTAAAATTTTTATAAAATATGATTTTTGGCTTTAAAAATAACTTTAGTCGACTACGGTCATAATTTTATAAAAACGACCCCGAATCGGTATTTTAGCAATCCCGGAGGGTTCGTATCTTGATTTTGGACTTTAGCGTATGACCAGAATTGAATTCGAAAGTCCCTAAGTTGATTTGATTTATTTTACCAAAAGCTAGTAATTTGAAGGTTTGAAAATTTCCTAGGTTTGACCATAGGTTGACTTTATGGATACCGGGTTCGGATTTTGATTTTGGGACTTGGTACTATTTGAAACTTGTCTGAAAAATTTGGTGCAAATCGGAGTTGGTTTTATAGGATTCGGACGCTTCATTGTGATTTTTGAAGTTCTTGAGTTTTCTTTGAAATTTCATGCATTTTGACATACGATTCGTGGTTCTAGGTGATATTTTTGTATTTTGATCACGTAAGTGAGTTCGTATGATATTATTACACTTGTGTGCATGTTTGGTTTTGAGCCCGAGGGGCTCGGGTGAGTTTTTGGTGGGCTACAGACCATTTCGGACTTAGGAATGTCACGACCTCAATTTTTCATCTTAGGATGTCGTGATGGTACCTAGTCTCTAAGACTAGGTAAGCCTAACACATATTGATTTAGTAACAGAATTGAACTATTTAATCATTTATCATAAACCATTAAATGACATACATAGCCGTAAGAGGCCAATAGTTATACATTTCCCAAAATCGGTACTACGGAGTCATAAGCACTACTAAAATACACTAGAATTTCTAAACACAATATTATTTTGAATTACAATTTAACAGTAGCATAATAAAGTAAGGTGGTGACTACGAGGCCTGCGAACATCAAGCAGGTATACCTTGAAGTCTCCTGCCGCGGAGACGCAACTCTAATAGTACAATTAGAATACCTGGATCTGCACAAAATTATACAAAAGCGTAGCATGAGTATACCACAATGGTACCCAGTAAATATCAAGCTTAATCTCGGTAGAGTAGTGACGAGGCCAAGTTACGACACTTACTAGGCATAGAAATATGTTCAAGATATACATTAGCTAACAATGGAAAGAACATCAATCTAAGACCAACGACAGAAATATTATTTATTTACAACCAACAATGAAGTAATAAAAACATAAATGGCAGCAAGTAGTAAACGAGTAATAAAGAAACAATATAATCAGTATACCGATGAGATGTAAATGAACTTAAATAAGAAAAAAATAATGGATGACAACTCAAATAATCAAACCGCTCCCAACGCATGGACTTACAACAAGAATTACCCCGAGGCACCTCACCTCATAAACCATAAGTCATGAACCACAATTTCCAAATCTTATACATATGGCACCTCATGCCCACAATTTCAAATAAGTTAAATTAACGAATTAAATATAGAATTTGTTAAAGAAAAATATTATAACAATTTTAAGTAAGATAAACATCTAACAGGGTGATGAGTATAATTTGAGAACCCAATTCTAGTGAAAGTGCGACAATCATTTAGAATAATAAGGCACCGAGTGAGATAACGTGTTCTATCTTAAGAGGCACATAGAATAAATCATGTTAATAATTCTTTTATTTAAACCATTATGGTACCAACAACTCAACAGAATATGATATAGTGACTCCATGCAATTAAATTCACATTGACAATCAATTCACCAAGTTATAACGGAGTCACAAATTGGTATGTTAAAGCAACACAACAAATCACGTAGAATGCATGACTCGGACAAGAAACAACAATTGTTCTAACACCAAGATAGCAACGAATAACCAAACACAATTAAAATGCGGATGAATGATTCAAGGAAGAACAATGACCATTCAAATTAACAAATTGTCCCAACATGGAATGTAAAATGAAAATCACAACCGAGGAACCGCCTCATATTCACATTTCAGAATTTCAATCACAATCATTCCTTATACCGCTGCGTGAGCCTTACATTTGAAATAGTTTTTTGAAAACAGTTTTGACAAAATAGCTACACGCACTTTAGCCCACCTTATGACATCGTGTGAATTCACGCAGTTTCCCTATATGCAACACGCACATAAGTACCGCATTATACAGCCGCATGCACATTAACCCCGAGCCTTATACCGCTGCATGCGCGTCAATATCACATCACAATAAAAATTCGCACCACAAGTGCCCATATATCACAATTTGCCAACAATAAATAATATCAATGTTTCCACAATAATAGGTCATGGCTCCACCACAAGTGCCCATATATCACAATTTGCCAACAATAAATAATATCAATGTTTCCACAATAATAGGTCATGGCTCCACCACAACGGGTACAAGAATATCAACAACAATATGAATGTAAAATACCCAACAAGGAAGATGTTTCAACAATAACGATTTTGCATCAACATGATAACGACCTTCACAACTTGAACACCAACAACTCAATAATGAGATAAAGTATAACCAAGATATTAAATAAGAATGACTCACAATGGAAGAGATAACATATAACAATGACTTCAAATAGTGGAAATCTATGAACAATAACTTCAAGTAATGATAATCAAGAATGAAGGGGATAACACGAATAATAACTTCAAATAATGATAATTAACAATGAAGAGATAACATGTAACAATAAAAGACACATCAAGTTCAACTAAGGCATGAGAGCAATTTATCGAGTAGGATGTAGAACAAGTTTAAAATAAGTCAATTAAGGCATGTACGGATAGACTAACACAAACAATATTAGATTAACTAAGAGAATTTAGAACATGATATGGCATTTCAACTAAAGCATGAAAAATAATCTAAGTAGCCTAAACCGGCCAAATACCATGTACAACCCGTGTACTCACTCATCACCTTGCGTACACGACTTTCACGTAGCACAAATGAATCAATCAATACCGATCCAAACGGGTTGTCCACCCCCCCCCCCCAAAGTTAGGCAAGACACTTACTTCAACTAGGCTAACTCAACCCTCTGAAATAGCTTTTCCCCATTCGCCTCCACACGGCTCAAATCTAACCAAACAAAAACTTAATAATATCAAACAATGCAAGAGAAACTAATTACAATAAATAAAGCTATGATCTTTATATTTTCCCCCAAAAGTCAAAAAAAGTGAATGTCGGGCTCGCCTTGGATTCTAAATCCAAGCTTACCCGAGTGAAGCCCGAACCAATACAAGCTCACACGAACAACAACTGACTCAATCGGAGTCTGATAGCTCAACCAATTCGCCAAAACATCGCTTTTGGGTGTTCATAACCCAAGAGTACAACCAATAGTAGTTGGGTCTCATAACTCCCGAAATATTCCTCCAAAACTGGCCAAATTCGAGTATGTTGTTCTCGTAATATAGGAGAACAAAACCCCAAAAAGAATCGGTAAATAAATGCCTCTAACTCATTTATAATTTTTAAAATTAAGGACATAACCCTAGGTCTTAATTTAAAGAATTAAATAGGTTTCCAATTAAAATCATGGATCAAAGTTTAAACCAAGGAATGAATCAAAAGGAAATACTTATGTTATGGTTTAGACCTTATCCCACAGAAGAAACTTAAAGAACATCTTTGAATTCTCCCAATCCTAAACTTTCAAGAATAGAAAAACTCTAACAACAATAATAGCCAATAATGCCTAGCTGTTCTGCCTCGTTTCTTGTGCCAAACTATCCCAAAACTTTCTTTCGATGCCTCCAATGGATTCCTTGTGAAATTTTAGTCAAGTTACGCTTTTGAATTACTCCATTTTGACCTTAAAATGAAGGATTTATGTTGGTTTCAATATTTGGAAATAGTGCAGATCTTTAAATACGAATTATGTGGCAATTTCGTAATTGATCTGAAAAATCTAGTAACTCAATTCTTAGTAAAATGACCATAAATTTGTCATACGATGTCGAAACTTGATGATTTCAGTCTCTATGTTTCCAAAATTACGATACGGATATAATGGTTTAGTCGAAACACGAATGAAATGTCGTTTGCTCAACACGGTAGCCTTTATGCTCAAATCGACGTCGAAAACCGAAAACAATCACCGTACAACCCAAACTTATCCAAAACTCATCGGAATTTAACCAAACTTTGTGGACATGTCCAAAATCATCATACAAATGTATTTGAATAATTCAAACCCGATTCCGAGTCTGTTTACCCAATAGTCAACCTTGGTCAACTCTTCAAACTTAAACCTTCTAAAATGAGAATCATTCTTCTAAATTAATCCTGAACCGCTCGAAAATCGAAACCAAATATACACGCAAGTCATAATACATAATATGAAGCTACTCAAAGTCTCAAACCACCGAATGAAACGCTAAAGCTCAAAACGACCGGTCAGGTCGTTACATTTCCCCCCACTTAAACATACATTCGTCCTCAAATGTGCCAAGAGTCATTCCAAAGCTATCAAATCGCCATATACCCTCACAATACACATAAACATGGGTGATCCCACATCATCCCAATCCATATAAGCCTGACAACACCACCTAACAGAGGATCCTTATTTCAAACTTAGTCCATAAACCTTAAAACCCAAATCCCCAACATCCAAAACTCATTATATGACCCGATTCTTGCATCTATGCACCGTATAACTCCGAACACGATGTATCAATCCATAACCATATCTCGAGACATAATCATGTGATATACCACATAACTCAAATACTCAGAGCAATAACTTCCGACTGCAATAACCGCTCGATAACCAATGCGACATCAGTAGCAAACCTCATATCAACTAAAACCTTGTTCGAAACCTTCGTACACTGCCAATGATGAAAGAAACATACAGAAACTCATAACCACCCATCAGATTAACAAGTCGTGGAGCTCTCTTGCCCGATAAGAACCATAGTCAAAATCTAAGCCGACTAGTGACACAATTCTTGCAAACATACCTTAATCAAATTAGATGGCACTCATTTCAGTCCCAACAACCTCACCTAATCTAGTACAAGCTACTCGACTGACCTATCACACAAATCCTACTTAAAGCCAAATACCATGCAATCCGTACACTAACGAACAATAACTCAAATATACTAAATGATGGAAAGAGAATGGAAATGAAGAAACCATCCCGCCAGCTCAACAGATAGAACCACGAAGCGCAATGCTATCAATATACCACATAAGGGAAAACATAACACCCGAAATAAGCACACGGGATCATATCCTAGCATAACGCCGCTGCGATGCATGACCCAATCCGACACCGGTCCACCTGGAATACGTTGAGCCATGATACTCACAATCAACAACCATAAGCATATCAACATTAAACACACGAAGCGCGTGACAATAACTATAGAGCTATGGACATCACTATATACCAGAAATAGGAATACCATAACCAAGGCACAATCAACCATTTAACACCCCAAAAGCAATCTCGCTCGAATTTCGCTACAAAGTTCAATTATAATCGCATCGGTGTGAAGATATCCAGCAGATCATAACCCATCGTAGCATAGGAGAGTATCACATAAGACATATCAGAACACGAATGTGATCCACCCTAACCAATAACACACCCCTCCATTATAATTGTGCTGAGTAGATAAATTTGACCCGTTTCAGAACACACATCCTTATTAGACCTACTAGTAGCCTCCAAATCAAATTTGATCCTTACGAAGTAGGTAGATAGCCTCCGTAAAGCCCACATTAACATATCTATAGTACATACCATAACTTGACAACCTCTCAACATACCTTTACCGTTCACAAACATGGAACAATCTGCCTCGAGAACCCTCTTAGTATTCAAATCCCTAGAATACTAGAATCTCCATATCCGATCACAACTACATTACTCAAATAACTGACACATTCCTCACATAGGGTCAGCCCACGAGATGTACTTCTATAATTCTTTCATGCCACAAAGCAAAATCTGGACATCAACAGTCGATCAACCAGGCGATTACTGTAATACTAGTCAGGCATCCGCAAGTCGAAACACAGTGCACCTTCTGGAGTGCGCACCCTTCTTAGGTTGTATCAAATAATGCTAGCATTCTTCTAAATATCTGAAATTGTCCATGTTGTCTAGAACTTGTGACCCCATCCAGGAAAAAATCATAACACGCAACACGTTCCTCATGCCGGTAGAAGACTAGCTAAGGTTGTGGTTGGCACTATCAAGAACTCTTCGAGGCCAGTCCGCACATCACCAAGCCATCGGAACTGAACTTCCCCAACTCAACCGAGTCACGCAAGCCGTCAAACCCAAGAGTATTTCCACAGCACGATGGTGATGCACTACCACACCAAAAGACCAGTTACCTTTGTTGCTATGCTGACCCAACACCACCGAGCTGACCCATTTCTTCTAATCCTCCCTGACTTGTCTTCAGGTCAACACTTTCCCTTATCGGTACACAATGATCGTAAGTCAAAGCTCATTGCGGAAGACCCTAGCACGAACCACATCATCCGAAACCCATAAACCGTTGTATTTCCTCTAGAGCACTTAACAATGCTGCAACTGAGATACCAACTCTGAAGGTGTTTCTCTAACCTCTCTGATACTGGATTATAGATTTAGCAATGATATAGATATACCGCAAGTTCCAGCACCATCCCATAAAAATCTCAGATCTTAGTCATGTACAATTCTGGGGAACCCCTCAACACTGCATATATACCTCAAACACAAGACTGATATGACAGTTGCCCATGCAATTTGATCATCGATAGTAGACTCCCCCACTTGGCACGGAGTCATAGGCTACAACATCTGATGATCCACATTACCAACCTTCATAAGCTCGTACAACACCAATCAGATACACAAACCAGTTGCATCCCACGCTTGAACAACCGAAGATCTACCAACACGTCCGCGTCCTTAGTCTGGATAATACCTCGAGACAATGATTGAGCATTTGTGACCCCCTCGTATCCCATCTGCAGCATTACAAACCGTCGAAGCATAGCTGATACCGAGCTTGCAACATCATATATGAGTGGATGTAAAGGGATATAAGATATATGCTTCAACCTAAATCAATGTCGCACGATAAGGAATGAAAGGAGTGGTTCCTAATAGTTCTGTAGCCCCTCGAAGATAAGTACAGACGTCTTTGTATCGATCCGCAAGTCACTACTAAAATTGCTTATGACTCGTAGCACCTATGAACCTAGAGCTCTGATACCAACTTGTCACGACCCTAATTTCCCACCTTAGGATGTCGTGATGGCACCTAGTCTCTAAGACTAAGTAAGCTTAACACATGCTGATTTAATAACAGAATTGAACTATTTAATCATTTATCATAAAATATTAAATGACATACATAGCCGCAAGCACCCAATAGTTATACATTTCCTAAAACCGATAGTATGGAGTCATAAGTACTACTAAAACACACTAGAATTTCTAAACACAATGTTGTTTTGAATTACCATTTAACAGTAGCACAATGAAGTAAGATGGTGACTCCGAGGCCTGCGAATGTAAAGCAGGTATACCTTGAAGTCTCCTGTCGCGCAGACACAACTCTCAACAGAACAATCAGACTACCTAGATCTGCACAAAAATGTTCAGAAGCGTAGCATGAGTACACCACAACGGTACCCAATAAGTATCAAGCCTAACCTTGGTAGAGTAGTAACGAGGCCTAGTCAAGACACCTACTAGACATAGAAGTATGTTCAAGATATGCATAAGCTAATAATGGAAAGAACATCAATGTAAACTAACGTCCGAAAAATTATTATTTTACAACCAACAATGAAGTAATAGAAACATAAATGGCAGCAAGTAGTAAATGAGTAATAAAGAAACAATATAATCAGAACACCGATGAGATGTAAATGAACTCAAATAAGGAAAAAGAATGGATGACAATTCAAATAATCAAACTGCTCCCAATGCATGGACTTACAACAAGAATTACCCCGAGACACCTCGCCTCATAAACCACAAGTCATGAACCACAAGTCATGAACCACAATTTTCTAATCTTACACATATGGCACCTCGTGCCCATAATAACAATCACCCTCGCACGGCAAAGCCCACGTGCTACCATGTACTTTGCAACCGTGATAAATATTAATTTAGATGATCGAAAGATATATGTAGACATCATAAAATATAATAACAATCTTGAATAAGGTAAGGTGTCAAATAAAATAATGAGTTTATTTTAGAAATCGAGTAAAGTAAAATAATATACAATTTTTATGAAACAGATTATAAGATGGGTTTAGTTTAGAAATCAATAAAATTGAGTAAAAGTATCATTTTTAAACCAAGCAAATTATAAGTTAAATTAACGAATTAAATATAGAATTTGTTAAAGAAAAACATGTTAATAATTCTTTTATTAAACCATTAAAATCTCAATAAAATATGATATAGTGACTCCACCCAAATAAATTTACATTGATAATCAATTCACCAAGTTATAATTGAGGCACAGATCGGCATGTTAAAGCAGCACAACAAATCACATAGAATGCATGATTCACACAAGAAACCACAATCGTTCCAACACCATGATAACAACGAATAACCAAATACAATCAAAATGCGGATGAATGATTGACGGAAGAACAATGACCATTCAAATCAACATGTTGTTCCCAACATGGAATGTACAATGAAAATCATAACGGAGGCATCGCCTCATATTCACATTTTATAATTTTAATCACAATCCCTGTAAACGCCGCGTGAGCCTTACATTTAAGACAGATTTTGAAAACAGCTTTCCCGAAATAGCTACACACACTTTAGCCCACCTTATGACATCGCGAGGCTTCGCGTAGTTCCCCTACAAGCAACACGCACATAAGTCCCACCTTATACCGCTGCATGCAAGTATCCATATATCACAATTTGCCAACAATCAACAATATCAATATTTCCACAGCAATAGCCCATGGCTCCACCACAACGGGAACAAGAATATCAATAACAACAATGAATGTAAAATGCCCAACAAGAAATATGTTTCAAAAATAATAATTTTGACTCAACATGATAACGACTTTCACAATCTCAATACCAAAAACTCAACAATAAGATAATGTATAACCATGATATTAAATAAAAATGACTCACAATAGAAGAAATAATGTATAACAATGACCTCAAATAGTGGAAATCAACAAGGAAAGAGATAACATGAACAATAACTTCAAGTAATGATAATCAAGAATGAAGTGGATAACACGAACAATAACGTCAAATAATGATAATTAATAATGAAGATATAACTTGTAACAATAAAAGAGGCATCAAGTTCAACTAAGGCATGAGAGCAATTTATCAAGTAGGATGTAGAACAAGTTTTAAACAAGTCAATTAAGGCGTGTACGGATAGACTAACACAAACAAGAATAGATAAACTAAGAGAATTTAGAACATGATATGGCATTTCAACTAAAGCATAGAAAATAGTCTAAGTAACCTAAACCGGCCAAATACCACGTACAAACCGTGTACCCACTCGTCACCTTGCATACACGGCTTTCACACAGCACAAATGAGTCAATCAATATCAATCCTAAGGGGTAGTTCCTCCACACAAAGTTAGGCAAGACACTTACCTCAACTAGGCTAACTCAACCCTCCAAAATAACTTTTCCCATAAAATTCGCCTCCACACGACTCAAATCTAATCAAAAAATGACCTAATAACATCAAACAATGCAAGAGAAACTAATTACAATAAATAAATCTACGGTCTTTACATTTTGCCCAAAACGTTGTTTAGAAATTGAAAAAAAAATTGAGACGAGAATTTAATGATACGTATTATGTGAAGTTTTGGGATCATAGAGAAGAAAGTCAATGACTAGCTTGCCTTGGATTCCGAATCCAAGCTTACCCGAGCGAAGCACAAAACAATACAAGATCACATGAATGAAAACCGGCTCAATCGGAGTCCGATAGCTCAACCTATTCGCCAAAATATCGTACTTTGTTGTTCATAAATCAAGAGTCCAACCCATACTAGTTGGGTCCCATAACTCCTGAAATACTCCTCCAAAACTCGCCAAATTCGAGTATATTGTTATCCTAATATACGAGAACAAAACTCCAAAAGGAATCGGGAAATAAACGCCTCTAATTCATTTTCAAGTTTTAATATTTAGGACATAACCCTAGGTCTTGAATTAAAGAATTAAATTGATTTTCAATTAAAATCATGGATTAAAGCTTAAACCAAGGGAATAAATCAAAGAGAAATACTTAGGTTATGGTTTAGACCTTACCTCATGGAAGAAACTTCAAGAACATCCATGAATTCTCCCAATCCCAAACTTTTAGGATGAGAATAAACTCCAACAACACTAATAGCCAAAAATACCCAGATGTTCTACCTCGTTTCTTATGACAAATTATCTCAAAACTCACTTTTGATGCTTGCAATGGATTCCTTGTAAAATTTCAGTCATGTTAGGCTTTTGAATTACCCCATTTGACCTTATAATGAAGGAGATATGTTAGCTTTAATATTTGGAAATAATGCTGATTTTTAAATACGAATTCAGTGGCAATTGCGTAATTAATATTAAAAACCTAGCAACCAATTCTTAATAAAATGACCATAAATTCCTCATACGATGTTGAAACTTTATGATTTCAGTTGATATGATTCCAAAAGTACAATACGGATATAATGGTTTAGTCGAAACACGAATCAAAAGCCGTTTTCTTAATATGGTAACCTTTATGCTTAAATTGACGTCGAAACCGAAAACAATCACCATACAATCCAAACTTATCCAAAATTCATTAAAATTTAACCAAACTTTATGGACATGTCCAAAATCATCATACAAACTTATTGGAATAATTAAAATGCGATTCCGCGTCTTTTGGTCAACTCTTCGAACTTAAAGTCTCTAAAACGAGAATTATTCTTTCAAATCAATCCCAACCGCTCGTAAACTGAAACTAACCATACACACAAGTCATAATATATAATATGAATCTACTCAAAGTGTCAAACCACCGAATAAAACGCTAAAGCTTAAAATAGTTGGTGGGGTCGTTACAAGGAATTGCTAGGTTTTCAGTTGTTACTAATGTCTGGTGCTTTGTGATTCGCGAAGGGAAAATTAGGACTGGGGCGAATTTACTCTTCGCGAACATGAGGAACTGGTTGCGAATGCAAAGTAGAGGGGAACTTTCCCTTCACGAACGCTATCATCTTTCGGCGAACGCAAAACTTTGTGGGGACCTGGGGATGGTTGGGTTGTTACTCTACGCAAATGAGAGCTGTGGCTCGCGAACGCGAAGGCCATGTGGTGTAACGACCGGGCTGGTCGTTTTGAGTATTTTAGACTGGATCCCCTATTTATACCCTCCTCTATGTTATATTGTGATTATGTGACTTGCCGTGGTATTTAGTTTTGGTTCGGGTGAGTTCCGTAGTGAAATGAGACATATAGTCCCTAAGTTTGAGGTTTAAATTGGTAGAGTTGACCGTAGTTTGAATTTTACATATACAACTCCGGAATAGAGTTTTGACGGACCCAATAGCTCTATATGGTTATTTGGAATTAGGAGCGTGTCTGGATGTTGATTTGGAGGTCCGTAGGTCGTTTCGGCGTGAATTGGTGAAAGTTAGAAAATGTAAGGTTTGGAAGATTGGGA
This sequence comes from Nicotiana tabacum, assembly GCF_000715075.1. Lineage (NCBI taxonomy): Eukaryota > Viridiplantae > Streptophyta > Magnoliopsida > Solanales > Solanaceae > Nicotiana > Nicotiana tabacum. The sequence continues at coordinate 72,675,855 of NC_134088.1, read as the reverse complement.
AGTCTGACCGGGAGTTGACGTTATTGATATCAGGGTCGGATTTTGATTCTGGAAGTTGGAATAGGTCCATCATGTCATTTATGACTTGTGTGCAAAATTTGAGGTCAATCGGAGTTGTTTGGTATGAATCGGCAGTAGTTTCGGGATTCAGAAGTTCATAATTTCCTAGGCTTGAATTTGGGTTGAGATTCATAGAATAGATGTTGTTTGATGTGATTTTTGGCCTCGAGTATATCCGTTATGTGTTTTAGAACTTGTTGTATATTCGGACGGGGTCACGGGGGCCCCGGGTGTGAAACAGATTGAATCCGGATCAAAATTTGGACTTGTGTGATTGCTGAAGCTGCGCTGTATATGGTGCAATCGCACCTGCACATTTTGGGTCGCAGGTGCGGCACCACAGAAGAGGCTTTCGAGCCGCAGGAGCAAACGTTGCCTTGCCCAGCTAGGACTGAAGGTGCGGTCATTTGTTCGCAGAAGCGGACTCCCGGATTTGGAGCCTGCCTTTGCACAAACGGAAATTGGGAGATCAGCTTTAGGTGTGACCGCAGATGTGGTCGTTTCTCCGCAGAAGCAGGCTCGCATGTGCGAGCTTCTTGCTGCAGAAGCGATACTCCTGGATTTAAGTTGGAACCGTACCTATAATGGATTTTTTGTAGGTGCGACCCCAGGCCTGCAGAAGTGAGGATCACTGGGCAGAAAGGTCTTGTTCGAGGGTTTGATTTTCATAATCCATTTTTGGACTTAGAGAGCTTGGTGTGAGGAGATATATCGGGAGAATTTTAAGGAAAACATTGGGGGTAAGAAATCCTAACTCGATTTTGGTTATATTACAAGAATCTATTGATATTTTTATCATTTTATTAGTGTTTGAGATGGAAATTTGGAGAAAAAATTGTGAAATTTCTTAGACTAAAATTTGTTGATTTGAAAGGTTCTTTGAGGTCGAATTTGAGTAATTCTTGTATAGTTGGACTCATTATCGAATGGGGGTTTAGATTTTGTAATTTTGGTCATGTTCCGAGATGCGGTACTGGGTTGACTTTTTATTTCATTGCAAAGATCTTAAGTTTATTATTCGAAATGATTTCCTATAGTTTATATTTATAGTATGTAGTAGTTCTGGCTAGATTCGAGCCGTTCAGAGTTGGAAAATTGAGGGAAAGGCCTACTAGTAGACTGAGTAAGCGTGATTTGAGGTAAGTGTCTTACCTAACCTTGTATGGGGAATTTCCCCTTAGGCTTGGTGTTGTTTGTGATAACTGTGATGTGTGAAACGCGTATACGCAAGGTGACGAGTGTGTGCACGGGCTAAATATGGAAATTACCAGTTTTAGCTATGTAGATTCCTTTCATGCCTTAAATGAGTTACCTTAGCATGTTATAGTCATCATTTCTAGCCTATTCTCACATGTTCTACTTGTCTTATCTCTTACTTGTTAATTGCTCTACATGTTTAGTCGAAGTTCTTGTTTCCCTTATTCTATATTCATTATGTAACCGTTGAATTCTTTACTTGAAGTTGTTATTCTTGTAATATCTTGTTGTTGAAAGAGGCATTAAGTTACAAAGGCCGTGATTTACATTGAGACAAAGTGTTAAGTTGTGAAATACTATTCTATTGTGTTATTAACTTTCGGTTGTTTTTATTGATACTCTTGTGTACATTGTGGTCGAGCCATGGGCTCTTTATTGTGAAAACATTGTTATTGTTGATTTCTTTGGCAAGTTGTGATATTGGGCACTTGAGGTGCGAAATGTGATACGTTGTGATATTGATACGCATGCGGTGGTATAAGGTTTTGGGATTGAAATGCATGCGGTGAGATAAGGTGGGCTTGATACGCCTGGCTAGTAGGGGAACTACTAGAAGTGCGGTGTGATAAGGTGGTCTAAAACGCGGGATGCTATTTCGGGAAAATGATTTTTAAAACTAAATTCAAGGCTCCCGCGGTGATATAAGGAAAGATTGTGATTAATTCTTGTGATTTAAGACTACAAGGCGGTACCTCGGTAGTGACTCTTGTTGATATTTCTCTATTGCTGCACTTGTCTTTGGTTGTTTTGTTTCTTTAGCATATCATTCCTTGTTCTCTCTTTGTTGCATTATTTTCTTAGTTCCGTGTAGTTAATCTTGATATGTTATTTGTTGTTTCAATTTCATTACTCTCATTACTACACTGCCTTACACTTGTACAATCTTTCTTATTTATTCCAGTAGGGCCTTGACCTGACCTCATCACTACTTTACTGAGGTTAGGCTTGGCGCTTATTGGGTACCGTTGTGGTGTACTCATGCTATGCTTCTGCATATCTTTTGTGTAGATCCAGTATCTCCTACCAGTCCAAGCATCAGTAAGCTGAGTTCGTACTTGGAGACTTCAAGATACACCTGCCGGTGTCCGCAGGCCTCGAAGTCACCTTCTATTTATTTCTATATTTTTCTCTTTTTATTAGATATAGTTGTATAGGGATGACTATGATACCATTGTAGATCTTGTGACTCGATATCACCAGGTTTTAGGAAAATTGTATATGTTGAGCAGCAAAGTTTATTCTATATAAATGTTGAGTATTTGAGAGTTTATTTTCTATTTCAGTTATATTTTGCATGTTTGTTAAGCTTACCTAGTCTTAGATATTAGGTGCCATCACGATATCCTACGGAGGGAATATGGGGTCGTGATAGGGGGTTAAGCCTTCGCGAGCGCGAAGGGTTCATCGCGAATGCATAGGCCATTTGGGCCGCTGTTCTTCGCGTACGCGTCAGGTGCTTCTCGAACGCGAAGAACAAATGACACCCAAGTATTAAAACATTTCAAATTCGGGAATGTTTCACCATTTCCAAGTTTGAGCTCGGTCTAGAGGCGAATCTGAAGAGATTTTCATCCCAACTTCATTGGTTAGTAAAATTTAATCTTGTTTTATTACATTTCCATAAACACCCATTGATTTTAAGCTTTAATCTAGGATTTTTCATGGTAGAAATCAGGGATTGAGGTATAAATTGATATTTAGAAACCCTGCTGGTAGAATGGCAGGAGTCCCTTTCCACTCTAATCGAGGAAACCCCGGCATGGCTAAGGTCACCGTCTTGGCGTGACAGTCCAATATAGCGTGATAAGGTGACAGTTAATCCCTGCCCAAAATAACATCAATGTCCACCATATCAAGAGATAGGAGATCTACATTAGTCTCAAGACTCCCAATAGTAATCACACATGAGCGACAAACCCGATCTACAATAATAGAATCTCCCACATGCGTGGACACATACATAGGAGCACTCAAAGAATCACGAGGCACAACCAGATATGAAGCAAAATAGGATGACATGTAGGAATAAGTAGAGCCCGAAACAAATAGAACCGAAGCATCTCTATGGAAAACTGTAACAATACCTGTGATAACAGCATCAGATGACTCGGCCTCGGGTCTAGCTGGGAATGCATAAAAATGGGGCTAAGCCCCACCACTCTGACCTCTGCCTCTCGGACGGCCTCTAGCTGGCTAGCCTCCACCTCTAATGGCTTGACCTCCACCTCTAGAAGCCTGACCACCGCCTCTAGCTGGATGAGCGGGCGGTGAAGCAACCGGTGCTGGAACCATGGCACGAGAACTCTGTTGTAGCATGCTGCCCTGTGATCTAGGGCAAATCTATAAAGGTGCCTCGGATCTCCACATATATAACAAGCCCTCGGCTGATATGATTGTTGACCCTAGAACTAGCCCTGTCGACCTGGATAACCACTCTGATAACTCTGGCTCGCAGGTGCACTAATAGAAGCTGATGGAGCACTGCAGGCTAGCTTCTCAGGATGAGATAGATCAGGACCACGATTACCCAAAGCACCGTGGGATTCCTGAAGCACTGATTGAAATGGCCTAGGAGGATGGCCTCTACCAAAAGTACCCTTGCCTCCAGATGAGGCACCATTGAAACCACCAAAATGATGAGGCCTCTGATCATACACTGACCCCCTCTCCTGACCACGAACCATCTCGATCCGTCTAGCAATCTCTGCGGCTCTCTAAAAAGAAATATCATCTCCGGTATCCTTGTCCATCTGTAGCCTGATACTGAAAGTGAGTCCACTAATGAATCTCCTCACTCTCTCCCTCTCAGTATGGAGTAAGATAATTGCATGGCGAGCTAGGTCCACAAGTTGGGTCTCATACTGGGTAACACTCATGCTACCCTGCTGAAGGCACTCAAACTGCCTGCGATACTCCTCTCTCATAGTGAAAGGAATGAACTTCTCTAAAAATAGTTGTGAAAACTAATCCCAAGTAAGTGGAGGTGAACCAGCTAGTGTGGTCAACACATAATCTCTCCACCATCTCTTGGAAGAACCGGTCATCTGGAATATTGAAACTTCGACCTTATTGGTCTCAACAATACCCATGTTGCGCAACACCTCGTGGCAACGGTCCAAGTAATCTTGTGGGTCCTCAAAAGGTGCACCACTAAAGTGAATAGGGAAGAGATTTAAACTTGTCCAATCTCATCAATCCTTCAATAGACATCACGGGCCTCTCCCTGGTCGGTACAGCAACAATCGGCTGAACTACCCCATTTAGGGAAAATGATTTTCAAAACTAAATGTAAAAGCTCCCGCAGTGATATAAGGAAAGATTGTGATTTATTCTTGTGATTTGAGACTACGAGGCGGTACCTCAGTAGTGACTCTTGTTGGTATTTCTCTATTGCTGCACTTGTCTTTGGTTGCTTTGTTTTCCTTATCATATCACTTCTTATTTTCTCCGTGTTGCATTACTTGCTTTAGTTCCGTGTAACTAACCTTGACATGTTAATTGTTGTTTCAATTTCATTGCTTTCATGACTACACTGCCCTACACTTGTACATTTTTTCTTATATATTCCAGTAGGGCCTTGACCTGACCTCGTCACTACTCTACTGAGGTTAGGCTTGTCACTTACTGTGTACCATTGTGGTGTACTCATGCTATGCTTCTGCACATCTTTTTATGCTGATCCAGGTACCTCTTACCAGCCCAAGTGTTAGCGAGAGTTTAGTTTCGGAGACTTCAAGGTATACATGTCGGCGTCCGCAGGCCTCGGAGTCCCCTTCTACCTAGATTCCTTTATTTCATTATACTTTTTATAGACTTGATGTATATGGTTATTCAGTACTACTACTACTTAGAGCTTGTGACTTGTATTTCGTCAGGTTTTGGGAGTTGTACATGTTAGACTTTATTTTATATAGTTGTTGAAGTTTTGAGACTATAAATTATTGCTTCAGTCATTTCTGCATGATTATTAGACTTACCTAGTCTTAGAGACTAGATGCCATTACGACATCCTACGGAGGGGAATTGGGGTTGTGACAATCACTCTTCGTGCTTTTACTCTCATCCTCACCATGTAATAATAATGATATGAATGAAATGGCACGGCATCACCCCTCGTGCTTTTACTCTCATCCTCATCATGTAATAATAATATGAATTCGAATAATAAACAATGCGAAGAATGATTTAAATTCAAATATGGTGCCATGATATCAAACTTCAACTTCCGAAAATATTCAACAACTTTGAAATAAGCAATAAATATGAAACGAATAATCAAAGAAGTAATAATCTAACATAAGCATGGATATCATATCTAACAAAATAATAAAATGCAAAGAAACAAGTTCCACCCGCATACTTTAACCCATTGACAATGCATAAGTACTCGACACCTCACATATATGATGTCCCCAAACATAAAACACGTAGCAAATAGACAAACAAGTCTTAATCACTCAAGTCAAGGTTAACCATGACACTTACCTCACTCCACAACCAAATTAATGCTCAATCGCGGCTTTTCCTCTAGAACTAGCCTCCAAACCAATAAAATCTAACCAGCGGCAAATAATTCAAAATAAGCTTTAGAAACTACCCACTAGTGAAAAAAGATTCAATCTTTAATATATTTGGAAAAAGTCAACAAAAGTTAACTCCAAACCCGCATGGTCAAAACCCGAGATTTGCACCAAAACTCGATTACCCATTTACCCCCAAGCCAGGTTATGTGATTAGTTTCGAAATCCACCTCCATTTGAGGTCTAAATCTCAATTTACCAAAATCCCTAATTTCTACCGAAATCCCTAATTTCTACTTTGAAAAAGCATAGATTAAAGTTTAAAATCAATGGTTGTTTATGGAAATGTACGAAAATAAGTTAAAATCTACTAACCTATGAAGTTGAGATGAAAAACCTCTTCAAAATCGCCTGTAGGCCGAGCTCAAACTTGAAAATGGTGAAATATGGGATGATTCCCGATTTTTTTAAGTTTTCAAGACTGTGCGTCAGGTATTCATCGAGATCGCGAAGCATTATGGCCTACTGGCCTTCGCGTGCACGAGAGGTTGTACACATTCGTGACGGCCTGCCCCCTGGCCTTCGCGTTCGGGAGACTAGGCTCGCGTTTGCGTAGAGCAACCCCTGCCTCCCCCAGAACCTCACTTAACCCATCGCATTCGTGAGTGAACGGTCGGGTTAGTGAAGGGTAATCCCTCCGATGCTTAGAGTTCGTGTAGAAGAACTCCACCCCAATCCCAAGTTTCTCTTCGCGATCACGAGAATGGCTTCGCGATCGCGAAGTACACTGCACCATACACCAGCATAATGACTAAAACTTGAAATTCTAAGCCCAAAATGACCCGTAGCCTATCTGAAACTCACCCGAGCCTCTCAAGCTCCAAATCAAATATGCACACAAGTGTAATAACATCATGAAAACTCGCTCGCATGATCAAAACACCAAAATAACACCTAGAACAAAGAATCGGACATCAAAATGCATGAAATTTTCAAAGAAACTCACGAACTTTCAATTTCACAACCGAGCATCCAAATCCTATCAAATCAATTATGGTTTGCACCAAATTTTGCAGACAAGTCTTAAATAGTAAAACAAACCTATACCAAGTTTCGAAACCAAATTCAGAAACTGGTAGCCATAAAGTCAACCTACGATTAGACTTCGCAATTCTTTAAACCTTCAAATTACTAGTTTTCAACAATTCACGACAAAACAAGTTAGGGACTTTCGAATTCAATTTCGGGAATATGTCCAAGTACAAAATAACAATACAAACCCACCAGGATCATTAAAATACTGATCCAGGTCCGTTTACACAAAAATATTGACCGTAGTAAACTCAAATCATTTTTAAGGCTAAAATTCATATTTTCTTTAATGTTCAGATAAAAACTTTCCTAAATAAGACATGGACTGTACACGTAAATCAAGAAATACTAAACGAAGCTAATCGGGGTCTCTGAACACGAAAATAAAGGCTAAAACTCAAAATGACCTAACGGGTCATCACATTCTCCACCTCTAAAACAAACGTTGGTCCTCGATTGGACATAGAAAGGTACCTGGACAGGTGAAAAGGTGTGGGTATGTACTCCGCATATCGGACTCGGACTCCCACGTAGTTGACTCGATCGGACGACCTCTCCAATGCACTATAACAGAAGGATAACTCTTAAACCTCAACTTTCGGACTTGTCATGCTAGAATGCACACCGGCTCCTCGTCGTAAGTAAACTCCTTGTCCAATTGGACTGAGCTGAAATCTAATACACGGGACGGATCACCGTGACACTTACAAAGCATGGAGACATGGATCACCGAGTGAACTGTTGATAAGCTAGGTGGAAATGCAAGCTTGTATGCCACCTCACCAACTCTCTCAAGAATCACAAAGGGTCTGATATACCTAGGGCTCAACTTTCCCTTCTTCCCAAACCTCATACACCTTTCATGGGTGAAACCCGGAGCAAAAGCCTCTCTCCAACCATGAATACAACATCACGAACTCTCCTATCGCCATAACTCTTCTTCCTACACTGAGCTGTGCGAAGTCGATCCTGGATCATCTTGACCCTTTCCATGGCATCCTGAACCAAATCGGTACCCAACAACCGAGCCTCTCCCGTCTCAAACCAACCAATTGGCGAATGACACCACCTCCCATAATAAGGAGCCATTTGAATACTCGATTGGTAGATGTTGTTGTATGCAAATTCCACAAGGGGCAAGAACTGACCCAAGAACCCCCAAAAAGAGCCATCTGAATACTCGATTGGTAGATGTTGTTGTATGCAAATTCCACAAGGGGCAAGAACTGACCCAAGAACTGACCCAAGAACCCCCAAAATACATAATGCAGGTGCAAAGCATATCCTCCAATATCTGAATGGTGCACTCAGACTGTCTGTCCATCTAGGGGTAAATTACTGTACTCAACTCAACACGTATGCCTAACTCATGTTGTACGGACCTCCAGAAGTGTGATATGAACTGTGTATCCCGATTAGAGGTAATGGACACCGGCACACCATGAAGATGAACAATCTCACAGATATAGATCTCAGCCAACCACTCTGAAGAATAAGTAATTGCTACTGGAATGGAATGTGTCGACTTGGTCAACATGTCCACAATGACCCATACTACGTCAAATTGCTACGAAGTCCGTGGGAGCCGAACAACGAAATCCATGGTAATACTCTCCCACTTCCACTTGGGAATCTCAATTCTCTAAAGCAACCCGCCAGGCCTCTAATGCTCATACTTTACCTGCTGGCAATTCAAACACCGAGCCACATATGAAACTATATCCTTCTTCATTCTTCTCCACCAATAATGCTGCCTCAGATCCTGATACATCATGGCGGCTCCCGGTTGAATGGAATACCGCAAACTGTGGGCCTCTTCAAGAATTAACTCACGAAGCCCATCCATATTAGGCACACAAATCTGACCCTGCATCCGCAACACCCCTTTATCTTCAATAGTTACCTGCTTGGCATCACTGTACTGCATCGTGTCCTTAAGCACAAGCAAATGGGGGTCATCATACTGACGCTCTCTGATGCGCTCATACAAAGAAAACTGAGAGACCATGCAATCTAGAGCACGACTAGTCTCCGAAACATCTAACTTGATGAACTGATTGGCCAAGGCCTGAACATCTGATGCTAGCGGTCTCTCACTAACTGGAATGAATATATGCAAGGCTACTCATATTCACAGCCTTTCTACTCAAGTCACCGGCCACCACATTGGCCGTCCCGGGATGATACAAAATGGTAATATCATAGTCTTTCAATAGCTCCAACCACCTCCGATGCCTCAAGTTGAGATCCGTTTGCTTGAACAAATATTGTAGAATCCAATGATCTGTGAATACCTCACATGACACGCCGTAGAGGTAATGCCTCCAAATCTTCAAAGCATGAACAATGGCTGCTAACTCTAAGTCATAAATAGGGTAATTCTTCTCATGAACCTTCAACTTCCGCGATGCATATGCAATCACCCTGCCATCCTGCATCAATACTGCACCGAGCCTAATACGTGATGCATCACAATACACCGTGTAGAATCCTAAACCTGTGGGAAACACCAACACCGGGGTGGTAGTCAAAGTAGACTTAAGCTTCTCAAAGCTCAACTCACACTCATCAGACCACCTGAATGGGGAACCCTTCTGGGTTTATCTAGTTAGTAGGGCTGCTATGGATGAAAACCCCTCCACGAACCGGTGATAATAACCAGCCAAACCCAGGAAGCTCCGAATCTCTGTAGCTGAAGTAGGTCTAGGCCAGTTTTGAACTGCCTCAATCTTCTTAGGATCCACTTTAATGCCCTCGGTCGATATAACATGTCCCAAAAAGGTAACCGAATCCAACCAAAACTCACACTTTGAAAACTTGGCATATAACTAACTATCTCTTAGAGTTTGAAGTACAACCCGGAGATGTTGCTCATGCTCATATCGACTGTGGGAGTAGATCAAGATATCATAAATGAACACGATCACAAAAGAATCCAAATAAGGCTTAAATACCCGATTCATCAAATTCATAAATGTTGTTGGGGCATTTGTCAAACCAAATGACATCACTAGGAACTCATAATGCCCATATAGAGTCCGAAAAGCTGTCGTAGGGACATTTGATGCCCTAATCTTCACCTGATGGTAGCCAGAGCTCAAATCAATATTCGAAAACACTTTGGCATCCTAAAGATGATCAAATAAGTCATCAATCCTCGGCAACAGACACATGTTCTTGATAGTGACTTTGTTCAATTGCCGATAGTCTATACATATTCTCATCGAAACATCCTTCTTCTTCACGAACAACACCGGTGCACACCATGGAAAGATACTAGGTCTAATGAATCCCTTATCAAGCAAATCTTGCAACTGCTCCTTCAGTTCCTTCAACTCATGCGGGACCATACGGTATGGTGGAATAAAAATAGGTTGAGTGACCGCAGCCAAGTCAATACAGAAGTTGATATCTCTGTCGGGTGGCATCCCCGGCAGATCTGCAGGAAATACCTCTGGAAACTCATGCACAACTGGTACTGAATCCATGGAAGGAACCTCCGAACTAGAATCGTGAATATAAGCCAAATAAGCTAGACATCCCTTCTCGACCATATGCCAAGCCTTCACATAAGAAATAACCCTGCTGGTAGAATGGCAGGAGTCCCTTTCCACTCTAATCGAGGAAACCCCGGCATGGCTAAGGTCACCGTCTTGGCGTGACAGTCCAATATAGCGTGATAAGGTGACAGTTAATCCCTGCCCAAAATAACATCAATGTCCACCATATCAAGAAATAGGAGATCTACATTAGTCTCAAGACTCCCAATAGTAATAACACATGAGCGACAAACCCGATCTACAACAATAGAATCTCCCACATGCGTGGACACATACATAGGAGCACTCAAAGAATCACGAGGCACAACCAGATATGAAGCAAAATAGGATGACATGTAGGAATAAGTAGAGCCCGAAACAAATAGAACCGAAGCATCTCTATGGAAAACTATAACAATACCTGTGATAACAGCATCAGATGACTCGGCCTCGGGTCTAGCTGGGAATGCATAAAAATGGGGCTAAGCCCCACCACTCTGACCTCCGCCTCTCGGACGGCCTCTAGCTGGCTAGCATCCGCCTCTAATGGCCTGACCTCCACCTCTTGAAGCCTGACCACCGCCTCTAGTTGGATGAGCGGGCGGTGAAGCAACTGGTGCTGGAACCATGGCACGAGAACTCTGTTGTAGCATGCTGCCCTGTGATCTAGGGCAAATCTATAAAGGTGCCTCGGATCTCCACATATATAACAAGCCCTCGGCTGATATGACTGTTGACCCTAGAACTAGCCCTGTCGACCTGGATAACCACTCTGATAACTCTGGCTCGCAGGTGCACTAATAGAAGCTGATGGAGCACTGCAGGCTAGCTTCTCAGGATGAGATACATAAGGACCACGATTACCCAAAGCACCGTGGGATTCCTGAAGCACTGATTGAAATGGCCTAGGAGGATGGCCTCTACCAAAAGTACCCTTGCCTCCAGATGAGGCAACATTGAAACCACCAAAATGATGAGGCCTCTGATCAGACACCGACCCCCTCTCCTGACCACGAACCATCTCGATCCGTCTAGCAATCTCTACGGCTCTCTAAAAAGAAATATCATCTCCAGTATCCTTGTCCATCTGTAGCCTGCTACTGAAAGTGAGTCCACTAATGAATCTCCTCACTCTCTCCCTCTCAGTATGGAGTAAGATAATTGCATGGCGAGCTAGGTCCACAAATTGGGTCTCATACTGGGTAACAGTCATGCTACCCTGCTGAAGGCACTCAAACTGCCTGCGATACTCCTCTCTCATAGTGAAAGGAATGAACTTCTCTAAAAAATAGTTGTGAAAACTAATCCTAAGTAAGTGGAGGTGAACCAGCTAGTGTGGTCAACACATAATCTCTCCACCATCTCTTGGAAGAACCGGTCATCTGGAATATTGCAACTTCGACCTTATTGGTCTCAACAATACCCATGTTGCGCAACACCTCGTGGTAACGGTCCAAGTAATCTTGTGGGTCCTCAAAAGGTGCACCACTAAAGTGAATAGGGAAGAGATTTGTAAACTTGTCCAATCTCATCAATCCCTCAATAGACATCGCGGGCCTCTCCCTGGTCGGTGCAGCAACAATCGGCTGAACTACCCCAACTGGCTGGACCACTGGAGTATGATATATGAGATCCATCTACTCCGGAGTGTGAGTAGTGGGAGTCTGTGCTCTGCCTCCAGCCTGAGAGACGGCTGGTGCCACTGGAATTGCACGGTCTGGGCCACACTCTATATAAGGACCACTGGAGTGGCTATGAATCCCTTTGGGGCTTAAGCTGATTCAACTGGTACGGTCTAAGCTAAGATCTCCTCCCGATTCTCCGTACTCTGCTTGCTCATGACTCCTGAGCTCTAAGCAACCTAGTGCTCGGATACTAACTTGTCATAACTCAAAATCCTAACCTCGGGGTCATGATAGCGCCTAACATCCACTTGCTAGGCATGCCGATGTGAAACAGATAATAAACGGATTTTAACAATTGACAACAAAATATTAACAATGATAATGATAAAAATCTGAAGTAGAGTAATATAACACCGAACAACGAAAACTAAACATATCCCAGAACCTGGAGTCACAAATACATGAGCATCTAGAGTACTACAAATAAGGTCTGAACAAAGTATAACTGTTTTGAAACTCAATAAAATAGTAAAGATAGAAGGGAAGGGGACTTCAGGGATGCGGACGCCGTGCAGCTATATTTCAAGTCTCCAATTGCGACTGAATCCGAGCAGAAAGCTACTGAGCGCCGCTAGGACCAATATCAGAATCGGCACAAGAAGAACAGAAGTGTAGTATGAGTACAACCGATCCAATATACTCCGTAAGTGTCGAGCCTAACCTCGACGAAGTAGTGACGAGGCTATGACAAGACACCAATAAAAATAAACATGTACAACTGTATATAAAGCATCAATAATAATAGAGAATTATAACGTACCAACTGGGAGGGAACATGCAAAAAGGGAACATATAACAAATACGGCAAATATGAAATCACGAAATAACCAAGTAAATCACCAAAATCAGAAAATTAGTCAAATAATGATATGAAAATGGCATAGCATCACCCTTTGTGCTTTTACTCTCGTACTCACCATGTAATAATAATATTAATAAATAGCATGACATCACCCTTTGTGCTTTTACGCTCTTCTTTGCCATGTAATAATGATAATATGAATTAAATGACACGGCATCACCCTTCGTACTTTTTCTCTCATCCTAACCATGTAATAATAATGATATGAATGAAATGGCATGATATCACCCTTTGTACTTTTACTCTCATCATCACCATATAATAATAATAATATGTATTCAAATAATATATAATGCGGAGAATGATTTAAATTCAAATATGGTGCCATGATATCAAACTTCAACTTTCGAAAATATGCAACAACTTTGAAATTAGCAATAAATACGAAACGAGTAATCAAAGAAGTAATAATCTAACCTAAGCATGAATATCATAACTAACAAAACAATAAATAGAAAGAAACAAGTTCCACCCGCATACTTTAACCCAATGACAATATATAAGTACTTGTCACCTCACATATACGTTGTCCCCACACATAAAACACGTAGCAAATAGACCAACAAGTCCTAATCACTCAAGTCAAGATTAACCACGATACTTACCTCACTCTGCAATCAAATCAATGCTCAATCGCGGCCTTTACTCTAGAAATAGCCTCCAAACCAATCAAATCTAACCAATTATAGTTCAAATAATTCAAAATAAGGTTTAGAAACTACCCACGAGTGAAAAAGATTCAATCGTTAATGTTTTTGAAAAAAGTCCACAGAAGTCAACCCCGAGCCCGCTTGCTCAAAATCCGAGATTTAGACCAAAACCTGATTACCCATTCATCCATGAGTCCGGTTATGTGATTAGTTTCGAAATCCGACCTCAATTTGAGGTCTAAATCTCAATTTCTCAAAATCCCCAATTTCTGTCTAAATCCCTAATGTCTACCATGAAAAAGTATAGATTAAAGGTTAAAATCTATGGGTGTTTATGGAAATGTAAGGAAACAAGTTAAAATCTACTAACCTATGAAGTTGGGATGAAAAACCTCTTCAAAATCGTCTCTAAGCTGAGCTCAAACTTGAAAATGGTGGAAAATGGGATGATTCCCGATTTTTAGTAGTTTTAAAGACTGGGCGTCAGGTGTCACCTGACGCGATTGCGAAGCATTATGGCCTACTGGTCTTTGCGTTCGTGAGAGGTTGTACGCGTTCTCAATGGCCTGTCCCCCTGGCCTTCCCATTCGTGAGCCTGAGCTCGCATTCGCATAAAGCAACCCCTGCCTCCCTCAGAACCTTACTTAACACATCGTATTCGCCAGTGAACGGTCGCATTCGCGAAGGTTAAACCCTCCGATATTTCATATTCACGACCGTTTTTCCGTGTTCGCGTAGAAGAAAACCACCCCAGTCAAAAGTTCCCCTTCGCGATCTTGAGAATGGATTCGCGATCTCGAGAATGGATTCGCGATCGCGAAGTACAGTGCACCAGACACGAACAGAATGATTGAAACTTGAAATTCTAAGTCCAAAATGACCCGTAGCCTATCCGAAACTCACCTGATTCCCTCGGGCACCAAATCAAATATGCACACAAGTGAAATAACATCATACAAACTGCTCGCGTGATCAAAATACCATAATAACACCTAGAACTATGAATCACACATCAAAATGCATGATATTTTCAAAGAAACTCACGAACTTTCAATTTTACAACCGAGCATCCGAATCCTATCAAATCAACTCCGGTTTGCACCAAATTTTGCAGACAAGTCCTAAATAGTAAAACGAACCTATACCAAGTTTCGAAACCAAAATCAGAAATTGGTAGCCATAAAGTCAACCTACGATCAAACTTGGCAATTCTTTAAACCTTCAAATTACTAGTTTTCAATAATTCACGTCAAAATAAGCTAGGGACTTTCGAATTCAATTTCGTGCATACACCCAAGTCCAAAATCATGATACAGACCCATCGGGATCGTCAAAATACCGATCTGGGTCCGTTTATATAAAATATTGACCGTAGTCAACTCAAATCATTTTAAGGCTAAAATTCATATTTTCTTCAATTTTTCACATTAAAACTTTTTGGAATAAGACATGGACTGCGGACGCAAATCAAAAAGTACTAAACAGAGCTAATCAGGGTCTCGGAACAAAGAAATAAAGGCTAAAACTCAAAATGACTTATCTGCTCATCACATTATTTCCAGCGACATCAATGTCCTTCTTCCAGACCTTTAGTTGTTAGTAGATATTTATATTATTTCAGGGGAATACCCCGAAAACTTATATATTTAGACATCAGTTAGAGGTTCTTGACTTTGCTAGTGGGAGTTGTAAGACATGTGAAGGTTTATGTTATAATTAAATTTTTATATGGTTATTATCTTAAGATTTATTTTTGAATTTCTTGAATATGATGTTCAGTTTAGAACTTCAGTTAATTAGAACAGGGCTTGCTCAACGTGTAAGGTAGATTGAGCGCCATCATGTTTCACCCCAGTTTTGGGACGTGACTATGTATTTATTACAAGTCTTACTAAAAATATTTCTAATCAGAAACTTATGATTTATTTATTTATGCAATCAATAGAGGGGAACACATAATTTGTGATGGATGTATAGTACAGTATTTTTGAGGCAAAATACATCGACAGCCCCTTAAAATTGTTCACACTTTTCACTTAGACCTCTATCTTAAGTCTGTTCCATTCGAACGCTTCAACCATATCTCAAATGTATCATTTAGACACAAAATTAAAAGGCAATCAACAACAAAAGATGCGTGTAATTCTCACGCCGGTATAACAAATAAAACGAGGACACGTGGATTTAACTTAAGCAAATTAGTTTTTTAAAAAAACTTTTGAAAAATAAAATTAAAAGAAAAACAAGAACCCCACCCCACCCCTTCATCATCTTCCCCACGACCCCAACCCCTACCACCATTAAATAATCAATGATACCATCGACTCATATTCTTCCATCTTAGGTGTTTCTGAAGCTTCCCGCACTGATGCTGTCAAGAATGTTTCCAAGTTTTTTAATAATTATTTGAATTCTTTAATAATTTTTCTAGGAGGCTAATTGGAGAACAAAGAATTTGAGTTGAGAAAAGAGGAGAGAAACGAAGAAGAAAAATATTTGGGGTTTTATAGATTCAAGTTTATTTTCGTTTTCTTTGGTGAAAGTTTGGTAAATCTATTGAATGTGGATTGTTTAGTAAAAGCCAAAAAAAGTATTTATTGGTTTTCTGAATTTGGGGATTTGAATGAGAAGAGGCAGAAGCAAAATTCATAGAGAACGTCTGTTGAAAATTGCTGAATCGATGCTATGTCCCATTTATATTCCTGTAGGAAATAGTAGTGAGAGTAAGAAGGAGAAAGCAAAGAGAAAACACAAAGAGAGAGCGTGCTTCGTGGTCGATTGTGTATAGAACTGTGGATGGTGGTGGATTGGTGGAGGGAGAGAGAGGAAGGTGGTGGACTTGGAGTATTGTGCGAAAGAACGGGAGCAAAAAGAAAGAGAAAAAATTAAAAACAAAAAATTGATCTCTCACGCTCTGAAAAATAATGTAATACACGTACTATGCCACATCACCAAGTTGTGTCTAAATGAGACATTTGAGATATGATTATAGTGTTCAAATGGAACGGACTTAAGATAGAGTGTCTAAGTGAAAAGTGTGGACAACATTAAGGGGTTGTCGATGTATTTTGCCTATTTCAAAAGTGATAGAATTAGCGGAATATAAATCTTCTGCTTTTCTCAAATAGATAAATAGAAAAAATATGCCTCTTTAGTCATCATTTTATCTTTACTTGACATATTTATTAGTTTTTTTGTAAGACTAAATAAGATTGCTAATTGAATATTATGTACTGATTAAAACAAAGGAGAAAAATAAACATGTGATATACATTTTAATATACACATCATTTGATGTGTTATACACTGTCATATATAAATAATATAATAATTTTTGTTGTGATATATATATTAATATAGAGATAACAATAAATATTAAATAATTATATCTACAATTTCATATTTTAGGTATACAAAGAAGGAAAATAATATTTTAATATACATTTTGATATATACAAAGAAGGAACATAAGGTTCTGATATATATTTTGATACACACATTATTATTGTGACACATATTTATTGACTATTTGATGCCAATAATTATCGCTAGAGTTTTTTATTTTATTAATTATGTGAGTAAGTTGTCACACCACGCTAAAATTCCGTAAATCATAGAACACAGATCTGCTAATCCTCCTAGGAAAAGCTTTACTATTATGGTGTTCCGCTAGAAGCCCAACAGAAATTCAGAAATTGGGTCAAAACAATTGTGCTTTACATACCTTGGAATTGATTCTCCAATCAACTTGAATAGTTTTTGTAAGCCCAAGTAAATAAAATCCAATAAGCCATCCCTTTTCTTTCCAAAGATACGTTCCTTATTGTAGTATTCTTGATGAATTTGCGTCGGTTGTCCCTTTATGGGATTGATATTTATTTTTGAGATTTTTATCTATATGTACTATATTAAAAATTTATTTACCTTTGCTATTTAAGTTTTAACTTAATTACAAATTGATATACAATTTATCATTTATATACAAATAAGTTTTAAATGAGTATTCTTGCGTGACTTCTTCTTCTTCTTCTTCTTCTTCTTTGTATCTCTATGATTCTCTTCTCTTTTCTCATCTCCTTTTTCTTTTCTTTTTTTCCCGTAGAATTCAATAATAGATTTGCTTTATCACCATCGAACCAGTCATTGTTTGTTGCAGGGGCGGCCCAACCGTAAAGCAAGTGAAAGGCCCCAAAAATTTAAAGGCCCCAAAATTACTAGTATTCTTTATATATAGTAGTATATTATTTATATAATTATCTTTTATTATTGATAAATTTATTTCTTTATTGTCATATTAATTTTTAATAATTCGATTTCTTCCTCTAATTAATATAACTAAAATAATTTTCTGTCAATCTTATTTTACTTTTTAACTTAATTATATTTCTCTATTCATTAGTTGGTCACGTAACTATATCTAATAATCTAACTTATTATTTATTTTTCTTACATAAATTATACTCTCTTCGTCCCAATTTATATGAAAGTGTTTGACTGGACATGGATTTTATGAAATAAAGGAAAGTTTTTGAAACTTGTAATCTTAAATAAATTATAGAAGTTTTTGGGCTAGAAATCATCTCAATAATGGTAAAAAGAAAAATCTAAAGTTGAATTGTTACCAAATATAGAAAGGGACTTACTAAAAAAAAGGAGTCACTTATGTTTTCTGGATTCTCCCATTTCAGTTGTGACGCAATCAACGTTAAATTCATTTAATTTTCTGTATTTTATAAAACTAAGTTCTCATTTTTTTTTAATTATACATCCTCACTTGTCTAATTTTTTTAAAAACGATGTTCATTATATATATATATATATATATATATATATATATATATATATATATATATATATATATATATATATATATATTAAGGCCTCTTATTAAAATTTTGCTTTAGGCCTCCGATGAGGTTGGGCCGCCCCTGGTATGTTGCCCCGCCAGCCATTGAAAGCCATCAAAAGCTTCAAAACTTTGATCTTGAATTTGATTTTTTAAAATTATTATTTATTTTGATTGGGTATTGTTGCAAACGATCGGGAATAATCTTTGTAGTTTATATATCAATTTTAAGGGTGGTTGGTGAAGATTAGAGTTAATTTTGGATGAATTTTCAGATTGAAACTCGGAGATGAAGAAGTTGTATTAAAATTATTTGTAAATTATATTTAAGTTGTGTTCTGTTATAGTTATATATATTTTTATTTGAATATTATATGAAAATTAAAAAATAGTTGTAGTTGCATAATATATAATTTGTATTTAAGTTACAATATCTTTTACATAAAATTATTGATATATATCAAAATTGTATTAAGAGAGAAAGACAACCCCTTTAACTAACAATAATTATCACTTGGACACCTCAACTGAATACTGTACCTATTGGCCACTTTAACTTCATACACAATGTGTCTATTGAACCCTTCAAACACATCCCAACAAAATAACAAAGTGTGTGCCTTCAAACGCTACTGAAGTGACACTAACAAATAAATTAAAGACACGCGGCAACTATAACAAGCAGCAAAAACAAAATATAAAACTTTTTCGTTATCCTTTTTTGTTTTCCTTTGACCAAGTCCCTGTACAGATTTTTGACCACCGATAATCGGAGATTCTTCACCTTCGAAACAGTTTTCTGGAAAAGTTCCATAAGAATTATAAATTCTTGAAGTATTTTTTCAACATAGAAACCCTCGCCCCCAGGCGCCCCAAATCCCATTTTTTTCCCATAGACTTAGAATTACTGAAGCTTTCTTTTCTTTTTGTTAATGCTAGCAAATTTGTGCCTCAAACAGTGGACCTTATTAATCTAAAATATATACCATATATTGAGTGGTATGAATATGAAACAATGCATAGCCTCTTCATGTAATTGTCATAATTTTTCATCTTTTTAGCATAATACAATGTTTCCAACAACAGAAGAATCTCAGTCAGTTATTGTGATTTTACCTAATGTTTCAATTATACTATTTTTAATATACTAACTAATTTGTCAATTTTATTTTCACATGTAGAGATCTTTATCTTATCTCTTTCTTTGCATTTAAAGATAGGGAATGAACCACCACTCGAGAAGCGAGAATCACAAGAAAATTTGATCGAGAAAGGATCTTCGGCCGGAATACCCTTTTCCGGCGAGCCATTTCCTCTTTTGTTTAATTTATGCATGCTCTTTTCTTAGATTCGTGTGAGATGTTGTTCAAGTCTCCCATTTCCAATACTCCAAAGAGTTATTTCCTCTCTCTAATAATTGTGTTTTCAGTCACTTCAATCTATGAAGGTGACATTGGGGAGGGGATAAATGAAGAGTAACAGTGCATAGGTGGTGGAGATGAAGCGGAGGAAGAAGAAAGAGAAATTCAAAAAATGATGTCTTTCACGCGCTTCATGGCAGTGTAACTCACATTGTGTCATGTCAACAAGTTGTGCCTAATAGGAACAATTTTGGTTTGAGTTTACATGTTCAATAGGTACAAGACTCGGTTGAATTGTCCAAAGTGAAAATTATGGACAAGTTTAAAGGGCTGCTTATGTATTCTGCAAAATTGTATTAAGAGAGAAGTTTTGATTGGAATTTGAAGAAGAATAACACATTACATATAAAATATATATAAATCATATACAAAATAAATACAAAAGATATATTTGTATAAAAATTGTACAAAAATTATATTTAAGTTATATGATGTTGTAGTTATTTTAACTGGGTAAAAATGATGTATGAAAATTATACATAAGTTATAAATAAGTTGTATACTATATAAATAGTTATATAACATTTAATTTTTGTTTAATGTCGTTATAGATGTATCAAATTTAAATATTCCGGCATTCAACTTGTCTGGTTAAGGTGATGTCTATGTCAGTGTCTCTATTACTTTGGTTTGACACTACTTTCTAGTTCAAGCTATTAAAATAAGTTTTATAAGATTTGGTTCTCAATTAAGTCTTGAACTATTTTACGTCATTGTGGTTCGACATTATTGGAATTGCTATATTCTAGTCTACAGTTAAGGCACTATCAGAAAGAAGAGATGAGAGAAAAAAGGAAGAGGGTGTAATTGAATCGCATAATTTAAGGCACTAATAACAGATTGTATATGGAGAGAGGTGACAAAAAATAGGGAAAGAGAAGAGCAGAGCAACAAGGAAAGAGTAGAATTGAATCTCATAATTTAAGGCACTAATAATAAATTGCATATAAATTGTAAGCAATCCTTGTTTAGGGGGGTAATATACAAAATTAGAATAATTTTAGTCAATAAATTTTAAATATTATATTGGAACAAAAAAAATCCTTTATTTTTCAAACCCGCTTTTGACAAAAATACAAACTAGCCCTTTTAAGTTTAATGAACAATTTCTGAACTAATATACCCTTCAGCTCTTTTTTCCATCCTTTTGTTCTTCATTTTCACCTAGACCAATTTCAGAAGTTTGAAATTTCTTGTTGGTGGTTGAATTTCGAAGTTACTAATTGATCATTGTTAAAATTATTTGAGTATTGAGTACCCGTGCTTAAATTTTTTGTTCAAACACTAATTTATTGATTTGAATTAAAAATTTCAAAACTTCATTGTTGGTCCCTTAAAAGTGTTGACAAAGACAAAATAGGTCCAGTTAATCTGATGTTGTTTAACTAAATTTATAATTGGGGAAAGACAAAATAAGTCCTGTTAATTTGATGTTGTTTAACTAAATTTATAATTGGGGATCGTTTTTGTTGGTGTTTGGAAGTTTTGGTTCAAATTTGAGATTATTTGAATAAGATTTGGGGTGATTTGATCGAATTGAAATTGTAAATTCGAAAAACTTTTTGTCCAACAATACAGACAAATTAATCAATCGACTAGAGTTCTGTGAATAATTTAACAAATATGCCGAATGCAGATAACGCGAAGTCATGCCAACATAGTAGAGTTTGATGTACAATTGAACAAGCACAAAGATATGCCAATTTGATAGAGTTTATGAGTTATCCAATAAGATAGCTACGTCGAATATAGCACAAAATTATGACAACTCGATAGAACTAATGAATAATTGAACAAGTACAAAATTATGCCAATCAAATAGAGTTTATGAGTTATCTAACAAAATAGTAAATCCAATATAGCACAAAGTTAAGTTATGCCAACCCAATAGGATTTCAAGGTAATTCAACAACACATGTCTTAAAGGATTACAAGTTTCACAAGAATATAGACACTTGAGTAGAAGGCGAAAATATTTTATTATGATGTTGTAAAAGTATACTTGTCCTTATTTCAAACCAAGTGGACCCTTGCAGTCGTGGCCGTAGTTATTCTCCTTAGGATAACCTGTGCTTTGTCGAATTTGTTCTATTAGAAGTTGTAGAAAGAGTAGAAAGAGAAAAGGAAAACGATCGATGAAGGAAAACAAAAGGAACAGAGAGCAACTAATTGAAGAAAACAACATAGAAAACCTTGTGCTTCAACTTTTCCATGTTGCTGTTAAATGTTGCGAACGTTTGCATTACTTAACTGATGTGCTTGCTTATTACTAATATCTTATTTGTTGTACTCAACTGTAGATCAAAGAATAAGAAATTCCTTAAAATTTGCAGAGCGCTGGAGGAAGAGGAATATTTTAGTCTAAAAGTTCATAAAAACTAAATGGGTCAATTCTGCCTAAATATCAAAAGCGGGGATAAAATTTAAATATCAGCCGCAAAATATCCCTTTTGTGTAAATCACCTCAGTATATTTAGTAACAGGGACGTACGCCAGATTTTTTTTAAGCGGTGTTGATATTTAAAGAAATTGATAAAGAAACAAATATAGTAACAATTTCATATTTAAAAAAGTACCTACTACAACTCTCATCGGCGAGTTTTCATATTTTGGAAGGTATTCATAATAGCCTCATCAGGAATAAGACTAAATACTTCCTTTTCTATATAAGGCCCCAAACAACTACTCAAAAACTCGTCATCCATTCGACTCTGCAAATCGGTCTTAATCAACTTCATTGTCGAAAAAGCTCTCTCAACTTTAGCAGTAGCAACTGGCAAAAGTAAAGCAAATTTTACAAGTTGAAAAATAAGAGGATAAGTCCCATGCTTCTTTGTCTCTACTAATTTCGTGGAAAGATTACTAAGTCCCCTAAGATCTGAAAACCTTTTATCATGATCTCGGACATCAACAATGTAATTCTGAAGCTGAAATTGAAGGTCGACCATAGAATATTTATTAAAATCATCAGGATATAACTCAGCTAATCTCAATATCTTTTTAATATCAAAATTGGAAAAAGAGTCAGCTGGGTTCAAGCAAGCAACTCCAAAAAGCAAATCGATTGTCACCTCATCAAAGCGACTATTGAGTTCTTGAAATTGCCAATCAATAGTTCTATAAAATACCTCAACACGGTAGTGATGTGAAACAATATACTCAGCAACTCTACGATGTGATCTTCCAGGGATAACATAAAGCTCATCAAATTCAGGTATGGAAATATCGTAGTTCATACAGAATTTAGATGCCTCATTAATAAGTAAATCCTAACCTTTTTTTCTCAGTTCTTGCAATTGATCCTTTGCTACTCCAACAAGTAACATGGCATTTACAATATCTTGCTCCTTCTTTTGAAAGGCTGCACTAGGCTCATTTGTGATTGCTAAAATAGTACGCATTAAATGTAACATGAAGACAATTTCAAATTTCAAACATGCTTTAAGATATTCCTTTGCCTTACAATTTTCTTCAAAACGTGCATTAACAACAATAGCACTAAGCACATCAATAATATGGCCAAACATAAGAATAAAATTATTAAAATTTATAGTGAGAACCCTATCGAGTATCACCAGCTCTAGCAAGACCCAATTCTTGATTTACGCCCTTACCAATTTCAAGCTCACCTTTACGTAATACCTCTTCTATTTCTTCTGCTTGAGATTCACGAAGTTCATCTCTACGCTTGAAAGAAGCTCCCATTATATTCAATATATCAGAAACCAATAATAAAATATCTTGCACTTCATGACATCTTCAAGAAACCGCAATAAGAGTTAATTGAAGTTGATGAGCAAAACAATGGATAGAATGAACACCTCTACTTTCTTTTTGCATTAAGATCTTAAGACCATTTAAATCACCTTGCATATTGCTTGCTCCATCGTAGCATTGTCCACGTATAAAAGATGGACTTAAAGAATGTTTAGTAAGTAGACTAATAATATCATTCTTTAGAGACAAAGCAGCAGTATCACCAACATGAACAATAACCATAAATCGCTCAATCACACTTCCCCTCCTATCAACATAACGCAAAATAATAGTCATTGGCTCCTTACATGATACACCACGAGATTCATCAACTAAGATTGAAAAGTGATCATCATTTATATCCTTAATGATATTCTTAATTAGTTACATCTTACATGCAATGATAATATTCTTCTGAATATATGGAGAAGTCAATTGATTATTTTTGGAGAATTTTAAAATGCATCATCAATATTTTTACATCGCTTTGCATACCATGTAAGTGTCACAACTTGGAATCCTACAATCGAGAACGTGATGCCGCCTAACATTTCACTTACTAGGCAAGCCAACGTTAGCTAAGTTATTCATCCAGTTTTAATAATTCAAAATAAAACATTAATTAAAATAAACTGAAATAGTCTGAAACCGAATAATAAAATATCTACGACAATATCTAAACCTATCCCAGAATCCGTAGTCACGAATACATGAGTAACTAGAATACAACACATATGGTCTGAAATAAGGTACAACTGTTTGAGACTAGATAAACAGTAAAAATGGATAAAGAAGGGGACTCAAGGGTTGCGAATGCCATGCAGCTATACCTCAAGTGTCACGACCCAAAACCTGTGACAGGTCATGATGACACCTAACGCCGCCGTTAACAAGCCCACAAGTGATCCTACAACTTAGTTATCTCTTTCTAACTTTTAAAAGAGAAGTTTCCTTTTTAAAAGAACGAAGTAAGTAAGATCTCATGCAACCATACATACTCTTTTGTTAACAAAATACCAACGTGAGAAATACATCAACCGTAGTGACAGTAATGATAAGTACAACAACACATGAATGCTAAAATCCCCCAAAAAATGGTGCCATAAACTATCTGTCTCAGTACCTGCACATTCAGTGCATACGTGTAGCATGAGTACAGAAAATAACGCATACCTAGTAGGTATCTAGTCTAACCTCGAAGAAGTAGTGATGAGGGGTCGACTTGACACTTACTAGTGGTCAAACAGTAATAGAAATACATAAAGTAGACATGGTGAATGTACAACAAGTAGCAATGAAGCAGATAAAAGTAATTACAGTAATTCCACACATGAGTCTATATCAAATCACTAAGCATTTCATAACCGGCCTTGAGGGCGCTAACTCAACTGTTACTAAACCATATCAAGTCTCAAGTATTAAGCACAAAGCCGCTGAGGCGAACGGTCCGATCTCATAGGAATAGTGGTACTCGGTACTGTCCAGGCAAATAACCCAATCTCATAAGAATAGTGTTACCATACTGTCGAGGCGAACTGCCAGATCCCATAAGAGTAGAGAAATTTACCTAGCTCGCGGAAGCACATGCGAGTCGAGACAACATGGATCCATAGTTTATCAAATATTTCCCAATTTTTTCAAAGTAAGAGGCTAAGCGGTATCTTTATTCAAATTATTAATCTTAGTCATAAAAAAGAAAATCAATACACATGATAGGTACAAATAGCACAATTATAGGCATGATGTGAATCTAAGTCTACCCAGATATATCATGAATATAACTGCATACTGACCCTCGTCACCTCGTACGTACATAGCTCCCCACAACAAGTAGCACACAATAATTAATACCCATAAAAGGATAAGTCCTCTCTTACAAGGTTAGGCAAGAGACTTACCTCGATTCCAAATCCTCAATCCGACTCTTCAACCTCACTAGAACTCCTCAAACGACCCCAAGGACTCTGAAACTAACCAAAAACTGTATAAACTAATAAATATATGTTCAAAAGTTCATAATTTAGCTATTAAACTAATTTCCCAACCAAATTCGGGAAGTCCACAAAAATCACCCCCGAGCCCACGTGCTCGAATTCCGAAAATTTCAAAACATAAATGTTACCCATGACTTCACAAACTCAAATATATAATTTATTCCTAATTTATAGTCAATTTCGTGGTCAAATCTCAATTTTACCAAACCCTAGGTTCCAACAAAATCCCACAAGTTTTCCCTTAATTTTATGTTAAATCTACTCAAAATCCATGTATTTAACTCAAGAATTGGTAGGGATCACTTACCTCTTGATGTTGATGAAAATCCCCACAAAATGCTCTCAAAATCGTCCAAGACCAAGTGAAAAATGAGAGAAAAGAGACTAAGTCCCGTATTAAATTCAAGTATGCCCAGTGATCCCTTCTTCGCGATCGTGGAAAATTCCTCGCGATCGCGAAGGCAAAAATTTCCACAGCCGAAAACCTTCTTCGTGTTCGCCGCTAGGCGGTCACATTCGTGATCAACCATTTCCCAGACTTCCACGTTCGCGATCCCCAAGTTCGGTTTGCGAAGGCCAAAGGCCTCCCTACCCAGCTCATCTGTTTCCTCTTCGCGATGGCGGTTGGGCCACCGCGTTCGCGAAGCACTGCCAGGCCAACCTTCACGATCGCTTTCCCTTATTCGGGATTGCGTAAGGCAATCAGCTGACCCTCCAATTTTCCTTCATTGCGATCGCGGAACCATCTTCATAATCGCGAAGCACATCAGCACTTTTCCGCTAAGTCCAAACATGCTCCGAAATACACCCGAGCCACCCGGAACCCCGTCCAAATGCACCACTAAGTCCATAAACACACTGTGGGCCTATTGAACCCTCGGAACACATAAAACAACACCGGAATCAAGAATCATATCTCAATACCTCATAAATCAACTTCTAAGCTTCAAACTCATTTCAACCAACTCCGAACGCATCGAAACATACTTAGACAACTCGGAATGACGCATAATTTTATGCACAATTCATAAATCACCAAACGGACCTATTCCGAGGCTCCAAATCCCAAAAGGAGCTCTATTACACCAATTTCTACTCCAAACCAAATTTAAAGAACTTGAAAACCTTCAATGCGCCAAATTTTAATATTGAACGCCGAAAGGCTCCCGGGTCACCCAATACTCGATCCGAAGACACACCAAACTCCAAAATCATCATACGAACCTATTGGAACCATCAAATCTCGGTTCTGAGGTCATTTACTGAAAATTTTGACCCAAGTCAAACTTGGCCATCCTAGGCCACCATTAAGGAACTAAGTGTTCCGATTTCAACCCCAACCCTTCCAAAGCCAAACCAACTATCCTCGCAAGTCATAAAACAGTAAGAGCACATACGGGGAATCTTAATTAGAGGAACATGTATCTAGAAAGCAAAATAACTGGTCGGGTCGTTACATTCTCCACCTCTTAAATAAACGTTCTTCCTTGAATGGGTCTAGAATCATACCTGGAGTGCTGAATAAGTGTGGATATCTTCTCCGTAGGTCCTCCTCGGCCTCCCAAGTCGCCTCCTCGACTGGTTGACCCCTCCACAAGACCTTTGCCATAGAAATCTTCTTGGACCTCAACTGGCTAATCTGCCTGCCAACGATGGAAACTGGCTCCTCCTCATAACCCAAACTCTCATCTAGCTGACCGTGTTGTAGTCTAACACATGTAACCTGTCGGCATGGAACTTTCGGAGCATAGACACATGGAAGACCGGATGAACTCCTGATTGACTAGGAGGCAAGGCAAGCTCATAAGAAACCTCCCCAACTCGCCTCAATACCTTGAATGGTCCAATAAACCTCGGACTCAGCTTTCCCTTCTTTCCGAACCTCATGATGCCCTTCATCGGCGAGAATTTCAAAAGAACCTTCTCGCCCACCATAAATGATAAATCACACATCTTCTGATCCGCGTAACTCTTCTGTCTGGACTGTGCTATTCGAAGTCACTCTTGAATCAACTTTACCTTCTCTAATGCATCCTTCACTAAATTCGTGCCATATAACCTTGCCTAGTCAAACCATCCGATGGGCGAATGACATCACCAACCATATAAAGCCTCAAATGGAGCCATCTCGATATTGGACTGATTATTGTTGTTATAAGCGAACTCGGTCAAGGGCAAAAATCTATCCCACTGTCATCCGATTTCAATAATACATCCCCTGAGCATGTCCTCTAGAATCTGAATTGTCCGCTCTGACTGCCCATCGATCTACGGACGAAAGGCCATGCTGAGCTCTACTCGGTTACCCAACTCGCTCTATACTGCTCTCCAGAAATACAAAGTGAACTGAGGGCCTCTATCTGAAATGATGGAAACAGGCACACCATGCAACCGAACAATCTCCTCAATGTAAATCTGGGCCAACCTCTCCGAAGAATAAGTAGTCACCATCGGAAGAAAGTGTGCCGACTTGGTCAACCTATCGACAATGACCCGAACGACATCAAACTTCCTCAATGTTAGCGGAAACCTAACTACGAAGTCCATAGTTATGCGCTCCCACTTCCACTCCGGTATAACCATCTGCTGGAGTGGGCCACCTTGCCTCTAGTGCTCATACTTAACATACTGGCAATTTAAACATCTTGCTACATACTCAACTATGTCCTTATTCACCCGCCGCCACCAATAATGCTGCCTCAGGTGCGATACATCTTCGTAGCACTTGGATGAATAGAATACCAAGAACTATGTGCCTCCTCTAGAATCTTCTCCCTCAAGCCATCCACATAAGGAACACATGGGCAACCCTGGAGTCGCAATACACCATCCTCACCGATAGTAACCTCCTTTTCCCCACCCTGTACCGTCTCTCTAAGAACCAATAAGTGCGGATCATAGTACTGACAAGCCTTGATCCGCTCAAGTAATAAAGACTGAGCCACAAAACATGCAAGAACTCGAATGGGCTATGAAATATCCAACCTCACAAGTCTGTTAGCTCAGGACTGAATGTCCAAATCCAATGGCCTCTCCTCTGCCGAAATGAATGCCAAACTACCCATACTTTGAGCCTTTCTGCTCAAGGCATCTGCAACCACACTCGCCTTGCCCGGATGGTAAAGGATGGTAATATCATAGTCCTTCAGCAACTCAAGCCACCTGCGCTGCCTCAAATTAAGGTCTTTCTTCTTAAACAAATGTCGCAAGCTGCGATGATCGATTTAAACCTCATAGGACACCCTATAAAGATAATGCCTCCAGATCTTGATAGCATGAACTATCGAGGCCAACTCCAAATCATGTACGGGGTAATACTTCTTGTGGGGCTTTAGCTGACGTGAAGCATATGCTATAACTCTCCCCTCATGCATCAATGCACAACCCAAGCCAACGCGCGAAGCATCCCAATACACGGTATGCATCCCTAAACCGGAGGGCAACACTAAAACCGGTGCTGTAGTCAAAGCGGTCTTGATCTTCTAAAAGCTCGCCTCGCAATCATCATACCATCTGAATGGAGCACCCTTCTGGATCAATCTAGTCAAAGGTGCTGCAATAGACGAGAAGCCCTCCACAAATCGACGATAATAACCTACTAACCCCAAGAAACTCTTGATCTCGGTCGCTGAGGTAGGACAAGCCAACTCTGGACTACCTCGATTTACCTAGGATCCACTTTAACACCCTCGCCTAATACAACATGCCCCAAGAAAGCCACAGAATCTAACCAGAACTCACACTTGGAGAACATAGCATATAGTTTCTATTCTCGCAAGGTCTGAAGCACTAACCTAAAATGTTGCTCATGCTCCCCCATACTACGCGAGTAGATCAATATGTCATCAATGAAGACAATGACAAATGAGTCAAGATACGGCCTGAACACCCGATTCATCAAATCCATAAATGCCGCCTCAAGTCGAAGGACATCACTAAAAACTCATAGTGCACTTAACTGGTCCGGAAAGTCGTCTTCTATACATTCAAAGCACGAATCTTTAGCTGATGACACTCAGATCTCAAGTCGATCTTAGATAACACCATGGCACCCTGCAACTGGTCAAACAAGTCATCAATGCACATAAACGGGTACTTATTCTTGATGGTGACTTTGTTCAACTGGCGGTAATCAATGCACATCCGCATACTCCCATCCTTCTTCTTCACAAATAAAATCGGTGCGCCCCAAGGAGACATACTAGGTCTGATGAACCCCTTCTTAAGCAACTCTTGAAGCTACTCCTTTAACTCCCTCAGCTTCTTTGGGGCCATGTAATAAGGCGAAG
The DNA here is from genome assembly GCF_000715075.1 of Nicotiana tabacum. Taxonomy (NCBI): domain Eukaryota; kingdom Viridiplantae; phylum Streptophyta; class Magnoliopsida; order Solanales; family Solanaceae; genus Nicotiana; species Nicotiana tabacum. The sequence goes on along the minus strand of NC_134088.1, from coordinate 72,645,884 downwards.
TAGAAATAGGATGGGTTCCTAGCACCAAATCAATGCCAAAATTGATATCCCGATCCGGTGGCATACCTGGTAAATCAATAGGAAATACGTCAGAAAACTCTCGTACAATCGGTATTGAATCTAACGCGGGAGTCTCTGCAGTAGTATCCAAAAAAAGGCCAAATAGGCCAAACAACCCTTCTCGACCATATGTCAAGCCTTCAAGAAAGAAATAACCCGGCTGGAGGTACCGACAGAAGAACCCTTCCACTCTAATCTGGTAAACTCAGGGATCGCCAAGGTAACAGTCATGGCATAGCAATCAAGAATGGCATGGTACGGAGACAACCAGTCCATGCCTAGGATAACCTCGAAATCAACCATATCCAGCAATTGAAGATTCATTTTGGTCTCATATCCACATAAAGTCACCACACAAGACCGGTAGACCCGATCAACACCAATAGATTCACCCACTAGCGTGGACACATATACAGGAACGCCCAAGGACTCGCGAGATACATCCAAATATGGAGCAAATAGAGAATAAACATAGGAATAAGTAGACCCTGGATCAAATAATACCGAGGCATCCCTACGACAGTCAAATATAGTACATGTCATCACTGCATCAGAGGCGACTGTCTCTGGCCTGGTAGCGAAAGCATTGAATCTAGCCGAAGTGCCACCTGACTGGCCTCCACCTCTAGGGCGACCCCTACCCACCTGCCCTCCATCTCTGGCCGAGTGGGCAGACGGTGTGGTAGCTAGTGCGGTAATCATGGGCTGATGGTTCTACTGCTTGGCCTTGCCCCCAAGTTTGGGACAAAACCTCTTCACGTGACCAAACTCCCCGCACTCAAAACAACCTCTCGGATCAGTGGAATGCTGACCTGAAGTCTGATCTTGATAGCCTGAATACCCACTGGAGGAACCCTGAATAGCAAGCGGACAGTAAGTGCTCTCTGGAATAATGCTAAAGTAAGGTCATGCTGGAGCACTCCGAGTAGGCGGTGGTGCTGACTGCATGGTCCTGCTAGACTGACACCTCATTAACTGATATCTCCCCCCAGGTGGGGTGCCACTAAATCCTCCAAACTGCCTGGGCTGCTAGTCCCTCGGCACAAACTCTCTGTTGCAGTTGCAAATATGCTCGATCCTCTGAGCTATATCCATAACCTAATGAAAGGGAGTCCACATCTCTGCCTCATGGGCCATAGAAACCTGAATCATAGGGTGCATACTTGCAATGATCCTCTGTACCCTCTCTGCATCTGTAGGGAGTATAATAGCTGCATGGCAAGACAAGTCAGTGAATCTTACCACAGAGTCGGTCATAGATATATGACTCTGACGGAGTTGCTCAAACTGACCCCACTTTAAAGGTGGTATGTACTTTTCCAAGAACAGATGTATAAACTAATCCCAAGTCAAGGGAGGTGAACCTGCTTGCCTGCTAAGGAGGTAATCCTTCCACCATATGCGGGTCCTTCTCTTAAGCTGAGGTGGTGAAGTCCACCGCATTGGACTCCAATATCCCCATGTTACGTAGCTTATCGTTGCACTGGTCAATGAAGTCTTGGGGGTCCTCTGACTGCTCACCCCCAAAGTTAGGGGAACGGAGCCAGGTCATCTGTCCAACCGCTTCTGCTGATCAATGGTCGCGATTGGTACGAACTCTAGCACAACCGCTGTAATTGGCTGGGCTCGCCCGAAGGTAGTGCACCTGGGTTTTGAAGAGCGCTAGCAGCGTGCCCTGGAGCCTGAGCGATAGGGCTATGTGCTTCCCCTCCCTCCTGTGATGTGGTTGGGTCCGCTGGAAATAAACCAGCCTGCGTCATAGAGTCCATGAACCGCAGCATACGGCCTATGACCTCCTAAAATCCCGGTGCAGTCATGAAATCTATTGGGGCTGGCTCAACTGCAGGCACCTCATCCTGCTCCTCAATAACATGATCTTTCACTAGATCCACTAGTGGTACAACGAGAGCAACTCTAAGATGCCTTTGTCCTTTGATAGGAGCTGGAGCCCTCCCCCGGCCTATAGAACCGGGGGGAGCAGTTTCTCTACCGCCCGATACTTCTGCCGCGCACGTTCTCACCATCTGTGAGAGATCAATAGAAAGGTACTTAGCATAATATCAACTACACGATAGGAGATAAAAGAAGAGAGGTTTCCTAACACCCTGTATCCTATCGAAGATAAGTACGGATGTCTCCGCACCGAACCACAAGACTCTTGTAGGCCTGCTCATGACTCGTGTGACCTATATGAACCTGGCACTAATACCAAGTTGTCACGACTCAAAACCCGTAATAGGTCGCGATGGCACCTAACGTCACCGTTAGGCAAGCCCATAAGTGAACCTAAAATTTAGTTATCCCTTTCTAACTTTTAAAATAAAAGTTTCCTTTTTAAAAGAACAAAGTAAGTAAGATCTCATGCAACCATACATATTCTTTTCTCAACAAAATACCAGCGTGAGAAATACATCAACCGTAGTGAAAATATGATAACTACAACACTACATGAATGCTAAAATCTCCTAAAACCCGGTTCCACAAGTGCATGTGCAATCTAGAAAATATACAAAACTAATACAACTACTATTTGAAAGGTAATAGTGAGAAATAATGAACAAGGCAGAGGGAGACTCCGGTCTTGCAGATCAAAGCAAGGCAAGCAGCTCACCACTAAGTCTCCGTAGAAGTGCAACTATACGCTCGTGTGACCATTGGTAGTACCAGTCTTCGTACCTGCACATTCAGTGCAGAAGTGTAGCCTGAGTATGGAAAACAACGCGTACCTAGTAAGTATCTAGTCTAACCTCGAAAACGTAGTGGCGAGGGGTCAACTTGACACTTACTAGTGGTCAAACAGTAATAGAAATACATAAAGTAGACATGGTGAGTGTGCAACAAGTAGAAACAAAGCAGATAAAAGTAATTACAGTAATTCCACACATGAGTCTATATCAAATCACTGAGCATGTCATAACCAGCCTTGAAGGCGCTAACTCAGCCATTAACAAACCAAATCAAGTCTCAAGTATTAAGCACGAAGCTGCCGAGGCAAATGGTCTGATCCCATAGGAATAGTGGTACTCAGTATTGTCCAGGTGAAAGGTACACATGATAGGTACAAAAAACACAATTAAAGGCATGGTGTGAATCTAAGTCTACCCGGACATATCATGAATATAGCTACATACTAAATATCATCACCTCGTGCATACGTAGCTCCCCACAACAAGTAGCACATAACAATTAATACCCCTGAGGGGATAGGTTCCCTCTTACAAGGTTAGACAAGAGACTTACCTCGATTCCAAGTCCTCAATCCGGCTCTTCAACCTCACTACAACTCCTCAAACGACGCCGAGGACTCTGTAACGAACCAAACGCCGTATAAACTAATAAATATATGCTAAAAATTTCATAATTTAGCTATTAAACTAATTTCCCAACCAAATCTGGGAAGTCCACAAAAAACACCCCCGAGCCCACGTGCCCGGATTCTGAAAATTTCAAAAGATAAACGTTACCCATGACTTCACAAACTCAAATATATAATTTATTCCTAATTCTATAATCAATTTCGTGGTCAAATCTCAATTTTACCAAACCCTAGGTTCCAACAAAATCCCACAATTTTCCCCTTAATTTCATGTTAAATCTACTCATAATTCATGTATTTGACTCAAGAATTGATAAGTATCACGTACCTCTTGATGTTGATAAAAATCCCCCACAAAATGCTCTCAAATTCGTCCAAGACCAAGTGAAAAATAAGAGAAAAGAGACTAAGTCCCATATTAAATTCAAGTATGCCTAGTGATCCCTTCTTTGCGATCACAGAAAATGCCTCGCGATCGCGAATGACAAACTTGCCACTGCCCAAAAACCATCTTCCCTTTCGCGGCTAGGAGGTCGCATTCACGTTCGCGATGAACCACTGCCCAGCCTTCTGTGTTCGTGATTTCCAAGTCATGTTCGCGAAGGCCAAAGGCCTCCCTGTCCAGCTCCTCTATTTCCTCTTCGCAATCGCGGTTGGGCCTCCACATTAGCAAAGCACTGCCAGGCCAACCTTCGCGATCACGTTCAATTCGTCGCCATCGCGTATTGCAATCATCTTCCCCTCCAATTTTCCTTCATCGCGATCGCGGAACCATATTCGCGATCGCGCCATCGCGTAGTGCAATCATCTTCCCCTCCAATTTTCCTTCATCGTGATTGAGGAACCATCTTCGCGATCACGAGGCACACCAGCACACCAACACGTTTCAGCCAAGTTCAAACATGCTCCGGGTGTGCCAAAACACACCTGAGCCACTCGGGACCCCGTCCAAATGCACCGCTAAGTCCATAAATACATTGCAGACTAACCCAAAGCCTCAGAACACATAAAATAACACCAGAATCAAGAATCGTACCTCAAAACCTCATAAATCAAGTTCTAAGCTTCAAACTCATTTCAACCAACTTCGAACGTGTCGAAACATACATAGACAACTCGGAATGAGGAAACATTTTACACACAAGTCATAAATCACCATACGAACTTATTCTCAGGTTCGGAATCCGAAACAGACTTTGATCACACCAAAGTCTATTCCAAACCAAATATAAAGAACTTGAAAACCTTCAATGTGCCAGCTTTCAACATTAAGTGCTGAAACGCTCCCGGTTCACCCGAAACTCAATCTGAAAACACGCCCAAGTCAAAAATCATCATACAAACCTATTGGAACCATCAAATCCCGGTTCCGAGGCCGTTTATGCAAAATTATTACCCAAGTCAAACTTGGCCATACTAGGCCACCATTAAGGAACTAAGTTTTCTGATTTAAACCCGAACCCTTCTAAACCCGAACCAACCATCCCCGTAAGTCATAAAACTGTAAAAACACATAGTTAGAAATGCTTTGAGTATCATTTTATAGGAATGAATAACGTAGACAACCTTAACTACTAAGAGTAGAATCACTTATAGAATAATATTACATTTACGTTTTATTACTTGGATCATACCAAAAGAAGGAAGGATTAGCCTTAACATACCTTAATTACTTATGCGAGCTCGTAGAAGACCGTCTTCTTTAAAGCTTCCCTAAACCTTACTTCAATTGAGATAATTTGATAAAAGGGACCTCCGATTAAGACTACTGTTCTTCTTCGTTAAAATAGAAAGAAAGAACAAGACTTTTGTTTGTACTTTATTGAATTGAAAAGAAGAGGAATGTAAATTGCTACTTATTGATTTATATCAGAGGTAAGGATAGGATATGATGCAACATTAGTTGTCTTTGGCGGTGGAACATGACTAGTCAGATAAAGATGCAACGTTTTAAGAAAGTTAGTTACGTGTCGACCACAACAAAGTTATACATATCACATTACTTCATGTAGAGGTAATGGAATATATGTAAGTGTATGGTATAAATAACATAAAATATTATACTCTACATTGCACACTACATTAATAACTTTTACTTATTAATAAAATAATGCATGACTACTTAATGACACCTATGTAATTTTATCAAATCCAGTTTTTGTCAACCTAATATCAAGAGCACAAACTTTTTTGTACTATTAATTCTAAAATGGGTAAGAATATAACTTTTCTTATGAGAAAGTAATTTATTTTCTTGTAATACATAAAATATTCTTTAAAATTTTCCTCATATCATCTATTGAACTAAAACTTATCAAAAAATATTATACTAATAACTTTTGATAATCATATTTATCCAACATTTACAAAAGAATGTTTCTCTTAAAAGAAAGTACCATATCAAGGCAATATATAACGTTTTTAAAATTCAATAAACTTACGGGGTCTTACATCTATAGCTTCATGTATGACCTTTAATCTCTTCCAACTAACATGGTTTTACTACGATGCATCCAAATACTAAGGTACGATGTGTTACAATAACCCTGCTAGTAGAATAGCCAGGAGTCCCTCCACTCTAATCGAGGCAACCCCGGCATGGATAAAGTCAACGTCTTGGCGTGATAGTCCAAAATAGTGTGATAAGGTGACAAACAATCCATGCCCAAAATAACATCAATGTCTACCATATCAAGAATTAGAATATCTGCACTAGTCTCAAGGCTCTCGATAGAAAACTTACACAAGCGATAGACACGATCCACTACAATAGAATCTCCCACAGGCATGGACACATAGACTAGAGCACTCAAAGAATCATGAGGCATAACCAGATATAAAGCAAAATAGGATGAAACTTATGAATAAATAGAGCCCGGATCAAATAAACTGATACATCTCTATGGAAAACCGGAACAATACTTGTGATGACGACATGAAATGACTCTGCATGAGGCCTAGTTGGAAATGCATAAAAACGGGGCCGGGTCCCACCACTTTGACCTCCGCCTCTCGGACAACCTTTAGCTGGCTGGCCTCTACCTCTAATGGCCTGACCTCCACCTCTAATGACTTGACCTCCACCTCCAGCAGCCTGATCCCCACCTCTAGCTAGCTGGGCGGACGCTGGAGCAATCGGTGCTGGAACCATGGCAAGAGAACCTCGCTGTGGCATGCCCCCTGTGACCTTGGGAAAAATCTCGCGGCGTGCCTTAGATCTCCACAAGTATAACAGGTCCTCGACTGCTGTGGGTGCTGACCCTGGAACTAACCCTGTTGCTCAGAATAACCACTCTGATAACTCTAAATCAGAGGTGCACTGATTGGAGCTGAAGGTGCACTGTAGGCTAGCTACTCAGGATGATACCCATAAGAACCATAACTGCCTGAAGCACCGTGGGATGCCTGGAGCGCTGACTGAATAAGCCCAGGAGTATGGACTTTACCAAACGAACCTCTACCTCCAGATGAGGCACCACTGAAACCACTGAAATAACGAGGCCTCTTCTTAGATACAACCTCTCTACCCTGACCACGAATCCTCGATCCGTCTATCAATCTCTACCGCCCTCTGGAAAGAAATATCATCTCCAGTCTCCTTGGCCATCTGTAGCCTGATATTGAAAGTAAGTCCATCAATGAATCTCCTCACTCTCTCCCTCTCAGTAGGGAGTAAGATAACTACATGGTGAGCTAGGTCCATAAATCGGGTCTCATACTGGGTAACAATCATGCTACCCTGCTGAAGGCGCTCGAATTGCCTGCGGTACTCCTCTCTCAAGGTGAAGAAAATGAACTTCTCCAAAAATGACTACGAAAATAGATCACAAGTGTGTGGCAGTAAACCTGCTGGTCTGCTCCGCACATAATCTTGCCACCACCTCTTGGCAGAACTAGTGATCTAAACACTGCAAAGGCTACTCAATTGGACTCAACAACACCCATGTTGCACAACACCTCGTGGCAACGGTCTAAATAATCATGTGGGTCCTCAGAAGGTGCACCATTAAAATGAATAGGAAAGAGCTTTGTGAACTTTTCCAATCTCATCATTCCCTCAGAAGACATCGCGGGCATCTCCCTGATCTGTGTAGAAACAAGATACTGAACTACCCCAACTGGCGAAACTTCTGGAGTCTGATATATGGGAGCCATCTGCTCTGGAGTATGAGTAGTGGAAGTTTGTGCTCCTCCCCCAGCCTGAGAGATAGCTGATGCCACCAGAAATGCACTAGTCCGGGCCATGATCTCCATGGGGCCCACTAAGCTAACTAGTTCTGAAGTATGGGGGTAGCAATAAACCCTTTCGAGACCTAAGCTGGTCCAACTGGCACGGTCTGAATAGGAACTTCCTCCTCCTGCTCGATCTGAGGCTCCAGAATAGTTGTTGTTGCATGTGCTCTAGGCTCCAGACCCACTGTGGATACTGTATGTGTCCTCACCATCTACGTGAGAACAAGAAACGAATAATTCAAACCTCAGTGATAAGAATAAAATCGCACGATAGAGAAAGAAAGAAGTGAAGATTTACCAAAGCTCTATAGCCTCTAGAAGATAAGTACTAACATCTCCATACAGATCCTCTAGACTCTACTAAGCTTGCTCATGACTCATGAGACCAAAGCAACCTAGTGCTCTGATACCAACTTGTTACGACTCGGAATCCCACCTTCGGGACCGTGATGGCGCCTAACATTTCACTCGCTAGTCAAGCGAACGTTAGCTAAGTTATTAACCCAATTTTAACAATTCAAAATAAATAATTAATAAAAATAAACTAAAATAGTCTGAAACGGAATAATAAAATACCAACGACGATCTCTAAACATATCCTAGAATTCGGAGTCACGAATACATGAGCAACTAGAATACTACACATATGGTCTGAAATAAGGTACAACTATTTGAGACTAGATAAACAGTAAAAATTAATAAAGAAGGGTACTCCAGGGCTACGAACGCCATGTATCTATACCTCAAATCTCCAAATGTAATTGAATTTGAGCAGAACACGACTAGACGTCACTGGGATCAACATCAGTATCTGCACAAGAAGTGCAGAAGTGTAGCATGAGCACAACCGACCCTATATACTTTGTAAGGTTCGAGCCTAACCTAGACGAGGTAGTGACGAGGCTATGACAAGACACCTACTTAAAACCTGTACATATATATATATATATATATATATATATATATACATAGAGCAACAAAATAACAAGTAGGGAAATTAAAACATTAATTGGGAGAGGACATGCGAAAGAGGGAATATCATAAGGACGTCAAGTATAAAATCCCTAAATAACATCCTTCCGATACACAACAATATAACCAAATAAATTACCAATCTGGAAACCAAATAATGCAATGAAATAGAAATGGCACGGTGTCACCCTTCATGCTTTTACTCTCGTCCTCACCATATAATATCATAAATAAAATAGCACGGCATCACCCTTCGTAATTTTACTCTCTTCCTCACATGATGTGATAAATTATAATAATCAGTCAATGGCACGACATCACCCTTCGTGCTTTAATCCTCTCAATCTCTCGTATAAATGATTTTGTGTGCAAATAAGGCACGACAACACCCTTCGTACTTTTTACACTTCCTCACCAAGAAAGAGTTCAAAACCGAATTAACAATGCAAGGCGGGAAGCAATTTCACTTCAATTATAGTTCCATGATAACTAACTCCACTTTAAGAATTTCCAACATCATCAAAAAAACAAAAACAAATATGAGGCAGATAATTAAAGAAGTAATAATCTAACCTAGGCATGGAAAACATAGTCAGTGAAACAACTTAGAACAAAGAATCAACTTCCATCCGCATGCTTTAACCCGATGACAACGTATATATACTCGTCACCTCACATATAAGTCATCCCCACACATAAATCACATAGAAAATAAACTAACAAGTCCTAATCCCTCAAGTCAAGGTTATCCATGACACTTACCTCACTCAATGCTCAACTGTGGCTTTTCCTTTAGAATTGACCTCCAAACCAATCAAATCTAGCCAAATATAGTTCACATAATTTAAAATAGGCTTCAAAAACTACCCACGAGTGAAAAAATTCAATATTTAATAATTTTAAAAAAGGTTAACAAAAGTCAACCCTTGGCCCGCTGTCACGACCCAAAATCCCAACCTGTTGTGATGGCGCCTAACACAATACTAGGCAAGCCGACAATCATATAACAACTAGACATTTGAATTAAAACATGATTTAATAAGTTCAACAACGGAAAATCTCATAAATAACTGATAAAAACAACAACAACACAACTATAACAAATCCCAAAATCCTGCTGTCACCGAGTACATGAGCTACTAATGGCAACATAGTCTAAAACTCTAGTACAACTTTCTATGAAAATAGAACAGTCTAAAATAAAATAAAAGGAAGAAGAGTCAAGGTCTGCGGGCGTACACGGTACATAAATTTAGGCATGCTTTCAAGTTCAACAACTTAAGCTCAACACTGAAAAAAATATGCCAAGTACAGCTGGCATGAGGAATGTTACATCTCTATGCCAACATGTCAAATATGCATGTCAAATGTAATGCATCATAATGATAATCTCAAGTACCCACGCTCTCAGAGTACTCAATCTGTTTGTCTCAAACTCCCACTCATCACACACAATCACTTAGCATTGTACGGTACCTGCATTCACTACTAGTATGTCAGACTCCGGAAGGGCGGATCCTACCCAAGCGCTAATATAAAGCCAATATGGCCTACTACGGCATGCAGCCCGATCCCATAATAATAGATAAGCTGATAAGGCCTGTTGCGACGTGCAGTTCGATCCCATAATAATAAATAAGCCAATAAAGCCTACTGTAGCGTGCAACCCAATCCCCAACATCACTCACAATATGGCTCTTAGGCCCCAACTCAGTCATCAATCTCTCCAGTCTCACGGACTCACAAATCTCATATCACTCAGCCCAAACAATGATAACATGATGTAACAGTAAATGATAACAAAGACTGAGATATGATATGATAATGAATGAATATGACTAAGCACATAATTTGCAACTTAAGCAAATAACTCAACAACAGAAATGACCTCAGTGGGTCCCAACAGAACAAGCACATAGCCTAAGCACGATTTCTAACATGGATCACCGCTTAATTACTCTAACATGTAAGAATTACGGGGACAGAAACAAGACTAGATAACTACACAGCACCACAGAATCAACGGAGTCACAATCACCATGGTGCACGCCCACCCGCCTGTCACCTATCATATTCGTCACCCCAACACCAACCATATAACATGTATTCCAGGGATTCATACCCTCAGTACCAAGTTTAGAAGTGTTACTTACCTCAAAGTGCACAACTCAATGCTCCAACAAACCTTTGCCTCACGAATCGGCCTCCGAACGACTCAAATCTAGTCACAAAAAAATAACATAATAAATACATGCTATAGGAATCGATACCATACGATAAAGCTATGTTCATTAACCAAATTCAAAAAAGTCAACCCCAAGCCCACGCCTCAAGATCCGACATAATTCACAAAATCCGAACACCCTTTCAATAACGAGTCTAACCATACCAAAATCATCCAATTCCGACTATAAATCGACCCTCAAACCTCGAAATCTTACTCTTCAATCCTTAGTCCAAAATCTCCAAAATTTCACCTTAAAAACAAATAATCTAGGTGTAGCAATCAATGGTTATTCAATATTATTGGACAAAAGTGATAAAACAAATAGCTTATATCTTGATTTGTAGTGAAATCCCTCTCAAATATCGTCCCTAGCCAAGCTCCACAGGCCAAAATATGAAATAATACTCTAACCCTCATTTTTGACATTAAATAGTCTGCCCAGTTGCCCTTCTTCGCGAACACGGAAATAGCCTCGTGTTCGCGAAGTACAAATAAACTCAGCTGCAAAAATCCTCTTCGCGTACGTGACACACTAGTCACGAACATGATGACTAAGAACATATCTCTTCGCGATCGCGGCCCTGGCCACACGATCGTGTTGAACAAATCACCTGCCGCCCTGGGCCTGACCTCCCTTCTTAACCAATACGACCTTCTACACGCGTTCGCGATGCACAACTCTCAGAACCTTCGGGAACGTGTCCAAGATCTCACGAATGCGTAGAACAAATTTATCCAGTCACCAAACAACCCTTCACAATTGCGGACCTTCCCTCGTGATCGCGTGTAAGGAAACCAGAACTAGACATAACAGTAGTCCTACAAGTCCAAAATGAGCCGAACATGACCCGAATCACACTCGAGGCCCCCGGGACCCTATCCAAACATACTAACACATCCTATAAACATCATACGAACTTAGTTGAATCCTAAAATCACATCAACAACATCAAAAACATGAATCACACCCCAATTCAAGTCTAATGAACTAGTGAACTTCCAACTTCTAAAACTAATGATGAAACACACCAAACCAACTCCGATTGACCTCCAATTTTGCACACAAGTCATAAATATCACAACAGACCTATTCCAACTCCCAGAACCAAAATCTAATCCTGGTATCAACAAACTCAACTTTCGGTCAAATATCTTAACTTTCCAAACCTTCAACTTTCCAACTTTCGCCAATTCAAGTCAAAACGACCTACGGACCTCCAAATCAAAATCCGGACATACTCTTAAGTCCAAAATCACCATATGAAGCTATCGGAACCATCACAACTCCATTCCGGAGTCGTTTACTCATAAGTCAACATCCGATCAACTCTTTCAACTTAAGCTTCCAACCTTGGGACTAAGTGTCCCATTTTATTCTGAAACATCCCCGGAACCAAACTAACTACCCTATCAAGTTACATAACCACAATTAAACATAGAATAAGCAATAAATGGGGGAACATGGCTATAATACTCAAAACGACCAGCCAGGTCATTACACCTGCTTGGTCAAAACCTTAGATTCGGACCAAAACCCAATTACTCATTCATCCCGGAACCTGGTTATGTGTTTTATTTCGAAATCCAACCTCCTAAGAAGATTTAGGCAGTTCAAAACTGGCCTAGACCTACTTCGGCTACAGAGATTCGGAGCTTCCTGGGTTTGGCTGGTTATTATCACCGGTTCGTGGAGGGGTTTTCATCCATAGCAGCCCTACTAACTAGATAAACCCAGAAGGGTTCCCCATTCAGGTGGTCTGATGAGTGTGAGTTGAGCTTTGAGAAGCTTAAGTCTACTTTGACTACCACCCCGGTGTTGGTGTTTCCCACAGGTTTAGGATCCTACACGGTGTATTGTGATGCATCACGTATTAGGCTCGGTGCAATATTGATGCAGGATGGCAGGGTGATTGCATATGCATCGCGGAAGTTGAAGGTTCATGAGAAAAATTACCCTATTTATGACTTAGAGTTAGCAGCCATTGTTCATGCTTTGAAGATTTGGAGGCATTACCTCTACGGTGTGTCGTGTGAGGTATTCACAAATCATCGGATTCTACAATATTTGTTCAAGCAAAAGGATCTCAACTTGAGGCATCGGAGGTGGTTGGAGCTATTGAATGACTATGATATTACCATTTCTTATCATCCCGGGACGACCAATGTGGTGGCCGGTGAGTTGATTAGAAAGGCTGTGAGTATGAGTAGCCTTGCATATATTCATTCTAGTTAGTGAGAGACCGCTAGCATCAGATGTTCAGGCCTTGGCCAATTGGTTCATCAAGTTAGATGTTTTGGAGACTAGTCGTGCTCTAGATTGCACGGTCTCTCAGTTTTCTTTGTATGAGCGCATCAGAGAGCGTTAGTATGACGACCCCCATTTGCTTGTCCTTCAGGACACGATGCAGTACGGTGATGCCAAGCAGGTAACTATTGAAGATAAAGGGGTGTTGCGGATGCAGGGTCAGATTTGTGTGCCTAATGTGGATGGGCTTCGTGTGTTAATTCTTGAAGAGGCCCACAGTTTGCGGTATTCCATTCAACCGGGAGCCGCCATGATGTATCAGGATCTGAGGCAGCATTATTGGTGGAGAAGAATGAAGAAGGATATAGTTTCATATGTGGCTCGGTGTTTGAATTTCCAGCAGGTAAAGTATGAGCATTAGAGGCCTGGCGGGTTGCTTTAGAGATTTGAGATTCCCGAGTGGAAGTGGGAGAGTATTACCATGGATTTCGTTGTTCGGCTCCCACGGACTTCATAGCAATTTGACGTAGTATGGGTCATTGTGGGCAGGTTGACCAAGTCGACACATTCCATTCCAGTATCAATTACTTATTCTTCAGAGTGGTTGGCTGAGATCTATATCTGTGAGATTGTTCATCTTCATGGTGTGCCGGTGTCCATTACCTCTAATCGGGATACGCAGGTCACATCATACTTCTGGAGGGCCGTACAACATGAGTTAGGCATACGTGTTCAGTTGAGTACAGTAATTCGCCCCTAGATGGACAGACAGTCTGAGCACACCATTCAGATATTGGAGGATATGCTTTGCACCTGCATTATGTATTTTGGGGGTTCTTGGGTCAGTTCTTGCCCCTTTTGGAATTTGCATACAACAATCTACCAATCGAGTATTCAGATGGCTCCTCTTGGGGGTTCTTGGGTCAGTTCTTGCCCCTTGTGGAATTTGCATACAACAACATCTACCAATCGAGTATTCAGATGGCTCCTTATTATGGGAGGTGGTGTCGTTCGCCAATTAGTTGGTTTGAGACGGGAGAGGCTCGGTTGTTGGGTACCGATTTGGTTCAGGATGCCATGGAAAAGGTCAAGATGATTCAGGATCACCTTCGCACAGCTCAGTGTAGGAAGAAGAGTTATGGCGATAGGAGAGTTCGTGATGTTGTATTCATGGTTGGAGAGATGGTTTTTCTCCGGGTTTCACCCATGAAAGGTGTATGAGGTTCGGGAAGAAGGGCAAGTTGAGCCCTAGGTATATCAGACCCTTTGTGATTCTTGAGAGAGTTGGTGAGGTGGCATACAAGCTTGCATTTCCACCTAGCTTATGAACAGTTCACCCGGTGATCCATGTCTCCATGCTCTGCAAGTATCACGGTGATCCGTCCCGTGTATTAGATTTCAGCTCAGTCCAATTGGACAAGGATTTTACTTACGACGAGGAGCCGGTGTCCATTCTAGCATGACAAGTCCGAAAGTTGAGGTTTAAGAGTTATCCTTCTGTTATAGTGCATTAGAGAGGTCGTCCGATCGAGTCAACTACGTGGGAGTCCGAGTCTGATATGCGGAGTACAGACCCACACCTTTTCACCAGTCCAGGTACCTTTCTATGTCCAATCGAGGACCAACGTTTATTTTAGAGGTGGAGAATGTGATGACCCGATAGGTCATTTTGAGTTTTAGCCTTTATTTTCGTGTTCAGAGACCCCGATTAGCTTCGTTTAGTATTTCTTGATTTATGTGTGCAGTCCATGTCTTATTTAGGAAAGTTTTTATTTGAACAATTAAAGAAAATATGAATTTTAGCCTTAAAAATGATTTGAGTTTACTACGGTCAATATTTTTGTGTAAACGGACCCGGATCAGTATTTTAATGATCCCGGTGGGTTTGTATTGTTATTTTGGACTTGGGCATATGCCCGGAATTGAATTCGAAAGTCCCTAACTTGTTTTGTCGTGAATTGTTGAAAACTAGTAATTTGAAGGTTTAAAGAATTGCGAAGTCTAATCGTAGGTTGACTTTATGGCTACCAGTTTCTGAATTTGGTTTCGAAACTTGGTATAAGTTTGTTTTACTATTTAAGACTTGTTTGCAAAATTTGGTGCAAACCATAATTGATTTGATAGGATTTGGATGCTCGGTTGTGAAATTGAAAGTTCGTGAGTTTCTTTGAAAATTTCATGCATTTTGATGTCCGATTCTTTGTTCTAGGTGTTATTTTGGTGTTTTGATCACGCGAGCGAGTTTGCATGATGTTATTACACTTGTGTGCATATTTGATTTGGAGCTTGAGAGGCTCGGGTGAGTTTCAGATAGGCTACGGGTCATTTTGGGCTTAGAATTTCAAGTTTTAGTCATTATGCTGGTGTATGGTGCAGTGTACTTCGCGATCGCGAAGCCATTCTCATGATCGCGAAGGGAAACTTGGGATTGGGGTGGAGTTCTTCTACGCGAACTCTAAGCGTCGGAGTGATTACCCTTCACTAACCTGACCATTCACTCACTAATGCGATGGGTTAAGTGAGGTTCTGGGGGAGGCAGGGGTTGCTCTACGCAAATGCGAGCCTAGTCTCCCGAACGCGAAGGCCAGGGGGCAGGCCGTCACGAATGTGTACAACCTCTCATGCACGCGAAGGCCAGTAGGCCATAATGCTTCGCGATCTCGATGAATACCTGACGCACAGTCTTGAAAACTTAAAAAAATCGGGAATCATCCCATATTTCACCATTTTCAAGTTTGAGCTCGGCCTAGAGGCGATTTTGAAAAGGTTTTTCATCTCAACTTCATAGGTTAGTAGATTTTAACTTATTTTCGTACATTTCCATAAACAACCATTGATTTTAACCTTTAATCTATGCTTTTTCAAAGTAGAAATTAGGGATTTCGGTAGAAATTGGGGATTTTGGTAAATTGAGATTTAGACCTCAAATTGAGGTGGATTTCGAAACTAATCACATAACCTGGCTTGGGGGTAAATGGGTAATCAGGTTTTGGTGCAAATCTCGGGTTTTGACCATGCGGGTTTGGAGTTAACTTTTGTTGACTTTTTCCAAATATATTAAAGATTGAATCTTTTTTCACTAGTGGGTAGTTTCTAAAGCTTATTTTGAATTATTTGCCGCTGGTTAGATTTTATTGGTTTGGAGGCTAGTTCTAGAGGAAAAGCCGCGATTGAGCATTAATTTGGTTGTGGAGTGAGGTAAGTGTCATGGTTAACCTTGACTTGAGTGATTAAGACTTGTTTGTCTATTTGCTACGTGTTTTATATTTGGGGACATCATATATGTGAGGTGTCGAGTACTTATGCATTGTCAATGGGTTAAAGTATGCGGGTGGAACTTGTTTCTTTGCATTTTATTATTTTGTTAGATATGATATCCATGCTTATGTTAGATTATTACTTCTTTGATTATTCGTTTCATATTTATTGCTTATTTCAAAGTTGTTGAATATTTTCGGAAGTTGAAGTTTGATATCATGGCACCATATTTGAATTTAAATCATTCTTCGCATTGTTTATTATTCGAATTCATATTATTATTACATGATGAGGATGAGAGTAAAAGCACGAGGGGTGATGCCGTGCCATTTCATTCATATCATTATTATTACATGGTGAGGATGAGAGTAAAAGCACGAAGAGTGATTGTCACAACCCCAATTCCCCTCCGTAGGATGTCGTGATGGCATCTAGTCTCTAAGACTAGGTAAGTCTAATAATCATGCAGAAATGACTGAAGCAATAATTTATAGTCTCAAAACTTCAACAACTATATAAAATAAAGTCTAACATGTACAACTCCCAAAACCCGACGAAATACAAGTCACAAGCTCTAAGTAGTAGTAGTACTGAATAACCATATACATCAAGTCTATAAAAAGTATAATGAAATAAATGAATCTAGGTAGAAGGGGACTCCGAGGCTTGCGGACGCCGACATGTATACCTTGAAGTCTCCGAAACTAAACTCTCGCTAACACTTGGGCTGGTAAGAGGTACCTGGATCAGCATAAAAAGATATGCAGAAGTATAGCATGAGTACACCACAATGGTACACAGTAAGTGACAAGCCTAACCTCAGTAGAGTAGTGACGAGGTCAGGTCAAGGCCCTACTGGAATATATAAGAAAAAATGTACAAGTGTAGGGCAGTGTAGTCATGAAAGCAATGAAATTGAAACAACAATTAACATGTCAAGGTTAGTTACACGGAACTAAAGCAAGTAATGCAACACGGAGAAAATAAGAAGTGATATGATAAGGAAAACAAAGCAACCAAAGACAAGTGCAGCAATAGAGAAATACCAACAAGAGTCACTACTGAGGTACCGCCTCGTAGTCTCAAATCACAAGAATAAATCACAATCTTTCCTTATATCACTGCGGGAGCTTTTACATTTAGTTTTGAAAATCATTTTCCCTAAATGGCATCCCGTGTTTTAGCCCACCTTATCACACCGCATGACTTCTAGTAGTTCCCCCACTAGCCACGCGTATCAAACCCACCTTATCTCACCGCATGCATTTCAAACCCAAAACCTTATACTACCGCATGCGTGTCAATATCACAACGTATCACAAATCGCACCTCAAGTGCCCAATATCACAACTTTCCAGAGAAACCAAACAATAATAGTATTTTTACAGTAAAGAGCCCATGGCTCAACCACAATGTACACAAGAGTCTCAACAATAACAACCGGAATGAACAACTCAACAGAATGGTATTTCACAACTTAACACTTTGTCTCAATGTGAATCACGACTTTTATATCTCAATACCAATGTTAACAACAAGATATCCCACTATTTAATAACATCAATTAAAGAGTTTAATGATTAAATAATGAATACGGAGTAAAGGGAATAAGAACTTCAATTAAACATGTAGGGAAATTAGCAAGTAAGAGATAAGACAAGTAGACATGTGAAAATAGACTATAAGTGATGACTATAACATGTTAAGGTAATTCAATTAAGGCATGAAAGGAATCTACATAGCTAAAACCGGTAATTTCCACATTTAGCCCATCTACACACTAGTCACCTTGAGTACACCGCTTCCACATATCACAATTATCACAATCAACGCAAATCCTAAGGGGAAATTCCCCCACACAAGGTTAGGCAAGTGACTTACCTAAAATCACGCTAATTCAATCCACTAGTAGGCCTTTCCCTCGATTATCCTGCTCCGAACGGCTTGAATCTGTAACACCCCGAAAAATTTCAAAGTATTTAAGTGTACAGCCCCGTAAAATTTCGCAAATGAATTCAAGGTTTCGTGGTGCCGGAGTAGGTATACGTGTTTAAGGATTTTAGAAATTCTTCGCGGTGAGCTTGCGAGCCGCGACTCGGACTTTTTGGGTTGAACAATGCACCGAAAAGTAAAGGAAAATTTTTGGCGGAAAAGCGCATTTATGCGGTCCATTATGCGACCGCATAATCACTCTGCGGGCCACATAATGGCCACAGAAGTGAGGCAGGAGAGGGTTAGTCTGGGAGAAATTATGCGGTCGACTATGCGACCGCATATCTGTTTTGCGGTGCATTATGCGACCGCATAACAGTTATGCGGACCGCATAGTGATCGTAGACTCAGACAGATTTTTTGGTCATCTTGGACACCAATTATGCGACCGATATGCGGTCCGCTTAACCATTATGTGGTCGCATATGCGACCACAGAACCTGTTCCGGAGCTCCATTTTTGGGTTTTTAAAACACGACCCTACTTCATTAAATACACGCTTTGGATCATTTTTGAGCAAAACTCTGATGTTTTAGAGAGAAGGGGGACTGTTTTAGAGAGAGAGGAAACCCTAGGCTAATTATTCATCAAGTCTTGCTCAAATCTTGGAAGATTAACAAGGAAAACCCACAAGTTCTTCATCTAAGAGGTAAGGTTCCATACCCTAGTTTTCAATTTCAAAATTGGGTAAAAGATGGTTGAATTGGAGTATGATTCTTGGGTATAAGAGTATTATTTATACATGCTTGTACTAATAAGGTTTGTGGGAAGAGTATTGAGCTCAAATAAGTAAAGATTGGGTTGTGGAGTGAAGGAAATCTTGTAGAAGAACCTTGTAGTTGAATTTACACACCTAGTGTTTGATAAAATGCTCAAATGAGCTAAGACCATTAATATCTTGCTAATTATGGTTCAATTTTGTTATGTCTCAAAATAGATTGGGATTGCTAGAATTTCCGAAACGTTGTAGTAATTTAAAAAAAGCTCAAAGCGAGGTATGTTGGCTAAACTTTCTCTCTTAGAATAGATATCCATAATGTTTCTGTAAGGCCAAGTATGATTGACTCAAGATTTCTAACTTCTATATTCCGGGTTATTCTCTATAAACTTGTTTTTTCCAAATGATCCTTATGTCGAAAGATAGATGTTCAAAGTATGGTTTGCATATTAAAATGTTGTGGCTTTGAGTCATTTTTTAGATGAGAACTAGTATACTAATTGTGTGAGAAAATTTTAATATTCTTAAGACTCGAAATTGCTCATATGTGTACCTAAAGTCTGGATTGGAAATGTATTATTGTTGATAACCTATAAAGGTGGTTGGAAATGAAATAAGTGAATTGGGATATAAAGTGTGGACAATGTGCAAGAGTGAAAGTTATACTTGTGGCCAATGGTGCCAATGAAATGAAATGACGTGAGAAAGGTTATGAAATGAGCCTTGACTCAAATGTTTTAAAATGACTTCGAAAATAGAATTGCCTAAAAGCTTTCGTACTCAAGTCATGCCATAAGTGGCTATTTTAACAAATACTATGCTTTGTGAGTATTTCCAATGTGTTTTGCGTTCTTACATATTCGTGAGTGGAAATTGTGTATTATCGTTTTTGGAGAAAAGTATTTCAAGAATAAATGGTGTGTTACTTGTTGATGATTTTAACTTGCGCATCAATTGCCAATTATATTACTCCATCTCTCGGAAAGAAATCTATTGTGCTTAAATTGTTCATTTCTAATGAACTTAAAGTTGTGATTTTCGGAATATTATATGTATGTTGATATTTATGATGATGATACATGACATGGAAGAAATGAATGTATGGAATATCAAATATGGCCACCGTACCTTGAATAAAGAATCTTGTGAATGGCCAAAAGAGCCAAGGAAATATTGTCGTTGTGAATGACTAAAAATACTAGTGGAGATTTATACAATGTGAAAGATGATGAGGTAAATATATTTGCACCTATGTTATTTTTGTGAATTATTCTCCTTATTTAGGATGAGATTGATGTGATAAAATTATTCCTCTTAATTGAAATTGAGATTTTGGTTGATGTCTTCAGATAAGACAGCCTAGCCGATCAGGTCGTGATCGGACTCCGTGCTAAACTTACGATGGTATTGGTAATGATAGTAATTGTGGTTGATGTCTCTAATGAGATGGCCTAGCCGGTCGGTCGTGATCGAACTCCGTACTAAATTTATGGTGGTATTGATATTGACAGTAATTGTGGTTGATTCTCTAATGAGATAGCCTAGCCGATCGGGTCGTGATCGGACTACGTACTAAATTTACGGTGGTATTGATATTGATAGTAATTGTGGTTGATTCTCTAATGAGATAGCCTAACCGATCAGGTCGTGATCGGACTCCGTACTAAATTTACGGTGATATTGGTATTGATAGTAATTGTGGTTGATTCTCTAATGAGATAGCCTAGCCGATCGGGTCATGATCGAACTCCGTGCTAAAAGTACGGTGGCATTGGTATTGTGAACAATGGTATATCGGTGCTAATGATCTCCCAACCAAAAATTGTATATGAAGTTCGTATTTTGAAAATTGTTATATTTTAACTGGACATTTGGATATTGTGGATTTTGATTTGCTGTTTCTATGTGTTGCCTTTTCTTATATGGGCATTCTATTTTGAAAGAAGATTTTTAGCTATACATACTAGTGCTATTCGATAGTACTAACGTCTCTTTTGCCCGGGGCGCTACATCTTTAATGGATGCAGGTGGTTCTACAGCAGGTGTCATTGATCAGTGATAGCAGTACACTATTTTCAGCTGATTTGGTGGGCCCCACTTCATTTCGGGGTCATGTATTTGTTTCTCATGTACTGTGTTTTGAGGTATAGCCGGGGCCTTGTTGCCGACATTTCCATATTATTCTTCTATTGTACTTAGAGGCTTCGTAGACAGGTTGTGGGTTGTGATTGATGTTGGGAACTAAACTAGATATGTTGGTATTTGGAAATCATGTTTTTCATTAATTCTATAAACTCGTAATATTTCTGAAATTATGAAGGAAGCTCCTAATGGGAATGAAAAAAGAAGTTGTTAATGAAATCTTTTCAGTGTTTGATTAATGGAGTACATCTCCTATTATTTCATGAATGAGTTTGGGTAGAATGAAATCTAACAGGCTTACTCAACCGGGTTTACTCGGTTGAGCGCTGGTCGCGCTCCCCGAGTTTGGGGCGTGACAGAATCTAGCCAAAATAACTTCATACTATAAATATAAACTATAGGAAACTAATTCGAACAATAAAAGTACGATCTTTGCAAAGAATTAGAAAGTCAACTAGCGCCCGCGCCTAGGAACCCAACCCAAATTACAAAATCTGAAACCCATTCTATAACGAGTCCAACAATACAAGCATTACTCAAATCTGACCTCAAATCGTGTTTCAAATCCCCACATTTTAGCCTAAGAAGTTTCACAACCTTTTCCCAAATTTCCAACTCCAAAACACTAATTTAATGATGAAAACAACAATAGATTCGTGTAATTTATCCAAAATCGAGTTAGGAATTCTTACCCCAATATTTTCCTTGAAAATCTCCCAGATAATCGCCTCACACCGAGCTCTAAAAGACCAAAAATGGATTTGAATCAAACCCTCAAAATTTCTCATTTTCTTCCCAACAAATTCGCTTTTGCGAGGCTGGGGTCGCACCTGCGATGCCGCACATGCGGAAGATCCATCGTAGGTGCAGATTCCACTTAACTCCTGGGGTTCAGCTTCTGCGGTCAATGGCTCGCACCTACAGGCACGCTTATGCGAAGAATCCACCGCGTCTGTGATCCTGCCCAAAGGGCCTCCCCAAATTCCGCTTCTGTGGAAGAAATGGACACGCCTGCGGAGGCGCACCTGCGCCCAGGTCTCTGCACATGCGAGCCCAGCCCTAGGCTTTCCTTTTCGCTTCTACGCTTCACCTTCCGCACCTACAGTCAATCCCTCCGTAGGTACGAAGACACTAGTATGCCGGGGACTTCAAAGTCCAAAATCGATCCGAATTGAATCCGATCACACTCGGGGCCCCCGGAACCCCGTTCGAATATACCAACAAGTAAAAAAACACATAACAGACCTACTTGAGGCCAAAAATCACATCAAACAACACCGATTCTATGAATGACAACCCAAATTCAAGCCTAGGAACTATGAACTTCCGAATTCCGAAACTAATGCTGATTCATATCAAAACAACTCTGATTGACTTCAAACTTTTCACACAAGTCATAAATGACATGACGGATCTATTCCAACTTCCGGAATCAAAATCCGATCTCGATATCAATAAAGTCAACTCCCGGTCAAACTTCCCAACCTTCCAAATCTTCAACTTTCTAACTTTCGCCAATTCACATCGAAATGACCTACGGCCCTCCAAGTCAACTTCCGGATATGCTCCTAAGTCTAAAATCACCATACAGAGCTATTGGAACCATCAGAACTCCATTCTGGAGTCGCCTACAAAAAAGTCAAACTATAATCAACTCTATCAACTTAAAGCTCCAACTTAGGGGCTATGTGCGAGGTTAGGCTCGACACATATGGAGTACATTGGGTCGGATGTACTCATACTACTCTTTTGCACTTCTTGTGAAGATATTGGTATTGGTCCTAGCGGCACTCAATAGCTTTCTTCTCGGATTCAGTCGCAGTTAGAGACTTTCGGTATAGCTGCACGGCATTTGCAACCCTGAAGTCCCTTTCCCTTATATCTTTACTGTTTTATTGAGTTTCAAAACAAATATACTTTGTTCATATCTTATTTGTAGTACTCTTGATGCACCTGTATTTGTGACTTCAAGTTCTGGGATATGTTTAGATTTCGTTGTTCTGTGTTATATTACTCTATTTAAGAATTTTATCGCTATCATTGTTAATATTTTGTTTTCAACTGTTAAAATTGGTTAATTATGTGTTCCATGTTGTCTTACCTAGAAAGTGGATGTTAGGCGCCATCATGACCCTGAGGTTTGGATTTCGGGTCATGACAAGAATTAACGACACACCACTAAGTCTATAGATTCCATCTCTAACCACGTGCTTCATCACCTACAAACTCATTGCCTACAATACGACGTGGCGGGCCCAAACGGGCTAAGCACTGGCAAAGGACACCTAAAAAGTCTCGTTGACAACCCCCCTAAGTGGAGGACAAAACTAGCATGGGCCAAATGTATAACTATATGAAATGCATCAAATAGAGCAGACAATTTACATAACAAAAACCGAATGATTTGAAAGCTGAATGTGATTCTGAAGACTGAAGTTAAACTGATAACTAAAATCCGAAACATAAAATTGAATCTGTATATGACACCTGAAAGTTAACTAAAATTTGAGTCTGTATCATTAACTGAAAATTAACTAAAATATGAGTATATATTTGATAACTAAAACTAAAACTAAAACTAAAAGCTAAGTCAGAAACTAATATCTGAAACTAAAGTTGAAAACTGAGTTATTTTTAACGAAATAACTTTTTTGTTTACCTTGTGGGATCTACGTATGTGAGCATATGAGAAAACGTATGGGGACTAATAAAGCTATTGTGGGGCCTCTCATTATGATCATTCAAGCTCAACTCATAGGTGGGGATATCGAGTGGCTCAATCAAGCTCAACCCATCTGAAGCATTAATAGGGCCTTTGATTATTGTCACGACCCAAACCGATGGGCTGTGACGAGTGCCCGAGTCCTACATGTCGAACACCCCTAAGCATGTGTCTAAGATATAAACATGCATTAAGGGCAGGTCATGAATAATATCTGTCAATAAACTGCTGAATTACGTGAATAACATACATGAGGGAAACATGTCCAAAAGATATATATAAATATACATGCGGAATATAGTAGGGCGAGCCGGCAAGGCTACTATGGACAACTACATATTCAAGACTGGAAGCCGACAAGGCCACATACTACCCAACTGTACATAATTGTCTATAGACCTCTAATAGAGTGTACAACTGTATAAAGGATGGGACTGGGCCCCGTTATACCCATATGTATACAAACACATCGTACCAAAACTCAAAGCAGCTCCGGATCAAATGGAGCACACCAACTCTCACTGATCAAGGATCCTAAGAAGGGGGATCGCCAGTCTGTCTACCTGCACCTACGGGCATGAAACGCAGGCCCCGGGAATTAGAGGCGTCAGTACGAATAATGTACTGAGTATGTAAGACATCAAAATCAATACATAAAGACATAGATGAAACATGGAGTAATGAATTCCACTTGTAAGTCTAAGTAAGTTTGTGAATCCTGAAATATTTATAATGTCATGCACATGCGTATAAATGTCGTATCATGCATAAGTATAGGTGTACATAACATCATCAAGCCTCTAAGGGAATCCCATCATATCATCTCATCTCGGCCTCAATGGGCGAAATCATCAACGTATACCAACTGATCAGGTGGTGGTGCGTATATAATGCTGTAACCTTTTCCCATATCCCATATACATATAATATATGCGTATATAATGCCATCTGGTCATGGGTCAATGTACATGTATAAATGAATGAAATGCATAAGAAATACGTTAATAAGATTTCTCGGAATGTTATAAGACCAATATGCCTTTCGGATAAACTTTATCAACTACATATTTTTCTGAGACCCATGAACATATGATATAATAATAAGTCACATAGGAAATCAAGAACATAGACACCCCTAGTACTTCTATGAATAGAGTCATTTATGAAAGCTGTGCGTTTGCTCATTTCGTTTGTATCATATGAATCATTCCAAAAAGAAAGAAGGGGTAACCTTAACATACCTGAACCGATTCTCTTGATAATCACGACGAAACACGTAACGTCGAGATCGAAATAGGGAAAGAATTCGCATGATATTCTTTAGAAAGATTGCACCATACTCCTTTAGAATCACAATTCTCACGTTGCTAAGTAGTCTTGTATGAATTTTGTAGCAAATCACGTTGCTATCACCTAATATAATCTTTGCTGAAGCTTTCTTCATTACATTGTAGAGATACCAAGTGAATTAGAGAGGTCTTTAATATCTTTGGGTGTGGGCCCCACTTATGTGGTGGCTTAGCCACAAAAACCTTCTAAATGTGCCACCTTTTACATGAATTAAGAGTCACAATTTTGGCTTTGATCAATACCTCAACTGCTGCCATGTTGGGAGGCTTACTAAACTTATCCAAAGATTATAATTAATTAGCTAATCTCCCACCAAAAATTAGTAGTTACCCAATTATTCACATAATTAAGAATTATCTCAAATTACATAAAATACTACTCACTTTTAACACACTTTATGTACCTTACTATCATGGTCATATGGTACCTTGTATGGCATTAGTCCATAAATACCGGGTATTATAGCTCGGACCGTATTTTATCCCAAATTGACAACCTTTAACGAAACTCATTTTCTTTGATTCGTTTACCCTTTAACCTTCACGACACTTAATTATCGCATGGTATAAATGGCATAAATGCTTATAACCTCAAAAATAATCTCATTCCCGAGTCTACATCGATTAACTTACAACGAAAATTTTAAGGTACGAAAATGCGAAATATAACAATTATGCTAACTCAAGCTCAACCCATTTGGGGGCCATCAAGTAGCTTAATCAAACTCAACCTATCTAAATGCATTAGTACTACCTTTGATTATGCTATCTCAAGCTCAACTTATCTGTGGGGACATCAAGTTGCTTGATCAAGTTCAACCTAACTAAACACGTTAGCACCTACAAACATGGGGTAGCTAGCCCTGGCCACCGTGGTACACATGCTCGGGGAGGTTGGTTGCTTTTTCCTTTCTGAATCTGAATCAAAATACACCAGACCCTCATGGGTAAAGTGTCTGCTAGACCAACTCACGCATACTAATCCCTCGTGGATAAATTCTCCACTGGATAATTTTTTTTTCTGAATCTGAACTAAAAGTCTGAGCAATACAAGAAATTGCACATAAAAAAGCAATCACATCATATTTAGAAATTAATCATCTTCTGTTCCAAATCTAAACTGAAGGTCGGAGCAATACATGTAACTTCATATAATCAAATAATTTGCACATAAGAAAATAATTACAACATGTCATGAATCTAGTCACTCTTTGTCATATAGGCTTTCGATTTGTGTATATTGTTTTATTCTAAAAATAAGGCAAGTAATTAAATAACTACTATGCACATTCTAATCTAGCCTTTGACTTAGGGAAGAAACTTCAACTCAACTCGAAAATAATTCTTTTCTAGCAATTTAACTTTCATGTAATCCAACTATAATCAATAGTTACAGTCTACATCAAACAACTCAATTAATTCTGATCATATCCCGAAGGAATTCAATTTCCCTGAATTTAGACTTTGGCTAAAAAGCCCTAACTCCAAATATTTGTATAACGACCTGACCAGTCGTTTTACTTTCTAGATCCCTATTCCCCTAGTTAAGACTCCTCGTATGTACTTTTACTATTTTATGACTCGCATGGATGGTTGGTTTGGATTTGAAAGGATTCGGGTTGAAATCAGAATAATTTGTTCCTTAATAGTAGCCTAAGATGGCCAAGTTTGAATTGAGTCAACATTTAGAGTAAACGACATCACAAATGGAATCTGATGGTTTCAATTGATTCGTATGATGATTTTGGACTTGGGCGTGTGTTCAGATCGAGTTTCGGGTGATCCGGGAGCGTTTCAGCGCTTAATATTGAAAGTTGGTACATTGAAGGTTTTCAAGTTCTTTTAATTTGGTTTGAAATAGACTTTGGTGTTATCAAGGTCCGTTTGAGATTCCGAGCCTAGGAATAGGCCCGTATGGTGATTTATGACTTGTATGCAAGATTTGGCATCATTTCGAGTTGTCTATGTATGATTCAACGCATTCGAAGCTAGTTGAAGAAGTTTGAAGTTCATAAGTTGATCAATTTGGTTTTGGGCTGCGATTCATAGTTTTGATGTTGTTTTATGTATTTTGAGGGTTGGATAAGGCCTCTATTATGTTTATGGACTTGTTGGTGCAGTTGGACAGGGTCCCAGGTGGCTCGGGTGTATTTTGGACCGCCCGGAGCTAAGTCCAAAATTGCTAATATACCGGTTATGGTTTCCTTGGTGGTGACGCATTCGTGGAGAAGGAATTGGGGTATAGGGAAATTTACTCTTCGCGTTCGCATGGGCAGGACCGCATTCGCGTAGAAGAAAGGGGCCTAGGAAGGGTCAACACCCATTAACCTTCCCGTTCGCAAAGTTCTTACCGTGTTCGTGATGCTCAGGCTGGGCAAGCCTTCGCGATCGTGAGACTAACCTGGCATTCGCGATGAAGCATTTCTGGGCCTGGACAAGCTTTGCCTTCACGATCGCAAGGCTTCTTCCGCAATCGCGAAGAAGGATCGCTAGGCAGTTACTTGATTAAAAATGGGACTTTGGCTTATTTTGTTCATTTCTCTCAACTTGTGGCCAATTTTAGAGATCTTTGGAGAGGGTTTTTCATCTAGAATATTGAGGTAAGTAATCTCTACATAATGTGAGTTTAATACATGTGGAGATTTTAGGATTTTGTTGAAAAACCTAGGTTTTGATAAAGATGGCATTAGACCACAAAAATGATTATGAAATTGAGTAGAAATTATATATTTGTTTTCGGGAGGTTATGAGTAACATTTATTTATAAAATATTTCGGAATTCGGACACGTGAGCCTGAGGATGCATTTTACGAATCTTTTAAATTGGGCTGGGTAATTACTCTAATAGTTAAATTATAAACTTTTGAGTATATATTGATTAGTTTGTACAATCTTTGGCTAGTTTTGGATTTCTCGGCACCGATTTGTTAGTGTGAATTGTGGACCGGAAAGAGGATTTAGAAATGAGGTAATTCTCTTTCCTAACCTTGTAAGAGGAAATTTTCCCCGTAGGTGTTTTAAATATTTATTTGCTAATAATTGTGGGTGCTACATTCACGCGATGTGATGAGAGTCCGTACGTAGCTAAAATCATGCTTATGTCCGGGTAGACTTAGGACTTTACCATGCATACTTGTATTATTTGCACCCAACTTGTTAGTTTAATTACTTGAAGTCATAATTGAAATTGGATAAAGGATTTTAAAAGACTGAGCTTCATTACTTGAAGTTTTGGCGGAATACTTGATTGTTAGCAGAATTTGTGCTTTCTTTGAGTATTATTCCTATGTAGTAGTCGTTGATATGAGTTTGTAGAGTTTTCTCTATTTCTATGGATCGGGCCGAACGCCTCGACAATATATTAGATGCATCTATGGTTTGCGCCGGTCGACCCTCAGCAGTGTACACACTATTCTGGATCGGCCCGTATGACCTCGACATAAATCGTGCGTGATATTGCTCGAAGTCCGATTATACTTGATATTTCTTCTTGCTTTGAGACTTGAAAATTACTTGGTGGCTCTTATGTGTTAAAGACTTGGCCTGTGATAGTTGGAGACTTTAAATTGATATTATGTTTAAGAATTATTAATTATTGTTTCTTATCTCACTATTATTATTGTATTTCATGCCTACTTATGATTTCTATACTTTATTTATTGACCTCTAGTAAATGTCGATGTCGGCCCCTCGTCACTACGTCTTCGAGGTTAGACTAGATACTTACCTGGTAAATGTTGTTTATGTAATCACGCTACACTTCTACACTAATCGTACAGGATCTGAGGCAGGTGCATCTGGTGGGCAGTAAGGCGCGTACCTCCGCTACCTGGCGACTTAGTGGTGAGCTGCTTCCTTATCTCCATTCTGCAGCACCCGAAGTATCTTCCTGGACGTACTTTTTTTCTGTCTGTCTTACTCCAGACAGTAGTATAGGAGGTTTTGTATATTCGACTAGTTTGCTCGTGCACTTATGGCATCAGGGTTTGGGAAATTCTAGTAGATATTTCGTGGTTTTTGATTATTAAATTCACTACTTCACTCTTATGTTTATTTTATGCTTTACATTACTACAGTCACCTACTATTTGTTTTTTTATTAAATAAAAAAAATGAAACAATTAAATGGATAGTTCACCATTGGCTTGCCTAGCGGCAACGTTAGGTGCCATTACGGACTATAGTAGGAATTGGGTCATGACAACTTGGTATCAGAGTACTAGGTTCACATAGGTCTCACAAGTCATGAGCGGGTCTACTAGAGTCTTGAGGATTGGTGCGAATACATCCATACTTATCTTTGAGAGGCTATAGGGTGTTAGGAAACTTCTCTTTCTTCATCTCCTATCGTGCAGTTGATGTTGTGCTAAGTACCTTTCTCTTATTCTCTCACTGATGGTGAGAACGCACGCGGCAGATGTATCCGGCGATGGAGGAGCTGCCCCCGCTGCTAGAGGCCAAGGCAGAGGCCCCCAGCTCCTGCTAGAGGATGAGGGCATCCTAGAGTTGCTCCCGTTGTATTACCAGCGGATCCGGTGAAGGATCCAGTCACTGAGGAGCACTATGAGGCACCTGCAGCTGAGCCGGCCCTGGCAAATTTCATGTCCGCACCGTGATTTCAGGAGGTCATAGGCCGTATGCTGCAATTCATGGACTCTATGACGTAGGCTGGTTTATTTCTAGCGGACCCAACCACATCTCACGCGGGAGGCAGAGCACAAATCCCTACCTCTAAGGCTCCAGGGCATGCTATTGTCATATATCAGACCCTATGTGCACTACCTACGGGTGGGGCTCAGCCAGTTGCAGCGGCTATACCAGATCCCAGACCGACTGCGACCGACGAGTTGCAGAAGCCGTTGGATAGATAGACCAGGCTACATCCTCCTGCCTTTGCCGGTGAGCTACATGAGGATGCCCAAGACTTTATTGATCGTTGCTGCGACAACCATATTTCAGTTGGAGGGAAGGGCCCGTAGATGGTGGTAGTCCTATCTTCTCAGCATACTAGCATGATCTCATCCCTTGACTTAGGACCAGTTCACACGTATCTTTATGGAGAGATATATTCCACCCTATCAGAGGGAAGATCTATGCGGTCAGTTCGAGTGGCTCCAGTAGGGTCAGATGTCTATGACAGATTATTAGACGAGATTCTATGAGTTGTCTCACCATGCATTTATGATACTCCCTACCGATGCAGAGAGAGTGCAGAGGTTTATTGTGGGCTTGCTCAATGTTATCCATGTTACTATGGCCTGAGAGATTGAGATGAGGACTCCTTACGAGCAAGTTATGGAGATAGCTCGGAGGATCGAGGGTATCCATTAGTAGGGCCGAGAGCATGCATAGAGGGACAAGCGACCTCGATATTTAGGAGGGTTCAGTGGTGCTCCGTCTGGAGGCAGAGGTCAGTTTGTGAGGGGCCAGTATAGTAGGCTCACATATTCAGCACCACCACCTACTCGGGGTGCTTTAATGCGACCCTATTTTAGTGCTATTCCAGAGAGCTCCTACCATCCACAGGCTATTCAGGGTTCTTCACGTGGGTGTTCGGGTCCCCAGGGTCAGTCATCTTCCGCATAGAAAGGTTGCTACGAGTTTAGAGAGCTTGTCCATATGAGGAGATTTTGCCTTAGACTTCGGGGCAAGGTAGTACAGAAGGGTCATCAGCCCATGATCACCGCACCAGCCGTCCAGCCGACCAGAGGTGGAGGGTAGGTGGGTAGGGGTTGCCCTAGAGGTGGAGGCCAGTTAGGTGGTGCTCTAGCCAGGTTCTATGCTTTTTCATCCATACCAGATGCAGTAGCTTTAGACGCCATGATCATATGTATTATTTGTGTATGCGGTAGGGATGCTTCAGTACTATTTGATCCATGGTCTACATATTCATATGTTTCATCTATATTTTCTCATTATCTAAATGTCTCTCGTGAGTCCTTGGGTACTCTTGTATATGTGTCCACGCTAGTAGGTGATTCTTTTGTTGTGGATTGGGTTTATTGGTCTTGTATTATGACTTTCTGTGGTTATGAGACCAGAACGGATCTTCTACTGCTCGACATGACCGACTTTGAGGTCATCCTATGCATGTACTGGTTGTCTATGTACCATGCCGTTCTTGATTGCCATGCCAAGTCTGTTACCTTAGCGATGCCAGAGTTGCCTAGATTGGAGTGGAGGGGTTCATCTATCAATCTAGCGGGGTTATCTCTTTATTGAAAGCTCAACATATGGTCGAGAAAGGCTGGTTGGCTTATCTGGCTTATGTTCGGGATACTGATGCAGAGACTCCCACGATTGATTCAGTGCACGTGGTGCAGGAGTTCTCCGTTATGTTTCCTTCTAATCTACCATGTATGTCACCAGATCGTGATATTTATTTCAGTATTGATTTGGCGCCGGGTGTTCAAGCCATATCTTTACTCATTTTTCATTGTCTTCATTGATGACATATTGATCTACTCGCGTAGTATGGAGGAGCATGAGCAGCATTGGAGAGTTGTGCTTCAGACCTTGCGAGAACAGAAGCTATATGCTAAGTTCTCCAAGTGAATGTTTTGGTTAGATTCAGTGGCATTCTTGGGACATGTTGCCTAGATCCTAGGAAGATCGAGGCAGTCCAGAGTTGGCCTCGTCCTACCACAACGAACGAGATGATGAGCTTCTTGGGGTTAGCAGGTTATTATCGTCGGTTTGTGGAAGGCTTCACATCTATTGTGGCACCTTTGACTAGATTGACCCAGAAGGGTGATCGATTTAGATGGTCTGATGATTGCAAGGCGAGATTTTAGAAGCTTAAGACCACATTGACTACAACACCGGTGTTAGTGTTTCCCTCTAATTCGGGGATGTATATTGTGTATTGCGATGCTTCACGCGTTGGCCTGGTTGAGTATTGATGCAGGAGGGGCGAGTTATTGCATATGCTTCACATCAGCTGAAGCCCCACGAGAATAATTACCCTGTACATGATTCGGAGTTGGCCACCATAGTTCAGGCTCTCAGGATCTAGAGGCATTATCTTTATGGGGTGTCCTGTGAGGTTTACACTGATCATCATAGCTTGCAGGATTTGTTTAAGTAGAGGGATCTTAATTTGAGGCAGCACAGGTGGCTTGAGTTACTCAAGGACTATGATATTACTATCCTTTACCATCCATGAAAGGAGAATGTGGTTGCGGATGCCTTGAGTAGAAAGGCCGAGAGTATGGGTAGTTTGGCATTTATTTCGGTAGAGGAAAGGCCATTGGCTTTGGACATTTAGTCCTTGGCTAACAGACTTGTAAGGTTGGATATTTCAGAGCCCAGTCGAGTTCTTGCATGTGTTGTGGCTCAATCTTCATTGTTTGAGTAGATCAAGGCTCGTCAGTGCAATGATCCACACTTGTTAGTTCTTAGAGAGACGATACTACAAGGTGGTGCCAAAGAGGTTACTATTGGTGATGGATGGTGTTCTGCGACTCCAAGCTCGCCTATGTGTTCCTAATATTGATGGCTTGAGGGAGAAGATTCTAGAGAAAGCACAAGTTCCCGGTATTCTATTCATCCAGGTGCTACAAAGATGTATCGTGACCTGAGGCAACGTTACTAATGGCGGCAGATGAAGAAGGACATAGTTGAGTATATAGCGAGATGTCTAAACTGCCAGCAGGTTAAGTATGAGCACTAGAGGCCTGGTGGCGTACTTCAACAGATGGTTATACCAGAGTGTAAGTGGGAGCGCATCACTATGGACTTCGTAATTGGGTTACCGCAGACGTTGAGGAAGTTTGATTCCATTTAGGTCATCGTCGATAGGCTGACCAAGTCGGCACACTTTATTTCGGTTGTGACTACGTTCTCTTCAGAGAGATTGGCTCAGATTTACACACAGGAGATTGTCCGATTGCATGGTGTGCCTGTTTCCATCATTTTAAATTGAGGCCCTTAGTTCACTTCACATTTCTGGAGAGTAGTACAGAAGTGAGTTGGGCACCCGGGTAGAGCTCAATTCATCCACAGACCGACGGGCAGTCAAAGTGGACAATTCAGATTCTAGAGGATATGCCTAGAGCATATGTGATTGACTTTGTAAGGCAGTTAGATCGATTCTTGCCTTTGACTGAGTTTGCTTATTACAACAGTTATCAGTCCAGCATTGAGATGGCACCATTTGAGGCTTTATATGGTCGACGATGTCGTTAGACCATCGGATGGTTTGATCCCAATGAGGCTATATTATATGGCACTAATTTAGTGAAGGATGCCTTGGAGAAGGTAAAGTTGATTCAGGAGCGACTTTGCACAGCAGAGTTCAGACAGAAGAGTAAATTCCAACAGTAGTGATTAATATTGACATAATAGAAGTAAGTGGGTCGATCAAGTATCCGAAGTCTAAAGAAAAATCATTATTGATGATCCAAGACCATACATATTGATAAAAAGAACTTCTATTTATTTGCTGAATAGACAGGTAGATTGAAAAAACCATGACTATACTTAACAATAAAACACTCTGAAAAGCGCACATACGGCGAAATGTTTTTGTTGCCGTTGGAAAAAGAATAAGTCCCGCTCCTATTAACATAGGTACTGGAAGTGGAATGAAAGGTATGATCCATGCATATTCATATGTCTGTTCCATAAAAATGTTTTGAATTCTTAATTAATTGTTTCCGATTCAAACAGATCAGAAGGTGCACGATTTAACATTTAAGGTAGGCGAGAAAGTTCTCTTGAAAGTCTTGCCGATGAAGGGTCTCATAAGGTTTGGAAAGAAGGGCAAGATGAGCCCAAGGTTTATTGGACCATTTGAGGTATTGAGGCGAGTTGGGGAGGTTGCTTCTGAGTTTGCTTTTCCTCCCATATATTGGGAGTTCATGCAATTTTACATGTGTCTATGCTACGGAAGTACGATGCCGACATGTCACATGTGTTAGATTACAGCACAGTTCAACTAGATGAGAACTTGAGTTATGAGGAGGAGCTAGTTGCCATTGCTGATAGGCAGGTTCGTAAGTTGAGGTCCAAGAAAATTTCTGCATTAAAGGTCTAGT
Source organism: Nicotiana tabacum (assembly GCF_000715075.1). Taxonomy (NCBI): domain Eukaryota; kingdom Viridiplantae; phylum Streptophyta; class Magnoliopsida; order Solanales; family Solanaceae; genus Nicotiana; species Nicotiana tabacum. The sequence goes on along the minus strand of NC_134088.1, from coordinate 72,611,613 downwards.
GGAGGGGTCAACCAGTCGAGGAGGTGACTTGGAAGACTGAGGAGGACATGAGGAGCAGACATCCACACTTATTCAGCACACCAAGTATGATTCTAGACCCGTGCGAGGATGAATGTTTCTTTAAGAGGTGGAGAATGTAACAACCCGACCGATTATTTTGCTTTCTATATCCCCATTACCCTAATTAAGACTCCTTGTACGTGATTTTACTGTTTTATGACTCGCGGGGATGGTTGGTTTGGGTTTGGAAGGATTCGGGTTGAAATCAGAATACTTTGTTCCTTAATAGTGGCCTAAGATGACCAAGTTTGACTTGAGTCAACATTTTGAGTAAACGAACTCATAACTGGGATCTGATGGTTCCAATAGATTTGTATGATTATTTTGGACTGGGGAATGTGTTCGGATCGAGTGTCGGGTGATCCGGTAGCATTTCAGTGCTTAAATTTGAAAGTTGGCGCATTGAAGGTTTTCAAGTTCTTTAAATTTGGTTTGAAGTAGACTTTGGTGTTATCGAGGTATGTTTGGGATACCGAGCCTGGGAATAGGTACGTATGACTTGTACGCAAAATTTGGCATCATTCTGAGTTGTGTAAGTATAAGTCGATGCGTTCGGATTTAGTTGAAGAAATTTGAAGTTCATAAGTTAAAAAAATTGGTTTTGGGGTGTGATTCTTAGTTTCGATGATGTTTTATGTGTTCTGAGGGTTCGAGCAGGTCTGTATTATATTTATGGACTTGTTGGTGCCGTTGGACGGGGTCCAGTATGGCTGAGGTGTGTTTTGGAATGCCTAGAGCTAAGTTCAAAACTGCTGATATGCTGGTTCTGGTTTACTTCTTCGCGAATGCGGAGATGGTGTCGCGTTCGCAGAGAAGGAATTTGGGGACCGCACAATTTACTCTTCATGTTCATGAAGGTTTAAGACATGTGGCCTTCACGTTCGCGTGGGAAGTACAACATTCTTATAGAAGAAAGGGGCCTGGGAGGGATCAGCACCCATTACCCTTCGCGCTCGCGAAGGTCTGACCGCGTTCGTGATGCTCAGGCTGGGAAAGCCTTCTTGATTGGGAGACTGCCCTCGAGTTTGCGATGAAGAGTTCCTGTGCCTGGGCAAGCTTTGTCTTCATGATCGCGAGGCTTCTTCCGCGATCACGAAGACGGATCGCTGGGTAGTGTCTTGATTAAAAACGAGACTTTGGCTTATTTTTTTCATTTCTCTCAACTTGTGGCCGATTTTAGATCTCTTTGGAGAGGGTGTTTCATCTAGCACATTGAGGTAAGTAATCTCTACATAGCGTGAGTTTAATACATGTATTATGGATAGATTTTAACATATAAAATGTGAAGATTTTAGGATTTTTTTGAAAAACCTAGATTTTGATAAAAATGGGATGAGACCACAAAAATGATTATGGAAATGAGTAAAAATTATATATGTGTGTTCGTGAGGTTATGGGTAACATTTATTTATAAATATTTTTGAAATCTGGGCACGTGGGATCGGGGGTGAATTTTAAGAATCTTCCAAATTGGGTTAGGTAATTACTCTAATAGTTAAATTATAAACTTTTGAGCATGTATTTATTAGTTTGTACAACCTTTGGCTAGTTTCGGATTGCTCGGCACTGATTTAAGGCTATTAGTGTGAATTGTGGACCAGGAAGAGGACTTGAAAATGAGGTAAGTCTCTTACCTAACCTTGTAAGAGGGAGTTATCCCCGTAGGTATTTTAAATAGTTATTTGCTAATAATTGTGGGTGCTTTGTACGCGCAAAGTAACGAGAGTCCATACGTAGCTAAAGTCATGCTTATGTCCGCGTAGACTTAGGACTTTACCATGCATTACTTGTATTATTTGCACCCAACTTGTTAGTTTAATTACTTGAAGTCATAATTGAAATTGGATATAGGATTTTAAAAGACCGAGCTTCATTACTTTGAGTTTTGGCGGAGTACTTGATTATTAGCAGAATTTTGCCTTATTTAAGTATTATTCCTATGTAGTAGTCGTTGATTGGAGTTTGTAGAGTTTCCTCTATTCGTGTGGATCAGGCCAAACGCCTCGGCAGTATATTTGTTGTATCTATGGTTCAAGTTAGTCGACCCGTGGTAGTGTACACACTATTCTGGATCGGGCCGTACGACCTCAGCAGTTGAAGAAGTTTGAAGTTAGTTGAAGAAGTTCGGAGCTAGTTGAAGAAGTTTGAAGTTCATAAGTTGATCAATTTGGTTTTGGGGTGCGATTCATAGTTGTGATATTGTTTTACGTGTTCTGAGGGTTTGAGCAGGCCTGTATTATGTTTATGGACTAGTTGGTGCAGTTGGACGGGGTCCCAGGTGGCCCAGGTGTGTTTCGGACCGCTCGGAGCTAAGTCCAAAATTGCTAATATGCCGGTTCTGGTTTCTTTCTTCGTGAATGCGGAGGTTGTGTTGCATTCTTGGAGAAGGAATTGGGGTACTGGGAAATTTACTCTTCACGTTTGCGAAGGTTTAGGACATGTGGCCTTCGCGTTCGCATGGGCAGGACCGTGTTCGCGTAGAAGAAAGGGGCCTGGGAGGGGTTATCACCCATTACCCTTCGCGTTCGCGAAGGTCTTACCGCATTCGTGATGCTTAGGCTAGGCAAGCCTTCGCGCCCGCGAGACTGACCTGGCATTCGCAATGAAGAGTTTCTGGGCCTGGCCAAGCTTTGCCTTCGCGATTGCGAGGCTTCTTTCACAATCGAGAAGAAGGATCGCTAGGCAGTGACTTGATTAAAAACGGGACTTTTGTTTATTTGTTCATATCTCTCAACTTGTGGCCGATTTTAGAACTCTTTGGAGAGGGTTTCTCATCTAGAACATTGAGGTAAGTAATCTCTACATAGTGTGAGTTTAATACATGGATTATGGGCAGATTTTAACATGTAAAATGTGGAGATTTTAGGATTTTGTTAAAAAACCTAGGTTTTGATAAAGATGGCATTAGACCACGAAAATGATTATGAAATTGAGTAGAAATTATATATTTTTATTCGTGAGGTTATGAGTAACATTTATTTATAAATAATTTTGGAATCCGGACACGTGGGCCCGGGGATGAAGTTTAGGAATCTTCCAATTGGGTTGGGTAATTACTCTAATAGTTAAATTATAAACTTTTGAGTATATATTGATTAATTTGTACAACCTCTAGCTAGTTTTGGATTTATCGGTACCGATTTGAGGCTATTAGTGTGAACTGTGGTCCGGGAAGAGGACTTGGAAATGAGGTAAGTCTCTTGCCTAACCTTATAAGAGAAACTTTTCCCCGTAGGTGTTTTAAATAACTATTTGCTAATAATTATGTGTGCTACGTACGCGCGATGTGACGAGGGTCCGTACGTAGCTAAAATCATGCTTATGTCCTGGTAGACTTAGGACTTTACCATGCATACTTGTATTATTTGCACCAAGCTTGTTAGTTTAATTACTTGAAGTCATAATTAAAATTGGATAAAGGATTTTAAAAGACTGAGCTTCATTACTTTGGGTTTTGGCAGAATACTTGATTATTAGCAGAATTTGTGCCATCTTTAAGTATTATTCCTATGTAGTAGTCGTTGATAAGAGTTTGTAGAGTTTCATCTATTCGTGTAGATCGGGCCGAACACCTCGGCAATATATTTGTTGCATCTATGGTTCACGTCAGTCGACCCATGGAAGTATACACACTATTCTGGATCGGGCCGTACGACCTTGGCATAAATCATGCGTGACATTGCTCGAAATCTGATTATACTTGATATTTCTTCTTGCTTTGAGACTTGAAAATTACTTGGTGGATCTTATGTGTTAAAGACTTGGTCTGTGATAGTTGGAGACTTTAAATTGATATTATGTTTAAAATTATTAATTAATATTTCTTATCTCACTGTTATTGTTGTATTTCATGCCTAATTGTGATTTTTACACTTTATTTATTGACCTCTAGTAAGTGTCGATGTCGACCCCTCGTCACTACTTGTTCGAGGTTATACTAGATACTTACTTGGTACATGTTGTTTATGTACTCACGCTACACTTTTGCACTAATCGTGCAGGATCTGAGGAAGGTGCATCTAGTGGCTAGTCAGGCGTGTATCCCCGCTACCCGGAGACTTAGTGGTGAGCTGCTTCCTCTGCTCCATTCTGCAGCACGTCTCTTCCTTGTCGTATTTATTTTCTATCTATCTTACCCCAGACAGTGGTATATGAGGTTTTGTATATTCTACTAGTTTTCTCGTGTATTTGTGACGTCGGATTTTGGGAAATTCTAGTAGATATTTTATGATTTTTGATTATTAAATTCACTACTTCACTCTTATGTTTATTTTATGCTTTACATTAGCACGGTCACCTACTATTTGTTTCTTTGTTAAATAAAATAAATGACTTTAAAAATATTAAAATAAACTATATTAAATGGATACTTCACCATTGGCTTGCCTAGCGGCGACGTTGGGCGCCATCACGATCTATAGTGAGAATTGGGTCGTGACACTTTGATTTTTAGGTTTTGTATAAAATCTTGTTCTTTTGGGTATTTCGAACATGAATATTCCATTCATAATCTTAATATGTTGTTGTATTGAAAGGAAGAGGGAGATTACCTTAAAACTCAAAATCTCTAGCTTTTTCCTTGTTGAGTGGTCTTGAAGGTATTCTTTGAATCTAAGAATTTGCCAAATGATTTGATGTTATGAGAATGATTAGATGATGAAAATCTATGTATTCTCTCATGAATTACTCACCTTTGAGTGTGAGAGTTTTTCCAACTTCGTGCTTGCTATGTGGGAGAAGGCCTAATACTCAAAACCCTAATATAAGAGTCCTTCATGAAATCTGGAATATATACCTTTAAGGTGACCGTGTGGAAGTCGCGTGCGGGAGCGTAACTGAGTTATTTTTCTATATTGACCAAATTCAGGTTGCGTGGTGGTCACGTATTGGAGCGAAACTAAGCTATTTTTTACACTTGGCCTCTAATATAACTTGATTTCAAATCATCCTTTAATATCTATTTAAGAAACTTTTGCTAACTTAAGACTTTGAAATAGATGCTTTCATAAAAATAACTCTTAGTACAAAGTGCTAATTCAAGTCTTAGGAAGTCACTAAAATTGTTGGGGCTTTACATACTTCCCCCTTATAAGAAATTCGTCCTTGAATGACGTATCTTATCACTCCTTGAAATTAGGGGGATGTTTAGGCCTTCTACATGATCCTTATTTTACTTCTAAGATGTCACGACCCAAAATTTCACTTTGAGGATCATGACGACACCTACAACAACAACAACATACCCAGTATTATCCCACACCGTGGGGTATGGGGAGGGTAGTGTGTACGCAGACCTTACCCCTACCTTGTGAGAATAGAGAGACTGTTTCCAATAAACCCTCGCCTCAGAAAAGCATAAGCACAACATTAATGAAAATATAGACAAGAAGGGACAGTACCAAAAAGCCATATAAAAGCAGAATAAAAACAACAAGATAGTAAGGTGATCAACAATGAAAGAAAATAACAGATAGCCATAAAAACCTACTATCAACAAAAAGCGAGACTGCGTGCCAATACTACTGTTATGAACACTCTAGACTACCTACTCTACTACCCTAATCGTGACAATACCTAGTCTCTAAAAATAGGTAAGCCAATGACTTATCAATTTTAAAAGCATTAAAGACATGATATACTGAACAAAGTTAAACATAAATTTAGAAATAAAGGTGATACAAGTTAGCACGTCAATAAGCATAATATATCCCAAAACTAGGTAGTACAGAGTCACTAACTCTAACTGAATATATAGAAATAACTCAAATACAATACTGTTCGGATAGAGAATTCACAGTACAAATATAAGGATAGACCTCTAAGGTATTGCAACAAATAAGCAGCTTTATCTTGAATCCTCGCGATCAAAGAAAACTCTCACCGCCTAATCTGCTATCTCCAACACCTGGATCTGCACAAAAATGTGCAAAAATGTTTATGAGTACACCATGATCGGTACCCAATAAGTATCAAGACTAAACTTGGTAGAGTAGTGACGAGGTTCAAGTCAAGACACTCACTAATCAATAACATGTGCAAAATATCAAGAACCGGCAAAAAGCAATAATAACAAAAAGTAATAACTGTGATCTCATCTACTTAAGCGATAATCATTTAGAACAAATAAAGGTCCATTCCTGCATTAAATCATCAAATAGAATCACACACACATGGCACCTCATGACTACATTATCAATTACCCTCGCAAGGTAAAGACCCCGTGCCACAACATAAGTCACACATCTACGACAAAGAAATCATACCACAATATATACCACAATCACATGACAAAGACCTCGTGCCACAATATATACCACAACCGCACGGTAAGGACCTCGTGCCACAATATATAGCACAACCGCACGGTAAGGACCTTGTGCCAAAATATATACCACAACCACATGGCAAAGACCTTGTGCCACAATATGTACCACAACTGCACGAGAAAGACCTCGTGCCACAATATGTACCACAACCGTGTCAGTTGCAATGACATGTTCAAAGGAATTTATCAGGAATCAAATAAAGTAATGACTGATAACACTTTATTTTTATTTCAATCCGTTATATTACCAACAACTCAACATAATGTGAGGTAAAAACTCCATGTAGGTAAATCCATCTTGGCAGCCAAATCATCAAGTAATAACAGAGACACAAAGTAGCACATTGGAAACAACACAACAAATCATGTAAAATGCATGACACACACAAGGAAGTCATAGGCACAAGCAAGAATACCCCTTTTTCATCAACAACACTGCCCTGGACCTTCACATATCATCCCCACATAGCCACCCTTATCTCACCGCATTGAGAATATCATAATATCCACCCATATCGCTCCGGCCAGATAATATATCAATAACCGCCCGTATTGCTCTCCCCCGAAAATAGCATAATTTCCACCCGCTTCACTCCGCCTAGACAGTAACACAATAGCCACTAGTATCATTCCGCCCATACAGTAAAACAATAGCCACCCGTATCACTCCGCCCATACTGTAACAAAATAGCCACTCGTATCACTCTTCCCAGACAGTATATCAATAGCCACCTGTATCGCTCCGCACAATCAACAATAGTAAAATGCCACCCTTATGCTCCGCACAATAATAATCAATCCATACAACATGTCTATATATGCCACAATATCACAAGACAGTAGTATTAGAGATTTATCAGGATATAAGCTAAAACCTATCAACAAAGTACACAAGGACATGTCAATAATATAGAAGTGCGGACATGTGTTGAACATAAAAACATGAAAGCTAACTCAAATTAGCAAGAATCTCACAAACACCCAACTTAGCGAAATAAGGAATTAGAATCCTAAAACATGATCTCTATCATGGAATATAAACTCTATTAAACTTCCAAACCAAAATCACGTAAAATAAAGACTTCTCAATCAAGACAAAGCGATAAAAGCAATCTTTGGTCAAATCCAGTCCTAACCAACACATACGCCCATGTACACACTCGTCTCCTTATGTACACGTCGTTCGCATAGTACAAATAATGCAATCAAACCAAATCCTATAGGAAAGTTCTCCCACACAAAGTTAGGTAAGATACTTACCTCAAATAAGCTAAATCAATCCACTAACAAGCCCTTCCCGCGTGAATTAATCTCAAGACAACTCGAATCTAGCCAAAATAACTTAATATCATAAATAGAAGCCATAGGAAATGATTCCGAATAATAAAGCTTTGATCTTGAACAAGAATCCAAAATTCAATCCCAGGCCCGCACTCTGGAACCCGACAAAACTCACAAGTTCAGAACGCACATTCAAATACGAGTCCAATCATACCAATTTCATCCAATTCTGACACAAACTGACCTTCAAATTATCAAATTTCATTTAGAGACGTTTTTACTAAAATCCCAATTTCCCTCGCTTAGATTCATCAAATAAATGCTAAAAACAAGGATGGATCATGAGATATAACAAAATTCGAGTCAAGAAAACTTACCCCAATCCAAATTGTGAAAATTCCTTCCAAAATCGCCTAACTTGGAGCTCTCTAACTCAAGATGTGGTAAATAACAAAAACCCTCAAAATAGAGTACTTAAATAATTCTTCCCAGGGGTGCTCTTCGCGATCGTGGGACCTACTTCACGATCCCGGAGAACAAATCATAAGCTGCCAAAATCCTTCTTCGCGAACGTGGTCTGGAGCCTGCAAACACGACCCCTCAGCTCAACTGGCATACGCGAATGCGACCTTCCGCGTGCGAATGCGAAGGCCAACCACTTCCTCTACGTGATCACGATGTACAAGATGCAAACGTGATGAGAAAATCATGAGCCACCCAAAATACACTTCGCGATCGCGATGAACTGCAGAACTTCAGAAAAACCAGCAACTCCATATATGTGCGAAATGGTCCGAAACTCATCCGAAATACACCCGAGGCCCCCTGGGACCCCGTCCAATAACACCAACAAATACAAAAACATAACGTGAACCACTCGATTCCTCAAATCACACTAGAAAATAGAAAAACTACAAATCACACCTAATTCAAGCCTAATGAACTTTCAACTTCCAACACGCATGCCGAACCATATCAAATCCACTCGGAATGACCTCAAATTTGGCATGAAAGTCCCAAATGACACAACGGACCTATAACAACTCATAGAACCATAATCCGAACCCGATATCAACAAAGTCAACCCTCGGTCAAACCTATCAACCGTCCAAACCTTTAACTTTTCAACTTTTGCCAATTCAAGCCAAAATAACCTAGGAGCCTCCGAATTCACATCCGGACTTACAACTAAGTCCAAAATCACCATTTGGACCTAACGGAACCATCAAAACAACGATTCGAGATCAAATTCCCAAAATTCAAACTTGGTCAACTCTTCCAACTTAAAGCTTCTAAAATGAGAATCATTCTTCCAAATCAAACCCGAACCGCTCGAAAACCGAAACCGACCATACACGTAAGTCATAATACATCATATGAAGCTACTCACGGCCTCGAACCACCGAACGAAAATGAAAATGATCAAAATGACCGGTTGGGTCATTACATTCTCTACCTCTTAAACAAATGTTCGTCCTCGAATGTGTCAAGAGTTGTTCCAAAATTCTCAAATTAATGTATAAACTTACCGTACACATACATACGACGATCCCACGTCATCTCAAAACATATAAGCCCGTCAACACCACCTAATCAAAGATCATTCCTTCAACCTTAGTACACAAACCTTGGATCCCAATCACATCATCCAGGCCTTTTCCTATGATCCGATCCTATCATATACACATTGTGTCATCTCCAACCAGCATGCATACATCCACAAGGTATAACTACACGATATAGCCAATCGCTCATAAGCCGATGGCAATATTTCCGACCATAATAACTGCCTATATTTGAACCTGATACTGGTAAATAACCTCATATCGAATAAAACCTTGTTACACACCTTAACAAAATTGCAAATGATGTAGGAAACATGTGAATGCTCATACCACTCACTCAACCAACAAGTTGTGGAGTTCTCTCTCCTGGCTAGAACCAATGCTAAGCCGCGAGCTGATCAATAACATTCTTATTCAGTCATACCTCATCCAAGTCCGATCACACTAATCCCAGGTCCAATGACCTCAACTTATCTAGTACAAGCTGTCCGACCAATAAGCTACCCCGAACTCCATCTATTCACACACTTCGTAATCCACACCCAATAAGAGAATAACTCAAATGTAATTGAAGATAGAAAGAAAACACATGAGAGACTATCCGACAAGTCCAACAGGTAAAACCCTCATCGATGTGATACTATGAATCTACCCTACAAGAAAGAAGCAGAGCACACTAAATAACCACCAAGAATCTCATCCTAACATAACTCCACCGTGGTATACAACCCGATATAAACATATTGATCCATAAGGAACATGAGGATCCCATCCTCAACCCAGAACCATACATAGGATAAACAATCTGACAACTAAAAACCTTCAACTAACTCATTCCCATAGAATATAACCACAACACGCAACGAACTCCCATTGCATGTAGAGCACCTCAATCGCAGGTCGTGGCCAAATCATCCAGAATCACGTCAAAGACCACCATATTGAGTAACAACAAATCCACCCTAGTCTCACAACCTCCAATAGTGACCAAACAAGAACAATAGACATGGTCTACTATAATAGAATCCCCCAACAGGCATAGACACACAAACAAAGGTACTCATGAATCGCAAGGAATATCCAAACATGAAGCAGAATAAGGTGACACATACAAATAAATAGAAACCATATCAAATAAAACTGATGCATCACAATCATAAACCAGAACCATACATATAACTGGATCATCTGGTGCAACGGCCTCATCCCTACAAGGAAAAGCATAACAATGGGCCTCACCTCCCCCTCTAGGACATCCTCTACCCGCATTTCCTCCATTTATAGCTGGCTGTGAAGGTGGAGTAGCAACTAGAGTAGAACCCATAGTCGGAGTACTCTGATGAAGTCCACCTCTCCGGAGTCTAGGACAATCTCTCACGATGTGCCTAGTATTACCACACTCATAACAACCCCTATGTGGGTATGGCTGCTGGTACTAAGTCTGTGCCAGATGACTAGAATAATCACTGAAGGAACCCCGTGTAGTAAACACACTGAAATATAGTTGTCCGATACGAGTACCTTATTCCCTAGCTTGCTATAGCACAATGGGTAACCTGAAGTGCGAACTAAACTGGCACACTGACAAAGCCCCCGCCATGATGGGTCAGAGCTGAAGAATATAATCCACTAAATCCTGTAGGACCTCGAGGCCACTTGGATTCCCTATCCTCCCTCTCTTGGACACAAATACACTCCAACCTCCAAGCAATCTCCACAACCTGATGAAATGGAGTATCAGTCTCTAACTCCCATGCCATCCCATATTTAAGACCATAACCGAGTTCCTAAGTAAATCTATGGACTCTCTCCATAATAGTGGTGTCACAGCCTCAATTTAACTCCATAGGATGTCGTAATGGCACCTAGCCTATATGACTTGTTAAGCCTAGCATTTGATAATATTTGAACAAAATATAATTAACAAGGTACCAAAAACAAAACTGTATAACTGTTAAAAACTTCCAAAAATATAATCTCATCAAAACACACCCCAAAACCGGTAGAACTGAGTCATAAGCCCTATAGAATAATTCTAGAATATCTAATACATCATTGTCTGAAAGAAATACAACAGGAAGTAAAATAGGGAAGGTGACTCTGGGGCCTATGGACAACGAGCATGCATACCTAACGACCGACACCAACAAAGGTACATGGATCTTCACAAAAATGTGCAAAAGCATAGTATGAGTACACCACAACGGTACCCGGTAAGTATAAAGCCTAACCTCAGAAAAGTAGTGATGAGGCCACGTCAGACACCTACTAGGATATAAATAAGTAGTATGGTATTTCAATAAGGATAAATAATGAAAGCAAGAAATGACCGATACGAAACAAGATAATAACCTGAACAAATACCGGAACTAAACATGGGAATACATAAAAGAAGCAACTAACAAGAACAACAATGATCATATGCGGACAACAGTCGCGAGAACAATAAAGAATGAAACAATAAGAAATGTTCCAACCAATACTCTTTGTAACATTAAAAAAACAACAAGAATCACAACGAGGTATCGCCTCATGTATAAAAATCACAACCGAGGTACCGCCTAGTATAATCAAGAATCACAACCGAGGTACTGCCTCGTATTCATATTTTACAACTCACAATCACAATCTTTCCTTATACCGGCGCGTGAGCCTTATATTTGAAATAGGTTTTGAAAACAGTTTTCCCAAAATAGTTACACGCACTTTAGCCCACCTTATGACGCCGCGTGGCTTCATATAGTTCCCCTACAAGTAACAAACATAAGCCCCGCCTTATATCGCCACATACACATCAACCCCAAGCCTTATACTGCCGCATGCGCGTCAATATCACATTACAATAACAACTCGCACCACAAGTGCCCCTATATCACAATTTGCCAACAATCCACAATATGAATGTTTCCACAACAATAGCCTACGGCTCCACCATAATGGATACAAGTTTATCAACAACAACAATGAATGTAAAATGCTCAAAAGGAAGGTGTTTCAACAATAACAATTTCGCCTCAACGTGACAACGACTTTCACCACTTCAACACCAATAACTTAACAATGAGAAAAAATGCCTAACCATGATGTTAACTAAGAATAACTCACAATGGAAGAGATAACGTGTAGCAGTAACCTCAAATAATGGGAGTAAGCAATGAAAGAGATAACATGATCAATAACTTCAAGTACTGGTAATCAACAAATGAAAGAGGTAACATGAACAATAACTTCAATTAATGATAGTCAAAAACAAAAGAGATAACATGTATAATGACTTCAAGTAATGATAATCAACAATAAAGAGATAGCATGTGACAATAAAAGAGGCAACAAATTCAACTAAAGCATGAGAGCAAATTATCAATTAGGAGGTAGAACAAGTATTAATGAAATCATTTAAGGCATGTAAGGATAGACTAACACAAGTAATAATAGATCGACAAAGAGAACTAGAACTTGATATGGCATTCATTTAAAGCATGGAAATAGTCTAAGTAGCCTAAACCGGTCAAATACCACATACAACCCGTGTACCCGCTCGTCACCTTGCGTACATGGATTTCACTTAGCACAATTGAATAAAACAATACCAATCCTAAGGGGTAGTTCCCCCATACGAAGTTAGGCATGACACTTATCTCAACTAGGCTAATTCAGCACTCAGAAATAGCTTTTCCCTTAAATCTGCCTCCACATGACTCAAATCTAATCAAAATTGACTCAATATCATCAAACAATGCAAGGAAATTCAATTGCAATAGATAAAGCTGTTATAAATATATTATATTATGGATGTTCATTTAGTACTTCGTTATAAATAAGCTTCCTGAAGAAGCTTATCTATATGAAACTCCGCCGTAAATATGTTAATATATTTAGTACTCTATTGGAAATAAGTCTCCTGAAGAAGCTTATCCTTTCGATACCCCGTTATGGATAAACATCACCCCGATAGAAGATTATACATATCTGGTATAATGAGCTTATCCTTTCAGTACCCCGTTATGGATAAATATCACCCCCAATAGAAGATTATCCATATCTGGTACAATGAGCTTATCCTTTCAGTACCCCGTTATGGATAAACATCACCCCAGTAGAAGATTATCTATATCTGATACAATGAGCTTATCCTTTCAGTACCCCGTTATGGATAAATATCACACCCGATAGAAGATTATCTATATCTGGTACAATGAGCTTATCCTTTCGGTATCCCGTTATGGATAAACATCTCCCCCGGAAGAAGATTATCTATATTTGGTACAATGAGCTTATCCTGTCGGTACTCCGTTATGGATAAACATTACCCCCGATAGAAGATTATCTATATCTGGTACAGTAGCAGCTTACACAGCAGCTTGCAGAAGTAGCTTACACAACAACTTGCTTTCTTCTATAAATAGAGGAGATTTCAGTTCATTATGAATATAAGTTTGAAGTTTGAAAAATATATCAGTTTCGCTCTATACTTGTCTTTACTTTACAGTCTTTATTTTATAATACGTTATCAGCACGAGACTTTTCCATCTCAAGCAAATACTTTGAAAGTATTAGAGGTACGAACTTTCTTTTTCTAAATAATGTCAAATCTTTCTAAACTTGAGTTTGTAGCCCTGGATATATCGGGCAAAAGCTACATGTCTTGGGTACTTGATGCTGAAATTTATCTTGATGCGATGGGTCTGGCAGGCACCATCATGGATAAAAATCAAGTATCAAACCAAGACTGTGCCAAAGCAATGATATTCCTACGCCATCACCTTGATGAAGGCTTGAAAATGAAATATCTCACTATTAAAGATCTAGTCATACTGTGGAATAATTTGAAAGATAGATATGACCACCTAAAGATGGTCGTTCTTCCACAGGCACGCTATGATTGGACTCATCTAAGGCTACAAGATTTTAAATCTATCAGTGAATATAATTCTGCTATGTTTAGAATTATTTCCCAATTGAAATTATGTGGTGATAATATTACTGATCATGATATGTTGGAGAAAACGTTCACCACTTTTCATGCCTCGAATATGCTCCTGCAGCAGCAATATCGAGAGATGGGATTCAAAAAGTATTCTGAACTTATCTCACATCTTCTTGTAGCCAAGCAACATAATGGGCTATTAATGAAAAACCATGAAAGCCGACCTACTGGTTCTTGTCCATTCCCTGAAGTGAATGAGACGAACTTCCACCAAACTAAGCGTGGAATAGGACGTGGCCCCAGTCGTGGTCATGGCCGTAGTCGGGGAAGAAACTCTAATCATGGTAATAATAATGCACCAAAGAACCCTCCTCACCACCAGCAGTGGAAAAGGAAGGAACAAAAGCATGAAGCGGTACAAGCAGCAAACACAGAAAATGCATGCTATAGATGTGGAGGAAAAGGGCACTGGTCACGTACATGTCGTACACCAAAGCACCTGGTTGAGCTGTATCAAGCCTCCTTGAAGAAGACAGAGAAAAATGCTGAAGCAAATTTTATTTCTGAAGATAATTTAGAGTTCATGCATTTGGATGTAGCTGATTACTTTGCACTCCCGCAAGGAGAAACAAGTCATGTGATCGGTGATGAATCTGTAGAAATGTAACTATGTTAATTTTTGTTGTTTATAGTAGATAGTATAGATATGTAATTGTTGTACATAAATAAAAGTTATGCTTTGATAATGATGTTTACTATCATATTTATTTTGTTTATTTCATTTTGAAGAAATTTTCTCTCATGATACCAGAAGTGTCTGAGAGATATTTTGTAGTACAAAATTTATCAAAAGCTCCTGAAGAGCTAACTGTTTATCTAGAAGACACATGACACAAGTAGTGCCTGAATAATGTTTGATTGTGGACAATACATTGAAGGCTCCCGAAGAGCTTATATGCAAATTTGTCATTCATATTATATGATTATGGTCAAAACATATATTGTAATAAACCAGAAATTTAATAATACGAATCACTATCATACCGAGACTACAAATAATTGGAAGATTGAAAATCTTCATGTTTCCACAATCATAGAAGGGTAAAATAATATATATGTGAGACGTTACCCGCCTTATTATTCAATTTGTACTACATTATGTATCACAGTAAACCAGAAGTTTACTAATGAAAAAGCAGTCACAGTAAATCAACAAGTTTCACTGAGGCAAAAGTAGCTACAGTAATCAGAAATTCGATGATACAAAAGTAGCCACAGTAAATCAGAAGTTTACTAATGCAAAACTTTATGCCATAGTAAACCATAAGCTTACTAAGAGATAGCACATGCTATGATAAACTTGAAGTTTTCATTTGCCATTTTTAAATGAGCTATTTGAGGATTCAGATAAGCATATACTGAAGAACTAGAAGATTCTTCAAGAATTCTCTTGTGTTGCTTATTCTCAAAATAAATTGATTATACTAGCTAAAATTAGGACTAAGACCCTTGAATTCTGGAATATATAAAAGGTGAATATGGGCCCATTCACCTATCATGTGAACCACTTATAGATGCATATATGAGATGGTTACATTCGTGTTTATTGTCAACCTGCAGTTTGGCATTTGAAATTGCTTTTCTCAATTAAGAGCATAATTATCAGATTATGAAATCAAGATAGTTCATCTTGATGATGCTAGTTTATATCCAAGCTAATTTTGCATTGAATACCTCCTATTAATGGCTAAACTATTGCTTATGAGAACAAAGCCTCATGTATTGGTCTAAGATTTTCTTAATTGCAGACAACAACACTTGTATGCATCAGACCAACAATATATGATAAGTTCTCCCCTCACAATTGGTTTAGGATCAGAAACCAAATATTTTTACTATCTAATAACTTTTGATGTGTGGTATATGATTAATATCTCTACCACAATGCACAAAGATAGGTTTCCCAAAGATTGGGGATATGTGTTAGTTTTTCTAACATTTGGGGGATGGAATAAACAGCTGAAAAACATGCTATATGAATCGAATTATCATTAATAAGATCCTCACTTAGAACATAATTCAAGTCAAATGGCAGAAGTATATGCTGATCCAAAATTAAATATCATATTTCAACTACAAATACTCCTATTAAAATTAAAGTCCATGAAGGATAAAGTTTACTGCACGCATGAAGCGTAGTAAACCGATCGGTTCCAAAGGTAACAATCCTAGAAAAGGATAGGAGCAAATGATCATAATGAGGAGGAAATGAGCTCTAGAAGAGCCCATGACATAACATTTCATGAAACTCCAGAAGAAGTTCAGGTACCTGAAAATAAAGAAAGTGATGAGATCTCAACAAGTTATGTCACTTGCGAACAGATACAAAATGATCGTTGATGATATATTTGATACAATATAGTGCAAAATATTATAAAAGATTGTGAGGATCAGACCTGTAGTCCAGATACCTAAAGATGTCATGCCATTTAGATGCAAGTCATAACCTATATGACTCATTTGATCAAATTTATATAAAGATCCCTGAAGGATTTAAAATGCTTGAAGCATATAATTCAAAGTCTCGAGAAATGTACTCAATTAGATTACAAAAATCTTTGTATGATTTAAAACAATCAGGGCGCATGTGATATAATCACCTCAATGAATTAATGAATGAAGTCTATATAAATGATGGCATTTGTCCGTGCGTTTTTACAAAGAAAACAACATTAGTGTTTGTTATACTTGCTATTTATGTTAATGTCATAAATCTCATCAGAACTCCAGAAGAGCTCCAAAAGGGAAAAACTTTGTCGTAGTTTGCAAATTGAATATTTAGCAGACGGGATCTTTACCCATCAATCTGTCTATATAGAAAAGGTCTTAAAACGCTTTTACACGGACAAAGCGTACCCATTAAGTACACCAAATGGGTGTTCGATCACTTGCAGTGAATAAGGATCCGTTCTGACCTCCAGAAGAGGATGATGAACTCCTTAGTCTTGAAATACTCTATCTCAGTGCAATTGATGCACTTATGTATCTTTATAATGCTAACAAAGGTGGTGCAAATCATATTGTTTATGCAGATGCAGGTTATTTATCCGATCCCTATAAAGCTCCATCTCAAATCGGGTGTGTTTACATGTGGAGGTACTGTCATATCATGACGCTTGACAAAATAATCTATTGCTGCTACTTCTTCAAATCATGCCGAGATAATAGTTATCCATGAAGCAAGTAGGGAATGCGTATGGTTGAGATCAGTGATTCATTTTATTCAAGGAAAATGTGGTTGGGAATGTGATAAAAGATCCACAATTTTATACGAAGACAATGCTGCATGCATAGCCCAATTAAAGGGAGGATTTATAAAAGGAGATAGAATGAAGCACATTTCACCAAAATTATTCTACAGATCATGATGACATTAATGTGCAACAAATCCGCTTAAGTGACAATCCGGGAGATGTATTCACTAAATCTTTGCCAACTTCAACTTTTGAGAAGATGGTATACAAGATTGGAATGCAGAAACTCAAATATTTGAAACAAGGTTTTTATCAGGGGGAGTAAAATACACGCTATACTCTTTTTCCCTTACTAAGATTTTTTCCATAGGGTTTTCCTTATAAGGGTTTTAATGAGACAACTAGTTATGCGTATTACTAAATATGTATACTCTTTTTCCTTCACTAGGATTTTTTCCCACGGGGTTTTTCCTAGTAAGTCTTTAATGAGGCATATTATCTTTTAATGAACATCTAAGGGGGAGTATTATAAATATACTATATTATGGATGTTCATTTAGTACTTCGTTATAAATAAGCTTCCTGAAGAAGCTTATCTATATGAGACTCCGCCGTAAATATGTTTATCTATTTAGTTACTCTATTGAAAATAAGTCTCCTGAAGAAGCTTATCCTTTCGGTACCCCTTTATGGATAAACATCACCCCCGATAGAAGATTATCCATATCTGGTACAATGAGCTTATCCTTTCAGTACCCCGTTATGGATAAACATCACCCCCGGTAGAAGATTATCCATATCTGGTACAATGAGCTTATCCTTTCAGTACCCCGTTATGGATAAACATCACCCCAGTAGAAGATTATCTATATCTGATACAATGAGCTTATCCTTTCAGTACCCCGTTATGGATAAATATCACACCCGGTAGAAGATTATCTATATCTAGTACAATGAGCTTATCCTTTCGGTATCCCGTTATGGATAAACATCACCCCCGGTAGAAGATTATCTATATCTGGTACAATGAGCTTATCTTGTCGGTACTCCGTTATGGATAAACATTACCCCTGATAGAAGATTATCTATATCTGGTACAGTAGCAGCTTACACAGCAGCTTGCAGAAGCAGCTTACACAACAACTTGCTTTCTTGTATAAATAGAGGAGATTTCAGTTCATTATGAATATAAGTTTGAAGTTTGAATAATATATCAGTTTCTCTCTATACTTGTCTTTACTTTACAGTCTTTATTTTATAACAAAAGCTAGGATATTTACACTTTTCTCAAAAGTCAATAAAAGTCAACCAGGGGCTCGCCTGGTCAATACCCTGTCCGACGGTAGATTTCTTCTACCCCTGACCCCATGAGTTCATATATGTGAGTAGTTTCAAAATCCTAGTCCAAATGGACTCTCAAAACTCAAGTTTTTCAAAAACTTGACAAAGTTTCACAAATTGTCACTTTGATTAACATGATTTTGATGTTAAAATCTAAGATATGTTGATGGAATATGATTAGAAATAGATTAGAATCACTTACCCAAGGTTTGTAGATGAAAATCCTCTCTCCAAATCTCCTCCTACTGAGTCTAGGGTTCAAAAATGAGAGAATGAGAGAGAAATCCCGACTTTCATCCCTTATATTTAGCTGCAATTATTGCATTTGTGAAGAAAACCTCGAAAATGCGGCACAGAAGGACTGGGAAGCTCTTCGAAAATGCGAAGATGGGTTCACAATTGTGAACCCTGCTTCCCTCGCTATTGCCACAAAAACCATCAAAAATGCGAACCTAGCCCAACCCGGAAATTCTTCGCAAATGCCACCAAGGCATCGCATTTGCGATTCCTAAAGTTCCCTGCTATAGTCGCAAATGCCACTCTGCTGTTCGCAATTGCGACACTAGAGGGCACCAGACACCAGACTTTCATTTTCAGTCCAAAAACCTTCTAAAACATGTCTGAAGCTCATTCGAGCCCTCGGGGCTCCAAACCAAACATCATACGAACTCGTTCACGCGAACAAAACACAAAAATAACATCTAAAACCACGAACCGAATTCTAAAATGCATGAAATTCAAGGAAAGTTTGAAGAACTTCTAGAATTACAACTAAACGTTCGAATCCTATCAAATCAACTCCAAACGACACCAAATTTTGCAGACAAGTTTTAAATACCATAACAAACTTTTTTTAAGTCCCAAAATCAAATTCCGATCTTGATAGCTAAAAGTCAACCTATGATCAAACTTTTCAACTTTAAATTGCCAAACTTTGGAAAATTAACATATATCAACCTACGGACTTCCAAAATCAATTTCGGGCATACGCCTAAGTCCAAAATCACAATACGAAGCTATCGGAGTCATAAAAACACAGTTCCGAGTTGTTTTCACAATAGTCAAAGTTGGTCAACTTTTTCTAATTTAAACCTCTAAGTCAAAAATCAAGGGTCCAAATCAGCCGAAAGCTTCCCTAAATGAAACTAACCAACCTCGCAAATCATAAAGTCATAAGCACACGAGTGTGAAGCAATGAAAGGGGTAACGGGGCACAATTATACAAAATGACCGATCGGGTTGTTACATTCTCCCCCTCTTAAAATAAATATTCGCCCTCGAACGTGCACAAGGACGTACCTGAAGTGGTGAATATATAAGGATAACGACTCCGCATGTCGTGCTCGGTATACTAGGTCACCTCCTTGACCGGAGGACCCCTCCATTGAACCTTCGCTGAAGCAATATCCTTCGATCTCAACTTTCGGACCTGTCGGTCCAAAATAGCCACAAGCTCCTCAATATAAGTCAAATCCTCATCCAATTGGACTGTGCTGAAGTTTAGAACATGAGACGTATCACCATAATACTCCCTGAGCATAGAGACATAGAACACCAGATGAACCACAGATAAACTTGGTGGAAAGGCAAGCTTGTAGGACACCTCTCCAATCCTCTCAAGCATCTCAAAAGGCCAGATATACCTAGGGCTCAACTTGTTCTTCTTCCCGGACCTCATCGCACTCTTCATGGCTGAAACCCGGAGCAAGACTCGCTCTCCAACCATGAATGCAACATCGGGAACCTTCTAATCCACATAACTCTTCTATCTAGATTGGGCTATATGAAACCGATCCAGAATCATCTTGACCTTCTCCAAAGCATCTCAAACCAAATCTGTGCCTAATAACATAGGCTCTCCTGGCTCAAACCATCCATCTAGAGAACAACACCGTCTCCCATATAGAGACTCAGACGGAGCCATCTGGATACTTGACTGGTAGCTGTTGTTGTAGGCAAACTCTGTAAGTGGCAAGAATTGATCGCAAGCACCCCCGAAATCCATAACACATGCGTGAACCATGTCCTCCAATATCTGAATAATGCACACGGACTATCCATACATCGGAGGGTAAAATGTTGTACTCAACTCAACCCGTGTGCCTAGCTCATACTGTACCGCTTTCCAGAAACGTGATATGAACTACGTACCCCGGTCAAAGATGATGGATACCGGTACTCCATGGAGTCAGACAATCTCACGGATATAAACCTGAGCTAGCTGCTCTGAAGAATAGGTAGTCACTACTGGAATGAAATGAGTCGACTTGGTCAACCTGTCCATTATCACCCATAGTGCGTCAATCCTCTTCTAAGTCCGTAGGAGTCCAACAACGAAGTCTATGATGACGCACTCCCATTTCCACTCAGGAATCTGAAGCCGCTGAAGCAAACCACGCGGCCGCTGATGCTCATACTTCACCTGCTGACAATTTAGGCACCGAGCTACATACTCCACTATGTCTTTCTTCATCCTCCTCCACCAATAGTGTTGTATCAAGTCCTGATACATCTTAGCAACAGTGGATGAATTGAGTATCTTGAACTGTGGGCCTCCTGAAGAATCAACTCATGCAAGCCATCCACATTGGGCACACATAACTGGCCTTGCATTCGCAACACACCGTCATCTCCGATAGTAACCTCCTTAGCATCGTCGTGCTGAACCGTGTCCTTGAGGACAAGCGAGTAGGGGTCTTAATATTGACACTCTATGATACTATCATATATAGAAGACCGAGAAACCATGCAGACAAGCACTCGACTAGGCTCCGAAATATCCAATCTAACAAACTGTTTGGCTAAGGCCTGAACATCCAATGCTAATGGCCTCTCAGCCGCCGGTAGATATGCTATACTACCCAAACTCTACACCTTTCGACTCAAGGCATCGGCCACCATATTGGCCTTCCCGGGATGATATAGAATTGTGATATCATAGTCGTTAAGTAACTCTAACCACCTCCGCTGATGCAAGTTAAGATCTTTCAGTTTGAACAGATGTTGTAGACTCTAGTGGTTGGTAAAGACCTCACAAGGAACACCCTCCAAATAATGCCGCCAGATCTTCAATGCATTAACAATGGCTGCCAACTCCTGGTCGTGGACTGCATAATTCTTCTAATGGGTCTTCAGTTGTCGAGATGCATAGACAATCACCCTACCATATTGCATCAACACCGCGCTAAGGACAACCCGTGACGCATCACAATACACATAATAAGACCCCGAGCCTATAGGCAACACTAACACTGGGGCTGTAGTCAAAGTAGTCTTGAGCTTTTGAACGCCCGCCTCACACTTCTCGGTCCATTTGAAAGGAGCACCCTTCTGGGTTAATCTGGTCATAGGTGCAGCAATAGATAAGAAACCCTCTGCGAAACAATGATAATACTTGGCCAAACGAAGGAAACTTCGGATCTCAGTAGGTGAAGACGATCTGGGCCAACTCTGCAATGCCTCAATCTTCTTTGGATCTACTTTGATCCCCTCACTCGACACCACATGACCCAAAAACGATCCTTAAAGTCTGGAGCACGATCAAGCCAAAATTCACACTTTGATAACTTTGCTTATAACTTCTTTTCTCTCAAAGTCCGGAGCATGATTCTTAAGTGTTGCTCATAATCTTCCCGACTGCAGGAGTACACCAGGATGTCATCAATAAACACAATGACAAATTATTAAACATAAGGCTGGAACACACTGTTCATCAGGTGCATAAATATTGATGGGGCATTGGTCAGCCCAAATGACATCACGAGAAACTCGTAGTGACCATAGCGAGTCCTAAAAGCAGTCTTCAAAATATCCAGATCCCGAATCTTTAGCTGATGATAGCCTGACCGCAAATTAATCTTTGAGAAAAAACCTGGCACCTTACAGCTGATCAAATAAGTCATCAATGCGTGGCAATGGATACTTGTTCTTCACTGTAACCTTGTTCAACTGCCAATAATTGATATACATGCGCATAGAACCATCCTTTTTCTTCATAAACAGGACCGGAGCACCCCACGACGACACACTAGGCCGAATGAAACCCTTATCAAGCAACTCTTGCAACTGATCCTTTAATTACTTTAAATCCGCTGGGGCCATATGATATAGTGGAATAGAAATGTGCTGAGTGCCTAACAACAAGTTAATACCAAAATTGACATCCCTATCGGGCGGCATGCTTGGAAGATCCGCTGAAAATACATATGGATACGGAGAACTCAAAGAATCACGAGATATATTCAAATACGAAGCAAAGTAAGATAACACATATGAATAAGTGAATCCCAGATCAAATAAGACTGATGCATCTCTATGGCAAACCGAAACCATACATGTAATGACTGAGTCTGAAGTACCTTCCTCTATCCTACTCGAAAAAGCATAAAATCTAGCCTAGCCTGGCCTCCCCCTCTAGGGCGACCTCTACCCGCCTGTCCTCCACCTCTAGCTGGATGTGCGGGTGGAGCGGAAACATGGGTAATAATCATGGCCTAAGAAGTCTGCGGACCTGACTGAATCCGTGGAGCCTGAGTAGCCTACGGAGGTTCACCCCTCCTCAGTCTGGGGCAGTCTTTAACCATGTGGTGGGTATCTCCACACTCAAAGCAAGCTCTCAGTGGGCATGGCTGCTATGACTGGCTCGGGCCTGGTCAGCTGAGCAAAGTGTGCAACCCGAGACCTCGGAACAACTGGAGCACCGCTAGTAGCTGGAATTGCTGAATGAACTGGATGGCTCACACAACCTTTACCATGATGGGCTGTAGCTGCAGCGTGACCACCACTAAATCCTCCTGTACCACGAGGCCTCTTGACCTCCCTATTATCTCTCTCACGGCCCCGCATACCCTCCAATATTCGAGCAATCTCTACCACCTGCTGATAGGGGGTATCTATCTCCAGCTCTCGAGCCATGCGGAACCTAATACCATAGTTGAGCCCCTCGATAAATCGATGGACGCGCTCTCTGACTGAAGAAACCAAGGCAGGTGCATGTCTGGAAAAATCACTTAATCAAACAACATACTCCGACAGTGTCATAGCACCCTGGCGCAGCTGCTCAAACTCCGCCCGCCATGCATCTTGAAGTGTATAAGGGACAAACTCTCTCAAGACTAACTCTGAATCTATATGTAAGTGAAGCTACCTCGGCTAGGATACCCACCTCGTACGCCCGCCACCACTGATATATCACTCCCTTTAGCTGGAACGTAGTAAAAGCAACCCCACTCGTCTCCATAATACCCATAGTGCGGAGAATTCGGTGGCACTCCTCAAGAAAACAATGTACAACCTTTGAAGCCAAACCACTGAAAGTAGGAGGGTGGTACTTCTTGAACCTCTCAAGCATAAGTTACTCATCCACAGATGCTACTGCCCTAACCACGGGCTGAACTGGAGCAATAGGCTGTACCAGTATAATCTCTGGTACCTGATCAACCTGGACCCACAACTTTAGGGTACGGGCCACGGGAGTATGCGCTCCTCCCCCAACCTAAGATATGGCTGGTGCAAGTGGGATCGACCCCGCCTGAGCTAACGTACCGAACATGCTCAAGAACTGTGTAGGGGTCTCCTAAAGTGCTGGGGTGGCAACAGGCGCCTCGGGTGCCAGTCCCCTAACTGGAGCTACTAGTGGCTCCTCTGTCACAGCTCGGGCAGGTGCTCTAGCTACACCATATGCCTCTCATCATCCTCTGCCTCGGTCCTATCCTCTTGCGATTCTAGCAGGGGGCACGGGTGTCTGATCATCGGATCCAGTAGTGCGTATCCTAAACATCTATGAGAGAATAGAAAGACAAAGATTTAGTTTTTTAACTCGACCAATTCGCACGATAAGGAATCAAAGAAGTGTAGTTTTTCTTAATAGTTTCGTAGCCTCTCGAAGATAAGTATAGACGTCTCCGTACTGATCCGCAACACTATACTAAACCTGCTTATGACTCGTAACACCTATGAACCTAGTGTTCTGATACCATCTTGTCACGACCCTAATTTCCCTCCATAGGATGTCATGATGGCACCTAGTCTCTACGACTATGTAAGCCTAATATTTGATAACATTTGAATAGAATATAATTATCAAGGTACCAAAAACAAAACTGTATAACTGGTATAACCTTCCGAAAATAGAATCTCATCAATACACACTCCAAAATCGGTGGAACTGAGTCATAATCTCTATAGAATAATTCAAGAATATCTAATACATCATTGTCTGAAAGAAATACAACATGAAGTAAAATAGGGAAGGTGACTCTGAGGCCTAAAGACACCGAGCAAGCATACCTTGAAGTCTCCGATAAAGGTAGCTAGCAGGTAATATCTAACGAGTGGCATGAGCAGACGTACCTGGATCTACACAAAAATATTCAGAAGCGTAGTATGAGTATACCACAACGATACCCAGTAAGTATCAAGCCTATCCTCAGTAGAGGAGTGACGAGGCCAGGTCAAGACACCTACTAGGATATAAATAAGAAGTATGGTAATGTAATAAGGATAAATGGAAGCACGAAATAACTGATACGAAACAAGATAATAACCTAAATAAATGCCGAAACTAAACATTGGAATACATAAAAGTAGAAACTAACGAGAACTACAATGATCATATGCGGACAACAACTGCTAGAACAATAAAGAATGATACAACAAGAAATGTTCTCGCAGAAACTCTTTGAAACATGAAATAAATAGCAAGAATTACAACAAGGTACCGCCTCGCGAATAATGAAATCACAACCAAGGTACCGCCTTGTATAATCAAGAATCACAACCAAGGTACCGCCTCGTATTCACATTTCACAAGTCACAATCACAATCCTTTCCTTATATTGTCGCGTGGGCCTTACATTTGAAATAGGTTTTGAAAAGAGTTTCCCGAAATAGCTACATGCACTTTAGCCCTACTTATGACACCGCGTGGCTTCACGTAGTTCCCATACAAGCAACACGCACATAAGTCCCACCTTATACCACCGCATACATATCATCCCCAAGCCTTATACCGCCGCGTGCGCGTCTATATCATATTACAATAACAACTCGCACCATAAGTGCCCATATATCACAAATTGCCAACAATGTACAATATCAATGCTTCCGGAACAATAGCCCACGAATCCACCACAACAGGTACAAGATTATCAACAACAACAATAAATGTAAAATGCTCAAAAGGAAGGTGTTTCAACAATAACAATTTTGCCTCAACATGATAACAACTTTCACCACTTCAACACCAATAACTCAACTATGAGAGGCAATGCATAACCATGATGTTAACTAAGAATAACTCACAATGGAAGAGATAACATGTAGTAGTAACTTCAAATAATGGGAGTCAGCAATGAAAGAGATAACATAATCAATAACTTCAAGTAATGATAATCAACAAATGAAAGAGGTAACATGAACAATAACTTCAATTAATGACAATCAACAGCAAAAGAGATAACATGTATAATGACTTCAAGAAATGATAATCAACAATGAAGAGATAACATGTGACAATAAAAGAGGCAACAAATTCAACTAAAGCATGAGAGAAAATTATCAATTAGGAGGTAGACCAAGTATTAACGAAATCATTTTAAGCATGTAAGGATAGACTAGCACAAATAAGAATAGATCGACTAAGAGAATTAGAACATGATATGTCATTCAATTAAAGCATGGAATTAGTCTAAGTAGCCTAAACCGATCAAATACAATGTACAACCCATGTACCCACTCGTCACCTTGCGTACATAGATTTCACTTAGCACAATTGAATCAAACAATATCAATCCCAAGGGGTAGTTCCCCCACACAAAGTTAGGCAAGACACTTACCTCGACTAGGCCAATTCAACACTTAGAAGTAGTATTTCCCTTAAATTTCGCCTCCACACGGCTCAAATCTAACCAAAATTGACCCAATATCATCAGACAATACTAGGGAATTCAATTGCAATAGATAAAGCTAGGATCATTACAGTTTCCCAAAAGTCAACAAAAGTCAACCCAGGGCTCGCCCGGTCAAAACCTGGGTCCATTGGTAGATTCCTACTACTCATGAACCCATGAGTTCATATATGTGACTAGTTTCAAAAATCCGAGTCCAAATCGACTCTCAAAACTCAATATTTTCAAAAACTTGACAAAGCTTCACAAAGTTTCAATTTGATTCACATGATTTTGATGTTAAAATCTAAGATATGTTGATGGAATATAATGAGAAAGAGATTAGAATCACTTACCCAAGGTTTGTAGGTGAAAATCCCCTCTCCAAATCGCCTCCTACCGAGTCTAGGGTTCAAAAATGAGAGAATGGGAGATAAATCTCGACTTTCAGCCATTATGTTCAGCTGTAGTTATCGCAATTGCAAAGAAAACCTCGGAAATGTGGCCCTGAAGGACTGGGAAGCTCTTCACAAATGCGATGATGGGTTCGCAATTGCGAACCCTGCTGGCCTCGCAATTGCGAACAAAACCATCACAAATGCGAACCCAGCCTAGCAAGAACCCAGACTTTCATTTTCAGTCCAAAAACCTTCCAAAACATGTTTGAAACTCATCCCAGCCCTAGGGGCTCCATACCAAACATCAACACAGGTCTAGAAACATCATACGAACTCGGTTGCATGATCAAAACACAAAAATAACATCTAAAACCATGAATTGAACTCTAAAATGCATGAAATTCAAGGAAATTTTCATGAACTTCTAGAATTACAACTAAACATCCGAATCCTATCAAATCAACTCCAAACGACACTAAATTTTGCAGACAAGTTCTAAATACCATAACAGACCTATTTAAAGTCCCAAAATCAAATTCTGAGCTCGATAGCTAGAAGTCAACCAACGGTCAAACTTTTTAACTTCAAATTTCCAAATTTTGGCAAATCAACATATATCAACCTACGAACTTCCAAAATCAATTTCGGGCATACGCCTAAGTCCGAAATCATGATACGAAGTTATAGGAGTCATAAAAACACGGCCCTGGGGTCGTTTTCACAAAAGTCAAAGTTGGTCAACATTTTCTACTTTAAACCTCTAAGTAAAAAATTAAAGGTCCAAATCAACCCGAACGCTTCCCAAAACAAAACTATCCAAACCCGCAAGTCATAATATTGTAAACACACGAGTGTGTAGCAATAAAAGGGGTAACATGGCGCAATTACACAAAACAACATATTGGGTCGTTGCAAGTGGTAACCAAAGCAGGTGCGTGACAAGATTACTCATTAAACCTCATAGAATACTCAGACACTGTCATAAGTCCCCTGGCTTAATTGCTCAAACTCGGTGTGTAATGCATCCTTGAGGGTTTGTGGAACAAACTCCCTCAGAAATAGATCAATGATCCTAGCCCAAGTAAGTGGCACTGCATCAACTGGCCTACTCTCCTTATAAGCTTTCCACCATCTATATGTCGGCCCCATTAGCTGGAAAGTAGTAAGGTCAACCCAACTCATCTTGACTATGTCCATAGCGCAGAAAACAATGAAACTGATCCAAAAAACCATGTGCACCCTCAAAAGTTGCGTCACTGAAAGTAGGAGGATCGTACTTCTTCTACCTCTCTAACCTCTTCTGCTCCTCCTCTGATGTCGCTGACCTAACCTCGGGCTGAACCGCGATTATGGGCTATTCCGGCATAACACCCGAAACTTGATCAAGATGAGCCCACTGCTCTGGTGTGTGGGTAGTGGGAGTCTATGCTCCTCTCCCAACCTGTGAAGTAGCTGGTGCAACTGGGATCAATCACTCCTGAGCTAATGTACCAAACATGCCTAGGAAGTGCGCTAAAGTCTCCTGAAGTCCAGGGGTAGTGACAGGCTCCTCGGGTGCCTGCTCCCCAACCAGAGCTACTGGTGGCTCCTCAGCTGCTCTGGCAATTGCCCTGGCTGTAGCACGTTCCCCTCCTCGGCCTCAGCCTCTACCCCGGCCCCTAGCAATAATGGCCTTGGGGGAAGTATCATCAGTAACTATATCTCGTATCTTCACCATCTGTGAGGGAATAGAAGGACAAAGGCACAAACTCCATGATCAATAAATCCACACAATAAAAATAAAAGAAGTGAAATTTCCTAATAGTTCCATAACCTCTCGAAGATAAGTACAAATATCTCTGTACCGATCTGCAAGACTTTACTAAACTTGCTCCTGACTCGTACAACCTATGAACCTAGACCTCAGATACCAACTAGTCATGACACAAAATCCCACCTTAAGGATCGTGATGGCACCTAGTCTCTAAAATTAGATAAGCCAATTACTTAACAATTTATAAAGCATTAAAGACATGATATACCGAACAGATTTAAAGATAAATGCAGAAATAAAGGTGATACAAGACAATACGGCGATAACCACACATATCCTAGAACTAGGTAGTACAGAGTCATGAACTCTAACTGAATACATAGAAATATCTCAAAAATACAACATTGTTCGGATATAGAATTCATAGTACAAATGTAAGGAAAGTTCTAAGGGATTGCAACAAACAACAGCTGTACCTTGAATACTCACGATCAAAGAAAACTCTCACCGCCTGGATCTTCTATCTCCAACACCTAGATCTGCACAAAAATGTGCAGAAGTGTTTATGAGTACACCATGATCAGTACCCAATAAGTATCAAGACTAAACTTGGTAGAGTAGTGATGAGGTTCAAGTCAAGACACTAATCAATAACCTGTACAAAATATCAAGAACCGACAAAAAGGAATAAAAACAGAAAGCAATAACTATAATCTCATCAACTTAAGCGATAATCATTTAGAAACAATAAAGGTCCAGTCTCGATAATAAATAATCAAATAGAATCACACACATATGACATTGCGTGCCCACATTATCATTTACCCTCGCACGGCAAAGACCTCATGCCACAACATAAGCTACAACTCGCACGCCAAAGACCATGTGCCACAATATATACAATAATCGCACGTCCGTGCCTTGTGCCACAATATGTACCACAACCCCACGACAAGGACATCGTGCCATAATATATACCACAACTGCACGGTAAAGACCTCGTGCCATAATATGTACCACAACCACACGAGAAAGACCTTGTACCACAATATGTAACACAACCGTTTCAGTTCCAATGACATGTTCAAAGGAATTTATAAATATTAAAATAAAATAATGCATGATAAAAAATTCTTTTTATTTCAATCTGTTATGTTACAACCAACTCAACAAAATGTGGGGTAAAAACTTCACGTAGGTAAATCCATCTTGTCAGCCAAATCATCAAGTAATAACATAGACATAGAGTAGCACATTGGGAACGACACAACAAATCATATAAAATGCATGACACACAAGTAAGTCATAGGCACAAGCAAGAATACCCCTTTTTCATCAACAACACGCCTCCATGCCTTCACAATCATCCCCTCATAGCCACCTTTATCTCACCGTGTTCACAGTATCATAATAGCCACTCGTATCGCTCCACCCAGATAATATTAATAGTCACCCTTATCACTCCACCCTGATAATAACACAATAGCCACATGTATCACTCCACCAAGACAATAACACAATAGCCACCCGTATCACTCCGTCCAAACACTAACACAATAGCCACATGTGTCATTCCGGCCAGACAGTAACACAATAACCACCCATATCACTCTACCCAGACAGTAACACAATAGCCACATATATCACCCCGCATAATTAGCAATGGTGAAATTCCACACTTATGCTCCGCACAATAATAATCAATCTACACAATATGTATACATATGACACAATATTACAAGACAGTAGTGTCAGATATTTATCATGATATAAGTTCATAACTTATCAAAAGAGTGCACAAGGACATGTCAATAAGGTAGAAGTGTGTAGGGGTGTTCAACATAAATGCATGAAAGCTATCTCAAATTAGCAAGAATCTCATAAATGCTCAACTTGGCCAAATAAGAAATTAAAATCCTAATACATGATCTCTATCATGGAATATAAACTCAAGTAAACGTCCAAAGTGAAATCACGTAAAACAATGACTTCTCAATCAAGACAAAGCGATAAAAGCACATCGGGTCAAATCCGGTCATAACCAATACATACGTCTGTGTACACACTCGTTACCTTATGTATACGTCGTTCACATAGTAAAAATAATGCAATTTGACCAAATCCTACGGGAAAGTTTCACCCCATAAAGTTAGGCAATATACTTACCTCAAATAAGCTAAATCAATCCACTAATAATCCCTTCCCGCATGAATCATCCTTTGGACGGCTCAAATCTAGTCAAAATAACTTAAAATCATATATAAAAGCCATAGAATAAAATTCTAACTAATAAATCTTTGATCTTGAACAATAATCAAAAAGTCAACCCACTGCTTGCACTCCAAAACCCGATAAAACTCACAAATTTCGAACATCCATTCAAATACGAATCCAATCATACCAATTTCATTCAATTCTAACCTTAAATCGTTCTACAAATTTCATTTAGAAACTATTTTACTAAAATTCTCAATTTCCTTCACTTAGATTCATCAAATAAATTCTAAAAATAAGGATGAAATCATGAAATATAACCAAATCCAAGTCAAGAATACTTACCCCAATTAAAATCGTGAAAATCCCCTCCATAATCGCCCATATCGGAGCTCTCTAACTCAAAATGTGACTAAAATAACAAATATCCTCGAAATAGAGTAAAATAATACTACCCAGAGGTCCTCTTCGCGATCAAGCGACCTACTTCGCGATCACGAAGAATAAATCATAAGATGCCAAAATCCTTCTTCGTGAATGCGATCTCGAGCACGCGAATGCGACCCCTCAGCTCAAGTGGCCTACGCGAACGCGACCTTCTGCACACAAACGTGAAGGCCAACCACTGACGCCCTGATAAGTGGGGATTATGACTGCTTATTAGCACCTTTTAGGTTTTGTTTTAGTCCGAAAGTATTGAATTGTGTTCCCTAACTTAATGAAATTGTGCAAATTGAAGGAATGTTGGAAGTGTGGTCTATCAAGATGAAATCTGACTCAAAAAGGAGTAATCCGAACCACAAGGCAATAAAGGGCACATAATCACAAATGTGGGCTCCGCAGAAGGAATTCTGCAGCCGCATAATTCCATCTGCGTCCTCAAACCAAGAATCAAAATTCATCAGAACTTTCAGCAATGTGCGGCCGCAAAACCAGGCTTTTACTAACAAAGATGCAAAGTTCAGAGAATATGCAATAAGACCAAGTCCTGAAGCCTTTGTGAAGTACTGACCGCACAAGAATTGTACGGCCACATTAGTTTGCCTCGCGACCATAGTTCAGAAATGTGTAGCCGCAGAAATCTCCTTCCTGCCAACTGAAGAAATCTACGGACTGCACATGGAATTTTGCGGCTGCAGAACCACTCAAAGGGCATTTTTGTCCGTGATTTTTGGCCCTGTATAAATAGACGAGTTTCACAAAATTAAGTTAAGTTTGAACATACAAAGCTGTTGTAGCCATTTATTTTAGCTATTCTAGGAAGTTATAGCTTATTTGTGTATTTTAACATTAGATTACATCATTTTAATCTTCCACTATGAGTTGAATTAGCTTTTATTCTTTCTTTTATGCAAATTCCATTATGAGTAGCTAGATTTTTACAAGGGTTGTGACCCAACCCTAGTGTGTAAATCTTATAGGTAATTAATTTAGTGCTTGTTTATGATTGGGTGTTGATTATTTAGCTTAGTTCATGAGCCAATTTTGGAATTAATGGTTGCAAATATTGATTCATGCTTATTTGACTTAGTCTCTACTTGAGAAAGATGGACCTAGTCCCGGACAACTTAGCTAACAAGGAATTAGGTTAATTGAGAGATTGACTAACCTAATTAAAGGGTTCAAACTAGAGATAGTAAGAACCCGACTTGAGCTCTTATCAACTTTTTTGGTTGATACCCATTTGGACTTGAGAAAGCCAAATTAGGCAAAATCACTCTCTGGCCGAGAGGTATTGAGTGGGTAATGTAGAGTTGAGAGCTATAATACACCCCAATCAATAAAATAAGCATTAATGTCTTTATCCCATTAGGAAAACACCTAGGTTATGGTCACATCCCTAGGCTTTTAACCCATTTGGAAAAATCTCAAAACATTTATCTCTAATCTATTCTCTTTAGCTTGCATTCATTAGAGGTATAATAGAAGTAGAAATCAAAACTTTGTTGTGGAAGTACAATTTAGCTACTCCTTTCGCTCTCGTCAAGTGTATACTCCTAACACCCCTAGTAACTCCCTGTGTAAATCGACCCCGAATCTTGTTGGGTACTATTCTTCTAATGACCATTTCCACTCACCATTGAGTGCGGATTGGACATGAATCAATTTTTGGCGAAGTTGCCGGGGAGTTAAAATGCCACCCGGTGTATCAACAACCGAGCAACCCACCTCCTTATCCTTCCCTTGGTTCAAGTTCTTCAAATAACAGGATGGAGCGTATTGAAAATATGTTCAAGCAAATGATGGAAAAGAATGCCAATTTGGATGCCCAAATTGACTCACACAACACATCAATCCGCAACCTAGAAGTTCAAATGGGGAAAATCTCTCAAGCTCTAAATTCTCGTCCTAAGAGGGCACTGGCACTACCAAGGTAGTAAACCCAATGGGTGGAAACAATACAGTACATTCCATGGCCGTTACTACAAGAAGTGGAAGAGGTGGGAATGCACCCACCTCAAGTCAAAGGAAACTTATGGATGATGAGCAAGTGGTACAAGAAGAAGAGATACCGAACAATGTGGTACAACCTAATGATGAAGTTCGGATTGATATTGATGATAGTGTGGAAGATACTCAAGAGGAGGTGAACCCGTCTATGGATCAGATTATTGACATACGAGAGCCGGTAGTGCAAAACGCTATGGCACCATTGCCTAAGCCTCCACCTCCATACCCTCAAAGACCTCCCAAGCAAAATGGTGAGAATCAATTCAAGAAGTTCATTCAAATGATGAAGAGTCTCTCAATCAATGTGCCATTAGTTGAAGCTTTGGAACAAATGCCCGGTTATGCCAACTTTATGAAGGATCTCGTGACAAAGAAGCGGCCAATTAATTTTGAAACTATCAAAGTCACTTGCAAAGCGAGTGCAATTATGCATTCAATGGATCCAAAGTTGGAGGATCCTGATGCTTTCATGATTCCTTGTACAATTGGAAGTGCCGAGTTTGCTAAAGCTCTTTGTGATCTTAGGATAAGTATCAATTTGATGTCCTATTCGGTTTTCAAAACTTTTGGGATTGGGCAACCAAGACCAATCTCTATGAGATTGCAAATGGCTGATCGTACTATGAAGAGGCCTTTGGGAGTAATTGAAGATGTCTTGGTTCGTGTTGATAAATTCATTCTTCCAGCAGATTTTGTCATTCTAGATTATGAGGTTGATTATGAAGTGCCGATTATTCTTGGAATACCTTTCTTTGCTACGGGGAAGGATCTTTGTGATGTTGAAGCCGGAGAGCTTACATTCTGGGTTGGTGATGAAAAAGTGGTATTCCATGTGTGCAAGTCCATGAGGCAAGCAAATAGCAATGAGGTGTGTTCGTTTGTGGACTTTGTGACCGATGTTATTATTGATGACACAAGTGCTACAATCAATGTTGGTGATATGTTGGAGGCCGTCTTGCTCAATTTTGATGATGACGAGATGGATGGATTCATGGAATGTGTGAACTCTTTGCAAGGAATGGAGTCGTTCAACTCTACACCCCCGTAAATTATCTTTGGATCTTGAAAATAGGACAACTCCTCCTACAAAGCCTTCTATCGAAGAGCTTTGCCCCTTGGAGTTGAATCCATTGCCTCCACATCTTCGGCATGAATTTCTTGCCCCTTATTCTACCTTACCGCTTATGCTTTCCTCTTGTTTAACTAACGTGCAGGTAGATTCCACATTGGCGGTGCTACAAAAGAGGAAGAAGGATATTGAGTGGACATTGGTGGATATTCGGGGGATTAGCCCCGCCTTTTGCATGCAAAAGATCAGTTGGATAATGGCGCCAAACCATCTAATAAACATCAAAGGAGACTAATGAGGCTATGCAAGAAGTTGTCAAGAAAGAGATTATCAAGTGGTTGGATGCCGGGGTGGTCTACCCCATCCCCAATAGTTCGTGGACTTCTCTGGTTCAATGTGTCCCAAAAAAGGTGGCATGACAGTGGTCACCAATGACAAGAATGAGTTGATTCCTACAAGAATGGTTACCAGATGAAGGGTGTGTATAGACTATCGCAAGCTCAACAAAGTCATAAGGAAGGATCACTTTCCACTTCCTTTCTTAGACCAAATGCTGGATAGATTGGCCAACTGTGCTTTCTATTGCTTTCTTGATAGGTATTCGGGCTACAACAAAATTCTTATTGCTCCAGAAGATCAAGAGAAAACCATTTTTACATGTCCATATGGTACTTTCGCCTTCAAGAGGATGCCATTTGGTTTGTGCAACGCACCGCCGACGTTTCAAAGGTGTATGATGGTAATCTTCACGGACATGGTGGAGGACTACCTTGAAGATTTCATGGATGACTTCTCGGTGGTTGGGGATTCTTTTGATGATTGTCTTTCAAATTGGGAGAAATGCCATTTCATGGTCGAGGAAGGCATTGTCCTTGACCACAAAATCACAAAGCATGGAATTGAAGTTTACAAGGTAAAAATTGAGATAATTTCTAAACTTCCACCTCCAACTTCGATGAAGGGTGTGCGGAGTTTCTTAGGCCACGCGGGGTTTTACTAGCATTTCATCAAAGATTTCTCTAAGGTGGTGAACCCATTGTGCAAGCTTCTTGAGAAGGATGCTAAGTTAAACTTCAATGATGATTGCATGAGGGCTTTTGAATTGTTGAAGTTCAAGTTGACAACTACTCCCATCATCACAACTACAAATTGGAGTGTCCCTTTTGAACTCATTTGTGATGCAAGTGATGTAGTAGTTGGGGCTGTTTTGGGGCAACGCATCAACAAAAGTTTTCATCCGGTCTACTATGCTAATAAGATCATGAATAGTGCTCGAGTCAGCTATACCGTTACGTAGAAAGAGCTCCTTGCATTGTGTTTGCAATTGAGAAATTTCGCCCGTACTTGATGGGTGCAAAAGTCATTGTCCACATGGATCATGCGGCGCTTCGGTATCTTATGAGAAAGAAGGACTCCAAAGCTAGGTTGATGATATGGGTGATTTTGTTGCAAGAGTTTGATATGGACATCCAAGATAGAAAAGGGAGTGAAAACCAAGTGGCAGACCACTTGTATCGTTTGGAGCAGGAGGGCAGGCCGCATGATGACCTTGAAATCAATGACTCCTTCCTCGATGAGTAACTCTTGGATATTTCAATGAAAGACGTGCCATATCTAGCAAATTTTCTTGTGTGTGGAATTATTCCTAATGAGTTCTCTTCAAACCAAAGGAAGAATCTCAAATGGGATTGTCAAGATTATTATTGGGGTAAACCATACCTTTTCCGGATTTGTATGGATGGGATGATTAGAATATGTGTACTGGAAGAAGAGCAAGGTTAAATTCTTGGGGCTTGTCATTCTTCACCATATGGTGGTCATCATGGTAGAGAAAGAACGGCATCCAAAGTGCTTAGTTTCGGCTTTTATTGGCCCACTCTTTACAAGGATGCAAGTGAGCTAGTGAAACGATGTGATGAATGTCAACGGGCCAGTGGAATCTCAAAGGAGAATGAAATGACTCTCAAAACCATTTTGGAGATTGATATTTTCAATGTGTGGGGTATTGACTTTACATGCCCTTTTGTACGATCTTGTGGAAACACCTACATATTGGTCGCGGTTGATTATGAGTCCAAATAGGTTGAAGCCATTACTTTACCAAACAATGAGGCGAGAAGTGTGGTGGGTTTCTTGAAGAAGAATATTTTCACAAGGTTTGGTACTCCACGTGCTATTATAAGTAATGGGGGTCACATTTTTGCATCAAGGCTTTAGATACTTTTCTTAGCAAGTATGGTGTTACTCACAAAGTCACGACTCCTTATCACCCACAAGCTAGTGGGAAAGTGGAACTCATCAATCGGGAGATAAAGAGTATCTTATCCAAACCAGTGAATGATAATCGGACGGATTGGTCCAAGAAGCTTGATAATGCATTATGGGCTTATTGGACGGCTTACAAAACATCCATCGGAATTTCCAAGAAGTTGAATCTTGATTGGGATGTAGCTGCTAACTTGAGGGTTGCACATTTAAATTAATTGGATGAGTTCCGGTACCATGCTTATACACGTTCATCCCTGTACAAAGAAAAGATGAAATATCATCATGATAAATACATTTGGAACAAAGAGTTCAATGTGGGCAATCTTGTACTGTTGTTTAACTCAAGGTTGAGGTTTTTTCCGGGGAAGCTAAAGTCTAAATGGAATGGTCCTTTTGAAATTATGGGTGTAATACCTTTTGGTGCATTGGACTTGAAGAACAAAAATAATGAAGTATTCCGAGTCAATGGTCACTGGGTGAAGAACTACTTGGGAAAAGTTGGAGATTGCCCCGTCGTGGCGGTCATTCATTTCAATAGATGGTATTCTGCGTTGTGCCGCAACGTTAAATCATGCACTTCTAGGGAGGCAACCCATGTTTCTTTTCCTTTTCCTTTTCTAGTTAGGTGTTGTTTGTATTCTAACTTGATTTGGAGTGTGCTACAGGCTGAGTGGACAGAAATCTGGCTTAAATGTTGCAAGAATTGCGGACCGCACATATTTGGCTGCTGCAGCAAAGGAACATTGCATCCACACGATTAGCTTGCGGACCACACAAATGAGAAGGTGAAAATACCAACTCTCTGAAGTTTAGCCTGCCAGAGAAAAGGTCGATGTGCGACCGGACATGAAATCTGTGGCTGCAACATGAAATTTGCGGCCGCACATAAAATTGTGTGGACCGCAGATGAGATGCTCATCGGGTAACAGAGTGCAAACCGCACATGAAAATGTGTGGCCGCACTCGCTCTTTTTTCCCTTAGTGAACAAAAAGTATAAATAGAGGAATAAGGGCATTTGGTACGTTTTTCATTATCTGAGCATATAAATATTCCTCTGTTAAACATTTCTTGGTGATTTTATCTGTCCCCACACACAACATCTGTAATCAGTCACTCATTACACTCATTCATCTGGTATGCTTCAATTTCTTGTTAATTGTTTTCTTTTAATTTGTAGTTTTTAATCTTTTTAGGCCATTTGTCATTAGAATTCAAATGTGTATCCATGTGGGAGTAAATCTGTAATGGGTTAACTAATACATGCTCTATAGGGACTGGTTAACATAATTTCATGCTTCTATGATGTTGCCATGTCAAATTGTGCACAAAATTACAAAACCTAGATAGAAAAAAATTGACTTGTACGTAACTTTTGAATTCTGCGACCGCACTTGAATTTGTGCGGTCTGCAGATGTGAAATTTAGGGCAACTTAGTGAAGAACTCATTCTGCGACCGTGAGTTAAAATGTGCGGACCGTATAATTCTCATCGCGATCGCAGAACAGCCCATTTACCGTCATCAAAGAGTCCATACTTTTTTACTCTGAGGTGCGGCCGCATTTCTAATTGTGTGGACCGCAGAAATCATGTTGCGGCCGCACATCAGTCATTTCTATGTCATCAAAAATTTGGCATTTTTTGGGTTTCAGAGGTGCGGCCACAAGTGAAATTGTGCAGACCGCACTTCACTTTTGCGGCCGCACAAAAAAATTATGCGGTCTGCAAGTCCTCATCTGCGGTCGCGAGAAAAATTGGGCGGACCGCAGATTATTTCCCTGCATGCGTGTTCTAACTGTGTACCCTCACTGTGTCTTCTGGTTTATAGCTTACTTGCATATCTCCTGTGTATGTTTGAACATTGAATTGCAACAAACAATCGCCTTTGCTTGATACAAACAATGGTTTGATCTAGAGGACGCGACGACACTTATAAACGAAGAGGTGAACCTTCTCGAGGTCGAGGCAAGAGTGTCTTACCCCTTGGCCAACAAAAGACAATTACAAAGAAAGCTACAACAGGCAGAGGTAGAGGTGCGAATATCTCCGATACGAGCTCATATGTCCCATATAGGGAAGCATAAGAGGTCAACTCAACCTCTGTTCAGGAGCAGCCGGTCGTACAGTCAAGGCCACCGGGGAGATACCAGCTTACGGACGAGCCATCCTCATCTTATAGCAATTCCAAAGAATTGGAGAGTGCTAGTCAGGCTTCTGAGCCATCGGCTACACCAGTACCTGAGGCATAGGATGCACCAGTTCAAGATATCCCATGGCAGAGGAGGAGATGCTATAGCTGCTGGCCTTGAAAGGTCAAAGAAGAAAGAGGCTTGGGAGGACCGATTTGTTACCTTGGCTGCCTTCACCAGTTTTCATACCTGGTGGCCAACGAGGTCGCTAACCCTTGAGCGATAGTTTCTGTTGAAAGATTTAGAGAAGTACAATCCAGCCGTTTCGAGGTAGTTCAGGATCGCAAGGGGTGGATGTGGTTCACTCAGAGTGTAGTAGATACCAAAGAGTACCTTGTCTGAAAATTCTATGCCAATGTGGCGCATATCAAAAAGTGGAAAAAGGTGTCCAAAGTGCGTAACCTCAAAGTGAGGTTTGCTCAGCATACACTTAACACGTACTTGGGCTTCGACAATGTTGAGGTGAAGGAGTAATTGGAGAAATGTGCACTGGGAGACGTAGTACAACCTTGGTTAGCGAAGATTCTAGCAGCACCAGGGCCACCACCACCATGGATTGCCGCTAGGGTTCCTATCTACTAGAACACTCTAAGTTTCGAGGCGAAGGCGTAGTAAACCTTTGTCTGCAGCAGACTGGACCCGAGCCAAAATGAGACTCACCTTCCGACTCCTCAGGATGTTTTGGTTGCTTCTATTATGGCCGGATCCCCTATCAATATGGGTGCCGTCATGTAGGCCAACATCTCAATGATTGCTCGGCAAGTTGACTCATCCTACCGTATCTCAATACTATTATGGAATATATCATGGATGCAAGGGTAGATCCGAGAGATTATGACACAAAGGTGAGGCCAAAGAAGCCTTTTACTTGGTAATCACTGATGGATGCGAACAATCCAAAGAAGAAAGTTCAGCCTCCCACCACCACGGGCCAGTCTGATGAGCCAGTTATGGTAGCTGAAGTAGTATATGTTCCATCCACTTCAACTGAGCCTTTCTCTTAGTGCTGCAGCTATGCCTCCGCCCTCCTCCACAGCCCTTACTGCAGCTCCAACCACAGGTTCTACCTCGGCTTTGAAACTAGCGCCCGTGCCTCCCCATCCACTATATGCATTGCGAGTCTCCTAGACATTGGCGAGTCTCAACAACTGGATGCAAAAAGCTACTGTAAAGCTGTCTGACTTGTCCAGTACTGTTGCAGAGCAGTCCACCTCACAGGCATCACAGGTTCCTTGTGACCTTGAGGAGACATTGAAGAAAATTCTCGAGAAGAAGAAGACTATTATGGACACCTTGGTACAACATGAGTCGGTGATTGAAGAGCTAGGAAAGGACGTAAAGAAGATGAGAAAGTCCCAGGCTAGCAAGAAGTCAGTGGATAAGCTTTGGAGACAAGTGACCAGGCTTACTACAGCCGGAGATCTCCCCTTTGACATGCTTCTTGACGCACACCATTCCGCCCCAGATTCTGCAGCACCATCTGCACCGGTGGCACTAGTTGGCCAGTCTGAAGAGCCAACGCTACTGAGGCAGTGTGTCAGATGTTCGCCAACCCAGCCATACCTAGAGTTGAGGATAATGAGATTCAGTTGGCTGATCCTGAGGGCGATGACATTGTTGAGGACACAGAGATGTCCAAGGAGCCATAGGGAGTTTTCTTCACTCTTCCCTCTATAACTTTTGTTCTGCTAAGCATTGGGAACAATGCTTACTTTTATTCGGGGGGGGGGGGGGGGGGGCACATTTGGTGATTTGATACATTTGGCATGTAATAATTTGATGATATTCTCTCTTTTCCTATTTGAATGTATATATCTTCTCTCTCTTACTATGTATATTCATTCCATTCTTAGTAGTTTTGTTCATTAGCTTCTTTATCTTTGTTTTTGCTTATTATCTTCTTTTTATATTTTAGTAGTTAATAAGCCTTTGGTTTCTTAATGTCACGGTTCTTTCCAAAGGTAGTTTTTGTGTGAACCGGGTGACTTGTCCCAACGATGGATGGCTTGACAACCTTCTTAAGGGAATGAGTCAGTTTTTGTGTTTAGGTAATAATAGTAGTAGTAAACCTAATTAAGTCATGCTCGAAGAGTCAACCATGATTCAATTGGCACCAACATACTTAACTACGTGCTTATGGTTAGAAACAGGTTTTTTTAAAAGAAATAGCTCTAGTTAGTGACTTTGTGAATCTTGTGTTGACTTTCGCAATCATCGAGTGGTTTAATTGGACCATAGTTATCTTTAAACTTGAATGTGGTCATTCTGGGCCCTCGACTCTATCCTCTATTACAATCTGGTTGCGTAAGGGGTGAGATGAATTGTTGCTAGTCCAAGTATCTGTGCGAAGGGTTTAGAACTTGCCCCGAATGTGTTTCAAGGTGAAATCCTTTACTCTAGCCTTTCTCATTTGATAAGCATGTTACGATACTTTACCCATTTTGTCATGACCCTCTCTTGGCACCCGAGCTTTCCTTAACACTCTTGTGAAACAAATGGCTTAAAACGTAAGTTTGGGGGAGAGATGAGGAACTTGAAAATGGTATCAAGGCACAAAAGAGAAAAGAAATGATCTCTATGAGAAGAGAAGGCAAGAAAAGAAAAAAAACAAAAAGAAAAATTCAAAAAGTGAATAAGTGGAAGGGTTGAATGGATTCAAAAAGAGGTAATGATCCCAAACATGGAGAAATGAAAAAGGGATAAAAAGAATGAAATTATCAAGAAAGAGTGATGCTAAGTCTCTCTAGTCCCCAATGAAAAGAAAGTGCCTCTAAGAATTGGCAAAGTGTGAGCCGAGAAACAAAAGATGGAGTGCTTAAGGAAAGGTGTAACCACTTACCTA
Organism: Nicotiana tabacum; assembly: GCF_000715075.1. Classification (NCBI taxonomy): domain Eukaryota; kingdom Viridiplantae; phylum Streptophyta; class Magnoliopsida; order Solanales; family Solanaceae; genus Nicotiana; species Nicotiana tabacum. The sequence goes on along the minus strand of NC_134088.1, from coordinate 72,569,791 downwards.
TATTGTATCCTACCCTAACCCAAAAGCCTTCATTACATTCCTAAAGAAGTCCTAGTTGATTTCAAACCGAGTGAGCTTACATTAGTGGCGATCTACATGAGGGGCAAGCCTATAGTACATGAAGCCGTACTTGTGACATTCTCTTGAGAGAGATGAGTGAACCTTTCTTATATCTTTGGACTGAGTGCTAAATTTCTTAAGTGAGCTAGGAAAGTGGAAAGTAGAGAAGGAAAAGTTTGGAGTCCACCATGACCTACATGATAGAGCAAGAGTCCTTGATGAGTAAAGTCAATTCTTGAAGCTCAAATGTCACATTAGAACTATATGTGCATGAATGTTTAACTTGTCGCCTTGTTGATAATACATGAGTAGTGTGGGTAATTATTGATCTCAACTGATGTGTAGATGGCTTGCCTTTGGCTTACTGAAATGATTCTTAACTTTTGGAGGTGGGAACTAATTTATTTGCTTGAGGATAAGCAAAGACTTATGTTTGGGGGAGTTGATAAGTGGGGATTTTGACTACTTATTAGCACCTTTTAGCTTTTGTTTTAGTCCAAAAGTATTGAATTGTGTTCCCGAAACTAGTGAAATTATGCAAATTACAGGAATGCTGGAAGTTTGGTCTATCAAGATGAAATCCGACTCAAAAAGGAGTGTTCTTAAGCACAAGGCAATAAAGGTCGCAGAAGAACAAATTGCGGTCCGCATAAGAAATTGCGGACTACAGAATTCCATCCGCGACCGCAAACTAAGAAGCACAATTCATTAGAACTTTCAGCAATGTGTAGACCGCACATGAATGTGCGGCCGCAGAACCAGGCTTTTACTAACAAGATGCAACGTTAAGAGAATATGCAAGAAGACTAAGTCCTGAAGCCTTTGTGAAGTGCGGACCGCACAAAAATTGTTGTGCGGCCGCAGAAGTTTGCCTCGCGACCGCAGTCCAATAATGTGCGGCCACAGAAACATCCTTCCTGCCAACTGAAAAAATCTGCGGACCGCACATGGAGTTGTGTAGTCACAGAACCTCCCGAGGGGCTTTTTTGTCCGCAAATTTTGGGTATTTTAGGAACCTATAAAGTTGTTGTAGCTGTTTCTTTTAGCTTTTTAAGGAAATTTTAGCTTATTTGAGTATTTTAACATTAGATTTCATCATTTTAATCTTCTATTATGAGTTTAATTATCTTTTCTTCTTTATTTTTTGCAAATTCCATTATGAGTAGCTAGATTTTTACTAGGGTTGCGACCCAAACCTAGTGTGTAAACTTTATGGGTAATTAATATAATGCTTGTCTATGATTGGGTGTTTTTACTTAGCCTAGTTCATGCGCCAATTTTAGAATTAATGGTTGCAAACATTGATTCATGCCTATATGACTTAGTCTCTACTTGAGAAAGAGGGACCTAGTCTAGGACAACTTAGCTAACAAGGAAATGGGTTAATTGAGAGATTGATTAACCTAATTAAAGGGTTCAAACTAGAGATAGTAAGAACCTGACTTGAGCTCTTATCAACTGTTTTGGTTGATATCCATTTGGACTTGAGAAAGCCAAATTGGGAAAAATCGCTCTCTGACCGAGAGGTATTGAGTGGGTAATGTAGAGTTGAGAGCTATAACACACCCCAATCAACAAAACAAGCATTAACGTCTTTATCCCATTAGGCAAACACCTAGGTTATGGTCACAACCCTAGGCTTTTAACCCATTTGGAAAAATCTCAAAACATTTATCTCTAATCTATTCTCTTTAGCTTGCATTCATTAGAGGTATAATAGAAGTAGAAATCAAACTTTGTTGTGGAAATGCAATTTAGCTACTCCTTTCGCTTTCGTCAAGTGTATACTCGTAACACCCCTAGTAACGCCTTGTGGAAATCGACCCCGAATCTTGTTGGGTACTATTCTTTCAACGTCCATTTCCACTCACCATTGAGTGCGGATTGGACATGGATCAATTTTTGGCGAAGTTGCCGGGGAGTTAAAATGCCCCCTGGTGTATCAACAACCGAGCAACCCACCTCCTTATCCTTTCCTTGGTTCAAGTTCTTCAAACAACAAGATGTGGCATATTGAAAATATGTTCAAGCAAATGATGGAAAAGAATGCCAATTTGGATGCCCAACTTGATTCACACAGCACATCAATCCGCAACCTAGAAGTTCAAATGGGGAAAATCTCTCAAGCTCTAAATTCTCATCCTAAGGGGGCACTACCAAGGTAGTAAACCCAATGGGTGGAAACAATACAGTACATTCCATGGCCGTTACTACAAGAAGTGGAAGAGGTGGGAATGCACCCACCTCAAGTCAAAGGAAACTTATGGATGATGAGCAAGTGGTACAAGAAGAAGAGATACCGAACAATGTGGTACAACCTAATGATGAAGTTCGGATTGATATTGATGATAGTGTGGAAGATACTCAAGAGGAGGTGAACCCGTCTATGGATCAGATTATTGACATACGAGAGCCGGTAGTGCAAAACGCTATGGCACCATTGCCTAAGCCTCCACCTCCATACCCTCAAAGACCTCCCAAGAAAAATGGTGAGAATCAATTCAAGAAGTTCATTCAAATGATGAAGGGCCTCTCAATCAATGTGCCATTAGTTGAAGCTTTGGAACAAATGCCCGGTTATGCCAAGTTTATGAAGGATCTCGTGACAAAGAAGCGGTCAATGAATTTTGAAACTATCAAAGTCACTCGTCAAGTGAGTGAAATTGTGCATTCAATGGATCCTAAGTTGGAGGATCCCAATGCTTTCATGATTCCTTGTACAATTGGAAGTGCCGAGTTTGCTAAAGCTCTTTGTGATCTTGGGATAAGTATCAATTTGATGTCCTATTTGGTTTTTAAAACTTTGGGGATTGGGCAACCAAGACCCACCTCTATGAGATTGCAAATGGTCGATCGTACTATGAAGAGGCCTTTGGGAGTAATTGAAGATGTCTTGGTTCGTGTTGAAAAATTCATTCTTCCAGCGGATTTTGTCATTCTAGATTATGAGGTTGATTATGAAGTGCCGATTATTCTTGGGAGACCTTTCCTTGCTACGGGGAAGGATCTTTGTGATTTTGAAGCCGGAGAGCTTACATTCCAGGTTGGTGATGAAAAAGTGGTATTCCATGTGTGCAAGTCCATGAGGCAAGCAAATAGCAATGAGGTGTGTTCGTTTGTGGACTTTGTGGCCGATGTTATTATTGATGACACAAGTGCTACAATCAATGTTGGTGATATGTTGGAGGCCGTCTTGCTCAATTTTGATGATGACGAGATGGATGGATTCATGGACTGTGTGAACTCTTTGCAAGGAATGGGGTCGTACAACTCTACACCCCGTAAATTATCTTTGGATCTTGGAAATAGGACAACCCCTCCTACAAATCCTTCTATTGAAAAGCCTCGCACCTTGCAGTTGAAGCCATTGCCTCCACATCTTCGGTATGAATTTCTTGGCCCTTGTTCTACCTTACCGGTTATTCTTTCCTCTTGATTGACTAACGTGCAGGTAGATTCCACATTAGTGCTACAAAAGAGGAAGAAGGATATTGAGTGGACATTGGAGGATATTCGGGGAATAAGCCCCGCCTTTTGCATGCATAAGATCAGTTGGAGAATGGTGCCAAACCATCTATTGAACATCAAAGGAGACTAATGAGGCTATGCAAGAAGTTGTCAAGAAAGAGATTATCAAGTAGTTGGATGCCGGGGTAGTCTACCCCATCTCCAATAGTTCGTGGACTTCTCTGGTTCAATGTGTCCCAAAAAGGGTGGCATGACAGTGGTCACCAATGACAAGAATGAGTTGATTCCTACAAGAATGGTTACGGGATGGAGGGTGTGTATGGACTATCGCAAGCTCAACAAAGTCACAAGGAAGGACTATCGCAAGCTCAACAAAGTCACAAAGTCACCAGTGAGGGGATTAAGGTGGATCCAAAAAAGATAGAGGAGGTTCAAAGTTGGCCCAAACCGTGCACAGCTACGGAGATTCAGAGCTTTCTCTGCTTGACTGATTATTATCGTCGCTTTGTGAAGGGTTTCTCATCTATTGTATCGCCTTTGACCAAATTGACCTAGAAGGGTGCTACTTTCAGGTGGTCGGATGAGTGTGAAAAGCGCTTTCAGAATCTCAAGACTGCCTTGACCACAACTCTAGATCTAGTTTTGCCTTCGGCTTAAGGATCTTATACAGTGTATTGTGATGCTTCTTGGATTGGTATTGGGTGTGTCTTGATGCAGGGGGTAGAGTAATAGCTTATGCTTCACGTCAGTTGAAGCCCGGCAAGAAGAACTACTTTGTCCATGATTTGGAGTTGGTTGCCATCGTTCTTGCATTGAAGATTTTGAGGCATTATCTCTTCTGAGTCTCCAGCACTTGTTCAAACTAAAGGATCTAAATTTGAGACAGTGGAGATGGTTGGAGCTTCTAAAAGACTATGATATCACTATTCTGTATCATGCCGGGAAGGCCAATGTGGTGGCCGATGCCTTGAGTATGAAGGTTGTGAGTATGGGTAGCCTTGTATTCATTCATATTGGTGAGAGACCGCTTGTAGTTGATGTTCAGCCTTTGGCGAACCAGTTCTTAAGATTAGATGTTTCGGAGCCCAGTCGGGTTCTAGCTTGTGTGATTTCTCGATCTTCCTTATATGATCGCATCAGAGAGTGCCAGTATGATGATCCCCATTTGCTTGTCCTTAAGGATAAGGTTCAGCACGATGATGCCAAGGATGTTACTATTAGGGATGATGGGGTGTTGAGGATGCAGGGTTGGATTTGTGTGCCTATTGTAGATGGGCTACTTGAGTTGATTCTTGAGGAGGCCCACAGTTTGCAGTATTCCATTCATCCGGGTGCCGCGAAGATGTACCGGGACTTGAGGTATCACTACTGGTGGAGGAGGATGAAGAAGGATATAGTGGGGTTTGTAGCTCGGTTTCTAAACTATCAGCAGTTGATGTATGAGCATTAGAGACGGGTGGATTGCTTCAGAGGTTTGAGATTCCAGAGTGGAAATGGGAGCGTATCCCCATGGATTTTGTAGTTGGGCTCCTGCGGACATCGAGGAAGTTTGATGCTATTTGGGTGATTGTGAATCGGCTGACCAAGTCTGCACACTTCATTCCAGTTGGGACTACTTATTCTTCGGAGCGGTTGGCTAAGATTTACATCCGTGAGATTGTTCACTTTCACGGTGTGCCCATCATTTCACATCGGAGCACGTAGTTTACATCGTAGTGTTAAAGAGTCGTGCATTGAGAGTTGGGCTGTCACGCCCCGAACCTAGGAGCGAGACAAGCACCCCGTGCCTCACCTAACCTGGCGTACCAAATTGCGACTAAGGGACTCTGAACACATAATGTCATACTTTGGCCATGGGGCCACCTTGCAAGACAATTTGCGAAGCAAAATATAAAACTGAATGGAAACTAGCACTAACTAAATATCAATATAAAGCTAGGCCGACAAGGCCGTCATAGCTACTACAGCTGACAAACCACCAATTTATACAAACCCAACATACTGCACTAACCAACAGGATATGCCTACAAGCCTCTACTGATAGATGTACTGTGATCGGAACAGGGCCCCGACCTACCCATAACATATATACAGATATACATAAGATGTACATAAAACTCTAGTCCTGGCAACTCCGAAAGACGTGGAGCTTACCGATCAGGCGGAACTCGGGAAACACCTACTGAGGAGGTCTACCCGTCTGTCTGTCTGAACCTGCACGCATGAAATGCAGCGCCCCCAAAAAAGGGACGTCAGTACGAAATAATGTACCGAGTATGTAAGGCAATAAAATAACTGAAATCTGAAACTGAACTGATAATATGATAACTGAAATTAACTGGGAGTCAAAGATGATCTGGAGATATACTTACCTGCTGATACTGACTCAACTCCTTCAATATAGTAAGTAAAATAATTGTACGGCCTTATAAGGCTCGGTATATATAACTGCTCTGCCATAGTAGGCTCGCTTATAGGCGCTCGACCATACTAGGCTATGTATCTCGACCATGCTGGGCTCGCTCATAGGCGCTCGGCCACAGTAGGCTCGGTATATAACTTTCCATCTGATCAGAAGTTGCCCAATAGGGGCCTGCCCATCGATTATAGCTCGATGGTAATGAAAATACTGTAATACTGTATATATAGGCTTGCTGCTCTCTTGACTGGAAGAAGACAATACTAAAATTGAATATAGAGTCTCGATAAGGAATAATATTGTAACTTATGAGACTAGAATAGTGTGAATAAATTCATGAATATGAACTTCTCTTTTTGTCTCATTACTAACACATGTAGCTACGAGATCATGCCAAAATGAAGGAAGGCTTAGCCTTAACATACCTTATCACAATCTTTTCAATCACCAAGTTGAACTCACCTCTTCGCACCTTAATCTACAAGAATGATAATAATACTATCGTTAAGTTACGAAAGGTACAACTATCGCACAACGAACGACAAACCTATTTTGTATTAAAACGGGCAGCATCTCCCCTATAATATGCCCTTCCTCCAACTTCAAGATAACACCAACAATACAAGGACAGAACAATAACAACATATATACATCATTTTCCAGCCCTATATACACCATCAAATACTACAAAACAGCCCAACACACCCCAATCTCTTCGTACACAAAACGACCACCGTAGTAGTGTCAAACGACCCGAAAATGTTATGACGAACGACCAGCCAACCACCCTACATTTATATGGTGTTTATAAACCCCCTTCCTCCTCCAAAACTCCACAAAATAGTAATAAAACACGCAGCCCAACAGCAACACAAAACAGTCCACAAAACAGTCCGCTACAAGTGAATAACTCGAACTCACGGCTTCCGATCACCGTCCCGTGAGTTCTTACAAGTATAGAACGACTTACCATGAATTTACAGCAGAAAAAATGGATGAAAGAGAGCAGTAAACTCACCTTATTTGTTGGATAACTCAGCTCCTATCTTGGTTCTTCAAACTCTAAGTTTTACCTCCAATTGGAACTTGAAAGGGAGAGAAAATCAATTAGGGTTTGTGGGAAATTTTTGGGAGGATTCTTTGCAGAGCTTATGTCTGGTTATTATGCTCTATTTTAAGTCTAATATATGAAGAAAACAGGCTCTTAAAAGGCCTCTTTGGACGACCCGAAATGGCCCATTTTTGGGCTTTCATTTAAGCAAGTAGGTGACACACCTACTTGTCACCTAGCAGCTTGCGCAGTATCGCAAAAATGCACATATCTCTCTACTCCGATGTCGTATTGACAAATGGTTTAATGCATTGGAAAATAGACTCATAGATCTTTAATTTGATGGATGGAACACACCATAACTCTAAGTATATTGGGAGAAAATTGCAGTTACATTTGACCCAAAGTTTCAGTAAAACTTATGAATGTAACTTGTGATGACTTTCATCGACTTTTGTTCCACAACTCGCTTGACTTAAAAACATAACACACGGATGTAATACGACTAATATAAATCATAACATAATCTCTTTATCATGTTAATCACCCTAGTCTCACCCCAAAGGTACATGTTATAACATTCCCAACTTGTCGACTTTCGATGAAACATTGTTTTATTTAATTGCTTTAGCTTCTGAACTGTCCAACCCTCTTTGTACTTGTTGTTCATGATCTTCAATATTTGTAACCTCAGAGGTAACATGATTAACTTACTTTATATACTTTTAAATATTATCTCATTTTTTTGTCCTACATTAGTTTGCTTACGACGCATTTTTACATACGAAAATATAGGGTGTAACATGGGCATCCAGGTTGAGTTAAGCATAGCATTTCACCCTCAGAAGGACGGACAGTCCGAGCGCACTATTCAGATATTGGAGGATATGCTACGTGCTTGTGTCATAGATTTCGGGGGTTCTTGGGATCAGTTTCTGTCGCTCGCGGAGTTTGCCTACAACAACAAGTACCAGTCGATCATTCATATGCCTCCGTATGAGGGTTTGTATGGGAGGTGGTGTCGGTCTCCTATGGGTTGGTATGAGCTACGTGAGGCTAGGCTATTGGGTACTGACTTGGTTTGGGATGCTTTAGATAAGGTTCAATTAATTCAGGATCGCCTTCGCACGAAAGTTACGCCATTTGGAAGGTTCGCGATGTGTCTTACATGGTTGGGGAGAAGGTACTACTCAAGGTTTGACCCATGAAGAGTGTTTTGAGGTTCGGGAAGAAGGGAAAGTTGAGCCCTCAGTATATTGGGCCGTTTGAGGTTCTTTAGAAGATTGGAGAGGTGGCTTACAAGCTTGCCGTGCCACCTAGTCTATCGAGTGTTCATCCAGTGTTTCATGTATCTATGCTCCAGAAGTATGTTGGCGATCCATCTCATATTTTGGATTTCAGCACGATTCTGTTGGATGGTGATTTGACTTATGATGTGGAGTCGGTGGTGATTATGGGTTGGCGAGTTTGAAAGTTGAGGTCAAAGGACATAGCTTCGGTAAAGGTGCAGTGGAGAGGTCAGCCAATTGAGGAGGCTACTTGGGAAACCGAGAGGGAGATGCGGAGTAGATATCCACGCCTATTTGAGAATCCAGGCTCATCTCTAGACCCGTTTGAGGATGAATATTTATGTAAGAGGTGGAAGATGTAGCAACCCAGCCGGTCATTTTGAGAGTTTTAGTCTGGTTCCCCTATTAATGCTCATTTTATGATTATTAGTTGCTACGTGACTTGCTGGGGTAGTTAGATCGGGTCCGGAGAGGTTTCGAAATGAGATGAGACACTTAGTCTCAGGGTGGGAAGCTTAAGTTGAAAAGGTTGATCAGATTTTGACTTATGTGTAAACGACACCGAAATGGAGTTTTAATGGTTCTGTTAGCTCCGTTGGGTGATTTTGTACTTAGGAATGTGTCGGGATAGTAATTTGGAGGTCCGTAGTTGAATTAGGCTTAAAATGGCAAAGGTTAGGAAATTAGAAGCTTGGAAATGTAAAAGTTTAATGGAGAGTTGACTTTGTGGTTACTGGGCTCGAATTAGAATTCCGAGAGTTGGGGTAGGTCTGTTGTGTCATTTGCGACTTGTGCGCAAAATTTGAGGTCAATCGGATTTGATTTGATAGGTTTCGGTGTCGAATGTAGAAGTTGGAAGTTCATAAGTTCATTAGGCTTGAATCGATGCGCGATCTGTGGTTTTATCGTAGGTGTGAAGCCGCATGTGCGCACCAGCCATCGCAGAAACGGCTAGGAGTGGAACTGGGCAGTGCTCGCAGGTGCGAAGAGCTTGCCCGCACCTGCGAGGTTGCAGGTGCGAAATGATGAATGCAGAAGCTAAAATGGGAAAGGGAGTTGGCTCCGCAGAAGTGACAGTGTGCTCGCAGACGCGAGTCCGCATGCGCGAAGCCAATTGCAGGAGCGGATGTTTTGGTCTCACCCAGGAAGCTGAAGGTGCGTGTAAGTTGTATCAGGTGCGGAAAGCCTAGGCAGTGTATTAAAATCGAGAATTCCGTGATTTTTATCATTTTGGACATTTCAAGCTCGGGATTAGGCGATTTTTGAGAGGGATTTTGAAGGGTTTCTTGAGGTAAGTCACTTGTGGTTATTTTTACTCAATAATTATGTTTCCCTATTGATTTATCCCACCTAGATTGTGTGGTTTTGAGGTGTAATTTTGGAGTTTGAGGCTAGGGATTTGGAGAGTTTAAATTGGGGATTTGAGTGACGATTTAGTGTCGGATTTTGGTAAATTTGGTATGGTTGGACTCGTGGTTGAATGGGCTTCCGAATTTTGAGACTTTTTTTGGTTTTCGAGATGTGGGCCCGGGGGCTGGATTTTGACTTTTTGACTTTTGACTAAGAACTTAGTCATTTCTTATGGAATTGATTCCTTTAGCTCGTGTTGATTGTATCGAACTGTTTGTGGCTAGATTCGAGGCATTCAGAGGCTGTTTTACGAGGCAGGGGCGTGTTGGGGTAGATATTTGCATGGTTTGAGGTAAGTAACACTTCTAAATTTGGTTATAAGGGTGTGAAACCTCGAATTACATGTTATGTGATTGGTGTTGAGGTGACGCACATGCTAGGTTACAGGCGTGTGGGCGTGCACCGTAAGAATTGTGACTTGGTTTATTCCATGGAACCATGTAGTTGATTAATCTTGTCGTTACCCATATTTCCACCATTTGTTAGAGAAATTGAGATGATGTATGTTAGAAATCATGCTTAGGCTATGTGTTGGTACTGTAGGGAACCATAGAGGCCGTGCTACATGTTGAATTATCTGTTAAATTGCCATTTTCTACTCAGACATAGTTATTACTTGCATATTATATCTCAATCTTTGTTATCCTTTATTGATACATTATATCATCATTGTTTGGGCTGATTATCATAAATCTTGTGAGCGCGAGAGACTGAAGAGATTGATGACTGAGTGAGGCCGAGAGCATGATTGTGAGGATATTTATGAGATCGGGCTGCACGCCGTAGCATGTTTATTAATCCATGCCATGAATGGCTTATATTAGCGCTTGGGCTAGAATTTCCCCTCTGGAGTCTGCATATCCACAGTGGGCGCAGGTACCTATTGAGTGCGAGTGCCAAGCGCGAGTACCGACCAATTGTGAGGATGGAGTGACTGTGAGGAATGAGTGATTGTGAAGTTGGAATGAATGGGAGGACTGAGTGACTGGTACTCTCAGAGTATGCACATGATTTCATTATTGTTTGTACATAAGTTGGCATATATATATCTGTCATGTAGTTACTGAGATGTGCAATATCCTGTTTCAATTGAACTTGACATGATTTAATGATTTTGGCTTTAAATATCAAACTTGGAAGCATGCCTACTTTCCTATACTGTAATTCTGTAATTGAATTGTACCGTGAAGCTTGTCACTACTTTCAGTCCAATAGTTAGTCTTGTTACTTACTGAGTTGGTTATATCACGCTACACCCTGCACTTCGTGTACAGATCCAGGTGTTTTCGAACATGGTGGGTGCTGATTATCTGAGCAGCTTAGTTATTCAGAGATTTTAATGTAGTTGTCCGGCGTCCGCAGACCTTGACCCTCCTTCCCTATCTTTCAGCTTTATGTATTTAGGTTCAGTTTTTCATTGACAGTATTTCACACTACTGATGTATAGACACTCATATACTCAGTGATGCCCTGGTTTTGGGAACTTCCGTATTGAGTTTGATCTTCTATCCAGTTTATGAGAGCTGTAATTATTCAAAATTGTTTAGTTCATTTTTCATTTAAAAGTGTTGGAAATATTTTGAGGTGTCGGCTTGGCTAGTACCATGTTAGGCACCATCCCGATGGGCTAAGTTTTGGGTCGTGATAAGTTGGTATTAGAGCCTAGTTTACATAGGTCTCATGAGTCGTGAGTAGGTTTAGTAGAGTCTTGCTGATCGGTATGGAGACGTCTGTAGTTATCTTCGATAGGCTACCGAACCCTTAGGAAACATCACATTCTTGTATTCTTGTCTCAATATTGTTCACATCAATATCAGGCAGATTACTACCAAGTGTTACCTCCTTTGCCTTCACCTCCTCTCCAAATTTTCCATTCATCAATAGATAAAATCTTTCCTCATGCCCTTGATGTTTGCAATAAGTGCAATATTTTGGAAGATTGTCATACACCACCTCCTGGTAATGCACGACAGATTTACCAGAAACTTTGTCCACAATATGTAGTTTAACTTTTTTTAGGAGGTTTGTCTAGAAGATCAAGTATAACCTTAACCCTAGCAGCACTAGGTCTAGTTCTTTCTTGTGTTGCCTTGTCCACAGTAAGAGGGTTACCCACAACTGAAGCAATAGACATTAACGACCTCTTAGCAAAAATATTAGGCGGCAAACCAGGAAGGGAAATCCACACAACTGTCATAGACGTTTCCTCCTTTGGATTAAACTATATCGTCCATGGAAAAGTTCTGAAGAAGTATTCATTACTTTTGGATTTAATATATCCAGTCGACCTTGACAGGAACTGAACATAATCGTTATATATATCAAACCTTACCAACAGATGATGAAACTCAAGCTATCCAATGTTATAGCTACCTTGAACCTCGAAGTTCGATGGAAAACTCATTTTAATCTCTTGTAAATTAGGTTTTCCGTAAGAAAGCTTCACCATGAATACTTGATGTAGTCCTTCTTCTCTTGTAAAATCATTAACCTCTTCCACGGTAAATTCTATCATTGGTTCTCCATGAACGAACTTAAAGAGAAACAACTCGATTTTTGACGAACTTGTGGCAGATTATTGTGAATGAAGCCGTGCAGCATAAGATTGTTTTGGATCCTAATCGAGCCAAAAAAATTTAGAATCTCACAGGAGAAATTTTTCTACAGTAACCGCGCTACCATTTTGAAGATCTGCAGGAGCTGGCTTGGAATTTGAAAATGAAACCAATTGGGGAAGGTGCACAATGGCTAGGGTATTCTTTTGGGACTGATCCAGTGGCTTTTGGCCGCCGGACGGCGGAGCAGTGGCCATAAGACCACCACTGCGTTACTGTAGCAGTGGGTCACATTTAGAGAGCATTTCCAGCCTTACCTAATCCCTATTACTTAATTATTTATTTAAATAATATATTTATACTTAATTAGATATTTTATTAATTTATTTTCTCTTAATTTCATTATTTTAAAATATGGCCCAAGTGATGCCTAATTATCGGACCAATTAAGGTCCAAACAAATGAGCCCATTCCCGATCGACTCCTAGAAGCCCAATACTAAATGACCCAATAGGTCTGCACGACCCGTTACGCCCGACCCTGCTCATTTAAATCTCAGCCGTTGATTAAAAACGATCAACGGCTCACAACGCTTCCCCCTTTCTCCTTATATCTCCTCAACCTAAACCCTAGCCCATTCTCAACCCCGCAACCACCCTCAAACACTCCCTTTCGTCTCTCAAACCTAAACCCTAGCGATCGGAATTTTTTCACCCTTTTTATCTACATTTTTCCCTCGAACCAGAGATCTTCTTACCTTTTCTGAATGCTTACCACTCTAATATGGTAATACTAAGTATTGGTCCATATATGGAAGGTATATTTCATATAAATCGGGTCCAAATGGACTCGATCTTGAAGATTCTGTGCAATTCCGGCTAGGTACATCAAAGGACATGGAGTATCTCTCCGTTTGGGCACATTTCCATCGAGTGTGGCTTGATTAGGGTTTTCCTTACTCGTTGCCCTAAATCCGATTTGAAATCGGTTTGCATGTGGTCTTTTTCTTATTCTGTATGACTGATTTTCTTTCCGTATTCTGCGTGATTGGTCTTCTTTCAATTTTTGTTTACTTGTTATTACTGCTATATAAACCCCTCCCCTAATTTCCTTTAGACAGACCTTAGTCACTGATATTCTTTCACTCTCATTTGTTCTATACTATTCTAAAACTTGAGCTCATGGCCGGCTGAAAGCCAAGGCCACCGGAATCCTCTTTACCTCTCTAGTGCGAGCACTGCTCGGGGCTCATTCGAAGCTCCTGGGAATTCTGATGCACTAAAATTTGGAGTTCTTACTGTTTTTCTTACTTTGCTATTGATTCTCCTATATTTGTTGTTAAATAGGCAAATTGGTTAGTGTTCAATTCCTCACAATTATATTTCTTCCCTATTTGTGTTCATGCTTCTGAACATCTGTGTTATGTGACCTTTCTCATCTAATATGATATTGTGCCGACCTCACTTTGAATTTCTTTTGCATCTTTTCATTAGAACTTGTATGAGTTTGCTTATGTTCATTTAGTGTAGTCAATTTGGGAAGCGTTCTAGGTTGTTATGTTTGTTTGAGGATGTCATGTTTATGTATTCTTAAATTCCTACATTGACTGTCTAATATTGAACCCTTTTCTCATGCCTCACTTCGAACACTTGCACTGGAACTCCTATGGAATTAATGCTTGCCTAGAATTTGCTTTAATGAGTCCGTTTCTGCTGAACCCTTTATGTGTAATCTACTGTTACCCTGCAAATTGATCCTTGATCATCCCATATTGCAACATTGTTTTGTATCTAGCCAAACATGTTTCTCTGCTATTTGTAACTTTGACGATTTTATTCCTCGACTTGTTAATCATATACCCTCCAGTATTGCATAAACTTCTAGTTGAATCTCAATGAATTTAGCTTCTTCTGTTACACATGGTCAATTGGTATAAGTCTTGAAATCTGCCTGTCTTATTAACCTTAAATAGTTATACCCTGAGTTATTGGATTTTGAGTCTTTGTGTTACACCCAGTATGTTAAGTTGTTTGTCGACTGTTGTAAGACGACTCCCACCAGTCTGTTTGTTATATTGTTGAGGTTCTCATGATAGAAACTTGCATGTGAAATGGCTATTCTCTTAACTACAACTCTGTCTGTCTTCTATGATTAAACTTAATAAGTCCAAAGTCCCTTTGGCATTGTATGTGTTCACTCTGTTAATTAAATAGACATGCATGTTAAGTCTTCCTAGTGTGTGACTGTGTTCAGCATGCTACACCGTTTCCCTTTGTTGAATAATTGCTGACTCATGAACTTATGTTGTTTTCTGTTTAAAATTTGCCCTGTTGAAAATAAGCTCTGCTGATTCTCCTAGTTCTCATGTTCTCGACTAAATGAATCCTGTCACTTTTACTTTTGAAGTGTCATGTGAATTCTACTAGTTGTCATATAATCCTGTCGCTATGAGGTATTGCTTCAGGGTTGTTTAATTGAATTCATGTGTGCTCCATTAACTTATGTGGTTAAGTGGTCAATCTGTAATTGTTGGGATTGGTATAAGTTCATGTAAGGCCTTGGGCTGTGCAAGGGGACACACTCTCTTGTTTGAAATGCGTTTGGATCTGGGCCTGCTATTCGTATTAAAGGAAGCATGTCGAAGTCTCAGGAAATACTGAGTTACTCTTCTTGGGCCTATTCCCAGGCCTGCAGTTGTTCCTTTATGTAATATTTGTACTTGTACTCATTATCTGGGGCTGTAATAATTTTATAAACAAACAATTGGGGTGTTAATAAAATCGGGGGAATGGGTAAATTCTATTTTGCATAAAAGGGTAGAAAACATGCTTATAGGGTCTACATGCCTTGTTTGCTATTTTGTTTGACATGTTCTATTTCTACACACTCATAGAAAGCATGCTCATAGGAAATCGCATACACTTCACTCAATTGTCTAAAGCATGTTTGAGTATTTGCTATACTTGTTTCCAGGTCTACTATTGTGCACATTTAGACAGCATGCCTATAGGATACAATAACACACGTTTTGCTAATGTTCCTCTAGATACGATGTATATAGGGTTTTACTTAATCAATCAATCAATTATTTCTATTGCTCTTAGCACACTGCCCTTCCAGATACCATGACTATAGGTTTTCTAAACAATTAATCAACTGCTTCTATTACACTGCTCCTTTAGATAGCATGACTACTTTGTTATTTCGTCGCATTGCCACACTTAGACAATATGCATATAGGGATAAAGTATATAAAATCAATTTTAGTTATCAACTACTAGAAATCCTGCCTATAGGACAATGCCATCTGCCTAGACACATATTTATAAAATCAGCATGGATAATTCTGAGTTTACAAATAGTTTACTGCCTCCTCGCCTAAGCCATTGAGAGCAATAACATTGCACATACGATAATGAAATTAAGAATCACCTAGAAATCATGCCTATAGGACTTTAAATCTTAATTCTAAAACCATCTACTGCCTATTCTGCCGCGTGCATTTGTTGTCTATGCGTGGAGGCTAACTTGGGCCAATAATTTATTTTAAATGTCGCCTAGCTTTCTCATTTTCAGTAACTAATGTCTGGCTATCATTATATATTTTTAGTGCATTACTTACCTTACATTTTAATATTTTAATGCTAAATTTTACTATGTTTGTCCTTAATTGAGTTTTTTTTTATGTGTAGGTACTTTGGAGTGAAATTGGGAGCAAAGTAGGTATTTTATGTGTATTTTATACACTACAAGAATGGATTCATTATTATTTAATTATTGGATATATAACGTTTAAAGTTTAATATTACAAAAGAAGACAAAAGAAATAATTGCAAAGAAATGAAAAGTTAAGTAGAAGAATGAGAAACGAAGCAGATTGAAATGTTAGGCAGCATTGAAAGAATGCCCAAGCAGATGTGAAACCTTTCTAGTTTTAGCACCAGGGCCAGCGCGAGGCGACCTGTGTGTGGGACTTTTCCTATTTCCTCCGGGACAAGATTATTTCGGCCCTACATGGTCCCAACTCGTATAAAAGGGGTCCTAAACCTATTTTGGAGAAAGGAGAACATTTTTTAGAGTAACTTTTGACAAGGGGAGAGAACAAAGCCCAAGTTAAGGAAAACAGGAAATTTCACTAAACATGCTACACAGAGTTCAGATAGGCAGTTAAGACACGTAGGCATGCTATCCTAAACTAAACAAGATAGTTACATATCCTAGTGTAGCTCAGATAAGGAGAAACATGTTATTACTTAGTGAAGAATGGAGTTTTTCAACAAATAGCCTGTGTACGTACTAGTCACCTCACGTACACGGTGCTCACATATCAAAACAGTACCAAATCCTAAGGGGAGCTTCCCCCACATAAGGTTAGGCAAGCCACTTACTTCGAACCAAGCTCAATCAATCGGTCACAATGCCTATCCTACAAATATCCGACTCCGAATGGCCCAAATCTAGCCAAAAGAAACTACATATCATAAATACAACCATAATAGACTCATTTAATTAATGAAATCAAGACTTTAACAAAATTTCCGAAATCCGTCCTAAAAAGTCGACCAGGGCCCATGTCTCGGAATAGGGTAAAAGTTACAAAATATGAACACCCATTCACTCACGAGTTCAACCATATAAAAATTACTCAAATCCGACAACAAATCCCCTTTCAAAACTCTAAATTTTTGTTGAAGAAGTTCTTCCAATATTTCCCAATTTCAACCCCAAAATCCGAAATTAAAGAGGCAATTAATGATAGATTAGTGTAATATAACCAAAATGGAGTGTAGAATCATTACCCAATCGATATCTCTGAAACTCCCTCAAATTCTCGACCAAATCCGAGCTCCTAACTCAAGTTTTTGATAAAATGGAAAGCCCCCCATTTTTGGAAACAATATAAGTCTGCCCAGTGATTCCTTAATCGCGATCACAGAAATACCCTTGCGACCGCAAAGAACAAATTTGCTGCCCCAGAAATTAACTCTACGCGAACGCGTAAAACACCACACGAACGCGATGCTATGACTCTCATACTTATGCAATTACGAACAACCCTACGCGTTTGCGGTGAGCAAAGTGCGTAGCCCAGTTTTGTCCACTTAACCCTACGTGAACACGACCTTGTCTCTGCGTTCGCGAAGCACCACCTCACTTCACTACGCATTCACATGCCCCTGTCCGCGAACGCGATAAACAATTTCATCCTCTCGCCCAGCTAGATTACGCGATCGCGGATCACCCCACACGATCGCGTATAAGGAAACCAGAACTCAAACACCGAAAAACTTCAGCAATCTCCTATGTCCAAAAATCGATCCGCTGGGCATCTGAAACACACCCAAGGCCCCCGGAACCTCAACCAAACATACCAACCAGTCCTAAATCACCATAGGAACTTAGTCGATCCCTCAAATCATAACAAACAATGCTAAAATCATGAATCACCCTCCAATTCAAACTTAATAAACTTGAAACTTCAAATTTCCACAATCGATGCCGAAACATATCAAACCACGTCCGATTGACCTCATTCAACATTACGGACCTACTCCAACTTCCGGAATTGGAATCCGACCCCGATATCAAAAAGTCCACTACCAATCAAAATCTTCAAATATTCGACTTTTGCCAATTCAAGCCTAAATCCGCTACCGACCTCAAATTCACAGTCCAGACATACTCCTAAGTCCAAAATTACCCAACGGATCTAACGGAACCAAAGGAACTCCATTCCGGAGTCATCTTCACACAGTTCCGACTACGGTCAAAATCCTATGACTTAAACTTCTGTTTTAGGGACTAAGTGTTCCAAAACACTCGGAAACCAAAAACAAAATCTTCCGACAAGTCACATAAGCAGAAAAAGATATGGGGGAAATAGTAAATAGGGAATCAGGGCTATTACTCTCAAAATGACCGGCCGGGTCGTTACACAAAGATTAATGCGTGTAATACCCAATAATTTTTCTTGTAGTGTATAAAATACATATAAAATCTCTACTTTACTCTCAATTTCATCTTCAAAGTCCCTAGAGATAAAAGAAACTCAATTAAGCACAAACATAGTACAATTTAGCATTAAAATATTAAAATATAATATAAGTAATGCACTAAAAATATATAATTATATCCAGACATCACTACCCCACACTTAAACGTTGCTCGTCCTCGAGTCAACCAATAAATTACTCTATCTTTGAGTACTCTACACCAATGACCATGGTTGATAGCAACAATTAAACTCTAGCATATGCAATCACATACACTTCCCTTTACTTATGTCATTCTTCAAAACTATTCAAACAAAGACAATATGCCCACAACAATCCTAGCCTCAAAAACCAACTCAATATCGCAATGCACTCATGGCTTGAACATCCAACATCATAGAGAAGTCTAATAACGTTACATATCCCTCATGAAACCATGTGCCCTCACAACAAAAGCAAAGAGAGTAAGTTGAATCCACACACCCGAATCTCACGATCAAATATAGTTTAAGGACTCACCTGTATATAAAAGAAATCTCTCACTCTCACAAAGAAGTCACATGCATGCAATTGGTACCGTAGGCTTGCCCATAATGTAAATCTCTACTAATGTAGGCTCACTCAATCTTAAATCAATTAGAACTTTTTTGTGGTTGTAATGTGGGTTATAGGGATGGATAGGATATATTTAGTAATAGTGACTCAACCTCCTAATCACTTTAACACATCACATGATAACGTAAGCGCAAATTCCTCAATCCACTTTAGTTTCACAACTACAATCACCCCCAACAATGTTTCCTCTTTCTTTAAGTACTACTTTCGTCAATAGTATTCAATTGGCGATCAAGCAATTAAATAATTAAGCGCAGGATTGAATAAATAAACCAATATGTTAAATCAAGAAATCAAAATCAATATCTGAATAATAATATTCATGAAAGAACCACACCGTTGTGTGAAGATGAAGAAAATCTTCTAGACCAAATTGAGGAGCTAAAACGAGAATACCAATCATTAGACCATGTTTTTCTTTAGGATGCCAATATTGAGAAGAGTACTCTAGAGTCATATGAGGGAGTAGATAACATTACTTTGGGAGACTTGAGTGTATGTAAATATGAGGATGCAAATAGTAGTAAACTTCATGAGTTAGGGCGCATTAGACCCCATTCCAATTATTTTTCTACATTGTGTTTAGATAGTAAGATAGTAATCAAGACATCTGAGCCTATGAGGAAGTCAAAGGGTGAGGATGAGAGTGCCTATATTCTTGAATTTGTTGTGCCAAAAAGCAAAAATTACACTCCTCATCTAAAAGCCGAGAAGTGTAGATTGAAAATTTTATTGCTTGGCCTGCTTATCTTTGTAGCCCCACCAAAGGAGAATAGCCGCATACTAGATTCCAAGTTAGGTGTACAATTCATAAGTTCGAGGTGGAGGCAAAAAGTGGTTCATGTCGTGCCGCGATGTTAAATTAGGCGCTTGTTGGGAGGCAACCCAGCTTTACTGCTTTCTTTTAGTTTTGATTTTTTTTTCTTATTGTATTATTTTTGTAGTGTTGTTTTACAGAGTAAATCATAATGCTTTTAATAAATTCAATACAGAACAACCCATAATAATCCCAAAACCCGGTGTCACAAGTGCATGAGCATCAACTAGTAAGGAAAATAAAATACAACATCTGTCCAAAAATACAAATTTGGACATGACAAATATAAATACTCTGAAGGAGACTCTGCTGGCTACGGATCGTACTAGAGAGTGCAGCTCACCTAAGTCCCCGCAATAACCGCACCTCTGCGCCCACAAGGCCTCTAGACATATATGTACTGCACAAAAATGTACAGCAAGTGTAGTATGAGTACGTAAATCAATACGTACCCAGTAAGTATCCCGCCTAACCCCGAAGAAGTAGTGACGAGGGGTGGACTACGACACTTACTATGGGCTATAAATAGGATATCAATGATATAATTAAGTATGGATTATATGAACGGTTGCAAGCTCAATATTTTGAAGTAAGTAAGCGGTTCTTTTATAATTAATAAATCTCCAAATTTATCTCCCATTATTTAACAATTTAACTCAGGCCGAGGAGGCAATATCATTATTTATAAATTTCAAGGCAAGAAATACAAGCATGCGCAAATCATGCCAAGGTTGTACGGCCCGATCCAACAAATATTTAAACTGTGCACTGCCAGAGGGTCGAATGGCGCGAACCATAGATGCATCTATTTAATATGCTGAGGCGTTCCGCCCGTTCCACAAAGATAAACACATTCAAACCACCAAATTAAGGATTTATTTAAGTTTGATGTTCAAAGAAATATCAATTCTCATTAACGGTCAAGTGACCCATCTGAAACCCAAGTAGGTGAAGTTTAACCTTTTGAAATTCCTTTATCAAGTTCCAATATGTTTTTAAACGGTTAAATTAATAAGTAGGATGCAAGCATCGCAAATATAACACAATTTGGGTCCTACACTACCCGGACATAAGCATAATAGTAGCTACGCACGGACTCTCATCACCTCGTGCGTGCGTAGCCCCCACAAATAGGAGCACATATTGATTTATTTCAACTGTGGGGTAAACTCCCCCTTACAAGGTTAAAAAGGAGACTTGCCTCGCTCCGAAGTTCCATAACCGGCTCTAAAACTGCTCCAATAACTCAAACTGATGCCCAACGCTCCAAACTAGTCAGACAATGTGCAAACCAATGAAAATATACTCTAATACTCATAACAATTCAATTTACAACAATTCCCAACTCCGTTCGAAAAGTCGATAAAATCACCCTCGGGCCCACATGCCCGGATTCCGAAAATGTTCGAAGATAATAATTACCCATAACCTTATGAACTCAAATATATGATTTATTTCCAATTCCATGCCCAAATTCGTGGTCAAAATGCAAAAATATCAATTTCTAGGTCTTTCTTCAAAATCCCAAATTTCTATATATTTTCATGTCTAAATCCATATATAATCCAAGTATTTAACTTGCAATAGGTGGTAATCACTTACCTTGACATATATAATGAAGATGGATCTCCAAAATCGCTCCAAGATCGGCTCACATGGCGGAAATGAAGTGAAAATGGCCAAAATCCTGTTTAAAACAACTCACTGCCCAGCACTGCCCTTCTTCGCATTCGTGACCAATGCCTCACATTCGCGAAGGCCAAATCCAGAAACCCCCAAATTCCTCTTCGCGAATGCGGGACTTTCTCCGCGTTCGCGAAGAAGGAAACCAGACACCAGCAACAGTAGTCCAAACAACTCCAATTTGGTCTGAAACCGCCCCGAATCACACCCGAGGCCCCCGGGACCCCGTCCAGTCATACAAACCAGTCCCATAATATAACACAAACTTGCTCGAGACCTAAAATCATATCAAACAACATCGAAATCATGAATCGCACCCTAATTCAAACTTTAATGAACTTTGAAACTTCAACTTCTACAATAGATGTCGAAACCTATCAAATCACGTCTGATAGACCTCAAATTTTGCACACAAGTCACATTTGACATTACGGACCTACTCCAACTTCCGGAATTGAATTCCGACCCCGATATCAAAAATTTCACTTCCGGTCAAACTTCTCAAAACCCTTCAAATTTCAAACATCCGCCAAACGACTCCAAAATGACCTACGGACCTCCAAATCCACTTCCGGACGCGCTCCCAATACCGGAATTACCATACGGAGCTATTCTCAGACTCGAAATTCAAACAGACATCGATAACATTGAAATGCACTTCAACCCAAATTTATGGAATTCTTCCAAAATGCTAACTTCCACAATAGGCGCTGAAACACTCCCGGGTCATCCAAAACCCGATCTGGACATACACCTAAGTCCGAAATGATCATATGAACCTATTGGAACCTTCAATTCCCGATTCTGAGGTCATTTACTTAAAAATCAAACCTTAGTCAATTCTTCCAACTTAAAGCTTCCGAAATGAGAATTTTCTTTTCAAATCAACTCTTAACTTCCGAAATTATATTCCGACCACGCGTGCAAGTCAAAATTCCTGAAGTGAAGCTACTCATGGCCTCAAACTATTGAACGACGTGCTAGGGCTCAAAATGACCGGTCGGGTTGTTACACCTTCCTAGTGGATCAATCCCAACAAAACATGTGCTTATCATTCAGGCTAGACGGGTCATACCATTGAAGAATGTCGCATGTTGAAAGACAATATTCAGACATTGATCGACACTAAGGTTAGACAAGCAAAGAAAGCTACACCGAATGTCACAGCCTCTCCCGGATCACAGGGGTGAGGGGGTAAATGTAATAGAAATTGATGAGGAATGGGATCAGGAAGGGTCCATCGGACTCATTCGAGAATGAGACGCTCCCAAAATATCTCCAGTCGTGGTACAAACCCAGGCACCATTTGAGTTTGAGGTAGCTACACCCTTCACTATAATGGTAGCTCCCACACCATCTTACGAGCCTGATGTCGTCCCATGGGATTATGTTGCGGAAGCAAGAAGAAAGGGAAAATCCAAAATGGAAAAACCAGGTTCCGCGCAAGGTATGACTAGAACTAGCAGAGTTTACACACCTGAGAATCTGGGAGGAGTGAGCAAAAAAGTCGCACCTAAGCCTCCTATTGTTGGGACTGGCACTGACGATCTTTGGATGAAGATACAAGCAAGGGAATACTCTGTTGTTGACCATCTGAACAAGACCCTCGCTCAGATATCCATCTTATCACTGTTGCAAAACTCAGATGCACACAAGAATGCCTTGATGAAAGTGTTAAGTGAAGCTTATATACCCGCCGGAATCATTAGTGGAGATATGGCTAACATGGTCGGACAGGTACTGGAGAGTCATAAAATTACTTTCCACGAAGACGAGTTACTGCCAAAAGGGTTGAGTCACAACAAGGCGATCCATATCACAGTGCAATTTGAGGACACGTTCATTGCCAAGGTCCTGATAGATGGAGGCTCAAGCCTGAACATATGCCCACTGACCACTCTGAAAAGATTAGGTAAAGGCATTCACGAGATAAGGATAGGAAGCATGAATGTGAAGGAGTTCGACGGATCCCAGAGAGCCACTATCGGGGAAATCAACCTTGATCTACAGATAGGTTCGACTTGGTTTGATGTTGAGTTCCAAGTGCTAGATATATCTTCTACTTACAACCTATTATTGGGACGACCATGGATACACGCAGCTGGGGAAGTGGCTTCCACTCTGCACCAGGTTTTGTAGTTCGAGTGGAATCATCGGGAGGTAATCATTCATGGAGACGGAAGCAACCCTATCTACAACAGCCAAACTATTCCAGTCATCGAAAATATGAGGAAGTTGGGTGGAGAAACATATCACCGCATTAAGAGGGTGAACGCAATTGAAAAGGATCGATAGTGGAGCAAGAAAATAGAAAGCATGTTGCTATGGACGGGATATTAACCAGGCAAGGGTCTTGGCAAAAAACTTTAGGGGATCACTAAACCCGTACAACAATAATATCATCGCACGACCTTTGGACTCGGTTATGAATATACCGTGCAAGAGTATTAGGATTGGATACCTCCATGGTGCGCCAATTACTATCTGCTGGAACAATCCATACCACATAAGCACTAGACATAAAGTCAAGCTGACATGATGTGGGGATCTAAAGAAGATGAGATTTTGGCTGGTATGAGGAAGCTGTTTCTAGATGAAGAATACATGGACTGCAGTGCAATTGTTGAGGAGGAGGAGGATGAGGAGGAAGACCTTACCATTCAAACAGTGGGAGAAGGAGCTATTCTCAAGAACTGGACCGCCGTACCATCCCGGGCTCGCCGAGTTCCTGGGTAGCCTAGCAAATTAGCATGGCTTATTTTCAAATTGTTTTGAGCATTTAAAACATTTTCAGTATTTTTTTTTGAAATAATTACTTGAGTCATCAAGTTGTATTTGTTGACATTTTTAAAAGTTTAATCAATGCATTATTGTTTTTCGTATTTATGATAATCTTTCTACATTCTTTCAGCATAATTATTACATATCCTGATAAACTTACGACTGTGACATGTAATGAGACAACGCAACATAAGGACGGTGATTCAGGAGATCTGGAAGATGATATAATACCTGAGGAAATTTTCAAAGAAGTAGAGAACTTTGAATACAAACCAAAGTCTAATTTGGAGGAAACTGAGGTCGTTAACTTAGGGGATTCTGAAACAGTGAAGGAAACTCGTATAAGAATTCATCTATCACCGTCAAAAAGGAAGAGTACATCAGATTCCTAAAAGAATATGAGGACATCTTTGCATGGTCCTACGATGATATGACTAGGGTTGATCATATCCATAGTAGCTCACAAGCTACCTACCAATCCCATGTGTCTACCGATAAAGCAGAAGCTCAGAAAGTTCAATCCAGATGTGAGTCTGAAGATAAATAAGGAGGTCACCAAGCAAATCAAAGCCAAGTCTCTTTGAGTGGTCTAATACCCGACCTGGTTAGCCAACATTGTGCCAGTTCCGAAGAAAGATGGGAAAGTTAGGGCATGTGTCGATTATCGAGATCTGAATAGAGCAAGTCCCAAGGATGATTTCCCATTGCCTAAGATACATGTATCGATCAACAACTGTGCAAAACATGAGCTCCAATCGTTTGTGTATTGCTTCGCGGGATATCATCAGATCTGGATGGACGAAGAGGATGCCAAAAAGACCGCCTTTATCACACCATGAGGGATATATTGTTACAAAATGATGTCGTTTGGTTTGAATAATGCTGGGGCTACCTACATGAGGGTCATGATGACTATATTCCATGATATGATACACAAGGAAATAGAGGTGTATGTGGATGATGTTATCATCAAATCCAAAAGGAGCTCAGATCACATAGCAAACCTGAAGAAGTTTTTCGACCGACTTCAAAAATACAATTTGAAGTTGAACCTCGCAAAATATGCCTTTGGAGTCCCTACGAGAAATTTTCTAGGTTTCATCGTCAGCCGCCGAGGTATTGAGTTAGACCCGTCAAAAATCAAAGCTATCCAGGGCTTGCCACCCAAAGAATAAGAAGGATGTGATGAGTTTTCTAGGATGCCTCAATTATATCATCCATTTTATAGCACAATCAACAATGATATGTGAGTCGATCTTCAATATACTAAGGAAAGATGTTGTAACAAGCTGGACTGAAGAATGCCAAAGAGCCTTCGACAAAATCAAAGAGTATTTATCTAAACCGCCCATGTTGGTCCCGCCAGAACCAGGAAGACCTCTACTGCTTTATATGTCCATGTTGGATAGAGCCTTTGCCTGCGTTCTAGGACAACATGATGAAACTGGGAGGAAAGAGAAAGCGATATATTATTTGAGCAAAATTTTCACGCTTTACGAGGTCCGTTACTCTTTGTTGGAGCGCACCTGTTGTGCTCTGACATGGATAGCCCAGAAGTTGAGACATTATTTCTATACGAACACTACATATCTCATATCAAGGATGGATCTACTAAAATACATCTTTTAGAAACACATGCCTACGGGTAAGTTAGCAAAGTGGAAGATATTGCTAAGTGGGTTCGACATCATCTATGTAACTCAGAAGGCAGTCAAGGGGCAAGCATCGGCTGATCACTTGGCGGAGAATCCCGTAGATGGAGAATATGAACCACTAAATACATATTTTCCCGACGAGGATATGTCATTTGTAGGTGAAGATATTACCGAAGCATACAATGGTTGGAGGATGTTCTTCGACGAAGCAGCAAACTTCAAGGGAGTGGGCATCGGAGCTATCTTAGTATCAGGAACCGGTCAACATTACCCGGTATCCGCAAAACTCAGGTTCAAATACACCAACAATATAGCAGAATATGAAGCCTGCATTTTCGGACTCAGGTTGGTCGTTGACATGAACGTTCAGAAGTTACTGGTAATCGGAGATTCTGATCTATTGGTACACCAAGTACTAGGAGAATGGGCTACTAAGAACACTAAAATATTGCTATACTTACACTGTGTACACGAGTTGATCAAGAGATTCACAAAGATAGAATTCAAACATATTCCGAGGATTTAGAACGAGTTCGCAGATGCATTAGCTACCTTGTCTTCCATGATACAACATCCAGACAAGAATTTCATCGACCCTATCCCAATAGGAATTCATTAGCAGCCAGCCTATTGTGCTCATGTTGAAGAGGAGTTCGACAAAAATCCATGGTTCCACGACATCAAGGAATACCTGGAAAAGGGAGAATACCTAGAGAATGCTACACACACTCAGAAGCGCACACTTCAAAGATTGTCCAGCCATTTCTTTCAAAGCGGGGGAACTGTGTATAGAAGGACTACTGATTTGGGATTACTGTGATGTGTCAATGCCAAGGAAGCATCTAGATTACTCGAAGAGATACATGCTAGAACTTGCGGACCTCACATGTACGATTTCATTTTGGCCAAGAAGATATTAAGAGTGGGGTATTTCTGGATGACTATGGAAGCAGATACATGATTATATGATACGAGTACCGCCCAACAAACTCAATGCAATGAGTTCACCCTGGCCTTTCTCTGCTTGGGGCATGGATGTCATCGGACCAATTGAACCCGCTGCTTCAAACGGACACAGGTTCATTTTGGTGGCCATAGACTACTTCACAAAATAGGTTGAAGTCGCATCCTATAAGACTCTGACTAAGAAGGTCGTAGCAGATTTTGTCCGAGATCGCATTCTTTGTCGATTCGGAGTGCCCGAGTCAATCATTACTGACAATGCCGCCAATCTCAACAGTAACCTGATGAAAGCTAGGTGTGAAACATTCAGGATCAAGCATCAAAATTCTACAACATACAGGTCGCAAATGAATGGAGCAATAGAAGACGCCAACAAGAACATCAAGAAGATATTAAGGAAAATAGTGGACAACTACAGAAAATGGCACGAAAAGCTACCATTTGCTTTTCTCGAATACTGCACCACAATTCGTACATCAACTGGGGCAACTCCCTATCTACTGGTCTATGGTACCGAAGTTGCTATCCCTGCCAAAGTATAGATCCCTTCCTTAAGAATTATACAAGAAGCCGAGCTCAGTGACGCATAATGGGTACGGACACGGTACGAACAACTAGCTCTCATTAATGGTAAAAGAATGAATGCAGTGTGCCATGGTCAACTCTACCAGAACAGAATGGCAAGGGCTTTCAATAAAAAGGTCAAGTCAAGGAAATTCACACCGGGGCAATTGGTGTTAAAGCAAATCTTCCCACATCAAGATGAAGCAAAGGGGAAATTCTCACCCAACTGGCAAGGCCCTTACATGGTTCACCGAGTACTAACAGGAGGAGTGCTTATACCCGCAGAAATGGATGGAAAGATCTGGCCAAAACCTATCAATTTGCAAGCAGTCAAGAGATATTATATTTAAGACTATGTTTGCACTTTCTATTTGATGTAACCTAAACTACGCTTGACCTGATTCCTATTTAAGAGGGGGTACGTAGACAGCCTGTGGGTTCGGTCACATCATAATAAAATCTTCCTTCCCCTCTATTGTCAGAAACTGAGGCAAGATTTTGAGTTTGTCAGATCTCATTATGTCAAGGATCACCAAGAAAAGTATTGCCAGAAGTAGGCATTAAACTAGGGCAGAATTTTGAGGAGGGTCTTCAAAATTCCGAGTTGAGTAGGTTGCAATGTCTCAAAACATGTCATAGTCTCTGATTCAAACATTATTTGTATCATCACACATTTTGAACAAACTGCATTTTTATATAAATGACTCATCACAAATGCATTTTCCGAAAATTTCATTTTCTGTAGTAGCCAGACGTTACCCAGGGTAACTCAAACAAGACCTCAAGATAAAACGAAGAATTGAAGGCACGAACCAACCTTTCTCCCACAACTCACAATATTTCTTTGTATGCAGGCACAATGAACATAACAAGCACGTCCGCAAATATATACATACAATAAGATCACTATCTTCACACCAACAAAAGTCGCCAAGCACAAACGCGTCAAGCTAAGAATCATTTTCCCTCTCACATTTAATCGTTACTCTTCCTGTATAGGGCTAAACACTGCCCTCATCATTGCATAAGGCTAAGCATTGCTTTCCCTTGCATGAGACCAAGCATTGTCTCCATTATTTGCATGAGGCTAAGCACTGCCTCTATCATTCCATAAGGCTAAGCATTGCCTTCCCTTGCACGAGACTAAGCATTGTCTCCATTCTTTGCATGAGGCTAAGCACTGCCTCCATCATTGCATAAAGCTAAGCACTGCCTTCCCTTGCATGAGACTAAGCATTATCTCCACCATTCTTTGCATGAGGCTAAGCACTGCCTCCATCATTGCATAAGGCAAAGCACTGCCTTTCTTTGCATGAGACAAAACACCGTCTCTATTCTCTACATGAGGCTAAGCACTGCCTCTGCATAGGGCTAAACACTGCCTCACCATTGCATAAGGCTAAGCACTGCCTTTCCCTACATGAGACTAAGCATTGTCTCTACTCTTTGCATCGAGCTAAAACACTGCCCTCATTTTATATAAGACTAAGCTTTGTCTCTTCTCGTTCTCGCATATGACTAAGCGTCACTTGTTTCCTCTATAAAACGATTGATACTACCGCATATTTGCATTTCATGGGCTAAAACATCGCCACATTGTTCGAAGGCGTCATAGTCCGAAGGCACCATCCTCATAGCCTGAACATACCATGCCATGGCCTGAGGATCGCTCGAAATTGCATATCATCATTCAAAGGCGTCATAGTCCAAAGGCACCATCCTCATGGCCCGAGGACACCATTTCATGTCCTGCGAATCCCTTATCATACGCTTCATGGCCCAGGATATCATGGTCTAAGGACATCATCCTCGTCGTCCAAAGATAACTCTCATGGTCCGAAGGGAATTTGCATCATGTTTAAATTTTCACAATAACCCCATATATATTCGCGTGCATCGTATTTTAAATTTTGCAGGAAACTCAGGAGGTAATCATTCTACAAACAGAAGGTAACCGTTCTACTCGGGAGGTAACCGTTCTACAAACTGTTCACAATGTTCACAACCTTTGATCATCTCAAACGTAACCGACGATCAGCAATTGATTACCCTTTGTTCTGTAACCACTCAAGTATTCACCTTATACACATCTGTAACATTCAAATTCGCGTTCATAGCTTTGCCTGAAATTATCAGTTACTCATGACCCTATCATATCCAACAGATTCTTTGCGAAACACACAACTACTCTTATAACAACTCCATCGGTTTCGTTCGCCGTTGGATCCAGAACTACACACGGCCTGATTTTCGTAATACCGGGGATATGTAGGCAACTCAAGAACCAGGGTTCGGCCCCCATTTTTTCAAAAAACGCATCTTCTCCCGATCATTTCGGACAAAATTGGTCATCATTTTCTTTACCCCACAATACTTTTTATCATTCCCGGGTAAAGAGGGGCAGTTGTTGATACCCAATTTCACCCTCACATTTTATAAATATAATTTTTTGCATTATTACCTAATTTACAGGGGTCATATAAGTATTTTCTATAATTTTCCATAATTTTTAAAGCTTTAAAATTGATTTTCTTGCATTTAAATTACTCGAATATGTATTAATTACCCCTTTAAATTATTTGGGATAACGTAATCACCCAAATTTATTCTTTGCATCCACATATATTTTTTATAACATTTTTACTTCATTTATATAATTATATTGGTGTTTTTTTGAGTTATTTAAATTTTTTACAATAATAGCCAATATTTTACAACTAATTGCATTTTTATTATTCTATTTAAGGTCATAATAACTTTCTATATGTTTACAACCTTCAGATCTTATTTGTAAATACTTATTTGTTTAAATAATATTTTTATACTTAATTAGCTATTTTATTAATTTATTTTCTCTTAATTTTATTATTTTAAAATCTTGCCCAAGTGATGCCTAACTCTCAGACCAATTAAGGTCCAAACAAATGAGCCCATTCCTGTCGACCCCCAAAAGCCCAACATTTAACAACCCAATAGGTCCTCTCCAGTCCACGACCCGTTACACCCGACCCAGCTCATTTAAATATCAGTCGTTGATCAAAAATGATCAACGGCTCACAACACTTCCCCCCTATCTCCTTATATCTCCTCAACCTAAACCCTAGCCCATTCTCAACCCCGCAGCCTCCCTCAAGCACTCCCTTTCATCTCTCAAACCTAAACCCTAGCGACCAAAAGTTTCTCACCCATTTTCTCTACATTTTTCCCTCGAACTAGAGATCTTCTTACCTTTTCTGAATGCTTACCACTATGATATGGTAATACTATGTATTGGTCCATATATATGGAAGGTGTATTTCGTATAAATCGGGTCCAAATGAGCTCGATCTTGAAGATCTTGTGGGATTCCGGCTAGGTACATCAAAGGACATGGAGTATCTCTCTGATTGGTCACATTTCCATCGAGTCTGGCTTGATTAGGGTTTGCCTTACTTGTTGCCCTAAATCCGATTTGAATTGGTTTGCATGTGGTCTTTTCCTTATTCTGTATGACTTATGTCCTTTCCTTATTCTGCGTGATTGGTCTTCTTTCCATTTTTGTTTACTTGTTATTACTACTATCCCTCCCCTGATTCCCTTTAGACAGACCCTAGTCACTATTATTCTCTCACTCTTACTTGTTCTATACTATTCTAAAACTTGAGCTCTTGGCCGGCTGAAAGGCAAGCCCACCGGAATCCTCTCTACCCCTCTAGTCCGAGCACTTCTCGGGGCTCATTCGAAGCTCCTGTGAACTCTGACGCACTAGGATTTGAGTTCTGGCTATTGTTCTTACTTTGCTACTGATTATCCTCTATTTGTTATTAAATCGACAAATTGGTAAGTGTTCAATCCCTCACAATTATGTTTCTTCCCTGTTTGGGTTCATGCTTCTAAACATCGGTGTTATGTGGACCTTTCTGATCCAATATGATGCTCTGCCGACCTCACTTTGAATTTCTTCTGCAACCTTTCATCAGAAATTATATCAGTTTGCTTATGTTCATTTAGTATAGTCAATTTGGGAAGAGTTCTAGGTTGTTATGTTTGTTTGAGGCTTTCATGTTTATGTATGCTTAAATTCCTACATTGACTGTCTAATATTGAACCCTTTTCTCATGTCTCACTTCGAACACTTGCACTGAAACTCCTATGGAATTAATGCCTGCCCAGAATTTGCTTTAATGGGTCCTTTTCTGCTGAACCCTTTATGTGTAATCTACTGTTACCCTACAAATTGATCCATGATCATCCCACAGTGTAACACTATTTTAATATTTAACCAAACATGTTTCTATGCTATTTGTAACATTGACGATTGTATTCCTCAACTTGTTAATCATGTACCCTCCAGTATTTCCAAAACTTCTAGTTGAATCTCAATGAATTTAGCTTCTTCTGTTACACATGGTCAATTGGTATAAGTCATAAAATCTGCCTGTCTTAATAACCTTAAATTGTTATGTTTACCCTGAGTTCTTAGATTTGAGTCTTTGTGTTACACCCAGTATGTCAAGTTGTTTGTCGACTGTTGTAAGACGGCACCCACCAGTCTGTTTGTTATATTGTTTAGGTTCTCATGATAGAAACTTGCATGTGAAATGATTATTCTCTTAACTAAAACTTTGTATGTCTTCTATGATTAAAGTTACTAAGTCCAAAGTCCCTTTGACTAGTTCTAAATCATGCCTTAAGCTTGAATTCTGAAACTTGGCATTGTATGTGTTCACTCTGTTAATTAAATAGACATGCCTCTTAAGTCTTCCTAGTGTGTGACTGTGTTCAGCATACTACACCCTTTCCCTTTGTTGAATAATTGTTCACTCATGAACTTATGTTATAAGCCCTGCTGATTCTCCTAGTTCTCATGTTCTCGGCTAAATCAATCCTGTCACTTTTGCTTCTGAAATGTCATGTGAATTCTACTAATTGTCATATAATCATGTCGCTATGAGGCATTGCTTCAGGACTGTTTAATTGATTCCATGTGTGCTCCATTAACTTATGTGGTTAAGTGGTCAATCTGTAATTGTTGGGTTTGGTATAAGTTCATGTGTGGCCTTGGGCTGTGCAAGGGGACACACTCTCCTGTTTGAAATGCGTTTGGATCTGGGCCTGCTATTCGTATTAAAGGAAGCCTGTCGAAGGCCCAGGCAATACTGGGTTACTCTTCTTGGGCATGTTCCCAGACCTGCAGTTGTTCCTTTATGTAATATTTGTACTTGTACTCATTATCTGGGCCTATAATAATTTTGTAAACAAACAATTGGGGTGTTAATAAAATTGGGGGGAACGAGTATATTCTATTTTGCATAAAAGGGTAGAAAACATGCTTATAGGGTCTACATGATTTGTTTGCTATTTTGTTTGATATGCTCTATTTCTACACACTCATAGAAAGCATGCTCATAGGAAACCGCACACACTTCACTCAATTGTCTAAAGCATGTTTGAGTATTTTCTATACTTGTTTCCAGGTCTACTATTGTGCACATTTAGACAACATGCCTATAGGATACAATAACGCATGATTTCCTAATGTTCCTCTAGATACCATGTCTATAGGGTTTTTTAATCAATCAATCAATTATTTCTAATACTCTTAGCATGCTGCCCTTCCAGATACCATGACTATAGGTTTTTTAAATAATTAATCAACTGCTTATATTACACTGCTCCTTTAGATATCATGACTATAGGATTTTAATCAACTAATCAATTACTTTGTTATTTTTGCCGCATTGCCACACTTAGACAACTTGCCTATAGGGATAAAGTATACAAAATCAATTTCAGTTATCAACTACTAGAAATCCTGCCTATAGGACAATGTCATCTGCCTAGACACATATTTATAAAATCACCGCGGATAATTCTGAGTTTACAAATAGTTTACTGCCTCCTCGCCTAAGCCATTGAGAGCAATAACGTTGCACATACGATGCTGGAATTTAGAATCACCTAGAAACCATGCCTATAGGACTCTAAGTCTTAATTCTGAAACCATCCACTGCCTATTCTGTCGCGTGCATTTATTGTCTATGTGTGGAGGCTAACTTGGGCCTTTAAATGTTTTTACGTGAAGTCCTATCTATTTTGAATGTTGCCTAGCATTCTCATTTTGAGTAACCTAAGTTGAGTTTAGAACCACCTCATAGTAGGTCCAAAGCCTCCTGGACTATAGGTATGGGACGAGAAGCGTATGCATAGGATACGGTTTAGAATTGAACTAGAACGCCTTAAGTAACAACTTCAACATAGTAATCGGGTCGCAGGAGATGATAGTATGTTCCCGCTGAATAATATGAGCAACCCCTACCTTAAGGGAGTTGCGAAGTATTATTTATGTTGTACGGGGTGATCCTTTAGGATAAAAAGCTTAGGATCCCCCCCCCTTCTTATATACTTGTTATTCACACTTAGTCATTTAACGTAGGCTAATGCCGTTTTACCCTTTGTAATCTTTATGATTTGTACTGATCATCTATTCTTATGTGTTATAATAAAGTTTTCAACTTTTATACCTTTCCTCGCTTGTTTGATCACTTAGCCTAATCATCTAATCCACATAGTTTAAATCGGGACCCACAGTTGTGGACCTTGAAGAGTGCCTAACACATTCTCTTTGAGGTAATTTGAGTCCTTACCCGATCTTTGGTGACGTAGACTAATCAAACAGAGTTATTTATAAATAGGTGCCCTAACGCACCTTAAAAATTGTTAGGTGGTGACTCTTCTCTTTTAATACGTCTCTTAAAAGAGTTGTCACACGTAAAAGCCCGCCTTCGCGAGAAAACGGACGCGACACCCCGGGTTGACTTTTGTTGACTTTTTGAAAAAACTATAAAAATCTTAACTTTATCTATTATAATTGAATTCCCTGGCATTGTTTGATGATATTGAGTCGATTTTGGTTAGATTTTAGCCGTGTGGAGGCAGATTTTAAGGGAGAAACTATTTTTGAGTGTTGAATTGGCCTAATCGAGCTAAGTGCCTTGCCTAACTTCGTGTGGGGGAATTACCTCTTAGGATTGGTATTGTTTGATTCAATTGTACTAAGTGAAAATCCGTGTACGCAAGGTGACGAGTGGGTACACGGGTTGTGCATAGTATTTGACCGATTTAGGCTACTTAGATTATTTCCATGTTTTAATTGAAATACCATATTATGTTGTGAGTTCTCATAGTCGAATCATCCTTAATTATGTTAGATTATCCTTAAATGCCTTAGTTGACTTGTTCAGTATTTTTTCTACATCTTACTTGCTAAATTGCTCCCATGCTATTAGTTGAACTTGTTGCCCCCTTATTGTTATATGTTACCTCTTCATTGTTAATTATTATTGTTTGAATTAATTGTTCATGTTTCCCCCTTTACTTGTTGACTTCCATTATTTGAGATTCATTGTTGCAAATTATTTTCCTTTATTGTGAGCTAGTCTTATCTAATATCGTGGTTATACATTATTTTCTTATTGTTGAGTTATTTGGTATTAAAATTGTGAAAGTCGTTAATACGTTGAGGCGATGTTGGTTATTGTTGAAACATCTATCTTATTGTTTCAGAAGGTTTTCATCTATTGTTCAGTTATTTTTCGCAATTTGTTAATTCATACCTGTTCAGTTTTCATCATTGTTAGGCTTATCTAGTCGTAGAGACTAGGTGCCATCACGACATCCTACGGAGGAAAAATTGGGGTCGTGACAATGTGCACATATGTCAATTGACTGAATCACGCTAAATATTTGTCTCTTTTGGTATATTTCTCTTTTGATGTCTCATTTACCATCATTGAAAGTATTCTTTGTAAGCAATCGTATAACAACTGATTATTTTGATCCTAACACAATTCACTATATAAAAGAGAGTATAAAATATCGAGAGAACAATCTAACAAAGAGGCATACACAAATAGCAGGCTAACACTTGTCTCAAGAATTTTTCCCTAAACAAAACTCTCAAAACCATTTAGGGACTATATTGTTGATGTTATTAAGTGAGAAGAAAGGAACCTCAATTTATAGAAGTCCAAAATCGATTTTTCCATAAAAAGGACTAGCCAAATATGAGAGATTCATAATTTCTTTCAGAAAAAGAAACAAATCAATTATGTTAAATATGTTGCTCTTCCTTCAAGAGATAGGAAACCCCAATCGATAAACATATCAAGACAAACACCTAACATGTAAGTGTCTCCCTCGTAAATATTAGACTACCATCTAGATTTATAGCCTGTTTGGCCAAGTATTGGTCAAAAATAATATTTTTTTTCAAAGTTAAGGGGTTTGGCTAAACTTTTAGAAGGAAAATAGTACTTTTTGAGAAAAAATGAAGCTATTTTTGAAAACCTGAAAAGGTAGTTTTTTCA
Organism: Nicotiana tabacum; assembly: GCF_000715075.1. Taxonomy (NCBI): domain Eukaryota; kingdom Viridiplantae; phylum Streptophyta; class Magnoliopsida; order Solanales; family Solanaceae; genus Nicotiana; species Nicotiana tabacum. Next base: position 72,534,120 of record NC_134088.1, on the reverse strand, counting down.
CAAAAGTACTTTTGAAAAAATATACTAAGAAGTACTTTTTAAAAGTTTGATCAAACGTTAATTGTTGCTCAAATGTGCTTTTTATTTATTAACCAAATACAAATTGCTTCTCCCAAAAGTAAATTTTTTGTAAAATATTTTTTCAAATAAGTTAATTTTAGAAGTTTCGCCAAACATGCTATTAGATTGATAGCGTGCATGAACAACATATATGAATAACTCAACAAAAAAATATATTGTTGATGTGATGTAGAGCCTATCTATTGCAGCTTGGTGTCTGTAAATAAGTAGAATTGGAAATTCTTTTTTTTTTAAAAGTAAAAAAAAAAAAAAAAAACAGATGACAAAAAGAGTATTATCTGTCACGAAAGTGTCTATTTCAAGTAAAAACCCTCATAAAATATGGACTTCTTTATAAGTTGATGTTAGGTTTTTCCCGAATTCTATCATAATTAAAATTATTCCATATTTAACTAATCCGTTTCTTGGAGGAGAAATTTCATACTTCTATAAATTGAAGATCTTCCCTTCCCACAAGTACAATAACATCCTTAATGTAGTCATTAAAAAGTTTTATTTGGGGGAGAATTTATTCTCTTAATAAGTTTGATTTTTCTTTTAATATTAGTAGGTCATGACTTGACTAAACCATATTAATATAATATGCTTCTTTGATATATTTTTTTCTTGCCTGATTTATCGTCCACCAAAATTTCTTTTTTGTTAGCTTTCACGCTACGCCTCGATATTTTCGACTGTAACAGTTGATGATAACTTTAGCATCCATATCTAGTTCCAGATTGTGTTCTAGTCCTACCATTTCATATAATTATGCACTAAAGATGAAGGGAGATGAGAAAAAAAATATTTGGACTACAATTTGAAAAAGGATTTCAAGTAGTCAATTGAAAACTAATTATAAAAGAAAGGAATAGACTAACAAAGGAGTAAAGAGATTGAAAATAGCAAAGCTTACTGAAATCTTTGAGATGTGGAAAGCAAGAGAATAATAAATTAAAAAGACATGTTGGGAGGGTAAACAAATTTGAGAGAATGGTCTCTATGATATCTATTGATCATGAGGATATTTAGTATTCTAGCCTCAGGCTTGTTATTACTTCTATACTAATGAAATTGACACGCTTCGCACGATTGTAAAAAGAAAGAAAGAAAAAGAGAGCTAAAGAGATGAACATGCGTGATAAGTGATGCATTAAAAGTAAAATTAGAAACTTATAAATAAAAATGTAAAAATAAAATCAACTAATAAGTTCCATTACATTACAATCTAATACAAGAATAGTACACAAATTTGTATAGAATAACACGACTCAGAAGACTGCCGTACATACACTAGCAATTAAAGGAGCAAGGTTTTGACTTGGTTATGATTTATGAATCAGTTGGCAAGCAATGCTTCTAACGTAACTTGATTTCTTTTCTTTTGCGTCTTGAGAAAAGAAAGATAGGAGTAACAAATAAATAAATAATATTAATTCTTGCACAAAAACAAAATAATAAAAAGCTCTACAGTAATATTTAGAAATTAGACTCTTCACATGCATGAAGGTAATTAGACATATTTAGTATAGAAAATATGAGAGAGCAAAGATAATCATTGTCATAAATGGTCACCATATCATTTTTTAGAAATTGAGTTGGAAAGTTTATGATCCTTGTGGCAGATTACACCAATATCTTTTCCCATATTGATTCGTCTAGTTCTTGGATAACACTACTAGAAAGTCGGCAAAAATCGACCAAGGTCGACCGACCAACTTTGGTCGGTCAAAAAACCGATCAAAGTTGGTAGATTTTTCAAAATATTTATTTTTTAATTTTTTTTTTTACGAAACCGATCAACTTTGGTCGGTTTTCTTTAGCGCAAAAACGCGAGAAACTATTAATGAGTCTCGCAAAATTTATTTTTCAAGAAACCGACCAACTTTGGTCGATTTTTCAATTAAAATAAATAAAAATTAATATTAAAAAAATCGACCAAAATTGATCGGTTAATTCGGCCGGTCATTTAAAAAAACCGACCAACTTTGGTCGGTAATTTTACTTTTTAATAAAACCGGCCAACTTTTGGTCGGTTATTTTCGTGCGAAAATACAATTAAAGAGTATAAATCAAATAAAAGGCAGTCTTAAAACAAAATGCACCAATGATCTAGTTGTAGAATAGTATCCTGTCACAGTACAGACCCCGGTTCGATTCATCTTTTGATTACATAATTAAAATACCGACCAACTTTGGTCGGTTTTTTTTTTTGCAATATCTTTTTTTTTTTTGAATTTAATTGACCGACCAAAGTTGGTCGGTTTCCGACCAACTTTGGTCGGTATTCCTTTCCGACCCCTAAAAGATCATCCATACGTAAATGGTCGTATTTTGGTCGGTTATTGGCTATTACCGACCAACTTTGATCGGTTTTTACCGGATTTCTAGTAGTGTAATCACATACCAACTAAAGTCAATTATGCTAGTAATTAATAATAAGGAATTAAATTTCTTCGAATCTGTATTCTGCAAACAATAATATTTTCTTTTCCATGAAGATTCTTTAACAAAGCCACCATGAAATCGATCTACTAACAAAAGTCAAATGGAAGATGGTCAAAATTTATTTGTTGTTTCATTTCACATACTATTGATGTAGAGTTGCAGACTTATATTTTTTCTGTCCCTTTTCGAACTTCCAATTTTTAAATCTAGGAAGTCCAATTTTGTTTTAGTGTAGATTTTACTCTAATTTGGATTGGTCATTCTTATTCTTATTTTATTACAACAGAAATAAACATAGATTAATACTTTTTTTTTTAATTCTTGTACTATTTAGACACCTTAAGTTACGACAAATAATACACATAGAGTAACTTCTATTTTTATTTATTTAGTTTTAGCACAAGATATGTAAGGTTTCTTACTTTGTAGCTAGTAAGTATAATTTTCTTTATTTTCTATTATGGGAAAAAGATTTTAAAAGGGAGAAAAAGGAAAAATGTGGTCACAGTGTCATATTAATTTCCTTTTTATTACTTTTCTCTTTTTTTCCCTTTTTCCTTTCTTCTTTGTCTCTAAGCCATTACCGTTTCCACGTCTGAAAAGTTTGCCTCCCTTCTTCACATCAATCCCATCTCCCATCCAAAATAGACAAATGTTTTTCTTGAAATAGTTTCTCTTACTTTTTCAACACAAATAGCTTAAAGGTTGAGATGATCATAGATGTAGGAGCAGTAAAAGTATATAGCAAAATAAAATATCCAAACTACTCCATCCATGAAATCAGAGAGAAATTACTACACCAGAAGAAGAAAGAAAAACAAAATAGTATCCATTAGATGGCAAAATAATAAAAAAGGCAAAACATAAATTATTACATCGCAATTAATAAACGACCAATAAAATGACAAAATTAAACTGGTAAATAAATAAGTAAACATTTCAATTCGTTGTTGAATCGGGCTACCAAATTAAAGGGAGAAAGAAGTTAGTTGTGATAATATCAACAAAAGATTTAAAGGGGAAGAAAATAATTAGGAGAAAAACAATCATAGCATGCCCAGTTAAACAAAATATACTTTGATTTAAAGGGCAAGAAAATAATTAGAAGAAAAACAAAAATGACATGCCCAGTAAAAGAAAACATATTTTATCGTTGTCATCTTCCACTCCCCTGGCTCAACCCTTTTCTTTTTACCCTACACTCAGAGCTTAGAGTTTTAGTTTCATCCATATTTTATTCTTATATTTACCCCACATGACAAAATTGATGACTTTGGTGTTCCTAAATAATAGGAACGGTTTACTTTGTGACTTTTGGTAACGGGAACATTTTAGGTTGTGGCCTGTGGAAATGGTTTAGTATGTGTGTGGCTTTTGGTAACAGAAACCTTTTAGGTTGTGACTTTTGGAATTATTAAACATAAACTAAATAAATTATATATTGTCATAAACTTATACATTAAATATTTAGAGGTTATGAATATATATATATATGTGGCACCTTTCATAGATGAGAATTGCTATTTATCTTTTTTCCTGATTTTTTAACTTAGGGGCCACCAAACTGTATAGAGAACCGGGTTCTCTATCAGTTTCCACAGAACACACACAAAGTGATAAGTAAATAACACATCAGAGTTTTACGAGGAAAACTCTCAGCTCATGGGATTAAAAATCACGACTTACACTCGCAGGATTTCAACTTCACTAACCGAGCAACTTTTAGATTGCAACCTATTGTAATCTAAGAATTAAACTCTTAATCCCTCACTCACTTGTAATAACTCTACCACAAACCTCTTTATCATAACTATATTACAAAGTTCACAACTCGACTACTCTAGTCAATATACAAACACAAGGTTTATGGTTTTACAATTGATTTCCTACATAATGCTTCTAGCTAAACTAAGTAGGATTTACAAGTAAATCACACTAACAAAGGTACAACACAACTAGGGATATATAATAATACAATGCTGGAAACCGGTCCTTCGTTGTGTTGTTCTTTGTTCTAGAAGCCTAAAAATCACTTGCAATCAGCAATACACTTGAGAGGAAGCTTGATTAATTCTGAAATGTGCAAGTGTTATTTTTCCTTTGTTTCATGTTAATATTGCACAAGTGATGTCACTTGGATGATGCAAGCAATATCCGGTACAAGGCATATCCTAGAAGGTGGCTGCTGCACTGGTCACACAGTTGTGTGTGTGTGCAGAGGAACAGTTGCAGCAACTTTACAGTTATGAGCAGTTGACTAGTACAGTCAGCAAGGGAACTGATGTCCATCTGTTCCTCATGTCGTCTCTTTGACTCTGATTGTTGAAACTTGTGTCTGACTTGATACTTGTTGTTCTTGAGCACTTTGAGGATGTGTAACAGGTTCCCCATCTGGTTCTTATCATTAAGTTTGTTAGATCATTAAAATATAACAGGGCACATAACCTATCAATTTTTCCTTTTTTAATGATGACAAACTTGTAATAGAAATTCCCCCCAAGAACAGTTCCCCCTGAGAGCCAAAGAACCAAAGTACCATAGTATGTTCTGTATTCCCCCTGAACTTGTTCCCCCTTAATTATTTTTCCCCCTTTTGGCATCATAAAAAGATTATTCACAAGTAATAAGCAAAAAGAAGTCTAGCATGGTTAACTCATGCCACATGTGTGCACACAAACATGGCTAAAAACATAGCATGCATAGTAAAAAGGACGGGATTCTCATAACTTGTTCATAAAAGGGAGTAGAATTAGCAGTACCATCTGTTACACAACCATTCACAAAATAAAACAACTATAAGGTACCAGCCACTAAACACAGCAAAATAAAAAGACCAAAACAGAGGACAGACAATTTGAATTGGACACTGGGAAGGGAACGATTTTAAGAAGCACTGGAAGGGGGAGGCAGAGATGAAGAGGCAAGGGTTCTAAGGAGGATATCCATTCGAGCATTTGCTGACACTTTCTCATTAAGCAACCTCTCGTTCAGTTCATCGACCTGTTTCTTGAGATCAGCATTTTCCTTGGTCAGACGAGCAATCTTTGCGCCTTGTGTACTGCTAGAACCAGGTTCCTCCTGGGCCTGACTAAGCTGTCCCTCAAGAATAACATTATGTGCCTTCAACTTCCTTATCTCTTTATTGGCAAGATTCTAAGCTTCAATCAGTTGAGAGATAGTGGAATTGCTATCAACCTCTCCTTTCTTATTGATGCACTCACACTTTTTTAAGGTGGTCTTAGAGAAGGTCTGCTTGTGAGTACCCACTGTAGCTTTTACCAATGGGACCTTAAAGAAGTTAAATACCTTAGTGAGTAATAACCCGTAGGGAAAACTAGGATTACCATCCTTAAAATCTGCCACTTTCTTCATATGCTCAATCAAGATACCCGGCAGATTGATAGTAGAGTAAGCATCCAGTGCTTTCATGAGGAACAGGTCTGCTAGTGACGTAATAGAACGCCTTTCTGCGTGTGGGAGCAAAACCTTGTTCATCATCTCAAACAACAGTTGGTACACTTGAAGGAGGGACTTCTTGTGTACCCGCTCCCCTTGTTATACTGCATCATCCTTCAAAATTACATTTCTGAAGTTTGGAGAACAAGTCCCCTCAATGGATGATATGCCGCCAGTAGGCACTCCCATAATTGTTCCCAACACAACCTCATCCATCACAAAATCAACACCATTCACCTTCAGGCGTGTGTTGTCATCTTCTTCCGCGAACATGTCGGCATAGAAATTGCACACCTCTGCCTCATACACCTTAGGGCTCTCATTGGTAAACAAATGAGTCCACTGTTGAAATTCACAGATATCAACCAGTTGGCGCATCCCTATCATGTCAAGAATATCAGAAGCAAATGTTCTGCCCCACAAAACCTTCTGGTTTCTTAGGTTTTCTCTGCCTTCATCCTTGGTCACACCTACTTTGGTTTTATTTGAGGAACTTGGTTCCTCATTGACACCAGTCTTCCTTTTCACGGACATTCTCACACTTTTCCCTTTATCTGTAGATTTCTCAGACAACTTCTCACATATGTTTTCACCAGACTTTTCAGACACCTTCTCACCAGATTTTTCAGACACCTTCTCAACAGACTCTTCTACCTCAACATTACTAACTACCATCATTTTCACAAATGACTCTCTCCTAGGTCTTGGAACTGTAGGTTTCTTAGAGGACTTATGAATTAAGGAACCAGATTCCTCATTCACCTCTTCATCCACATCAACAACAACTGCTGGAGGCACTACTTCTTCGTTCACCGGCTTTTCCCCTTTCACTAACCTCCTCCTTTTCTTCTCTTCATTGTTTATCCCTCTTTTGCAACCAAGTAGTGGGTCTTTTAAGAGTAGGTGCATTGGGAACTCCTTTCCCACTTCGAACGGCAATGAAGCTTGCTACATGCATATCATCATAGTCTTCCTCACTATTTTCCTCCTCAGATAGAGATCTCATCTCAGGAAGGACAAAGTTTAATGGCTCAGTATCGAAGTGAGGAGGGGAGCATGATCAGTACTGACCTGGGGCTCTTTTGTAGAGCAGGGAGTTTTGTCCCAAGTAGGAAGCATAAGGCTCGTCTTGAGCAGAGGGAATAGGTCCCTCAGTAGTTTCCCCAGCAGTACGGTTAGGTGATAGACTTTTAAGAAGCACCAGTTCCCTACTCTCTTCTGGATGACCTTCACCTTCCCCCTGACACCCAACCGTTTCATTAACCTCCTCACAACCACCAACCAAAACTCTCTCAGCAGCTATTAATAACATATTTTCTATGGCTTCCTGTTCATTTAACCCCAAAGTAGATTCAAGAGAAATATCACCTGTAGGGTTGGCAACATTCAAATCAAGGCTTGGTGTTGATTCTTTACCATTACGAACCACACTCTGTTGGGCCTCAGAGCTCTCTTCAACTGGCAGACTGGAAACTTCTTGATTTTCTTCTCCCTCTACTGTCGCCCTCAGCCATTATTTCTGGCGAGGCAGAAGGAGAGGTTACCGCCACAAACCTCTTTGGGTTCAGAATTTTGTGACTCTAATGAGAACCAGAACTCGATTGAGCAGGAGAAGAAGCAGATGGTGGTTAAAAATCTTGTGTAGGGTTTGGACTGGGTGACATAGGGGACTGAGACTCTGTCACCTGTGCTTCGCGAGATGAAGACACAGTAAGGATGACACTGGGAACATTTGAGGCTTCTAGATTCTCTGACATGGTGGAGATTTGTAGTGAGAACTTAAGGAAAAAGAAGTATTTGGTTGTTGAGAGAAAAAGGGAAATTTTGGCTTTTGATGTGAACAGTGATGAAAGAGACAACATTTGGGTTTATTTAAAGAGGGTGAGGGACCGGTTAGGAATGGTTATTGATTTTCTAAGTAGACGGGTCATTTAGTAGTGGGTACGATGTTTGGATTCTAAAGAAAGGGAGAAAGAGAAACTGACATTTTAATGACGTGGCACTTTCTTAGCCGTTAAAACATTGTGTATAAGTGTACAAAGAAACTACTAACTTGTGTCAAGGGAACCATGTTCCCTGACAAGTTTTGTAAATGTGAGCCTCATCTTTTTACCAAAATTCAATACAACTAGCTTCTTGTTGCTCTGTAATTGCCATACGTGTCTACCTGTAACGGTATAGAAATGAGTTAGAATTTGCCAGAGAACACTTTTTAGCTGTTTTACCTATTCATTTCTTTCATAGCCAATCATTGAGGGACCAGGTGCTCAGCTTGACTTTATCAACCCAAGTGCTAGTCGATTCCTTTCAAAGTGCTCTCTGCTCAGTGCTGCAAACTTCATGAAGATAAGTCCTTTTTCAACATTATCTCTGAGAAAATGATGTCGCACATCAATGTGCTTTATTCTCTTATGCTGAACTAGATACTTTGCCATGTTGATAGCACTGGTGTTATCACACAGCAATGGCACACAATCAGAAAATACACCAAAGTCCTCCAATTGCTGCTTGATCCACAACAATTGAGCACAGCAAGAAGCAGCTGCCACATACTCAGTTTCTATAGTTGAAAGAGCCACTGAGTTTTGTTTTCTCGTACCCCATGAAATTAGACATGATCCCAGAAAATGTGCCATGCCAGAAGTGCTTTTTCTATCCACCAGATAACCAGCATAATCAACGTCAGCATACCCAATCAAGTCAAAATTGTCTCCTGAGATTCCTTTGGATTAGATTGAAACCTAGCACATAATCTTACGCTGCATACGATATCTGGTCTGCTGGCTGTGAGATACAAGAGTGACTAAATGATACCTCTGTACATGGTCTCGTTCACAGGAGAACCGGGTTCATACATGGTTCTCTTTAGAAGCTCTTTGATGTACTTCTGCTGACCTATCATTGTGCCCTTAGGAGTTTGCTTAACTTGCAGATCCAAGAAGAAATTCAATTCCCCCATCATGCTCATTTCAAACTCAGACTTGCACAATGAGCAGGTTCCTCCCCCGTTTCTTCAGAAATAGGGTGTTGTCGATTTTTCCTCTTGTAAAGCCATTTTCTAGGAGGAATTTGGACAACCTTTCATACTAAGCACGAGAAGCCTGCTTCAGCCTATATAAAGTCTTGTCAAGTTTGAATACATGCTCAGGGTGCTCATGACATTCGAAGCCAAGTAGTTGTTTGACAAAGACCTCTTCTTTTAGATATCCATTCGGAAATGCACTTTTGACATCCATTTGGAACAATTTGAATTCCATATGAGATGCAAAGGCAATGAGGATTCGGATGGATTCCATTCGAGCAACTGGAGCAAAGGTTTTATCATAGTCAATCCCTTCTTCTTGATAGTAACCTTTAACTACTAACCTTGCCTTGTTCCTTGTTGTGTTTCCAAACTCATGAAGTTTATTTCGGAATACCCACCTAGTTCCTATAACAGTTTTGTCACCAGGTCGAGGAACCTGGTGTCATACAATGTTCCTCTCAAATTGATGGAGTTCATCTTGCATAGCAGTAATCCAGTCTGTATCTTTCAATGCTTCCTTAATATTTTTTGGCTCAATTTGAGAGATAAAGGCTGAGAAGGCAAGTGAGTTTCTTGACTTTGATCTAATTTGAATCCCTGAGTCAAGAGGAGTGATCACATTTTGAAGAGGGTGTGAACTTTAGTGCTTCCAGTTGGACACCTGAATCTCATTGTGAGAGGATCCAGGTTCTTCTGAATGTGATCCATTGTTGACATGAGTCCTGCTTCTCAGCTCAGCATCTGGGGTTCCTTGCACAACATCAACAACTTTGTTCTCAGCTACAGTTGTTGTGATTAAGGGAACTGGTGTAACACCCCGGAAAATTTTGAAGTACTTAAGCACTAGTAAGAAAGTTGATGTGTGATAATTATATTATTTTGTGTGCAGACGAGGACTATTAATATAATGGATATCAATTGTATATGATAATAAGTGTACGGGGCATATTATAAGTGATGTGGGGTCTAAGGAGAGCCCTAAGTCTAAGTCAATTTGGAAATTACATGATAGGTTAAAAGTTCCAAATGAGTACGCACAAGATCAAACTTTGGATAAGCATATATACATGTATATAAAGAGTTATGAGATGGATGACCTATCAAATTAAAGATATTTGTGTCTAGTTTCTAACGCATTAAGCCGTTCGTTATTTGGACATTCCTACTAAAGGTTATGATCAAATTACCAATGTTAGATCGCCCAGTTATTTTGGCGGACAGCAAAGTAAGGGTCACTTCGCCAGACCAGACGCAGATCCTGTCTTCTCTTGCATGAAGTGGACAGCGAAGTGAGGGTCACTTCGCTAGACCTGGCACGGGTCATCCCAGCTCTTTTTAAGCCAATTCGGGGCACATTTTCCCCATTTTTCATTTGGACGAATTTTGGAGCTCTTCTCCACTCTCTCAAGACCACCAACTCCTCCCATCTTCAACTAAGCAATCCCCATTATTTTGGTGTGAAATTCCATCATTTTTACACTAGTATTGATGAGATCTACACACAAAATACATAGATCTTCAAGAATTTTCTTCAAGAACTCAAAGGAGGGTTTTGCAAGATTTTTTCTAAAAGATAATACTACACCCTTAGACTTATATGTATGGATATATTATGGAAATATGAGTAAGGATTAAGTATAGGAACTCATGGTATGATGATTGGAAGCTATAAGTTCCCAATTTAAATACATAACCATTATAGAGATTGAAAGTTTATTATTTGATGGAATTTTGTTGGTAGGGTGTAGATGGATGGTCATGTATGTGATGTTGGAAGTAATGAATTATTTAAGAATGATGGTGGGATAAATTGTTGGTAAATGGTAGTAGTTGGATGGACTAATTCTATGCGTAATAGGTGTAGAGATTTATGCCTACAAGGTGTTTGATAAAATGCCTAAATGGCCTAAATTATGGAATTTGTTACTAATATTGGTCTCATTGGATGTTGTTAATGTAGATTGAAGTGGCTTAGTGTAGTGGATCGTTATAGTATCATTAAGGGGCGAATTTGAGGTATGTTGGCTAAACTATTGTCTTAGAATTGAATTCCATGATGTTCCCGTAAGTTTCAAGTATGGTTGTATCAAGTTCCTTATTCTATGTTCTGAGATGTTCCCAATAAATTTGATTGTTCCAAAAAAAGCAAAATGTCGAGAATTATGTATTCAAAACGTGTTACGAATGTTCCTATAACATTATGTTATCTTTTGGGAATGTATTCAAGAATGAAATGTGCATTAAAATGCTATGTCTTTTGGTTGTGTTTCAAATGAAGGTTATGATGCCAAACTGTGTGAGAAAATCCCCATATTCTCAAGACTCTTAATTGCTCATATGTGTACCTAAAGTCTTGATTGAAAATGTCTTATTGTTGATAAACTATAAAGATGGTTGGAAGTGAAATAAGTGAATTGGGGATATAAAGTGTGGCCAACGTGCCAAGAGTGAAAGTTATACTTGTGACCAATGGTGCTAATGAAATGAAATGATGTGAGAAAGGTTATGAAATGAGATTTGATTCAACTATTCCAAAAATTGACTTCGATAATAGAATTGTCTAAAAGCTTATGAACTCAAGTCATGCACATATGTGGTTGTTCTAACAAATTCTATGTTTGTGAGTATTTTTAATGTGTTTTGCATTCTTACATATTCGTGAGTGGAAATTGTGTATTGCACTTTTTGGGGAAAAGTATTTAAATAATAAATGGTGTGTTACTTGTTGACGATTTTAACTTGCGCATCAATTGCCAATTATTTTACTCCATTTCTCGGAAAGAGATCTATTGTGCTTAAATTGTTTATTTCTAATGAACTTAAAGTTGTGATTTACGGAATAGTATATATATTGATATTTATGATGATGATACATGAGAGGGAAGAAATGAAAGTGTGAAATATCAAATATGGTCACCGTGCCTTGAATAAAGAATCTTATGAATGGCCAAAAGAGCCAAGGAAATATTGTTGTTGTTATTGGTTGAAAATACTAGTGGAGATTTATACAATGTGATAGATGATAAGGTAAATACATTTGCACCTATGTTATTTTTGTGAATTATTCCCCTTTGGTGGCCTAGCCGATCGGGTCGTGATCGGACTCCATGCTAAAAGTACGGTGGTATTGGTATTATGAATATTGGTATTGTGAACATCGGTATTGTGAACATTGGTATTGTGAATATTGGTATTGTGAATATTGGTATTGTGAATATCGGTATTGTGAACATTGGTATTGTGAACATCGGTATTGTGAACATTGTTATTGTGAACACTGGTATTGTGAACATTGGCATTGTAAATATTGATATTGTGAATATTGGTATTGTAAAAGGTGATATTGTGAACAATGATATATCGGTGCTAATGATCTCCCAACCAATATTGTATATGAAGTTCGTATTTTGAAAATTATTATGTTTTAACTGGACATTTGGATATTGTTGGTTGTGACTTGTTGTGTCTATGTGTTGCCTTTTCTTATATGAGCATTTTATTTTGAAAGAGGACTTTTAGCTATACATACTAGTGCTATTCGACGTTACTAACGTCCCTTTTGCCGGGGACGCTGCATCTTTAATGGATGCAGGTAGTTCTACACGGGGCGGCATTGATCAGTGATAGCGGTACACTCTCTTCAGCTGACTTGGTGAGCCCCACTTCATTTCGGGGCCATGTATCTTTTGTTTCTCATGTACTTTGTGGTTGAAGTATAGTCGGGGCCTTGTTGCCGGCACTTCCATACTATTCTTCTGTCATATTTAGAGGCTCCGTAGACATGTTGTGGGTGGTGTATGATGTTGGGAATTGAACTAGAAATGTTGCTATTTGGCAAACATGTTTTTCATTATATCTATAAACTTGTAATACTTTGAAAATTATGAATGAAGTTGCTAATGGAATGAAATGCGAGTTGTTAATAAAATATTTTCAGTGTTTGATTAATGGAGTGCATCTCCTCCTTATTCATGGATGAGTTTGGGTAGAAGGAAATCTAATAGGCTTGCTCAGCCAGGTTCACTCGGTTGAGTGTCGGTCGCGCTCCCTGAGTTTGGGGCGTGACAAACTTGGTATCAGAGACTAAGGTTATAAAGTGTCCTAGAATGTCTCGGAGCCGTGTCTAGTAGAGTCCTTCTTATAGGTGTGTTGTCGACCACATCTATAATGAGGAGGCTACTTGGACATTTAGGAATTTCACACTTCTTTGATACTCCAGATCATGCGATAGAGCTCAAGATAGGAAGCTAAATTCCCCGTTATGTCTCATTTTCCATATGAGTAACCTACGAGTTCGAGGCAACGAGGAGTGAATGAAAGAACCAGTTGCTAGGGAAAGTGTCCCTATTTTTATTAATGTCACCACCACCAGTTTATGTGGTGAGAGCATCTAAGAAATGAAAGAGGATTATTGGCACCGATAAGCCGAAATGTTTGATATGAAAGAAGAGCCACTCGAGTTTCTGTTGGATGATTCTTGAAATATGTTATGGTTGTGGAAAGGGGGAGCACAAGAAGAATAATGCCCTTAGGTTGGATACATCCATCCTGGTCTGCCCGATATGCAGATGAAAATATTTTGCGTCATGTTGTGAGTATGCTCAGAAGCGTGTTAGGGGTGGTAGATTTGGGCAATTCCAAAAGTCCATAAAACAAGCTGTTGCAGAGATTGTTACTCCCGCCATGAAGGCTTGGAGGAAGACTAAAGGGAATGCTTATGATGTATGCAAAAAGGGTAAATATCAGGTAAGTGGGGTGAGTCAGTTTAACCAACCCCATCCTCATTGTGTGAAGTATATGAGATGTCATTCGGGGGTGTGTCACTATGGTACTAATGTATGTTTTGGATGTGGAATAGAGGGGCATCAATTAAGGTACTGCCCTGTCAATCTAAAGTCATCAAGTAAGGCACTCCTTAGTACATCATTATGAACACCGCATTATTTTCCTTGTTGTATATGTACATCCATATTGAAGAGGCCTACACAAATATGGTCTTAACCAAAATGTTGAATCACAAAACATTGCATGTATATACTCTTTGAACGAGACACATTATTAGTGAATCCACTCTATCACAAATTCTCTTATTTACAACCTCTTGTGGAATTGAGCTCTATAATTATGTCCGTGAAATTGAGTTATAACTATAGGATTAATACTTCCCACTTGCTTCCCTAAAATTCTCAACAAGGGACTATGCCTGATGAATTTCTTACATAACGTTTTGATTCAAATGGATAACATCTGTTCACTTGTACTTATGCATTCACAGTCATAAAGTTTACCTATGTGGTATCAAATCCAATGTAAGACAACCTAGTGTTGAGATCATTCTCGAGCAATTCTTTCTCTTCTGTGTATGTAGATCCTATGGTTGGAACAATCACTTTGTTCCTTTGTGTATATTATCATGAATCCTTTCACTGTCTAGTAACATGAGGGCATATCTCAGCACCTATTATATGTGTACGTGTCAATTGAAATGGTCACTTGTCTGTATAAAGTTTCTCGGGAATTTGAGGTTTTCGTGAATTTGTCACAAGAAGATCTTTTTGTATTGTAGTTGCCCATGAAGTGGCCTAATATTGCAACTTGAGAATTGTTATGGCAAAAACAAAATACATGTCTAGCTCACAGCAAAGTGTTCATTCTCTCTAACCAATACATGATTTCATCCCAACATTAAGATGTCCTAGCTACATGATTTCACTTGTGTGAGGTTGAAAGCTAAGCAGCCTTATGATGAGCATATTGAATTGAAAGACAAATTCGACGTATCTCCAATCCTCTCATATAGGACCAACTATTGGCAAAGGTTAAGTTGTGAGAATGATAATAATCTCACGAATGTTCAACTTCTTTTTCATCCCCATGGGCTTGTGACATAGATTCCTTGTATCAACTAATGTTAAGACCGTAATGCAATTTCATGCATTTTGAAACCCATATCAAATTCGGGGTGCCAAAATATTCTCATTTCAAGTTGAACTGATTTTCCCTACACTCCAGGAGATGACTGGTGTCATGTACTTGACTAATTCTCTTTGAGATCTACTATTGCCAAAGAAGGCACATATGGAATAAAACAATTGTTGTTGTCCTTTTCATGAATAATAGTCTTCCAAGAATAACTGGCACTAATGTCTTTATCCGTCTGATTATGCCTCCCATATGTCACATGTCAAAGAAGAAGCATCATTCTGTGATCAAATATATTGGATAGGAAATTTGTTTGTTCATATTCAAGCTAGCACATCTTAGACTAATTATTGAGGGTTGCCAAAGGTTTAGTTTGGGTGTTCGGCGTAGAGATTTAGAGTTGAAGAAAGTGAACGGGTTATTCTCAATATTTTCTCCATGAGGATGCTATGTGAATTGTTAATAAAGGTAAAGTATGTGCAGTCACATTATGCCTTATGAAATATTGAAGGAAATATGCTAAACTATGAGTATGATGTTTCCCTATTATTGTCCTCTGTGTACCCGGTGTTCCATGTGTTTGTCTAAGAAGGTAGTTGGAAATCCTTTGTTTATCATTCCGGTGAAAGCTAGTGAAGGTGAAGTTAATGTATAATTGCATTATGAGGGGTATCTATTTGCCATCCTTGTTAGATAAGTCTGGGAGTTGAGATTGCCTCCGTTAATGTGTTATGGTGTATTCTGTGAGTCGAGAAGGTCACCTTAAAGGCCGAAAGTGTTATGGAAAGAAATTATTTTCTCTTGGTTGTATATCAAGTGGTTGTGATTTGAATGGTACTCTCTATGTGTTATGCTTTAAATATGTGCAGCTCATGTCCGGATATCACTCTTGATAATATAATGCATGTAATGATAAGATTAGTGCTATTGATATACATTGTGATGTTTTGTCGAGTTGTGGATGTGTTGATAGGTTGATTTTGGTGATTCCCTGACAGGTGGATAGGCCCAGTTACAGGGGAAGCTCTCTTGAAATATTTAAGAATTTGTAAAATAGCCAAATTTTAAGGGTCATAAGTAAGTTGAAATTTTTGAGAGGACGTATGAGACTGATGTAGTCATAAGTGCCTATGTATAATGGTTGGAGGTAAAAGGATGGTAACTCTACTCTTAGAAGTGACTTTTAAAACATTCGAGGACGAATGTGCTTAAGTGGGGGAGAATGTAGCACCCCGGAAAATTTTGAAGTACTTAAGCACTAGTAAAAAAGTTGATGTGTGATAATTATATTATTTTGTGTGCCGACGAGGAATATTAATATAATGGATATTAATTGGATATGATAATAAGTGTACGAGGCATATTATAAGTGATGTGGGGTCTAAGGAGAGCTCTAAGTCTAAGTCAATTTGGAAATTACATGATAGGTTAAAAGTTCCAAATGAGTACTTTCTAACGCATCAAGTCGTTCGTCATTTGGACATTCCTACTAAACATTATAATCAAATTACAAAAAGTTAGATCACCTAGTTATTTTGGCGGACAGCGAAGTGAGGGTCACTTCGCCAAACCAGACGCGGATCCTCTCTTCTCTTGCATGCAGTGGACAGCGAAGTGAGGGTCACTTCGCCAGACCGGACGCGGGTCATCTCCAGCTCTTTTTAAGCCAATTCGGGGCTTATTTTCCCCATATTGTTTTGGACGGATTTTGGAGCTCTTCTCCACTCTCTCAAGACCACCAACTCCTCCCATCTTCAAGGTAAGCAATACCCATTATCTTGGTATGAAATTTCATCATTTCTAAACTATTATTGATGAGATCTACACACAAAATACATAGATCTTCAAAAAATTTCTTCAAGAACTCAAAGGAGGGTTTTGCAAGATTTCTTCCAAAAGGTAATCCTACACCCTTAGACTTATATGTATGGATATATTATGGGAATATGAGTATGGATTAAGTATAGGAACTCATGGTATGGTGATTAGAAGCCATAAGTTTCCAATTTAAATACATAACCATTGTAGAGATTGAAAGGTTATTATTTGATGGAATTTTGTTGGTAGGGTGTGCATGGATGGTCATGTATGTGATGTTGGAAGTAATGAATTGTTTAAGAATGATGGTGGGATAAATTGTTGGTAAATGGTAGTAGTTTGATGGACTAATTCTATGCGTAAGAGGTGTAGAGATTCATGCCTACAAGGTGTTTGATAAAATGCCTAAATGACCTAAATTATGGAATTTGTTACTAATATTGGTCTCATTGGATGTTGTTATTGTAGATTGAAGTGGCTTAGTGTAGTGGATCATTATAGTATCATTAAGGGACGAATTTGAGGTATGTTGGCTAAACTACTCTCTTAGAATTGAATTACATGATTTTCCTGTAAGATTCAAGTATGGTTGTATCAAGTTCCTTATTCTATGTTCCGAGATGTTCCCAATAAATTTAATTGTTCCGAAAAAAGCAAAATGTCGAGAATTATGTATTCAAAACGTGTTATGAATGTTCCTATAACATTATGTTATCTTTTGGGAATGTGTTCAAGAATGATATGTGCATTAAAATGCTATGTCTTTGAGTCATGTTTCAAATGAAGGTTATGATGCCAAACTCTGTGAGAAAATCCCCATATGCTTAAGACTCTTAATTGCTCATATGTGTACCTAAAGTCTTGATTGAAAATTTCTTATTGTTGATAATCTATAAAGATGGTTGGAAGTGAAATAAGTGAATTGGGGATATAAAGTGTGGCCAACGTGCCAAGAGTAAAAGTTATACTTGTGGCCAATGGTTCCAATAAAATGAAATGATGTGAGAAAGGTTATGAAATGAGCTTTGATTCAACTATTCCAAAAATTGACTTCTATAGTAGAATTGCCTAAAAGCATATGAACTCAAGTCGTGCCAATATGTGGTTGTTCTAACAAATTCTATGTTTGTGAGTATTTTTAATGTGTTTTGCATTCTTACATATTCGTGAGTGAAAATTGTGTATTGCCCTTTTTGGGGAAAAGTATTTCAATAATAAATGGTGTGTTACTTGTTGATGATTTTAACGTGTTCATCAATTGCCAATTATTTTACTCCATTTCTCGGAAAGAGATCTATTATGCTTAAATTGTTCATTTCTAATGAACTTAAAGTAGTGATTTACGGAATATATATATATATATATATATATATATATATATATATATATATATATATATATATATATATATATATATATATATATATATATATATATATATATATATATATATATATATATATTATGATGATACATGAGAGGGAAGAAATGAAAGTGTGGAATATCAAATATGGCCATTGTGCCTTGAATAAAAAATTTTGTGAATGACCAAAAGAGCCAAGAAAATATTGTTGTTGTTATTGGTTGAAAATACTAGTGGAGATTTATACAATGTGAAAGATGATGAGGTACATACATTTGCACCTATATTATTTTTGTGAATTATTTCCCTTATTTGGGATGATATTGATGTGATAAAATTATTCCTCTTAATTGGGATGGGATTGATTGATATAAAAGGGTTGATGTCTCGAATAACACTATAACGACCCGACAAGTCATTTTGAGTATCACAACCCTGTTCCCTCATTTACTACTCAATTTATGCCTCGCAGTTGATTTATGACTTATTGAGTTTGTTGGTTCGGGTCCGGAAGTATTTCGGAGTGAAATGAGACACTTAGTCTCATAATTAAAAATTTAAGTTAGAAAAGTTGACCGGATATTCACTTATATGTAAACAACCTCGAAATTTAATTCTGATAATTCCAATAGCTCCGTATGGTGATTTTGGATTTAGGAGCGTGTCCGAAAAATTATTTGGAGGTCTGTAGTGGAATTAGGCTTGAAATGCCGAAAGTTAAATTTTTGGGAAGTTTGACCGGGGGGTTGACTTTTTGATATCGAGGTCGGAATTCGATTATGGAAATTGGTATAGCTTCAATATGTCATTTATGACTTTTGTCCAAAATTTGAGGTCAATCAGACTTGATTCGATAGGTTTCGGCATCGAATGTAGAAGTTGGAAATTTCATAAGACTAAAGTTTCAAGTGAGTTCGCACAAG
The DNA here is from genome assembly GCF_000715075.1 of Nicotiana tabacum. Taxonomy (NCBI): domain Eukaryota; kingdom Viridiplantae; phylum Streptophyta; class Magnoliopsida; order Solanales; family Solanaceae; genus Nicotiana; species Nicotiana tabacum. The sequence goes on along the minus strand of NC_134088.1, from coordinate 72,515,105 downwards.
ACCTAACTTCAAATGAGTATAACTCTCATCATACGAAATGTTATATGGTGTATTACCTATCAAATGAAAGATCTTCGAGTCTAGTTTCTAACGCTTCAATAAGGTTTATGGAAAGAGTGTTGAGTTCAAATGGGTAAAGATTGGGTTGAAAATGGTAGAAATCTTCAAAGATTTCAATTGAAGATTTGAGGGTCGAGTTGATGTCGGAATTTGGTGAAATTTATATGGTTGGACTCGTGGTTGGATGGGCGTTAATATTTTATAACTTTTGTCGGGTTCCAAGACGTGAGCCCCACGGGCGATTTTTGAGTGTAATTTCGGATTTTTGGAAAATATTAGTATTTTGATATGGAATTAATTCCTATAATTTTTGTGGGCTGAATCACATTAATTGTGACTAGATTCGAGCCGTTTGGAAGTTGATACGCGCAGAATGGAATTTCTGAAGCATTGCTTAGCTTGCTCGACATTGGATTTGGCTTGTTCGAGGTAAGTAACTCTTCTAATCTTGGAGTTGAGGGTATGAACCCTGAATATATGTATTTCGTGAATTGTTGGGAGGTGACGCACATGCTAGGTGACGGGCGTGTGGGCGTGCACTATAGAAATAGTGACATAATTATTTCTGTGAAATTTTATAGTTAAATAATCTTGGCATTTTCCATGCGGTTTTATGAGTTAAAGAAATTGAGCTGAAAAGCATATTAAAAATTATGTTGAGGTTATGTGCCAGTATTATTGGGACCCACAGAGATCATATTGCTGTGAATTATTGGTTATGTTGAAAATTCATACTCAGTCATATTCATTCCATTGCATATCATATCTCAATCTTTATTGTTATTTATTGATACATCATATCATCATTTTTGGGATATTCTCATGACATTGTGAGCCCATGAGAGAGAGACTGGAGAGATTGATGACTGAGGGAGGCCGAGGGCCTGATTGTGAGGATATTTTTGGGATCGGGTTGCACCCCGCAACAGGCCATGTTGGCTTTATATATATTATTACTATTATATGGATCGGGGCTTCCCGCCTGCAGCAGGCCTTATTGGCTTATATTATGGCACGTGAGTTGTCCGTGCAGCACGTGAGTTGTCCGTGCAGCACGTGAGTTGTCCGTGCAGCACGTGAGTTGTCCGTGCTTATAGCGCTTGGGCTGTAGGAGCCCCTCATGAGTCTGTACACCCCCAGTACACCCCCAGTGAGCGCATTCGACTATAAATAGGGATCGGGCTGCACGCCGCAGCAGGTATTGTTTAGCGCTGAGTGATTGATTGTGCTGAGCACAGTGAGAGAGAATGCGAGACAGTGAGATTGAGTACTCTGAGAGTGTGAGTACATGAGTACAATCTCTGAGATACATTGCATTGACATGCACACATGACATATATGCATAGAGATGTATTTTCCTCATGCTGTACGGTATCACATTATTCATGATTTCTCACACATATTGACAGATGGACATAGTGATGCATTTGTTTTACAATGGTTATCTGAAAAGAAAATGAGATATTTTATTTATTATTGAAAGTATTTTGGAAAAATTACTGTTCTCAAACTTATTCACATTTTTGGTAACTTTGGCAAAAGCTTTGGGTTTTCACTGATGTACTTGAAATGAAGAACTATTATTGCTGAAATCATGATGTGACTGGGCATTTTATCTCTGAGTTACTTCTGGTATTATTTTCTTTATGTCTTTATTAACTATTGTGGATTTGGACCCGGCCTTGGTAGAAGCTCGTCACTACTTTCAACCTAAGGCTAGGTTTGTTACTTACTCAGTACATGGGGTCGATTGTACTGATACTACACTTCTGCACATTGCGTGCAGATGTTGACTGATGTTGTTGTTGTGCTCGATGGTTGCGGGATTTGAAGATGTACATGTGTTCCTGTTGTAGCTGCCTCTTGTTCATGGTAGCCTTAAATTTATAAAAGCTTTGTGTATGTACTATTCAAACAGACTATGTATTTATTTTATTTTTGCTTTGTATACTCTATTCTTAGAAGCTCATGATTTGTACTACCAGTTCTTGGGGAATGTATAAGGTTAAGATAATTATTTACTTAAATTTCTTTAATAATTGTTATTGGAATTAGATTGTTGAAAGTTAGCTTACCTAGCGAGTTGGGTTAGGTGCCATCACTAGTTAGATTTTGGGTCGTAATAAACAGAGCCTAGCCAATCGGGTCGTGATCGGACACTATGTCGTACACATGGTAGTGATTGTGCTGGAAATTGTAATTGAAATTGAGATTTTGGTTGATGTCTTCAAATAAGACAGCCTAGCCGATCGGGTCGTGATCGGACTCCGTGCTAAAATTATGATGGTATTGATATTGATTGTAATTGTAGTTGATGTCTCTAATGAGATGGCCAAGCCGATCGGGTCGTGATAGGACTCCGTGCTAAAGGTACGGTGGTATTGGTATTGTGAATATCGGTATTATGAACATTGGTATTGTGAACATTGGTATTGTGAATATTGGTATTGTGAACATCGGTATTGTGAACATCGGTATTGTGAACATTGGTATTGTGAACATTGGTATTGTGAACATTGGTATTGTGAACACTGGTATTGTAAAAGGTGATATTGTGAACAGTGATATATCGGTGCTAATGATCTCCCAACCAATATTGTAGATGAAGTTCGTATTTTGAAACTTATTATGTTTTAATTGGACATTTGGATATTGTTGGTTGTAACTTGCTGTGTCTATGTGTTGCCTTTTCTTATATGGGCATTCTATTTTGAAAGAGGACTTTTAGCTATACATACTAGGGCTTTTTGACGGTACTAATGTCCCTTTTGCCGGGGGCGCTGCATCTTTAATGGATGCAGGTGGTTCTACAGTAGGCGACATTGATAAGTGATAGTAGTACACTCTCTTCAGTTGACTTGGTGTGGCCCACTTCATTTTGGAGACATGTATCTTTTATTTCTCATGTACTTTGTGGTTGAGGTATGGCCGGGGCCTTATTGCTGGCACTTCCATACTATTCTTCTATCATATTTATAGGCTCCGTAGACAGGTTGTGGGTGGTATATGATGTTGGGAATTGAACTGGAAATGTTGCTATTTGGCAAACATGTTTTTCATTATGTCTATAAACTTGTAATACTTTGGAAATTATGAATGAAGTTGCTAATGGGATGAAATGGGAGTTGTTAATAAAATATTTTCAGTGTTTGATTAATGGAGTGCATCTCCTCTATATTCATGGATGAGTTTGGGTAGAAGGAAATCTAATAAGCTTGCTCGGCCGAGTTCACTCGGTTGAGCGCTGATCGCGCTCCCCGAGTTTGGGGCGTGACACCAGGTTCCTCTACATCAGTTGGAGATACAGCTGCACCATCTTTATTTGATTCCATGACATGACTCATCATGTCAGCCTTTGCATTTGCCATATCAATGACTTCACCAGGAACCCTTGACTGTTATCTTTCTTGATCAATCTTATCATGTGAATCTTTCCCACATAGGTGGTGTGATTCATCAAAGATCACATGTATGCTTTCCTCAATACATTGAGTTCTTTTGTTGTAGACTTTGTAGTCTTTGCTTTGTGATGAATAGCCAAGAAAGATTCCTTCAACACTTTTGGTATCAAAATTTCCAATGCTTCCTTACCATTGTTGAGGACAAAACATTTGTAGCCAAATGTCCTTAAATGTGTTAGCTTGGGTTTCCTCCCGTTCAGCAGTTCATACGAGGTTTTGTTCATGAGGGACCTGATCATGCACATGTTCACCAAGTAGCATGCAGTGTTAACTGCTTCTGCCCAGAAACGTTTTGCAATGCCACTGTCAATCAATATTGTCCTTGCCATGTCTTCAAGAGTCCTATTTTTACTCTCCACAACACCATTTTGTTGAGGTGTTCTTGGAGTTGAAACATTACGCCTTATGCCATTTTCAGCACAGAATTCATCGAAGTTTGCATTATTGAACTCTGTGCCTTGATCAGATCTTATAGACACAACATTATGGCTCATCTTCACTTGGATATTCTTCACAAAATCAACAAACACTAGAAAAGTTTCATCCTTGGTTCTGAGGAACAAGGTCCAGGTGAATCTAGAATAGTCGTCCATTATAACAAAAATGTACTTCTTTCCTCCTCTACTTGGCACCCTTATAGGTCCACACAGATACATATGGAGTAGATCAAGTGGCCTTGAGGTGCTAACTTCCTTTTTGGACTTGAAGAAGGACCTGACTTGCTTTCCTTTAACACATACATCACACACCTTGTGATCTTTGACGCTTGACTTAGGCAGGTCACGAACCAGGTCCTTCTTGACCAATTTGTTTAGCAACGAAAACTTTCATGACCCAATCTTCTGTGTCATAGTTCAGCATCGTCATCAACAACACTCAGACAAGTAAGATCCACATTTTGCAAGAACTCAAAATCAGCAACATAAATGTTTTTGTATCTTTTTTCCATCAGGACTACTTCACCAGTCACAAGATTTGTGACCGTGCAGATTTTTGACAAAAAATCCACTTTGTTTCCTTTGTCGCAAATTTCGAAAACACTTAGTAGTCTATATTTCAAGTCGTTCACATAATACACATTTTCAATTGAGTGAGTGAGTGACTTCCCAATTATTCCTACTCCAAGAATATATCCCTTTTTGCCATTTCCAAAGGACACACTCCTTCTTTGCAGGGCTTTGAGTGAAAACAAAACATCAATGCTTCCAGTCATGTGCTTGGAACGGCCACTGTCCATGTACCATTTTGGCTGCTTCCTTTTACTGTTTCCTGCACAAGAGAATCAAGGATTATACTTAGGAACCCAAACAAGTTTGGGTCCCTTGTAGTGAGGAAAAGGGTTAATTAAACTTCTTTTTGTCTAAGCAGGCAATACACAATTTTTAACAGAGGGACCAGGTTCCTTAGCAGTAGTTACCTTTTTAACAAACACCTTATTTTTCTGTTAGGACTGAAATCTAGCCTTACAGTTTTCTTTAAAGTGACCAGTGTTGCCACAGTGAGTGCAGAACCAATTGTCAGAGACAGTAACATACTTGTTATGTCGATTGTAGAGAATCTTTTCCTTTTGGAATCTGACTCCCTACCTGTTCCCACCCTTGCTTGCATATATGAAAATAATTGTATCAGAGGACCAGGTCCACTTTAGAGATTTTTCTAGGTCAGTTTTAACTCTGCCTAGATCTTCTTGAATTTGTCTGTTTCTTTCAAGTTCAGCACACATACTAGATTTCACAAATTTGAGTTCATTTTCAAGCTAATGTGTGCCTCACTTGCAACGTCCTTTCCTTTTTGGATAATCCCAGAATTGTTTCCTCCTATTAATTCCTATATTGTTTCTTTTAGGTCCATGACTACTATCAACAAGTCACCTCTCTCATTTTCTACGTCTTCAATCTTTTTAATTAGAACATTCTTTTCTTTTATTAAATCCTCGATGGTTTCTTTTAGGTCAGCCACTACGATTACCAGATCAACTCTCTCATTATCTACCTCTCCTAGATCAATAGTTAAAGTATTTTTATCATTTGTAAGATTGTGATAAGCATCAATTAAAATATTTTCCAAAGATATAAGCTTTTTCTTAGAGTAAGACTTCAGATTTCTTTGAACGTCTAGAAAGTTTACCTCATCATCATCATTATCTTCATCATCGTCAGATTTTGCCATCAGGGCAAAGATAGAGTCATAATCAACTGTTTCACTTTCAACTGCCATCATGGAGGTATCACCTTATGCATCATCTTCTCCATATTCGCTGGAAGAATCTCCCCGTGCAACAAGATCTTGTTTCACAACATTGTCAGAGACTTCTTTTCTCTTGAATCTTTTGTCAGGAATCGGGTTCCTCTTGGCTGCTTTGTCTGTATTATGCTTGTACTGATCTTGCTTGAGAAGAGGATAGTCCTTGATGAAATGTCCTGACTTTCCACATTTATGACATAAGTCATACCCTTTTGGCTCGCTGGAGCTGCCCCTTTTTGGAATACCTCCATTCCTGCGAACCATTTTCTGAAAATGCTTTGCCAAGTAAGCCATATCAGCATCCTCACCACTTGAGTTATTGTTGTCTTTCTTGAGGACCCGTTTCTTCTCCTTATTGGGCTTTCTTCTTTCATGATCCTTCTTTTTCATTATTTCATAAGTTTTCAGATTGCCAATGAGTTCATCAATGGTCAGCTTTTGTAGATCCTTTGTCTATGTGATAGCATTCACTTTGCTTTCCCAGGAACCAGGTAATACACTGAGCATTTTCCTGACAAGTTTATTCCTAGGAATGATCTCTCCGAGAGAGTGGAGCTTATTGATAATCAAGGTGAATCGAGTATGCATGTCCTGAATGGACTCTTCATCCTTCATTCTGAGGAGTTCATACTCAATGGTGAGCATATCAATCTTTGACTGCTTAACTTGAGTTGTCCCTTCGTGTGTTGTTTGGAGGGCTTCCTAGATCTCCTTGGCAGATTGGCAGGCAGAAATCCTGTTATATTCGTCTGGTCCAATACCGCAGACGAGAATATTTTTTGCTTAAAAGTTCTTCTCTATAGCCTTGTGGTCAGCATCGTTATGTTCCTTCCTTGTCTTGGGAACTGTCACTGCTGGTTCGCCAGTGGTTTTCATAGGGATGAAGGGTCCATCGCATATAATATCTCAGAGCTCTGAATCTTCATCCATGATAAATTCATGCATCCTTGTCTTCTACCATCCGTAGTATTGGCCATTGAATTATGGTGGTCTGTAGGTAGATTGAACTTCTTCAAAGTTTGGCGGAGCAGCCATGAGGATCCTTTCTAGGTGTTAGCCTAATAGAAAGAACCTGCTCTGATACCAATTGATAGAATCTTAGGGTCTACCAAACTATATAAAGAACCGGATTCTCTATCAGTTCTCACAGAATACACACAAAGTGATAAGTAAATGACACAACAGAGTTGTACGCGAAAAACTCCCAGCTCACGGGATTAAAAGCCATGACCTACACTCGTAGGATTTTAACTTCCTTAACAGAGCAACTTTTATATTACAACCTATTGTAACCTAGGAATTAAACTCTTAATCCCTCACTCACTTGTAATAACTCTATTACAAGCCTCTTTGCAATAACTCTATTACAAAGTTTACAACTCGACTAACTCTGGCCAACACACAAACACAAACTTTATAGTTTTACAATTGGTTTCCTACACAATGCTTCTAGCTAAGCTAAGTAGGATTTACAAGTAAATCACACTAACAAAGGTACAACACAACTAAGCATACATAATAATACAATGTTGGAAACCGGTCCTTCGTTATGTTGTTCTTGTTCTTGAAGCCTGGAAATCACTTGCAAGTCAGCAATACACTTGAGAGGAAACTTGATTAATTCTGAAATGTGCAAGTGTATTGTTTTTCCTTTGCTTCATGTTAATATTGCACAAGTGATGTCACTTGGATGATGCAAGCAATATCCGGTACAAGGCATGTCCTAGAAGGTGGCTGTTGCACTAGTCATAATGTTGCGTGTGTGCAGAGGAACAGTTGCGAGCAGTTGACTGGTACAGTCAGCAAGGGAACTGATGTCCATCTGTTCCTCCTATCGTCTCTTTGACTCTGATTGTTGGAACTTGTGTCTGACTTGATACTTGTTGTTTTTGAGCACTTTAAGGATGTGTAGCAGGTTCCCCATCTGGTTCTAATCATTAAGTTTGTTAGATCATCAAAACATAAAACAATACGTAACCTATCATTGCTTTTTCCCTTTATTTTTTCCCATTTATGCTTTTAAAAATCGTGCTCTTTCTAAAAGAGTGGAACCGTTTCAGTAATTAATAAATTAAAGAAACAGTGCAATCTGAAATAATACCTGTTAAATAGTGGGAAGTTACAACAATGGCAATTAAAGTACAATCAATCTTTCGCTACTTTTTCTCTTCACAATCAATCTTTCACCATTGTCCTCTTCATATAACTCAGTACAAACTAAGATAACACATACATCCAATCCAACAAAGAAAAGATCAGAATATTGAACATGAAAGAGAAACCATTGTTCTATGGTTTGGGAGTTAAAGTTCAATCGTCCAACAAAAGAGGAGAGAACGTGATGATCAATATTAATAGAAATACAGTTCTTTCTATATCCATTAATGGCGAACAGGAGAGGAACTCAAACATATTTCTAGAGAACAAGAAGCTTCCCTAGCCTGTAAGCATGGAAAAGTATTGGAGCTTTCGCAGACGGAATTTAGAGAGCACGGTTTGACAAAAATGAGTTTGGAAAAACAGGTGCTTGGCTTTTGTTTTAGACTTTCTTATTGAAGTATTACTAGAGTTCTTGATCCTTTTGATGACACATACTGTTACTTCCGTGAAAAAATTAACAAAAATTGTAGTCTCTTTATTAAATTTATAGAAAATGAGTGGTGGACATTTCAAAATGGCATGAGATTTTTAAACGAGAGAAAGATGATGATTTTGGAATTTTACATAAAATTAGGAAGAGAAAATAGGGGATTCATCTATTGATTAAATGGTATTGATGGGAGGAGAAGAAAAGAAAAGAAATGCAAGGTAACGAAATTTTGTACAAAGAAAGAAAGGAAAAGGAAATAAGGAGAAAAAAAAAAGAATAAAAAGAAAATAAGGAAGGAAAGAGAAAAAACGAAAGAGGAGGAGCAAAAAGTGTAAGGTAATTGATTCCATTTTTTTTTTATGGCTTTTGCAAATCTTGGAATTAAATTTTCCACTTCTTGTCTTCTTGTAATTTTATATTTCCTTTGAAGTATATGGAAAATTATAATCCTAAATTATCTTGCAAATCTTATGTTCATACGTAGTAGTCCTAAAAGAGGTGACTTGGCACCCGTCTCCCAATCACATTCACCAATTCTATTTGGTGATACATGATAGGGATGAGTTATACTCACACGTTCTTTTTAATTACAAGACCTTACTCTGCCAACTGGGGAACGTGACACTTGACCATGTCTATCGCGAGACAAAAGGTGTAGCAGACTCCCTGCAAAGTATGGCATGCTCTTAGCTCCTTCTGAAAGCCAACATACATCTTATGTCTCCCCCGAACTTTAGTATCTGTTCTCAATATAGATGTACCATTCAGACTCTATTATGGCTCGAATGGTTCTCCTTTGTACTAATAATATACTTTAGCTTTTAATATCAGTATTCTTTATTCGAAAAAAAAAAATCTTTGTTGTGACATTTCGATTTCATGGTGGAATTCTAATTGCTTCATTTGAATTATTTTCCTTATTTTCTCAATATGAACTGTATAATTGTTATCCTTCTTTTTTGCATTCTTTTACAACATCAGCGTTGTATATTTTCGAGCACAAAAGAATGATATTTAGGTAATGTATAAGATATTATTAGCGAGCTACAATCCAAAATTTGCACGTACTCATGTGAGAGAAAGCAATAGACTAACAAAGGAGTAAAGAGACTGAAAATACCAAAGCTTACTCAAATCTTTGAGATGCGGAAAGCAAGAGATAATAAATTAAAAAGACATATTCGGGGGTAGACAAAATTGAGCAAATGGTCTCTATGATACCTTATGCGTTACCGGACCAAGGCTAAGCCTCTGGGCAGGGTGGGTATAGTTTGGTCAAACTCGAAATCTAAATTTTTTAGATTTTTGGTTTGGATTTTTGAATTACGGATTGGTGGATTTAATTTTTAAATTTTTTTGATTTCAGATTAGATATTGGATTTGGTACTTCGGATTTTTGGATATCTAAAAATTCGAAATTTTTATACTTTATACCAATCCACCATCTATATGCCAATAGCAATAAGTCCAATACCCTACTTATTAGATATTATCTCATATATTCAATATTAATTATTAATTTACTATCAGAATACTTTATATTTGGACATGGTTTTACTATTGCTACTTTTTATTGTCCGTATTAATGTCTCTGCCACATTTCGTTGATAATGATTTCATTACTTGAATACTTTATTTGGATGATTACTGTGAGAATGAGGAACGTTTTCGGCAATTAAACATAAGTACTTCATTGGACAATCATTTTTGTAAGAAGAAGAAACATCTCAACTTATAAGTTCAAAACAATAAATCCAAAATACCCAAATCGATTAATCCGAAACGGAACTTAAAAAATCCGATCCAATCGAAAATCTAAACCGATATTTTCATATCCAATCCGAACTGCCCGAACGGCCACCCCTACCTCCGGGGAGACTACCTCGCTTGATTACAACAGCTAATTTAACGAATCTCTACTCTTTTAATTCTGTACATAAGAGAAGAAATTCATATAAATAATAAAAAGATAAAATATGGGAACCCAATGCAACTAGACATAGTCACCGCCAATGCAATTGTTTTTCTTCTTTAATGGAAGATGGCATGGCACTGAAAACGACCTTAGGCCCAGAAAATATATGCTTTAAGTTTCAGTAGGGAAACTATCCACAACCAGACAAAGTAGACAACAGTTTGCAAAAATGATATTACGCCGTTATAAACCTCTGGAATGGTCCCCATCAATCATTTTTGTCCCAGTGGCATTGACAGTCCCTAACTTCTTTTTCATATTCAAATTTAATTTGCCTAATGGCCTTTCCAAGTGTTAAAATCTCTTGCCATATATAGAAGTATTATTTAAAAATTGAATCTTGATGGATTAGTTAGTAATTCCACCAAATGCTGACAGATCATCCATCAAGTGGACATGAGTCCACCCTGTTTTCTTATTTTCTGTATGTATGAAAAGGTGAGATGGAGTTGCTGTAAGGTTGATTTTTGTTCTACTTTCTCCAGCTTGTTTTGAGACCCTTTTTGAGTTGTTGCCAACCATATCATTCCTTTTTCTTTAATTCTCTGAATCTGTTTATTTAGCTCACCTTACAAGTATCATTTCTTGCTTCTTCCTTTGAGCTCTTACTTCATCAATCATCTTCATCCATGGCTACTGAGACTGTGTCATCAGATCATCCTGAGGTATTCAGTGAATCTCTCTTCCTTTTATTAAATTTTCCATATGAATATATTCTTTCTGCTCTGTCATGTTATTTGATAAATACATTGATTAAAGCTTTGTGACACTTCTGATGTTATTCCCTTTTTCCTTTTTAGCCCTCTGTGTTTGTTATGTGTTTGGTTGTATTAGAGAGAATCAAACTGTAGACATCATAAAAGGTAGTCATAGGAAGTGAAAGAAAGGAACAGAGAGGGGACTGTTTTTACTTTTTCACCAGTGACATATTAATTAACAGAAGCTGATGTGTCAAAGAAAAATGAGAAATCTTACTTGGTAAGGATAGAAACTTATACCAAGCATACCTAGCAAGTGAATTTAATCCATCCTAAAGCAGAAAATTGAATTCCTCAATGAAAATAATGAAACTGCCATCTGTATCGTAACAGAATTAAATAAAAATGATGTCTAAATAGTTTTGATGAGATGGCACCAAGGATTTGGCCTAGCGGCAATGAAGTGAGTGAAAATTATGGGAAGAGCAGGGTTTACATCCTAGCAAACATAGACGAAGCTAGGTAATTTTTCTCCATCTGTCTAAATTTTGGTGGGTATAGTTAGTTACTCGATACTTGTGCCGGCGAAAGAAAATAGGTACCAGTTAGAATAGTTGAGGTGTAGATTTGATTTGCTTTCTCTTTTTTGACGTAGGAGCACACTGATAAAATGGGAGTTCAAATAAGAGGATGGAGTATCTTTTCCTACTGTGCTTTCTGTGAGTGACAATCTTAATTATGACTTACTAGGAAATAGCCTATCCCTTTAAACTGCTCTTTTCCTTTTCCGATAGCTTTATGTGTGATCAAATCTTGTTCCACACTACTAACGCACAAAAGAACAAGCTGCCCTACTTTTAAAGTGAAAGCCTTGTGTGCTTGAACTTTCTCATCTTTTTACCTTCTTTTTCTCTTGTAGTCTGTTGATTCAAATTTTTAAAAGATTGCTACTTTTCTTGGTTGGTACTTCTGTTCTACTTTAATTCTTGCTATCATGCTTACTACAGCAAGTTGAGAAGGAAGTGCATGAAGAGGTAAAGACAATGGAGGAAAAGAATAATGAAGTGAAACCTAAAGAGGACTGTCCAATTCCAGTGGTGTCTGAATCAGTAGAAAAGATACATACAGAGAGTGAATCTCCTGCCAATGAAGAGATAAAGAAGAGTGATGAGGAAGAGAAACCGAAAGCAGAAGAACCAGCACAAACTGTTATCGAAGAAATAAAAAAGAAAGCTGATGAGGATGAGAAGCCTACAACAGAAGAGGTAAAGAAAACCGATGATGCCGAGACGCCTAAAGCCGAACAACAACCAGCAGCAACCACTGCTACTGAAGAAGTTAACAAGCATGTTGTAGTACTAAACAAAGAGTCCGCCCCTGAACCGGAAGCTGAGAGTGTTCCAGAAGAAGCAGGTGATGTTGTCAAAGGTGAATTAGAATCTGAAAAGGTTGAAATTCCACAGAAAGAATCTGAGAAAGAGCTGCAGGACAAGCCAACGATAGAATCAGTTGAGGCTGATGAGGACAAGAAGGAACAAGTAGAAGAATTACAGGCCAATGAACCAGTGAAAGCCGTGGCAAAAGAAGAAGAAGTTTCAGAAGCAGACCAAAATAAGGAAACAAGTTTAGAACCAGTTGCTAATGTACAGGACAAACTGGCTGAACAACCAGAAGTTACCGAGAAGATTGAGCAAGAACCTGCTGAGACTAAGTCTGAAGATACAGAGGCTGTAATACCAAAAGAGGAAGAGACTGAAGCACCACTGAAGGAGGAGGTGGAAAAGGTTGAAGAGAATGATATAAAAGATGTGAAAGCTAATCAAGAAGATGAGAAGAAAAGTGTTGTAACTGAAGCGAAGGAAGTTGAAACATCAGAACTTACTGAAAAAGCCCCAGAAGTTAAGATCGCTTCCAGAGGCACTGAACTAATTGCTGAGAATGGAAACAACGAGGAAGAGAATAATGTTACCACAGAAGTCACTGAAGCTACTGAAGTTGAGAAGAAAGTGGATGAGGCCACTGCTACTGTTACTGAAAAATCAGTTGAAGAGCCTCAGAAGCCTGAGACAGAAACAAAAGTAGAAGAAGAAACTGCCGGAGAAGTTGAACCAAAGTTGGAACAAGAGGTAAAAATAGATGCGGCTAAGGATGGTGAAGAAAGGAAAACTTTGGAAGAAGCTTTTAAAGAAGAAATTCCAGCCAAAACAAAGCAATCAAACAACCTTATTTCCAAGATGAAGCAGTCTCTTGTGAAGGCTAAGAAAGCAATCATAGGGAAGTCTCCAAGCTCCAAATCTGAAACAAAAAATGAAGTCACAGCCAAATAAAACACATCAGCAGCAGTGAAACTAAGAAAAAACAGTACAGTGATAATAATTTGTGAGTAACTTTATTTGTTGTGTGATTTTTCATTCTTGTTTTTGTCATCAGGGGTCCTGCTATATTTCCATTTTACCCTTTTGTTTGCTGCAAGTTTTAGTTATTATCCTAGGTATACCATAGTTGTGCTTTTATTAGTCCTGCAAACTAGAAAGGGTGGTTTTCTTGATTTCTTCATATTTGATCTCTGCATTCGATTTGTGTGATTGTGGAAGAACTTATTCAATTAATTGGTTGGTGATGTACATAAAGAACTGTCACATTAATGAATATTAGTTTTGTTATTATTTGTCATTATTATTGTTTTATGGTTTTGTGGGCATCTTGATGTTTTGATGTTGTTTTGGATCCGATAAATACAACATATTGGTTTGATGTATGAGTAAAGGAAAGTGAGTGAAAAAAGAAAAGCAATTCAAGTGAAAGTATGAAACCTTATTTTTTTTTCTTTATGCTCAATCCCTTCCATCTTAACCAAACGATGCTAAAAGTCCACCTGTATGTACTGTAATAGTTGAATGAGAAAATGTGTGCCACCCCATAATCACAGGCCACACAGTAAGTCTAACCATCTGCTGTATAGCATGAGGATAGTGAGTGCAGCCAAAAAGTGTAACTTAAACTCTACATATATAGTTAAACAATTCTTTCAAATAATATCTATTGACAAATTTCAGTGGATATGGTGATACTCTGTACCCATTTACTTAAATTCTGGATTTATCTCTAAACCCAACGATGGTGCTAGATTAACGTCTCCCCTTTCCTCATTAAGCATTAAGAAAAACGATTGCTTTTCACTCCATTAAGTTATCCATTCTAGAGAGAGTTTTTGTTTTTTTTGGGGAGCACTTTCTTGAAAACAAAACATAGGCAAAGAAGATCTATCATATGAAAATAGAAGAGGGAGTGATGACACGTGTCTCCACCTTAATACAAGTTCAGTTGTCTCGGCAATGAAGACACATAAACAGTATTGCTTCTCTAAACTTTCCTCCAAATATTAGTGACTATGACCAGTAAACCTTGTACCTCATATTCAATATCCAGTACTTTCAGATTATCATATTTACAGTGAAGAATACAAGAAATGTAAAAGATAGGCAAAACTAATCAGCTTGCTTTTTTATAAAAGCTTTCTTCATCTTTGTAAACCATAAGGCAGCAAAAGGCACTTCCCTAAAAATGGGAGAAGGTTTCATAAAACTCTTTAGTGGAAAAACAACAGTAAAAAGGATAACTTATCAGCTGATAGACTGAAACATTAGTAAATGAAAGCAAAACAAGTAAGCAGAAGTTTATTGGAACCTGCTCGAGCTTTTATTACATTAAAAAAAACTAGTTTATATATGTCTAATACACTTGAAAGGCCAGGAGCTCTCACGCTATCTCGGATATACATTTGAAGGATAAACAATAGGATTGCTAAGTGTACTGTGGAGCTACATCCCCACTGTGGTTACAGAAATTAGCTTTTATGGAACTCTTAATACTACCTTCTATTAAGAATTGTCAGAAATTCGCTTTGGTTGGAAGTAAAAACGGGCTTCCTTCTTTTTCCGCAATATGAAAGTGAATCTGCTATCAACATTAAGTTGCGGGTACTAATTGGAACCTGTATAAACAATAGGATTGCTAAGTGAAGCACTTGCTGTCATTCTCCTGGTTATACATGCACATATAACGTCATTTTTACGTCTTAGCATCATTAATGAAGTTATTTTTCACCACATTGGAGTCGGTAGATCACCAGGAATGAGACTGGTCATTACTCATACAAAACCACCACGTTTATTTCAAAGCACATCTGTTTGGTTGGTCAAGTTATTAGCTGCACTGTTATTAAAACCACAGAGCTGGTCATTCTTCTGCAACAAAGCTGATTTTCCAAGACCCTCATTTGTTGCTTGTACCTGACATTTAAGGGACGGAAAACCTTTAAGCTCGTCCAGAATTGATGTAACTTTAAGTGTACGAGGAAAAATTTAGTCTTCCACGAATTAAAAGCAAAGATACACAAGGCTAAAAACATTTGGTCTGGATGACTGCAAGCAAATATAATGTCTAGGGTGAATTTACTGTAGACCGATGATAAACAAGGAGCTTCAGACGGTCCTAGAAAACTGGCCTTTCACTGGGGAAGGAAATGATGCCACATTCTCAAGGAAAAGAAATTCTCATATTGAACACCAGATGAAATTCAAAATTTATCAACTCAAATGGAAACTGCAGTCAATCTGATACTCTCCAGCCGTTGGCCTAGGTTCATCAACTACATTCCAAACTACTTTCCTTAACTGGGAAGATTCAACAAGCTAACACCTCAGAAGAAAGCTATATGAAAATTAATGGTCCCTTATCAAGTAACAAAAATGTTATAGCAGCTTAAATAACTTGAACTTCAATCCAAGTTTTTAAGAGGTATTCTGTTTGAAGAACTGAAAAGGATTTCACATCCAGTACTTAGAGGTTTTCCAGCTGGAATTACATGAAGAGTAGCCATAATACAAAGTTCAGCTTCTCTTGTTTGCAAAGATTCAAAAAGAAAAGAATCAAATTGCTTGGTAATTTACCATAGATCGCTAGCCAATCTAGAGTTTGATAGTGCAAAACTAAAGGAAACTTTCCTCCCAGAGATACTTCTCAATGATAGCATTTTTTTTTGGTACATCATTTCTCTCTCTTTCAAGCTTCCATATCATTGATTTGTGAGAGGGGGGAAGGACAACAAAAAGACAAGAAGATGATAATCTCAGCTATCAAAATCAATCATATTTTTCAAAGGTAACAAGGTCATGAAGTTATTAGCAGACTAGTTGATTTCTTTTTCAAATCAGAAGTTGTAAAGCCTAGGACTGATGTGCATAGAAAAGTTCTGCAACATTTAAGGTCCCCTTTACATTTTAGCAATTATTAGTTCATTTTACACAATGATTATCAAAAAGAACTTTCCACATTTTGCTCCGAATAACTTCAAACCAGTCTATTTACCTCCATACAAGTCAACGCATAATTGTCCACCTTATACTTCTCTTTTTCATGTTAGATAACAAGCTTTCTCATGCAAAAACATACGAAAGAAAATACAGCTTTAAGTTGCATTACATATTGCCTCAGTTAATTCTAACATCGGTTAGTTTACTTTCACTCGAACACAAAGAAGTACAAGAAAATTATGCTCAACATTACGCCAATGATAGTGGATCCTACACATCCACTAGCGGTCTATAAACACAAACCTCAATCTAGATAGTCGTATGTGTCCATGTCCATAGATTCAAAATCATGCCTACATTAGAGGAGACTGTAGTTTGTGGTCACTCACTTTTATGTTCAAGGAAACAATTTTACATCACTAGAGTTCTTCTCTGTTTTTTCTCCGAAAATCTAAAGGGTTTTAATTTCTGTTTCACACACCAACACTATTTAGTTAGTTTCTTATTGTTCTTAAGGTGTGCTTCGCTAAACCACATGATGAGTTTTATCGCATGGTAGTTAAAAACATGCAAATCGACACATACTGATCTGAATCTTTTTTGGAAACTGTCTTATTGAATAAGCTTACAAGGGATCTGTTTCCCAGCTCAATACATAAACTATAGCAGCATACAATGTAGATTGAACTTTCTAATTGACTATAAAAGATCGAACACAATGAGTTCTTGACGAAAACACACACCTGATTTGAAGTTTGATTGATTTAGCAGCTCGGTTAAGCATTATTCATTATATGTGAGTTCTTAGTGCGTCCTTGGTTTTGGGGGTCCAAAGTTGAAGTACTCCATATGTCTGTATGAACTCCTGCACTTGTGACATTTAAACCCACCGCTGGATTTTTGATGGTTGCTCTGCCAAAGGAACCAAAGGTGCAGGTGGTACCGACACTGGAAGTCCTTGACCAGGATGCCTAAAAGAGTGAAGGTTAGATCCAGCAACTCCTGGAAAAGTAGCGGAGCCAGAAACTGGTGGGGAGCAAAGATGTGCGCCTTGCATAGTGGGTATTGGATAAATAGAGCAGCCAGGGGATCCACCATTCATCTCAAGTGTACCCATCCCAAAACCCATTCCCGTCCCTAAACCCATCGGAGAAAATTGTGGCATATAGGCGGCAGACATGTGTTGCATTCCTGCAGGAAACATCATTGGTGGCGCATACAACCCAGCTCCCATAGACATTATCTGAAATAAATCAGAACATGACAGCAATCAACTATAGTCACGACATAACAGACAGAAAAAGAAATTCACTCATGTTTTCTATTTATAAAGGTGTAACCAAAGTAGCATCAAGGTGAAGCAGGGTTACTTGCAAGACTTGCAGATTACAAAACGACAACAACTACTACTAGTACTATGCCTCTGTCCCGAACAAGTTGGGGTCGGCAAAATAAAAATGAATGCAAATAAGGCAAACCAAACCACAAGCTATAAGGTTAAGGGAGTTGAACTGTATTAGCTCGATAATCGTCACACATCATACTGCTTATTCGCTATTGCAAGTCTTAAAAGGTGAATTTGAACATGAAGACAGCTTTTGCCATATTGTATTTCTTCCAAAACAAAAACTGTGTGTTGCTGAAATTTATGACTATGTACATAGTACTAGAGAAATTGATGCATTTTCTTTTCAATGCAGAAAATCCCCAAACCATCCCCCTCACACTAGCATGATGAAGAAGTAAGTAAATGGAAAGACAGATAAATCCAAGAGACTAGATAAAGGAAAAAAATAATGCATAAACACAAGAGAAACTTCATCTAACCTGTACTTGAACTTGAAGTGTCTTCAAGTATTCAATAGCATCATCGAGCATTGAGGCTTTATCCACCTAGCAATCGAGGGTGGAAACCATTAAAACATACAACTGAAAAAGAGACACTACAGAAAAGAAAGTATGCATATAGGCAGTTCAGAGAAATCTTGTTACCGATCACTCAACTTATCAGAGAGATAACTCACCTTATTGCAGTTTGGTATGAGATCCTGTAATGCACGCATCTTCTCATTAATCCTATCCCTTCGCCTCTGTTTGCAATGAAGATGAATTAGACTGCATTATCTGAATTATCTCAACAACAAAAATATCTAGAATTGGAAGATGCAAGTAGCACTAGATTATGTTGTAATCATTTCTAAGATTGTTATTTCACCCGCTCAGATAGATTATGCACTTCTGCAGCTCGGCTTCTCTTTGAACCTGCACCTCCTCGAGCAGGATCAGCGGTTTTGATACCAACAGATTCTTCTTCAACATCCTGAACAAAAGATTGTTTCCTTGTCATGAATGATCAGAAAAATATTATTTTCTTGTCATGTTGACAAAGAAGCAACAGACAACAAAAAGGTTCTGAAAATAATGGCTTTCAGAAATCAACTTACTTCACTTTGGAATTAAGACTCCTCATTGTCACGATTTTTCCTCTTCAAACTACGAGGATGATCACTTGATGCTCTCTCTGTGCTACTGCCAGAGCATACAGATGAACACACAACTACAGGTTCAACATTTCTCTCACCATCAGGAAATTCCTTGATTGCATTTGCACCAGTAAATTGATCACGAGACATGTCATTATTACTTGGACCATCTCCGCATAAATTATCAGACTGTTGAATGGGACATGACCTCTCGTGAAGGCAGACAGATCCTTTTGACTCGACTTTGGAAGATGCCATATAAGGTGGAGAATGGACGTCATTTTCCTTTTCTGAACTGAAGTATGATTCAAATGGTACCTCACTAACACGATTTCTGCTACTTCCCACATTCTCTCTCTCTATATTTCCCCTTGCCCCTATGGTAGACGAGCCTGAAACAGCTGAACCCCCAGTAATAGGTCTTGAGAAATGCGCAAAGTTCAACAAACTGGAGCTATTTCCAGGTATGTTTTGCTTTTGCATCTTCATGCTTTTGATAACACCAGCTGAAGCTTGACTTGAATTTGAATATCCAAAAGCGGAAACTGGCATATTGCAGCTAGTATTACTGCTAATAATATCTGAGACTCGTGATCCATTTCATCATTGGGCACAAATTTTCAGGTAACAGTGGAGAGTGATAATTTTGTTGCGGGCTATCATCTGCAGAATAACTCAACCAAGGCACCACTTCATCCTCTTCAGTCAAATCCATTTCATCATTGGGCACAAATAATGGCATATTATCCAACATAGAGTCCATTAAACAAAATTTTCCGATCTTTGTGGTTGAGGAATTCCCTGTGAACTTGTCTTTAACTCTCAGGGAGCTTGATGGAAGATTATTAAAAGTGGGGCTCTTCTTAGCTCTGCTGGACTGACTTTGCATCACAATTTGACCATTTTCCCATACTAGCTCTACCAATTCATCCTCAAGACTGCATAAACACCAAAATTTTTTTTTAAGTATACTAACAATCAACCAGCTAACAATCAATAAGCTAGTTCCAATCACAAAAGGCCATTAAAAGAAATGCATCATAAAACTTGTACTCACCAAAAGACTTACAACAACAACTACTACAGTACGTCTCAATCCTAAACTAGATGATTACTCACAAAGAGTGGTGTAGCCACCCTATGCCAAGGGTGGTCAAGCTCACACCCTTCGCGGAAAAATTATATTGTGTATATAAGTTAAATACTACTCTCTCTGTTTCAAATTAGATGAGGTACTTTCCTTTTTAGTCCGTTCCAAAAAGAATGATATATTTCTATAATTGGAAATAATTCAACTTTAAACTTTTCATTTTACCCATTTTATCCTTAATGAGAAGTTTTTATAATCACATAAATATCATGACCCCACAAAGCTTTTACCCCTTAAGCTTTTAAGACCATAAGTTTCAAAAGTCTCCCTCTTTTCTCTTAAACTACGTGTCGAGTCAAACTACATCATCTAAATTGAAACGGGGGAGTACTTTATATGGTTATATATTTTATTTGAACACCCTTAACACAGTTGAGTGAGGCAGTCCAACAGTTCAGAATGTTCAAAGTGACGTGTTGTTCAGGGATTCAAAGTTATGCCCATGTTATTTGCCAAAAATAAATGGAAACCATCATGTGTGGTATATTTGATTCTTTTTTAATCTAAAATATTTCTAATAAAATAACTCTTAAAATTTAAAACTTGTGTAAAAAAAACAACTTATCTTAAAAGTAATATTTTTAACTAAAAGTTATTTCTTAATAAATTTTATAATTTAAAAGTCAGCTCTACAAAAAATAATTCAACAAAAGCTCTCTACAATCTACAAATCCTCTCGACTCTCTCTTTCCTTTGTTTTATGTTTACTTTTATTAATAGAATTTCTAATGTTGTCTTTTTGTTATCTTAATTTTGATTTATAAAATTAAAGTTCTATTAATTTTTTTATACTTTAGCTAAATATTGCATAGTTTGATCTAAACATTTTGGTACAGCATCATGGAACAAAAAAAAAAATATTGACTTTTTTAAAGTATAAACACCCTTGACGAATTCCTGGCTATGCCACTTCTAACAAAGAGACTCACAAAAAAAAAAAAAAAAAAAAATGGTACTTGAACTTACCAAGAGGACAGATCAGTTGTCGATGACCTTTTCTCCTGGCCAGATTCAAGCTTCCCTCTAGCCATTCTCAAGAACTCAGAGAGAGGCATGATGAAGAAGTGCAACAACTGTTACTCACAATTGCTCAAAGTTTGGGCATTCAAGAATTACTGGGAAACCTCCACAGTTATCCTGCATTTATTTTCAACAAATATCAGAAGTTCAGAGAGCCATTGTCAAGCATAACTCTGAAAACTGAAAACCAAAATTGTCTAATAAACTAATGTCTTAATCAGTAAAATAGTATAAGACCCATAACTGCAGTAAGTATATATTAATGCATAATCAGTCAAAACATATTTGTTTAATGGTGTCAACTAAGATACTTTTTAGAAATAATAAAAGCAACCTAATCAAGTTTATTTTTAAAAGTTTAAAAGTTCAATATTTTTAAATTAAGTTTCAATGATTAGAGGATAAATCCCAACAAGATTTTCTAAATTAATCAACAACCCCAACAAAGTATTAAAAAAAAGCAACTAAAACTCACTTCTTCATTTACACCAAAATCAACCCTCAACTTCAGTTCAAAAGCTTCAAATTCACTTCAGTAGCTACACCTCCTTAAAAATGTAAACTTTCTGCAAGCAAATCCCAATATTCAACCATCAAGATTTGATAGTATTCCACATGGGGTACATAGCTTTCTAAAAAAGGTACAAGCCTTCACAACCACCAAGTTGAGTTTTTGAGCTCCAAGAAAAGCAACTGTACTTCTCAAAAATATATATATAGAGAGAGAGTAATGAGCACAAGCAAGAGAAAGTTGAAAGAAAGAGGATTATAGGGGCGTGGTAGATGACGGCAAGAGGCTTATTTAGGAATTTGGAGGAGGCGGAGGGAAGAAGACACTCACAGCTGAATGGAGCTTTCGCTCTCAAAGCAGTGTCTTTCATCCCACTCCTCTAGCATGTAACGTAACCATACTTAAAAAAGAGAAAGAAACCCTTAACTACAGTTTATTATCCAATTTAGCATTATATTTTTTATGAATTGACAGTGTGTAAATATATAAACTCTAGCATTGTTGGAAGTTGGTTAATTTTGATTTTAATGATTAACTGACAGATATATTAGGTTGATCGAAGGATCTGGTGAAGGACATTGTCCTGCTAGGTTGGTCTTGTAAAGGGGTAACAGTTAATCCTATCGGAAATAGAAACGAATTTGCACGATATATCATTTTATATCGTGATAAATGACCCAAATAATAGAGAATATTAGTTTAGAGACCAAGTTTACGAGGAAGTAAAATAATAATTGGAGTCTTCTTAAGGAAAGAAATATATTTTTTCTTATACTTCCTTTATCTAAGGTTAGGAGATCTTTAAGGCATATATTCTGTACGAAATTGGTAAAAATTAAATAGGTTTCTTATTGGAAAAGAATTATAATTGTGTATACGAGTAGAACCGAGCTCGATGCTCGATCGAGCATCTGGAACGATAGACCACTCGATATCGAAGTTCAACAAGACCATCAGATTTTCCCTCCAGTTTATCGAAGGCACGACCGACCCCGCTTCTAATGACCTCGAAGAAAAGCTTTGCCAACTCACACGACAAGTTTCCGTGATTCTTGCCATTGGCCAATCATTATGCCAGAAATTACGGGATTAAGTCAAAAATGGAGCCAACGGTCTACATAATTTTTTATAAAATAATGTCTTAAAGGTTTCATCTCCCTGTATATATAAAGAGAATGGAGTAATTCATTGGACACATTGTAACATACTTAAAAGAACAACATACTATTTTTCCTACCTTTGTTCATATTATTCTGGTTTCAACAATATTACATATAAATTAGAAGGAAGTTTACCTTACGAGGCTTAAGTTGTTCAATCACATGGTTTGCATTTATATTTCTACTTATTCTTGCATATTAAATCTGATTTCTCACTTTGTATCGAATTAGATCACATATCTTTAAAACCGCGTATAAATTCAATTGTTATCCGATTTTTCCGGTAAACAGTTTGGCGCCCACCGTGGGACTAAGGATAATAGTGGTTATTTGATACAAATCTTCATAACACACACTATTTTACACTTTCTCTTTGAAGTATCTTTGATCTCAGGCCAAAAATAACACTCTCAATTGGCACCTCTACATATCGACAACGAGGCTGGTCATCAAGGTGAGAATAACAACATGGCGCCCGCTAATGCGGGGTCACCCACTAATGCGGGGCCACCCACTAATGTCGGTGGGATTCAGACTGCAGATCCGATCGATGTAAATTCACATGTGGCCATTGACGCGAACTTGCGTACCGACCCTGAAAATAGCGTCCGTGGTGGAGCCCGATCTGCAGCTCGAAACACACAGAACATTAAAGAAGACGGGATTAGCCTACGCATGATCTTCGAAATATTACAAGCTCAACAGGTGGCTATAGCTCAGTTATAAAGCCAAACCCAGGCACCAAGTAGGGTTGAACTCGATCCACCCCAAGAAGTCATCCACAGAACGAAACCGGCCATGGTAAGGTCGAATGAACAAGAGTCGGGGACTAATCCCGAAATTATAGAAATGCTCGAGGAGCTGACAAAGCAGATAGAGTCAGGGGAAAAGAAGATCGAAGCAAACGATAAAAAAGTTGAAACCTATAATTCCAGGGTAGATCAAATCCCAGGAGCACCCCCGATATTGAAGGGACTGGATTCCAAAAAGTTCGTGCAAAAACCTTTTCCTCCAAGCGTGGCCCCAAAATCGATCCCCAAGAAATTTCGTATGCTTGAAATACCTAAGTACAATGGAACGACCGATCCAAACGAGCATGTAACCTCTTATACATGTGCCATCAAAGGGAACGACTTAGAAGACGACGAAATCGAGTCTGTTTTGCTGAAAATATTTGGGGAGACCCTGTCGAAGGGAGCCATGATATGGTATCACAACTTACCTCCTAATTCTATTGACTCATTTGCTATGCTTGCAGACTCTTTCATAAAAGCACATGTCGGTGTCATCAAGGTCGAAACCAGGAATCAGACCTTTTCAAAGTCAAACAGAAGGAAAACGAAATGCTCAGGGAGTTCGTGTCCCATTTTCAAATGGAACGAATTGATCTGCCGACAGTTGCTGATGATTGGGTTCTTTAGGCTTTCACTCGGGGACTCAATATTCAAAGCTCGATAGCTTCACATCAATTAAAGCAAAGCCTGATAGAATACCCCGCCGTTACCTGGACTGATGTACACAATCGGTATCAGTCAAAAATCAGAGTCGAAGATGATCAACTCGGGGCACCTTCGAAGTCTATATATCCCGCCAGAATTCTCGATAGAGCTAGAAGGGATATCGATCGTGAACCAGGATCAAACGGGAATCGATATAGGCCCTATAATGGAGAAATGACCAAGGTCGAAGCAACCGGGGGCTCATGATCAAAAATAGCTTCGACAGGACCATCGGGCCTAAAGAAGCACCAAGGCTATCAGAGTACAACTTTAATGTCGATGATACCGCCATCATATCTTCTATCGGGAGCATCAGTGATACCAAATGGCCTCGACCTTTACAATCCGATCCAGCTCAAAGGGACCCTAACCAGATGTGCAAATATCATGACACTCACGGTCATGATTACATGGTTCCTTGATCTTTTATAATCCTCGATGACTGCGATGCAACCAAATAGACGGTCGAAGAGCTGGAACATGTTGTATTAATCGAGCATTTGCCCGATTGAAAGGTATAACTTGGCACAGGACTAACTCCCGAGCTCAGAAAAAAATTTATTCAATTTCTTATAGTTAACATAGATTGTTTTGCTTGGTCCCATCTTGATATGACAGTGATCCCACCAGAAATAACCACTCACAAACTAAGCATAGACCCAAAAATTAATCCGGTCAAGAAGAAAAGGAGGCCCAGTCCGAGGTCAAACATGTTTTCATCAAAAATGAGGTATCTAAACTTCTAAAAATAGGGTCCATTTGTGAGGTTAAATATCCGGATTGGTTAGCAAATGTAGTGGTAGTCCCTAAAAAGGAAATAAACTAAGAATGTGTATAGATTACAAAGATTTGAATAAAGCATGCCCCAAAGAATCTTTTTCCTTGCCCAACATCGATTGTATAATCGATGTCAAGGCCGGCCACCAGATTTCCAGTTTTCTCGATGCCTATTCCGGGTACAACCAAATATGGATGGACACGGGTGATTAGGAAAAAAAACCTCCTTCATCACTAAAAGCAACTTATACTATTATAATGTAATTCCATTTGGATTGAAAAATGCCGATGCCACATACCAATGCCTAGTAAATCGGATGTTTGAAGAACAAATAGGAAAATCGATGGAAATTTACATTGACGATATGTTGGTTAAATCTCTGTGAGCAGAGGACCATTTAAAGCATTTGCAGGAAACCTTCAGTATATTGAAGAAGTACAACATGAAGCTGAATTCGGAAAAGTGCGCGTTCGGAGTTGGATCAGGTAAATTTATCGGGTTCATGGTATCCAACATAGGAATCGAGATCAACCCCGACAAGATCACAGCTATCGAAGATATCATGATAGTGGACAACGTGAAGGCCATACAAAGGCTAGCGGGGCGAATCGCCGCCCTGGGGCGATTCATCTTGAGGTCTTCCGATAAGAGTCATCGATTTTTCTCGTTGCTGAAGAAGAAAAACAACTTCACATGGACCCTGGAATGCCAACGGGCCTTGGAAGAACTTAAGCGGTAATTATCGAGCCCGCCACTGCTTCACACACCAAGGGCAGACAAACAACTATATTTGTATTTGGCAGTATTGGAGATAGCGGTAAGTGAAGTCCTAGTTCGGGAAGAACAAGGTATGCAATTTTTGATTTATTATATTAGCCAGACCTTGGGTGAGGCCGAATATAGATACCCCCACCTAGAAAAATTGGTGCTCACTTTGCTAAGTGCCTCGAGGAAGCTAAAACCATACTTCCAATGTCACCCATATGTGTCGTAACTACTTACCCGTTAAGGAATGTTATGCATAAACCAGCACTCTCGGGCTGATTGGCCAAATGGTCCGTGGAAGTAAGTTGGTACGATATTGAATATCGACCTCGGACCGCCATTAAGTCCCAAATATTGGCAGACTTCGTGGCCGACTTTACACCGGCCGTGATACCTGAGGTCGAAAGAGAGTTATTGGCTAACTCAGGGACATCTTCGGGAATTTGGACCCTCTTTACAGATGGGGCCTCGAATGCCAAAGGGTACGGACTTTGTATCGTACTAAAGCCATCAACAGGTAATATAATTAGACAATCTATTAAGACTGTGAAATTGACTAACAATGAGGCCAAATATGAGGCCAGGATTGCAAGCCTTGAATTAGCAAAAAGCTTGGGAGCAGAGGTGATCAAAGCCAAGTGTGACTCCCTCCTTGTGGTAAACCAAGTTAACATAACATTCGAGGTCAGAGAAGAATGAATGCAGAGATACTTAGACAAGTTATAGGTGGCATTACATCGGTTTAAAGAATGGACATTACAAGATGTACCTCAGGACCACAACAACGAAGCCGATGCCCTCGCTAACTTGGGATCTAGGTCGAAGATAACGAGTTCAATTCAGGGGAAGTCGTGCAACTTATGAGATCAGTGGTGTAAGAAGGCCACGCCGAGATCAACTCGACGAGCCTAACTTGGGACTGGAGGAACAAGTACGTGGAGTATCTTAGGACCGGAAATTTGCTATCAGACCCAAAAGAATCGAGGGCCCTGCGTACAAAAGTAGCCCGATTTAGCCTGGCCGAAGATGACACCTTGTTAAGAAACATTCGATAGTCCACTTGCATAATGTCTAGGGCTGGGGGATACTGAGTACGTTCAGAGGGAAATCAACGAGGGTACTTGTGAAAATCATTCGGGCGCCGAATCACTGGTTTGAAAAATAATCCAAGTCGGTTACTACTGGATCGACATGGAAAAAGATGCAAAGGAGTTCGTTCAAAAATGTTATGAATACCAAAGGCACACTTCGATAATCCATCGACCTGGGGAGCCGCTGCATTCAGTTTTGTCACCATTGCCTTTCATGAAATGGGGGATGGACATTGTCGCCCCCCTCCCTTGGGCACCAGATAAGGCTCAATTTATTTTATTTATGACTGATTATTTTTCTAAATGGATGGAAGCACAGGAGTATGAAAAGTTCAGAGAAAAAGAAGTCATCAATTTCATCTGGGACCATGTCATATGTCGATTCGGAATACCGGCCGAGATTGTGTGAGACAACGGGAAACAGTTTATTGGCAGCAAAGTATGCAAGTTTCTCGAAGACCATAAGATCAAAAGAATCTTATCCACTCCTTACCACACTAGTGGGAACGGACAAGCAGAATCTACCAATAAAACCATAATCCAAAACCTCAAAAGAGGTTGATCGACGCTAAAGCAAAATGGAAGGAGATGCTACCTGAAGTCCTGTGGGCGTATCATATAACCTCGAAGTCCAGTACTGGGGCCACCCCATTTTCTTTGGTTTATGGCATCGAAGATTTAATACCGGTCAAGGTCGGAGAACCGAGCCTCAGATTCCGACATGCAACAAAGGAATCAAATGACGAGGCTATGAATACAAGACTGGAACTATTAGATGAAAGGTGCAAATCCGCCCTTGTCCGATTGGCCGCCCAAAAATAACGAACCGAGAGATATTATAATCGAAGTGCCAGCCTTCGGTACTTGAATACCGGGGACTTAGTTCTAAGAAAAGTTACACTGAACACCCACAATCCGAACGAATGGAAATTGGGGTCAAACTGGGAAGGACCATACCAAATTATCGAGATCACCGGAAAAGGATCCTACAAGCTCGGAACAATGAACGATGAGCAATTACCGAAAAACTGGAATATATCTTACTTAAAACGATATTATTGCTAAGGTACGACCCCGATTCTTTCTTCTATTTTTCTTTTTTACATTTCAAACTGACAGTTGCAGGCGACCTACAAAGAATGATATGAGATCCTAGGTTTGAAAGCACGCATTGCACTCTTTTTTTCTTGAATTGGTTTTGTCCCAAATGGGTTTTCCGGCAAGGTTTTTAATGAGGCAGCAAGTAAATCATGCTAACATAGAATCAAAGGCCGGCTACGAAACTGTTGGCAATGATCACAACAGCATTCGAGGCCACTCTTCATTAAGCCCCGAACACTGTGGTGAACACTGGGGGGGCAACACCCTCGGTTATTGACTCTAACAAGGAAAGAAACTTCGTGACTCGATCAATAGGATTTATTGTAAGGGTCAAACGATTAAAATAACCGTGCCCACATGGACTGCTCGAGCCCTGGCACAAAACATGTATATATATATACAACTGTTGCGCACAAGAATATAAGAGAAGATTCTTCCTTGCACATAAACATCTTGTCCTTTGAAATATTTCTTACATCTTTCAAGAAGCCAAAGATATCGAGCCCAAGGTCCACCTTAATCCGAGTTCGAACATTCACTTCACCCGGGGACTGTAGGCATTGCCCGAATTAAAAGGCTAGGGCCATTCCGAGTTAATAAACTCGAGGGCATAAAGCTTATTTGGCATTGCCCAAATTAAAAGGCTAAGGCTGATCCGAGTTAATAAACTCAAGGGCATGAAGCTTATTTGTCATTGCTCGAATTAAAAGGCTAAGGCCGTTCCTAGTTAATAAAACTTGAGGGCATGACGCTTATTTAGCATTACCCGAATTAAAAGGCTAAGGCCATTCCGAGTTAATAAACTCTAGGGCATAAAGTTTATTTGGCATTGCCCGAATTAAAAGGCTAAGGTCGTTCCGAGTTAATAAACTTAAGGGCATGAAGCTTATTTGGCATTGCTCGAATTAAAAGGGTAAGGCCATTCCGGGTTAATAAACTCGAGGGCATGAAGCTTATTTGGCATTTTCCGAATTAAAAGACTAAGGACGTTCCGAGTTAATAAAACTCGAGGGAATGAAGCTTATTTGGCATTGCCCGAATTAAAAGGCTAAGGTCGTTCCGAGTTAATTAAACTTGAGGGCATGAAGCTTATTTGGCATCGCCCGAATTAAAAGGCTAAGGCCATACCAAGATAATTATTTCATGCTAAGGCATTTCGACCGTCGCTAAGATAATTAAAAAAGCAAGGGAAAAATTGGAGAAACAATGAAAGGAAAAAGCCTTATACATATATATCAAAATTTATTTACAAGGGATGGATAGCCCCGATGCATGTTTTTACAAAGACCGAACGACCTCAACAAAAAAGTTAGTACAAAAGATGAAAAATGGCCTAATCCTCATCGAGGGCTACGTCGTCACCTACGGGGTCTTCTTCACCATCGGACACACCCGACTCTTCAGAAGCTTCAGAATCCTCCTCGGAAAAAGCTAGCCTCCGAGCATTGGTTTCACATATCTTGGCGTTCTCGATTTCGGTAAGTATGTCAAAATTCTGAGCATGGACTCCCTCGAGGGTCTCCCTTTGGTATTTCCACCTCACATGCTTCAACTTGTTTTTTGCCTACTCCTGGATAGACTCGACAACAACTTTGAGCTGGGCCAATTTTTTATCAGCTTCGTTTCGGGCCGTAATAACTTCTGACTTGGAAGCCTTGAGTTCTTTGGCCAGATTCTTTTGACTAGAAACAGCCGAGCTCAGCTGAGATTGGAGTCCCTCGAAAATTTTGTCCTGCGCCAAGTTCTTCTCCTTTGCATCCCGAAACTGAACCTCGGTAGAAGCCAACTGTGTCCGGGCAGTCTATTTCTCTGAGGCTAAGCGATCCATATTTTTCTTCCATTCCTCGATCTCGGCTTTGGCCGCATCCACCTTACCTCGGATTTGCTCAATCACGTAAAGTTTATTCTGAACCTGCGAGTTCGGATTGTTAGCTACTGAGTCTGACACATCATCACTAACTCCAAAAACTCTCCTTACCGGCTCAACTAGTTCGGTATGTTCCCTACGAGCCGCTTCCAACTCAACTTGGGATTTTTCATTAAGGAGCTTATAAGCATCCCTTTTTTCGGCAAGCTCCCGGGCCTCAGCCTCGAAACATTTTGACTCCTCCTGGTATCGAAGAAAAGCCTCGTGATAAAGCACCGAGGCCTACAAACACAAAGGAAAAATGTTATGATTATTCATGATTAACACTAAGTACATAATAAATGGACATTCAAAATTACCAGATTCAGCACATGTTGAGCTTCGTTGAACAGGCAGGGCGCCTCTACGTCGTTTATTTTTATTTGATCATATTCGGTCACCAAGCATCGAAGGTAAATGGCAATCCCCATAGGGGCAGAAAGAACCCGACATCCTCCGGGATTGACATGTAAATTTCCCGCTTCCTAGTAGGATCAACACTCGGAGCTGGGAACTGGTTCACTAATCGAGGGCTTGAAGAAGGCCCGCCGGCTTTCGAGGATGGTGTCTTTTTTGGTACCGGTAAGTCACCCAACTCGGTAACATCCTCTGAGGCTGTAGAATCTAGGCCATCGAAGAAATGGTGAAGAGAATCTACTGCTCCTTGGGCCCCCTCGCCGAGGTAACCTTTCATTGTCTGGGCCTCGTTTATCATTGAATTAGTAAACGAAGGCGACCCAGAGAGGTCGATCACCCCCAAGAGCCTCCTTAGGCATATTACCTTCTGACCGGGAAGTATCGGCCAAATTCCCTTCGTCAGCTTCCCCAGCTCAGAGCGAAATGGTCTCGACCCTCCCTGGTTTAGAGGCTTCGACCTCTACTTCTTCTATGGCCTCCATGACTTGAGGTAGTTCAGAACCACTTCTCACACGAGACACCAAATTGGAATCTTCTTCTTCTTTGGACTCATCCCTCAACCGATTGAGTGAGTCCGATGAGAGCTCTCGGGCACTAGCATCTTTGGTTTTACGCACCAGTCGCTTCCTCGATATTTTCTTCTTTGGGTCCGAGGGACTCGGAGCTTTTAATTTCTTCTTCTCTTTGTCCTATTTCGAAGCAGGGGATCAGCGTATATATTATCGTTAGCTAGTGGAGGACTCATTTCGATGTCCTTTGGTAAACCTGCAAAATGAAAATATAATGGATCAGAAACTGATGATGAGAACGTAAGATCAGATATATTATTAGGGAAAAACTCTTATCATGATTACGGGCCTCCCATCAGCCCTTCGAGAGCTCACGCCATAAGCGCTCAGAGTAAAGTCTCTATGTCACGATGCCCTCGACCCACTCTTTAAGTTCAGGAATGGGGTTCGACATTCGGGCGACAGCTGCATCACATAACATCGATAAGAAACCAACGAAATGAAAAGTAATAAAAGAAATATCTAAGGCAAAGCTAAACTTACATTTCATGTTCCATTTCTCAGGAAATGGCATGTCCGCAGCCAGGATTAAGTCTGAGTTCCTCACTCGAACAAATCGACCAAACCATCCTTGGTCCCGATCCTCATCGATACTCGAGGACAAGGTCTTGGTGGCTCAGCGTGCAAGCTTAATTAATCCTCCTTTGTGAAGACGAGGGTTGTACAAGCGCATAAGATGGTCAATGGTGAATGGACATCCCTCGACCCTGTTCACAAAGAATTGAAGCAGAATAACAATCCTCCAAAATGAAGGATGTATCTGCCCGAGCGTCACATCATACTTTTTGCAAAAGGCTATGATAACCGGGTCTAGAGGACCTATCGTGAAAGGGTAAGTATAAACACTTAAGAAACCCTCCACGTAGGTGGTAATTGATTATTTAGGGGTAGGAACCACTACGCATTTGTCTACCCAGTTGCAGTCCTTTTTAACTTTATCAAGGATGATGTCTGTAATCGTACATATGTACTTTGACACTGGTTCACATAGACCCGGTACCATGGGTGTATTCTCAACCTTGAAGTTAGCCACAATTGGGCACCCAGCAGGGATGTATGATTTCAAAGGGGGTTCCTCAGTAGCAGCGTGAGGAATGTTTTCAGAAGGTTCTTCTTTTTGAGAAATAGACTTTGAAGTCTTTTCCATTTTTTATAAAAAACGAAGGAAAGAAATTGTTGGTAAGGGAAGCTTTGAGGTTAACATTTAGAAAACCAGAAGGTGAAGAAGGCAAAATTTTCTTAGAACACAAGAAGAATGTGAGTGTAAAAGTTTTAATAGATGGATTAAAGGGTATTTATAGGTTTCTCGAGCAACGGTTCATCTCCCGGGTTAGACGACCGTCAACTGACACACATTTAATGTTTCGAAGACTGGACCGACGGGATATTTTCACTATTCTTATCACCTATGTCATGTATCCATCATCATGTTTTATCGAAATAAGGACCAAGGGTTCATATCATTTTTTATCGCTTACTCTCCAAAAAATGAGGGGACTATCTGTATACGGGTAGAACCAAGCTCGATGCTCGATCGATCATCTGGAACGATAAAGCACTCAATATCGAAGTTCGAAATTCGACAAGACCATCAGATTTTCCCTCGAGTTTATCGAAGGCACGACCGACCTCGCTTCTAATAACCTCAAAGAAAAGATTTGCCAACTCACACAACAAGTATCCGTGATTCTCGCCATTGGCCAATCATTATGGCAGAAATTACGGGATTAAGTCAAAAAGAGAGCCAACGGTTTACATAATTTTCTATAAAATAATGTCTTAAAGGTTTAATCTCCCTGTATATATAAAGGGAATGGAGTAATTTATTGGACACATTGTAACATACTTAAAAGAAAAACATACTATTTTTCCTAGCTTTGTTCATATTATTCTGGTTTTAACAATATCACATATAAATTAGAAGGAACTTAACCTTGCGAGGCTTAAATTGTTCAATCTGCATGGTTTGCATTTATATTTCTACTTATTCTTGCATATTAAATCTGATTTCTCACTTTGTATTGAATTAGATCACATATCCTTAAAATTGTATATAAATTCAATTGTTATCCAATTTTTATGGTAAACAAATTGGAGAAGAAAACAAATAAGAAAAACTGTGTGGTCATATATGGTAAGTTCTTTATGAAGTAGGTCTCTTATTATTTATTTTCTTTTATGATTTGGACTCTTTATGCTACTAACGTTTTGCCTGTATGTTGTCCAAGTTTACTTCATTGCAACCATGCACTTCCATTATTCCTTCAGAGTAAATTGAGAGAAAAGTAAGAAAAAACGAGTTCAAAATTCTGAAGTGGATATTGAAGGCTTGAGCGTGCAAAAGAACAACACTAAAGAACATGTTCCTTGATACAGTGTCAAATTCATTGTGTCTAATCTAGTTCATTGTATTACACTTATTGAGTTGTAATTTTATCTGCTTATACAAGACGTATTTTGAGAAGTTCTTTCTCTGTGAGAGAATTCAAGTCTTACATAGGCAAGAGGTAGCTTGCCTCCAAGCCGGCCCTGCCGCGAGGAATCAAGAGATCTTTGCCGATGCTGACTTGGATCTCGGGCAGTTAGCTAGAGTGTTTTGCTACAATCAAATTGGTTCTAGGCAACCAAGTGGCTAGGATTTAGTCTATTAGGTCATAAGAGTTCTGTAACTTAAAGCTGCTCGTTGTTTTAGTGAAGTTTTGTGAGAAATTCCAGAGGTGGGTCGTGGTTTTTACCCCCTGATCAAGTAAGTTTTTCACGTAAAAATCTTCTTTATATGTAATTCTGCACTTTACTATTTCAGTTATTTAACGAAGGAGCATATATAAGAATCAAGTTGTTATATATGTATCCAAGTGGTGCACCAAACTAACAAGTATCATTGTATATAACTTGAATGCCTTATCCGATAAAGTTTAATACATATTACATACAATGTAAATTTTGTTTTTAGGATATTGTTATCGCCAAACTCTATTTTAGATGATGTCCCTTCCTTTTGGTTTGTTCCATAAAATTTGACATATTTTCATTTAATATTATTTTAATATTAAATGTCTACTTTATATTAGTTGCAAATTTCTTTAAAAACTTTTAATTTTATTAAATCATCACATAAAATGAGATACTCAAAGTATAGTTTTCATTTATATTTATTTTTACTAGGACCCGCAAAATGTAGCGAAAATTATTGCCTCTAAACAAAGAGTCTAGAACAAAAGTAATGCTTAAAATCTTTTAAGGAACCAAAGTAACTATCACGTATTGTAGGCATGCACTATAGGAGCTTGGCCTATCGTCCCAGCTTAATGGCGTTCGGCCTGATTTGACCAGTATGGCGCATGCCTGCAATGTCCTATACTACTCCTTCCATATAGCAGTGCGAGGCAACCCATTCTATCTCTATGATTGATCGACTCTTTCATTTATTCTCTCTTCTTTAGCTTCCTCTTTTAGATTAGTTATGTCGCAGGCGTCACAAAGTTCAATGACATCCACATAACCTAATGTTTGTGTCACGATCCAAAATTCATCTAGTCGTGATAACACCTAACCCAGCCCGCTAAGTAAGTCAAGTAACATTCAACACAACACAGATGAGAATAATAAGAGTAAATAAGTAAAATAATTAAACTTCTATACAAACTCCCAAGAATTGATAGTACAAGTCATGAGCTACTAAGTCTTCAGATTTGCAAAGCTGGTATGAAAAATAATTACAACATCTGTTTGAATATACATAGACAAAACTCAAATATAAAACTACCAAGGAAAAATAGTAGCCATGTCTGGATAACGGGTACATCTTCTATGCTAGCTCCCGCCACGTGCAACTACATCATCTTCAAGATTTGCACGCAAGCTGCATAAGTGTAGTATGAGTACAACCGACCCCATGTACTCAATAAGTAACAAACCTAATCTCAGGTTGAAAGCAGTGACGAGCTTCAAAGATGGTCAGAGTCCAACACTAATGGCAAATAACGACTCGTAATAACATAATGAAGGCAGTAAAGGTAATAACTCAAGAGATATTATGCTCAGCTCGTTCACAGTTATGGGAAAATAGACATGCTTTTCAAGTATAACAGTCAAAGTCCAAATCTTATCAGTGAAAATCAACTAAACATGAGTTTATCAAAAGAACTGTATTTTTCCAATTTCCCAGCATCAGATAAGAATTCTCGTTTACCAGTTAAGCATGAGGAAAATACGTCTCTATGCCTACATATCAATACACATGTCCAGTCATCAATTGTCATATTACCATCTAGCATGAGGAATGTCACGACCCAATTTCCCCTAGAGGCCGTGATGGCGCCCAATGTCACCGCTAGACAAGCCAACGGTGAACTAGTCATGTAGTTGTTCTTTTTAATAATTTCAAAGTAGTTGATTTTATTTATTAAGAGAATTATTAGTAGGAATTTATAGTAAAGTAAAGCATAAACAAATAAGAGAGTAAATACAGTGAATTTAATACTCAAAACCATAAAGTGTCTACTAGAATATTCCCAAAATCCGGCGTCACAAGTGTATGAGCAACTAGTAGAACATACAAAACCTCCTATACTACTTTCTGGAATAAGATAGACAGAAAATAAATATAAAAGAGAGGCTGCGAGTGCTACAGAACGGCCGTAGAGAGTAGATTACCACTATGCCTCGAGGTAATGGGAGTATGTGCCTGAATGACTTCCAGATGCACCTGCCTCAGATCCTGCACGATTAGAGTAGAAGTGTAGCGTGAGTACATAAACAACATGTACCCGGTAAGTATATAGTCTAACCTCGAAGAAGTGGTGACGAGGGGTCGACATTGACACATACTATGGGCCAATAAATAAAGTACATAAATTCTAAATAGGCATGGAATACATCAATAATAACAACACAATAACAAATAATAAATAAGTGATTCTTTAACTAAAAGTCAATTTAAAATCTCCAATTAGCACATACTAACTTCAACAAATATGGGCCATCAAGTAAACTATAATTTCTCAAGTCATGGAAGTAATATCAAGTGTAATCGGACTCCGAGCATTATCACGCACGATTTATGCCGAGGTCATACAACCCGATCTAGAATAATGTGTACACTACCAAGGATTGATCGGCTCGAACCATAGATGCATCTATTACACTGTCGAGGCATTCAGACCGCTCCACAAGAAGAGAGAATACTCTACGAACTTCAATTTAACGACTACTACAAGACTAATATACAAGGAGGCATAATTTCTACCAACAGTCATGTAACCCGCCAAAACTCAAGTAAGTGAAGTTCGGTTTTTACGAATCCTTTATAAAGTTTCAATATAATTTGAGCACTTAAATTAATAAGTAGAGTGCAAACAATACACGTATTTCATGATAGAGTCCTAAAACTACCCGGTGAAAAGCATGATTTGTAGCTACGCATGGTCTCTCGTGACTTTGTGCGTACGTACCACCCACAATTAGTAGCAAATACTAATTTAAAATACCTATGTGGTAAATTCCCTCTTACAAGGTTAGGCAAAAGACTTACCTCGTCCCAAAGCTCACTTTCCGGTTCACAAATTCACTCTAAAGCCTCAAGTTGGTGCCTAACAATCCAAAGCTAGACAAATATTATATAAATTAATCAATTTATATATATATATATATATATATATATATATATATATATATATATATATATATATATATATATTCAAAAGTTCATAATTTAGTTATTAGAGTAATTTCCCAACCCAAATTGGAAGATTCCTAAAATTCACCTCCCGCGTCCACAAATTTTTGAAGACAAATGTTACCCATGACCTCCCGAATTCAAATATATAATTTATTGCAATTTCCACCACCAAAACCATGATCAAATCCCAATTTTATATAAACCCTAGTTTCTTCACAAAAATTCCCATTAATTTCATAACTTTTCCATGTTAAATCTACCTATGATTCGCGTACTTAGCTAAAGAATTGATAGTGATCATTTACCTCTTGATGTTGATGAAATTCTCCCAGAAAATGCTCTCAAAATCTTGTTTGCAAATGCGATGATTGCAAATGCGACAAAAGCATCGCAAATGCGAAGATTAGCCATATCTTCCAAGGTCGCAATTGCGACCAAAAACTTCGCAAATGCGAAGATAGGCAGCTCACAAAAGTGGCATAATTGTTCGCAAATGAGAACCCCTCAGTGTTTTCCCAACCTCGTAAATGTTAATCCCTCCTCGCAATTGCGAACAAAACTTTGCATTTGCAAGACCTGCAGCACCAACCCAGAGAACCAGAAAAATTAAAGTTCTTCCACCACTCCGAACGCGCTCGAAACTCACCCGAGCCCACTGGGGCTCTATACCAAACATCCACACAAGTCTAAAAATATCATAAAAACTCGCTCGCGCAATCAAAACATTAAATAATATTTAGAATCATGAATCGGATGCCAAAACGTATGAATTAAATCATGAAGCTCAAGAACTTCTAGAAACACTTTCGCGCGTTTGATTCCTAACAAATCAACTCGGAATGAGGCCAAATTTTGCGTACAAGTCGTAAATCACCATACGGAACTATTCCCAGGATCAGAATCCCAAATAGACCTCGAGCCAAATTCTACTCCAAACCAAATTTAAGGAACTAGAAAACCTTCAAGGTGCCAACTTTCATCATTGAGTGCTGAAACGCTCTCGGGTCATCCGAAACTCGGTCCGAACGTACGCCCAAGTACAAAATCAGCATACGAACCTATTGGAACCGTCAAATCCCGGTTCCGATGTCGTTTACTCAAAACGTTGACTCAAGTCAAACTTGGCCATTATGGGCCACTATTAAGGAACTAAGTGTTCGAACCCTTCCAAACCCAAACCAACCATCCCCACAAGTCAAAAAATAGTGAAGGAACATATGGGGAGTCTAAATTAAATGAATGTGGATCTAAAAAGCAAAATGAATGGTCTATTCGTTACATTCTCCACCTCTTAAACAAACGTTCGTCCTCGAACGGGTCTAGAATCATACCTAGAGTATTGAATAGATGTGGATATCTGCTCCGCATGTCCTCCTCGGTCTCCCAACTTGCCTCCTAGACTGGTTGATCCCTCCACTGGACCTTCACTGCAAAAATCGTCTTAGACCTCAACTGGCAAACCTGCCTGTCAACAATGGCAACTGGCTCCTCCTCATAACCCAAGCTCTCATCTGGCTGAACCGTGCTATAGTTTAACACATGCGACTTGTCGGCATGATACTTCCGGAGCATAGAAATGTGGAAAACCGGATGAACTCCCGATAGACTGGGAGGCAAAGCAAGTTCATAGGCAACCTCCACAACTCACCTCAACACCTCAAATGGACCAATAAACCTTAGGCTCAGCTTGCCCTTCTTCCCGAACCTCATGATTCACTTCATCGGCGAGACATTCAAGAGAACCTTCTCACCCATCATAAATGGTAAATCACGTGCCTTTTGATCCGCGTAACTCTTCTGTCTGGACTGTGCTGTGCGAAATCTCTCCTCAATTAACTTTACCTTCTCCAAGGCATCCTTCACTAAATCAGTGTCATATAACCTAGCCTCGCCGGGCTCAAACCATCCGATGGGCGAACAACATCACTAACCATACAAAGCCTCAAATGGAGCCATCTCAATGCTACACTGATAACTATTGTTATAAGCAAACTTGGCAAAATGCATGAATTGATCCCATTGCCCTCCGAAGTAAATCACACATGCTATGAGCATATCCTCCAAGATCTGAACCGTCCGCTCCGACTACCCGTCGTTCTGCGGATGAAAGGTTGTGCTGAGCTCTACTCGGGGTACCCAACTCACTCTGTACTACTCTCCAAAAGTGCGAAGTGAACTGAGGGTCTCTATCTGAAATGATGGAAATAGGCATATCATACAATCGAACAGTCTCCTGAATGTAAATCTAGGCCAACATCTCCGAAGGATACAGAGTCACAACCAGAATAAAGTGTGCCGACTTGGTCAACCTGTCGACAATGACCCAAACTGCATCAAACTTTCTCAAAGTCCGCGGCAACCCAACTACGAAGTCCATAGTGATGCGCTCCCATTTCCACTCAGGTATAACCATCTGCTGAAGTAGGCCACCTTGCCTTTTGTGCTCATACTTAACCTGCTGGCAATTTAGGCATCTCGCTACATACTCAACTATGTACTTCATCCGCCGCCACCATTAATGCTGCCTCAGGTCGTGATACATCTTCGTAGCACCTGGATGAATAGAATACCGTGAACTGTGTACTTCCTATAGAATCTTCTCCCTCAGTCCATCAACATTAGGAACACAGAGACGATCCTAGAGTCGTAGAACACCATCCTCATCGATAGTAACCTCCTTGGCACCACCCTGTAGTACCGTCTCCCTAAGAACCATCAAGTGGGAATTGTCGTACTGACGAGCCATGATCCGCTAAAATAATAAAGACTGAGCAACGACGCATGCAAGAACTTGATTGGGCTCTGAAATATCTAACCTCACAATTCTGTTAGCCAAGGACTGAATATCCAAAGTCAATGGCCTCCCCTCTACTGAAATGAATGCCAAACTACCCATACTCTTAGCCTTTCGGTTCAAGGCATCCGCTACCACATTCGCCTTAACCGGATGATAAAGGATGGTAATATCATAGTCCTTTAGTAACTCAAGCCACCTGTGCTGCCTCAAATTGAGATCCCTCTGCTTGAACAAATGCTGCAAGCAATGATGATCGGTGTAAGCCTCACAAGATACCCCATAAAGATAATGCCTCAAGATCTTGAGAGCATGAACTATCACGACCAACTACAAGTCATGTACGAGGTAGTTATTCTCGTGGGGCTTCAGCTGACATGAAGCATATACAATAACTCGCCCCTCCTGCATCAATACACAACCCAGGCCAGCGTGTGAAGCATTGCAATACACAATATACTGATGGTAGGCTATAATCATGTATTTTAGTTGCTTATTGCGCTCTAATTCACTGCACTTTATTCGTGTTTGAGCTTTAATTGGTAGTGTTTTGCACTTACTATGTGTTTTATGCCTTGTAGGAGTGATTCCGAGCTATGTAGATGTTATGAAATGAATTCTAGTTATTTGGAGCTTTTAAAATCTGAGTAAAATCCCAAGGGATTAATCTGTGATCGTGTTCGGGGGTCGAGGACCATGTCTGGATGTAAAAACACACAAAAAATCTATACTCTGAGAAATCCTCATTGTCGCGGCACGTGGGGCACTGCAGCTGTACAAATCTCTGTTGCCTGTCATAATTAGCTCTCTAGATTTCCCCAATAATGCCCCGCATGGTGCGTCGCCCCATACGGCGCGCCTACAACTTTTATAGAGTGAGAATCCTATTTCGGCTAGGAGAAGTTGGTTTCGTCTAAGCCCGACCCTACTTGGTATAAATACATGGAAAAACATTATTTTCTGGACTTTTGACACATATTCGACCTAATGAGGCTAAGGAGGAGTTGGAAGAATATGATCACAAGGATTTCATCATTCCTTCCTCACTCAAGACCCGAGTTTGGATTGGATTTATGTTTTCATATACTTTAACTTTATTTTTGATGAATTGCTCCATATATATGGAGTAGTTCTCTTTAGGGTTTGATGGACTTGGTGTATTGATGATTGATTGTGGATTATAACTCAAGTTTTATGTATTGAAGTATTTTTGGATGATTTAACTATTGCATCTATATTCACTTGTTCATGTAATCGAGAGAGGCATAACTTGTGATATTTTTGCATTATATTATTGTTTGAGTTCATTAATTCTTCGTAGTAATCGAAAAAGACTAGTTGAATCATTGATTAAACCTAGTTAAGAGAATAAGTGAAAGAGGTTTTCCTAAAGACCAATCCACTACGCATTCTTGCATATCTTCACGTGCTTAAATTGGTTCATCTTGTGAGGTTAAGACTTAATCGAGAGAGGAGTTTTTACTGAACGTTTGAACTAATAATTGAGTGAATTCGAGAGACTCACTTAAACATTAGAAGTGAATTATCTAGTGTTAGATCCCAAATAATTATCTTGCACCTATCCTATCAATCCCTATTTTCTCCCACTGATAACTTCCTTGATTATCCTTGTTTTAATTATCATTAGTCAATAGCTTTAAACTCTTAGCTAATTTTAGTTAGAAACCATATAAATCTCAATTGTTGATCATCTTGGATAGTGATCAAGCTAGAAACTATGAGAATACTGTATAAATCTAATCCCAGTGGATACTATACTATACTATATTTAATTAGCGAGCA
This sequence comes from Nicotiana tabacum, assembly GCF_000715075.1. Taxonomy (NCBI): domain Eukaryota; kingdom Viridiplantae; phylum Streptophyta; class Magnoliopsida; order Solanales; family Solanaceae; genus Nicotiana; species Nicotiana tabacum. Next base: position 72,474,035 of record NC_134088.1, on the reverse strand, counting down.
TAATTTAGGTGTGTGATTCGAGCTCGTCAAATTTTGGCGCCGTTTCCGGGGATTGGCAATCAATAATGTTTGAAATAGTTTTTGGTGCTAATTCAGGAATTAGGTTTTAGTTTTTATCTTCTATTTTCTTTTCTTTTTCTTTTCTATTTTATTTTCTTTATTAGTTAACTTCTTTTCAAGATTTGTTTTGTAGTTCCTAACAAGTTGGAGAAGATACTGCAGATTTTTAACTCTAAATGCTGTGAAGATGGAGTACAACCATCCTAAGAAAACGGTTGAAAAGTTAGCAGCTGAATATTATTAGCGGTTTGCTATGTATTTTAAATGCGGTGAAAATCATCTATGGGTTGACTGTCAAGCAAGTATGTATTCTTCCTATGGTTCGTATTTTTAGCAGTCTCACTTTGTTTCTAGTTCGTACAGGTATGAGGAATCATATGTGTACAATTCTGACTCTGCTTGGGATGAATACCCTTATTATGACTGGAATAAAAGCAAAGTGAGACAACCACCTCAAGAGGAGAATGGTAGTTTAGAAGCGCTTATGCATAAGTTTATGAATAATGTTGAAAAAAGGTTTATGCAAAATGATGAAGTTATTAAGAACCTAACAATGCGAGTGAGTCAATTAGTAAGTATATTTTCAGAAATCTTATTGCGTTGTGATGGTGAATATATGAAGGAGATACCTTGTGAGAACGAGCCTACTCAAGAGGATGAGCATCCACAGAGAGAGCTTTCCGTTGTTCAAGAGGACTCTGATTCAACTGAGATGATTGAAAATAAGGCCGTGGTTGAGTGTGAAGCAACAAAAAAAGAGTTCAAACCCCCATCCACCTTTCCACATTTGCAACCTTGAGTAGAAGTGAATGAGAAACAAATGGTCTTGGACATACCAGAGGAATATTCACTTGACCTTTCTTCTGTATTTTTTTATTCTAACCTTGATCATGTGAATTTTATTTTTGGGGATTTACAGGAATATGTATGGATTGATCCTGTGAAAGAATGCAGAAACAAGTTAAGGATTATCATGAACAAGCAATTCATCATTTAAGATGAGGACAAGAAAGAAAGAAAAGAGCGGATCTTGCAGGTATCCTTAGAAGAATTGGGCTTAATGAGCTCCACAAAAAATCCCAAAGAGCAAAAACGAGGAATGAATTCAGAATTAGGGATGGAGTTCATAAGTTCTCGAAAAATAAGAAAGCTCAGGAAAGTTTTCTTTATCTTATGCTTTTTAATTGTGTGTCATCGGAACATGTCACAACTTAAAGTGTGGGGTGGGAGATATTTGTATGTATGTATATTAGTTTTAGTTTTCTTTTTGTTAGTTGTAGTAGTTAGAGATAGAAAATAATTGAAAAAAATCATAAAAAAATGAATTTTTTTGATTTTTCCCGACGATGGATATCATTCGACAGGTTTCTTGAGGGATTGAAGTCGAAAGAAGAAGACAAAAATATTTTCTTTTGTTAGGTAGTGTAACAAGTTTCCCTTGATTTTTCTTTGTGTCACAGTTCTTTTCCAATGGTTTTGTTTGAACTGGGTGTAGTTTGTTTTAATTTTTTAGGAGTAGGAAACCTTGTGCCATGATTTGAAGTGAAGGCAATATCTCATGACTTTATTATACCTTGCAAATAGTGTGATTGCTTTAGTGTGACGCTTAGGCTAAGTTTTTGACTCTTTTATAAGTACCTTAAATTGCATGATCTTAACTTTGCTTAACTGCTTTGACTAGAGTGTCTTGATAGTCTGATCTTGAGTAAGTTATGTACCATGTGGATGTGAGGTTTTGTGTTATTCTGTGCACTGCATTTGATATCTAGAACTTACCCTGTGTGTTTGCAAAGCAAAATAGTAGTTTTATTCAGTCTTGGAAGTGATTTAGGCATTTTTTTGTTGAGCTAGTTATAAGCTTTTACCCACCTAATTGTTATGTATCGTAGTTAACCCCCTTGAGCTTGTAATCTTGTTTCCTTGGAAACCACATTACAAGCCCAACCCATGTGTTTGAATTGACCATCTATTTGAACCATTTACCTCTCGTGAGCACTTGAATTTGTTATGAACTTTGTAAAAGTTGAAGTGTGGGGTGGTTGGTTTGGATTTTGAGTGGAACTATTGAAATAAGGTAGAAGGTGCATTGTTTTGAAAAATAAGAACCACTTGAATTGAAAAAGAAAAGAAAAAATAAGTGTATTATTGTGAAAAATGTTCTTTGATAGTGATAACTTGATGTAATTGTGCTTAAAAAAGTAGGGAGTTATTGTGTATTGATGTGAAGGTGGAGTTTTGGTTTGAGATAAGTGTGGGGTTTTGAACAATGAAACGTATGTATTAAAGTGTTTAGGGAGGTGTAGTCACTCTTATATCTAAATGTATCCTACCCATCTCGCAGCCTACATTACAACCAATTAAAGTTCTACTGTAACGAATGAATGAGCTCAATTAGTAGAGTAGTACACTACGAACAAGCCTATGGTACGTCTTTTGTGGCATATGAATGTTGTTTCTGAGAGTGAGTGAATTCTTTCTATCTTTAGTTTCAAATTGTTCTTAATTTTTATTGTGTGTGGAACTACTCTCTATTGTTGTGTGAGTGCACCTAATTCATAAAGCAAAGGTAATGCTTGACCTCTATGTTAGAGTAAGTGAGCGGGTTATAAAAATGCATGGTGCTTTTGAGTCAAATATTGAGGCTAGGATGTTACGGTATTGTGGTTAATCTGTTTTAAATATTCTTGGTGTGATGAGTTGTGAGAGTTATTGAAAAAGGTCGTGTCTATATAAAAGTGTAGTTTGATTGCTCGAGGACGAGCATTGGTTTAAGTATGGGGTGTTGATGGTAGGCTATAATTACATATTTCGTCTAGGCCTAACCCTACTTGGTATAAATACATGGAAAAACGCTAGTTTCTGGACTTTTGACACATATTTGACCTAAGGAGTCTAAGGAAGAGTTCGAAGACCACAAGCACAAGGATTTCATCATTCCTTCCTCACTCAAAACCCGAGTTTGGATTGAATTTATGTTTTCCTATACTTTAACTTTATTTGTGATGAAATGCTCCATATCTATGGAGTAGTTCTCTTTAGGGTTTGATGGACTTGGCGTATTGATGATTGTTTGTGGATTATAACTCAAGTTTTATGTATTGAAGCATTTTTGGATGATTTAGCTGTTGTATCTATATTCACTTGTTCATGTAATCGAGAGAGACATAACTTATGATATCTTTGTATTATATTGTTGGTTGAGTTTATTAATTCTTCTTAGTAATTGAAAGAGGCTAGTTGAATCTTTGATTAAACCTAGTTAGGAGAATAAGCAAAAGAATTTTCCTAAAGACCAATCCACTACGCATTCTTGCATATCTTCACGTGCTTAAATTGGTTCATCTTGTGAGGTTAAGACTTAATCGAGATAGAAGTTTTTACTGAACGTTTGAACTGATAATTGTGTGAATTCGAGAGACTCACTTAAACATTAGAAGTTAATTATCTAGAGTTAGATCCCAAACAATTATCCTGCACTTATCCTATTAACCCCTATTTTATCCCACTGATAACTTCCTTGCTTATCCATGTTTCAATTGTCATTAGTCAATAGCTTTAGACTCTCAGTTAATTTTAGTTAGAAACTATATAAATCTCAATTGTTGATCATCTTGGATAGCGATCAAGCTAGAAACTACGAGAATATTATTTAAATCTAATCCCTGTGGATACGATATTATACTATACTATATTTGATTAGCGAACATAATTTAGGTGCGTGATTCGAGCTTGTCATATACATACCTGAACCAGAAGGTAACACTAACACCAGTGTGGTAGTCAATGCGGTCTTGAGCTTATTAAAGCTTGCCTCGCAATCATCGGACCATCGCAATGGAGCACTGATATTTAGCTTAAAGTATATATATTTATATGTATATCGCCTCATGTTTTAATCGTGTTTCGTGGATTTCGAATGTAAAATATATTGCTTTATGTTAATTCGTGGTATTTTTATATGTAGGAATCATCCGAAAGTAATTGGGGGCGAAAGGTGCGAGATTAGAGTCAAAACGAAGGAAAAATGAGAAATGTGGAATTTCAGCACAACATGCAGTGCCCCATGCCACTTGTGGCGCTGTGGGTAGGATCTACAGCAAGCCAACGCCAGGGCCAGCGAATTGGCTCGACTGAATAACAATCTTGGTGAATTTAGTGGGTAGTTAATACAAGTCTCTATGGGTTCGAGACTCAACTTATCATTTTATTACTTGTACGACCACGTATACTCACGTATGCGTTTAGGAGCAACAAGTTTTTGGCGTCGTTGCCGGGGACTTGAATATTGACTACTTTCTAGTTTTAGCTATAATTGTTTATTTCGTCAAGTCTAACGTTACTTTATTATTGATCTATTCTTAGGAACCTTGATTGAATTCGAAGGGTCAGAAGCCAGGACAGACTTCAAGGCTTTGACCCCGAACCTGAGAGAACATTTCATATGAGGTTGAGGGAAGCAAGGGACACAAATAATCTTCAGGAACTCGTTCAATTTCCTGTGAAAATGGTAGAGGAGCAATATATGGCTGTTCAGGAGGTGGCGATGCCCAGCATTGCTAATGTCACCTCCAACATTGTGAAGCCTAGAATCACTGAGCACTTTGAGTTGAAACAGAGCATGATCCAGCTACTTCATGCGAATGGGCAGTTTATGGGTCTTCCACATGAGGATCCACAACAACATATCCTAAGCTTCTAGGAGATTAGTGATACTTACATCACTAACAGAGTCACTCCATACTATGTGAGGCTCACACTTTTTCCATTCTCTCTGTTGGGCGAAGCAAAGCGATGGATAAAGGCAGAACCAGCTAATTGTATTACATCATGGAATGATGTTGCAAGGAAAATTTTGGCAAGGTTCTTCCCTTCAGGAAAAACTGCAAAGATTAGAAGTGTGATAGTCGCCTTCAAACAGAAAGCGGGGGAGTCTTTATATTCAGCTTGGGAGAGTTTCAAGGGGCTGCTCAGAGACTGTCCTCATCACAATACAAACGAAGTGTTAGCTCCCACTTTCATAGAAGGGCTACATCCAGAGACAAAGATTGTGGTAGATGCTGCAACTGGAGGTCAAGTATTGGAGAAAAGCTTTGATGAGATATATATGTTACTGAACATATTCTCCAAAAGCAATCCTGATTGGCAAGAAGAGATGGGCAGACACACAATGCAAAAATCTATAGGGGTTCTCTAGTTAGATGTCATCTCTGCATTATTAGCACAGATTTCAATATTGACCAACCAAGTCAATCAGATTAACTTGGTTATTAATAAGCAACAAGCCCATCCAGTGCAACAGGTTCAATTGTTTTGTGAAGTATGTGGAGAGGGTCATACGAGCGACTTATGCCCAGTTAATCTAGAATCTGTCTGTTTTGTGGGTTATGCAAATAGGGGCCAGACAAACCAGTATGGGAACACTTCCAATCCTAACTGGAGGAACCACCCAAACTTCTCTTAGGGTGGAAACCAAGGTGCTCAGAATCAGTATAGGCCACAAGCACCTCAACAAAAATATAGACTACCTCAGTTTGAACAACATGCAAACTCGACGAGTCACCTTGAGAAAATGGTGAAGAAATTTATGGTTGACCAGCAGGCCCAAACAGTAGAGATGATGAAGAAAGTAATGGATAACCAGCAGGCCCAAGTAGCAGCAATGAGAAATTTGGAGCGACAAATGGGACAACTTGCCAGTGCCCAAAATACTTGACCAGTTAGAGGTCTTCCAAGAGGCACTGAGGCTAATCCTAAGGCATCTATTAATGATGTGTAATTGAGGAATGGGAGACAATTATAAGAAGTCCAGTCGAAAAAGATAAAACAAGTGACCTTTAATGAGAAGACGACCACCGTAGAGGCAGAATTAGGAAAATTAAAGGAGTCAAAGAAGCTAGCTGAAGAGGCGGTGGCTAAGCAACCCCCACAAATAGTTGCGAGGCCACCACCTCCGTTCCCTCAAAGATTGCTGAAAGTGAAGGTTAATGTCGCGTATAAAAAGTTTCTTGATATTTTGAAGCAAGTGCAAATCAATATTTCACTGGCAGACATCCTGCAAGAAATGCCCCAATATGCTAAATACATCAAGGACATAGTGGCAAATAAAATGGGGTTGACCGAATTCGAGACTGTGGCACTCACTGAGGAATGTAGCTCAAGAATTCAAAGCAAGCTATGTGAGAAATTGAAGGATTCGGGTAGTTTCACTATCCAAATCTCGATTGGTAAGGATGAAATCGGGCGAGCGTTGTGTGATATTGGAGCGAGCATCAATTTGATGCCGCTATCTGTGTTCAGACAGTTGGGGTTGGGTGAGCCGTGACCAACAACAATAATCTTACTGTTGGGTGATCGCTCTCTTGCTCATCCTGAAGGAGTGATTGAAGATGTGTTAGTTCTAGTGGGTTCTTTCATTTTCCCTACTCATTTCATTATCTTGGACTACGAGCCTGATCAGGAAGTTCTATTTATTTTAGGGCATCCATTCTTAGCCACAGGCCGAGCTATTATTGATGTATGCAAAGGAAAGATGACGATGGGAGTAGGTGATTGAGTGGAGGTATTCAATATGTATAAAGCACTCAGATTGCCAGCCCATTATGAAGAGCTATCCATGATTTCTGTTGTGGAAAGTGATGCTACGTCATTGGTGCATTATATGAGCCCTATAGATCCTCTTGAACGAGCTTTGATTGGGGATGAAGAAGACAGTGAAAATGAGATGATGGGAGAAATTGAGCAAGTACTTGAAATGTCTTGTAGTTATGTCCATGGGTTTGGGATATTTGAGGAGTTGGACAGGCCTGTCACTCTGACCCCTCCTAAGCCATCTATTGAAGAAGCTCCAAAGCTAGAACTTAAGCCCCTTCCAGCACATCTGTGCTATGCTTGTTTGGGGAACTCTGAGACATTGCGAGTGATTATCTCATCCAGCTTGACTAATTTACAAGAAGAAAAATTACTCAGAGTACTTTGTGAGCACAAAAAGGCTATAGGGTGCACAATTACTAACATCAAGGGAATCAATCCATCGTTTTGCATGCATAAAATCTTTCTGGAAGATGGACACCTCCTCAGTGTTGAGCAGCAAAGGAGATTAAATACCATTATGAAAGAAGTCATGAAGAAGGAAGTGATTAAGTGGCTGGATGCATGCATCCTCTTTCCTATCTTTGATAGCAACTGGGTAAGCCCAGTGCAATGTATGCCTAAAAAGGGGGAATGACTGTGGTTAAGAATGAGAAAAATGAGCTAATTCCTACTGGCACTGTGACGGGGTGGAGAGTTTGCATTGATTATAGAAGGCTCAACAAAGAAACCCGCAAGGACCACTTCCCACTTCCATTCATTGACCAAATGTTGGACAGATTAGCTGGGCATGAATATTATTGCTTTCTTGATGGTCATTCGGGGTACAACCAGATTTTCATATGCCTAGAGGATCAGGAGAAGACCACTTTTACTTGTCCTTATGGCACTTTCACCTTCAAGCGAATGCCGTTTGGTCTTTGTAACGCACCGACCACTTTCTAGAGATGCATGATGGCTATTTTCACCGATATGGTAGATATATTTGTGGAAGTCTTTATGGATGATTTTTCAGTCTTTGGGTCTTCTTATGATGACTGTTTGAAGAATTTGAGCAAGGTGTTAGCTCGTTGTAAAGAAACAAATCTAGTGTTCAATTGGGAAAAGTGCCATTTTATGGTGCAAGAAGGCATCGTGTTGGGTCACAGAGAGTCAAGGAGCGGCATTGAAGTTGATAAGGCGAAGGTGGAGGCGGTTTAAAAATTACCTCCACCTATTTCTGTGAAGGGTGTCTGGAGTTTCTAGGGACACGCGGGATTCTATCGACGCTTTATTAAGGATTTCTCAAAAATTGCTACTCCTTTGTGCAGGTTGCTTGAAAAGGATGGAACTTTCAATTTTGATGACGCCTTCCTGAAGGAATTTCAAGATCTCAAAAAGCAATTGGTGGCTGCCCCCATTTTGCGGCACCAGAGTGGTCCTTACCATTTGAACTTATGTGTGATGCAAGTGACCATGCTATTGGGGCAGTGTCAGGACAGAGGAAGGACAAGATATTTTATTCCATCTACTATGCAAGTAAGACTCTTGATGATGCACAACTGAATTACACCACCACTGAAAAGGAGTTGTTGGCCATTGTGTGGGCCTTTGAGAAATTTTGGGCATACTTGGTGGGAACAAAAGTCATAGTCCACACCGATCATACAAAAATCAGGTATCTATTTACAAAAAAGGAATCCAAGGCTAGATTGATGCACTGGGTTTTGTTGTTGCAGGAATTTGATGTAGAAATACGAGATCAAAAGGGCACAGAGAACCAAGTAGTTGACCATCTATCAAGGCTGGAAAATCACGACCACGTGGAGGAGGGTGGACAAATTAAAGAGGCATTTCCTGATGAGCAACTTTTTACTATCACCCAAGACCCTCCTCCATGGTACACAGACTATGTGAATTATCTTGTGAGTGGGGTATTTCCTCCTGAAATTGAATCTGAAGCTAGAAAGAGGTTTCTACATGATGTGAACTTCTACTACTGAGATGATCCATACTTGTACAAGCAGTGTGTGGATCAGTTGATGAGGAGATGTATTCTAGAAAAGGAGGTGGAATTAGTGTTGTATGGTTGTCATGCATCACCTTATGAGGGACATCATGCGGGCGATAGGACAACTGTAAAGATATTACAATCTAGGTTCTTTTGGACAACATTATTCAAGGATGCCCATACATTTGTTAAGAAGTGTGACCAGTGTCAAAGAATAGGAACAATCATAAAGAGGCATGAGATGCCTTTGAATAACATCCCGGAGGTTGAGAATTTTGATGTGTAGGGGATAGATTTTATGGGACCATTCCTAGTGTCCATAGGAAAAAAATACATCTTGCTAGCAGTTGAGTCTTCAGCTCTCGAGCCTCCTTCAACGCTGTTACACCCTATATTTTCGTATGTAAAAATGCGTCGTAAGTAAACTAATGTAGGACAAAAAAATGAGATAATATTTAAAAGTATATAAAGTAAGTTAATCATGTTACCTCTGAGGTTACAAATATTGAAGATCATGAACAACAAGTACAAAGAGGGTTGGACAGTTCAGAAGCTAAAGCAATTAAATAAAATAATGTTTCATCGAAAGTCGACAAGTTGGGAATGTTATAACATGTACCTTTGGGGTGAGACTAGGGTGATTAACATGATAAAGAGATTATGTTATGATTTATATTAGTCGTATTACATCCGTGTGTTATGTTTTTAAGTCAAGCGAGTTGTGGAACAAAAGTCGATGAAAGTCATCACAAGTTACATTCATAAGTTTTACTGAAACTTTGGGTCAAATGTAACTGCAATTTTCTCCCAATATACTTAGAGTTATGGTGTGTTCCACCCATCAAATTAAAGATCTATGAGTCTATTTTCCAACGCATTAAACCATTTGTCAATACGACATCGGAGTAGAGAGTTATGTGCATTTTTGCGATACTGCGCAAGCTGCTAGGTGACAAGTAGGTGTGTCACCTACTTGCTTAAATGAAAGCCCAAAAATGGGCCATTTCGGGTCGTCCAAAGAGGCCTTTTAAGGGCCTATTTTCTTCATATATTAGACTTAAAATAGAGCATAATAACCAGACATAAGCTCTGCAAAGAATCCTCCCAAAAATTTCCCACAAACCCTAATTGATTTTCTCTCCCTTTCAAGTTCCAATTGGAGGTAAAACTTAGAGTTTGAAGAACCAAGATAGGAGCTGAGTTATCCAACAAATAAGGTGAGTTTACTGCTCTCTTTCATCCATTTTTTCTGCTGTAAATTCATGGTAAGTCGTTCTATACTTGTAAGAACTCACGGGACGGTGATCGGAAGCCGTGAGTTCGAGTTATTCACTTGTAGCGGACTGTTTTGTGGACTGTTTTTTGTTGCTGTTGGGCTGCGTGTTTTATTACTATTTTGTGGAGTTTTGGAGGAGGAAGGGGGTTTATAAACACCATATAAATGTAGGGTGGTTGGCTGGTCGTTCGTCATAACATTTTCGGATCGTTTGACACTACTACGGTGGTCGTTTTGTGTACGAAGAGATTGGGGTGTGTTGGGCTGTTTTGTAGTATTTGATGGTGTATATAGGGCTGGAAAATGATGTATATATGTTGTTATTGTTCTGTCCTTGTATTGTTGGTGTTATCTTGAAGTTGGAGGAAGGGCATATTATAGGGGAGATGCTGCCCGTTTTAATACAAAATAGGTTTGTCGTTCGTTGTGCGATAGTTGTACCTTTCGTAACTTAACGATAGTATTATTATCATTCTTGTAGATTAAGGTGCGAAGAGGTGAGTTCAACTTGGTGATTGAAAAGATTGTGATAAGGTATGTTAAGGCTAAGCCTTCCTTCATTTTGGCATGATCTCGTAGCTACATGTGTTAGTAATGAGACAAAAGAGAAGTTCATATTCATGAATTTATTCACACTATTCTAGTCTCATAAGTTACAATATTATTCCTTATCGAGACTCTATATTCAATTTTAGTATTGTCTTCTTTCAGTCAAGAGAGCAGCAAGCCTATATATACAGTATTACAGTATTTTCATTACCATCGAGCTATAATCGATGGGCAGGCCCCTATTGGGCAACCTCTGATCAGATGGAAAGTTATATACCGAGCCTACTGTGGCCGAGCGCCTATGAGCGAGCCCAGCATGGTCGAGATACATAGCCTAGTATGGCCGAGCGCCTATAAGCGAGCCTACTATGGCAGAGCAGTTATATATACCGAGCCTTATAAGGCCGTACAATTATTTTACTTACTATATTGAAGGAGTTGAGTCAGTATCAGCAGGTAAGTATATCTCCAGATCATCTTTGACTCCCAGTTAATTTCAGTTATCATATTATCAGTTCAGTTTCAGATTTCAGTTATTTTATTGCCTTACATACTCGGTACATTATTTCGTACTGACGTCCCTTTTTGGGGGCGCTGCATTTCATGCGTGCAGGTTCAGACAGACAGACGGGTAGACCTCCTCAGTAAGTGTTTTCCGAGTTCCGCCTGATCGGTAAGCTCCACGTCTTTCGGAGTTGCCAGGACTAGAGTTTTGTGTACATCTTATGTATATCTGTATATATTTATGGGTAGGTCGGGGCCCTGTTCCGATCACAGTACATCTATCAGTAGAGGCTTGTAGGCATATCCTGTTGGTTAGTGCAGTATGTTGGGTTTGTATAAATTGGTGGTTTGTCAGCTGTAGTAGCTATGACGGCCTTGTCGGCCTAGCTTTATATTGATATTTAGTTAGTGCTAGTTTCCATTCAGTTTTATATTTTGCTTCGCAAATTGTCTTGCAAGGTGGCCCCATGGCCAAAGTATGACATTATGTGTTCAGAGTCCCTTAGTCACAATTTGGTACGCCAGGTTAGGTGAGGCACGGGGTGCTTGTCTCGCTCCTAGGTTCGGGGCGTGACAAACTTGGTATCAGAGCAGTTCTGTCCTAGGGAGTCTACAAGCCGTGTCTAGTAGGGTCTTGTTTATAGATGTGTTGTGCACCACATTATATAAGCAAGGAACTACAGGGCATTTAGGAGTTGGTTACACTTCTTTGAAATCTAAATCGTGCTATAGAACTGAGTTATAGGAAATTTGAATTAAACTTATGTGTTGGTGTTTGCATGCATAGATGACGGTGACTAGGAAGACTACGGCTAGCCAGAGGAGAGATACAGTAGTAGGTGAGGGGACCAACAGGGTACCCCCAGTAGATGGGGCCCAGTCTGAGGCTCAAGGGGAGACCCCTACTCAGCCATTACCGGCTCCTCCACCAACTACGGAGATTCCTAGGGAAACCGCACATCCAGTTCCCCCTCCACTTCCATCAGATCAGGACTTAAGGAGTGCGGTGCATTTGTTGACACAGTTGGTAGCTACCCAGCAACATGCTAGGGCATCAGCTAGTGCAGGAACTTCTGAGGGGTCTGGGAGTTCAAGGGTCCGAGAGTTTATTGCTTTGAGTCCCCCAGAGTTCACGGGGACAGATCAGAGGGAGGACCCGCAGGATTTCATAGATCAGCTTCACAGGATCTTTCGTGTTATGCATGCCACGGAGAAAGAGGCAGTTGAGCTAGCAGCTTTTCGACTCCGAGATATAGCCATCCTTTGGTATGAGGGATGGGAGAGGTCCAGGGGACGTGATACACCTCCAGCTATTTGGGAGAATTTTTCAGATGCTTTCCTTGACCAGTACTTACCGCGGGAGATCCGACAGGCTCGAGTCGATCAGTTTCTAGCCCTCAAGCAGGGTAATATGAGTGTTCGAGAGTATAGTCTCCGTTTTGACTCATTGGCCAGATATGCACCATCCATAGTTTCTACTATGCGGGACAGGATTCACAGGTTTATAGCAGGGTTAGCCCCAGAGTTAACCGAGGCATGTGCCACCGCTGCATTGCAGGATAGTATGGATATCTCCCGGATTCAGGCATTCGCCCAGAATATAGAAAGGGGTAGGCGTCGGCAGCAGGGTACAGAGAGGGCTGAGCAAGGGCAACGTAAGAGGATGAGATTTCCCAGGTCTCAGGAGCAATCTCAGGGTAGTTATAGGACCCAGTACTTCGGACGGCCACCTAGGCCTCCGCCACCTCAGTTACAGGGTTACGGGTATGACCGCTATACTCAGTCAGGACCAGGTGAGAGCTCACGGGCGTCGGGTTTGCAGCGACAACGAGGTTCTGCGCAGACATGGTCATTTCCTCCACGGTGTGACATCTGTGGTAGAGGACACTTGGGTCAATGCCGAGCAGGTTCTGATGCTTGTTATACATGTGGGCGTCCGGGGCATATGATGCGAGATTGCCCAAATAGAGATTCTGGGGGAATGGCCCAACCAGCGAGTTCAGCAACAGGATCGTCTATGTCCGTGCATCCTTCAAGGTGTGAGTCTCAGTCTTCGGTTGGTAGAGGTCGAGGCAGAGGTAGAGGTTCTAGTTCAAGTGGTAATCAGAACCGTATCTATGCTTTAGCGGGTCGACAGGACCAGGAGTCTTCACCAGACGTTGTGACAGGTATATTAACCATTTGCTCTCACGATGCTTATGCTTTGATAGACCCAGGATCTACTTTATCGTATATTACCCCATTTGTCGCGAGGAAGTTTGGTATAGTGCCTGAAATACTAAGTGATCCTTTTGCGGTATCTACACCGGTCGGAGAATCGATTATTGCTAGATGGGTTTACCGAGGTTGTACGGTGAAAATTTGTAGTCGTCAGACCTCAGCTGACCTAGTTGAGCTAGAGATGATGGACTTTGATGCTATCATGGGCATGGACTGGTTGGCAGCTTGCTATGCCACAGTTGATTGCCGAACAAAGGTAGCCAAATTTCATTTTCCGGGTGAGCCAGTCCTTGAATGGGTAGGTAATACACCAACACCCAGAGGTAGGTTTATTTCCTATCTGAAGGCGAGGAAAATGATCGCAAAAGGGTGCATTTATCATATTGTGCGAGTTAGAGATGCAGATGCTGAGATACCTACACTTCAGTCTATTCCCATAGTCAAAGAGTATGCAGATGTGTTTCCAGATGAGCTTCCAGGTATTCCTCCAGAGCGAGAGATTGATTTTAGCATCGATTTGCTTCCAGGAACTCAACCAATATCCGTCCCTCCGTATAGAATGGCACCTGCCGAATTGAAGGAGTTGAAGGAGCAGTTAAAAGATTTGCTGGAGAAAGGTTACATTAGGCCCAGTACCTCACCTTGGGGTGCACCGGTACTATTTGTGCGGAAGAAAGACGGCTCGCTGAGGATGTGTATCGATTATAGGCAGTTGAACAAGGTAACTATTAAGAATAAGTATCCACTTCCAAGGATCGATGACTTGTTTGATCAGTTGCAGGGAGCTAGATGCTTTTCCAAGATTGATTTGAGGTCGGGGTACCACCAGGTCAGAGTTCGGGAAAAAGATATTCCGAAGACAGCCTTCAGGACCCGATATGGCCACTTCGAGTTCCTTGTCATGTCCTTCGGGTTGACTAATGCACCCGCTGTATTTATGGACTTGATGAATAGCCTATTCCGGCCATTTTTAGATCTGTTCGTGATAGTATTTATTGATGATATTCTGGTTTATTCCCGTTCAGAGGATGAGCATGCGGACCACCTGCGAGCGGTACTCCAAACCCTCCGTGATCGTAAGTTGTATGCTAAGTTTTCTAAATGTGAGTTCTGGTTGAAGTCTGTAGCATTCTTGGGGCATATTGTATCAGATGAAGGGATAAAGGTGGACACTCAGAAGATTGAGGCCGTGAAATCTTGGCCTAGACCTACCACTCCGACAGAGGTTCGTAGCTTTCTAGGCTTAGCAGGATACTATCGGAGGTTCGTAGAGGGTTTTTCTTCCCTTTCGGCACCATTGACGAAGTTGACACAGAAAGAAACTAAGTTTCAATGGACAGAGGCTTGTGAGCGGAGTTTCCAAGAGCTTAAGAACAAGTTGACCTCAGCTCTAGTTCTAACACTTCTAGAGGGTCTAGAGGGTTATGCCGTGTATTGTGATGCATCAGGTGTCGGGTTAGGATGTGTCCTGATGCAACATGGGAAGGTAATTGCATATGCTTCAAGGCAGTTGAGGAAGCACGAGAGGAATTATCCGACCCACGACCTCGAGTTAGCTGCGGTTGTCCATGCACTTAAGATATGGCGGCATTATTTATATAGTGTTCATGTTGATATATTTACTGATCATAAAAGCCTACAATATATTTTCAAGCAGAAAGAGTTGAATTTGCGACAGAGGCGATGGCTTGAGTTATTGAAAGATTACGATGTTAACATTCTCTACCATCCAGGGAAAGCTAATGTTGTAGCAGATGCCTTAAGTCGCCGATCTATGGGTAGCTTAGCACATGTAGAGCCCGAGAAAAGACAATTAGCTAGAGAGATTCATCAATTGGCTTCGTTGGGGGTTCGGTTAGTAGATTCTGAGGATGGTGGAGTTGTAATCCTAAACACTGCAAAATCATCCCTCATAGCTGAAGTCAAGGAAAGGCAGTACGAGGACCCAGAGTTGGTCGAGTTGAGAGAGCGAGTTCCGCAGCAGAAGAAGCCATTGTTAGAGCTCAAGGGAGATGGGGTTCTCAGATACAAGGGTCGTTTGTGTGTTCCAGATGTAGCAGGGCTACGAGACAGGATTATGTCAGAGGCAAATTGCTGCTATTTATAAAGATTGGCCATGTGTGGCATGCATAGTATGTTTCTGGCTACGTGCAGGTTGGTTTTAACCTAGTGTACGAAGGATACTCTGGAAAAAGTTTCCAAAGTCTCCAAGAGTAAACATTCGAGGACGAATGTTCCCAAGGGGGAGTGATGTTACACCCTATATTTTCGTATGTAAAAATGCGTCGTAAGTAAACTAATGTAGGACAAAAAAATGAGATAATATTTAAAAGTATATAAAGTAAGTTAATCATGTTACCTCTGAGGTTACAAATATTGAAGATCATGAACAACAAGTACAAAGAGGGTTGGACAGTTCAGAAGCTAAAGCAATTAAATAAAACAATGTTTCATCGAAAGTCGACAAGTTGGGAATGTTATAACATGTACCTTTGGGGTGAGACTAGGGTGATTAACATGATAAAGAGATTATGTTATGATTTATATTAGTCGTATTACATCCGTGTGTTATGTTTTTAAGTCAAGCGAGTTGTGGAACAAAAGTCGATGAAAGTCATCACAAGTTACATTCATAAGTTTTACTGAAACTTTGGGTCAAATGTAACTGCAATTTTCTCCCAATATACTTAGAGTTATGGTGTGTTCCACCCATCAAATTAAATATCTATGAGTCTATTTTCCAACGCATTAAACCATTTGTCAATACGACATCGGAGTAGAGAGTTATGTGCATTTTTGCGATACTGCGCAAGCTGCTAGGTGACAAGTAGGTGTGTCACCTACTTGCTTAAATGAAAGCCCAAAAATGGGCCATTTCGGGTCGTCCAAAGAGGCCTTTTAAGGGCCTATTTTCTTCATATATTAGACTTAAAATAGAGCATAATAACCAGACATAAGCTCTGCAAAGAATCCTCCCAAAAATTTCCCACAAACCCTAATTGATTTTCTCTCCCTTTCAAGTTCCAATTGGAGGTAAAACTTAGAGTTTGAAGAACCAAGATAGGAGCTGAGTTATCCAACAAATAAGGTGAGTTTACTGCTATCTTTCATCCATTTTTTCTGCTGTAAATTCATGGTAAGTCGTTCTATACTTGTAAGAACTCACGGGACGGTGATCGGAAGCCGTGAGTTCGAGTTATTCACTTGTAGCGGACTGTTCTGTGGACTATTTTGTGTTGCTGTTGGGCTGCGTGTTTTATTACTATTTTGTGGAGTTTTGGAGGAGGAAGGGGGTTTATAAACACCATATAAATGTAGGGTGGTTGGCTGGTCGTTCGTCATAACAATTATCGGATCGTTTGACACTACTACGGTGGTCGTTTTGTGTACGAAGAGATTGGGGTGTGTTGGGCTGTTTTGTAGTATTTGATAGTGTATATAGGGCTGGAAAATGATGTATATATGTTGTTATTGTTCTGTCCTTGTATTGTTGGTGTTATCTTGAAGTTGGAGGAAGGGCATATTATAGGGGAGATGCTGCCCGTTTTAATACAAAATAGGTTTGTCGTTCGTTGTGCGATAGTTGTACCTTTCGTAACTTAACGATAGTATTATTATCATTCTTGTAGATTAAGGTGCGAAGAGGTGAGTTCAACTTGGTGATTGAAAAGATTGTGATAAGGTATGTTAAGGCTAAGCCTTCCTTCATTTTGGCATGATCTCGTAGCTACATGTGTTAGTAATGAGACAAAAAGAGAAGTTCATATTCATGAATTTATTCACACTATTCTAGTCTCATAAGTTACAATATTATTCCTTATCGAGACTCTATATTCAATTTTAGTATTGTCTTCTTTCAGTCAAGAGAGCAGCAAGCCTATATATACAGTATTACAGTATTTTCATTACCATCGAGCTATAATCGATGGGCAGGCCCCTATTGGGCAACCTCTGATCAGATGGAAAGTTATATACCGAGCCTACTGTGGCCGAGCGCCTATGAGCGAGCCCAGCATGGTCGAGATACATAGCCTAGTATGGCCGAGCGCCTATAAGCGAGCCTACTATGGCAGAGCAGTTATATATACCGAGCCTTATAAGGCCGTACAATTATTTTACTTACTATATTGAAGGAGTTGAGTCAGTATCAGCAGGTAAGTATATCTCCAGATCATCTTTGACTCCCAGTTAATTTCAGTTATCATATTATCAGTTCAGTTTCAGATTTCAGTTATTTTATTGCCTTACATACTCGGTACATTATTTCGTACTGACGTCCCTTTTTTGGGGGCGCTGCATTTCATGCGTGCAGGTTCAGACAGACAGACGGGTAGACCTCCTCAGTAGGTGTTTTCCGAGTTCCGCCTGATCGGTAAGCTCTACGTCTTTCGGAGTTGCCAGGACTAGAGTTTTGTGTACATCTTATGTATATCTGTATATATTTATGGGTAGGTCGGGGCCCTGTTCCGATCACAGTACATCTATCAGTAGAGGCTTGTAGGCATATCCTGTTGGTTAGTGTAGTATGTTGGGTTTGTATAAATTGGTGGTTTGTCAGCTGTAGTAGCTATGACGGCCTTGTCGGCCTAGCTTTATATTGATATTTAGTTAGTGCTAGTTTCCATTCAGTTTTATATTTTGCTTCGCAAATTGTCTTGCAAGGTGGCCCCATGGCCAAAGTATGACATTATGTGTTCAGAGTCCCTTAGTCACAATTTGGTACGCCAGGTTAGGTGAGGCACGGGGTGCTTGTCTCGCTCCTAGGTTCGGGGCGTGACAGTCGCATTGCCACAAATGATGCCATGGTGGTAGCTGTGTTTGTGAAGAACATATTCTCAAGGTTTGGGACTCCATAGGCATGAAGGGACACATTTTTTCAATCAGTTGTTGAATAACCTTTTAGCTAAATATGGAGTCCGCCATAGAGTTGCCACGACATATCATCAAATATTAGAGAAGACTGTGAGTGTGAATAGGAAAGATTGGGCTGCAAAGTTAGATGATGCCTTGTGGGCATATAGAACTGCATACAAAGCACAAAATTGGGGCATCACCGTATAAGCTTGTTTATGGGAAGGCATGTTACTTGCTTGTTGAACTTGAACACAAGGCGTACTGGGCCATTAAAAAGTTGAATATGGACCTTGAAGCCACGGGCGAGAAGAGACTCTTGCAGTTGAATGAGTTAGCTGAGTTCAGGCTGTACTCTTACAAAAATGCTATGCTTTACAAAGAGAAAACGAAAAGATGGCATGATAAGCGTATCAAACCACGTCAATTCGAACCTGGCCAAAAGGTACTATTGTTCAATTCTAGGCTCAAGTTGTTTCTTGGGAAGTTAAACTCGAGATGGTCAGGCCCATTTGAGGTGGTGAGAGTCACTCCTTATGGTGCAATTGAGCTACACGCTTTAAATGGTGAAAGAAAATTTTTAGTGAATGGACACAAAGTCAAGCACTATTGGGGAGGAATAATTGATCGTGATAAGACCAAAGTAGTACTCGCTGATGAGTAAGCGATATCCTGCATCATGCCGCGAGGTTAAATTAGGCGCTTGTTGGGAGGCAACCCAATTTTCGTTGCTTTCATAGCTTAGTTTTTTAATTTTTTTAGTTAGAGTATACTAGAGTTTGCATTATTTTTGTAGACATAGAATTTATAGGTAAAATGATGTGGGCATGTAAATTGGATATATAAAGGGATCGAGGGATCAGGATATTACTTCAAAAAATAAAAATTGCGAATTAGCGCCCAGGCCAGCGCTCCACGTTATCTGGGGTGCTCTTTACAGAATGTCCAAACCCCTTAGCGCCAGGCCTAGCGTGGGGCGCTGGGCTGGGGGGTGCAGGTAAGTTTTTTTATTTTTCATTTTTTTGTTTTGTTTTATTTATTAGATTAATAACCATACCCATTAACCCAACCCATATACCTATCTATACTAACATTATAACCCACCTTATAACCCATACCCATCTATAACTTAAATTAAAACATAACACCCCCTCCCAAAACACCCGATTCTCACCAGCTCTCTCACGCTCATGCTCAACTCTCTGCCGCGACCCTTCCTCCTCCTCCTCTCTCAAATTTTTCAAGCTCCTCTCATGCTCTCATCCTAAATTCTACCTGTATGTTTTTTCTTCTTCTTCTTCTTGTTCTTTTAATAGGTAGATGATAATAAACATCCCACCTCCCAAATACCCTAATCCCCAAAATTTGCACCTAAGTTGCTTCTTAAGACTTGTTCTATGGTGGGTGGTCCGAATGTGGGACGAAATTAGTTGTGGTTGTATTGTATACGGAGTAGTAAACTAGAATTCCCTCTACTTCATTGAAATTTGGGAGGGCCACCATGTTCCACATTGTAAACTAAAGTGCACACACTTCATGCCTACAAGGTGTTTGCTAAAATGCTTGAATAAATATTTTATGCACCGGTCAAGTCTGAGTAATCGAGTGTAGTTGTATATTATATAAGTGTGGGGTGCGTGGGGATGATTTTACATACTTGTGAGCTTGGTTTTAATGCACACATGTCGCCCACACCATGTATCCTATGTTTTGTTTGTATATTGTAGCACTTTGTAGGGTTAGCTAATTTAGTGTAGTAGTTGTAAAAATTAAGTACCATATGCCGCTTACTTGCATTGAGGTTAATTCACTTCGCCATGATCAATCACTTGTTTGTGTGTCATGGAGAAGTCTTGAGTACTCATTGCCTTGGGGTACAATTCTTGTTCGTTTTAGACAACAATTGTGAGTATAATACATTGAGCCTTCGGTTTTAAGTGTGGGGTCATTTTTGACTCGCGCGACAACCTTAGGCGAATTTCTTGATTCATTCTCACATTCATGCTTATTTGTGTTGTAGGTTGTTATGGCTCGTGATAATGCAAACAAAGTCAAGGGAATAGGAAAGTCCTCCGCCAATGCCCCCGCACTCAAAAAGCATAAGCAAGGAGAAGGATCCTCGAGGTAAGATAAGGGGAAACAAGTTGCCGAGGGATCACAATAGGCACCATTGCAGCCAAGGCCTCATTTGAAACTAACCAGTGATGCTACTATCGCATGGCATAGGGACTTCATGCCACATTGGCGGTACGTCTCCGAGATGGGGATTAATGTGGACGCTTTAGAAAGAAACTTCCTGGACGTGCTTGGCCGGTTGCGAGCACTAAACATGGACAAACTCATAGAATGCCCCGGCCATGCAGATTTGAGCATGGTGCGGGAACTGTACGCCAACTGGAATGCGGACTTGTTCCAGTCACATGTCCATGGAATATACGTTCCACTGAATAGGCGGGCCTTATGTGAATTTTTTGGGGTTGAGAACTCTGACCCGAGAAGGCTAAAGAAATTTGTCACACGCCCAAGCTACACAGCAATACGTCACACTCTTTGTGGCATCGATTCAAATGCCAAGTGGACCAAAAAGCAAGGTGATATCCATCTTTAGATGGTTCCTTCTGATTTCAACAAAACCGCCAAAGTGTGGCAGAATTTCGTGCAGGCTCGACTCATGCCAGTTGAACACAACAGTGAATGCACTCTAGCTCGAGTGTGTGTGATATTCTTTTTGATTACTGGGAGACCCATTAATGTGGGTGAGATCATGCTGGGGGAGATGGCCAGCACACGATTTGGGCGACATATTAAGAGGTTTTTCTTCGGCAACTTCCTCACGCAATATATGCTCTCCCGGGAGGTACTGGAGTACCCAGGGTATGATGAGGTGGTGGAGGCTCCTAAAGGGTTGTTGGACATCACATCCTTATAGGAGACTACGTCTAAGCTCACTCAGGCAGCACACAACGAAAGAGACAAGAACTTGAACAGGTATCTCTATAACTCTTTAAATGTACTTATGAGCAGGGTGGGTGTATCCGACGAGGAGCATATGCATTTACGCAATGATTTGTCGAGCTCTTCCAAGGAGATTTTGGGGATTGCACCTGGCAGCCCCGTTCACTCATCGGAGGACGCAAACACTTATAAAGGCTCCGACACGGAGGATGAGATTAGTGATAATTTCACGGGGCCCATGGCTTTAGTGCCTCTAGGACCTGATGATGATGTGTCCGGAGCTGCGGAAAAAGGGCATGTTGAGGAGGAGGACTCTGACTGACACGAAGTTTTTTTTTCACCCTACATTGCTTTACATTTTTACATGCATCGGTGACTATGTATATGCTAAGTATGGGGTGGGAGAACTACTACTTGCGATGTACTTTGTGTAAATTGTTTTAATTTGTTGATTTAATTAGTTTTACTTAGTCTAGTTTGTTTTAGAAAAAAAAAAATACAAAAATGCAAAAAGAAAAACAAAAATTAGAATCTGTTGGACAATTTTCTTGAGGGATTAAAGTATGATTAACAAAACCAAAAAGATTTTTTTTAGGATAGTTATAGGTAGTATCCCTTGGTTTTTCTTTGGGCGTCGGTTGTTTTCCAAGGGTGTAGCTCTAACCGGGTACTTTTATTTTTAGGAATAGGTTAGGAAGAAACTGAGTTGCTCTGAGGTACTTATTGTTGTGTTTGGTGCTGGCATATTAGGCTATGACATGCGATCTATTTTCTCGTGTATTTGGTTTGAATTGTGACGCCGTTTCTCAGTTGTTTGACTTGTATGCCACATAGTACATTATTGCTTAAATTTCTCAATTATGTGCTTGCTTGACTTGAGAGGTGAACATAACCGTCTTGATTGAGTCGTGTGCAATGTGTGTGTGAGGATTTGTGATCTTCTGTATTATCCTGTGTAGTCTAGAACTTGCTCCATGTGTTAATCGAATTGAAATCTAATCTAGGAGATGACGTAGGGGTTTCTTGCTTGATCATAGATGTGCTTGTCACTTAAAGACAAAATTTTTCATTGCTAGCCCCTTTGAGCCTATAGACCTTTCCTTTGGCACCCAACTTACTAGTTGTACCCCTATTTTGTTCTTAATTGAGATTGTTGAACCTTTACCTCCTAAGGCACATAGTCGGTAAAAGAAGTAAGGTGAGATATTGGGGAGTAGCTTTCGAGTGGAACCATGGAAGGGCCTTTTGGTGCACTAAAGTTGAAAAAAATGTCACTAGCCTATGAGCTTTAATGTATGGAGTGTGTGTAGAAAAAACGAAAGATAAAAAAAAATTGCAAAAAAAAAAAAAGTCAAATAATGTAGAAAAATACACACCTCCTAATCTTACTAATTTGTGCTAGTGGGAGTAAAGAAGTGCTTAATGAAAATAAGGGTTGTGTTCTATATGGTTTGTGGCGAGTGAATTGGTTGAAAAGAATATATGCTCAATTTGTGAGCTGTAGTGTATTAAAGTGCTTAGGAGGATTAGTCACTATTCCTAAATGTATCCTACCCGTACCTTAGCCTACATTACAACCTTAAAGTCCTAATTGATTCTAGATTTGTCTAGCTTAGATTAGTAGAGATGTACACTACGGGCAAGATTATGGTACAACCACGGGATGCACATGAATTCTTTGTGAGAGTGAGCGAATTTTGTTCAATTGTGTGATGTCCTTAATTTATATTCAAAGGAATATTTGAATATGTGAACTATTCAATATTCACTCTTTCGTTTGTTGGTGAGGGCACATGATCTCATGAATGATTAGTAATATTGTAAACGTCTCTTGTTGGGTAAGTGCGTGAGTTGAGAGCGCTTAGTGGTAACGAGTCGGCTTTTGAGGTAGGGTGGTTATAGATAGGTTTTTTGAATTGAATGATTTGAAACAGATATATTTGGGCATGTTTGAAATGGGAAGAATGCGAATTTTGTATGTGCATGCTTGATTGCTGATATTAATCATAGTCAAGGGTAGAGTATATGGTTAAAAAGTGAAGTGCCCTCTATAGTTGAGATTTGTACGTAGTTGGGGTAGAGATGATAGTCCCATTGCTCGAGGACGAAAAAGAGTCTAAGTGTGGGGTGTTGATATTTAGCTTAAAGTATATATATTTATATGTATATCGCCTCATGTTTTACTCATGTTTCGTGGATTTCGGATGTAAAATATATTGATTTATGTTAACTCGTGGTATTTTTATATGTAGAAATCATCCGGAAGCAATTGGGGGAGAAAGGTGCGAGATTAGAGCCAAAACAGAGAAAAAATGGGAAATGTGGAATTTCAGCGCCCCACGCTACCTGTGGCGCCGTGGGCAGAATCTTCAGCAAGCCAGCGCCAGGGACAGCACCCCACGCTGCCCTGGACACTGGTGACGGGAATTTATCCAACTTTGCCTAGGACTAGACCTACCCAACACGAATAAAAGCAAGACTAAGCTTATTTTGAAAGAAGAGACGCCACTTTGAAGGAAAAATACACACGAGGAACATCCGGGAGCGAGGATATCTCAGTTTTCTTCATCTTTTCTTAGTATTTTCAATTATCCAACACTTGTAAAATTGTTTGATATTATCATGAGTGGCTAAAACCCATAGTTCTGGGGCTGTGATTTAGCCATGGATATTGTTGTTTAACGTTGACTTAACCTTCATTATAATTCACCAATATATGATTGTTTCTTCAATTCTCTGATTAATTGCTTAATTGTCTGGCCAGCAGTTAGGTTCTAATTACTATCTATGCTATGCTTGGGAAAGCCATGTTTAGATTAGAGAAGGATTGAAGAGAGCACGATCTTAACTCTGGGGGCCTTAGGGGGAATTTGTGGTTAGGATAGGAATATAACTAGTCACCGTACTTAATTAAATATCGTAATCTTAATGCGTTCTTAATAGATTAATTTCATAGGAATATAGGCGTTGATCTATTTTGAATAGCGAGTAGTACTTCGGGAGAAGTCTAGGGGAGCAATTGTTCGATTAATTAGTAACCATGAGTAAATTGTATGAAAGGGAGAGTTAACTAGAACACAATAGGATTGGTGAATCGATCACAACCCTAGAATATTTGTCTCTACTGAATACACAACAACCATTTTGCTTCTTGATAATTTAGTTACTAGTTAGAATTATTATTTAGTATAATCATACTTTTGAACTCGAATTGGCTCGACTAAATAACAATCTTGGTGAATTTTGTGGGTAATTAATACAAGTCTCTATGGGTTCGATATTCGACTTATCATTTTATTACTTGTACGACCACGTATACTTGCATGTGCATTTGGGAGCAACAAACCGGCGATAATAACCTACTAACCCCAAGAAAATCCTGATCTCGGTCGCTGTGGTAGGAAGTGGCCAACTCTGGACCACCTCGATCTTTCTGGGATCTACCTTAATACCCTCGCCTGATACAACATGCCCCAAGAATTTCACAGAATCTAACCAAAACTCACACTTGGAGAACATAGCATATAGCTTCTGTTCTCGCAAGGTCTGAAGCACAACTCTCAAATGCTGCTTGTGCTCTTCCATGCTATGCGAGTAGATCAATATGTCATCAATGAAGACAATGAAAAACTAGTTGATATATGGCCTGAACACCCGATTCATCAAATCTATAAATGCCGCCGGGGCGTTGGTCAAGCCGAAAGATATCATTAGAAACCCATAGTGGACATATCTAGTTGGGAAAGCCGTCTTCGGAACATCCGAGGCTCGAATCTTTAGATGATGATACCCCAATATCAATTTGGTCTTAGAGAACACCCTGGCACCATGCAACTGGTCAAACAAATCATCAATACACTGCAACGAGTAATTCTTCTTAATGGTAACTTTGTTCAACTGGCGGTAATCAATGCACATCCGCATAGTCCCATCCTTCTTCTTCACGAACAACACCGGTGCACCCTAAGGCAACATACTCGGTCTGACGAACGCCTTTGCTAGCAACTCCTCAAGCTGTTCTTTCAACTCCTTCAACTCTTTAGAAGCCATGAGATACAGTGGAATAAAGATAGGCTGGGTATCTGGAGCCAAATCAATACAGAAGTCGATATCACGATCTGGTGGCATGCCTGGTAAGTCAAAAGGAAATACATCGGTGAAATCCCACACCACGGGCACTGAATCAATCGCAGAGTCTCTGCAGTAGTATCCCAAACATAAGCTAGATAAGCCAAACAACCCTTCTCGACCATGTATCGAGCCTTAAGGAAAGAGATAACCCGGCTAGATGTAATGATAGATGAACCCTTCCACTCTAATCTAGGAAACTCTGGTATCGCCAAGGTAACGGTCTTGGCGTGTCAATCAAGGACGACATGGTACAGAGACAACTAGTCCATGCCCAAGATGACCTCAAAGTCGGTCATGTCGAGCAACAGAAGATCCGCTCTGGTCTCATAACCACAGAAAGTCAAAATACAGGACCGGTAAATCTGATCCACAATAACAGAATCACCTACTGGCGTGGACACATATACAAGAGTACCCAAAGACTCACAAGGAACACCCAAAAAATGAGCAACAGAGATGAAACATATGAATACGTAGACCCTGGATCAAATAGTACCAAATCATCCCTACTGCAGACAGAAATAATACATGTGATCACGGCATCTAAGGCAACTGCATCTGGTCTGGCTGGAAAGGCATAAAACCTAGCTAGTGTGCCACCTGACTGGCCTCCACCTCTAGAGCGGCCCCTACCCTCCTGCCCTTTGCCTCTAGGCAGCCGAACGACTGGCGCGGCAGCTGTCACGAAAATCATGTGTTGATGACCCTGTTGTACTGCCTTGCCCCGAATCCTGGGGCAGAACCTCCTCACATGACCAAGATCCCTGCACTCAAAGCAACCTCTCGGTTCAGAAGATGACTGACCCTGAGTCTGACTTTGGGAACTTGAACACCCACTGGAAAAACCCTGAATAGCCGGTGGACAGTAGGAGCTCTTTAGAATGGCGCTGAAATAGGGTCGGACTAGAGCACCCCAGGAAGGCGGCGGTGATGGATATGTCAGCCTGCTAGACTAGCCCCTCACAAACTGACCTCTGCCCTAAGATAGAGCACCACTGAACCTTTCATAATATCAAGACCGCTTGTCCCTCGGCGCCTGCTCTTGACCCTACTGACGAATACCCTCGATCCTTCGAGCTATCTCCACAACCTGCTTATAAGGAGTCCCCATCTCAATTTCTCGGGCCATAGTGACCTGGATACCATAGTGCATGCCCATAATATACCTCCGCACTCTCTGAATCAGTGGGGAGTTTCATAAGTATATGGCGAGACAACTCAGATAATCTCGCCTCATAATCGGTCACGGACATCTGACCCTACTGGAGCCGCTCGAGCTGACCCCGTAATCTACCCTCTGAGAGGGTGAGATATATCTCTCCATAAAGAGATGTGTGAACTGGTCCCCAGTCAAGGGAGGAGAACCTGCTGGTTTGCTGAGAAAATAGGACTGCCACCATCTACGGGCCCTGCCCTCCAGCTAAAAGGTGGTAAAGTCCACCCCGTGGGACTCCAATACCTTCATGTTGTGCAGTCTATCCCTGCAATAATCAATAAAGTCTTGGGGGTCCTCATGTCGCTCACTGCCAAAGGCAGGAGGAGGTAGTCTGGTCCATCTATCCAATAGCTTCTGTGGCTCGTCGGTCGCGTCTGGTCTGGGCTCTGTTATAGCCGCTGTAACTGGCTGAGCTCCGCCCACAGGTAGTGCATCTAGGGTCTGATATACGACAGCAGCATGCCCTAGAGCCTGAGCGGTAGGGGTCTGTGCTCCCCCTCCCTCCTGAGATTTGGCTGGGTCCTTTGGAAATAAACTAGCCTGCATCATAGAGTCCATAAACCGCAACATGCGTACCCTGACCTCCTGGAATCCTGGTGCGGACATGAAATCTGTTGGGCCGGATCAGCTACAGGTACCTCGCCATGCTCCTCAATAACAGGATCCTCCATTGGATCCATTGGTGGCACAACTGGAGCAACTCTAGGATGCCCTCATCCTCTGGCAGGAGCTGGAGCCCTCCCTCGGCCTCTAGCAACAGGGGGAGCAGCTCCTCTACGGTCGAGCACATCTGCCGTGCACGTTCTCAGGACTTAAAAGAATAAGAGAAAGATACTTAGCACAACATCAGCTGCACGATAGGAGATGAAGAAAGAGAAGTTTCCTAACACCCTATAGCCCCTCGAAGATAAGTACGGACGTCTCCGCAATGATCCGCAAGACTCTACTAGGCCTGCTCATGACTTGTGAGACCTATGTGAACCTAATCCTCTGATACCAAGTTGTCATGACCCAATTCCCAATATAGACCGTGATGGCACCCAACGCCGCCTCTAGAAAAGCCAACGGTGAACTAGTCATATATTTGTTCTTTTTAATAATTTCAAAGTAGTTGATTTTATTTATTAAGAGAATGATTAGTAGGAATTTATAGTAAGGTAAAGCATAAACAAACGAAAGAGTAAATACAGTGAATTTAATACTCAAAACCATAAGGTATCTACTAGAATATTCCCAAAACCTGGTGTCATAAGTATATGAGCAACTAGTAGAATATAGAAAACCTCCTATACTACTGTCTAGAATAAGATAGATAGAAAATAAATACAAAAGAGAGACTACGGGTGCTGCAGAACGACCGCAGAGAGCAGCTCACTACTATGCCTCGGGTTAACGGGGGTATGTGCCTGAATGACTGCTAGATGCACCTGCCTCAGATCCTGCACGATTAGTACAGAAGTGTAGCGTGAGTACATAACGATATGTACCCAGTAAGTATCTAGTCTAACCTTGAAGAAGTAGTGATGAGGGGTCGACATCGACACTTACTATGGGCCAATAAATAACGTACATAAAATCTAAATAGGCATATAATACATCAATAATAATAACACAAAATCAAAAAGTGAATTAGTGATTCTTTAACTAGAAGTCAATTTAAAATCTCCAATTAGCACATACTAACTTCAAAGAATATGGGTCATCAAGTAAACTACAATTTCTTAAGTCATGGAAGTAATATCAAGTGTATTCGGACTCCAAGCATTATCATACACGATTTATGCCAAGGTCGTACGGCCCGATCCAGAATAATGTGTACACTACTGAGGGTAGACCGACGCAAATCATAGATGCATCTATTATATTGCCGAGGCGTTCGGCCCGCTCCACAAGAAGAGAGAATACTGTAGGAACTCCGATTTAATGGCTACTGCAAGACTAATATACAAGGAGGCACAACTTCTACCAATGGTCATATAACCCGCCAAAACTCAAGTAAGTGATATTGGGTCTTTACGAATCATTTATCAAGTTTCAATATAATTCAAGCACTTAAATTAACAAGTAGAGTGCAAACAATACATGTATTTCATGATAGAGTACTAAAACTACGCGGACATAAGCATGATTTGTAGCTACGCGCGGACTTTCATCACTCCGTGCGTACGTAGCACCCACAATTAATAGCAAATAGTAATTTAAAATATCTATGGAGTATACTCTCTCTTACAAGGTTAGGCAAGAGACTTATCTCGTCCCAAAGCTCACTTTTCGGTCTACAAATTCACTCTAAAGCCTCAAGTCAGTGTCGAACAATCTGAAGCTAGCCAAATATTATATAAATTAATCAATATATATTCAAAAGTTCATAATTTAGTTATTAGAGCAATTACCCAACCCAAATTGAAAGATTCCTAAAATTCCCCCCCCCCCCCCCGGGCCCACGTGCCCGGATTTTAAAATTTTTTGAAGATAATTGTTACCTATGACCTCCTCAACTCAAATATAAATTTATTTCAATTTTCACTATCAAAACCATGATCAAATCCTAATTTTACCTAAACCCTAGTTTCTTCACCATATCCCATTAGTTTCACAATTTTTTCATGTTAAATCTACCTATGATTCGCGTACCTAGCTAAAGATTTGATAGTGATCACTTACCCCTTGATGTTGATGAAATCTCCCCACAAAATACTCTCAAAATCACCTTAGACCAAGTGGGAAATGAAGCTATGTCCCGTAATAAAAAGCCCTTGCACCAGTCGCACATGTCACATTTGCGACATTTTGTTCGCAAATGCGATGGTCGCAAATGCGACAAAAGCATCGCAAATGCGAAGACTGGCCATCTCTGCCAAGGTCGCAATTGCGACCAATAACATCGCAAATGCGAAGATGGGCGGCTCGCAAAAGCGGCAGAACTGTTCGCAAATGCGAACCCCTCAGTGTTTTCCCAACCACGCAAATGCGAATCCCTCCTCGCAAATGCGGCGGCTCACCTCATTAACTGAATCAACTCTAGCGAACTCGTCAGCTACTAGCTCCGTCTTTACCAATAATATCTGCATAGATATGTAGGTAAGAAGTGAGTTATATGTAAATATAACCCACTAAGATCCTTGACCCGCCACTCTGAATACCTTTGGAATAAGTATTAGAAAATACAAACACACAACGAGCATAGAAATAATATGCACAGAAATTCTTTCACCACATAATTACTCTACAAGGTCCAAACAATTACTCAGCAATAACGCTACATATCTCATTACAATCTACACTAAGGACTTGTTATAAACGGCGGTGCAGAAAATTAACCAAACACCCCAACAAATCCACGACGGCGGCATACACAATGCCTCAAATCTACCACGGCGGCATACACAATGCCCCAAATATATTACGACAACGAAGAAATAATTTCTAACGCCACATCACACCATACCACAAATAACTTATTAAACAATTTTAGTTTTTTTTCAAAATAATATATATTTACGGCTGGTCAAAGACTACCGATTCTACCAAGCGCACGCTCGTCCCAACACATGGACCAGGCAGACAAAATATACTTTCAAAATGGATTTTGGAAAAACAAGTATCAAAACTTAAAGTCTCACTTACCTCGAATTCACAATCCAAGCACTCTTTTCAATAACTCAAAACTATACTCTCGAGTCTCCGGATCACCTCAAACTACACAAAAACGAGTTTAGAATGATCAAAAACCCTTAGGTGAACATCACTTTAATATTTAGAGCAAGTCCAACTCGTGGTCAAAGGTTGACCCAAAGAGCCAACTCAGGTTAATGGGTCAGAATTCCCATACCATGACCACCAACGGATATTCCTCGACGAGAGGATTCGAGAACACTAATCAAAATTAAATTTTGATAATGTTTGCCCTTTCAAATTGATGAATTAGGTTGAAAAACCGTAGGGCTACACTTTCGCGATTTCTGAAAATTTCTCAATGTTTCTACCATAAAAGCTTCTCATAATAAAGTAATAAACTCAAATAAAAGTTTAGGATTATTACCTTGATGATTTGGGTAGAAAATCCCTTTTTTTCTTCCTCTTTTCTTCTCTTTTTATCCCCTTTTTTTTTTTTTTTTTTCTGACTGCATTTTGTTTCCTTCCTTCTGCTTTTTCTCGTTGTCAACCAGCAAAAAAAAAAAAAATCTTTTGTTAAATTATAAAGTAACCCCCATTAAATAGAGTTATTACATTCTTCACCACTACAAAGAACAGTCGTCCTCGAATGTTAAACGAGCCATACAAAAGAGGTGTGAATATTTTCTTGTTACATTCACCTTACATATTCATACCTACAAATATATACATCTTTGATAGGCCGATTCATACGAACAACCTCTTATTTCCTTTATGCAAAAGATGTCTCAAGAAACTTACTCATAACACTTCTTTAACGATAGCTCAATAATAACTACTGCAACCTTTTCAACAGAAAGTTCTATTTATTGCATATAAAAATCATACTCATCTTAGAAGTCTCTCAAATCTACTAAAAATTTGGCAACCTCGTCCCTGTAGCCAGGACTAATTCCATTTTATACCTGTTCAGATCAACCAACCAACAATATTCTACAACATAATATATACTCCAATATATACTAGGGAGTTCCCAAGCTATTTCATACCACCAGTCACGTGTAAATGGAGAACCGAGCGATCCTGTACTAGTTACTAATGAAAAACATATGATTACCGTGCTTTGGGTGAATTTATCCAATCTGTATAAAAAGGAAAACATAAGTATATCAATCGTAACATGTCAATCTTTGAAAACCTACTCTATATCCAAGCTAACCCATGCTTAATTTGTTATCGATCTTGTATTTACACCTTAGTTTCTAGATTTACCAATATCAATAGAGGTATAATCAGTGACATTATCCCATAAATTATTACTTGGTGGTGTCCACCACTAGTTAACTTGTCTAAGTGAGGAAACTTAAAATATGATTCTTGCAATTGTCACAAAATATTTTCAATTATTTCTTTTGCTAAATCTCCTCTAGTAAGTAGAGGGTGCACCGTTTCTATGTACAGTTAAATGAAACAAGGTACTTGATTAACTCCATTTTTTCTTGCAAGTTTCCTTCCTAGATACTCAATCCGCATTGATCTTCAAATGAACACACTTCTCTAATTTTTATAATTTACTTATCCATATCTTATTATTTACTCGTTAGCTCGAAGACGTTAACATACATAGAACCTCACATATAAGGAATGATCCTGCCTGTAGACTACCGTGAATCCCTTTTCGTGCAATGTTACGCTCATTAGTAATACTATGACGAAACCAATCAATCCACTCCAAGTTCACTTAAATGTAAACATTACAAACCATAACAAATTCGCAACTATCCCTCGGTCCTAACTGTGATCACACATGCCTGATAGACACAATCAATAATAGTAGACTCCCCTACTTAGATAAAATTATACTTTTTCAGTTATCACACCATTTCGTCAATATTCAAACCTTTTTAACTCATGCAGTATAAGATACAACACATATCATGACAATTGTTAGAACGGAACACTGAATTCGATAACATTTGTGTTAATTCTTTTCAAGTATTCGAACTCTTTGAATTATCTATCTCTTTTTAATACGGTGCATGACCGTCTCCATATTGTACATCTTATCCTTATTTTATTAACTAATCATGTCATTGTTCGCTGAGTTTCATACTCAACCTTTTACTATATTAGTGCATTAAGCGTTATATTTGAGTCTTACTTTCTCTCACATATAAGAATTCATTAACGACCCCAAGTAGAATATGTTGTACCTTTACATCACATAGTTCTACTAACAAGGTCATACTCAATGCATTTAGATAGAATAGTCATGCCACAATTATACTTATAACATCACAATCACAATATCACTAGTAATATCAAATCTCCTCAAAAAGCATTAAGCTTAGAACCATAAAGTACCTTCCTCAGAATGTCTTTCACACCAAGCCTAACAGTCTAGATGTGTTTAAGCTATTATTATCTTACACTTCTTACTTAAGCATTCAATTCTTTTCTTCTCCAAATCAAACTCATAACATAGAGTTGTATCCATAACTTCGAATATTGAATAAGTCGCTCTCAGGAAAAAAATCAAATTCTTAGACCACTTTACAATTCACACAAATTCTCAACATTCAAAATTTGACTAACTCTCACCCCCCGCCCTTTTTTTTATTTAAATTTTGGCACACGTTCCTTCGAAAATAAAGTTATCCCAAAATATAAAACAAATAAAATCTCAACTATCACCAATACGCATAACATTTCATGTACTCAAGGTCACTCTCAATCGCCAATATATTGTTAGAAACTTCTAAATCAACTGTGTCATCCAACAAAGGAGGATACATACGACCTAGCTATTTGCGAAAGGGACATCTTATGAATAAACTCGACTCAGCTTTAACGCAGAATGATGAATAAAAGAAGGAAAAATATCCTAAATGCTTAATAGCCTCAAGATCATAAGTATGGGCGCCTACATACCCATAAACATAACTCTACTAAATACTGCTCCATGACCTGAGACTTAAAGCCTATGCTCTGATACCAACATTATCACGTCCCAAACTATCCCATAGATGTGACTGGCACCCAACATACATCACCCGCTAGGCAAACCATACTTTCATACCTTAGATATTAATTTACAGGATTTGATTAATTAAATGAGCATTCCAATAATCTGATAATTGATTACGAATAATTAATTTCTCTAAATATTAAATTGAAAATTATAGCCCAAATACCACACTAGACCATGGAGCATTTAAGAAAATTACAAAAGATGTCATATGAATAAATAATAACGACTAT
Source organism: Nicotiana tabacum (assembly GCF_000715075.1). Taxonomy (NCBI): domain Eukaryota; kingdom Viridiplantae; phylum Streptophyta; class Magnoliopsida; order Solanales; family Solanaceae; genus Nicotiana; species Nicotiana tabacum. The sequence continues at coordinate 72,440,819 of NC_134088.1, read as the reverse complement.
TTTGGCAGCCTCCACGAACAATGTGGCGACTCACCTCATTAACTGAATCAACTCTAGCGAACTCTAAGGACTTGTCATAAATGGTGGTGCAGATAATTAACCAAATACCCCAACAAGTCCACGACAGCATACACAATGTCCCAAATACTACCACGACGGTATACACAATGCCTCAAATACATTACAGAAAAAAAAATTAATTTCTAACGCCCCAATGCCATAACATGAGGCTACGACATATCACACCATACCATAAATTACTTATTAAATAATTTCAATTTTTTTTCAAAATAATATATATTTGCGGCTGGTCAAAGAACTCCGGTTCTGCTAAGCGCATGATCGTCCCAACACATGGACCAGGCAGACAAAATATACTTTTAAAACGGATTTTGAAAAAACAAGTATCAAAACTTAAATTCTCACTTACCTCGAATTCACAATCCAAGTACTCTTTTCAATATCACAAAACTATACTCTCGAGTCTCCGGATCAGCTCAAACTACACAAAAACGAGTTTAGAATGATCAATAACCCTTAGGTGAACATCCCTTTAATTTTCAAAGCAAGTCCAACTCGTGATCAAAGGTTGACCCAAAAAGTCAACTCTGGTTAACGGGTTAGGATTCCCGTACCATGACCACTAACATATTCTCCTCGACGATAGGATTCCAGAACACTAATAAAAATTAAATTTTGATAACATTTGCCCTTCGAAATCACTACTAAACAAATCAGATTTTAGCGACGAATTATCAAGAAATTCTGCTAACTAAGAGCGTTTTAGCGACAGATTAGCGACGACGTTCGTAGCTAATTCTAGTTTTTTTTGTAGTGAATTGATGAATTAGGTTGAAAAACCCTAGGGGTAGACTTTGGCGATTCTAAACATTTCTCCATGTTTTTACCATAAAATCTTCTCATAATCAAGAAATAAACTCAAAAAACGTTTAGGATCATTATCTTGATGATTTGGGTCGAAAATCCCTTTTTTCTTCCCTCATTTCCTCTCTTTTTATCCCTTTTGTTTTTCTTTTCTGACTGCGTTTTCTTTCCTTGCTTCTGCATTTTCTTGTTGTCAACCAGCAAATTCTGGTTTCTCTTCCATTTATATATATATATATATATATATATATTGTTTTAAAAAAATCTTTTGTTAAATTATAAAGTAACCCAATTAAATAAAGTTATTACATTAAATCATGAAGCTCAAGAATTTCTAGAAACAATTCCGCGCGTACGATTCCTACCAAATCAACTCGGAATGACGCCAAATTTTGCGTACAAGTCATAAATGATACAAAACTATTTCAAGGCTCGGAATCCCTAACGGACCCCGATAACGCCAAAGTCTATTCCAAACCAAATTTAAAGAACTAGAAAACATTCAAGGCACCAAATTTCATCATTAAGCGCCGAAACGCTCCCGGGTCATCTTTAACCCGGTCTGAATGTACGCCCAAGTTTAAAATCATCATACGAACCTATTGGAACTGTCAAATTTCAGTTCTGATATTGTTTACTCAAAACGTTGACTCAAGTCAAACTTGGCCATTATGAGTCTCTATTAAGGAACTAAGTATTCCGATTTCAGCCCGAACTCTTTCAAATGCGAACCAACCATCTCCGCAAGTCATAAAATAGCGAAGGCACGTACGGGGAGTCTTAATTAAGGGAACGTGGGATCTAAAAAAGTAAAACGACCGATCGGGTCGTTATAAGAAAAATACATCTCTATGCCTACAAACGGGTTAGCCTTCGTTTGCCCTATTGGTGCTCCTTTGGCTGGGTTTGAGAGAGAGAGAGAGCGTGAGATAGTTGATCGTCAAATATACATGCCAAATCATCAAATGTCATATTACTGTCTAGCATGAGGAAGATACATCTCTATGCCTATATATCAAATATACATGTCAATTAATAATTTCACAGCAATATCATCAAGTACACTCACACTCAGCACACTCAAGGTGCCTGGATCAAATGCCCCACTTCATCACACACACAATCACTCAGCACTGTTGCAGCGTGCAACCCGATCCAAATAAAAATCCGTTGCAGCATGCAACCCGATCCAAAATCAATTTGTTGCGACATGCAACCCGACCCAACATAACTCAAAACACGACTCTATGGCCCATATCAGTCATCAATCCGCTCAAGTATCAATATCTCACAACTCACAGAAACATAATTCAATTATACCACACAGAATAACATAATGTTCCACATATACAACTCAAACTCGTGTCGCGTACAAGGACAACAATAACATGTGAGACAACATATCAAGAGTGCACAGAGACAAAGATATAACATGTAGATGTAACTATCATAACTGTATTGTATGACTACGGCTAAGGCAAATAGCTCAACATGACAAAAATAGCCTATCATGTCTCAAACAATTAAGCAGGTGACCTAGACATGATTTCTAGCATGAATAATATCTCACGCAGTCATATAACTGGAGAAAACACGATATAAAAGAAGCATGATAGAAAAACAAGCTACATAATAGCCTAAGAACTACCCGGATCATCAATACCTTGGCGCACGCACCCACACCCATCACCTAGCACGTGCGTCTCCCCCAACCCAACTCAAATATCATAGTTCGCAATGATAATTACTCTCAAATCCAAGTTTAGATATGTTACTTACCTCAAATAAGCCAAATCAATATCGAGCAAGCCAAACAATACTCTAGAAATGCCATCACGCGTGAATCAACCTCCGAATGAATCAAAATCAGCCAAAAGCAACTAAAAAATATTAAATAATGTCGTACGAAACAAACCCAAACGATAAAGGTCGAATATTTAGTCAAATACTCAAAGTAAACCAAAAGGGCAACCAGGACCCGCATCTCGAAACATGACAAAACTCACAAATTCTGACAACCCATTTGAATAAAAGTCCAACCATACTAATTTCACTCAAATTCGATTCCGAATCGATGTTCAAAACTCAATTATTCACTTTAGAAACGTTTAGACAAAAATTTCCAATTTCTCTTTTAGAATCATCAATCAAATGCGAAAATTAAAGATGGAACCATGGAATATAATCAAAACTGAGTAAAAAATACTTATCATCTCGTGGTTCTATATATTATTTGATGATATTTAGTTGATTTTGGCTAGTTTTGAACCGTTCGGAGATTGATTCGCACGGGATGGCATTTCTAGAGTATTGTTTGGCTTTCTCGGTATTGGTTTTGGCTTGTACGAGATAAGTAACATATCTAAACTTGTATTTGAGGGTATTTAAACCTGGGAACTATGTTCTAAGAGATGTATTGGGGTGATGCACATACTACGTGAAGAGCATGTGGGCGAGCACCGGGTTAATCATGATTCAAGTTGACTATATGGCTGGACTTGTTTTGCTATTATATCTTGTTCTATCTGTGTAATTTTTACTTGTTAGAGTAATTGAGTTGTGATTCATGTTAGAAAATATGTTTAGGTTATGTGCTTATTCGGTTGAGACCTAATGAGACTATTTTTGTTGTTTTGAGTTAGCTTCTCTAACTGTAATTATATACTCAGTTATAATTCTTCATTTGCATATTCTATCTCAGTCTCTGTTCATCATTCACTCTTACATCACATGTTATCATTGTTTGGGCTGAGTGGTACGATATTGTGAGCTCTTGAGACTTAAGGGATTGATGACTGAGGTGGGCCTGCGAGCCGTGTTGTGAGTGTTATTATGGATCGGGGTGCATGCCGCAGCATGCCATATTGTCTTTGTGACTTCTTATTATTGTGGATCGGGATGCATACCACATCCGGTCTTATTGGCTTATTTATTATTGTGGATCGAGCTGCACTCCGCAACATGCCTTATAGGCTTTTGATTAGTGCATGGGTAGTATCCGCCCCTCCGAAGTCTGATATACTAGTAGTGAGCGCACCAACAATGATATATACATACGTGCTTTGGTGAGGGACTTGTGAGCCAGGCATCCATACAGTTTTGAATGATTGTGTGTGGGTATGATGAAGTGGGCAATTGAAAAAAACAACTTGAGTATGTTGAGGGTGAGAGTACCTGGAAATATCACCATAAAATCATTCATTTGACATGCATACTTGGCATGTAGGTATAGAGATGCATTTTTCCTCATGCTAGAGGGTACTGTGACATCCGTGATTTGACATGTAAATTTTGACATGTAGGCATAAAGATGTATATTCCTCATGCTAGACGGTATATGATAATTGATGACTTGACATGTAGGCATAGAGACGCACTTTCCTCATGTTATTTGGTAAACAAAAATTCTTATATGATGTTGTGAATCAGAAATATAGTTCTATTGATAAACTCATGTTTAGTTGATTTTCGATTGTAATATCTGGACTTGACTGTTATACCTAGAAAGCATGCCTACTTTTTCTATAACTGAGAACTTCATCATCAACTTGATCAACCCACAGTTTTCTTTGGAACATCACTCTATGTAAGAGTTCTGTTTGATGTTGTGCATTTTCATGTTGGCCAATTTGTACATTGCTCTCGTCCCTCAAATCCTCTTCTACCAAGTCATAATGTTTTAGGTGCCCGGATTCATTACTATGCTCACCAAATGATTCCATAGATTGAGAAGGAATCTCATGTACCGATTTATGCAAAGTGACCCAAGATTGCTTGGTCATAGGATTAACATTCAACATCATGGCAACCTGAGTATCCGTGAGTATTTTTATCACATCGGGATTGGAAAAATGCATTTTTGGAGTGCTGGACTGATCCCCCATTAACGCATCAGTCAAATTACCCTTTGCGGTAATTTGTCAAACATATTTACTTTGAGTAATATCACTGTGTCACTCATCTTTAGCACTGCTCGTACATGGTACCAGTTGTTGCTTCATGTTAGCATCATTTAATGGAGATGAATTGGTACCATCACCCTCCTCATATGCTAAAATTTTGAATCTATTTGGGCTGGTAACAGTTTGTATTATATTTCATCGAGTATCAGATAAACTCGAATTTCACTGTTGCATCTTCACACCTAGAGTTATATTTTGCCAAACAGGAACTCTCTTTATCACTGTCCAATCATTCCTAGTTGTATTTTGCCTAAAATGAGACTTGAGTTGACCATGGCCAAATTTCTTTGTAAACGACCTCATATCAGTGTTTTGATTGCTGGTAAGTTTGTATGATATTTTTGAACTTGTATGCACGTTTGGTTGGGGTCTGGCTGAATCGAGTGCATTTTGGCGTGTTATCTGTAACATTGTGAAAATGAGTTTTAAAGTTAAAATTCTTTAGTTTTGATGATCGATTCTTGTTATTTGATATTATTTTGATGATTTGAGGTAGCGAACAAGTTTGTAGGATGATTACGTTATTATATACACTTTATTGAGTTAGGTGCCATCAAAACAAGATGGATTTTGGTATCAGTGCTCTAGGATCATTGGTGCTGCGAGTCACGTGCAAATATCTAGTAGAATCTTATGGATCGGTATGATGATGTCCATACCTATCTTCGAGAGTGTACAAGGCATCTAGGATAAATTTCCCATATTTCTTTCCTTATCGTGCGCAATTGATCTCTTGAATTCCTTTCGCCCACTCGTATGTTATGCTGAGCACTCGGTATTAGTTGTACATCGACGACTTGCAATTTCATGGATGAGGTGCGAGAAGTGATTTATGTGTTTTGGTGATGGGCAGTCTGGCGGACTAGAAGCTAGGTTTGGGTCGTAGTTTGGGCTCGGTAGTTTCAGTTGTGTAAACATGTGCTTTTAGACTTATACGTCTGGTAGTGTCCCTAGAAGTAAGATTTATGGCTCGGTGAGTGGTTGTATGACTATATGATGAGTATGATGTGACTGTGGGATGTGTTCAGATGGCTTGGATGTGACGAGAAGAGTTTGTTTGAGATGTGGAAAGGACTATTGGGTGCTTGATTTTTGTCTTGATGTATTGTATAGTCCTGAGTTACGAGTGTGTTAGGGATCTTTCAGTTGTACATTTATGGAATGATGTGTATTATTATTTCATATTGGTGAGTGGTTGTATGACTATATGATGAGTATGATGTGACTGTGGGATGTGTTCAGATGGCTTGGATGTGACGAGAAGAGTTTGTTTGAGAAGTGGAAAGGACTATTGGGTGCTTGATTTCTGTCTTGATGTATTGTATAGTCCTGAGTTATGAGTGTGTTAGGGATCTTTCAGTTGTACATTTGTGGAATGATGTGTATTATTATTTCATGTTGATGAGTTCAGAATCTGGAGGATTTAGTGATTGCATAGTGGTTGTGGCCATGAAAGAGCATAGAGAGATGTCAGTCTGGGGCTAAGCAAATGGGTTATCTCAGACAGGATGTTCTGAGGTTGTGTGATTCTTATGATGATTATGTAGAGAGTTTCTTTCTGCCGGTAGGTACATGTATTGCAATTTGAATTTGGATCTCTTGAGGAAGTTGACTTGACTGTCATGAGGATGAATGTGAGCTTAGCTGGTGATTTGAGATATTTTATGATTTGTGTTACATGAGCTTATGAAGGGTCTAGTTGAATTACAGTGCCGTGTTATGGCAGTAATGGAGATGCGATGTTGGGTCCGCAAAAGTGAGAATGACTGTGTACAAAAAATCAGATTGCATTCTTTTGGTATTTTGAGCATATCTGGAGCTCTAAAGCTCCGATTGAGGTGAGTTTTGCGGCATTCTTTTTGTACTTTTATCGAGGTCAGTACCTAATCTCAATATTTTTATTTTAACATGATTACAGTAGTTCATTGGGAATTGATCCATATTTTGATTGGAGAATTGTGGATTCTTATCAAAAATATTTCTAAAGTAAATAATTGAGTTTTGAGCATCGATTCGGAGTCGGAATTGGATGAAATTAGTATGGTTGGAATCGTATTCGAATGTGTTATTGGAATTTATGAGTTTTATCGGGTTCCGAGGTGCGAGCTCGAGTTACATTTTGGTTGACTTTGAGTTTTTGATTAAAGATTCGGCCTTTATCACTTGGTTTTGTTTCCTTTGGCATTATTTGATGATTTTGAGTTGATTTAGGCTAGTTTTGAACTGTTCAGAGGTTGATTCACATGGGGTGGAATTTCTAGAGTATTGTTTGGCTTGCTCGGTAGTGGTTTTGGCTTGTTCGAGGTAAGTAACATATCTAAACTTGGCTTTTAGGGTATTTAACCCTAGGAACTATGCTATAAGAGATGTATTGAGGTGGCACACATGCTAAGTGATGAGCGTGTGGGCGAGCACTAGGGTAATCATGATTCAAGTTGTCTATTATACTATGACTGGACTGGTTTTGCTGTTATATCTTGTTCTATCCATGTAATTCCTATTTGTTAGAGTAATTGAGTTGCGATTCATGTTAGAAACAATGTTTAGGTTATGTGCTTATTAAGTTGAGATATAATGAGGCTATTTATGTTGTTCTGAGTTATCTGTTATAACTGTAATTATATACTCATTTATGATTTTTCATTTGCATATCATATCGCAGTCTCTGTTCATCATTCACTATTACATCACATGTTATCATTGTTTGGTCTAAGTGATACGAGATTGTGAGTCCTTGAAACTTGAGAGATTGATGACTGAGGTGGGCCTAAGAGCCGTGTTGTGAGTGTTATTGTGGATCAGGTTGTATGCCACAATAGGCCATATTGGCTTTGTGACTATTCTTATTATTGTGGATAAGGCTGCACGCCGCAACATGCCTTATTGTCTTATTTATTATTGTGGATCGGGTTGCACGTCGCAACAGGCCTTATAGGCTTTTTATTAGCGCTTGGGCAGGATCCGCCCCTCCGGAGTTTGACATACTAGAAGTGAGCGCATGCACAATGATATATATACATGTGCTTTGGTGAGGGGATTGTGAGATATGCACCCATACAGTTCTGAATGATTGTGTGTGTGTGTTTGTGTGATGAAGTGGGCATTTGAGACAGACAACTTGAGTATGTTGAGAGTGAGAGTACCTGGGAATATCACCATAAATCATTCATTTGACATGCATAATTGGCATATAGGTATAGAAATGCATTTTTCCTCATGCTAGACGGTACTGTGACATCTATGATTTGACATGTACATTTGACATGTAGGCATAAAGATGTATATTCCTCATCCTTGACGGTATATGGTAATTGATAACTTGATATGTATATTGACATGTAGGCATAAAGACATATTTTCCTCATGCTAATTGGTAAACAAAAATTGTTATCTGGTATTGTGAATTGGAAGTATAGTTCTATTGATAAACTCATGTTTAGTTCATTTTCAGTTCTAATATCTGGACTTGACTGTTATACCTGAAAAGCATGCCTACTTTTTCCGTAACAGTGAACGAGCTGAGCATAATATCTTTTAAGCTATTACTTTCATTGCTTCCATTATATTATTATGAGTTAATATTGGCTATTGGTGTTGTACTCTGACCATTTTTCGAGCTCATCATTGCTTTCAACCTGAGGTTAGGTTTGTTATTTATTGAGTACATGGGGTCGGTGTTACTCATACTACATGTATGCACCTTGTGTGTAGATCTTGGAGCTGATGTTCCAGTGCATGGCGGGAGCTAGCGTTGAATATGTACCTGCTCTCTTGTTTTAGCTGCCACTTGTCCTTGGTAGCTTTAGTTTTGCTAATTTGTTTATGTATTTTCGAACAAATGATATATTTATTTCGTACCATCTTTGTAAATTCTAAGTCTTAGAAGCTCATGACTTGTACTACCAATCCTTGGGAGATTGTATAGAACTTTATTTATTTTACTCATTTACTTTTATTATTCTCATTTGACTTGTGTTGTCTGTTACTTGGCCTACCTAGTGGGTTGGGACATCACGACTAGCTGGATTTTGGGTCGTAACAATAAGAAAGCGAGACTTATATGTGTCGAACATAATTTGAGTGTTACTAGGCGAGAAATTACTTGTAAATGTGCTTTCATCAGAGCTGCCCTCATCACTAGGATTTGGGTCCTTCAAGAAGAATATTTACCTATCTATATTTCCTCTGCTCTGCATGGCTAACGATATTAAGATGTTTTTAAATTTAAGATGTATAAATTCATGCTTATATAGTGATAACATCTGAATGCAAATTGTATGTAATGCACAACATCCTAAATGAAATTTATATTTCCAATATGGTCATGTAAATGTATCATCATCTTCCATCCCGTAGACAGAATCCAAATACGAGATGGAGACATAATCATCAAGACTGACTGCAGCTCGGAGGCAACATATCTTCCTTCGGTTATTCCTTTCGAGAATACTATGATGACTGGATAGGTCATTTTGAGTACTAGCTATTATTTCTATGTTCTGAGACCTCCTATAGCTTCAATTGAAGTTTATCGATTTACGTGTGTGGTCCGTATCATTTTCTGAAAAGCTTTTACGTATTTTGATGAAAATATAATTTTTTGCCTAAAATGAGACTTTGTTTTGGAAAATTATACTACTAAGCAGGCTGCCTAGTAGTTATTATATTAATAATAAAAGAAAAAACACAATGAAAGAGTACAAGTCCGGGGTCACCCAAGCGCATTTTAGTGCGTTATGTGAATAATTATGAATATAAGTTTTTAAGTTGAAATTCTTGAGTTTTGATGATCAATTCTTGTTATTTGGCATTATTTTGATGATTTGAGGCAGCGAGTAAGTTTGTAGGACAACTACGTTATTTTGTACACTATAATTCCCTTTTGTGTTGAGATTACGTTATTCACTATGTTGAGTTGTTTATGTTAATGAGTTGATATTGGGAGCAGGTTATGCACTGCAACTGTATTAAAATGAATTGATATTGGGATGAGGTTGCATGCCACAACGGATTATGATATGATATTGGGATCCGGTTGCATGCCGCAACAAATATTGTATTTATATGGGATCGGGTTGCGCGCCGCAACAGAGTATGAAGTGTTATAGCAGTTGGTAGTTGTAGTAATCTATTTATGTCTTGTGATATGGGGTTACGAGATGATGTTATTATGGCGCCCTCTGTTAGTTGACCTTTGGGTCCCTTATGAGTTTATTTCTTTATCTATATTTTTGTTTTCTTCTATTATTATTACTCGTACAAGTTTATCGTGAGTGTCCTGTCATAGCCTCGTGACTACTTCGTTGAGGTTAGGCTCGACACTTACATAGTACATGGGATCAGTTGTACTGATACTACACTTCTCCAGTTTTTGAGCAGATTTCAATGTTGGTCTTGGCGAGGCGTAGAGTAGACTGCTCGAATCCGACTTCTACAAGAGACTTGAGGTAGAGCTGCTCGGCGTTCGCGGTCCCTGAAGTCTCCTTTATCATGTTTTACTGTTTATCTAGTTTCAGATAGTTGTATTTTATTTCAGACCATATTTGTAGTATTCTAGTCGCTCATGTACTTTTGACTCTGGATTTTGGGAGTAGTTTAGACTGTGATATCAATGTAAATATTTCACATATTTCTTCGTTTATCAATTGTCAGCTATCATTATTCTGTTATAAAATTCTAAAATTGATTAATTAATAAACTAATGTTGGCTTGCCTAGCAATGGATGTTAGGCGCCATCACAGCCACGTGGTCGGGATATCAGGTCGTGACAAGTTAATATCAGAGCACTAGGTTGCTTAGGTCTCACGAGTCACGGGAAAGCTTAGTAGAGTCTAGAGTATCAGTACTGAGACATCTGTATTTATCTTCTAGCGGCTATAGAGCTTTGGGAAATGTCACTTCTTCTTTCTTTCTTTATCGTGCAACTTTATTCTATTGTAGAAGTTTGAATCATTCTATTCTTGTTCTCTCATAGATGGTGAGGACACGCACATCATCCATTGCTGACCAGGAGCTGGAGCCCCAGTATGCAGCACTCCTAGGGGTAGAGGCTGAGGCAGAGCCATAGGAAGAGGTAGAGCTCAGCCTAGAGCCCACGCATCAACACCGATTGTAGAGCCTCAGATCGAGCAGGAGGAGGAGATCCCTTTTCCGGCCGTGCCAATTGGACCAACTCAGGTCCATATGGGTTCATTTCTAGCCTCGTACTTTAGGATGCCAGAGTACGCTTAGTGGGCCTTATGGAGAGTGTGGCCTAGGCCATTGCATTTCCTGTAGCACCAGCCATCTCTCAGGTTGGGGGAGGATCCTAGACTCCCGCTACTCACACTCCAGAGTATGTTGCTGTAATATATCAGACTCCGGCGATTCCAGTAGTGGAAATAGTTCATCCAGCTATTGCTACACAGCCCGATGAGAGACCCATTATGTCGACAAAGGGGTTGAAGAGGCTGGACAGGTTTACCAAGCTATTTCCTATTCATTTTGGTGGTACACCTTCTGAGAACCTATAGGATTTCTTGGACCATTGCCATGAGGTGTTGCATAACATGATCAAAATTCTAATGGAGTTGACTTCGTAGTGTTTCAGATGACTGGTTCTGCCAAGTGATAGTGGCATGAGTATGATCGGGGTAGACCATCAGGTTCCCCTCCACACTAGAGATTAATTTTAACAGCTATTATTGGAGAAGTTTATCCCTTTTACCTAGAGAGAGGATATGCGTAGCCAGTTTGAGCGCCTCCAGCAGGGTAGAATGACAGTTAACTAGTATGAGACTAGATTTGTGGATCTATCATGCCATGAAGCTATCTTGATCCCTACTAAGAGGGATAGGGTGGGGAGATTTAAATATGGCCTTACTTATGGTATCAGGTTATAGATGGCCAGATAGATAGAGAATGATATTTCTTTCAACCGGGTGGTAGAGTTTTCTAGACGGATCGGGAGAATTCGTAGTCACGGAAGAGAGGCGGCATCTGAGAAGAGGCCTCGTCATTCCGGTTGTTTCAGTGGTGCCTCATCTGGAGGCAGGGGTTCATTTGGTAGAGGTCATCCTCCCAGGACAATTCAGTCATCACTATAGGTGTCTCATGGTTCTTCAGGTGGTCACAACACATATGGGTCTCGTTCAGAGAAACCAATATTCAGTATACCTTCAGCTCATATCAGTGCACCACTGCTATAGAGTTACTATGGTAGTCATTCGGATCATTAGAGATCGTCTCAGAATAAGCAGTTATGCCAGCCACGGGGTTATTTTAAGAGTGGAAAAGTAGGTCATATAAGGATGTACTATACTTAATTGAGGGGCAGCAGACCACAGTTTAGTACTCGTGCCATGATTCTGGTACCGATTGCTCCACCCGTCAGTTTAGCCAGCTAGAGCCAGGGGTCAGGCAGCTAGAGGTGGTGGTCAGGCCACTAGAGGTGGAGGCCAAGCAGTTTGAGGCCGTCCAAGAGGCAGCGGTCAGAGTGGTGGGGCTCAGTGCCGTTTCTATGCATTCCCAGCTAGACCCGAGGCAGAATCGTCGGATACGGTCATCACATGTATTGTTCCAGTTTTCCATAGAGATGCATCAGTTCTATTTGATCCGGGTTCCACTTATTCATATGTGTCATCCTATTTTGCCTCATATTTGGATACGTGTCATGATTCTTTGAGTCCTACTGTTTATATGTTTATGCTTGTTGGGATTCTATTACGGTAGACCGGTTATATCGTGCTTCTTTGCTCACTATCGAGAGCTATGAGACTATGATTGACCTTCAATTACTTGATATGGTGTATTTTTATGTGATATTAGGAATGGATTGGTTGTCACCTTATCATACTATTTTGGATTGTTACGCCAAGACTGTGACATTAGCCATGCCGAGGTTGCCTTGATTGGAGTGGAGAGGGACTCCTGGCCATTCTACTAGCAAGTAGGGCTGTTCAAAACCCAACTATAATTGTTAACTGAATCACAAAAACCGCTTATTGGCTTATTGGCATCGGGTTTTTAGGATATTGGTAGGTTAACAAATTCAAATTTTATAATTAACGGCTTAACGGTTGGGGACGGATTACATAATTTCCTTATCGGATAAATAGTTAGCCCGTTAAGAATTTTTATAGTTATACTTTTACCCCGATATATATAAAGTAATATTTGAAACCCTAAATCCCTAATTTCTCTATTCAACACTAGGAGTAGCAGTCCGGAGCAGTCGTCTCTTGGTATAGAACATGTAAGGTTCAAAAAATTTTCTTCCTGAGAATATTTAAATATTTGATCAACTAGACAGGTTTTATGGGTTATCATGAAGTTAATGACCTAGATTGATGATCTAGAAAAAGATCAACAACAACTTCATCATTGGCACTTGGCAGCATCCTTAAGAGTGATTTTAAGAAAATATATGTCCATCTAAATTTGTTGAAATCCACTATGGATAGAAGCCTGAAGTCGGACAAATTCTCTAGTTCTCTACTTCTTTTTTATTGTCTATTTGACTTAGTTGATAAACCGTCCGATAAACGGTAATCCGATACTAATCCTCCTGATGTCTTATTGGATGGCTAGCAGATTACTATATTTATAAATTGATAACCGATAAGATAAACCGTTAGGCATAAATATCCGCTTGATCCGACCGATAATCACCCCTACTAGCAGGGTCATTTCTTATGTGAAGGCTTGACGTATGGTCGAGAAGGGGTGTCTGGTATATTTTGCATATATCCGTGATTCTAGTGCGGAGGTTCCTTCTATCGATTCGGCATCAGTTGTGCGCGAGTTCCCAGATGTGTTTCCTACAAATTTATCGGGGATACCATCTGACAAAGATATTGACTTCTGCATTGACTTTATCTCGGGCACTCAGCTCATTTCTACCTCACCATATCGTATGGCCCCAATTGAGTTGAAAGAATTGAAGGAACATTTAGAGGATTTGCTTGATAAGGGATTCATTAGACCTAATGTCTCTCCTTGGGGTGCACCGATGTTGTTTGTAAAGAAGAAAGACAGCTCTATGACGATGTGTATAGATTACAGGTAGCTAAACAAAGTCACTATCAAGAACATATATCTTTTGCCGAGGATTGATGACTTATTTGATTAGCTTTAGGGTGCCAAGGTGTTTTCGAATATTGATTTGAGGTTTGGCTACCATCAATTGAATATTAGGGCATCAGATGTCCCTAATACAACTTTTCGGACTCGGTATGGTCACTGTGAGTTCTTGGTGATGTCATTTGGCCTGACTAATGCCCCAACTGCCTTTATGGATTTGATGAACCGGCTGTTCAAGACCTATCTGGATTCCTTTGTGATCATTTTCATTGTTGATAATTTGATGTACTCCCACAGTCGAGAGGAGAATAAGTAGCATCTGCGGATGGTACTTCAAACTTCGAGGGATCGTCAGTTATATGCCAGGTATTTAAAGTGTGAGTTCTTATTAGACTCGGTTGCCTTTTTGGGACATGTTATATCATTTGAGGGAAATAAGTTAGATCCTAAGAAGATTGAGGCAGTTCAGAACTGGCCTAGACCTACTTCAACTACAGAGATTCAGAGCTTCCTAGGTTTGACGGGTTATTATCGATGGTTCGTGGAGGGGTTTTCATCGATCTCAGCCCTATTGACCCAGACTGGTACTCTTTTCAGATGGTCTGACAAGTGTCAGATGAGCTTTCAGAAGCTCAAGACTGCATTGACTACATTCCCAATGTTAGAGTTGCATATGGGTTTGGCATCTTATAGTGTGTATTGTGATGCATTGTGTATTGGGCTTTGCACGGTATTAATGCAGGACAGCAGGGTGATTTCCTATGCCTTGGCAGTTGAAGGTTCAAGAGAAGAATTACCCTGTGCATGACTTAGAGTTGGTAGCCATTGTTCATGCAGTGAAGATTTGGAGGCACTATCTTTACGACATTCCATGTGAGGTCTATACCGATCATCGGAGTTTCCAGCACTGTCAAGAAGAAAGACCATAATTTATGGCAGCGAATGGTTAGAATTGTTGAAAGACTATGATATCACCATATTATATCATCAGGCAAAGGCCAGTGTAGTGGCTGATGCATTGAGTAGGAAGGTTGAGAGCATGGGCAGTTTGACATATTTACCAATAGTGGAGAGGCCACTAGCCATGGATGTTTAGGATTTGGCTAATCGATTTATGAGATTGGATGTTTCAGAGCCTAGTCAGGTTCTTGCTTGTGTTGTGGCACAGCCCTCATTGTTATAGCGTATCAAGGCTCGCCAGTTTGATGATCCTCACTTATTGGTGTTGAAAGACACAATGTATCGAGGTGGTTCCAAGGAAGCTGTGATTGGAGATGATGGTATTATGTGGCTTCAGGGCCGGATTTGTGTTCCAAATGTTGATGGGTTGAGGGGGCGATATTTGAGGAGTCTCACAGTTTGATCTATTCTATTCACCCAGGTATCACAAAGATGTATCGTGACTTGAAACAACAATATTGGTGGAAAAGGATGAAGAAAGAAATTGTTTCTTATGTATCTTGGTGTTTGAGTTGTCAACAAGTGAATTACGAGCATCAGAAACCAAGTGGATTGACATAGAGATTGGAGATACCAGAGTGAAAGTGGGAGTGCATCACTGTAGATTTGTGGTAGGCTTACCACGGACCTTGAGGAAATATGATGTAGTCTGGGTTATTGTGGACTGATTGACTAAGTACGCACACTTCATTCCGGTGTTGACTTCCTATTCCTCATAGGGGTTAGCTCATATTTTTATCCAGGAGATTATTCGCCTACATGGAGTGCCCATTTATATCATTTATGATCGAGGCATGCAGTTCACATTACATTTTTGGAGAGCCGTGCAGAGCGCGTTGGACGTGTGAGTCGAGCTGAGTACCACATTTCATTATCAGATGGATTAACGGACAGACAGTCTGAGTTCACTATTTAGATCTTGGAGGACATGTTACGTGCCTGTGTTATTGATTTCGGAGGTTCATGGTACCAGTTCTTGGCTCTTGCAGAGTTCACCTACAACAACAACTATCAGTCGAGCATCCAGATGGCTCCGTACGAGGCCTTATATGGGAGGCAATGTCATTCGCCGATTGGTTGGTTTGAGTCAGAGAGGCTAAATTATTGGGCACCGATTTGGTCCGTTATGCTATGGAGAAGGTTAAGGTGATTCAGTAGAGACTTCCTACAACTCAGTCCAAGCATAAGAGTTATGCAGACCGAAAGGTTCGAGATGTGGCTTACATGGTGGGTGAGAAGGTTCTTCTCTGAGTTTCGCGTATGTAGGGCGTGATGCAGTTTGGGAAGAAGGGCAAGTTGAGCCTAATCTTTATTTGCTCGTTTGAGATCTTGGAGAAAGTTATGGATGTTGCTTATTGGCTTGAATTGCCTCCTATCCTAGCAGGGGTACATCCGGTATTTCACGTCTCCAAGCTTCGGAAGTACCATGAGGATAGATCACAAGTTTTGGACTTCAGCACGATGCAACTTGATGAAAATCTGACATATGAGGAAGAGAACCGGTAGCTATTCTAGACCGACAGGTTGTCAAGTTGAGATCTAAGAGTTTTTCTTCTGTGAAAGTGTAATGGAGAGGTCAGCCAATTGAGAAGGCTACGTGGGAGTACGAGTCCAATATGCAGAGTAGATATCCCCACCTTTTTACCAGTCTAGGTACTTTTCTATGTCCGTTCGAGGACAAACATTTCTTATAGAGGTGGAGAATGTGATGACCCAATAGATCATTTTGAGTACTAGCCATTATTTCTGTTTTCCAAGACCTACCATAGCTTTATTTGATATTTTATCGATTTGTGTGCATGGTTTGTGTCATTTTTCTGAAAGCTTCTATGTAAGATTTTGATGAAAATGTGATTTTTGGCCTAAAATGAGACTTGAGTTTACCACGGTCAACATTCTTGGTAAATGACCTCGGATCGGTGTTTTGACATTTCTGGTAGGTTTGTATGATGATTTTGGACTTGTACAAACGTTAGGTTGGGGTCCAAGGTGACTCGAGCGCATTTCGGCGCGTTATGTGAAAATTTGTGAAAATGAGTTTTAAAGTTAAATTTCATGAGTTTTGAGGTAGCGAGTGTTGCACCTATTTTGTACTAGTCAAGACAGGATTCAACTTGTGATTTCAATGTTGTTGATGAAAGAGAATCGCCACCTAATATTTAAAGGTATACTAAGGTACTTATTTAATTACTAAGTCATATTCCTTATAGTTCTGCACACCAGTGAGATTATGGGTAGGGTTCTTGTTCTTCTAAGGGGAAGGTGCTAGGCACCCCTTAAAATCTACCTGAGGTAACTCCATAGGACCTAGACTAACTTTTTAGGAACCAGTTATTTATACTATGCTTAATTACTATTAGGGCATGACTGGATATATATATTTAAAGGAGTGTATATATGAAGGATGTGGGACTTAATAGGGATGTGAGATTATGAAAGAGTTATTGAAGGTTAAAAGAGTTCTAAAAGTAGTCTGTATTTTAAGGCTTGTAATTATTAAGTTATGGAAGTAATTAACTTAGAGAATAAACATCTGTATGATTCTAAAAGATGTTTGTAAGAGACTGATTCTAAATGTATCTTGATTTGAAAATCTGAAAAGGAGCGATGTTCGAAACCTCACTTGAGGCGACAATACTGTCACGCCCCAAACCTGGGGAGGAGTAGCTGGCACCCGGTGCTGTGCTGGCCCGAGCGAACCACTCTGTAACTCATGATCATTCGAACAAAACTAGAACATACATAGGTCGAATTAGGTGAACTCATTCCTTTTGTAACTATCATGGACCCACATGGCCATAACTAATAATGTACAACTGTAAGTGGGAAAACACTGTATCAATGAATCATCTTTCTTAAAACATGAATACATATGGGCCGTCAAGGCCTCTGACATATTGTACAAAATAAACCTCTGTCTACAAAGCCACTAAGATTATTTGACATCAAATGGGACAGGATACTGGCCCACCCATAAGTCTGTAGCAAAATCTGACACGATGACTCAAAGACTCGGCTGCACTCCGAATGAGGTGGAGTCTTACCGATCCTTCGCTGAATGCCAATCTCATATACTATGAGGGCTCGTCAAATTGATTATCTATACATGCATCTATGAATGCAGTGTCCCCAACAAAAGGACGTCATTACGAATAATGTACTTAGTATGTAAGGCAGAAATGAAACATAACAATAAGTCAACATTAATTAAAGACATATAAGAATCAACCTGAATCTATGAAGTGCCACCGTATATGCATACTTATTATACTTACATAAATAATGCTTATCTTTGAGACTATTTCTATTATCCATATCGTATGATGCATGACTGCCCAGCTGATCAGTGTTAACTGCCCGAACGGCCGTAGCACGGTGGTAAATACATGACTGCCCCACCGACCGTAGCTCGGTGGTAAATGTGTAACTGCCCGACCGGCCGTAGCTTGGTGGTAAATGTATGACTTTCCGACCGGCCATAGCTCTGTGGTAAATGAATATACATGTCTACCCAACCGGCCGTAGCACAGTGGTAAATGAATTTTCATGACTGCCCAACCGGCCGTAGCACGGTGGTAAATGCATAAAGATGCATATATCACTATATTACAAACATTAACATCTTTATTAAATACTTCAATAGAGATGTAGGAACGTACTTAGACATACTTGAATATAACTTTGCAGGAATGAATAACATAGGCATCCTTAACTGTTAAGAGTAGAACCACTTATGGAATTGCATTACGTTTACGTATCATTACTTGGATCATACCAAAAGAAAAGGAGGGATAGTCTTAACTTACCTGAGCCGATTCTCTTGATAATCCTTCTAACACACGCAAATCACGATGAAATACGTAATGGCGAGATCGAAATAGGGAACAATCCGCATGATATTCTTGAGAAACATTGCGTCGTACTCCCTTAGAATCGCAAATCCCACGTTGCTATAGTATTAAGTAGTCTTTGTATAAAATTTTGAAGAAAATCACGTTACTAGAATGATACCTCTCTTTCTATGATACATCTCTTTACTAGAATGTTGAAATGTTGAAGCAAATCATTATGTAGTCACGTCTGTATGAATTGAAAATAAGTAGATACCTATCTTTAGTGAAGTAAAGAGATCTTAAAATGTTGTGAGCTCCTTTAACGCTTAGCATCTTAATGAGATAAGGAAATCTCTAAATTTGTTGGTTTTTGTTGGCCCCACTTTAGGATGATTAGGCCATAAAACTCTTCTTAAAATGTGCCTCCTTTTTACATGACTTAAGAGTCATTTCCTGGCTTGATCAAGACAACCTTGGGCTGCCACGTTAAGGGCACTTAGTCTTATCCATTTTATGCTTAATTACCGAATAAGCTTAATTACTTAATTAATCTCCCACCAAAAATCCATAATTACCCAATTATTCACATAATTAGAAATTATCTCAAATTACTTAAAATACTACTCACTTTTAACACACTTTGTATACCTTACTATTATGGTCATGTGGTACCTTGTATGACACTAGTCCATAAATATGGTGTATTATAGCTTGGGCCGTATTTTATCCCAAATTGTGAAACTTCGACGAAACTCATTTTTTTCAATTTGCTTACCTTCTCACCTTCACAAATTTACTCGTCATTTGTTTTAAATAGCATAATACTTATAATCCCAAAATAATCTTTTTCCTGAACTTACGTCGATTAAATTACGACGAAACTTTAATGTACGACAATGCGGGATGTAACATCTCTTTTCCGAGCTTTCATCAATTTACTTATGGCGTACTTTTATGTACGAAAACATGGGGTGTAACATCATTCCCCCTTTGGAAAATTCGTCCTTGAATGTTGACTGATACACTTATCATTTCCATAACTTATGTCTTCTGAATACTTTAGTACTCTTCTTGCCCTCTAGGCAACTGTTCGGTGAATAATTCCAGAGGCCAGGGCATTCCCCTCTTTAGGACTCTTTCTCACACCACGACTTGTGGTCGGAATCCTTCCAATCTCGTAACTGTCTCTGACCTTGTAAGTGCGCCTATGCAACTCTTCTCTCCTTTGAAAACTAAACTAAAACCCAACCTCTATCCGATGTCTTGACTATTCACAACCTTTTGTACTTGAGTATCTCCTATCTTTTTAACCTTTACCTTACTTACTTTTCAATCTCGCATCGTATCATCTGTTTCTTTCATAACGTCCCTTCCACATAGGTGGAAATTATGCTTTAAAGCTCTACTGTGATACCTGCACCTCTAGTGCATATAAAATTTGGTGAAAGCTTCATACTAACTTCTTACGACTCAACTCTATGGCACGATCTGGAAACAAAAGAAGGGTAACATTTCCTAAATGCCCTATAACCTCTCAATTATAAATGTATCCCGCAACACACCCATAATTGAGACTCTACTAGGCACGACTTTGTAGACTCCCTAGGATACAACCTGCTCTCATACCACTTTGTCACACCCCAAATCTGGGGAGGCGTGGCTGGCACCCGGTGCCGTGCTAGCCCGAGCGAACCACTCTGTAACTCATGATCATTCGACCAAAACTAGAACATACATAGATCGAGTTAGCTGAACTCATTTCTTTTGTAACTATCATGGGCCCACATGACCACAACTCATAATTTACAACTGTAAGTGAGAAAACACTGTATCAATGAATCATCTTTCTTAAAACATGAATACATATGGGCCGTCAAGGCCTTTGACATACTGGACAAAATGAACCTCCGTCTACAAATCCTCTAAGATTATTTGACATCAAACGGGACAGGGTACCGGCCCACCCATAAGTCTGTAGCAAAACTCTGATACTATGACTCATTGACTCGGTTGCACTCTGAATGAGGTGGAGTCTTACCGATCCTTCGCTGAATGCCAATCTCGTCTACTACGAGGGCTCGTCAAATTGATTATTTATACCTGCATCCATGAATGTAGCGTCCCCAATAAAAGGACGTCATTACGAAAAATGTACTTAGTATGTAAGGCAGAAATGAAACATAATAATAAGTCAACATTAATTAAAGACTTATAGGAATCAACCTGAATCTCTGAAGTGCCACTGTATATGCATACTTATTATACTTACATATATAAGGCTTCTCTTTGAGACTATTTCTATTATCCATATGGTATGATGCATGACTGCCCAACTGATCAGTGGTAACTGCCCGACCGGCCGTAGCACTATAGTAAATGCATGATTGCCCGACCGACCGTAGCTCGGTGGTAAATGCATGACTACCCAACCGGGCGTAGCTCGGTGGTAAATGTGTAACTGCCCTACCAGACATAGCTTGGTGGTAAATAAATATGCATGTCTACCCAACCGGTCATAGCACAGTGGTAAATGAATATGCATGGCTTCCCAACCGGCCGTATCACGGTGGTAAATGCATAAAGATGCATGTATCACCATATTACAAACATTAACATCTTTATTAAATACTTTAATAGAGACTTAGGAACGTACTTAGACATACTTGAATATAACTTTATAGGAATGAATAACATAGGCATCCTTAACTGTTAAGAGTAGAACCACTTATGAAATAGCATTACGTTTACGTATCGTTACTTGGATCATGCCAAAAGAAAATGAGGGATAGACTTAACATACCTGAGCCTATTTTCTTGACAATCCTTCTAACACACGCCAATCGCGACGAAACACGTAACATCGAGATCGAAATAGGGAACAATCCGTATAATATTCTTGAGAAAGATTGCGACGTACTCCCTTAGAATCGCAAATCCCACGTTGCTATAGTATTAAGTAGTGTTTGTATGAAATGTTGAAGAAAATCACGTTACCAGAATGATACCTCTCTTTGTATGATACATCTCTTTACTAGAATGTTGAAATGTTGAAGCAAATCATTAAGTAGTCACGTTTGTATGAATTGAAAATAACTAGATACCTCTCTTTAGTGAAGTAAAGAGATCTTTAAATGTTGTGAGCTCCCTCCGTTCAAGCTTAGCATCTTAATGAGATAAGGAAATCTCTAAATTTGTTGGTTTTTGTGGGGCCCACATTAGGATGATTAGGCCATAAAACTCTTCTTAAAATGTGCCACCTTTTTACATGACTTAAGAGTCATTTATTGGCTTGATCAAGACAGCCTTGGGCTGGCATATTAAGGGCACTTAGTCTTATCCATTTTATGCTTAATTACCCAATTAGCTTAATTACTTAATTAATCTCCTACTAAAAATCCATAATTACCCAATTATCCACATAATTAGGAATTATCTAAAATTACTTAAAATACTACTCACTTTTAACACACTTTGTACACCTTACTACTATGATCATGTGTTACCTTGTATGGCACTAGTCCATAAATACGGGGTATTATAGCTTGGACCGTATTTTATCCCAAATTATCAAACTTCGACGAAACTTATTTTTTCGATTCGCTTACCTTCTCACCTTCACGAATTCTCTCTTCACTTGTTTAAAATAGCATAATACTTATAATCCCAAAATAATCTCATTCCTGAACTTATGTCGATTAACTTACGACGAAACTTTAACATACGACAATGCGGAATGTAACATCTCATTTCCGAGATTTCATCAATTTACTTATAGCGTACTTTTACATACGAAAATATGGGGTGTAACAAATACCTTATTGCTTTTATGAGAGATCCTGGTTTCATTCCATGTTAGTAAAAACCAATGATTCTTTTTTAATTTCCTTTATGAAAACGGGCTACTGTTTTTATTAGAGTATGTGCTTCAAAATTCTTGAGAAAAAGCGAGTGAGTGAACAAGATGAATAAACTATCATTAGCGGAGCGGAGATTAATTACTAACTAATTCTCTTTAAATTATATATTAGTTAAAGTTTGCCTATGTTTCAATTGATATTAAAGCATGAAGGTAAAGCACATAATCTAATATACGAATGTTAAATACATGATAATGAAATATGATAAAACGACAAAGGAAGTAGGCAAAAGTAATGAAGCAGTAAACTAGACTATGGAAGTAATGAATAGTAACGAAAGAAATAAGGGAGAGAAGACTAGATTCTGATGGTTGGTGCTCAATAAGGTAGGCCCAGCAATTGAAAGATGCGGCTATAGCTGACTGGATCCTCCTAAAAATGCAACAAAGCTGGTTTGGGACTGAGTTCCTTAGGAACTCAGCAGGCCGAAATATGTACATGCTCAAAAGAAAGATAGTCATTAGATGGATATTCCACATTCTCAACAAATTCGATAATGTATGAAACGTATACAGACAAACAACTTGAACAAGAAATTAAACAATATTCGAATACTATAGGAAATTATATTAATGTGGTAGTTATACTCGGCAAATAATTTACATTAAAAACCTTTCGTTGTCATTAAACGTTAAACCCCTAAAGAACCAAATATGTAAATGAATAAATGGCTGAGGAGGAAGTTCTACTCAAGGTCAATGCTCCCTTTCAATCCCCCGATACTTCAAAGTTCCCAAGGGACTCAAGGCCCAGGGCAATGCTTGTTCCGGGAAGGACAATACAACCTAGAGTTAAACTCCACTCCCAAATACCCTCAAATACTAACAGCATATTTTTCTTACAGGTTTAAATTCCAATGTGGCCCTTTCAATGTAAATTGAATGCTATAGCATTACTTAGCACAAAAATATACTTTCCCTCCTAACATAAGAATATATAGTCTATATTGAATTACCAAAACAAACATGTATCAAATGAATTCTAAAGATCTGGTTCTGAAACTCATACAAGTGAACATCAGAAATATCACAAACATGTTACAAAGGTCTGAATATTAGAGAAGAACATATTCTAAGGAAAGGCAAGCTATACAGGGTCATATATGCAACAACTCTACAGATACATATGTTCTTGTTATGATAAACCAACTATGAACTGATTGGTTTGCTTATAGCACATACATGGGTTGATAATACTACTTAACACTTTAAAGGTCATCAAGGGAGGTTCAAACCAAACAGTCATCGCTAGACATGCTTTACAAAGGTTATCAGGAACAAGATTAGAGTCTCAATAAGACTGTAAGTTTATAGATTACAACATGGAATCCCTAAGGATTCAATAGAGCCATACTCCAAACATTGCTGGCTCTAAACAAGTCATCATGTTCAAGTAGTATCAACAAAGAATCTCATACGGCTTAAGGATCAGATTTGATTTCAAATTAACAGTAGGGAGAGGACTGGGGTTGTTCTAGACAAAGCATAAAATTAGGAATCAAACAGGGACATACAATATTCAGTTAGTTACATGAACTCTTCAAGTGAAGTTATGACTTCATATATACATGGGAGTTTCACACATTTATATAATCAGGTTAAGCATGACATGAGGGGAAAAGTTACAGATAAAGGAAAGCATTGTATCAAAACAATTTTAACCCAAACATAAGTTTAGTTCAGCATCTAAGTATGAAATGGTCATGCTTCTATTTTTCATAAATTGTCACTTGATTATAACAGATTAGCTAAGTCTTGTTTTTAGGGAAGACAATCTTAAAGATAAAATGCATGTCAGCTATTAAAAGACAAATAATAACCTAAAAGGATTAGGGACAGAGAGGTACTATACCAGTTAAGATTTGAATTGAATACACAACTGAAGATATTAACCAATCGAGAGACAACAAAGTTCAGCTTAACAACAAATTATCAGCCATTTATAACAAAGAAACAGAAAACAGTATCATGATTTGTTTTAATGAAGGAAAGATAACTTGATCTCAATAGAAGATGTACAGTAGAGCCATTGGTATTCATGAAAAAGAGAAAATTCAATCCCAAACAAAACTAAGTCAAAAGATGCAACAATAACTAGATGAGATTGTCATGGTGACAACCTAGAAGTCACTTTCAAAGTTAATAGATACTAAGTACAGAGAATAAAAACATATAAACACTTAGATTTCATGCTTAAATTTGATGGTGTGAACTTAGGAACCTTCAGATTCATCTCACGGTTGATTATCAAACAATAAACTTAATCATGAGACTAATGGCATACAGGAAACACAATATGTAAAGGCAAAGATCATTACAGAGTCGTTCATGAAAGGTTGTAGAGTTTAGGCAAGTATGATCAGTCATTCAAGAAACATTACAACTTGAACATATAGGCTATTAGAACACAGAAACGAAAATCATCAGGGATCAGTTAATGACTTAATTAATCATCAATTAAGACTTTAAAAGATAGGACAAATAATCACAAGCAGACATTAGACTCAAAAGAACATAATCACTAACATACTAATCACAAACACCATAAATAACTATGATTCTCAGAAAAAACAACTAATACATCTATAGCATTCAAAAGAGATCAACAAGGAGAGAGATGAAGGATGTGCTGACCTTTCTGAGGGCAGCAAACCAAACGAAGGCTCTCTCAGTTGCTTAAGACCTCAAGAAATTCAAATTCGAATCAGTGACAGTACTCAGAAAACGAGAAGAAAAGAACAGTAAAGAACCCTAGGATTTTGAACTGAAAATTGCTCTTAGATGATATCAGTGTTAGGTTGTAGTGTTCGTGTCTGTGTGTGTGTTTGGTGAGAAAATTGAAGGCCCCTTTTATAGTGTCATTTAAGGCACTAGGGTCTCTCAAATTCAAACCAGTAGTGGAAGATGACGATAGGTAGATGATGATAGAAAATCGAGTGAAAACATCTCGAAGATAGAGGGGAATTCAGTGTTGAGTTTATGTGAGAGAAGGGGAATCAGTTGTTGAACGTTTTGAACCAATGGTCAAACCCTAAAACCTAGAGGTCACTGCGTTTGATCTTCAGGTATAGAACTTCATGATGAATCTCTGAAGAAATTTCCATGCAAGCTCCGATTTGATGGAGTATAAGAGGATTTGAAGTTTCACGTTTGACCTTAGGGTTCTAGATTTAGGTATTTGAATTTGATAGATTAAATGGGAAGAAACCGGCGAGATTCGCGGATTCAGAAGATAAAACAGGTGAATTTCTGATCGATTTGTGACCTTGCATGAATTAGTGCAAGGTTTTTTGATTGATTTGGTTTGTGAGGTTGAGAGAAAAGAGCGAGGAAAGGGAAAGAGAGGCAGGGAAGTCAGAGAAGAAATGATTTAGGGTTTGGGTAGTTAGGGGTCAGTCTCTAGGGTTAAGAATGCAAGATGGAATGTGGGCCATTTGATCAACGGCCGTGATAAATCGAGACTTTATATTTTTAAAGAACTTAATTTGGGAAAATATGGGAACCGTTGGATTTGAGTTATCCAACGGTGGAGATAATATCTGGTAACAGATTAGAATCAAAAGAGAAAAACTAGAAATAACGTGGGTTATCGATGGTTTGGATCAATGGCTCAGATTATTTGTGTTTCTTATGTGAGGGTGGGAGGCGGGTGACGTGGAAAGCGTTGATTGCTGCAAATGGAGTCACTTGGATTCCCGTGCTGGAAAGAGATGGGTGTTTGGGTTGGGTGTATTTTCGGGCTGGGTTTGTCAATTAGGCCAATATTAATTTAAAAATGGCCATTTTACCTTTGATGCAAGAATTGCAATTGTGGCCTCTTTGGTCTTTTAGCTCCTTTTGAATTTAATTTAAATAAACCTAGTAATTATCAATAAATGGGGGTGAAAATTATAATTACTATATACTACTAATTATTGTAAATTAATTGTTTATAAAAATACCTTATTTTCTACATTGTAACACTAATTTTGAATTTTCACATAATAAACTTATTAGCTAGAAATTAAAGAGTAATTTATCAAATTAACTAAAGAACATATATACTGTATATATAAGAAATATTTTGATAATATTAAATTGGTAAATATGTTTGTAATTACATAATGTTAATACTATGTGATTAATTTTAAAACTAATACTTGGTTAATTTGTGAAAAATAGATATTTATCACTGAAAAATACTTTAAAACATTTATTATAAATTATTAAGTATAAATTAATTAATTTTAAAAAGGGGGAGGAGGGTCAAAATTGGCCGTCAACTACTGCCCCTCTTTGACCGGAGACGATGAAAGTGTTTTTGGGCAAAGAAATTGAACCAAAGCCAAGGCAAGTATTGCAAGGAATGGAGATGGTGAATTTCAGGATTGAGTTGAAGAAGAATCTGAAAAGGTTTGGGAATATTGGGGTCGAATTCTGGCTTTGAATTGCTTACATACCTTGGTCTTAATGAGGATCATGCCTCATGTAGTTCTGGAGTTAAGACTTTGGGGAAGCGGAACTCACATGAATTTTCCCAGTATCGTATTGTGACGATACAGCGAGACAGAAGATTGGGCACTCATGATACCTTGAATTTTGCGGCTTGATTTGAAGTATTTGGAATTTTTGAATTTCACTAATCGTTTTGAGCTTGGATCTTAGGCCTGCTAATGGGTTGGCTGTGCCCATAGCATTGTAGTTCAGTCTGCTGCTAAGAAAAGTTCCACGCTGCATTGTTTGTTCCTGCAAAACAAATGAAATACATGCATACAAAATATATTATAATGCAGAATATATTGAGATGCGATGTAGATGATGCATGAATGATGATGCCTGGCTTCCGGCAAGCCATTGTTTGGGATCTCGATGATGGGATACTTGATCTTGACTCGATTTGTTAGCCAGGATGTTTACCTTTCCGTAACTGTCGGAGCATTTGAACATTGTCTCCGCTTGTTGGGAGAGCTTGATTGGTAAAGTGCGTGGAGCTTATTAGGAGAGCTTTGCACTGAAAAATGTCTCCGCTTGTTGGGAGAGCTTGATTTGCAGAGTACGTATTCGCTTGTTGGGAGAGTTTTACACTGAAATATAAAGTAATCTCCACTTGGGAGTGATTGACTAAAATCATAATCATGCATGAAGCTGCATGAGCAAAATTGTAAAACATTCAAAGTAATGGTAGATGAAATGAAAGCATTCCCAAAAGATACTCTTGACTGCGAAACTAAGTTGCGACTACCGATTGGTAGAATGTCGATGACAAGGTTTGCGATTGTCTATCTGGTATCTGTTTGCGATGGAGCAGCGATGTGAATTGATTTGTTGGCGAAGTTTACGATTTTCTATATACAAGGCTCTGGTTGGCAAACACAACGTTCGATTTTACAAGGCGCTCCGATTGATTGAGTTGGCGGTTTGCTATATATAGGACATTAAGTTGGCGAGGACGACATTTGATTTGTACAGGGTTCTACGATTGACTGAACTGACAATTTGCTATATATAGGACTCCAATTGGTGAAGTCGGCGGCTCATTTTATACAGGATGCTCCGATTAGGTGAGCAGATGATTTGCTATGTACAAGTTTTCCATACCAGCTGTCTGATTCTGAGGTACCTACCAAGGATTTAAAAGTTAGCTTTAGTTATACCAAAAAAGTTTGAGTAAAGGAAAAAGAGGGATAATCTTAGGCAAGTGGTGGGTCTGTCATTTTCCCCAGTGAGGTCTTAGTGCTTCCTTACTCCTAGTTGACCCTGCACTCAAAGAAAATTTCGTGGGGGGGGGGGGGAAGTTGGTTTATGTCGACCACAGTATTTGTTTGCCCCAGCCTTGGACATGATTGCATCGTGGAGTTTGGTAGATGAAACAAATTACTGTATAAGTACATTTTATCTTAGAAAATATTTTGAAAATAAAATGTTTTTGAGGCAGATGTCGTTGTTTCGGATTATGGCAAGTTACAAAAGATTTTCCATATGTGAGTGTATCTTCTTGAAAAGTTTATCCTATTGATGTCGATCTTCCGTGATGCTTCTAACAACCCGACAGCTTATTGTCACGACTACATCCTAATTCAAACTAATGCATTACAAGGCTCTTTCTAAGGTTATGACTGAACCCTTCAGGTTGCCTACGTATCTAAAACGGAATCAGGTCTGAACGTAGTTCGTGGTTATGATGAAATATGATGAAGATGACCGAGCCTAGCTCATGCAGCCTACGTATCCAAAACTAAATCAAGTCAAAGAGTAGTTCAATTACAATAGATGCAAAATGATGAGATTAAGAATGAAAATGGCCGAGTCTGACTCAGACAATCTACGTATCCAAGTGGAATCAGGCCAGAACATAGATCAATTACAAAAGACTATTGAATTTGATGAGGATTGCCTACGTATTCCTTTATGAGAAAATCAAGCCGGCGTAGTTCCTGAGCAACATACAAAGGTGATATTTGGTTTTTCTATTACAAGAGAAAGGGGGGGGGGGAGAGAAACCGAACCCTACGTGGGTTGTCTACGTATCCCTCTATGGGAAGTCAGGTTGAACGTAGTTTTGTTACATCCGAAAACCTAACTCTATTTATCTTCAGACATCATATCTCTTGATTGCGTCTAAGTTGATAAGCTTCGTGTTGACTCTTCCATCCATTTATACCAAGATTAGAGCTCCACATGACAGTGCTCGGTGAACCACGTAAGGACCTTGCTAGTTTGGTGCAAACTTTCCTTTGGCTTCTTCTTGATGGGGAAAGATATTCTTCAAAACCAACTACCCTAGTGTGAATTGGCGAGGCTTCACTCTCTTGTTAACTGCACTGGTCATTCTGTTCTGGTATAGCTGACCATGACATACTACATCCATTTTTTTCTCATAAATGAGCATGAGTTGTTCCTGCCTGACCCGTAACCACTATGCGTCATCCAATTTTGCCTCTTAAATGACTCTTAAAGACGGTATCTCAATCTCTGCGGGTATCACCGCCTTCAGTGCCGTATACCAATATGTACGGTGTTGCCCCAGTGGATGTTCTCATGGTAGTTCGATAACCCAGTAAAGCGAAAGGTAGTTTCTCATGCCATTGTATGTGATTATCCACTATCTTTCGCAGAATCCTCTTGATATTCTTGTTGGCTACATCGACTGCCCCATTCATTTATGGTATGTAGGCTGCAGAATTGTGGTAGACGATTTTGAACTTCTCGCAGATTTCTCTCATGAGGTCGCTGTTGAGGTTAGCGGCATTGTTAGTGGTGATAGACTTCGGTATCCCAAATTTGCAAACGATGTTATTTCGGACAAAATCTATAACTACCTTCATCATGATAGCCTTGTAAGTAGATGCCTCAACCTAGTTGGTGAAATAGTCGATAGAAACCAAAATGAAACGATGTCCGTTTGATGATGCAGGCTTTATAGGTCCAAACACGTCTATACCACATGAGGCGAACGACCAAGACCATTTCGTCAGGCAACTAGAGCTGAATATCATTTGCAATTAGTCAATTCATACATCTATGGGCCTATGAATGTTAAGGCTAGGCATGGAGCAATTTATTTCATCACATTTATTGATGACTTTACCTGTTTTAGTTATGTCTATTTAATTTCCCACAAATCAGAAGCAATGAGTTGCGTCAAAGGCTATATGAGCTTAGTGGAGAATCAATTAGACAAGAAGATAAAATCTCTTCGAACTGATCGTGGTCGTGAATACTTATCAACCCAGTTTAATGGGTTATGTGATGAAAAGGGAATAGTTCATCAGTTGACTATCCCAAATACTCCACAACAAAATGGTGTTGCGGAGAGAATAAATAGAACACTCCTAGAAATGGTTAGGTCAATGATGGCACAAGCTAACCTCCTAATTAGTTACTGGGATGATGCGTTGCTTACTTCCACCTATATACTTAACCTAGTGCCTACAAAATTAGTTACTACCACTCCATATGAGTTATGCACTGGAAGACAACCTGACCTAAGTGTAAAAGACCTTGGGGTTATGCTGCGTATACACATGATTCCTCTCACAAATATGGCATATTAGGCCCGAGGGAAAAGAAAAGTATCTTTATAAGATACTCTGAAACCTCAAAGGGTTATGTTTAGTGGAAGTGACCAAATAGATCTTGTTCCAAGTGGGAGCGATATGGTTACAAATCTTGTTCCAAGTAGGAGCAGGATGAATGCTCTTGATCCAAGTGGGAGCAACATTGATCCAAATGGGAACAATGATGAATCACAAATAAGACGTGTTTCTCGTCAAATGATTTCCCGCCGACGATTTGATGTTGAAGGCGGTGAACTATTTATGATTTTCCTGCAAGACGAAAATGAGCCTAATTAATGTAAAAGAGGCTCTCTCATGCCCTTCTAAGGATAAATGGATAGAAGCAATGGAAGATGAATTGGAGTCTATGAGAGTAAACAAAGTTTGGGAACTAGTTGACCTCCCTAAAGGATGCAAAGCAATTTGCAATTTAAAAATTCAAGAACGTAAAATGACATTCCTCAAAAGAAAGCCAATTATGCCAAATGAACAAATTAATATTTGGCTTGATCATCTTCTTACCACCCCTCGCTGCTTGTGGTCACAAACTTGATTCAAAGTTAGGTGTCCAATTCATATCCTCTAAGTGGAGAGAAAAGTGGTAAAGTTGATTCGCGTTGTGCCACAACGTTAAATGCAGTGCTTGGTGGGAGGCAACCCATCATTTCAAATGTTTTTGTTATATTAAAAAAATTTACTTTTGTTTTTTAAATTTTCTCTTTAGAATAGTTTATTTTATTATTTTTGATCAATTTACCAAGTTTTAGGAAGTTTGGAAGTGTTTGTGACAACAAGCAACGGGATTGAGAAATGAAGAAATAACAGTCCAGGCCTCAGTTGTCGCATTTGTGAACATATGTTCACATTTGTGAACTTGGAGCATATCGCAAAAGAGAAGTTGGAGTCGAAATTGTGAACTCTGCTGACTTTTCATGTTTCGCAATTGCGAGCTCCTTGTCGCAATTGCGACCTCTGAGGCTCTTATACTGGGTTTTGTTGAACACTTGGCAAAAATTTCAAAAATCTTTTGAGGCCCTTAAATTGAACGACTGTTATCTTCCTCACTCTCCCAACTTTGAAACTCCCTCATTTTTACTCCTAATTGCAAGCATCAAGGTATGAAGGTTGAATCTTTGTGCTCTTTATGTTCGATTGCAACATCTTCTTCTTCTTCTTCTCTCCTTTATCTCTCAACATCTAGGTTTCAAATGGGTTATTTTCTTTTGTACAAAATTGTTTGAAAATGCTCAAATCATGTGTTGATTTCTAGGTAAGGTTGGTTGAGAGTGTGAGCTTATTTCTTTGCTTGAAAAATGGGAAAGTCTGAGTACCCATGGCTTTGTTAAAATATGAGTGATTTTGTGTGGTTACTATGTGTTCGATGAAAGGTCTGAGTGAGATTCTTGGCCGAATCATTGAAAATTTTTCAATTCGTGGTTGTGTGTAAAGTTTATTGCATGGGTTTTTGCTTAAAAACGGACCGGGCTCTTTAAAAGTGTACATTTGTTCAAATATTTTGGGGCATGGGATTGTTCTATGAGAGAAGTTGACTGGGGACGATGAGATCGCAAATGCGATGGCCTCTTCGCATTTGCGAAGAGGTGATCGTAATTGCAAAAATAGTCAGATCTGGCAACCTTCGCAATTGCGAAGAAGGGATCGCAATCGCGAACAATAGAAATGTCTGTTGCCTTTGCAATTGCGAGGACAATGTCGCAATTGCGACATCAGAGAGCAGACTTCTCCTGAACTGAAAATCTGATTTTTTTTCTAAGGCTAGGTTTTGTCTGTTCAATCATTTCTTTGGCATATTGGACTCATTTTGCAATATATTTCATAGCCATACCACGTTTTCACTCCAATACTTTGTTTACATGTACCATAAGCTGAAAATGAGCTCTAACTCTGACGAATACGCAAATGACAACCTTTTGGAAGTTGAGGAGAACTATGACCAACAATGGTTCTTGTTATTGGAATGCCAGGAACGGTACTATGCTGAGTTGATTACGAAGAAGTTGCTCCTAGAAAGTGGTATATTGCTGGAAAAGGTCCCAGAACGTCTTCTCAAGTTCCATCAGAGGCTTGTAGACACGGAATGGACCAGTTTTGCCCTTCAACCTTGCAGAGCTAATACGAGCCGACCAGAAGAAGCAAGGCTTAGATTACCAGATCCTGGACACAATCTTCCTAGAGATGGAGAGCCCCTTGCCTCGCCTTTTTGCACCTATCCTTCTTGCTTGCTTACCTATAGCTCTCTTGTCTTAGTGACTCTTCCTCTTTTCTAGGTTTTTTTTCTGAGTGTTAAAACGATAGATTTTTCTTTTGCCAATGAATTGGATCCGCCCCGATTCGATCAATAATGGGATTCTTGGCCAGAGAAAGGTTCTGTGACATGGACGCCCAGCCCAACTCGGTCGGTCGGTTGGCCGCGTACTCCTCCTGTTCGAACCGGGGTTTGAAACCAAACTCCTCCTCAGGAGGATAGATGGGGCGATTCGGGTGAGATCCAATGTAGATCCAACTTTCGATTCACTCGTGGGATCCGGCTTTTCCCATTTTGGGCGGAACAGATCTACTAATTCTTTGATTCCAGTTAGTAAGAGGGATCTTGAACTAAGAAATAGACCCTAGAAGCTAAAAAAGGCTATCCTGAGCAATTGCAATAATCGGGTTCATTGATATTCCTGGTATAGTAGATGCTATCACACATACAATCATACTCAATTCGATGGAATTGTTTGATCTTAAAGGGGATCTTCGATAATTTCGCACGTGAGGGGTTATTTCTTGGTTTCAAAGTTATCTCAACTCTAAGAAATACTTGTATAAAATGAATTGAAAAAAAAAAGAAAAGGGGAATCCCATTCTAGGAGTTCTCCAAAGCCACTAATCATACAGCTAATAAAATAAAGTCGGTCACTACTGAGACAGCTTTATAAATAAAAAAAAGTAATAAATACAAAAAATAGAAATAATAAGGAAGAGTAGGATTTTTGCAGGGAATGATTGGTCCGTCAGAAAAGGAAAAAGGTGTGAAATTCGATTTCTTTCACTTTCATTTGATTCATTGTTAAGACGAGATATCCTTATCTCCCTCCCACCAAGACAGGAAATTAACAAACGAGAAATCTAGTAAGCGGGATCAAGAAGAAAATTCTTTTTTCTCCAAGAATTTAGTTCAGGAGACAAGTAGAATCTCTTCATTCCATGATTCGATGAAATATCTTGAATTTTATGTTGAATTGCTAGGTGTATGTACATGTATCAATCAAGTGAATTTTGTTGTGGCAAAATGGTGAATTTCGAAGCTGAAGCTGTGAATCGAATCTATCACTTGTAGGACCATGACATGGCACCATTGCATGAGAAAGATCGTGCCTCAAGCGAGTGGTCGGTCTCCACATTATTCCTGGTGCGGATGTTCCATGGGCAGCTGAAAAGAAAGGGATCAAATCCAAAAAATTCACTGCCGAAGCAAAGATATGGCTGTCCATCACATGTAGTCGCATCTCCCCTGCCTAAGAATATATGGAATGTACCAATAATGATAGCTCAAATGATCGCTTCCATTCTTGATTATATCCATCTCTATGTTGGTGCGATTTTCATCAATGAGCTGAGGGATCATCGGAGGTTGGATGGTCAATCACTGATGTTCCCATCGGAGGCTGGATGGTCAATCATTGAACTACTTGTAGCCAAATTCAGGTGTACTTAATCTCTTAATTATTTTAGGGATAATTCAATTAGAAAGTCTTGTTAGTCTGCAGAAGAAGCTAATTTAGAATTATTATCCGAGCCTAATTAACATAAACTCGCTCATATTTGTAGAATCGTGAAATATATTGGATCGTTACTTGAGTGTAATTCCCAATGCATCCATGCTTGTAGCCATTGATAATTTTACTTGCTTTCTAGGTTATTTTATATTTCCACATTTAGCTATATAATTTTCACTATCACCTTTTAAGTATTTGGCTTAGCATAATAAGTGATAATTATCTGACACGCCTAATCGCCTACATATTGTTCTCTGTGGGATTCGAACCCAACTCATAGTTGGGTAAATTATATTGCATTGCGACCGTGTCTATTTACTTTTTAGTAGTGGATTTGGACGTCATCATCAGATATTTAGTTTGAAGGGTTTTTGTTATTTCTCTTTATTTGGAGTTGTGGAACTGGGCTAGGGCAATTTTTGGAGGGTTTCTCTGTTATGTCATGTACTTTTGTACATTGGATTTATCGTAAGATAATTGAACTAAGTTCAAGGACATAATTATTTTTGAGGTTATACATATTTATACTATTTATAACAAATGATAACTAAAGTCATGAAGGTCAAAGGGTAAATGAATCGAATAAAATGAGCTTCATCGAAGTTTAATATTTTGAGATGAAAAAGCGGTCCAAGCTATAATACCCCATATTTGTGGGCGAGTGCTATACCACATGACCATGATAGTAAGATATATGAAGTATATTAGTATTTAAGTGAAATGAGACCTAGAAATTATTGTGTGAAAAATTGGTTAAATGTTGGTATAAAGTTATGAAATATGAAATTAGTTATAAGTAGATAAGTGTCATTTGTATGAATCCACGTGGAATCATGAGGAAAGGGGGCTCATGACTAATCAACTTTATAAGGTTTGAGGTGGCATTCATATGATATGTATTAAAAAAGATATATGATTAGGTAGGGGCCCACATTCAAGTAAAGGAAAAATAGGGATATAGTAGTTCATTTTGGGAAAAATGAACAATGTCTCTATTACTAAGTTACTGCAACATTATTTGCTAAATGAGCAGCAACGTGATGTAACTTTGACAAGATGACCAACATTTCATTAAGGGCAGCAACGCTTTGCTATTTAAGGTAAGTAAAGATTAAGCTTTCTCTACTTGATTCTCCCATCAATTTTATGATTCTAATATCGATTCCCTATGGTTTTTAGTGGATCAAAGTTACTTCACAGTGATGTAAAGTGGAAGGAAGTTTAAAAGGGGGAAACAAAAGTACACTCCATCGTCGACGACCTTCTACAAGCTTGTATGATCTTCAAAAGTATATTTTGGACAAGAACTCATGGGATGACGATCAATGGTCATAAACTGATAGTCTGAGTTCTTGTATTGTGTTGTGCGGTTGTTTTGATGTGTAATGTGGATATGGTTGTATACATTGTTGTTTTGTTTTTGTTAAAGTTAGAAGGAAAGAGGGCGGGAGAAACACCATTTAGTTAATCGCAGAGCGAGCTTGCCATTAATCGATTTTTGTTGTGTTATTGTCATCTCTCGTAGATTAACATGTGTTGGATGAGCTTTCGTTGTGGTTACTAAAGCAAACCAACAAAGGTACATTAATTCTAATCCTTTCTTCTTTTAGCATGATCCAAGTAACAAAATATAAATGTAATATTATTCCATAAGTGCTTCTATTCTTAGTAGTTAAGGATGCCTGTGTTATTCATTCTTTTAAATGATATTCAAAGCATGTCTAAGTATGTTCCTGTAAGGCCCCAAAAAATTTTGCAAAGGAATTTAAAGTTTGGTGGTGTCAAGGTAGGCTAATGTGTATAGGTCCCGTGAATTCCTATACCTAATTCGAGTAATTTCGAGCTTGTGAATATAATTTAATTTAAACCCGAACCACATGAAAATTACTGGAGTAAATAAAATTATTTGTGTACTTGGGGATAATTATTTTATTAATCTTTGAGTGTTGTAACAATGAGGAACCCTTGGATGTTAATGTTAAAGCAATAAGACTAAATAAAATATAGTGAACTATCTCCTCATAGCACAGGAGGGAAGTAGAAGATTTTAGCAAACTAGTGAGCTAAAGCCTTATAGCACCAGTGGAAAATCTGTACCTGATTTTAGCAAAACACTGAGCTAAAGCCTTATAGCACATGGATAGCACAAGTGGAAAAATACTTTACCTGGGCCTATTAATACATGAGCGGGGAGAGAGAAGAATAAAAGGATTTCAAGACTAGGGTTTTTCTCTCCATCACCCATCCACCCAAGGCTTCCAATACACACTTAAGGTGAGTTTTAAGTGTGTTTTTATGATGATTCGACTTCTCAATAACTAGTTACAACAAGGATTTGTATTGGATTCCATAGGATTTCTTCAAAATCTCAAGAACACCCAAAAGTTGACTTTCAAGATATGGTCTACAAGAGGTAATCTTTCACCCTTAAACCTACATGCATGGATTGATAGTAAATAAATGAGCAAGGAATAAGTACTAGCACTTATGAGATGGTGATTGGCAGCCATAAATACCTAAACTAGATTGTTGGGTGTTGTAGAGATTTTGTAATGAGCTAATTAGTAAAATTTGGTAGATGTGAGTTCATTGATTATTATAATGGTGCTAAGAAGGTAGTTAGTGGACAAATGATGTTGTAGTATCTCTTGTTAATGGTAATGATGGATTGTTGGATGAAGAAACACCATTACTAGAGATAGTTCAATGCTATGCAATCTAGGTGTTTGATAAAATTCCAAAATGACCAAAAACCTGGAAGTTTTTACTAATATTGGTCCAATTGAATTTTGGTGATGTAGATTCAAGTTGTAAGAGTAGTGGGAGGTTTTATTATCACTAAAGGGATGAATCAAGGTATGTTGGCTAAACTCTTCTCTTAGAATTGAATCCCACAATATTCATGTAAATTATGTAACACCCGAGTGGTTCATTATAAAATTGGCGATTTCGAGTAAGTTTGTGTTGAAAGATATATGCTCAATAAGTATCCTAAATTCTTTATTGATGTTATGTTATCAATTGAGTATGTGCTCAAGTATGGGTTGTGTATTAATAATGTTTTTGACTTTAAGTCAAGTTCAAACGACTATTATGCCAAATTTTGTGAAATATCTCTATGTGCCTTGGACTCTTAATTGCTCACATGTGTACTACACACCTTGATTTGAATTGTATTTTTTGTTGATGATGATGATGATGTTTGAAATTGAAAAGGTGAGCATGAAATACTAAATACGGCCAACGTGCCAAGAATGATTTTATAATTATGGCCACTAGTTCCAATGAAATGAAAATATGTGAAAGAAGTTTAAAATGCTATGATTAATATAGAAAGGTTGATGTCTCGAATAAGATAAGCTAGCCGATCGGGTTGTGATCGGACACCATGTCACACACATGGTGGTGATTGTGCTTGAAATTGGTATTGATAGTAATTGTGGTTGATGTCTCCAATGAGGTAGCCTAGCCGATCGGGTCATGATTGGATTCCGTGCTAAAATTACGGTGGTATTAGTAATGATAGTAATTGTGGTTGATGTCTCCAATGAGATAGCCTAGCCGGTTGGGTAGCGATCGGACTACGTGCTACAATTACGGTGGTATTAATATTGAGAGTGACTGTGGTTGATGTCTCTAAAGAGATAGCCTAGCTGATCGGGTCGTGATCGGACTCCGTGCTAAGAGTACGGTGGTATTGGTATTGTGAACAATGGTATATCGGTGCTAAGAATCACTAATCTAAAAATATGGGAATTTACGTAAAACTTGATATTTTGGTATTGTTCGAGACTTTCATTGATTTTATGATTATTCCTCCTTGTAATATTAATTATTCTATTGAGAGGGTGTTTAGTTATACATACTAGTGCTATTCGACAGTACTAACGTCCCTTTTGCCCGGGGCATCGCCTCTTTAAATGGATGCAGGTGGTTCCATAGCAGGAGACATTGATCAGTGATAGCGGTGCACCCTCTTCCCAGCTGACTTGGTGAGCCCCACTTCATTCCGGGGTCATGTATCGTTTGTTCATTGTGTATTATGTTTGAGGTATAGCCGGAGCCTTGTTATCGGCATTATCATAGTACTCTTCTTTATCTATAGAGGCTTCGTAGATATAGTGTGGGTTGTGTATTGGTACTGGAAAAGTCAAACTATGTTGTGTTGTGGTTGTATTACTTGTTCTATTTAAGACTTTAAAATGATGGAACTATTGGTAATGAATTGGTATTGTGGACATGAACACCTTTTTGTCTAATTGATGAAAATATATATTATCTCCATTCATGGATGAGTTGGGTAGAAGAAAAACTAACAGGCTTGCTCGGTCGGGTTCACTCGGTTGAGAACCGGTCGCGCTCCTCGGTTTTAAGGAGTGACAAACTTGGTATAAGAGTCTAAGGTATTAAAGTATCCTAGGATGTCTTGGAGTCGTGTCTAGTAGAGTCCTTCTTATCGGTGTGTTGTCAAACACATCTATAATTAGGATGCTATTGGGACATTTAGGAATAATACCCTTCTTTCATGTTCTTGGTTGTGCGATAAAGCTGGTTGTAAGATTGTTCCTCCTTTAACTCTTACTTTACTTTAACTTTCAGTATATGGCACCTAAGAAGAAGGCGAGAACTGGCAGTGTAGTAACTTTCGGTTACTACACTGCCTGATTCTACTACAACTGATCAGACTGCACCTTTCCCTACACCTGCTAAGGGTGCAACGGTCCCTCCAACTGATATACCAGTTCCACCACCAGTTCCAGCTTCCGATTCTGGTATTTATGATATTAATCTTAGGGGAGCCATATAGATGTTGCCTCAGATAGTGGCATCCCAGGCCCAGAGATTAAATGTTGCACCCACTTCTTCCAGTCAGCCAGGAGATTCTACTAGTTCTAGGGTGAACAGGTTTCTCCAGTTGGATCCTCCAGTGTTCATGGGTACTGACCCAGAGGAGGATCCCCAGGACTTCATTGATGAGATGAACAAGACTCTCAGAGTTATGCGTGTTACTGAAACAGAGGTAGTGGAATTGGCCTCCTACCGCCTGAAAGAGGTGGCATATTCTCGGTTCGATCTTTGGGAGGAGTCCCGTGAAGAAAGGAGCCCTCCGGCGAGGTGGGGTAAGTTTGCCGATGCCTTCATTGATCATTTCTTGCTTGGTGAGACTAAGGCAGCCCGTGCTGCTGAGTTTGAGAACTTGAGGCAAGGTAGCCTGAGTG
The DNA here is from genome assembly GCF_000715075.1 of Nicotiana tabacum. Classification (NCBI taxonomy): domain Eukaryota; kingdom Viridiplantae; phylum Streptophyta; class Magnoliopsida; order Solanales; family Solanaceae; genus Nicotiana; species Nicotiana tabacum. The sequence goes on along the minus strand of NC_134088.1, from coordinate 72,401,165 downwards.
TGTGGGATTACCATATGAGGTTAGCGTACCTGTCTAAGTATGCTATTTACATGCTGCCCACTATGGAGGCTAGAGTGCGCCGATTTGTACAGGGTCTTAGTCCCTTGGTAATTAATGAGGCTGCTACAACAACCTTGAATTCTGATATGAACTATGCAAAGATGGTGGCATTCGCTCAAGCTAGTCGTCAGGGCCATCCCAGTCCTTTGCTCAGTCTTCGGCTAGTGCACCGCCATCAGGGCCCAGTCAGCAGCAGCAGTGGGGCCGTTTCAGGCCCAATAAGGGAAACATGGGCTCACATCAGTAGGGTCATCACGGTGGTAGATTCCAGCAGCAGAGGAGGCACCAGTGCACTCATTGTGGAAAGATGCACCTAGGAATATGCTACATGGACTTACCCATATGCTACAAATACGAATTGAGGGGTCATATTCAGAGGGATTGTCGTTCGTCCCGCCAGGGTGCGGGCAGTGACATGGCACAACTAGCTAGTTCTGTAGCTACTATATCAGCAACACCTTCTCCAGCTCGAGGCACTCCCACACCCGCAGGGCATAGTGCAGCTAGAGGTGGAGCAGAGAGTTCGGGAGGATCCGACCATTTCTATTCCATGAGGGGTTACCAGAATTTAGAGGCTTCTCCAGATGTTGTCATAGGTATATTGACTGTCCAATCTCATGATTTATATGCTCTTATTGATCCCGGTTCCACTTTGTCATATGTCACACCTTATGTTGCTAAGGAATTTGGGATAGAACCATAATAGCTTTATGAGTCGTTCTCTTATCTACTCTGGTTGCTGAGTCTATTTTAGCCGTGCGGGTTTATAGGGATTATGTTGCCACGTTGCGTGGCCGAGACACCGTGGCCGATCTTATTGAATTGAGAATGGTCGATTTTGATGTTATAATGGGGATGTATTGTCTTTATTCTTGTTTTGCCATGCTTGATTGCCGAACCAGGACTGTTAGGTTTGAATTTCCAAACGAGCCAGCTATTGTGTGGAAGGGTGATGATGTAGTTCCGAAGGGTAGGTTTATTTCCTACCTTAAGGCCACAAAGATGATTAACAAGGGATGTATTTACCATTTCGGCCCGGTTATGGACATCGATGCTGAGGCACCTGCACTTGAGTCCGTGCCTGTTGTGAATGAATTTTTGGGAGTCTTTCCAGATGAACTCCTTGGGATCCCACCAAACAGGGAGATTGATTTTTGGATTGATATGATGCCAGACACGCTTTCTATATCTATTCCACCCTACAGAATGGCACCGGCAGAATTGAAGGAGCTAAAGGAACAATTGCGAGATTTGTTAGAAAAGGGTTTTATCCAGCCAAGTGTGTCGCCTTGGGGCGCACCGGTCCTTTTTGTAAGAAAGAAAGATGGGTCATTGAGAATATGTATTGACTATCAACAACTTAATAAGGTCAGAATCAAGAATAAGTACCCACTACCAAGGATAGATGACTTGTTTGATCAATTGCAAGGTGCCCGGTACTTCTCCAAGATTGATTTAAGATCCGGTATCACCAATTGAAGATCAGGGAGGGGGATATTCCGAAAACAGGTTTTATGACTCGGTAGGGGCATTTTGAGTTTCTAGTGATGTCCTTTGGGCTAACAAATGCCCCAGCAACCTTTATGGATCTTATGAATTGAGTTTTAAAGCCATTTCTCGACTCTTTTGTGATAGTTTTTATTGACGATATTCTTGTATATTCACGAAGTAGAGAAGACCATGCCGATCATCTCAGGGTAGTTCTGCAAACCCTACATCAGCACCAGTTATATGCAAAGTTTTCAAAGTGTGAATTTTTGCTTAAATCGATCATATTCTTGGGTCATGTAGTCTCTAGTGAGGGAATTAAGGTTGATCCTCAGAAAATTTCAGCTATGAAGAATTGGCCGAGGCCTACAACTCCAACAGAGATTCACAGTTTCTTAGGCTTAGCTGGATATTACAGAAAGTTTGTAGAGGGATTTTCTACTCTTCCCTCTCCATTGACTAAATTGACGCAGAAGGCAATTAAGTTCCAATGGTCAGATGCATGTGAAAAGAGTTTCTAGGAGTTGAAACCAAGATTGACTACGACACCAGTGTTGACTCTACTAGAGGGTATAGATGGATTTGTGGTATATTGTGATGCTTCAAGAATCAGGCTTGGGTGTGTATTGATGCAACATGGCAAGTTAATAGCTTATGCTTCTAGGCAACTAAAGAATCATGAAAAGAATTATCCAACACATGATTTAGAACTTGAGGCAGTGGTATTTGCATTGAAAATTTGGCGTCACTATTTATATGGGGTTCATGTGGATATATTCACGGACCATAAGAGCCTTCAATATATTTTCAAGCAGAAGGAATTGAATCTGAGGCAGAGAAGATGGCTTGATGCGGGAAAGGCCAATGTTGTGGCAGATGCTCTTAGCCGGAAATCCATGGGTAGTTTGGCTCACTTGGAGGCATATCAAAGGCCATTAGCGAAAAAAGTTCACCGATTGGCTAGTTTGGGAGTTCGTCTTGCGGACTCTAGTGAAGGAGGGGTAATTGTGCAAAATAGGACTGAATCATCGCTTGTTATGGAAGTCAAAGAGAAGCAATACAACGATCCATTGTTGTTGCAATTGAAAGAGGGGATTCATAAACATAATACCATGGCCTTGTCTCTTGGCATGGATTATGGTACACTAAACTACCAAGGGCGACTATGTGTTCCAAATGTGGATGGTCTCCGCGAAAGAATTATGACTGAAGCTCACACTTCTAGGTATTTCGCGCACCCATGTTTTACGAAAATGTATCATGATCTTAAAGAAGTCTATTGGTGGAATGATATGAAGAGGAATGTAGCGGAATTTGTGGCGAAGTGTACAAATTGTCAGCAAGTGAAGGTCGAACACCAATGGCTCGGTGGGTTGGCACAGAACATAGAAATTCCATTGTGGAAAAGGGAAATGATTAATATGGATTTTGTGGTAGGATTACCGCGCACTCCGCGCAAGTTTGACTGAATTTGGGTGATTGTGGATCGACTCATGAAGTCAGCACACTTTTTGCCGGTTAAGTATACCAACACAGTAGAGCAGTATGCTTAGTTGTATATCAAAGAATAGTCAGTTGCATGGCACCCCAGTTTCCATCATTTCTGATCGGGAAGCACAATTCACTACTAATATTTGGAAGAAAATTCAGCAAGGTTTGGGTACTCAGGTGAATCTTAGTACATCCTTTCACCCGCAGACTGACGGGCAGGTAGAACGGACAATTCAGACGCTTGAGGATATGTTGCGCGCTTGTATTCTAGACTTCAAAGGTAGTTGGGATGATCATTTACCATTCATAGAATTTGCATACAATAATAGCTATCATGATAGCATTCATATGTCACCGTTCAAGGCTTTATATGGTAGGAGATGTAGATATCCCATTGGGTGGTTCGAAATTAATGAAGCAGAGTTGATAGGGCCAGACCTCGTGCATCAGTCTATGAAAAAAGTTAAAATCATTAAGGAGCGGTTGAAGACATCTCAGAGTCGTCATAAATCCTATTCGGATGTTCATCGTAGGAATTTGGAGTTCAAAGAAGATGATTGGGTATTCTTGAAAGTTTCGCCCATGAAAGGCGTAATGCGATTTGGTAAGAAAGGGAAATTGAGTCTGAGGTATGTCGGACCGTACAAAATCATTCAGAGGATTGGTGAGGTAACGTACAAGCTTGAGCTACCACTTGAGGTGTCATTAGTACACCCGGTGTTTCATGTGTCTATGTTGAAGAAAGTAGTTGGAGACCCGACACTTATTGTTCTGGTTGAGACTATTAAGGTTAATGAGGAATTGACTGATGAAGAGACTCCAGTTTCTATTATTGATCGGCATGTCCGGAAGTTTAGAAATAAAGAAATTGCCTCCGTGAAAGTGTTATGACGAAACCAGCAGGTGGAAGAGGCCACCTGGGAGGACGATGAAGAAATAAAGAAGACGTATCCTCATTTGTTTGGATAGTCATGTATGTATAAAGTTGTGTTCTATGAAAATGCTAAGAGTTACCTTCTATGAAATATGTATAATTTGTACAACTTATGCTAAGGGTATTCCTTTTCTGGTAATATATTGCTTATGAGGCCACGGTTGGTGTTGTTTTAAGTTAGATTGCGTCATCGGATTATGTATACGTTGTTAGGATTGGTTTCTGGGATTCTCTGATAGGTGGATAGGCCCAGTTACAGGGGAGACTATATTTGGAAAATTCGGGAGTTAGTCAAATTTGGGGGCTTGAGATGTATGAGAAAAGAGATGTGTTATGTTAAGTGTTTGGGGCGGACTCTACTCCTCATTCGAGGACGAATGATCCTAAGCGTGGGAGAATGTAAGGCCCCAAAAAATTTTGCAAAGGAATTTAAAGTTTGGTAGTGTCGAGGTAGGCTAATGTGTATAGGTCCCGTGAATTCCTATAGCTAATTCGAGTAATTTTGAGCTTAGGAATACAATTTAATTTAGACCCGAACCACATAAGAGTTACTGGAGTAAATAAAGTTTTTTGGATACTTGGGGATAATTATTTTATTAATCTTTGAGTGTTGTAATAATGGGGAACACTTGGACGCTAATTTCAAAGCAATAAAACTAAAGAAAATATAGTGAACTATCTCCCCATAGCGCAACTATAGCACAGGAGGGAAGTAGAAGATTTTAGCAAACTAGTGAGCTAAAGCCTTATAGCACCAGTGGAAAATCTGTACCTGATTTTAGCAAAACAGTGAGCTAAAGACTTATAGCACAGGGATAGCACAAGTGGAAAAATACTGTACCTGGGCCTATTAATACATGAGCGGGGAGAGAGAAGAACAAAAGGATTTCAAGACTAGGGTTTTTCTCTCCATCACCCATCCGCCCAAGGCTTCCAATACACACTTAAGGTGAGTTTTTAAGTGTTTTTTTATGATGATTCCACTTATCAATCACTAGTTAGAACAAGGTTTTGTACTGGATTCCATAGGATTTCTTCAAAATCTCAAGAGCACCCCAAAAGTTGACTTTCAAGATTTGGTCTACAAGAGGTAATATTTCACCCTTAAACCTGTATGCATGGATTGATAGTGAATAAATGAGGAAGGAATAAGTAGTAGCACTTATGAGATGGTGATTGGAAGCCATAAATACTTAAACTAGATTATTGGGTGTAGTAGAGATTTTGTAATGAGCTAATTAGTAAAATTTGATATATATGAGTTCATTGATGATTTTAATGGTGCTAAGAAGGTAGTTAGTGGACAAAGGATGTTGTAGTATCTCTTGTTAATGGTAAGGATAGATTGTTGGATGAAGAAACATCATTACTAGAGGGAGTTGAATGCTATGCACTCTAGGTGCTGGATAAAATTCCAAAATGACCAAAAACCTGGAAGTGTTTACTAATATTGGTCCAATTGAATTTTACTGATGTAGATTGAAGTTGTAAGAGTTGTGGGAGGTTTTAATATCACTAAAGGGCTGAATCAACGTATGTTGGCTAAACACTTCTCTTAGAATTGAATCCCATGATATTCATGTAAATTATGTAAGACCCGAGTGGTTCATTATAAAATTGGCGATTTCGAGTAAATTTGTGTTGAAAGATATATGTTCAATAAGTAACCTAAATGCTTTATTCATGTTATGTTATCAATTGAGGATGTGCTCAAGTATGGGATGTGCATTAATAATGTTTTGACTTCAAGTCAAGTTCAAACGAAGGCTATTATGCCAAATTTTGTGAAATATCTCTATGTGCCTTGGACTCTTAATTGCTCACATTTGTACTACACACCTTAATTTGAATTGTATTTGTTGTTGATGATGATGATGGAGTTTGAAATTGAAAAAGTGAGCATGAAGTACTAAATACGGCTAACATGCCGAGAATGATTTTTTAATTGTGTCCACTAGTGCCAATGAAATAAAAATATGTGAAAGAAGTATAAAATGCTATGATTAATATAGAAAGGCTGATGTCTCGAATAAGACAGCCTAGCCGATCGGGTGGTAATCGGATACCATGTCACCCACATGGTGGTGATTGTGCTGGAAATTGGTATTGATAGTAATTGTGGTTGATGTCCCCAATGAAGTAGCCTAGCCGATCGAGTCATGATCGGACTCCGTGCTAATATTACGGTGGTATTTATAATGATAGTAATTGTGGTTGATGTCCCCAATGAGATAGCCTAGCCGATCAGATTGTGATCGGACTCCCTGCTAAAGTTACGGTGGTATTAATATTGAGAGTCATTATGGTTGATGTCTCTAAAGAGATAGCCTAACTGATCGGGTCGTGATCCGACTCCGTGCTAAGAGTACGGTGGTATTGGTATTGTGAACAATGGTATATCGGTGCTAAGAATCACTAATCTGAAAATATGGGAATTTACGTGAAACTTGATGTTTTGGTATTGTTCGAGACTTTCATTGATTTTATGATTATTCCTCCTTGTAATATTAATTGTTCTATTAAGAGGGTGTTTAGTTATACATACTAGTAATATTCGACAGTACTAACATACCTTTTGCCAGGGGCACTGCATCTTTAAATGGATGCAGGTGGTTCCACAGTAGGAGACATTGATCAGTGATAGCGGTGCCCCCTCTTCCCAGCTGACTTGGTGAGCCCCACTTCATTCAGGGTCATGTATCGTTTGTTCATTGTGTATTGTGTTTGAGGTATAGCTGGAGCCTTATTGCCGGTATTATCATAGTATTCTTATTTATCTATAGAGGCTCCGTAGACATAGTGTGGGTTGTGTATTGGTACTGGGAAAGTCAAACTATGTTGGGTTGTGGTTGTATTACTTGTTCTATTTAAGTCTTTAAAATGATGGAACGATTGGTAATGAATTGGTATTGTGGACCTGAACATCTGTTTATCTAATTGATGAAAATATGTATTATCTGCATTCATGGATGAGTTGGGTAGAAGGAAATCTAACATGCTTGCTCGGTCGGGTTCACTCGGTTGAGCGTCGGTCGCGCTCCCCGGTTTTGGGGCGTGACAAATCCAAATCTCTATTTAGGCATGCGATAAAGATGTTAATGTTCATAACGTAGTGTTATATGCATCTTCATTTACCATCGAGCTATGACCGGTTAGGCAATCATGCATTTACCACCGTGCTATGGCCGGTCAGTCAATCATGCATTTACCACCGTGCTACGACCGGTCGGGCAGTTACCACTGATCCGTTGGGAAGTCATTTTTTGATATTGATAATAATCCCAAAGATAGGCATTAAATATATAAGTATATTTAGTAAGCATATAATGGCATTCAGTGGAACTTCAGAGGTTCAAATTGATTCTTATATCTCTCTCATTGATGTTGACTTATTGTTATATTTCAGTTCTGCCTTACATAATTGGTACATTATTCGTACTGATGTCCTTTTTGTGTTGTGGACGCTGCATTCATGCTTGCATGTGTAGTTAATCAGTTTGACGAGCCCTCGTGGTAGACGAGGTTAGCATTCAGTGAAGGATCTGTAAGACTCCACTTCATTCGGATTGTAGTCGTGTTTATAAGTCATCGTGTCAGAGTAGGTTGGGGCCCAGTCCTGTTTTGATGTCAAACACTCTTAGAGGCTTTGTAAACACAAATTTATTCTGTATAGTATGTCAGAGGCTTGGACGGCCCGTGTATATTCATGTTTTAAGTACGATGGATCGCTATTATGGTGTTTTCCCACTTAAAGTTAAGCATTACGAGTTGTGGCCATGTTGGCCCATGATGGTCACAGAAAAATTAGTTTAGCCAACTCGACCTATGTATGCTCTAGTTTTGGTCGAACGATCACGAGTTATAGAGTTGTTCACTCGGGCCAGCACGGCATCGAGTGCCAGCCACGCCTCCCTAGGTCTGGGGCATGACATTCTCACTATAACTTAAGGGGTAAGTAAACTCTACTTAATTTTGATATTAGATATTGATTCCCATGGATTATTACACCTAGTTTATGTGAATTAAATGTGAAATTTGAGGGGTTTTGCTATGGTTTTTGGAGAGTGAAAATTGGTGTTTTGGGGGACGATTTGAGGTTGGATTTGGTTGAAACACAAATACTTGGACTCATACTGGAATGGGCATTTGGAATTTATGGGTTTTGTCGGATTCCGAGGTGCGAGCTCGGGGTTGACATTTTAGGTTGAATATGTATATTGTATGAATTGCATAGCTTTATTGTTTGTGGTTGTTTCATATGGCTTTTATAGATATTACTAACTTATTCTTGCTAGATTCTAGTCGTCCGGAGGTTGATTCACGCATGAAAAGATTTCTAGAGTATTACTTTGGCTTGGTTGAGGTAAGCATCTTACCTGAACTAGGTTGAAGCACCAGTTTCCTGAGTTATTAGTGTTGTTACACACTATGAGTGGCGCTCACATGAGGGGATTGATCCTATTTGCATGCACCGGGGAATTATCCATGCTCGGGGTAGAAACCAGGCTATTATATGCCCTGAATTGATTGCTAACCTTAATGTTATCATGCTTCTTATGTTGTATCCCCTATGTGAGCTAATTGAATCATGTTAGAGATTATTTTTGGTTGATCTCTAGTTCAACATGTTAATTATTATTCTTGTGGCGTAATCGCCTGATTTGAACTATGGTAGTACACTTCGCACATGCCTACACCTTAGCAAGTCACTTATATCAATCCATGAGTATGTAATTTGATATACATTATTCATGTTCATGTATTCTTGTATATGCTTTTAGTGTGATATGGACTGGGTTGATAGCAAGGGAGTAGTCCGTACGGATCTGAATTATCTTAGCACGTGAGTTGTTTGTGTGGTTGTTATATATGGAACGTGAGTTGTTCGTGTAGAATGTGGATAAGGATCCATCTCCCTAGGGTCACCCTCTCATATTTATCTCTTGATGGTGTACACGCAATATGATGAAAACTAGTTAGTGTTTGGTTTGGTTATTGCATTTCTTCTCTGCTTGCATTTTCCTTAGATATATACATGTTTTATTCGCATAACTTCTCTATATGCTAGATAAGGAATCTAAACATGCCTTTTTGTTCATATCTTCTATATGCTGGATTGCTAATTGATACCAAATATCTGTGATTTATGACTTGATAATATTATTGTTGTGTACTTGTTATACTTATGAATTGACAGATAATATTATTGTTGTGTACTTGTCAAATTTATCAATTGAATAGGTAATTAGAGAGTATCATCAATAATTCTTGCCTTTATTACCTTGTCGAGGATAGTTATAATACTTGCTGAGTACGTGGGTTCGGTTGTACTCATACTGCACTCTGCATTTATTTGTGCAGAGCATGTGTTGGACCAACCATTGAGTCGCCATGATTTGTCGGTGTGAGTATTCTTTGTAGTGTGAGTCGATAGGGCATGTGCTCCCCTCCAGCCTGAGAAGTAGTTGGGACTGCAACAATTATCTCGGCATGTGCCAAACCCTTGAAGTAACTTAGAATCTAGATCATGGTGTCCTGAAGCACTGTGTGGCAATCATTCTCTCGGGAACCTGGGTTGAACCCGGCAAAACAACCTGATCTAGAACTTGGTCCACTATTGGAGCTATAGGTAGCTCCTTGGAAACGGATGTAGCATGATCATGAGTAGCTACGAGTTCTCCACCTCGAGATGTTGTTGCACGTGCCATGGTCTGGGCTCTAGCCCTACCTATTCTCCAGCCTTTATCTCGAATAGAAGCTGCAACCTGGGGCACTAGCTCCTGCTCACCAGGCGGAGATGAACGTGTCCTCACCATTTGTGAAAATGGAAGAATAAATATTCAAACTTTAGGATGAAAACAATTGCATGATAGAGAAGGAAAGAAAGAGAAGTTTCCTAAATATCCCATAGCTTCCCGAAGATAAGTAGTGGCACTTCATGCCGATCCGCAAGACTCTACTAGACATGTTAATGACCCGTAGAACCCATGAAACTAGAGCTCCAATACCAACTTTATCACGATCCAAGATCCCACTAATGGTCGTGATGGCACCTAACACCAACCGGTACGTACGCCGACATTTGCAATCAAGAAAAGCAAATCAAATAAAGGATGATCTAGTGACATGGTATAGATAAAGCATAAATATGTCTCACATCATCAACCAAATACGTAAATCACTATGACATTCTCCCAAAACCCGATAGTACGAAGTCATGAGCAACTTAAAAGAGTACAACTGCGTCTCAAATTTGAAAGTATTGCCCGAACCAAAACAATATTAGGATTGATAAGCTGGATACTTTATAAGCTACAAATAAATTATTGCATCTTACCACGAAGTCTTCAAATCAAGCTACTAAGCTCCCTCCTGAACGCCACTGGGAAGAAATATATGGATTTGCACAATATTACCTAAAAGTGTAGTAGGAGTACAAAATCAACGTGTACCCAGTAAGTATCATGTCTAACTTTGATGAAGTAGTGGTGAGGTTTAGAAAAAAATGATACAATTCCATAACTTGATAAAGTCATAACATCATATAATAAATAAAAGAACAACCACGAAATCATGGATATAAATAATAAAGTTCACGGTCAAGAATCAACTATTAAGCATGCTTTCCAAGTTAGCTAATCAAGATCACAAATAAGGCACATATGTATGCATGTCTCTACGTAATTCTAAAATGTCTATGCATGTTAATCACTCCATATTTACCTCAACTGACACCTCCCAAGTGCTCGACACCTCCCAGGTGCCCCATATCACTGTACACACAAGGACCAAGGTAGAATGGGTGATCACGTAATTTCAAAAGGATGAATTCAAATCCATGCGCCAAATCAATAGTAATATCTCAGAGATCAATCATCAGTCGTCAAACCGCACGGAATGTAGCATCGTTCCCAATCATAATATCTATATGAAATATCTCATTGTGACAACCTTAATCCATAAAAGAGTACCATATACAAGGATGTACACATGAATAAGAAATAAGCATATATGATGCATATGAACAGAGAAAGGCACCAAGTAGAGATATATGCAGGTGTACAAGTATGACTACGACTACAATATATAGTCTAACGTACTGATAGAACTTCATGTCAAAATAAAGCATCAAAAGCCTAGATATAATATCTAGCATGACTAAAGTTTCTAAAGTAGTCATACCAATAAAAAATGCATAGACAAGAAGAAATATATATCTCAAACAAGGCGCAAAGACACCTAAATTCTATCCCAAACATGGTATATCCTTAGTGCACTCATATACGCTTATCGCTTTGCATATACGTCACTCCAAACATGTAGAACCTTGCATATAAGTCCATTTTTATGAAACCTTCCCTCAAACTAATGGTTAGCCAAGTTAATTACCTTATCACGAATAAGCTTTAAGCTTCCAAAATTCCCTTTCCTCTATCCTTGCCCTCCAAACACTCTACATCTAACTACACAATGATAAAAAAGCGTGTATACACCTGTATTCCTATCATTTTTCTTTGTAAATCTTTTTGGAGTAGTGTTTTTTGGAAAAAGCAATATTTTCTGAGGTGAGGGTGTAACGACCCGATTGGTTATTTTGAACTCTATCTTCCGTTTTACGATTTGAGACCTTGAATAGCTTCATTTGATGATTTATGACTTGTGTGTATGATTCATTAAGATTTTTTGAAAGTTTAGATGTGTTTTGATAATCTTGATTCTAAAGCTTATAAATAGTTGGAGTTGAACAAAGACAACATTCTTGGTAAACAACCTCAAATTGGTATTTTGACAATTCTGGTAGGTTCGTATAATGACGTTAAACTTGTACACATATTTGGTTTGGGTCCCGGGTGATCCACGACCATTTTAGCGCTTATTGTAGAAAGTTGAAAAACGAGTTTATGAACATTTAAATCTTTGAGTTTTGATGCTGGATTCTTGATATTTGAGGTTATTTTGCATAATGACCCAGCTAGTCATTTTGTATATTTGAGCATGTTTCCCTATTTGATATTTCCCCTATGCTTGTTTGATGTTTTGTGACTTGAAGGGATTGTTGGTTTGGTTTTGGAAAGGATTTTGAGTGAATTTAGACACTTAGCCTCATTTTAGAAGTTTAAATTAGAAGAGTTTACCAAGGTTGACTTTTGTATGAATGACCTCAAATTCGTGATTTGATGGTTCCAACAAGTTCGTATGGTAATTTTAAACATAGGCGTATGTTCCGATTTGTATTTGGAGGTTCCTAGGATGTTTTGACGCTATTTGCCGAATGTTGGCAATTTAAAGGTTTGAAAAGTGCACAAGTTTGACAAGGGGCTTACTCTGATGTTAGTGAATTTGAATTGTTGTTCCAGAACTAGGAATAGTTCCATTTTTCTATTTGGGACTTGTGTACAAAATTTAGTTATAATCTGGATTGGTTAGGCTTGAATCTGACACTTGATTGTGTTTTGGCGGTTGATTCATCATTGTAATGTTATTGTATGTGTTTGGATTCTTTGGATAGGTCTGTGTAGTGTTAATAGACTTGTTCTTTTTGGACGGGGTCCCTCGTTTCTCGGATTAGTTTCGGACCACTCGGAGCATTGTTGAGTGTTGGGTCCTTCTTCGCGATGGTAGAGGCGGATCACGATCACGGAGTGTATTCGAGCAGGGAAGATTTCCTTCATCGCATTCGTGGCTGATGGGTCGCATTCACGGAGAGAGCTGGGAGCTGGGAGGGTTGACGTTTGCGCTCGCGAAGGCCTGGCCGTGTTCGCGTAGTGGTAGGTTAGATGTGCATTACGATCGCGACGGGGCTACCGCGTTCATGAAGGGTTATTTATGGGTTGTTGCATTTTTTCTTTGCGAATGCGAGGCATGTGTCGCGTTTGCGAAGGGTACCCCTGGGCTGAACTTATAAATGACTTATTTCGAGATTTTTGCCATTCTTTCATATTTTTGAAATCTAGACTTGGAGAGGGGTGATTATTATGGGGATTTTCACACAATGAAAGAGGGTAAGTGATTTCTACTTTATTTTGATATTATATCTTGTTTGCCAATGGATTATTACACAATGATTATCGGTTTTGAAAGAGAAATTTGGGGGTTTTGTTATAGATTTTAGAAAGTGAATGACTGATATTTGAACCTCGATTTGAAGTTGGATATGGATGAAACTTTTCTATTTTGGCTTGTATTCGAATAGGTTGACAGGATTTGTGAGTTTTGCTGGGTTTCGGGATACAGGCCGGAGTTGACTTTTTGGTTGACTTTGTGTAATTGATCAAAACTAGAGCCTTTTTATGTTCCGTTATTATTTCCTTTAGCGTTATTTGATACTGTGGTGTGTTATTTGACTAGATTAGAGTCGTTCAGAGGTTGATTCACGAGGGTAGGCATGTTTTGAGTATTGACTTGGCTCGTTTGAGGTAAGCATCTTGCCTAACCTTGGTTCGAGGGACTAGTAGCTTTAATTGTTGATGTTGGATACATGCTACGAGTGGCATTGTAACGACCCAGCTGGTCATTTTGAGAGTTGTAGCCCCGTTCCCCTATTTACTGCTGATTTTGTGCTTTTATAACTGTTATGTGACTTGCCGATGTAGTTGGTGCGGGTCCGGAGAGGTTTTGGGAGACACTTAGTCTCAAACTTGGAAGCTTAAGTTTAAAAGCTTAACCGGATATTGACGTATGTGTAAACGACTCCGAAATGAAGTTTTGATGGTTCTGTTTGCTCCGTGGGGTAATTTTGGACTTAGGAGCGTGTCGAGATTGTGATTTGGAGGTTAGTAGTGGAATTAGTCTTGAAATGGCAAAAGTTGAAAATTGAGAAGTTTGACCGAGAGTGGACTTTGTGGTTACCTTGGATTGGAGTTCCGGGAGTCAAAGTAGGTCTGTATGATCATTTGTGACATGTGCCCAAAATTTGGGGTCAATCGGATGTGATTTAATAGGTTTCAGCATCGTTCGTAGAAGTTAGAATTACTTAGTTTTCTTTAGGCTTGAATTGGGGTACGATTCACATTTTTTATGTTGTCTGATGTGATTTGAGGGCTCGACTAAGTTTGTATCATGTTTTAGGACTTGTTGGTATAATTGTTTGAGGTCTTGGGGGCCTCGGGTTGGTTTCAGATGGTTAACGGATCAAAACGAGAATTGGGGCATTGCTGAAGCTGGGAATCTGTTGATGTAACTGCACCTGCGGATTTTTGATCGCAGGTGCGAGCTCACAGAAGCGAGCATGGAAGTGCCTAAGCGGAAAGGAGAGTGTGGGGTAGTGGCCACAGGTTGAGCATGGCAGTGCCGAAGCGGGGGTCATAGATGCGCTGGTGTCCGCAGAAGCGGAAGGGAGATCGCAGAAGTGGAGGCAGCGCAACCTTGGAAAAATCGCATAAGTGGTGGGTTTTCTACAAAATCAGAACCACATATGCGGTTAAGTGTACGTATGAACGAAAAGGCAGAACAGAACATTTATATTCAAGGGTTCGCGATTTTTCTTCATTTTGGACATTTCAAACTCGGTCTAAGGCTATTTTTTAGAGTATTTTTGAGGGGTTTCTTGAGGTAAGTCACTTGTGTTTATTTTTAATCAATAATCTTGTTTCCCCATTGAATATCCCACCTAGTTTGTGTGTATTTAAGGCGAAATTTGGGAATTTGAGAATAGAGATTTGGAGAGTTTAACTTGGGGTTTTGGGTGGCGATTTGGTGTCAGATTTTGGTAAATTTGGTATGGTTGGACTCGTGGTTGGATGAGCATTCAGATTTTGTGACTTTGATTGAATTTAGAAACGTGGGCCCGAAGGGCCAGCTGTTGAGTCGACTTTTGAATTTTGATTAATAAATTAGTGTTTTTCTTATGGAATTAAATCCTTTAGCTCGTGCTGATTGTATCGATCTTTTTGTGGCTAGATTCGAGGCATTTTGAGGCTTATTCACGTGGCAAGAGTGTGTTGGAGTAGGGATTTACACAGTTTGAGGTATGTAACAGTTCTAAATTTGGTTATGAGGGTATGAAACCCTGTAATATATGTCATGTTATTGGTTTTGAGGTGACGCAAATGCTAGGTGACGGGCGTGTGGGCATGCACCGTAGGAATTATGACTTGGTCAATTCCATGGAACTGAATAGTTGAAAAAATCTGTTGTTATCTGTATGTACTCCCTGTGTAATAGAGATTTAAATCATGTTTAGACTATGTGTCGGCACTGTAGGGAACCACAAAGGTCATGTACATGTTGAATTATCTCCTAAATTGTTGTTTTATACTCAGTCACAGTTTTACTTGCATATTATATCTCAGTATCTATTGTTCGTTATTGATACATTATATCATTGTTGGTTGGGCTGATTATCATGGTTACTGAGAGCCCGAGAGACTGAAGAGGTTGATGACTAAGTGAGGTCGATGGCCTGATTGTGAGGATATTTATGGGATCGGGTTGCACGCCACAACTTGTATTTATTGATTTATGCCATGATTGGCTTGTTATAGCGCTTGGGCTGAAGGAGCCCCTCCGGATCTGTACATACCCCCAGTGAGCGCAGGTACCTAGTGCCTAGTGCCGAGTGCCAAGCGATTGAGAGGAATGAGAGACTGTGAATAATCAGTGACAATGAGGTTGGAGTGTATGGGAGGACTGAGTGACTGTTGCTCTGATATTTTGCACTTGATTTCATTACTGTTGTACTTCAGCTGGCATATATCATTGTCATATAATTTTTTAGAGATCTTATATCATGTTTCAATTGAACTTGACATGAATTAACTGTTTTGGCCTTAATTGTCGAATTTGAAAGCATGCTTATATTTCTATGTTATGATTTCTGTAATTGAGCTATATCTGTGAAGCTCGTCACTACTTTTAGTCCATTATTTAGTCTTGTTACTTACTGAGTTGGTTGTACTCACGCTACACCCTACACTTGGTGTACAGATCCAGGTACTTCTGGTCACAGTGGGTGTTGATTATCTGCGCAACTTGATCGTTTGGAGATTTCACGATAGTTGCTCGTCATTCGCAGACCTTGTCTCTCTGTCCCTATCTTTCTTCGTTATGTATTTAGTTTTAGTCCTTCACAGACATTATATTCTAAACTTGTGTTGTATAGACGCTCATGTACTCAGTGACATCCCGATGCTTGGAATTTTTATATTGGGTTTTGACTTTCTATCCAGTTTTTGAGATTTTTGATGATTTAAACCTGTGTTATTATTATTTTTCATTTAAAAGTGTTGGAAGTATTTTGAAGTACCGGCTTGCCTAGTACCACGTTAGGCGCTATCACAACAGGTTATATTTTGGGTCGCGACAGGCATACATGCGAGGGGTCGAGCCTATGTGCACGCACCAAGTTTATCCATGTTAGGGGTAATCCTTAGGCTATATTATGTCTTGCTTTGGGTTTTGTGATTCTTGCTATCATGATTATTACGATTGTATGACTACTTAACCTCGTGAATCATGATAGAGATCATGTTTGGTATTCTTTCTGATTGAACATGATACTCGTTGTAGTTTGGCGTAACCGCCTAAATTGAGGTATAATTGGACACTTTGCATATGCATACACTTAGGATGCTATTTTATCAGCCCAGGAGTATGTGATTTGATATCCATTGATTGTATAGTATTCTTGTATGTGCATTCAGTGTTATGGACTAGTTAGATAGCGAGTGAGTTGTCCGTGCGAGTTGAGTTGACTATGCCACGTGAGTTGTCTGTGCGAATTTTATGATTATTGCACGTGAGTTGTCCATACAACATGTGGATAAGAATCTAACCCCCTAGGGTCGTCCGCTTATTTTTCTCCTTGACGGCATACACGCAGTTGTGAAAATTTGATCAGTGTTAGGTTTTGGTGTATCACACATATATATATATATATATATATATATATATATATATATATATATATATATATATATATATATATATATATATATATGAACATTCTTTGGATGTATACATGATTTTTTGTGCATATCTCATCTATATGTTGAGTTGTAGTAATGTATACATACCTATTTGCGCATATCTTCTCTATATGCCGCTTAAGTTAATGAAATGGTACACAGTATCTTCTTTACGTGACTTCACATGCCTATTTATGCATATCTTCTCTCTATGCCACTCAAGTTGATGAAATGGTACACAGTGTTGCACCCTATTTTGCATTAGTCAAAACAAAACACAACTAATGGTTCTTCTGAAGTTGATAAAACCGAGTCACCACCTAATATTTTAAGGAATATTAGGGTACCTATAGGTTTGTGAGATTATTATCCTAATGGTCTGCTAACCGGTGAGTTTTGGGTAAGAGTTCTAGTTATTCTAAGGGGATGGTGTTAGGCATCCCTTAAAATCTACATGAGGTAGTTCCTTAGGCTTAGACTAGGTTTTGAGGAAGAAATGTTTATATTCTGCTTATTAGTGTTAAACAGTTATGAAAATATTCTAAGTCTTATCTGAAAAATTTATTATTTTGAGCAGGTTGTGTATACACTTTGAAAAGAAAAGAAGTTATCTATTTTTGAGTTTATGAGTAGGAAATCATCCTTCAAAATATATGTATATTTATTGAGTTAAAGACTGCTTTTGTCTTTGAGGAAGATCTTGTGTTTAAAACTCTTTGTTTTGAAAGAAGTTGAGTGTGTGTTTTAAAAGAAAATATGGTTACTTATTTGTAACTTAGTAGAGTAAGAGACTATTTTGAAAGTATACCTTAAATTGAAATGAGTATGTCTTATTTGAAAAAACAAATCAGTTGCGACAGGAAAGCCTTCTGTTTAAACTTATGAGGGTCATCATTTTGTAAACTTGGTTGCGTTTGGCTTTTACCTTTTAAAGACAACTTCTTATATTACTTTCGGGATTTGATTTTCCAAAGATAGTTCACTTTCACTTATGGATCTGCCAAAATTTAAATATATTGGAAATCGTTTGTGATAACAAGATAAGACCGTTCATTTGTTGAAAAGATAAGTTTGAAATTAACTAGTGATTAGACATTAAAGTAATTATGTTGAGCAAAATTTCTAACTTAGCGTTTACATACAAGCCATGGTTTGCCTATGTTCCTGGACAATTAAAGTATCAAAATTATAAAATAACAAAGTTAGACATTCAGAGATATACATATATAAAACAACAAACATCAATGAATATTATTCAAGATAAAGGAAAGGAAGAAGATGGACTCTTTAATTGTTGGGCTGGTAAGCTGGACAGGCCGAGCAAGTTTTAAATCAAGGCAGCAGACTCCAATAGGTGAAAAAGTGAGCAATCTGGGTCCAGAATTTGGGCCTGAGTCCTAATGGAACTCGGCAAGCCCAATTCAAAACGTGCATACAAAAGATTAGGAGGAAAATTAGTCCATACCAAATATAGAATGATGTAAGGCGAGGACTATGACAAATAATGATAGTCGAGAGCTAAAGAATATGGTGAAGCCAAATACATTTGTGTCGATTCTATGAGGATTAATAAAAGTTAGTGACTAAAGGCTTAAAGTAAATCCTTGTTTATGGATAAAATCCCCTTGTGGACCCCTCGCACTTCAGAGTTCACGAGAGTCTCATGCACCCCGAGCAAATCATGTGTCAGGGATGAGTACTTATCCACAAACCAGATTTCACACCCAAATACCATTAATCACTCACTTCTAATATTCCTTAAAGGTTTAAACACAAATAAAGGGGTTTACTCAATAATTCCATATAGCTAGGATACAAGCAGTAAGTGTAAAGAATCAGGGTAAACCTTTCAAAATTTCAAGCACATAGAAATCTAACAACTTTAAGCAAACAAGATGTTGTAGCTTATCAGAATAGAGAGAACAACCCAGGGCACAACGTTGACTTAGAAAATTCAAATAAGAGTATAGGATATGAAGATAGGATACTACAACAGGCATGGAGTCACAATGGGGATATAATCAAACAAGGTTATGGGGCACAGGTATTTAATTGCACATAGATATGCCTCTTCACTTATTGCTTTATGCTCAGAAGTGTTAACATGTAGTTCAAATCATCATTACCATACAGAGGTGAGCACAAGTGTTTGTTTTATTGGCTCCACTGTAAGTTCAATGCTTCAGAGTTCTCTTATGTCGGTTCAGGTCAAAATAAGGTTCACAAATGATTCTAAAAACCTCAGCATAGTGAAGAACAAGCATATATCTTATTGTTTTAATACTTAAACTGATTACTCCATTTATAACTTCTAAAGGGGGCATACCAACTAGTTGGGTTATCAGAAACATCGATCTAAATGGAAGAATTAGTCTTTGATCTTGTTTACTCCTCATGACATGATATCTAGTTATAGAAACACATAGATCAACAAGCTTTCCAGCTATCAGACTCAAGCAATCTCATGTTAACTCTTCTATAGGTAGTGATATTAACAGGCATAATAGGTGAATGATATTCATTTTAACTAGGTAAGGCAAACAGGCACTGAACTAACATTTGGACAGGCAACAAGGTATGTCAGCAAAATTCCATACATAATCTTGTGTTCACATTATCATGACATGCATATAAGAATCAGGATCGTGTAATGTCACAGTTTAGTCTAACATTTGGGGTCACAAGCACTGGTCATTATAAGCATTAGGAACAAGTCTCTTAATGGAAAATATTCATAAATTCAAACCAATGCAGCACCATAGTAGAGTCATAATCATGGTAGGTAGAGAGTTAACACACATGTATAAATGTACAATTCCTCAAACTATTGTCATATAATGGTATATGAGCACAGTAGAATTAACATGATAGATGTGAACTCAATAGAGGTTATTAACATAACAGCAGGAATTTCACAATGCTCAGACAATCATCAGATAGCAAATATCAGCACTCATTATAGGGATCTATCCCAATTAATTTATATTCAGACCTGAGTGCATGTTCCTAACACACTAACATGGTTTCTTTATTTCAAATCATTATAGAGAACAAACAGAGATCATTACAGAGATCATTCTATCATAGAGACATGAGCATGTTGGTAATTAGAATCAAACAAGTTAACATAAGGGTAAGAACTGAATCAAAATAGTAGAACATCACAGGTATCAAGATGACAGAATGTGGCAAGTGTTGGCAGTACAGTAGGAGAGGTTTTAGAGGCTTGATTTTATTCCACTTTGAGATCAACTATTTGGTTAACAGAAAGGAATACATACAATATTATCAGCACATGACTTAGTTTAATTAACCATGAAGCTTCATAAGATTCAAGAACAACAACAATATAGCTACATGAATAACTAAATGTGCAAAACATACAGGATACCAACAATAGACTTATCAACTAGTCATCTAAGTAAGCAGGCCAAATACAAAACATGGGCTACATGAAAACCATTTATAAGATCAACACAATGTCACAAGTAGAAGAGTCAAGTTAATTTGGAGGTACAAAAAAATACCAAGAAAAGTTCAAGAACATGATTCAATTAGTTTAGCTGACATGCTATTAATATTTAACTAACAAGGGTAGGTTATTGTAACACCCCGAAAAATTTTGAAGTATTTAAGTGTAAAGCCACGTAAAATTTTGCAAATGAATTTAAGGTTTCGTGGTGCCGGAGTAGGTCTAGTAGAGTCCTTCTTATCGGTGTGTTGTAGACCACATCTATAATGGGGAGGCTACTTGGATATTTAGGAAATTCACACTTCTTTGGTATTCCAAGATCATGCAATAGATCCCAAGGTAGGGAGATAATTTTCGCATTATGTCTCATTTATTTCAGATGAGTAATCCACGAGTTCGAAACAACGAGGAGGGAATAACCACACCATTGAATCTGGGGGAGATTACATAAGAGTTCGTTGGGAGAATGCGTCGAGCCGTGGAGGGATTGGAGGAACTTGTGGCTAAGGGAAGTGTCATTATTCCTACCAATGTCACCGCACCACCGGATCGTGTGGTGAGTGAATCTAAGAAACGAAAGAGGGTTGTTAGTGCTAATTAACCAAATTGTGTGATTTGCAGCAAGCGATACTTGGGAATATGTTGGATGACCCTTGAAATATGTTATGGCTGTGGAAAGAGGGGGCATAAGAAGAACAAATGCCCTAGGTTGGGTACACCCATCCAGTTATGTCCGTCATGCGGGAAGGAACATTTGGCGTCGTGTGGTGAGTATGCTCAACAGCGTGTTAGGGGTGATAGCTTTGGGCAATACCAAAGGCCCACACAGCAAACCGGTGCTGGAATTATTACTCCCGCATTGGAAGCTTGGAGGAAGGATAAGGGGTATGCTTATGATGTATGCAAAAAAGGGTAAATATCAGGTCAGTGAGACGAGTCAGTTTAGCGGACCTCATCCCCGTTGTGTGAAGTGTGGGAGATATCATCCGGGAGTATGTCACTATGGTAACAATGTATTCTACTAGTTTGGTATGATGGGTCACTTTCAAAGATAATGTTATTTGTCTCGCTAGAGCTTGGGTAGTGGTATGGCCCAGCCAGCCAGTTCTATAGCTACTACGTCCACAGCGCCTCCCCCAGATAGAGGCACTATACCGCCCGTAGGGCATGGAACAACTAGGGGTGGTATTCAGAGCTCGGGAGGGCCCAATAGGTTTTATGCTATGAGGAGACGTCAAAAGTCTAAGGCTTCTCCAGATATGGTTACAGGTATATTGACTGTCCAATCTCATGATGTGTATACTCTTATTAATCCCGGTTCCACTTTGTCATATGTCACTTCCTATGCTACTATGAAAGTTGGGATAGAACCGGAATAATTTTATGAGTCGTTCTCTATATCTACTCTTAGAACCATACACAGTATTCGTAAAGCCTCTCTATCAAAATTCATTATATTTACAACCTCTTGAGAAATTGAGTTCTATAATGGGTTCCTTGAATTGCGTTATAACCCTAGGTTAATACTTCCCATTGCTTCCCTAGATTCTCAACAAGGGACAATACCTGATGAATTTTGTACAGAAACTTTTGATTCAAATGGATAACATCTGGTCATTTGTGCCTATGCACGCACTACCATAATATTTACCTATGTGGTATCAAATCAAATGTAAAGAAGCCTAGTGTTGAGATCCTTCTTGAGCCACTCTTTTTCTCTCCGGTGTATGTCGCTCCTATGGTTGGAACAATCATTTTATTCCTTTGGGAGCATTATCATGAATCCATTTTACTGTCTAGTAATATGAGGGCATATCTCAACACCTATTATATGTGTAGCTGTCAATTGAAGGGGTCACTTGTCCGCATAAAAGTTTCTCAGAAATTTGAGATTTTCAAAAACGAATTTGTCACAAGAAGATATTTTTGTTCACCCATCTCAGTATGACTTTCATATCCACCTAGATCATGTCCCAGTGTATAACTCACTTTGCTCCTAGAATTGTAGTTACCCATGAAGTGGCCTGGTATTGTAGCTGGAGAATTATTATGGCAGGAATATGTCTAGCTCATAGCAAAGTGTTCATTCTCTCTAACCAATACATGATTTCATCCAAACATTAAGATGTCCTATCTACATGATTTCACTCGTATGTGGTTGAAAGTTAAACAGCCTTATGATGAGCATATTGATTTGAAAGATAAGTTTTTTGTATCTCTAGTCCTCTCATATAGAATCAACTATCAGGAAGGATTAAGTTGTCAGAATGATAATAATCTCACAAATGTTCAACTTCTTTTTCATTCTCACGGGTTTGTGGCATAAATTTCTTGTGTCAAATACAGTTAAAAGCGTAATGCAACTTTGTGTATCTTGAAACCCATATCACATTCAGGGTGCTAGAATATTCTCATTTCGAGTTACACTGATTTTCCCTACATTCCAAGAGGCGACTGGCGTCACAAAGGTGTTATCTCTCTTTGAGGCCTACTATTTCCAAATAAGGCACGAATGGAATGAAACAATTGTTGATGTCCTTTTCATGGCTCATTTCTTTTAAATCTCACAATCATGAACATTTTTCCTACGTTATCAATGGCTAATAGGCAACTCTATGACTCGTTTGTTGAACCAATGATGTCACCACAACGAATCACCATGTCAACGTTATTGGTAATGACTTTCATGTCTCTTAGGATATAACCTCCTAAAATGCCGTGCTCAGCATGTTGACGGATTCCTGAATAATTCTAGCAAAATCTTGAACCTCATTGTTCCTGTTTGTAGCAAATCTATCGAGTGTTGTAGTTTTAAACATGTCAAAGAAGAAGCATCATCTCGTGAGCAAATATATTGGATGGGAAATTTTATGGTCATATTCAAGCTAACACATCTTAAAGAAATTGTTGGAGGTTGCCAAAGAGTTAGTTTGGGTGTTAGGCATAAAAATTTAGATTTGAAGAAAGTGAATGGGTTATTCTCAATATTTTCTCCATGAGGATGCTATTTGAATTGTTAATAGAGGTAAAGTATGTGTAGTTACATTAGGCCTTATGAAATCTTGAGGGAAATAGGCCAAACTATGAGTATGATATTTCCCTATTACTTTTATCCATGTACCCGGTGTTTCATGTGTCCATGTTTAATAAGGTGAAGTTAATACATAATGGGATTGTGAGGAGCAACTATTTGCTATCCTTGTTACAAAAGTCCGGGAGTCGAGATTGTCTCCGTTAATATGTTATGGCGAAGTATGTAAGTCGAGGAGACCACATTGAGGGGCAAAAATGTTAAGGAAATAAAATGTTCCTACTTGAGTGTATAGTTAAATGATTGTGGATCGAAATGTACTCCCTTTATGTTACGATTTATATATGTGCGGTTCTTGTCCAAATGCTACTTGAGATAATATAATGCATGTAATGTTGAGATTCGTGATATTGATATACAAAGAGATGCTTTGTTGAGTTGTGGATCTATTATTAGGAGTTGTTTTGGTCTTACTCTGACAGGTGGATAGGCCCAGTTACAGGAGACTCTGGCAAAAGTTTTGGAAATTTAGGGAGTTACCCAAATTTTGAAACTACTGGTGTATGAACTAACAGTTGGGCCACATTGAATGCTAATGACAGATTTTGACTGTCATTTGAGGACGAAGGATCCTAAGCGGGGGAGAATGTAACACCCCAGAAAAATTTGAAGTATTTAGTGTAAAGCCCCATAAAATTTTGCAAATGAATTTAAGGTTTCGTGGTGTCGGAGTAGGTATACGTGTTTGAGGACTTTAGAAATTCTTCGCGGCGAGCTTGCTCACCGCAGCTCGGACCTTTTGGGTTGAACAATGCACCGGAAAGTAAAGGAAATTTTTTTGTGAAAAAACGCATTTCTACGAGCCATTATACGACCGCAGAACCACTCTACGGGCCCCAATAATGGCCGCAGAAGTGAGGTAGGAAAGGGTCAGTCTGGAAGCAATTACGCGGTCGACTATGCGACCGCATAACTATTTTGCAGTGTATTTTGCGACCGCATAGTGATCGCAGATACAGACAGAGTTTTAGTCGTTTTGTTCAGCAATTATGCGACCAATATGCGGTCCGCATATTGATTATGAGATCACATATGCGATTGCTGAGCCTATTTCAGAGCTTCATTTTTTGGTTTTTTACACCCGACCCTACTTCATTAAATACACGCAAAGGGTCATTTTTGAGAAATATTTCTAATGTTTTAGAGAGAAAGGAGAGTGCTTTAGAGAGAGAGGAAACCCTAGGCTAATTATTCATCAAGTCTTGGTCAAATATTGGAAGATTAACAAGGAAATCTCACAAGTTCGCCATCTAAGAGGTAAGGTTCCATACCCTAGTTTTCAATTTCGAATTTGGGAAGAAGATAGTTGATTAGGAGTGTGATTCTTGGGTATGAGAGTATTATTTATACATACATGTATCAATAAGATTTGTGGAAAGATTGTTGAGCTTAAATAAGTAAGGATTGGGTTGTGGAGTGAAGACAATCTTGTAGAAGAACCTTGTGGTTAAATTTGCACATCTAGTGTTTGATAAAATGCTCAAATGAGCTGAGACCATGAATATTTTCCTAATTATGGTTCAATTTTGTTATGTCTCAAAATAGATTGGGATTTATAGAGTTTTCGAAATGTTGTAGTAATTTAAGGAAAATTCAATTGAGGTATGTTGGCTAAACTTTCTCTCTTGGAATCGAATTCCATAATATTCCCGTGAGTTTCAAAGTATAGGTTGCGTATTAAAATATTGTGGCTTTGAATCGTATTTCAAATAAAAGCTATTATACCAAATTGTGTGAGAAAATCTCAATATTCTTAAGACTCAAAATTGCTCATATATGTACCTAAAGGCTGGATTGGAAATGTATTATTGTTGATAAAGATGGCGGGAAATGAAATAATTGAAATGGAGATATAGTGTGTGGCCGACGTGCCAAGAATTTAAGTTACGACTGTGGCTAGTAGTGCAAATGATTTGAATGAATGAAATAAGGAAGATGAAATGAGCCTCGACTCGATTGTTTGAAAACGATTTCGAAAATAGAATTGCCTATAGGCCTTTGTACTCAATTCATGCCCATAAGTGCATGCTTTAACTAATGTCTTTCTTTATAAATATATCCAGTGTGATTCGAGTTCTATATACTCATGTGTTGAAATTGTACATTGTCATTTTTGGGAAAAGGTATTTCAAGAATAAATGGGGTATCACTTATTAATGATTTGAACTTGCGCATCAATTGCCAATTATTTTACTAAATTTTTCGGAAACAAATCTATTGTGCTTAAATTGTTCATTTCTAATGAACTTAAAGTTGTGATTTTTGGAATATTCTATATCTTGATATTTGATGGTGATCTTGAAATTGAAAGAGGTGAATGTGTGGAATATGAAATACGACCATTGTGCCAGGAATAAAGAATCTTGTGAATGGCCTAATGAGCCAAGGAAATATTATCGTTATGAATGACTGGAAATACTAATAAGAATTTATACAATGTGAAAGATGTTGAGGTGAGTACAATTGTATTTATGATATTTCTGTGTGCAAATCAAATTAAAAATATTTTTGGGAGCATCATTAGCAAAACCGAGGAAGGGTGGGTCATAAGGCCCACACCTGAAACTACATGTCATGGTGTAGGGGTGGATTGTGATTATTCCCCTTATTTGGGATGAAATTGAAATCTTAGGAAAATTGTGATATTATTCCCTTTAATTGGGATAAAATTGGAACCTTTTTGGATTGGAAAAGTCAACCCACAAGGCATATGTAGGAAGGCGGCCTAGCTGATCGGATGGAGATCAAATGCCATATTGCGCATATGGTGGTACTACTCTTGGTAAAAACTTTCTTTCACATTACTTGTCAAAACACATTGTTCGTGGGGAGATGGCCTAGCCGACCGAGCATGATCGGACTCAGTGCTAACAAAGACGATGGTATTTCGGTTCTAATAATCTCCCAACCAAAATTGTATATGAAGTTCGTATTTTGAAAATTATTATGTTTTAACTAAACATTTGGATATTGTTGATTGTGACTTGTTGTTTATATGTGTTGCCATTTCTTATATGGGCGTCCTATTTTAAAAGAGGATTTTTAGCTATATCGTTAATGGATGCAAGTGATTTTACAGAAGGAAGCATTGATCAGTGATAGCAGTACACTCTTTTCAGCTGATTTGGTGAGCCCTACTTTATTTCGGGGTCATGTATCTTTTGTTTCTCATGTACTGTATTTTGCGGTATAGTCGAAGCCTTGTTGCCGGCATTTCCATATTACTCTTCTATTGTGCTTAGAGGATCCGTAGACAGGTTGTGGGTTGTGGTTGATGTTGGGAACTCAACTAGAAATGTTGGTATTTGGAAATCATGTTTCTCATTAATTCTATAAACTCGTAATATTTTGGAAATTATGAATGAAGCTGCTAATGGGAATGAAAAGGGAGTTGTTAATAAAATCTTTTGAGTGTTTGATTAATGGAGTACACCTCCTCTTTATTCATGGATAAGTTTGGGTAGAAGAAAATCTAACATGCTTGCTCGGCCGGGTTCTCTCGGTTAAGCGCCGGTCACGCTCCCCGAGTTTGGGGCGTGATAGTTATGCACAAAAATCATCACAAAAGTTAGCTTAGCTTAGTCATAGAGACTTTGTGAGAATATTCATAAGAATATCACTTAGTATAAAGTCACCAATTAAATCATGAAAGATAGGAATCAATAGCACAGATTTGATAACAATTTTAATAGAACATAACTTAATCAAAAGATTCCTAATTAAACAATGAAAATAGCATACAAAGACATGGACATAACAAATACAACCTTACATTACTAATATCTAACACAAACAGGAAATTAATAAAGTAATCATCAGGAATACAGAACTACACCATTAATTCAAAGTAAAGAGGGGGTCAGTATGCACTGACCTTCTGCAGGGCAACAAACCAAGTAGTAATAGGACGATATCCATTTAGGGATCCAAACCAATAATAATCAACTCACAAAGATTGAACTCGCACAGGAAAGAAAGAGAAATTAGAGGAGAGAACTACTAGGATTCAAACTTAGTAGTAAAGACTCGAGCTTTCTTTTAGTGTTAGATATGCATCAATATCTACTCGTGTCTGTTAGGTGTGAGCATTTTAGGCCTTGTTTATAGTGGTCTTCTATGCCTTGAGGTTCTAGTCAATTCAAATTAGATAGTAGAAAGTGACGAATGATGGATGATGATAGCAAGGCGGGTGAAAATCAGAAGAAAGGAGGGGAAAAATATCAAAGAAATTTTACCCGGGCACGAGAGTGGAGGAATCGACCGTTGAAGCCCTTGGATCGCTGGTCAAACCCTTTTTCCAAAGGTCACTATGATTGACCTTTGGATATGCATAATAATGATGAAAATCAGACATGTATGCTCCGATTTGAAGGATGAAGGAAGATGAGATGAACTTTAAGTTGCACACTTTACGTCTTAGTGTTTGATTTGAGGATCTTGAATTAGAAGTAACGAAAGTTGAAAGTTCATGCAGGATTCACGGCTAGCAGGGACAGAGGAGATGGTTCAGATTCGATTGGGGTGACTTTGTAATAATTTGTGTAATGTTTTTTGGATTGATGAAATTGTAGGCTTGAGAGAATAGGGAGAGAAATAGGAAAGGGTGGTGGCGGGTCAAGGAGAGGAATGGTTAGGGTTGGAAGGGGTGTGGTTAGTTTTATATGATGGAAGCACGGGAGCCGTTGGATCATTATGATCAATGACTCCGATATTTTGAAGATAAAATGGTTTAGTATGAAAAACAAATGACCGTTAGATTTCTTTTATCCAACGACTGAGATAAATCACTGAAGTGTATTAAAATAAAAGGGAAAATTTGGTCCAGAGAAGATGTGCTTCTTATGTGACTGTGGATGAGGGGTAACGTGGCACAATCCCATTAGCTTAGAGGAGGTGGCATGGATCGCCAACTGTGATAGAGAGGGTGGGTCTGGACCGGGTTAGTGATGATTGGGCTTGTGCATTTGGGCAAAAAATAGCTGATATTTGATTTAAAAGGTGGTCATATTGTATTTGATTAGACAATTGTGATTATAGCCTTTTGAGCTTTTAACCCTTTTAGAAATTAACTTAATTAGACTTAATTAATTTTTATTAAATGTAATAAATTATAATCATCAAATGTATTACTAATTACTAATAGTCAATTAATTATTAGTTATAATGTTTCATTTATTGAATTATGAAACTTGTTTTGGGTAATTAAAATAATAAAGATAATATAATAATAAATTAAAGATTAATTCATAAAATTAACTATAAAACTTGTTTATTAGATATAAAAGTTATATTAATAGTTTAAAACAATAAAAATAATATAATTTATGAATATTTAATACCAAATTGCAATTAATTTAACATTGTTGATTATTATTAGCTATTGTATTTTCAGAAAATAGGTGTTATTGATTTGAAAAACATCTTACTACATTTATGACCAATAAATAAGCATAAATAATTTAATTTTAAAGGGGAGGGTCAAAATTAATCATCAACACATAATACATATCTTCTCAATATGTCTCTCTCGATGTGACTTAACGTGCTTATTTAAGCATATCTTCTCTATATGTTGAACTATTATTCTGTAGTGAAGCTAGTGCATATCTTCTCTGTGTGCACCATTTGATGGATCTGCATTCATGCGTAGATTTTGGTATTGTTACAACGTATTTGTATGTATTCATGAATTGTATGGATTTATCGCTTGAGTATCATTGGTAATTCTTGCCACAATCTTTACGAGGTTATTCTTGATACTTACTGAGTACATGGGGTCGGTTGTACTCATACTATACTCTATACTTAATTGTGCAGATCTAGGTATGGGACCTAGCTGAGAGCTATGCAGGATTATTGTTGAGTGCGGAGAGATGAGGTAGAGCTATATTTCGATCGCAGTCCTTGACGTATCTTTCTATTTCTATTGCCATTGTTTCTGTCCAGACAATATTTTATATTATCATATTTGTACTCCTGTAGTAGAGCTCGTGATTCTGTATTACTGCTTCTGGAGGATTTTTGTATTGACACAGTCTTTATTTATGATATTTGACTCTCTGAGTTGTATTCATTATGTAATTTGTCATCTTGTTTTGTTATTGTTATGATTGACTTACCTAGAAAGTGAGTTAGGCGCCATCATGACCGGTGGTGGTTTTGTGTCGTAGACATCATGGAGGTTGTGGACATCACTGTAGAGGTCGTCCTTTCAAGCATTCAGCAATTCATCGTGGTTCTTCAGTTAGCCACAGTTCATACAGTGCTCGCCAATTCCAGTCATATTTTAGTACATTGCCAGCGTAGAGTTCACATCATGATCTATACATTCAGTGTTGTTCAAGCGGGTATTCAGTTTCCTAGGGGCAGTCACAGAGTCAGCAACTTACTAGAGGAGGGGTGTCTTTGAATATGGAGATTTGTGTTATCTCAAGAGGGATTGTCCTAGACTTCTGAGCAGTACACCGCATCGGGGTACCCAATCTATGGTTCCTGCTCCATCAGCTACACCGCTTGTACAACCATCTTGGGGTGGAGCTAAGTCTGTTAGCGGCCGTTCTAGAGGGGACAGTCATTCTGATGGTAGACAAGCTCGTTCTTATGCATTTACGGCCAGGACAGAGGCAGTCGCTTCAGATGTCGTGATCACATGTATTGTTACAGTGTGCTACATGTATGTTTTAGTATTATTTGAACTTGGTTCCACTTACTCTTATGTGTCATCATACTTTTCTCACTATTTGGATATGCCTGGTGGTTCCCTTGATACTCCTATTCATTTGTCTACACCTATTGGTGATTCTATTGTGGTAGATCATGTGTATAGTTCTTGTGTGGTTACAATTTTTAACGACCTGATCAGTTATTTTGAGCTTTAGCCTTCCGTATGGTAGTTTAAGGTATTGAGAAGATTCATATTATGTATTATGACTTGTCTGTATGATCGGTTTTGATTTTCGTGCAATTCAGGATCGATTTGGAAGAATAATTTTTGTTTTAGAAGCTTAAGTGGTAAGAGTTGACCGGAATTTCACTTTTGTGTAGACGACTATAAAATGGTGTTTTGATGATTCCAATAGTTTCGTATGGTGATTATATAGTTGGGTATATGTCCGGATTTGGTTTTGGAGGCCCGCATGTTGATTTGATATTTTTTGGCGAAAGTTGGAAAGTTGAAGGTTTGAAAGGCCGAGAAGTTTGACTGGGAGTTGATATTGTTGATATCAGGTTCAGATTATGATTTCGGGAGTTGGTATAGCTTCGTTGTGCCATTTGGAATTTGCAAGCAAAGAATTTGAGGTCATTCCAGGTTGATTTGATATTATTCAGTGCCAGTTGTAGAAATTGGAAGTTCATTAGTTCGTTAGGCTTGAATTGAGGTGCGATTTGTAGTTTTGATATTTTTTTGATATGATTTGAGGCCTCGAGAAAGTCCTTATTAAGTAATGGGATTGGTTGGTATGATTGGACGGGGTTCCGGGGGCCTCGGGTGTGTTTCGGATGGTTTTTGAACTGCTGGTTCTCATGTTTTCTCATGTTTTTGAACTGCTGGTTCTGATATCTAGTTTTTTTCACCACGATCGCGACTAAGGGACTGCGTTCGCGTAGTGTTATGTGGTGGCAGTCATTTTTTACATCACGTTCGCGAAGATTATAGCACGTTCATGAGGCTTGGAAGACCTTAGCAATCGCGTTCACGTGCTAACTTAGACGCCATTGGTACCTTAGGGTACATTCATCCACGCCAAGAGGAAAGGGCATGGTCTAATGTTTATTAATCGCCTCCCTCAATTGTACCAATAATGGATCGTTGTATTGCTTCTCCTTTACTTTCTCCACAAGCGACGATTCAACCCTATTTTGCACAATCAACCCTCCTTCACTAGAATCCGCAAGACGAACTCCCAAACTAGCCAACCGATTAACCTCCTTGGCCAGCGACCTTTGATATGCCTCCAAGTGAGCCAAACTACCCATAGATTTCCGGCTAAGAGAATCTGCCACAATATTAGCCTTCCTTGGATGATATAAGATATCGATGTCATAATCCTTGAGTAACTCAAGCCATCTTCTCTGCCTCAGATTTAATTCATTCCGTTTGAAAATATATTGAAGACTCTTATGGTCTGTGAATATATCCACATGGACCCCATACAAATAATGACGCCAAATCTTCAATTCAAAGACCATAGCTGCAATCTCTAAGTCATGTGTTGGATAATTCTTTTCATGATTCTTGAGTTGCCTAGAATCATAAGCTATCACCTTGCCATGTTGCATTAATACACACCCAAGTCCGATTCTTGAAGCATCACAATATACCACAAACCCATATGTACCCTCTGGTAGGGTCAAAACCGGTGTCGTAGTCTATCTTGATTTCAATTCCTGGAAGCTTCTTTCACAAGCATCTGGCCGTTGGAAATTAATCGCCTTCTACGTCAATTTAGTCAACGGGGAGGCGAGAGTGGAGAACCCCTCCACAAACTTCCTATAATAACTAGCTAAGCCTAAGAAACTGCGAATCAACCTCAATTCCTTTTTTTGGAGACGACATGACCCAAGAATGTGATGGATTCAAGCCAAAATTCACATTTTGAAAACTTCGCATACAAATTATGCTGATATAGTTTGTAGAACTGACCTGACATGACCGACATGGTCCTCTCGACTTCGCGAATATACAAGGATATCGTCAATAAACACTATCATAAAGGAGTCAAGAAAAGGCTGGAAAACTCTATTCGTAAGATCCATGAATGTTGCAGGGGCATTTGTTAGCCCAAAAGACATTACCAGGAATTCGAAGTGCCCATATCGGGTTCGGAAAGCTATTTTTGGAATATCCTGCTCCCTGATCTTCAATTGGTGATACCCGGATCTTAAATCGATCTTGAAGAAGTACTTAGCACCCTGTAATTGATCAAACAAGTCACCTATCCTTAGTAGTGGGTACTTATTTTTTATCGTAACCTTGTTGAGCTGGCAATAGTCAATACATATTCTTAGCGACCCATCCTTCTTTATTACAAATAGAATCGGTGCTCCCCAAGGCGACACACTAGGCCGTACGAAACCCTTCTCTAACAAATCCTTCAATTGTTCCTTTAGCTCTTTCAATTCTGTCGGTGCTATTCTGTAGGGCATAATAGATATAGGATGCATGTTTGGCATCACACCAATCCCAAAATCAATCTCCCTGTCTAGTGGGATCCCAGGGAGCTCATCCGGAAAGACCTCCTGAAATTCATTCACAACCGGCACAGACTCAAGTGTAGGTGCCCCAACATCGGTGTCTGTAACCCGGACCAAATGGTAGATACACCCTTTGTTAATCATCTTCGTGGCCTTAAGGTAAGAAATAAATCTGTCCTTTGGCAAAACATGAATAAAGCCATTCCATCCCTATTATTATATCAAAATCAACCATCCCCAATTCAATGAGATCGTCCATGGTGTCTTAACCACGCATCGTGATAACACAATCCCTATAAACTCGCGCAGCCATATAGAGAACATCTCATAGAGCTATTCTGGTTCTATCCCAAATCCCATAGCATCATAGATAGTGACATAGGACAAAGTGGAACCGAGATCAATAAGAGCATACACATCATGAGAATGGACATTCAATATACATGTGATACATCTGGAGAAGCCTCTGAACTCTGTCAACCTTTCATCGCATAGAAACGGCTGAGTCCTCCCGAACTCTGTGTACCACCCTAGCTGCACCACGCCATGCAGTTGCTGGGGTGCCTCGAGCTAGAGGAGGTGCTGCAGATGTAATAGCTACAGAACTGGTCGGCTTTGCTGCACCCCTATCCATGCTCTGGTGAGCCGAATGGCAATCCCTCTGAATGTTACCCCTTATACCACACCCGTAGCATATGGGCTGGTCCTTGAAGCAGGACCCAAAGTGCATCTTCACGCAGCTAGGGCATGGGGGCCACCGCTGCTGCTGAAATCTCCCACCAGACCGACCCTTCTGGTAGGATACCATGTTGCCCTCGATGGGCCTAAAATGACTCCCCTGTTGTTGATTGGGCCACAATGGCGGTGTACTGACTGAAGACTGAGCAAAAGACTGGGATGGCCTCATGACCCTCCCATGAATGCTGACCTACCACCACCACCACCACCAGAATAACCACCAAAGTTGCACGCGGACCTGGCCTTGCGTTGCTCTCACGCTCCATTCTATTTTTCAATTTGCGAGTCTCTGTGGCCTGAGAAAATGCCACAATCTTACCATAGTTCATATCAAAATTCAAGGCAGCTGTAGATGCCTCATTGATAACCAGTGGGGTAAGGCCCTGCACAAACCGGTGCACTCTAGCCTCCATAGTGGCCAACATGTAGATGACCTATTTGGACACCCACACACTCATGCTACCTTGCTTCAGGCTCTCAAACTCGGTGGCACGGGCTACCTTAGTCTCGATTAGGGGTGGCATGTGGGCCGGGTCGGGCCCTAAACGGGCCAAGTGGGCCAGTCTCGTGGGCCGTGGTCCCGGTCTCGGGCTGGTCCTCAAAAAAATGGGCTTAGCGGTTCCGGGCTAAACGGTCTTTTTATAGGAATCGGTCCAAGACCAGGCCCACGAACTCATGGTCCCGGGCTTAATGGGCCAGGCCCGCGTGCTAACTCGGCCCAACGGCTAAATATTGATTTATAAAAAAATATATATAGTAGCAATTTTTTCACAAATTGTAACAACCTCAATATTTTTCGGAAAAGGACCAAAAATGCCCTTGAACTATTTGAAATAGCTCAAAAATGCCCTCTATTTGATTTTGGTGCCAAACATATCCGTGCCATTTATATTTTGGATCACAAATACCCTTAAACCGTTAGTCTTGCCATTGAAGGTGATATGGAAGTCCAACTAGGTTAGATTTGCTTTCATGGCCATCCACCTAAGCAATCCAACATGGCAAAAATATTTTTTCGAAAAAATTATTTTTTCGGAATTTTAAAAAAAAATACAAAATCAATACTTATTCCTAAAAAAGTAAAAAAAATCTGGAAAAATTATTTATTTCGGAAATTTCTATTAAAATACAAAATCAACACTTATTCCGAAAAAATAATTTTTTCAAAATTTTTTTACTATTTTCGGAATAAGTGTTGATTTTGTATTTTAAAAACATTTCTGGAAAAATAATGTTTCTGAATTTTTTTTAAATTTTTTCGGAATAAGTGTTGATTTTGTATTTTAATAAAAAATTTCGAAATAAATAAATTTTTAGAAAATGTTTTTACTTTTTTCGGAATAAGTGTTGATTTTGTATTTTAATAAAAAAAATTCGAAAAAATAATATTTCCTGAAATGTTTTTACTTTTTTCGAAATAAGTGTTGCTTTTGTATTTTAAAAATAATTCCGGAAAAATAATTAGGTGGAAGGCCATGTAAGAAAATCTAACCCAGTTGGACTGTCATGTCACCTTCATTGGCAAGACTAACGGTTTAAGGGCATTTTTGGTCCAAAATATAGATGGCAGGGATATTTTTGGCACCAAAAATAAACTGAGGGCATTTTTGAGCTATTTCAAATAGTTCAAGGGCATTTTTGGCCCTTTTTTGAATTTTATTTTACTATTTTTTAGAATAAAGTAAGCAATAGTAGCAAGTTTAGAAGAAAATTAGAGAGAGATTGTGACATATTGATATTGATTTTGTAAGAAAAATGAAAGGATGAGGGGGTATTTATAGTTGAAAATAGGAAAAAAGTGTAATTATAAAACGTTTGGGGTTAAAACAATGTTGGGGGTTAAATGGCTATTTTCTAAATAGCCAACGGCTATTTTTTAAAGGCCAACGACTATTTTTACCGTTGGGCCCGTTTGGCCCGCCAAGGGACCGGTCCGGTCCCGGTCCCGGTCCCTTGGCGGGCCAAACGGTCTCGGTCCTAACGGTTCAAAGGCAAGAACCGGCCCAAGCCCACGTCTAGCGGTTCTATCGATCCCGGCCCACTTGACCCGCGGTCCCGGGCCCGGACCGGTCCACTTGCCACCCTTAGTTTCGACATGTAAGAAATGATCAATGAAAGCATCGGCAAACTCACTCCACCTTGTCGGTTGGCTCCCTTCCTCACAGAAGTCATCCCACATCTCAAACCAAGAAGGTAGTAGGAGGCCAACTCTGCTCCCTCCGTCCCAGTAGCATGCATAACTTAGAGGGTCTTATGCATCTCGTCAATAAAACCCTGAGGGTCCTCGTCAGGATCAGTACCTGTTAACACTGGAGGGTCCAATTAGAGAAATTTGTTCACCCTAGAACTAGCGGAATCCCCTGGCTGAATAGAAGAAGTGGGTGCAACATTTGATCTCTGGGCATGAGAAACCACTATCTGAGCCAGCATCTGTATTGTTCCCCGAAGATCCCCATCTGATACCCCGGGACCGGAAGTTGGGGCTGGAGGTTGAATTGGAATATCAGTTAGAGGGATCGTTGCACCCGCAGTAGGTGCAGGAACTGGTGCGGTTTGATCAGGTGTAGTGGAATCAGGCAGTGTGGTAGTCGGGGGAATATTCTCACCCCTCAAGTGCTCATCCACATCATCAAGTATCGAATCAATTGCCACTCTTGGGGTGACATTGACTCCTTGGCCAGTTCTTGCGTTCTTCCTAGGCGCCATGTACTGAAAGTTAGAGCAAAGCACGAGTAAAAGGAGGAACAATCTTACAAACAACTTTATCGCACGATCTAGAATATCAAATAAGGGCATTATTCCTAAATGTCCAAGTAGCTTCCTAATTATAGATGTGGTCGACAACACACCGATAAGAAGGACTCTACTAGACACGACTCTGAGACATCCTATGATACTTTAAAACTGTAGGCTCTGATACCAAGTTTGTCACGCCCCGACCACGGGGTGCGCGACCGGCCCTCAACAAAGTTACCCCTGTCGAGCTAGCTTGCATAGTGTTGTCTACCAAACTCACCCATGAATAAAGAGAAGAATACATTTCATTAATTAGATAGTAAGAGATCATGAGAATAACACCAGTTCATTTTCATTAGTTACGTCATTAACAAGTCTCCAAAACAGTTCATTGTACAATCATAGTTATAGTTGAACAAATGATACGATTACAGCATATTTAGTTCCAACTTTTCCAAAAATAGATACAACCCATACTATGACTACGGAGCCTCTAACAGGAATAAATAAGTGTTATGACAGTCCCAGCAACAAGGCCCCGGCTATACCTCAAAACGCTATGTTCAAAGGATAAGAGATACAGGACCCCGAAATGAAGTAGGGCTCACCAAGTCAGCTGAGGAGAGGGTGTGCTGCTATAACCAATCAATACCACCTTCTATGGAACCACCTGCATTCATTAAAGATGCATCGCCCCCTGCAAAAGGGATGTTAGTACATATGGAATAGTACTAGTCTGTAAAACTAAACACCCTCTCAATAGAACGAGTAACAGTAAATGGAGAATAAAACATGAAATTAATAAGAGACTCAAACAGTATCAAGGTGTCACATTAGGGGGAAGGTAAATTTCAAGTAAGTTTCAGTTATTTAAGTTGGGAGATCTTTAGCACCGATATACCACCGTGTTTTAGCACGGAGTCCGATCTCAGCTCGACCGGCTAAGCTGTCTTACCACGAGACATATACTCACAATACTACTATGTGCGTGGCATGACGTCCGATCTCAGACTGATCGGCTAAGCCGTCTTACCACAATGTCGTGTGGGTCGACATCACCTCACATCTCGCTAGTAAGAATCTCATCCCATTTAAGGGGAAACATCCCAACACACCAATATCATCCCATATAAGGGGAAAGAATCTCATCATATTAGCACGAGGATTTACCCCTCAATCACTCCTACACCGGCATGTGTAGTTTCAGTGTTAGGTTGTTCCGACCTACCCTTCCTCGGTGGCTAAACGATACTCCCAAGACATTTATTACAAAAAAGGATTTATCACTCATTTCGTAATCATATTCATGTCATTCATTTCATTGGCACTAATGGACATGACGCAATATCATTCTTGGCACAATGGCCGAACATCATATTTCATGTTCTCTTCTTTCACTTTCAAATATCATCATGAATAATACACAACAACGCCTTTCTAATTGAGACTTTAAACAAATATTTGAGAAATTTAGGGTCTTAGGCACATGCGATATCTTACACAATTGACATGATAACTTTCATTATAATCACGCTTTTTAATCATAACGTAATAACACACAACCCATACTTAAACTACATTCTCAACAGTGACTCAACATAACAAGAATCTTTGGAATACATATTGAACGCATATTCATTTTGATATAAGGCTTATTTGGAATAATCAATTTATAATGAGATTCACGAGACATACAAGGATATTGTGGGGTTCAATTCTAAGAGAAGGGTTTAGCCAACATACCTTACCTCGAGCTTTATTTAATTCACTACACAGTTACGGAATCCTTGTAACTTTTATCTATTTAGAGATATAGCAAAATTGAACATAAATTAGGAAGGAGTACATGTTTTCAGCTCATGTGAGCATTGTATCAAACACTAGGTTGGTATTATTGTTACTAGCTTCTCCTATAGAGGATTTCCTTCACCCCACAACCTAAAGTCTACCCATTTGAGTTCAACTACCATCCCACAACTCATGAATGTACATGCATTCATAAGCAACAACCCTCATCCTCAAAACATTCCTCCCCATTATCTATTCCCAAACAAAATTTTGTAATTGAGGGTTACGGCTAGAATCTTACCTCTTGGTTGAAGGCCTTGCGAGCTTTCTTGTTGAATTTCAAATCTTGGACCAGATTTAAGAGGAACAATTAGCTTAGGGATTTTACCTCTCACTCTAGGGCACTCCCTCTCTCTAAAAATACCGCATATCCCCTTTAGAAATGGTCCTTTACGTCTAATTATCGAGATAGGGTCGGGTTAAAAAGTTTGAAAAAATGAAGCCCCGATGCAAATCTGCGATCGTATATGCAACTGCTTAACGCTTATGAGGTCGGCAAAATGGACCGCATAATGGCCCTCCGGAACTGGGCACCCCTGCCTCACTCTACGACCGGTCTGCAGTCTGCAAACCTATTATGCGGTCGCATAATGCGCCACAGAACTGCCCTCCAAAATTCTTTTGTGTTGGGTCTGCGATG
Organism: Nicotiana tabacum; assembly: GCF_000715075.1. Lineage (NCBI taxonomy): Eukaryota > Viridiplantae > Streptophyta > Magnoliopsida > Solanales > Solanaceae > Nicotiana > Nicotiana tabacum. The sequence goes on along the minus strand of NC_134088.1, from coordinate 72,362,567 downwards.
GGTTATGCAGCCCGCAAAATGATTATACGGTCGCATAAGGGACCGCATAATTGTCCAAACATTTACCCTGATTTCTGTTTCAGTCTGTGGCAGATCTGCGGTCCGCAGATCAGTTCTGTGACTGTAGAATGGGCCGCAGAAATGCCCTGCATATCCAAAATTTCTTCAACTCCTCAACGTACAGATGTCTACAATCATCAACGCATAAGTCTACTTCGTCCCCACGAAACCCCGGGTTTTAGGTAAAATTTAATGGGGCCTTCCATTTATGGGTGATGCGATACTAGGCACATCACGAGGATTATCCCAAACTCAGGAGAGGTGGATTTGATTAGGGAACTCAGGCTATGGGCTCAACTCCAGTTGCTACTCCACCTGCACAGCCAGCTAGAGGTGGAAGGCAGGCAGGTAGAGAGCATCCTGGATGTATTTCATGATTCTTGTTCTCTTATTATGTGTTTACACCGGTTGAGATATTATATAGTGGTAGCCCATGTCTATCATTTTTGTTTGTTCTGTATTGAGAATTATAAGACTAGGATGAACTTTCTGTTACTTAATATAGTAGGTTTTGATGTGATTTCTAGATGGTTTGGCTATGACTTGTGATATATGTGCCCTACAGGTATGCAAAGTCTGTTACGGTTGTGGTTTTTGCTCTACAGGATTGAGTTAGTAGAGTGTTTTAATATTTGAGATATTTACCTTACTTGTGATTTTGAGTAGAGGATGGGAACCCGCTGTTCTTTGTGGTTTGATATGTTTGAACCAGACTACGTGTCGCGGTGGAGTTATATTAGGATGAGATCCTTGTGATTAGTTCATATGTTTTGTTTCTCCCCTGTGGAATGGATTCGTAGTATGATACTGATGGGGAGTTGTACCTTCTGGACTTGTTCGATAGTTTTCTCAGGTGTTTCTCTTTCCATATTCAGTCATATTCGAGTTGTGCTTGTGAGTTTAGATTGTGAGGTATGTGCTCAGGTTGCATTGGGTGTGACTTGTTGATTTGGATGAGTGGTTATGAGATCTTCATGTTTCTTGCATATTTATCAGTGTTGTGAAGGTTTGGAACAAGGTTCTAGTCGATATGAAGCTATTTATCAATACCAGGTTTGGTAATGGATAGTTATAGTGGTCAGAGTTATTACTATAGGATTGTGGGTGATATGTTACGTCATGTGGTTATACCTTGTGGGAGTATGCTTGAGTTGTTGTAGCTGGTTGAGGTTAATACCGAGTGCTTATGTGGGAATCAGGTCTTTGAGAGTTGATCGGATGATGTAAATTTTGTTCTAAGGCTCATCGATATGTGTGGAAGGAATATTCTTTAGTTGAGATGGCGTTGTTAGGCCTATGTTGATTGGGGTGACATGGGATCACCCGTGATTATGTGTATCATGACTCCATTCAGTGATTTGATGACTTCGGACTGTTCTTGGCACGTTCGATGACGAACATTTGTTTAAGATGGGGGAATGTAATGACCTGGCTGGTCGTTTGAGCTTTAGCATTCCATTCGGCAGTTTAAGGTCTTGAGAAGCTTTATATTATGTATTATGACTTGCGTGTATGATCGATTTCGGTTTTCGTGCAGTTCAGGATCGATTTGAAAGAATGATTTGTGTTTTAGAAACTTAAGTGGTAAGAGTTGGCCGGAGTTGGAATTTAGTGTAGACGACTCTGACATGGTGTTTTGATGATCCAATAGCTTCGTATGGTTATTTTTGGTTAAGGCGTATGTACGGATTTGGTTTTTGAGTTTCGTAGGTTGATTTGATGAGTTTTGGCAAAAGTTGGAAAGTTGAAGGTTTGGAAGGTTGAGGATGTTTGACTAGAAGTTGACTTTGTCGATATCATGTTCAGATTGTGATTCCGGGAGTTGTTATAGATCTAATGTGTCATTTGGGACTTGCATGCAAAATTTTGAGGTCATTCCGGGTTGATTGACATGATTCGGCGCGGGTTGTATAAGTTGAAAGTTCATTAGTTTGTTAGGCTTGAATTGAGGTGTGATTCATAGTTTTGATATTGTTTGATGTGATTTAAGGCCTCTAGCGGGTTCGTGTTAAGTTATGGGATTGGTTGGTACTATTGGACGGAGTACCGGGAGCCTCGAGTGTGTTTTGGATGGGCTACAGGCCATTTTCTCATGCTTTTGAATTGCTGGATCTGATATCTGGTTTTCTTCATTGCGATTGCGACTAAGGGACCGCGTTCGCGTAGTGTAATGTAGCGGAAGGCATTTTGTACATTGCGTTTGCGATGATTATCATGCATTAGTGAATCTTGGAAGACTTTAGCCATCGCTTTCGCGTGCTAGGTTGCGCGATCGTGTATAAGGATAGCTGGAATGGGCATCAAGAGATTTGTTATCCGCGTTCGCGTGAGAAACATCGCTTTAGCATAGAGTACTGGAGATTACGAGTCGCATTCGTGACTGGAGTTACGGGTTCGCGAAGAACGTTCTGGGAAGCTGTTGAATTTTTCTCCACGATTGCGAAGGCCATTCCGCGACTGCGATGAGCAAATACCTGGGCAGACTTATATTTAATCTATTTCGAGGGCTTTTGTTATTTTATCACTTTTTGAGATAGAGAACTCAAGTTTGGGCGATTTTAGAGGGGATTTTCACGATTTGGATTGAGGTAAGCATTCTTGACTCGGATTTGGTTATATTTCATGATTCCATCTTTGTTTTTATCATTTAATTATTGATTTGAACTAGAGAAATTGAGGATTTTTGTAAAAACATTATAAAATATAAAATGTTGATTTAAAGGCCGATTTGAGGTCAGAATTTGATGATTTTGGTATGGTTGGACTCATATCGGAATGGGTGTTTGAATATTGTGTGTCTTATAGGGTTCCGAGGTTAGAGCCTGGGGTTGACGTTTTGGGTTGACTTTTTAGTTTTCATTAAAGATCGAAGTTTTATTATCCAGAGTTGTTTCCTATGGCTTTTATTTATGATATTAAGTTATTTTGGCTAGATTCGAGTCGTTTGGAGGTTGTTTCATATGGGAAAGGCTTTTTAGAGTATTAATTTAGCTTCTTTGAGGTAAGTATCTTGTCTAGCTTTGTGTGGGAAAAACTACCCCGTAGGATTTGGTTTTATTGCACTTTTTGGATTATGTGGAAGACGTGTACATGGGGTGACGAGTGTGTAGAGAACCTTATATGTGAAAATTGACCAGATTGGACTTTTAGGCTTCTTATATGCATTTAATTGAATTTGTCATTATATGTTCTACATTCCTTTGTTAAATTTATCCATATATGGTTTAATTGAATTTGTCATTTCATTTTCTATATTTCGCTGTCAAGTTCATTCTTACATGCTTTATTTGAAGTTGTTAGCACATATTCTATGTTTTACTTTTCAAGTTTACTCTGATGTGATTTATTTGAAGTTGTTACCTTTTATTGTCATGTTAGCTCTTTCATTTTTGAATTATTCTTATTTGAAGTTGCTATTACATGACATCCCTTCGTTGTCAAGTTATTCTAATGCATTTAGACGTAGTTGCTAGTTCGTTCCATCTCTTTCATTGCTAGCTTATGTCATACACTAGAACTTGAAGCTGCCATATCATGTAAATACCTTCATTATTGAGTTTATTCTTAAGCAATTAATTGAGGTTGAGGTTATTGAAATCCATTAACATGTTTTACCTGAAGTTTTTGTTTAATGGAGTATTGTTCATTGTTGTGTTATTTTGCCCATTTTATTTTGTTGCTATTGGGATTCTTGTACACATCGTGGTTGAGACGTGGGCTATGTTTTGTGGTGATATTGGTATTGTTATTTTGGAAAAGTTGTGGCCTATGGGCATTTGTGATACAAGATGATATGTTGTGTTGTTGTGATGTTAGCACATATGTTGTTATGTGGAGCATAAGGGCGGCATCTCACCGTTGTTGATTGTGCGGAGTGATACGGGTGGCTATTGATATATTGTCTGGGTGGAGTGATACGGGTGGCTATTGATACATTGTCTGGGCGGTGTGATATGGGTAGTTATTGATATATTGTCTAGGTGGAGTGATACGGGAGGCTATTGTGTTAAATGTCTGGGCGGAGGGATACAGGTAGCTATTATGATGTTGTCAATACGGAGAGAAAATGGTGGCTATGTCAGGGATGATATGTGACGGCCTGGGGGCATAATGCTGATGATATTCGTGTGATGGTGTGATTTTCTTGTATATTTCATGCACCTTACGTGACTTGTTGTGTACTTTCCAGCGAGCTACTCGATGTCTTGATATTACTTGATGACTTGAATTGTAATAGTACACTCGCACAAGCATACATCGTAGCATGCCGTTTATACCAGTTCAGGAGTATGAAACTTGACATTCATTGATCATGCATATGTATTCTTGTATTATCAGCTTCCATTGTAATATTGAGCCTGTGACTACGCCAGGAGGATTGTGATATTAAACATGTGACCATGCCGGGCGAATTATGATATTGAGCATGTGACCATGCCATGAAGATTGTGATATTGAGCTTGTGACCACGTCGGGCGGATTGTGATAGTGAGCCTGTGACTATGCCAGGCGGATTGAAATATTGACACGTGAGTTGTCCATACGGTTGGGATTGATAATGTGGGCACGAGGTGCCACGAATATATGATTTGTGTTTTGGATGTTATTTGATGTGAGGTATCTCGGAGTAATTTTGTTGTGAAACTTGTGTTAGAATGGTTTTATTATTCAATTGTCATTTGCTTTTCCTTAATTGAATTCACTGGTACTTTAATGGTGTTCTGATTACTTTACTATTTTTATTACATGTTTATCCGTTGATGCAGTTTACTGATTCTTGCTTCGATTATTAGTTTTATACTTACTATATTGCACAGGTTAAATGACTAGTGGGTGTCTTGACTGTACCTCGCCACTACTCTACCGAGGTTAGTCTTGATACTTACTGGATACCGACTATTTTGACCTTCCTTTTTATAATTAATTTACTCGCACTTAATGATTTTCAGTAAGTATATTGAAAATATTTTCTAATTAAAAAATAATTATTTTTATATAAATTAAGTAATTAATGGTGTTGAAATTAGAAATATACCGCTCTTACTATTTTTGAAACTATTAAAATAACTTTTATATTCACTACATGGGTTTACAATTAAATTAATTTTGGTTAAATAGCTACTATTTCTAAATAAATCCAAAATTTATGTCACAAATAGAAAATAGGATATTTAATAATTATTTAATCAATTATAGTAATTAGTAGTGTATTTGATGATTTTAATTTCTATTATATTTTATTAAAATTATTTTAAGTTTATTTAAATATATTATAAAAGGGTTAAAGACTAAAAGGCTAAAATTGTAAATACCTAATTAAATACAATGTGGCTATCTATTAAATAATTTTTAGCACAATACCCAAGCCCAAACAAGTCTGACCCAGTCCAAACCCTTTCTCTACTCCAGCTTGGCGATCCACCCGCACCTCCACGACCCAACCAGATCGTGCCACATCGCCCGTCCCATTCACTTACAAAACAAACACACACCATCATGGCTATTGAGGACCAGATTTAATCTCGTTTTAGTTACTTTAAAGGCCCTATTAGGTTTTATCTCCGCCGCTGGATAACAAGAATCCAACGGCCGCCAATGTTTCTCCATAAAATTATTTTTATACCCCTAATTATCAAAATAATCGGAGCCATTGATCGAAGGATCCAACAGCTCCTATTCCATCTCCCACTTTTATCCCTAGAGATAACCAATCCCTACCCTAAAACCCTAATTCATTTCCCCTTTGACCCATCTGTCACCCTTTCCCCTTTCCTCTCTTTTCTCTCCACTCCCATTATCATGTCTATCAAGAGAACCTTGCACAAATTCGTGCAAGGTCTTAAATCACACAGAAAATCATACCTTCTGTCTCTCAAACCCACTATCCTCAGTGAACTCTTTGCCATTTTTTGTCTTTAGGATTCAAATGCCCAAATTCGAAAAACCCTAGCTTAAGCATGAAACATCAAATCTCGGAATCCCTCTTGTGTTCTGTTAAATCGAAGCATGCATGGAGCTTATTCTCACTCTCATGATGAAGATTCAATACCCATAGGTCAAACGCAGTGACCTCTAGGTTCCTGAGCTTTGTCCGCTGATTTAGCCTTCAACGGTCAAGCTTTCCCTGCTTCAGCTAAAACTCTCACTGATTTTCCCTTTGTTCGTCTCTGATTTTACTCAATCGTGCTCGCATCATCAACTCTCCATCATCTTCTACTATCTAATTTGAATTTATTAAACCTAAGGCATTGGATGCCTCTATTAAAGGAGAGCTTTAATGCTCTCACCTAACAAGACCGAACACGAGATACACAATTAGGAATCACTTACAAACAATATCAATTTTAGGTTTGTTTGGTGAAGAATAGAGCTAGGGTTTCTAACTAGTTCGATTTCATTTCCATTTCTGAGCTCCATTTATTGGTCGGATTCCGAGGTTTCTAACTCCTAAACGGCTAACAAAGTGTTTGTTTGGTTTGGTGTTCAAAGAAAGATCAGTGTACCTCGACCTTCTCCCTCTTTGATTGTTTGAATCGAAACCATGTCTACTCTGTGAATCTCTGTTAATTATCTGTGCTTATGATGTATTATCATTAGTTTATAATTATTAATTTCTACCCATAATGTGTTGTTATCATCTTATGATCGGTTATCATGCTTTAGAGTTGCATATTTTCTTCAATAATGTAAGAGTAAACCAAGACTAATCGTCTGTCTTTGTAATTCCGACGAGTATTTTCTTTGAGTTAAATATATGATGTTAAATTACTGTGATTAACAAAGAACCTTAATGACCCTCTATGATTGTTTTGACTTTAAACCTTCTTGATAACTTTTGTCATAGCTCTCATACTTACTCTTCTAATCTTTACTTAGTTGTCACGACCCAATTCCCACTATAGGCCGTGATGGCGCCCAACGTCGCCGCTAGGCAAGCCAAAGGTAAACTATCCATTTTATTGTTCATTTTAGTATTTTTAAAGACATTGATTTTTATTTAATAAAGTACTAAGGGTAAATGACCGTAGTAATATAAAGCATAAAAATAAACATAAGGGTGAATTATTGAAATTAATAGAAACAAATCATGAATATCTACTAGAAATCTCCAAAATCGGGTGTCACAAGTGCACGAGCATCTAGTAGAATATACAAAACTCCCAACAACTATTGTCTAAAACAAAATAGACAGAAATAATAAACAAAACAAGAGGAGGCTCCGGGTGCTGCATGGGAAGCAACTCACTAATAAGCCTCGGGGTAATGCGGATGCACGCCTGGACGAACACCAGATGTACCTGCCTCAGTACTTGCACAATTTGTGTAGAAGTGTAGCGTGAGTACGTAAACAATATGTACCCAGTAAGTATCTAGTCTAACCGCGAAGAAGTAGGGACGAGGGGACGACATAGACACTTACTAGTGGTCAATATACATAAAGTGCAATAATTATAAATAGGCATGAAATACAACGGAAATAATTGAATAAGAGGCAATAAATAAGTGATTCTTTAACAAAATAACAAGTTAAAAGTCCCCACATATCACATGCTAATCTCAACAAGTAAAGGCCAACAAGGCCAACATTGAACTCCTAGCGACAACACACACGAGTTATGTCGAGGTCGTATGGTCCGATCCACGGATGCATCACATTATATATAAATATTATTGAGGCATTCGGCCCGATCCAAGGAATAGGGAAACCCTCCGGGCTATGAAATATGTGCTTATAATCCAAAGGTAAGCCCATAAATGGATATAAATTTACCATCAATAATTAAACATTCCGCCAAATCTCTACGTGTCATGACCCAAAATCCCGCCTCAGGCGTCGTGATAGCACCTAATCTCTAAGACTAGGTAAGCCGAATACTTACCACAATTAAGCTAATTTAACAATGATATTTAAATCAAAAAATTATATAAAATACCGAAATAAATGTAAAATAAGCCTGCGCGGCAATCATCACTACAACCTCCCAAGACAATGTAATACGGAGTCACGAACTCTAGCTGAATACATGGAAAGATCTCAAAGATCGAAATACAATACTATTCAAATAACAAGCTGACAATACAATGAAAGGAAATGACTCAAAGGGAATTCGATAACCAAGCAACTCTACCTTGAATCCTCGCGATCAATAAGTTAACTCTTCCCTGAGTCTGATATCTCCAATACCTGGATCTGCACAAAAATGTGCAGAAGTGTAGTATGAGTACATCACTGTCGGTACATAGTAAGTATCACGAGTAACCTCGGTGGAGAAGTGACGAGATACAAGTCAAGACACCTACTAGTCAAAATAATATGTGCAGTGTAGAAGTATAAAGCTAATAATTAAAGCAGGAATCAATAAATGGTAACAAGTATCAACATATGATATAAACAGTAAAGTAATACAAACGTCGTGAAAGTACCATTGAAACCAAATAAGGAAAACAAATAACAACCAATTAATCAAGGCGTTCTAACACAAGTTTCGCAATGCAGTTACTCCAAGATACCTCATCTCATAATCACAAGTAACGAGTCCCAATTTACGAATCATACACTCACGACATCTCGTGCCCACATTGTCAATCACCATCGCACGGACAACTCACGTGCCAGTGTCTCAATCCGCCCGACATGTCACATGCTCACAATCACAATCCTCCAGGTGTGGTAAAAGGCTCAATATCACAATGGAAGCAGAAAATACCAGATTACATGGGCATGATCAATGAATATTAAGTGTCATACTCCTAAACTAGTATAAGTGGCATGCTAAGGTGTATGCTTGTGCAAGTGTACTATTACAGCCCAAGTCAACAAATAATATTAAAGACATCGAGTAGTTCATTGAAAGCAACACAACAAGTTACGTAAGGTGCATGACATACATAAGGAGAATCAAACTATCACACAAATATCGTCAACACAATGCCCCGAGCCATCACATATCATCCCTGACATTGACAATCTTATCTCTCCGATAGTCACTCGTGTCCCTCCGCCCTGACAATATCATTAGCCACCCGTATCACTCTGATAGCCACCTGTATCACTACACATAATATCCACCATTATCACTCCGCCCAGACAATAACACAGTAGCCACTCGTATCACTCTGCACAATCAACAACAGTGAGATGCTACCTTTATGATCCGCATAACAACAATAATGAGATGCCACCCTTATGCTCTGCATAACAACAACCAATCCATACAACAATTCACATGTGCTAACATCACATCAAAATAACATATCAACTCATACCACAAGTGCCCATAGGCCATAACCTTTCCAAAAGAACCAACAATATCAATATTTCCACAACAAATAGCCCACGGCTCAAACACAATGTGTATAGAATTTCAATAACAAATAAATGAACGGAAAAGTAATTCAACAATGAACAATACCCCATTTAATCACCACTTCAATTAAAATAGATTAATGACTTTCAATAACTTCAACTTCAATCAATTGCTTAAGGATAAACTCGATAATGAAGGTATTTCTATGAATTAGCAAACATCGGATTCTAGTGTATGAAATAGGCTAACAATGAAAGAGATGGCATGAACTAGCAACTATGTCTAATGCATGAGAATAATCTAGCAACAAAAAGATATCACGTAACAATAATTTCAATTAAGAATAACTCGACAATAAAGGAAGCCACATAATGATAAAAAAGGTAACTACTTCAAATAAATCATATAAGACTAAGCATGACAGGTAAAAGATGTGACATGTAACAACAACTTCAAATAAATCATGTGAGAGTAAACATGACAAATAAAAGGTATAACATGTGCTAACTATTTCAAGTAAATACATGAAGGAAGCCTACGAGTCTAAACGGGTCAATTCACACATATAAGTCCGAGTACGCACTCGTCACCTCGCGTACACGACCTTCATATAACACAAATAGCACAAAAAACTCTAATCCTAAGGCATAGTTTCTCCCACACAAAGTGAGGCAAGATGCTTATCTCAAAGAAGTCAAATCAATACTCTAAAATGAACTTCTTGTATGAAACAATCTTCAAACGACTCAAATCTAGCCAAAATAACTTAATATCATAAATAAAAATCATAGGAAACAAATTCTGGATAATAAAGCTTCGATCTTTAACGAACAGAAATAGTAACCCAGGTCCGCACCTCAGAACCCGACAAAACTCATAAAATCTGAACACCCATTCCGATATGAGTCCAACCATACCAAAATTATCCAATTTCTCCATCAAATCTGTCTTCAAATCCTCATTTTATATTTTATAAAGTTTTTACAAACAATCATCATTTTTTCCAATTCAACTCACTAATTTGATAATAAAAACAAAGATGGAAGCATTAAATATAATCAAATCCGGGTAAAGAACACTTACTCCAATCCAAAGTGTTACAATACCCTTCAAAATCATCCAAATCCGAGCTCTCTAACTCAAAAAGTGATAAAATAACATAAGTCCTCGAAATAGAGTAAATATAGATCTGCCCATGTGTTCCTCTTCGCGAATGCCAACAACAATTTTCGGTAGCCTTCGCGAATGCTTTATTCCACTCGCGAACGTGGAGAGCCAAATCCATGATGACTCATCCCATACTTTCTTCTATGTTATAGCATATCATCCCTCGTGAATGCGATAACTACAACCTTCCCAACTTCGCAAACGCCCCAGATACTATGCTCTATACACTTACCCATTTACTATCGGTTACTCATTTCCTCTTCTCCCACTGGTGGAGGAGTTTTGCCGCCATTATAGCATTTGTCCCGCTCAGCTCGCACCTAATATTTACAAGGTGATCAAGATGTTGACCAAATTTGTTGAGCTCACAGGAGTCGAGGTGGCAGTCCGTCATTTGGTGCACTTGTTCGCCCCTAGATTCTATAGAGGGACATGTTTAACCGTCATCATCATGGAAGCAAGTGCTTGGTGGTGAGGATGGACAACAAGGCCATTTGCGAATTCTGGCTAACGCCAACGGCTTCCCTGAGGCTTGGAATTATACACATAAGTGTCCAGGTTTATTTCATTTTTACCTTTTGCATCTCTTCGACTATTTTGGGCTAGTTAAGTAATTCGTTCTTCCTTGTAGCCAACAACTGTCCTCTCCCTCTAGCCATACGCACCGCGACTACATTAGGGAGATTCTCCCTCATGCCGTAGGGATTCGTGAATAACCAAGCATCTTTAATAAGTTCAGACCGGCTCTCCCTTCCGCATATAACTTCTCATTTTGGTTGTGATCGTTGCTTCTATTTATTGTATGTGTGATTGCTTTGTTAACCTTTATGTTTCTTCCTTTACCAGGTCCAGTTAGGGGGTCTTCCCGAAGGAGCAGGGCACATTTTCACTCTTTTAGGAGAAGGGCCTTTACGCCTTCGGTTTCTTCCCCCGTCGTGGCTACTGAGCCTTCCGTACCTTCCCCCTTCCTGACTGTTGCGGCCTTTGAAACTACCCCCATCCCAACTACTACTTCTGCTCCTCAACTATTCTCGCTAGGCGATGAGGATAATAAAGTATCCCCCGGTGATTGCGATATAAGGCCTTGTAAGAGGATAGCCTTAGACGTCAAAGAGGAGTACATATGGTCGTTGACTCATTGGAGAGCGACTTTATTCTTCGAGAGATGGCAACAATAAATATTTCAGAATGTACTGGGTCTATCTCTGAGGCCCCCATAACTGGAAGAGGCGGACATGGACCATGGGTGCATCTCGAGGGGGAGACGATCAGGGGAGAGGGGGGTACTTGATCGCGGCCTCACACTTTCAAGGAAAGAGGAGGCTTCATCCTCCCAGGCGGCAATGGATATTTCTTTGCCAGTTGATGACAGAGGGAAAGTCGTCACCGAGGAGGTCGATGAGTCAGGTTCCGACATTGACCTGGTCGATCTGACGATGATCGATCATTGGCTCACCCAATTTGAGGTATGGCTAGAGGGAGGTTTTAGGACCATTATGATCCCAATGAATCATGATTTTATTTTAAATATCGAGGAGGTAGTCCCTGCTCTCGGTCCTCTCTGTTCTGACATCGAGGGTGAGACCCTCAAGAAGATAACTGATAGTACTTTGTCGAAGAGTATCACCAGTCTCGCTCTCAGGGCAAGTACGACTGTTATACGCCCTTTTCCTTATACATCAGCTTATTTTTATGTTCGAACCTCTTTTCTTTGATTTGAAGACGATCATTCTAGAAATTGAGAGTGCTCTAAGGGAAAAAAGGCGTAAAGAAATTTTTGTGAAGATAAAAGGAAAGTATAAGAAGTAGTGTGGGAAGTACTGGGATCTTCGAAGTCGGCTTCATGATGGAGGATGTGCTGGCCTTGAGAGAAGGGTTGAAGAAGAAGGACGAGTACCTGATGGCGGCCGTGGAAAGGTTCAGCGTCCTCAGCAGAACATTGAGGAGCAAAGAAGACGACTTGAGCTTAGTAAGGGTGTGAAGGACCAGTGTAGCGACCTTCAAGATCAGGTAGTTCAACTGCAAGGCCAGTTAGGCGAGTGCCAATTCTAGATGGAGGCTCTAAGGGGTGATATTGCTGAGAAGCAAGAAGAGCTCGAGCATGCGGAGTCTTCTCGGTTGGATGCTCGAAGGAAGGTAGACATCCTTGAGCTGGCGAACAAAACTCTTTGTGCTGAGTGGGAAAATGATTAGTCGACAGCGAGGGCTAAGGAGGACCGTCTTGAGGAGAGGATCGGGAAGATGGACAAGGAAAACTCCGAGTTGCATGATCGAGTTGCTTCTATGTAGGCCGAGAAGGCCCAACTACTTGCACGGCCCACTTCGTCAAAAGCTTTTGAGTATCCTAACATTCCTTGCGAGCTGTATGAGTAGTGGATCCATGCTGAAGCTCGGTTGGACGTGCTCCGCAACCTGTGTGCAGTGGGCACTATGGTTTAAGTGGCTCTCGAGGATGCCCGAGTTCAGGATCGCTTGGCTCGGCTCGCTTGTGATTATGATCCTACTATGCCTAAGCCTGGTGAGGATGATGAAGAAGAAGGCATGGATCCGCTCGACGATGATGCCTTGTATGATTCTTCTTACCCTTAGGGCGAGGATGGAGGAGATGTTGGAGGCCGATATGGTGATGGCCATTAGTTTATGTTTCAACTTGTATATTTTTTTTTGGAATCTTAAAACGCTTTTTGGAAAGAACCATTCCTTTGAAAATGAATATCCAAGTTAAATTCTTGTTTTACATGTCTTTTTCATTTTGGGTTTTGTTTTTATACTTGTGTTTTGTTTTTGTACTTATGAAGTCGTCCTTTAGGCGGTTGTGGCCCTTGGGCCGAACAGCCATGGGCCTTGTTGGACTTTTGTTTACACAAGTTGAATATGTCTCTTAATCTAGATGTAGCAGAGGGCCGATAGGTATTTTTCGAGCTTCGTCAAACTTGGCAGTTCATTGAGTCGTGGCCGAGGGACGATAAGTGTTATGAAAACATTTGTCAAATTTAACCGTTTATTGAATCGTGGCCGAAGGCTAGTAGGTGTTGTTCAAACATGGTCAAATTTAACTATTTATTAAATCGTAGTCGAGGTCCGAAAGGTGTTGTTCAAAATTAGTCGAATTTATTTATTTATTGAATCGTAGCCGAGGGCTGATAGATGTTGTTCGAACTTGGTCGAATTTAAGTGTTTATCGAATCATGGCCGAGGGTCGATAGGTGTTGTTCGAGCCTGGTTAAACTTAACCGTTTATTGAATCATGGCCGATGGCTGATAGGTGCTGTTAAAACTTGGTCGAATTTAACCATTTGTTGAATAGTGGGCGAGGACCGATAGGTGTTGTTCGAGCTTTATCAAAATTAACCTTTTGTTATGTTGTGGACAAAGGCCGGTAGGTGTTATTTGAACTTGGTCGAACTTAACCTTTCATTAAGTTGTGGCCAAGGGCTGGTAGGTATTGTTCGAACTTGGTCGAACTTAAACTTTCATTAGAGTAGTTTCGATAAGAATGAATTTCTATTACTTTGATGTCGTTGCTCAGATTACATTCTTTTGCCCTTGGGCAAATTTTGGAGAAAGTTACAAATTTTGGGTGTTTGCTGGCGTTCCATTCCCAGTATATATAGTCCCTTCATCGTTTGACTTGGAGAATCTTAAGGAGTCAGGCAATGAAAGAAAATTAGTTTGTTCTCGTACACTCCGACTCGAAGTGTCCCCACTCATTGCCTCGTTAAAAACCTCCTTGAGAAAACCCTATTGGTACAAAACTCATGTGAGGGAAAAAAGAGTACGACTTGGGAAGCGTTTCTTATTTTCTAGAAGTTGAAGTATTTGAGGTGGCTGATATCCAATTGTTTGGTAGTTGGTTTCCTTCCAATGACTCTAGTTGGAATGAACCCTTGTTTGCTTTGCCTATAATTTTGTACGGCCCGTCCCAGTTGGTTCCCAAATTGGCTTCTCGTGGATCCTTATTTTCTTGGGTTTTGGCTTTGAGTATGTAGACCCCGATCTTGAGCGGCTGGACCTTTGCTTTTTTGTTGTAGTAATGTTCCACCTGTTGTTTTTGGGCAACCATCCTTATTTATGACATATCTCTTCGTTCGTCAACCTCATCAAGCTGATGTCTCCCACTCTCATCGTTGATGGTGCCGCTTTCATGGGAGTACCTCAGACTGGGTTCTCCGATCTCAACTGGTATAACTGCTTCTGTTCCATAGACTAACAAATAGGGCATCTCTCATGTGCTCGTCTTTGTGATAGTTCTGTGCACCCATAATACTTTTGGGAGTATTTCTGACCACAGTCCCTTGACTTCTTCAAGTTGCTTCTTCATAATGTTTAATATGGACTTTTTGGAGGATTCTACTTACTACTTTCTGGTTGATAAGGAGTTGAAAGTTTCCTCTTAATGTGCCATTTCTCGAAGAATTCAGTGGTTTTCTTTCCCGTGAATTGGGGCTCGTTATCGCAACTAATCTCTTTCGGTAGACCATATCGGCAGCTGATATTTTTCCATATGAAGGTGATTACCTCTTGTTTGTGCAATTGGGCGAACGCTCCTGGTTTAACTTATTTAGAGAAATAGTCAACTAAAACTAAAATAAATCATAAATTACCTTGCCTCGGCGGGAGTGGACCCACGATGTTCATTCCCTACTTGATAAATGGCCATGGAGAGGTGACCGAATGAATGTGTTCACCTGCTTGGTGGATTATTTGGGTGTATTTATTACATTCACAAATTCTGAGGCATCGTTCTTCATGGTATGCCAATAGTACCTAGCCCGTATGAGGCACCGACGAGTGCTTGATCACTGGAGTGAGCGCCGCAATGGCCTTCGTGAAATTCCTCAAGAACACGTTGGGTTTTGTTTAGGCCTAAACATTTTGCCAAAGTACTGCCATACATTCTCTTGTACAAGTCATTATGAAAACAGCAGTATCTGGCCACTTGCATTCTTAGTTTCTTAGCTTCATGTTTGTCGTTTGGAAGGATGCCATCCTACAAGTACGTAATAATACAATTGCACTAGTCCCAAGTTATACTTATATATTTGACCTCGATTTGGTCTAGTGACAAGTTGAGGAGATGATGTACGCTTTTATCCCCGGTCGCGATGATTTTGGTGATGGCGGCCAACTTGGCGAGGACATACGCTTCGATGTGCTGGGCTCATGGGATCTGGTCGAGCTGATATTCATCGCAATTTGGCAGTAACTTACAGATCTCGGCTTGACATTTTTGCAACCTCTATTCATTGATTTGGAAATCCCCTATAACTTGGTTGACCAGAGATGAGAATCACATCAGAGTTTCAGCTGCTTCGCCATATTTTTGAGTGCTATCCTTAACCCTGCGATTACGGCCTCATACTCGGCCTTGTTGGTACTCGTATCAGCGTATCTTATGTACTGGTGAATTACTTCATCGGTAGGGACCTTGAGTACGAGTCCCTGTCTATATCCAAAAGCATTGGATGCGTCGTCGGTGTACAGGACCCAGAGGTCTTGTGTTTGAAGAGAAGCTTGAGCAGCTTCCTTCTCGGCCTCGGGCATTACTTTTGTACTAAATTTTGAGACGATGTCGACGAACACTTGCGACTTTTTATTGTTCGAGGATGGTACGTGATGTCGTTCTTACTTAGCTCAATGGCCCATTCGGCCATCCTCCCCAATAGTTCGGGTTTAAGTAAAGTGCTTCTTAGAGGGAAAGTGGTAACAGCCGAGATAGGGTGGCACTCGAAATAGGTTCTAAGCTTTTGTGAAGCTACGACCTATACCAGGGCCAATTTCTCGAGGTGTGGGTACCTCGTCTCAGCGCCGACAAGTGTTTTACTGATGTAATAAGTAGGAGATTACATCCCTTTGCTTTTTCGAACTAGGACCGCACTTACTGCTACTTCAGAGATGGCGAGGTAAATGAAGAGGTGTTCTTTGGGTTCATGCTTCGAGAGTAAAGGTGGTAATGAAAAATACGCCTTCAGTTCTGGCAGTGCTTGCACGCACTCGGGCGTCCGGCCATTATCCTTTTTAAGTACGCCAGGGTCTTATACAGTATATTGTGATGCGTCGCGGATTGGTCTCGACGCGGTGTTGATGCAGGACGGTATGGTGATTGCCTACACATCCAAACAACTGAAGGTACATGAAAAGAACTATCCCGTCTACGACCTTGAGTTAGCAGCTGTTGTTCATGCCTTTAAGATTTGGCGGCTCTATTTGTACGGTGTCCTTTGTGAGATCTATACCGATCACCAAAGTTTGCAGCATCTGTTCATACAGAAGGATCTTAACCTGCGTCAGCATAGGTGGTTGGAGCTGCTTTAGGATTATGATATCACCATTTTGTACCATCTTGGGAAGGCCAATGTGGTGGCCGATGCTTTGAGTCGCCGGGCGGAGATTTTGGGGAGCTTTGCATATCTACCAGCAACAGAGAGGCCATTGGCGTTGCTTATGAAGCATACAGTCCCAGCACCAGAGGCACCAGCTGACCAGTCTGAGGAGCCGGTTGTGACTGCACACACTGTAGAGGAGATGATACAGATGCTTAGAAACCCTATTGTCCATCAACCAGGAGATGATGACATACAGTTGGAGGAGACAGATGGTGCTGATGATCCTATGCAGACTGAGACCACATATGGAGTTTTCTTAACTCTTTACCCTTTTCCTGTTCTTATTTTTGTTTAAGCATTGAGGACAATACTTATTTTCATTTGGGGGGTGGTCTATTTTGATTATTTGACTTTGACATTTGACATTTGGGTTGTAATAACTCTAATACTATTTTTTCTTTCGTCTTTATTTTCCTTTGGTATGTATATATTCTTCCCATTTGATGTAGATATTCATTTTCCTTATGTATATACTCATTTGACTTCGGTTTGTATATTCATTTATCTCGCTTTCCGTAGTATATTTCATAGCTTCTTTAGTTTGTTTTTCCTTAGTAGTATAACTTCTTATTTACTTTAGTAGCTTCTTTTTAATTTTCTTTAGTATCTTCTTATTTTAGTTTTGTGTGAACAATAAGCCTTTGGTTTTCTTAATGCCACGGTTCTTTCCAAAGGTAGATGTTGTGTGAACCGGGTGGCTCTTCCCAACTATGCGTGACAACCTTCTTAAGGGATTGAGTCAGTTTTCTTTTATGTTTTAACAAAATATAGTAGTAATGAATAAAAGTGTCTCGAGCATTCTTCACTTGGTACCAACACATTTACCTTTGACCTTACGGTTAAAAACAAAGTTGTTAGCCCAAAATAGCTCTAGTTGTGACCTTTAGACTCTTGTGTTGACTCAAACAATCATCGAGTGGTTCAGTCGAGCCATTTGTGATTCTCAATCTTAGCTAGGGTTGTTGTGGGCCTTCGACTCCGTTCTCTTTAGCAATCCAGTAGTGTGAGAGGTGAGGTATTGAATTGCAAGTCCAAGTTCCCGTGCCGATAGTCTAGAACTTGCCCCGAGTGTTTTTCTAGGCAAAATTCTAAGTATATCTTGGCTTGAGAAATGATTTTAGGCTCTCCTTGATCCAATTCGAAATTGAAATCTTCAATTGCCTACCATTGTGATATCCCTAGTCAACCCATTTGAGCCGAAGCCTTTGTCTTTCAATAACCAAGTTACAAGCCTTTATCCGTTCTGAAATGACCCTCTCTTGGCACCCAATCTTTCCTTAGCATTCTTGAGAAATAATTGGTAAAAACATAAATTTGGGGGAGAGACGAGGAGTTTGCAGTGATAAAAGGTACAAAGAAGAGAAAGAAAGAACAAAAAGAAAAATGACAAAAAGAAAGTGAATAAAGTGAAGAGTTGAAGGGAATTCAAAAGAAAATGAGGATAAAAGGCTGAAGTAAATAGAAAAGGAGAAGAATGAATGTCATGAACAAGAAAGAGCGACGTTACGTCTCTCTAGTTCCCCCAAGGAAGAAGAAAATGACTCAAAGAGTCAAGAAAGTATGAGCCGAAAAGAGAAAATGGAGTGCTTAATGTAAGATATTCGATTCCAACAAATCCTACCTTGGTCTAAAAGCCTTCATTACATCCCGCAAAAGCCCTACATGATTTCAAGTTGAGTGAGCTTACATTTGTGGTGATTTACATGACGGGCAAGCTTATGGTATTTAGAGCCGAACTTGTGGCATTCTTTTGAGAGAGATGAGCGAACTTTTCACAATCCTTGTATCGAGTGTTGCATTCTAAAGTGAGATATGCTAATGGAAAGTAAAGGAGGAGGTGTTTGAGATCCACAATGACCTACGTGAAAGAACGAGCTTCCTTGATGAATAGAGTCAACTCTTGATGCTCTAGTGTCACATTAGAACTATTGTGGGTAATTCATTGCATTGTTGATAATTCATATGTGTTGTAGGTAATTGTTGGTTTCAATTGATGTGTGATTGATTCACCTTAGACCAGCTGAAATATCTCTTTTTCTAGTGGAGGTGGGAATTGCCTTATTTGCTTGAGGACAAGCAAAAGCTTAAGTTTGGGGGAGTTGATAAGTGGGGATTTTGACCTATTATTTGCTCTCTTTTACTTGTGATTTAGCTCAAAAGGGGTTTAAAGGCATTCCGAAAACTAACAAAATATGCTTACTTGCAGAAATATTGGGACACGATCCAAAGAAGTCAAAATCTACTCATAAAGGAGTCAAAAGTTAACAAGAACCAAAATAGGGCAAAAAGGCAAGCAGTGCAGCCGCAGAGGGGAGATTCAGAGAGTAGCTTTTGGGCCAGCTAAAGGCATGCGGACCGCACCAAAATTGTGCGGCCGCAGTCATTATTATGCGCTTCGCAAAGGGTGAAGAATCAAAGAGTTGTTCAAGTCCAAAAAGCATAGTGCGGACCGCAACAGTTTGGTGCGGCCGCATAATCATAACTGCGGCCGCGCCCATTTTTATGCGGACCGCAGAAGCCCTCAAGTCCCAAGCCCAAGTTCCCAAGAATGCGGACCGCGATAGTTTTGTGCGGCCGCATAATCATAAGTGCGGCCGCACCTATTTTTATGCGGACCGCAGACGCCCCTAAGTTCCCAAGCAGTGCGGACCGCACCAGAATTGTTCAACTGCATTAGCTCATTGTGCGGACCACACCAAAATTATGCGGCCGCACAACCTTCGTAGGGGCATGTTTGTCAGATATTTTCAGCTTAGTATAAATAGAACTTTTTGTCATTTTTAGGTTAAGCAGAGTTGTCAGAATTGCACCTGGGCCTTTTTCTTTACTGTATTGAGTAATTTTGTAGTAGATTAACGTCTTAACATTAGATTTTCTTTGTCTAATCAATTATTATGCATTCTATCTTAATTTCTTCTTGTATTTCTTTATTTTCCATGAGTAGCTAAATCTTTAGCTAGGATTGTGGACCAACCCTAATGTGGGTATTTGATGGGTGTTTAATTCAGTGCTTATTTTTTATTGGGTTAGTAATATTTAGCCTTGTTCATGATTGAACCCTAGAATCAATGGTTGCAAACATTGATTCATGCCTATTTGACTTAGCCTCTACTTGAGAAAGAGAGACTAAGTCTAGGAAAACATTGCTAACAAGAAGTTAGGGTAAACTCAAGAAATTGATAGCCCCAATTAAAGGGTTAAACCTAGAGATAGTAAGACACGACTTGAGATAATATCACTTGTGTTGTGCATATACCCAATTGAGCTTGAAAAAGTCAATTTGGGCAAAATCACTCAAACTACCGAGAGGTATAGAATGGGTACCGGATGTGATTGCTATATTACGACCCCAACTAATCAAATTTAGAAGTAGACCACCAATCAAGTTTGTGGAAGTGAAATTGAAGCCAAAACTTACAATTAACTTAGATATACATCTAATCCCATATTCTAACTCTTTGTGGATTCGATCCCGACCTTTGTTGGGTTTATTATTGCATCGACCGCCTCGCTACTTAATTGTGGTGTGAGTTTGGCCTAGATCAACAACTCACGTGCTAATAATCACAATCCGTCTGGCGTGGTCACAGTCTCATTATCACATCTTCCCGGTGTGGTCACAGGCACAATATCACAATTTGTCCGGCGTGGTCATAGGCACAATATCACAATCCGCCCGGCGTGGTCACAGGGTACTAGTCTAAACCATATCATATAAAGCAGATATGCAAGAAAACATGTACATGATCAAAGAACATCAAAATTTCATTCCTTGACTTGTGTAAGTGACATGCTAAGGTGTATACATGTGCATGTGTGATATCATAGCTTAAAACAGGTGAATACATCACAAAGTAGTAGCTATCAGGATAAATTAGGAGATTAACCTCTATGCAACCTCAAACATGGCTCAAATAGCTTACAACAGGGGGTGCAAATAAGAGATATATCACAGTAGGAGGCTTATCAATGAATTCAAGGCATGTCATAGCCTAAGCACTATCTCGAGCATGGATAAATACCCCGGTGCTTGCACTTGGGTTCAACCCCCACATATATTTGCACCCATAGCACGTAGCTATCATAAATAACACACGCAACTAGTGCTTCAACAAAGTTTAGATAAGATACTTACCTCAAACAAGCCAAAACAAATACCGAGCAAGCCAAACAACACTCTAGGAATTCCATCTCGTGCGAACTAACCTCTGAACGGCTTGAAACTATCCAAAATCAACTCAAAAATATCAAATAATGCCATAGCAAACAAATCCAAACGATAAAGGTTAAATCTTAAATCAAATGCTCAAAGTCAACCAAAAAGTCAACTCGGGCCCGCACCTCGGAACCCAGCAAAACTCATAAATTCCAAAAATTCATTCGAATACGAGTCCAACCATACTAATTTCACTCAAATTCGAATCTTAATCGATGTTCGAATCTCAATCGATGTTCGAATCTCAAAAATTCAATTTAGAAAAGTTTTGACAAAAATCCCCAATTTCTCTTTTTAAATCATCAAGCAAATACCAAAATCGAAGGTGGAATCATAGAATATAATCAAAATCGAGTAGAAAACACTTACCCTAGTCTGTATGGTGAAAATCGCCTCCAAAATCGCCCAAATCCGAGCTCCATAACTCAAAATATGATAAAACGACCTAGACATTCGAAATAGATACACTGCTCTAGAGGTATCCTTCGCGAACGCGAAAGAAGCCTCGTGTTCGCGAAGAACAAACTCAGCCGACCACAAAATTACCCTTCGCGTTCGTGGAACAATCCTCGCGAACGCGATGTATAACCGGACCAAACCTTCACGAACGCGGCATAGACCAAGCGAACTCGAAGACAAAAACTTCCAGCTCCCAGCTCTCCTACGCGAGTGCGTGACCCAAGGCGCGAACGCAGAAAACAATCAGCTCAACCTTCTTCGAACGTGTTCCAGCTGTCGCATCCATAGAGAACAAACCACCAGTAGACAGAAATACACTTTGCAATCGCGAAGAACACCAGAGGTATCAGATAACAGCAGAATCCAGCAATGCATGCAAACTCCAAAATGGTTTGAAATCAATCTAAAACACACCCGAGCCCCTCGGGACCCCGTCCGAACATACCAACAAGTCCCAAAACATAACACGGATCAACTCGAGGCCTCAAATCACACATAATAACATCAAAATGATGAATTGTACCTCAAATCGAACATGATGAACTTATGAACTTTCATCTTCCAAAACTCGTGCCGAACCATATCAAATCAACTCGAAATGACCTCAAATTTTGCACACAAGTTTCAAATGACATAACGAACCTATTTCAACTCCCGAAAAAATAATCCAAACCTGATATCAACAAAGTCAACTCCCGATCAAACTTATGAACCTTCGAACCTTTGAATTGCCAACATTCGCCAATTATGGCCAAAATCTTCTAAAAGCCTCCAAATGCAAATTCGGGTATATGTCCAAGTCCAAAATCACCATCCGGGCGTAACGAAACTATCAAAACTCTGATCTAGGGTCAAATACATAAAATTCAAACTAGGTTAACTCTTCCAACTTAAAGCTTCCAAAATGAGAATCATTCTTCCAAATCAATTTCGAATCACCCAAAAACTAAAACTGACGATACACGCAAGTCATAATACATCATATGAAGTTACTTATGCCCTCAAACCATCAAACGGAATGCAAATGCTCAAAATGACCGGTCAGATCGTTACATCAATGGGATTGGATTCTCCCGCTGGTTAACTGGAAACACCTTATCATCAGTCGAGACTTGGCTTCGATGTTGGTTCACTAGGAGGATTTACTCATCGTCATTTGGTATTTTATTAAGGAAGCGGCCATCACTTTCCGACATCATATAATCCTTTTCAAATAATAAATTAGCAAATGAGGATGGTGGTGAGAACGAAAGAAACAACAGTACTTAGAATTTACTGGAATAATTGCTAAGACCCTACGATAGATGTCAAACTATTTAACGATCTGATTTTAAGTCAAATTAATCAAATTTGTAATAGAAGGCCTCAAACAATTGAAATAAAGTCTAAGTGTTCTTCCTTGATACAATAATTAGAATAAGAGTGAAATGACATAAATAAAATAATGAACAATAATGAGCAATATGAAGCAAAGAAGAGGAATTTTTATTGGTTGAGCCTATTTTAAAATGAGCACCTGTTTGTCATAATGTTATACTTGTGGATATTTCAGACCGCCTGACATGAGATAATAAGAGGTCTATTTATAGCTAAACCCTAGCATAAATGGCTCCCTATAATTGCGCTTGCTTGTTATGGGCATTATCAACACATTCCCTATGTTACGCCTAGTCGATTTTTAATCGCTCGAGATTTAAATGACTAATCTCGAGTATCTCAGAGTTTATTTGTCAAAAAATGTTGTATCCGGATACTCATAGGTTCTCCAGGTTGATTGGTCTGAGCTTTAACCGTTAGTCTCCGGTTGTTATTAGTCCAGAGCAAATCACCACTTATGACTATCCGGGTGATTACCTAAATAAGTTTACTATGTAAGTTCTGACTCCGAGATTCTTTTCGGGTATCATTTGCTATTACATCCACGTGTCCTGCCCGTATTATACCAATATAGGTTCCCTTTCTGCCATTAACTTGTTCTCTGCCTTTGAATCCACCATAGAAGAAGGATTGAGGAACCAAAGTAACAATTTCTTTTAACAATCGGTGTTACCAATTCACATATGAATTGTGTTCGATCTCTTTTTCTCCACAAAAATAGAGTTAACATATTAGATGGATCTGATTGTACTCCTTGAAAAACTTCAGATTCGGGGTCTAAAGTTAGCTCTTATAGTGTTAACTTCAGACATACAGATCTGAAGTTAGGGATCGCCAAGCTTAACTTTAAATATCTAAAGTTTTGTATACGGTTAAAATCGGGCCCACCCGATTTTACTATTTGACCGAAACCGGGAGATTGCATCGAAGGACGGCCTCGTAATGGAACAGACTAAATCACGAGGACTAGGTACCGAGTTCAGAACTGAGGTACCTGTCGAGATCGAGGCTAGTAGAGATCGAAACCAAATGAGACATAATCGAGAAAGATCGAAGATAGCATAATAACAGAAAGGCGAGATATATGTGACTGGTCGAGGATCACGGTATAAACCTCGGTGACTGATCGAGGATCATGGCATAAATCTCGGAACGCATCAAATCAGAAACGGTTAATTCGCTAATCATGGGATTTTCTTATGTAATTAGAATCATACCATAAGTGGGATTCCTCTACTATATAAAGGGGAGTTCTAATCATTTGTAGGACACGGTTGACAGATATAAAAAGTAAAATAATTTTCTTTCTCGTTTATACTATTGTTTATCAGCTGGTTATACTTTAATTATTTTGGCATCAACCAGTTCGAGGGTATCCAAACTCGAGTGTTGAGTTCCATTCTAACATCGGTTTGCTTTATTTTATTGTTAATTTCTATTACCCATCCTCATATTTATCTACTGGTATTAAGTGAAATCACGTATCCTTAGAACCACATTATAAGCTTAATTGTTATCCAACTTTAAGGGTAAACAGTTTGGCTCCCACTGTGGGACCTAGGATAATAGTGATTTCTTAATACTGATTTCGATAGCACACACTACTTTACACTTGTTCTCGTAAGAAACTTTATTTTTCAGGATAAACATGTCAAACTCACAAGTATCACATACACATGGTGACAACAGCCTCAGATTTCATGTGAAAAATGACAACATAGCCGCCACAAGAATCGAGGTGCCTCAGGCTGACCTCGAGGGAGCACCAATTGCAAATCCCGTCGATGTCAATTCACAAGTCGCCCTAAATGCAAATTAGGGCGTTGATCCCAAAGGTAGTGTACGCGGGGAATTTCGATCAGGTGGTGGAGGTATGCAGGGCGGAGAAGAAGGTGGAGTTATCCTCCAATTGATATTCGATATGTTA
Source organism: Nicotiana tabacum (assembly GCF_000715075.1). Lineage (NCBI taxonomy): Eukaryota > Viridiplantae > Streptophyta > Magnoliopsida > Solanales > Solanaceae > Nicotiana > Nicotiana tabacum. Next base: position 72,337,667 of record NC_134088.1, on the reverse strand, counting down.
CAGGCTCAACAAGCCCCTATAGCACAATTACAAAATTAACACCGAACACCGAGTAGGATCGAACGAGAAGTCATCCACAGGACCGAGTCTGTGCCGGAAATGTCAAATGCCAATGAATCGGGGGCTGACCCCGCCATTATGAAAATGTTCCAGGAGCTCATTAAACGGATTGAATCGGTAGAAAAGAAAATCGAGGCAAATGATAAGAAAGTAGAGACATACAACTCCCAGGTTGACCAAATACTGGGGGCACCGTCGATTCTAAAGGGTATGGATTCAAAGAAATTCATACAGAAGCCTTTCCCTCCAAGTGCGGCTCAAAAATTAATTCCATAAAAATTTTGAATGCCAGAAATTCCTAAGTACAATGGGACCACCGACCCTAATGAGCATGTCACATCTTATACATGAGCAATAAAAGGGAAAGACTTGGAAGACGGTGAGATTGAATCTGTTTTACTGAAAAAATTTAGATAAACCTTGTCAAAAAGAGCAATGATATAGTACCACAATTTTGCCCCCTAATTCCATCGATTCCTTCGCCATGCTTGCAGACTCTTTCGTCAAGGCACATGTCGGACTAATAAATGTTGCAACTAGGAAGTCGGACCTTTTCAAGATGAAAAAAAAGGACAACGAAATGTTGAGAGAATTCGTATCTCGGTTCCAGATGAAATGCATGGAACTACCACCGGTCACAGACGATTGGGCTGTTCAAGCCTTTACTCAGGGTTTGAACGAACGTAGCTCGGTGGCATCATGAAAGCTAAAACATAATTTAATTGAATATCCAGCGGTAACCTTAGCCGATGTACATAATTGATACCAGTCAAAGATCAGGGTTGAGGATGATCAATTGGGGACCCCTTCCGGTTCCGTTTATCTAAACAGGCCCGTCGGCAGAACTCAAAGGGATATCAATAGAGAACTTCGGCCGAATAGAGATCGGTATCAACCATACAAAGTAGATCATAGAAACAGCGGCCCAGGACGTAATCCCATCTGAAATAATCGAAGGAACGATCGAGGACAGAGCTCTCGAGGGCTCATGAGAAAAAGTGGCTTCGATAAACTTGTCGATCCCACTGAAGCACCACTATTATCAGAATACAACTTCAGCATCGATGCATCAAGTATTTTGTTAGCCATTGGGAGAATCAAAGATACTAGATGGCCCAGCCCCTTACAAACCGGTCCAACCCAAAGAAAACCCAATCAAATATGCAAATACCATGGTACACATGGTCATAGAACCGAAGATTGCAGACAACTAAGGGAGGAGGTGGCCCGTCTATTCAACGAGGGTCACCTTCGAGAATTCTTGAGCAACCGAGCTAAGAACCATTTCAGAGATAGGGATGCAAACAGGAAAAACGAGCAGGAAGAACCATAGCACGTGATTCACATGATCATTGGTGGGGTCGATATTCCACAAGGGCTTGTGTTCAAACACACTAAAGTATCAATCACCAGGGAAAAACGAACTCGACACTATGTGCCAGAAGGCACTTTATCATTCAATGATGAGGAAGCATAAGGGATCTCACAACCCTACAATGATTCTTTGGTAATCTCTATCCTTATGAATAAAATCCAGGTTAAACGTGTTTTAATTGATCCAGGAAGCTCGGTCAATATTATTCAATCGAGGGTCGTGGAGCAGCTCGGCCTACTAGATCAGATCGTACCCGCATCTTGGATTCTCAATGTATTCAACATGGCGAGTGAAACAACTAAAGGTGAAATCATCCTACCAGTAAATGTAGCCGAAACTATTCAAGAAACAAAATTCCATGTCATCGAGGGCGATATAAGATACAACGCACTGCTCAGAAGACCCTGGATTCATAACTTGAGGGCGGTCCCCTCGACCCTTCACCAAATGCTGAAGTTTCCAACACCAGATGGAGTAAAAATGGTGTATGGGGAATAGCATGCTGCAAAAGAGATGTTCCCGATCGACAAAGTAATACCGGTATTGGCATTTTCATCAACAAAGGGATCAGAGTCCAAAGGAAAATAGGAAGCTAAATAGCAACCACATCCACCAGCCTCGGCTCAATTGGAGAAGCAGGGAACGGATGAGGACGATGACTACTGGATCCCTCGATCCTTCATAATCCCCAAGGATTCCGATGCCACCAAATCGACAATCGAAGAGCTGGAGCAAGTCATACTTATCGAGAATCCACCCGATCAAAAGGTATACCTGGGTACGGGGTTAACCCCCGAGCTCAGGGAAAAACTCATTACATTTCTTACCAATAACATGGATTATTTTGCTTGGTCCCACCTAGATATGACAGGGATCCCGCTGAAAATCACTATACATCGACTGAGCTTGGACCCGAAGTTCCGCCCGGTAAAATAAAATAGAAGGCCCCAGTCCGAGGTAAAACATACATTCATCAAGGACGAGGTAACCAAACTTATCAAAAGAGGATCCATTCGGGAGGTAAAATATCCCGAATGGTTAGCAAACGTAGTCGTAATCCCTAAAAAGGGAAATAAACTTAGAATGTGCGTATACTATAAAGATTTAAACAAGGCATGTCCTAAAGACTCTTTTCCTCTACCAAATATCGATCGCATGATCGATGCCATGACCGTCCATGAGATCCTTAATTTTCTCGATGCCTACTCCGGGTACAATCAAATACAAATGAACCCGGAGGATCAGGAAAAGCCTTCTTTCATCACTAAGTACGGTACCTATTGATATTATGTAATGCCTTTTGGACTAAAAAATGCTGGTGCCACTTATCAACGCTTAGTAAATCGAATGTTCGAAGAATAAATAGGTAAGCCAATGGAGGTTTATATTGACGATATGCTAGTTAAGTCCCTATGAGCAGAGGACCATTTGACACATTTGCAGGAGACCTTTGATATACTAAGGAAATACAACTTGAAACTCAACTCGGAGAAATGTGCATTCGAGGTCGGCTCAGGAAAGTTCCTCTGCTTTATGGTATCGAATCGGAGTATCGAGATAAACCCAGATAAGATCAAGGCAATCGAAGACATCACAGTCGTGGACAATGTTAAGGTCGTACAAAGATTAACAGGGCGCATAGCCGCCCTAGGCCGATTCATCTCGAGGTCTTCAGATAGAAGTCACAGGTTCTTCTCACTGCTCAAAAACAAGAAAAATTTTGCATGGACCCCGGAATGCCAACAAGCATTGGAAGAATTAAAGTGGTACCTCTCAGGCCCGCCACTGCTTTATACTCCGAAAGTGGAGGAGCAACTCTACTTGTACTTATCAGTCTCAGAAATCACGGTAAGTGGGGTCCGAGTTCGAGAAGAGAAAGGTACGGAATTTCCTATTTACTATGTTAGTCAAACTTTAGGTGAGATCAAGACCCGGTACCCACACATAGAAAAATTAGTGCTTGCCCTAATAAGCGCCTCTAGGAAATTAAAACCATATTTTCAGTATCACCCGACCTGCGTGGTGACTACTTATCCCCTTCACAATATCTTTCATAAGCCCGAACGTTCGGGCCGTTTGGCCAAATGGGCCGTCGAGATCAGTGGGTACGATATCGAGTATCGACCCCGAATGACCATCAACTCTCAAATCTTAGCAGACTTCGTGAGCGACTTTACGACAGCCCTCATACCCGAGGTCGAAAAGGAACTATTAATAAAGTCGGGTACATCATAGGGGGTGTGGACCCTCTTCACACACGGTGCTTCAAATGTGAAGGGGTCTGGGTTAAGCATCGTTTTGAAGCCACCCACGGGTAATACAATTAAACAAGCTATCAAAACTGCCAAGTTAACTAATAATGAGGCCGAGTATGAGGCCATGATTGCAGGTCTCAAGCTAGCTAAATGTTTGGGAGCACAAGTCATCGAGGCCAAATGTGACTCCCTGCTTGTGGTAAACCAAGTCAACAGAACCTTCGAGGTTCGAGAAGATCGAATGCAAAGATACATAGACAAACTACAGGTGACTCTACATCGGTTTAAATAATGGACCCTACAGCATGTGCCTCGAGAACAAAACAGCGAGGCCGATGCCCTTGCAAATTTGGGGTCATCAGTAGAAGACGACGAGATTAGCTCGGGGACTGTCGTACAACTTTCAAGGTTAGTAATCGAATTAGGCCACGCCGAAATCAACTCCACAAGTCTGATCTGGGATTGGAGGAACAAATATATCGAATACCTAAAGAGCGGGAAGATTCCATCGGATCCTCGGGAATCGAGGACTCTACATACGAAGGCCGCACGATTCACATTGGTCGAAGACAGAACACTGTATAGAAGGATGTTCGATGGACCATTGGGAATATGTTTGGGACCAGGAGATACCAACTACGTCATACGAGAAATACACGAGGGCACATGTGGAAATCATTCTGGTGCCGAATCATTGGTTCACAAAGTCATCAAAGCAGGATACTATTAGGCCGATATGGAAAAGGATACAAAAGAGTTTGTTCGAAATGCGACAAATGTCAAAGGTATGCGCCGATGATTTACCAACCCGAAGAGCAACTCCACTCAATCTTATCCCCATAGCCATTCATGAAATGGGGAATGGATATCGTCGGCCCTCTACCATCGGCCCTAAGTAAAGCTAAATTTATTTTGTTTATGACTAACTATTTATCTAAGTGAGTTGAAGCACAGGCTTTCGAGAAAATTAGAGAGAAAGAAGTCATAAATTTCATCTGGGACCACATTATATGCCTATTCGGGATGCCTACCGAGATCGTATGCGACAAGCAATTCATCGGCAGAAAAGTGACAGTTTCTCGAAGATCACAAAATAAAGAGGATCATGTCGACGCCATATCATCCTAGTGGGAACGGACAGACTGAATCGACAAATAAGACCATCATTCAAAATCTAAAGAAAAGTTTGAATGACGCTATGGGAAAATGGAGAGAAAATCTCCGAAGTCCTTTGGGCGTATCGAACAACGTCAAAATCTAGTACGGGGGCAACACTGTTCTCTTTAGTATATGGCACCGAAGCTCTGATCCCGGTTGAAGTCGGGGAAACTAGCGCCAGGTTTTGATATGCAACGGAAGAGTCAAATCATGAGGCTATGAATACAAGCCTCGAATTTCTAGATGAAAAGCGGGAAGCCGCCTTCGTTCGAATGGCCGCACAGAAACAGCGGATCAAAAGGTACTACAATCGAAAAGCCAATCTTCAATACTTTAAAATCGGGGACTTGATTCTGAAGAAGGTCACACTCAATACTCGAGACCCAAACGAAGGAAAACATGGCCCGAACTAGGAGGGACCGTATCAGGTCCTAGATATCATCAGAAAGGGATCCTACAAACTTGGCACGATGAACGGCGAACAATTACCAAACATTTGGAATATATCACTCCTCAAACGATATTACTGCTAAGGTACGACCTTCTCCATTTTCATTTATATTTTATACTAACCATTTGCAAGTGTTTAATCGATGACATCGAAGGATTCTTCAAACACAAAGTCCTTAGGTCTGAAAGCACGCATTGCACTCTTTTTTCCTTAGACCGGTTTTTGTCCTGAATGGGTTTTTCCGACAAGGTTTTTTACGAGGCAACCATTGTTCGTGCTAACTTAGAGCAATTCAACAGTATTTGAGGCTCATTTACAATCAACCTCGAATACTGGGGGCATCGCCCTCGAATATGAAATTACTTCTTGCTGACAGGGTCTCGATAGGAACATTTTGTTAGGTTCAAACGGTCGAACGAACCATGCCCAAGTAGATTACTCGAGCTCTAATAGAAAACATGTACACATGTTAATCTATTGAAAAAAGTATTTTTCCTTGCCAGATATTTCATGCCTTAGAAAAATATTTACTTTACAATATCATGCTTGTGATCTGTTGTGGAAACTGACTTAAGGGCTGGTCACAACTAAAGTTCGAACAATTGATCCCACACTCAAGGACTGCCATCCAAAGAATCGACATAATCAAATTACAAAATCCTCGAGATCGTAAGACCTCAAAAAAGGCAACCCTCCATTTTATAGGCCACGGCCACCTCACTCGGGGACTGATACTTCGAACAAGTTCGAAGTATAAAACGGAAACAAGCCAAAAATGCGGATCCCAAGTTAAAGGCTATGGCCAAATTAACACGGTTCGGAGACGTCCGATTTCCGTTATAAAACAGGCCTTCGAATATTTTCACCAACCGGTTAACAAGGCTACCCTCGCCTGAATTACTAAGGGTCTCGATAATATCGACCCTCGAAAATCCTAATGGGTACAGAGTCGTTCGAACTCTCGAACAAATTCTTTATTTCATGCTAAGGCACAACAGATTTTATATGACTAAACAATAAACTTTTCAAGCCGAAAAAAGGGAGAAAGCCATTCTTTTTACTATGGCCGTATCAGCCTAATTCAAGAGCCTAAAGGGGCATTTTATTTTTGAGTTCAAGAAATCATCCTCACTTAATTAAAACCTAAAGGTCACCTTACTCCGAGTTCAAGCAAGTACTCACTCGATTATAAAAACTACACTAGTTCAGCTTCGATAAAATTGCCCAAGCCTCGAACTTATTAACAAAATTTTCATAAGGCATGAATGAAACAAAATTTTCACAAGGTAGAAAATGAAATAAAGACAAGTCGGAAAGAGATATTTATATATGTGAGAATATTTACAAGGTCCGATCAGGATCCTACACAAAAGATCAAAAGTGAAACATCCTAAGGTTCCTAATTTTCTCCGAGGGGAGCTTCTTCTCCATCGAGGTCCCCTCCGCTCTCGGGCCCGCTCTTCCTCTCGGCGTCATCATCATCATTAGAGGAGGCCAGCACTCCAGCATCAGCTTCATCCTCTCTAGCATTTATTATCTCGTTGGTAAGATCGAAACCTCGAGTGTGGATCTCCTTGAGGGTTTCCCTCCAAGATTGGCATTTGGCGAGTTTAGCAATCCAATGTGCTCGAGTTTGAGTGGTCTCGGCTGCCTCTCTCGCTTGGACTTGAGCGGCTTCAGCATCGGTCCGGTAGACAGCAACGATAGTATTTGCCTCGGCTTTAGCATTTTCAACTTTAGATTTAGCCTTTGCAAGTTTGGAAGCCAACCGAGCTTCGAACTCCTCTATTTTCTTTTCCTGAGCTGAGCTCTTCTCCTTCATGCCTCGAAGCTGACTTTCGACCGATGATAATTGGGCTCGAGCAGTCTCTTTTTCTTCAGCAAAGCATCCCATACCTTCTTTCCACCCTAAGGACTCCGCCTTCATCATGTTGATCTCCTCACAGAACTACTCGATCCTCTCGACCTTCTGCTGTATCTGTGAGAGTGAAATGTTAGCCATCATTCTCGAATTGAGCCCATGAGCTTTTAAGATTTTTATTACCTGCTCGATCAGGTCGGTCTGATCTTTGTGAGTCGTGGCCAACTACGGCTTGGAGGTCCTTGATCTCTTCTTCTTTTTTCCCACCGAGAAGGTTGAGGGAATTCCTCTCCTCGGTAAGCCTTTGAATGTCGGCCTCATACCGACTCAGCTCAGCTCGAGACCGAGAAAATGCTTCCCAATGAAGCACTGAGGCCTACGCAGAAAGAAGAAAAAAAGTTAGAAATGAACACAAGGGTAATACCAACAATGGGAATTAAGCCTAACCTGATTCAAAGCTTGTTGCGCTTCATTGAAAAGACTCGATGCCCCGCCCAAGTCCTTCTTCGAGACCTCCAAGTCGCTCAGGCCGGTAGCATCTTCGACCCGAGTAAAGTAATCACGGAAAGGGTCCTCCCTTCCGTGGGCTACTTCGATGGAGAGGGACATCAAGGCCCGAGCCTCTTAAATCAGCTCCTCAGAAAATGAGGGGAGCAGCGGGGAGCCTCCAATTTCTATTGCCCCAAGTGGATCACTTGGGGCGTATTATCCATCTCGAGAGGCCTCGAGACCACCCACCGTTGGCTCAGTATAGTGGGAGGCATCTTCAATCCTCGAGGACTCGGGAACTTCGCCCAAGTCTCTTCCCGAGACCCCTTCATCTCGAGACGGAGTCTCTACAGCCTTCACTGATTCAATGACCTTTGGGGCCTCGGTGCTCATTCTCACTCGGGCCACTAGCCCGGAGTCGTCTTCTTCCTCTTCTTCCTCTTCCTCCCTTAGACGCCGAACAAAGTCTTCGGTCAGGAGGATGATGTTCTTCCTCGGCTTACGAGCCTTCTTCTTCTTAGGTTATGTATCCTCGAAGGTTGAGGTCTTTTTTCTCTTTTTGTCCTCCTCCGATTTTGATGCTGGGATCGAAGTCTCCTCCTCACTAGATAAGGGCCTCATGACAACATCTTTGCCAAGGCCTGTATGAAAGAAAATTAAGTAAGAAATGCTTTAACAAAATAATCAAAGTCGTGGAAAAGGGGCTTACCATGACTTTTGGTCTCCCATCGGCCCTTTGATAAATCGCGCCATGAGCGCTCGCCATACGTAGAGGTCGAGGCCAGGTCCCAAACCCAGCTCTTAAGGTTAGGAATTGCACTGGGCATCCAAGCGACCGCTACATCACGAAAAAAGATATCGATGAGAAGAAGCAAAGTAGCAAAACAATAAATAGGAGCTAATAGTAGGATTGTACTTACACTTCATATTCCATTTCTCGGGAAATGGCATATTCTTGGCCGGGATCAGGTTGAAAGTCCTCACTCAAATGAACCGGCCCATCCAGCCTCGGTACTTGTCCCCGTTTATGCTCGAGAACAGTACTTTGATATCTCGGCATTGGAGTTTTATCAACCCACCTCGATAGAGGCGGGGGCTATACAACCTGATGAGGTGGTCGAGGTAAAAGGCATCCCCTCGACTTTGCTCACAAAGAATCGGAGCAGAATAACAATTCGCCAAAAGGAAGGATGGAATTGGCCTAGGGTTGTTTGATATTGACGGCAAAAATCAACGACAACAGGGTAAAGGGAGCCCAGCATGAAAGGGTAAGTGTAAACACTTAGAAACCCTTCCTCTTCGGGGGTCGGGATCACCACCTCTTTGCCCTCCCAGTCGCAGTCTTTCTTTACCTGCTTAATGTATCCCTCGGTTATCGAGTATATATACCTCGGCACTGGCTCGCATCGATCGGGAATCGACGAAGCTTTATCGATCTTAAAGTCGGAAGTGAGGACGCACCCCTCGGGAACATACTCCTCAGGGCGCGGCTCCACCGGTGTGTTTGTCGCCGACCGGCCGCGATGATGAAGCATTTTCCTTTTGAGGAACAGTTTCTGACATTTTCGCCATTTGGATTTGAAGTTAAAAAAGATAGAGATGATAAGATTTGGTGTTCTAAGAAGAGGTTAGCAGTGAAAATCGTAGATTTGGAGATGAAGAACTTAGAAGATGTAAAAAGCTTTGGAGATTGGAAATTTGAAAGTAAAAGTTCGAAATGGTGAAGAGAGGAGCTATTTATAGATTTCACAACGACGGTTCAAAATTGACAGTGGCTGATCATCGACTGACGCGTATTTAATGTCTTGATAACTGTACAGATGGGACGTTTCGGTTACTTTCGTCGCTTACGTTACGAGGATGACGTCATGACAGGTCGAAGTAGAAAAATCGAAGGGTCAATTCGTTTCTTGTCATTACACTCCAAAAAATGAGGGGACTATTTGTATACTGTTAAAACCAGGCCCACTCGATTTTACTATTTGACCGAGACCGGGAGATTGCATCGAAGGACGGCCTCGTAACGGAACAGACTAAATCACGAGGACTAGGTACCGAGTTCAGAACCGAGGTACCTGTCGAGATCGAGGCTAGTAGCGATCGAAGCCAAATAAGACAGACATTGAGCAAGATCGAAGATAGCATAATAACAGAAAGGCGAGATATTCGTGACTGGTCGAGGATCACGGCATAAACCTCGGTGACTAGTCGGAACGGATCAAATCAGAAATGGTTAATTAGCTAATCATGGGATTTTCTTCTGTAATTATAATCATACCATAAGTGGGATTCCTCTACTATATAAATGGGAGTTCTAATCATTTATAGGACACGGTTGATAGATATAAAAAGCAATATAATTCTCTTTCTCGTTTATACTATTGTTCATTAGCTGGTTATACTTTAATTGTTCTGGCATCAACCAGTTCGAGGGTATCCAAATTCGAGGGTCGAGTTCTATTCTAACACCGATTTGCTTTACTTTATTGTTAATTTCTATTACCCATCCTCATATTTATCTATCGGTATTAAGTGAAATCACATATCCTTGAAACCACATTATAAATTTAATTTTTATCCAACTTTAAGGGTAAACAAGTTTATACTTGTAAGTTTCAAATTTATACCCGTGCGTCCGAAGTTTATGCCCGTACATCCGAAGTTTATACTCGTATGTTAATGCCAAAGTCCATGTCAATATCGAGTTCCGAAAACACAAAGTATAAATTAGATCAAAGTCACACCATATCAGTGGAGCATTATTCATCAAAACGGAAGCTTAGTTCTAGACTTCTAGTCAGTCTACAAAATGAGGCAAGTGTTCAATTTTGATTAATCCACCTTTTTACACGGTCATAACACCAAGGGGATTACAAATTCCTTGTTCTTAGTTTAAAATTACCTTTTTATACTAAAGTACTCTGTACTTATTCGGAGCTTAGGGGCGAAGTTAGGAATTTTCTCAATGATGTTTAAATTTAAAAGAAGTGAAAACAAATCTCAACAAAGGATATTTAATATGTGTTATATATCTTTAAAACGTAATATTTTACTTATGTACACATTGTACTTTTTTGACGAAGAGTGATTAATTGACCACTTGGCCATGTGATTTCGCCACTTGTCACCCGTGAAAGCAAAATACTTACTTATACTTGATGTTACACTAAATTGTATTAATTTAGCATGATTTAATGATAGATTAAGATTACAATATGCATTAACTCTGATTAAACAATAAATTTGTATATTAAATATGCAAGTCATTTGTTCATTAATTCGTATAAATACCAAGTGTAAATTTTTTTCCCTTTTTTTTCGCAAGCTAGTGTCTGCATTGAGAGTTGGAACGTTGGTGCAGCGCCATCTAGAAATATTCAATTGGTGTGTTCGGCCATAAGAAGATGATGATAAATGAAGACGCATGGAGCCACATGGGACAGCCTAAACATTTTACGATGTTGTCCAGATAAATGAGAATGAGCTGTTGGATTTTTAATTTGATATTCACAAAGCAAATGCTCAAAGTAACCAGACAAAAGACATAACAATTGAGAACTCTTTAGCACAAATTGTATCTATTTCTTTTATGTGATATTATTTTTTTATTAATTTGTTCTAAAATAGAAAACATCTTTTGGTATTTAAAAATAATTTAATGTTAAATTTCTTTCCTCTTACCCATAATGATATATTTTTATAATCATAAAATAAGATCATACAAATTTAAAATTACAAATTTCAGAAATCTTTACTCCCTTTTAAATTTCGTACGAAGTCCAATTTAACCACATGAACTGGATAGGGGAGTACCGAATTAGTCAAACAAAGGGCAAAGCAGAAAAGTAAGTGAAGTGATGAGATTAAGGTAACTAGAAGCCTCCGAGTAAACATAGAAAAATATCGTCTTTTATCGAATAAACATACAACACATGGACGTGGGGTTTCTCCTTTGCCTATATATCAGCAGCCACTTTCCCATTTCAGTTTCTGTTTAGTGTTGAGAAATCATTTTGGCCAGTCCTTAATATCCTCTTTCCATTCCCCAGCATATGCCCCTTGTCCTTTCTTCTTTCCCTCTGTAATTTCTATTGAATAATAAAAAAGATGGGTGCGATGACTTGCATAGACATTCTTTTGGCCATCATCTTGCCTCCCCTTGGTGTCTTTCTCAAATTTGGCTGCAAGGTATCCTTCTAATCCTCTTCAATTCCCTGTTTTATTTCTGTAAGTCGTGCAGTGTTGATCTGTGACGCATAATTTTTACATTATCATTATATATAAAGTTACTAGTCTTGTTAAAATTTAAAGAAAAAAAAACAAATAACACCCTGCTAAGAAGTAAAAGATGAAAAACTACTGCTCATCGACGTATTATGACTCTAAAACATCGTCACTCATGTTAGTGAAAAGGGAATTTGGAAACTTTATGATTATAATCGCAGGTTGTTTACTTGTGTGTGAAAAACTTTAACCTGATAACGTTACTTATGGTTGTGTTTGTGTTAATTGGTAAAAACAGTGTGAATTCTGGATCTGTTGTTTGCTGACTCTCTTTGGATGGCTGCCTGGTATTATCTATGCTATTTGGGTCCTTACCAAGAATGACTGATCTTTCCCCCACATGGTAATTTTACTCAAATTCTACCATCTCTTCACCCCCACCCCCAAAACCCTCCCGCGTTGAATATATGAAATTCTTTTTATCTTTTTTTTTTCCTTTTCCTAACATATCAGAAAAAAATACTTTTTACCTTGAAGGATGGAGTAGCAGCATGGAATTTTGTTTTTACACCATAATTATATTATTTTATCATGATTAAATAATAAATTAAAGTTAAAGCACACATTTTTTAACCATAATTAAGTGATACAATTATATAGTATAAAAGACATATATTATGTTATGATTGGTTTGGTGTAAACACCGGTATACATGTTGTTATTTGAGTATTCTTTCAATTTGCTAAAAAGACATATCTTGAGATCCTTTTCCTACTTTACTCTTTTGACAGGTAAAGATGTGGAACTTTCATTTCTGCTAATGGGATATCCAGATGTGTTACTTCCAAAGTTGTGTTACTTCTATGAATCAAGATGTGTTACTTCTAAAGTTGTAATTTTTTTGTTAAGCTTTCGTGAATCTTGTGTGCTTCAGTACAGAATTCTGGATAGGCTGTTTCATTTATTAGTGTTTGTAGTCATTACATTGGTTGTATGTTTGAATTTGTAATGTGATTTAAAGTTTGTGATATTGCATATCAAGAGTTATTAGTACTTTCATGCTATATACTAAAGGGCTGGTGATGTTGTAATAGTCTATATCTTAATATGTGTTGTGTATTCAATTGTTTTAACATTACTGAATTTTGATAAATGTAATGTAGCGTGCACTGACTGTAATCTGTGCTGGCAAAAAGGATAATCAAAAGGCAAATTGTTGAATCACGTACGGCTAGATAGGGGTGTACATAGATCGGGTTGGTTCGGATTTTTCAATTATCACACCAAATCAATTATATCGAATTTTTAAATCTATAAATCAAATTAAACCAACAAAAATCAGATTTTTCAGTCTCGGTTTGTCGGTTTTTTCTGTACATCCTGCTGCTAGCCCTACCACCGTGAGTATATGATTTAGTTAGGTAGTTTTTTATAAAAAAAATTAACAATTCGGTGTTCCAACTAACTAACCCAACTGATTTATATTGGTGTCAGATAGGTAATTAAACTGCTCTTTATTGAAAGATTTTTCATTTTCAGAATTTGAACCAGAATTTGTGATTAAGGCGAATGAATTTCAGCCCTCACCACAGTCCTCGATGGTGTAAATTAGATATTTGATCACTACATGCATCCAATCTTATCCAAGCACCTTAAGATGATTGTTAATTATTTTATTATATGTATGATTTTTTTTGTTCTTAAAGATAAAGAAGGAAATATAAAAAAAAAAAGTAACACGGGGTCAACATATCGTCTTAATTATTATCAAGATAGCAATAAGAAGTTTGAAATTATTGCCTTGCTTTGGAATATTAAAAAAGATGTTGCTTTCAGGTTGAGTAGTGGGGGTTGGTATTTTTGATACTTTTGCTGCCCTTCTTACAGCAAAAATTAGCCCCCCACATGTTTGATTTTTTTAAATCATGTTCACTTTATCAATTTTATATGTTTGAATATGGCGTGTGTATTGATGAATCACGTTTTGCTACCCCTACCACTAAAATATAGTTTGGTAGGTAGGATACTTCAATAGACGCGTCAAATCTTATCCACTTATCCAAAGTTGGCAAGATGGTTTTGAAATATATATTTAAATTTAAATGTGTTTAGAGTCTTTCCATCAGCTCTTTATTTTGCTTCATGACCTCTTTGTTTATTTGAGCTCTAAATAATATAAAATAAATAAAAGTGAACAACATATCTATTTATTTTGTAAAATTTGACAATTTATTGAACCTTTTTTTTTTTTAATTTAACGTACAAAATCAATTCAATCTATACCAAAACAACCAACTCTATATATTGATTAAATCTAATAGATTAACAAGCGTTGAAATAACCAATGTAATAAACAATTTATTAAAAAACAATAACAATAGAGAATAAAAATACAAACTAAAGTAGATTTATAATTTTAATAGTATAAGAATTCTGGAATGAAAATTAGCTAAATCAAAACAAATAATTAAAAAGAATAGTGAGGAGGTTATGGCAAAATGAGAATAAGGTAAGCAAAATGAGAATAAGATTCGAACTTCAAACCTCTCCTACCTTCTAAATCCAGTTGATCCAGCTCACCTAACTACTGTTTCTGTTAGGGTCATTGCAACTAACCTAACATATTTATGAACCCGCTTGAACCAACTCACCTAACTACTCTCTCTATCAAGCGGGTTCAACTTAATATATTTATCCAACATTTTGTTCTTAAAAGAATAATTTTCACATAAATTTAATGATTTATTTTTACGAAGTGAGTTCCACTGAACCCGCTTGAACCAACGTAAGTCCGCCACTGGACGTTTCAACTACAACTCCACCAAAATCTTCCTTCTTAATTAAAAACCCTACTAACACCTACACCAATTGATCTTCTCCCACCAAATACTATACCCATACCCTTAGATATCGACTTAAATGATGAAGTGGATAACCCATATGATACCGAGGATTTTATTCCCCTTACAGCTCACGATAAGGCTTGTTTGTATCCTCCTTGGAAGTACTCCATCATCATCTAACTATTTGGCAAATCCATCGGGCATCAAATGCTTAAAACCAAACTCCTAACTCTTTGGAAATCCTCTGAACCAATCAATCTTATTGATCTTGGACATGCTTTTTTCCTCTTTAAATTTACACAAGAGGATAATATGCTTCATGCACTTCATGATGGTCCCCGGTTTATCCTAAGCCATTTTCTTACGATACGTTGCTGGGAACCGAAATTTATTGCTTCCACTACCACTACTAAAAATTCGGCAAAAACCGACCAAGGTCGACCGACCAACTTTGGTCGGTCAAAAAACCGACCAAAAAACCGACCAAAGTTGGTCGGTTTTTCAAAATATTTTTTTTTAATTTTTTTTTACGAAACCGACCAACTTTGGTCGGTTTTCTTTGGCGCAAAAATGCGAAAAATTATTTTTGAGTCCCGCAAAATTTATGTTTAAAGAAACCGACCAACTTTGGTTGGTTTTTTAATTAAAATAAATAAAAATTAATATTAAAAAAACCGACCAAAATTGGTCGGTTAATTCGGCGGGTCATTTAAAAAAACGATCAACTTTGGTCGGTAATTTTACTTTTTAATAAAACCGACCAACTTTGATCGGTTATTTTCGTGCGAAAATATAATTAAAGAGTATAAATCAAATAAAAGACAATCTTAAAACAAAATGTACCAATGGTCTAGTGGTAGAATAGTATCCTGCCACAGTACAGACCCCGGTTCGATTCCCAGATGGTGAATTTTTTTATTACATAATTAAAATACCGACCAACTTTGGTCGGTTTTTTTTGCAATATTTTTTTTTTGAATTTAATTGACCGACCAAAGTTGGTCGGTAATTTCCGACCAACTTTGGTCAGTATTCCTTTTCGACCACAAAAATATCGTTCACACGTAAATGGTCGCGTTTTGGTCGGTTTTTGGCCATTACCGACCAACGTTGGTCGGTTTTTACCGAATTTCTAGTAGTGTATCCAGCTTGCCTACTCCGCCATTTGGGCTCGTTTACCTGAGCTACCTACAGAATACTATGATTTATCACTCTTACAACTAGTGAGCAATAAACTTGGCAATCTCATTAAGATTGATATTTGTACTTCCTCCACCACACGAGGTAGATATGCTCGTATTTGCATCGAAATTCCTCTTGCAAAACCTCTTAAAATACATGTCTACATTGGTAACCACAAGCAAATCATCATGTATGAGGGTTTAAATATACTTCGTATCTGTTGTGGGAGCTTTGATCATAATACCAAAGCATGTTCGCTTCATATTTCGACTCAAGACCCATTTGTTACTACTCCACCTTCACCATCTCAAACATCTGCCCATACCGATCCCAATTTACCAACCCAAACCCCCGAAACACCTTGGCAAACAGTGAAGTTTCCAATCAAATCCAGATCACCAGGGGCGGAGCTGCGGTAGTGAATACGGGTTCTGGCGAACCCAGTGATTTTTTACCGAACCCTGTATTTGTGTTGAAAAATTCATTATTTCTATATAGATATACTACGCCGAACCCAGTAACAAAATAGCTTTAGGTTCAGAGCTGCGTTCGGAGGCAGAGGGCGCGAGATCGATCTCCCTGAAAGCAGCTTATAAATATTTTACAACCTCTTCCTTTTTCTATATAAAAAAAATCACAAACTTAATTAAGACATACATGGAACGAAGAAGCCCATCCAGACTTAATAACAAAGAAACCCATTTAGTACCTTTTATTTTTTGGTAAGAAAATATAAATCAAATTAAACAAAAAAACCGCGCCTCTAAACAAAAAAACAAGTTCCTTCACCCAAATCAAAATCCCAAAGAAAGTTAGGGTTCTACCATCACGCTAACACCGTCGGTACCAAGGACGGCCCGTCCATAAAGCAGGTAAAGAAATTATTTTAGGCCCCACATTTATGGAGGTCCCATTTGTTTTACACCTAATAGGCTATATATAAATTTTTAAAAAAATTATGTGAAGTGAAAAAATTTGATTTCTTTATTTAACAAATAAAGAGATGAAGGAATTGCAACTGCTTTTATTTCTGCCAAGAAAATTGCATTTTAAATTAATATCGAACCCGAATTCATAAGAAACATGTAATATATAGGAAGAAACAATTTGAGGAGAATGTTAACAGTGAAACCTCAAAATCTATCGAAGAGTCCTTTAGAGTTGATTACTTTTTATACATACTCTATCTGGTCCATAATAAATGACTTTTTAACCTTTGTTGTGCCCCTTAAGAAAATACTGACTCCTAGAACAAAAATATATTTTGACTGAATTATCCTTAATTAAAATTTATATGTTGTTAACTTAACACATTGAGATATATAAATAAGGGCATATTTTGGAAAAATAAAGTTAATTCCTTCTCGATTATATAAAAGGACACTTATTTTGGACCAAAATAAAAGCAACAAATTACTTATTATGGACCGGAGAGAGAAGTAGATAATGTTATTTTTTCGCTTTAAAATAGATTTGAACAATTAGAGGCATATGAAAATATTTTTCGTTTTCTATTTAGCGGTTAAAACTGAGATCACTAGTTGATGGAAATTTGAAAAGATATTGTCTTCATCTTGAAAGCTCCTTAAATAATAATAATCAACCCGATATTAATAGTTTAGATTTATTTTCTGAATCAAAAATATTAAGAAAAATAGTACAATTAGAAGATAACAATTTAATTGATATACTCAATCAAATAAAAAGGTTTGATTATTTTTCGAATGCCTATATTACTTATAGAATAATGTTAATAACTCCTATTACCGTTGCTTCAGCGAAAAAAAGTATTTCAAACTTAAAATTAATAAAACCTTACCTAAGATCAACAACGTCTCAAAGATATTAAATAAATTAGCTATATTGTCAATTAAGAAAGACTTATTAGGAGAAATTGATTATAAAAAATTAATAATAACTTTGCAACTAAAAAAAGTTAAAAAAAATAGACTTCAAATAAAAATAAAAATAAAATTATTAATAAAAAAGCTAAGGCACATCATAAAGTTTGGGTTTAGGCCATGAAATTGGTTGGGCCGCCCCTGGTCGGTACCAATATAAATACTCTTTCTCCTTTCATTTCTCTTTTCAGTTTTTTTTTTCAATTTATTTCCCACTTATATTTCACATATTTGTGTTAATAATTTATACAAAATCTGATTTTTAATCTTTGATTCTGAGGTTGCTCCACATTTTGACATTTATTCTCTTTGTCAATTTGTACCTTTGTGCTTCCCAAAATTTCATACATCGAGTTCCGCAGATTATCAACTTTTGTATTTGATTGATTATTGTCCTCTTTTATTATTTTTTAAAATAAATTAATTGGCTGCTATGATTTAGAATAACTAAGATGCCATATTTGTAAGTAAAACATTCAGAGAGTATAAACAATTGCAATAAAGAAAAAAAAATAATATGATGGATGAATTAGTTGCTCTATGAAGCCTGAACAATGAAAGATGAATTAATTAATATGTTGGAAGTGCTACCAGTTGATTAAGGATGAAAAAAGGTATTTATTTAAAGATTATCTAAATAACCCACTCATTACATTCTGATTTTATGTTAAGAAGATGTATCTTTCATTTGTATGAGTAAATCAACCGTAAAATTCTAATAATAGGAGGCTTAAAATTCAAATCTGGTGAGATGTGCAGCTTTGTGAATACCCTCGGTGTAATTTGTGTGTGTGTTTTTTTTTTGTGATTTTTAGGTTCTTCTAGAGAGAGCCGATATGATCACAAGCTTTTACAAAGCTTAAATTTATGGAGCATATATTAAATATCAGCACTCGTTCTTTAGTCTGTTTGTTACTATATATTAATTTTAAGCTGGTTCTATCTTAAAATTTAGAACTCATACACTTTAAATCCTAACTCCGGTCTCTGCAGATCACGCAATGAAAAAATGAATCTTTCACCTCAACGACCTTCACCTCAACCTGCTATGGCAGCGCAACAATCCCCCACGTCTACGAACACTGGTAAGCGCAATACAGATTTGGAAGCGACCCAGCATCCTCTAGGTAAGTCCTCTAATCCTATCTCTCCCACAAAAGATATTTCTAACCCTTGCTTCTTTAACGGCACTAATCTCACGTTAATCACGACAATGAAAAACTTTCCGGAAACTAAGCAATTAAATAACTTATCTATTAATAACATCGAGTCTTCTACTGTTACTGCTCCTCACCTACTAATCCTAATACTACCTACCTTAATCATCCCATAAATTACTCCTCCAATCACGTTAACAGCTCCCCTAAAACACTCGCTCAACCTCACATAAATGGGTCGGCCCAGCTCACTCCTTCACTCCCAGTCAGGGACGGAGCTTCAATAGTGAGTAGTGACTTTACCGAATCCTGTATTTATGTTAAAATATTCTATGTTTCTATATAGTTATACTACGCCGAACCCAATAACAAAATAGCTATGGGTTCAGCTGTCAACGTTCTGGGTTCTAGGTTATTCCATATCTTCTGTATCTTCCCCATGTTCCACTTCCAAACTCAAAGAACCCCAAATATTGGAAACCCTTCCCTCCACTTCACACGATCTTCCCGCTCTGCAATTCTTGTTGAGAAGTAGTCATTGTTCAAGTTTGTAATTGCATACTAGTCTTATTGCTTCAATACAATTTGGTAAGCTAAAGTATTTGATTAAATCAATTATGTTATTTTGTCCCTTTAGATTTGGGTAGAACTGTTATCTTAGATTATTTTAATGAATAGTAATCATGCGGATAATTGGTGATTATTTGATCTCTTTTTCAAGCACAATATAACTAAAAAAGAAAATCAAAAAACTGAAGAAATCGAAAAAACCGACTAAAACAGAAACCGAAAAAAACTGAGTTTATGTTGGTTTGATTTGATTATAAATTTAATAAACCGACATAGTTGATTTGATTTGATTTTGGTTTAATAAAATACCGAACCAAACCGCCTAATGTACACCCGAAGAAGCCCATCCAGACTTGATAACAAAAAAACTCATTTAGTACCTTATATTTTTTGGTAAGAAAATATAAATCAAATTAAACAAAAAAACTGCTCCTCTAAACATAAAAAGACATATTCCTTCACCCAAATCAAAATCCCAAAGAAAGTTAGGGTTCTGCCATCACGCTAACACTGTCGGTACCGATGTAAATACTCTTTCTCCTTTCATTTCTCTTTTCATTTTTTTCATTTATTTCACTCTTATATTTCACATATTTGTGTTAATAATTTATACAAAATCTGATTTTTAATCTTTGATTCTGGGTTGTTCCACATTTTGACATTTATTCTCTTTGTCAATTTGTACCTTTGTGCTTCCCAAAATTTCATACATCGAGTACCGTAGATTATCAACTTTTGTATTTGATTGATTGTTGTCCTCTTTTATTATTTTTTTAAATAAAATAATTGGTTGCTATGATTTAGAATAATTAAGATGCCATATTTGTAAGTAAAACATTCAGAGAGTATAAGCAATTGCAATAAAGAAAGAAGAATAATATGTTGGATGAATTAGTTGCTCTATGAAGCCTAAATAATGAAAGATGAATTAATTAATATGTTGGAACTGCTACCAGTTAATTAAGGATGAAAAAAATATTTATTGGATTATCTAAATAACCTACTCATTACATTCTGATTTTATGTTAAGAAGATGTATCTTTCATTTGTATGAGTAAATCAACCTTAAAATTCTAATAATATGAGGCTTAAAATTCAAATCTGATGAGATGTGCAGCTTTGTGAATACCCTCAAAGTGTAATTTGTATTTTTTTGGTGATTTTTAGGTTCTTCTAGTGAGAGTCGATATGATCACAAACTTTTACAAAGCTCAAATTTCTGGAGTATATATTAAATATTGGTACTCATTCTTTAGTTGCTTGTTACTGTATATTAATTTTAGGCCGGTCCTATCATAAAATTTAGAAACTATACACTTTAACTCCTAGCTCTGCCTCTGCTCCCAGTTAATTCACCTCCTCAAATTACACCACAATTGGACCAACCCACTTCAACCCACAACTTCTTAGGCCCAAGTCTAGTCCCTTCTCATACCGTAAAAATTGCACGGGGCGCCCTATTTGGTCACTCACATTTAACCTATACCCACTTTTTAAAAAGATTTTAACTTGTACCCACTTTTTAAATAACTTTAGGCATCTTTCTCCTCCTCCTTCGTTTTCTTCTTCTCCTTTTTCTTTTTCTTCTTTTTTCTTCGAGTAACAACTATTTTATATGGTGGTTGTGAATATATTTTAATGTAGTTTATGATATTTTTACAAAAATAAATTGATTGCAAATGTCAATATTTTACCTTTTACAAAAAAAAATAGTTTCTCTTCTTCTTTTCATAGTATACATTGTACATAGTTGGGCAGCTAGGTGAATAAGTGTCGGTGCAATGGTTCCATCGAATCTAGAGTGCTTAATGTGAGTGATCGAAAGTGATCTTTCTTTTATGACTCATAAAAAGTTGTTGTTCATTTCTTGCAAACTTGTAAGAACAGTACAGTGCCAATTTGAAATATAATACTGCTTTAAGGACTAGATATCTATTGATATAATGTAAACATGCATATTCTTATTTTGCCCGCTTCTGTACATAGCAATATCAGAGAAACAGCTGAAATTAGTTCCAGTTGCTGCAATTTAATTTTGTAAGAGCTCCTAAGAATGCTGAAGTTCAGCAAATATAAACAAAAACTTTAGCTCCTAGAATGCTGAAATTCATCAAATACAAAACAAACTTCAACTCCTAGAATGATGAAGTTCAGCAAATACAAAACAAACTTCAGCTCCTAGAATGCTGAAGTTCAGCATATACAAAACAAAAACTTCAGCTCCTAGAATGCTGAAATTCAGCAATTATAAAACAAAAACTTCAATCAAAACATGTTGTAGTTTTATTGAACTGAAGTTTGCCATTACACTATGAACTGAAGTTTGCGAGATTGCCTTTGCAAGTCAGGCCAAACTTCAGGCAAAAATATCTGATGTTTTACTTTGATAAGGCTACACTTCAGGCAAAACATTCTGAAGTTAAAATTTCAGACATAAATTTTTGCTACTTCAGGCCCGTATGTCTGAAGTTACCCGAAAAGTGAGTACACTTGCAATTATTTTTGCAAAGCAGTTATAAGTTAAAAGGTGACCCCAAAAACTGGGTATAGATGCAAATCCCCCTCATACCTCACCAATTTCTATAACCAACCGGTCAAAAAATGACTACACAAAATAGCACGGGCTAGCCAGTTCTCGGACTGGTCATTCAAAAATAGCCAACATTTGGCAAAACATTAAAAAATAGCCACTATTTTGCTACAACAGAGACCGGTCCAGCATAATATACTAGAGTTCGGTGCACCTGTATATGAACTTCCAGCATATTATGCTGGAACTCTAACACGCGGAAAGTTCCAGCATAATATATTGGAGATTCAAGCACTTGTGTACGAACTTCCAGGATATTATACTGGACAAGTATACTTTGCTAGAACTCCAGTATATTATGCTGGAGTTCTAGTATACTTATGTTGGAACTCCATTATATTATGCTGGAGTTATAGTTAACTTACGCTGGAGTTCCAGTATACTTATGCTGGAACTCCAGTATAATATACTGGAGTATTTTCTGGATTTTGAACTGTGTTTTCGTTCAAATTTATCTTTACATAAAAAAATGACTAAATTTCGATTACTTTTCAAACTATTTTTGAATGACCACTTATAAATCTGACTATTTTTTAATTTCTCCCGTCTCATTCTCATCTGACAAAATAGACCAGTCCACCATTTTTTCCTCTTCAACTGAACCTACGGCCCAATCAAATATTTCCCTTCAATAAAATCTATCCAAATATATTAGTACTCCTTCACCAAGCCATAATTCCCATGCAACGTTACCAAACTCTCTCGGCCTTCATTCCAATATAACGACATCAGTATCATCTTCTACTACACAAACTCAAATCACCTCTTCGATATCTTCCAGCGACCATGGACCAACAACACCCGTCATATCCTCCACCCTCGTACCCGACTTTGTATGTACCTCAGAACACCTCGGACCTTTCCCCGGCGTCATGGCTCGAACAAGGTCTCATCAGTCAAGCACTACTGTTTCGCCTAACCATCAACAATCAGGAGATTATAGTAGTCCTCCAGAACTCCTCCTACCTCGCACAAGTAGTGTCGGAAGGCATGAGAGTAGGCATGGATGCCTTTGGCCAATCTCACTGGTCGATGAACTCACCACCACCACACACACTATTCCCTCTACTGGAAATCCCTTTCTACCATCCCTGATACTGGGACCGATCTTCACACCTTGGAACGGCCAGTCACTAACATTCCCATCGAACTTCATGATGCAACCACAGAGCCCTCCAGGCACACTCCTATAACCACCCAGTTTGATCCCTCTTCCCCAAACCATTACCTCTCGAACTAGATGCTACACCCCAACAACAGGACCTAGCAGCCACCCTACTAGAAATGAGAGGGACCAGAACCTCCCATGCAACTCTCGACAATCTTCGCAGCTTCGTCTTAAAGGAGCAATACATAAAACAAAATACGTCTCAAATGCCCGTCCACTCTCATAAAGTGCTCACTCACCATAAGACTAGCACCTAACCCAAAGATAGGAAAATATACCTACTGCGACGTGCAGCCCGATCCCATAAACTTCACTCACAATCAGTCCCTCGGCCTCACTCAGTCATCAATCTCTCCATTCTCTCGGGCTCCCAAATCTCATGACAATCAACCAATATAATGATAATATGATGTATCAATAAATGACAACATAGACTAAGATATGATATGCAAATGATAGATGTGACTGAGTACATAATTGCAAATTAAGCGAGTAATTCAATAACAACACGACCTATGTGGGTCCCAACAATACTAACATATAGCTTAAGCATGATTTCTAACATGAATCACAGCTCAATTCCTCTAACACATGTAGAGTACACGATTAATACTCAAATTAGATGACTACAGAGTTCCACGAAATTGATCGAGTCATAATTTCTACGGTGCACGCTCATACGCCCGTCACCTAGCATGTGTGTCACCTCAAAACCAATCACATAACACGTAATTCAGGGATTCATACCCTTAGAACAAAGTTTAGAAGTATTACTTACCTCAAACCGTGCAAATCTCTACTCCAATAAGCTCTTGCCTCGCGAATCGGCCTCTGAACGACTCGAATCTAGCAACAAACAACTCAATACAATCAACATGAGCGATAGGAATCAATTCCATATGAATAAGCTAAGTTCTTTAACAAAAGCCAAAAAGTCAACTCAAAAAGGCAATACATGGCCCACGTCTCGGAATCTAACAAAATTAAAAAAATCCGAACACTCATTCAATCACAAGTCCAACCATACCAACATTACTCAAATCCGATACCAAATCGCCACTCAAATTCCCAAATCTTACTCTCTAATCCCTAGCCCAAAATTCCCTAAATTCCACCTCAAAAACACATAAACTACGTGGTAAATTCAATGGGTATTCAATATTAATGGATAAAAACAACCAAAAGTGGCTTACGTCTAGAAATCCCGTGAAATCCCTCTCAGAAATCTTCTCCAACCGAGCTTGCAAAGTCCAAAAATAAAAAAATCTCGGAAACCCTTCGAATTATATTCTGCCAAGGCCTTTCGCACATGTGGGCCAAAAATACGCATCTGTGGAACCGCATCTTCAGTGAAAACTCCGCACATGTGGAACTCACTTAAGCCCTCACACTCCGCACCTGAGCCCCCAAGTCCGCATCTACGGAAGTGCTTCTGCGCCCAATCGTCCGCTTCTGCGGAAACACCTGACCACCTCAGTCTCACCACTTTCCGCTTCTGCGACCTCATTTCCGTAGGAGCGACTCCGCTTCTGCGGACAACCTCTCGCACCTGCGACCCAAAAACGCCTAACTCACCTTCGCACCTACACAATGCCAGCTGCACCTGCGGCGTCACACATGCGACAAATCCCCTCGCAGGTGCAATCACACCAGAAGGCCCCCAACTTCAACAATGCTTCAAGTCCTATTATTGATCCATTAACCATCTGAAATCCACTCGAGGCCCCCAGGACCTCAACCAAACATACCAACAAGTCCCAAAACATGATACAAACTTAGTCGAGGCCTCAAATCCCATCAAACAATATCAAAAATACGAGTCGCACCCCAATTCAAGCCTATTGAAACTAATGAATTTTCAACTTCCACAATCGATGCCAAAACCTATCAAATCAACTTCGATTGACCTCAAATTTTGCACACAAGTCATAAATGAAACAACGGACCTATTCCAACTTTCGGAACAAAAATCCGATCCCGGTAACCACAAAATAAACTCTTGGTCAAACTTCTCAACTCTCCAGACTTCTATTTTCCTAACTTTCGTCAATTCAAGCCAAAATCACCTATGGACGTCTTAATCAATATCCGGACATACTTCTGTCACAACCCAAAACTAACCCCTGTCGTGATGGCACCTATCGTGGAACTAGGCAAGCCGACTCATTTCCAAAACAACCGATATTTCATTTTTAAAGATAATTTCAAGGTTATTTGACATAAAACCTCCATTAAAAGAGTTCAAATCAAAGAAAAACAGAAGTGCGAAAAAGAAAAAACCCGACATCGGGGTGTCACTAGTCATGAGCATCTGTTACAATTTATCTAACAATACCAAGGCTAACTCAGCCTGAAAAATAGCTAAATACAACTAGAGGAAGATAAGAGGGAGAAGAGCAGGGGCTGTGATCGCCAAACAGCTACCTTGTCTCCAAGAAAATCTGCAACCAGAACACTCAATAACCGCTACCGTGTCCAGCTATACTTGAATCTGCACACAAGGTGCAGGGAGTAACGTGAGTACGCCAACTCAGTAAGTAACAACAATAAATAAAGACTGAGCAGTAGTGACGAGCAATAAAGCATATAACGTTCATCAGGAAATATCAGTAAAATACCACATGCTTTTAAAATCAGGATTTGAATCAAACATCTCGTTTAAACCCAGTTCCAGTAAAAAAAAATCATTTAAAGATATTTTTCCAACAGTTTTTCCAACAAAGGCTCAATGCAAAGGTGAGCAAAAATGATGAAATCATAAACAGCCCCTCGGGCAAAATATCACTTATATACAGCCCCTCGGGCAAATCTCACAGTCACTCGTGCCACTCGGGCATACCTCACAATCACTCTTGCCACTCGGGAATACCTCACAATCACTCTTGTCACTCGGGCATACCTCACAATCACTCATGCCTCCCAGTCACTCAGCACTCGGCACTCGCACTCAGTAGGTACCTGCGCTCACTGGGGGTGTGTATAGACTCCGGATGGGCTCCTTCAGCCCAAGCGCTATAATTTGCACGGACAATCACGTGCGATAATAATAAAGTATGCTACAGGCGGGCAGCCCTGATCCATACTCATCCTCACCAATCAGGCCCTCGGCCTCACTCAGTCACATGTATGCTGCAGGCGGGCAGCCCCGATCCACACTCATCCTCACAAATCAAGCCACTCGGGCATTTCAATAAAACAGGGCATTCGGCCCAAAACATTTATATGCATCAAAATAGAGTCATAAAACTGAGTTATGCGGTAAACAAGTATAAACATGACTGAGTATAGAATTTTCAATCAAAAACAGTGAGAGGATGGTAAGATACAGCCCCTAAAGGTCCAAACAGCATTGGCGCAAGGCCCAAACATGGCATTCAGCCCAATTTACAGAAAATCTTTCTAAAACATATAAGTATCAATGGTTTCAACAAAGTATGCAACTTTACAGTTGCTACGGGACGGACCAAGTCAAAAATCCCCAAAAGTGCAAGCCCACACGCTCGTCACCTAGCATGTGCGTCACTTCAAAATAGTAGAATGATACGAAATACGGGGTTTCATACCCTCAGGACTAGATTTACATTCGTTACTTACCTCAAACCGGTCAAATCTCTATCCCGCAATGATCTTACCTCTGGACTCGGCCTCCAAATGCTCCAAATCTATTCACAATCAGTATAATACCATCAATATACGCTAATGGAATGAATTCCACAAGAAAAGCTTCAAAATTAGACCAAAATCCGAAATTGGCTCAAACCCGGCCCCCGGGCCCACGTCTCAAAATCTGACAAAATTTACAAAACTAGAAAGCTCATCCACTCACGAGTCTAACCATACCAAATTCATCAAAATCCGACATCGTTTGGTCCTTCAAATCCTTAAATTACTTTTTCCAAAATTTCCAAGCCCTAACCCCTCATTTTCACTAATTACCATGATTAAACAACGGAAAATCACCATATATACAAGTATTAGGGCTCAAGTAACTTACCTCAATGAAATCCCCTTGATTCCCTCTTCAAACCCCTCCAATAGCTCCAAAAACCGAGTTGAAATTGTGAAGAATGACCAAAATTCGTGAAGGGTTCTATTTAAGGATTCTACCTAGGTTTTTCGCACCTGCGGACCCTTTCTCACACCTGCGCTTCCGCATCTGCGGACACCGGTGCGCACCTGCGCATTCCACTTAACTGACCAGACTTCACACCTGCGGCAGTCTCCTCGCACCTGCGAGCCCGCAGGTGCGACCCATTCTTCGCATGTGCGAACATTTCCGCATCTGCGAGCCTTCAACGCACCTGCAGTTCCCAATCCGCAGGTGCGGACACACCAGAACAGCAGCTCCAGCTGTATTTTCCAACTTCAACAACTCCGTTAACCACCCGGAATCACCCCGAGGCCCTCGGGACCTCAAACAAAAATACCAACAAGTCATATATCAACATACAAACTTAGTCGAACCTTCGAATCACTCAAAACAGCATCCAAACACCAAATTACCCTCGGATTCAAGCCTAAGAACTTCTAAATTTTCCAAATTCGGTAACCGATGCCGAAACCAACCAAACCACGTCCGAATGACCTCAAATTTTGCACACACGTCACAAATGACACTACGAACCTACTCCAACTTCCGGAATTCCATTCCGGCCTCGATATCAAATTTTCCACTCCCGACTGAAATCGTCAAATTTCCAATTTCGCCAATTCAAGCCTAATTCTACCACGGACCTCTAAATCACATTCCAGACGGACTCCTAAGTCCAAAATCACCTAACGGAGCTAACGGAACCATCAGATTTCAAATCCGAGATCGTTTACATATAGGTCAACATTCGGTTGACTTTTTTAACTTAAGAGTCTAAGTGTCTCAATTCACTCTGAAACCACTCCGGTCCCGAACCAACTAACCCGATATAACATAATACAGCTGAATAACACAAAAGAAGTAGAAATGGGGGGGGCTATAACTCCCGAAACGACCGGCTGGGTTGTTACATCCTCCCCCTCTTAAATATCCGTTCATCCTCGAACGGGTCTAGAAACATACCTGGAGTCTCGAATAGGCATGGATATCTGCTCCGCATCTCCCGCTCGGTCTCCCAGGTGGCCTCCTCCACAGGCTGACCTCTCCATTGCACCTTCACTGAAGTTATATCCTTTGACCTCAACCTTCGAACCTGCCGATCCAAAATAGCCACCGGCTCCACATCATAAGTCATATCACCCTCCAACTGAACCATGCTGAAATCCAAAACATGGGACGGATCTCTAATATACTTCCGGAGCATGGAAACATGAAACACTGGATGCACACTCGACAAGCTGGGTGGCAAGGCAAGTTTATAAGCCACCTCTCCTATCCTCTGAAGCACCTCAAAAGGCCCAATGAACTAGGGGGCTCAACTTGCCCCTCTTCCCAAACCTCATAACACCCTTCACGGGTGATACCTTCAGCAAAACCTTCTCCCAACCATAAAAGACACATCACGGACCTTCCTATCCGCGTAGCTCTTCTGCCTGGACTGCGCCGTGCGAAGCCGCTCCTGAATCAATTTTACCTTATCTAATGCATCCTGGACCAAGTCTGTACCTAAGAGCCTAGCCTTACCCGCCTCAAACTATCCAACCGGAGATCTACACCTCCTCCCATACAAAGCCTCGTATGGAGTCATCTGAATACTCGACTGATAACTATTATTATATGCAAACTCCGCGAGTGGCAGAAACTGGTCCCATGAACCCCCAAAGTCAATGACACAAGCGCGCAACATGTCCTCCAATATCTGAATAGTGCGCTCGGACTGCCCGTCCATCTGAGGGTAAAAAGTTGTGCTTAACTCAACCTGAGTACCCAACTCTCGCTGCACAGCCCTCCAAAACTGCGATGTGAACTGAGTACCCCTATCTAAAATGATGGAAACTGGGACACCATGCAGGCGAACGACCTCTCGGATGTAAATTTCAGCCAACCGCTCTGAAGAGTAAGTAGTACCAACTGGAATGAAGTGCGCGGACTTGGTCAGCCGATCCACAATAACCCAAATAGCGTCGAACTTCCTCGAAGTCCGTGGGAGCCCAACTACAAAGTCCATAGTGATCCGCTCCCACTTCCACTCTGGGATCTCTAACCTCTGAAGCAAGCCACCCGGTCTCTGATGCTCATACTTAACCTGCTGACAGTTTAGACACTGAGCCACAAACCCAACTATATCCTTCTTCATCTGCCTCCACCAATAGTGCTACCTCAAATCCTGGTACATCTTTGCGGCACTCGGATGGATAGAATACCGCGAGCTGTGGGCCTCCTCAAGAATCAACTCTCGAAGCCCATTTACAATAGGCACACATATTCGGCCCTGCATTCTCAGCACGCCGTCATCACCAATAGTCACATCCCTAGCATCAACTCTCCGAACCTGTCCTGAAGAACGAGAAAGTGAAGGTCATCATACTGACGCTCCCTGATACGGTCATAAAGAGAAGACCTAGAGACCACATAAGCCAATACCCGACTAGGCTCCGAAATATCCAATCTGACAAGCTGGCCCGCTAAGGCCTGAACATCCAATGTCAAAGGTCTCTCTGCTGCTGGAAGATATGCTAAACTCCCCAAACTCTCTGCCTGGCGACTCAAAGCATCGGCCACCACATTGGCCTTCCCCGGATGGTACAAAATAGTGATATCATAGTCCTTAAGAAGCTCTAACCATCTCCGCTGACACAAATTAAGATCCTTCTGCTTTAACAGATACTGCAGACTCCGGTGATCAGTATAGATCTCACAAAAAACCCCATACAAATAATGACGCCAAATCTTCAAGGCGTGAACAATGGTTGCTAACTCAAGATCATGGATAGGATAGTTCTTCTCATGGGTCTTCAACTGGCGCGAGGCATAGGCAATCACCCTACCATCCTGCATCAAAACACAACCAATGCCTATCCTCGAGGCATCACAATACACGGTGTAAGAACCTAAAGCTGATGGTAGAACTAACACTGGAGCTGTGGTCAAAGCAGTCTTGAGCTTCTGAAAGCTCTCCTCGCATTCATCCGACCACCTGAATGGAACACCCTTTTGGGTCAATTTGGTCAAGGGCGATGCAATAGATGAAAATTCCTCCACAAAGCGACGGTAGTAACCCGCCAAACCAAGAAAGCTCCTAATCTCCGTGGCTGAGGACGGTCAAGGCCAACTCTGCACCACCTCTATCTTCTTCGAATCCACCTGAATACCCTCGCTGGACACCACGTGCCTAAGAATGCTACTGAACTGAGCCAAAACTCACATTTGGAGAACTTTGCATAAAGCTTCTCCTCCCTCAATCTCTGCAATACAACCCTCAAATGCTGAGCGTGCTCTTCCTGGATATGAGAGTACACCAGGATGTCGTCAATGAATACAAAGACGAATGAGTCCAAATAGGGCTGGAATACACTGTTCATCAAATTACATGAACGTTGATGGGGCATTGGTCAGCCCAAAAGACATCAACAGGAACTCATAATGGCCATATCGGGTCCTGAAAGCTGTTTTAAGAATATTTGGAATCCCGAATCTTCAACTGGTGATAACCGGACCTCAAATCGATCTTGGAGAACACCCTCGCTCCCTGAAGCTGGTCGAATAAATCATCAATACGAGGAAAAGGATACTTGTTCTTGACTGTGACCTTGTTCAACTGCCTGTAATCAATACACATTCTCATGGCCATCCTTCTTTTTCATAAATAGAACCGGTGCACCTCAAGGTGACGCACTAGGCCAAATAAACCCCTTATCGAGAAGTTCCTGAAGCTGTTCTTTCATTTCCTTCAACTCTGTCGGTGCCATACGATATGGTGGAATAGAAATGGGCTGAGTGCCCGACACCAAATCAATACCAAAGTCAATATCCCTATCAGGCGGCATGCCTGGCAGGTCTGCAGGAAACACATCCGAAAAATCACGTACCGCCGGAACATAATCAATGACGGGGGTCTCTGCACTAACATCCCTCACAAAAGCCAAATAAGATAGGCAACCCTTCTCAACCATGCGCTGAGCCTTCAAATATGAAATCACCCTACTTGGTACATAATCTATAGAACCGCTCCACTCAACCCTCGGAATTCCCGGCATAGCCAACGTCATCGTCTTAGCGTGACAATCTAGAACAGCATGACATGGAGATAACCAATCCATACCCAATATCACATCAAAGTCAACCATACTAAGCAACAATAAATCTACTCGGGTCTCCAGACCCCCAATAGTCACCACACATGACCGATATACGCGGTCCACAATAATAATATCGCCCATAGGAGTAGATACATGTACAGATGAAACTAAGGACTCACGGGGCATATTCAGAAAATGGGCGAAATACGAGAAAACATATGAATACGTAGAACTAGGGTCAAATAATACTGAGGCATCTCTGTGAAAAATTGAGACAATACCTGTAATCACAGCATCTGAAGCAATAGCATATGGTCTGGCAGGGAGAGCATAGAAACGGGCCTGACCACCCCCTGATCTGCCTCCCCCTCTAGGGCGACCCTTAGCTGACTGACCTCCACCCCGAGTTAACTGGGCGGGTGGTGAGGTAGCTGGTGCTGTAGTCGGAGGCTGACTCCTCTGCTGAGATGGACCTCCACGACGACGAGGACACTGCCTCCACATATCCCCAAGCTCCTCACACTCAAAACAACTCCCTAGTATTGGCGGCGAAAACTGAAGGGAACCCCTAGCACCGGGATGACTGGTAGAAGAACCTGGCATGGAAGAGCCCTGAACAGGTGGAGCACGGGACGAACTTTGAACTGGAAGGGCATTAAGTGATGAGTGGCCCTGATGTGAACTGTGAGAACCATGGCCAGATGATGCACCCCGATGAAATGGCTGAGCTGACTAAGCCTGTCTGAAATGATGACCTCTACCGTGTTGGAACTGACCCCCAAAAGGAGCACCGCTGAATCCACCCTGACCACGAGGCCTCTTAGCCTCCCGCTCAACCCTCTCCTGACCGCGAACCATCTCAATCTGCCGAGCAATGTCGACAACCTCATCAAAGGTAGCACCTGAAACCTGTTCCCTGATCATGAGCAACTGTAGCTGATAAGTGAGGCCATCAATAAACCTCATGATCCTCACTCTGTCCATGGGAACCAATCAGATAGCATGATGGGCCAACTCAGAGAATCACATCTCATACTGCATCACAGACATATCACCCTGGCAGAGCCGCTCAAAGTGTCTACGCAACTCCTCTCTGCGGGATCGAGGCACGAACTTCTCCAAAAAGACCACGGAGAACTGCTGCCAAGTAAGGGGTGCTGCGCTAACAGGCCTGCGCCTCTCGTAAGACTCCCACCATCTGATTGCAGCCCTAGAAAACTGAAAGGTAGTGAATGAGACCCCACAAGTCTCCAAAATACCAGCAGTACGGAGTATCCTCTGACACTTGTCCAAAAAGTCCTGAGCATCCTCTCTCTCTGTGCCACTGAAAGGTGGTGGCTGAAGTCTCCCAAACCTCTCCAACCTGCGCTGATCATCCTCAGGCATAGCAGGAACCACATAATCCTGAGCAAAAATAACCAGCTGGGCTGGTGGTGCCTCTGGTGTCTGAAGTCCCTGAATAACCTGCTCGGGTGTGCGAGCGACGGGAGTCTGAGTGCCTCCCCTGGCCTAAGAAGTGGTTGCGGCCGTCGAAATAGAGACCGCCTGAGCAAGGCTAGTACACGCTGTCAGAATCTGAGCTAGGGCCTCCTAAAGGCCTGGAATCACAATAGGCACAGGTGGTGCCTGAGCTGGTGCATCAACAACTGGAACTTGGTCCTGATCTGGGACAACCGGTGGATCTGTAGGTACTTCCCCAACTGTTGTACGGGCTGCACCTCTGCCCCTACCACGGCCTCTACCGCGGCCTCGGCCTCTCGCAGCCCTGACTGGTGGTACTAGTGGCTGGCCCTCTTGACCAGTAGTACGAGTCCTCACCATCTGTGAGAGAATGAAACAACAGATGTTTAATTACTAGAATCAACAAATTCGCACGACAAGAATCCAAGAATGTGGAGTTTCCTAAAGGTTCTGCAACCTCCTGAAGATAAGTACAGACGTCTCCGTACCGATCCGCAAGACTCTACTAAACCCGCTCATGACTCGTGAGACTTATGTAACCTAGGCTCTGATACCAATCTGTCACGACCCAAAACTAACCCCTGTCGTGATGGCGCCAAAACTAACCCCTGTCGTGATGGCGCCTATCTGATATTTCATTTTTAAAGATAATTTCAAGGTTATTTGACATAAAACCTCCATTAAAAGAGTTCAAATCAAAGAAAAATAGAAATGCGGAAAAGAAAAAACCCGACATCGGGGTGTCACTAGTCATGAGCATCTGCTACAATCTGTCTAACAATATCAAGGCTAACTCAGCCTGGAAAATAGCTAAATACAACTAGAGGAAGATAAGAGGGAGAAGAGCAGGGGCTGTGATCGCCAAACAACTACCTTGCTATCTCTAAGAAAATCTGCAACCAGAACACTCAATAACCGCTATCGTGTCCAGCTATACCTGAATCTGCATACAAGGTGCAGGGAGTAACATGAGTACGCCAACTCAGTAAGTAACAACAATAAATAAAGACTGAGCAGTAGTGACGAGCAATAAAGCATATAATGTTCATCAGGAAATCTCAGTAAAATATCACATGCTTTTAAAATCAGGATTTGAATCAAACATCTCGTTTAAACCCAGTTCCAGTAAACAAAAATCATTTAAAAATATTTTCCAACAGTTTTTCCAACAAAGGCTCAATGCAAAGGTGAGCAAAAAAGATAAAATCATAAACAGCCCTCGGGCAAAACATCACTCATATACAGCCCCTCGGGCAAACCTCACAGTCACTCGTGCCACTCGGGCATACCTCACAATCACTCGTGCCACTCGGGCATACCTCACAATCACTCTTGCCACTCGGGCATACCTCACAATCACTCTTGCCTCCCAGTCACTCAGCACTCGGTACTCGGCACTCGCACTCAGTAGGTACCTGCGCTCACTGGGGGTGTGTACAGACTCAGGAGGGGCTCCTTCAGCCCAAGCGCTATAATCTGCACGGACAACTCACGTGCGATAATAATAAAGTATGTTGCAGGCGGGCAGTCCCGATCCACACTCATCCTCACAAATCAGGCCCTCGACCTCACTCAGTCATAAAGTATATTGCAGGCGGGTAGCCCTGATCCACACTCATCCTCACAAATCAAGCCACTCGGGCATTTCAGTAAAATAGGGCATTCGGCCCAAAACATTTATATGCATCAAAATAGAGTCATAAAATTGAGTTATGCGGTAAACAAATATAAACATGGCTAAGTATAGAATTTTCAATCAAAAACAGTGAGAGGATGGTAAGAAACAGTCCCTAAGGGTCCAAACAGCATTGGCGCAAGGCCCAAACATGGCATTCAGCCCAATTTACTGAAAATCTTTCTAAAACATATAAGTATCAATGGTTTCAACAAAGTATGCAACTTTACAGTTGCTACGGGACGGACCAAGTCAAAAATCCCCAAAAGTGCAAGCCCACACGCTCGTCACCTAGCATGTGCGTCACTTCAAAATAGTAGAATGATATGAAATACGGGGTTTCATACCCTCAGGACTAGATTTACATTCGTTACTTACCTCAAACCGGTCAAATCTCTATCCCGCAATGATCTTACCTCTGGACTCGGCCTCCAAATGCTCCAAATCTATTCACAATCAGTATAATACCATCAATATACGCTAATGGAATGAATTCCACAAGAAAAGCTTCAAAATTAGACCAAAACCTGAAATTTGCTCAAACTCGCCCCCCGGGCCCACGTCTCAAAATCCGACAAAATTTATAAAACTAGAAAGCTCATCCACTCACGAGTCTAACCATACCAAATTCATCAAAATCCGACATCGTTTGGTCCTTCAAATCCTTAAATTACTTTTTCCAACATTTCCAAGCCCTTACCCCTCATTTTCACTAATTACCATGATTAAACAACGGAAAATTACCATATATACAAGTATTAGGGCTCAAGTAACTTACCTCAACGAAATCCCCTTGATTCCCTCTTCAAACCCCTCCAAAAGCTCCAAAAACCGAGTTGAAATTGTGAAGAATGACCAAAATTCGCGAAGGGTTCTATTTAAGGATTCTGCCCAGGTTTTTCGCACCTGCGGACCCTTTCTCGCACTTGCGCTTCCGCATCTGCGGACACCGGTGCACACCTGCGCATTCCACTTAGCTGACCAGACTTTGCACCTGCGAGCCCACAGGTGCAACCCATTCTTCGCATCTGCGAACATTTCTGCATCTGCGAGCCTTCAACGCACATGCGATTCCCAATCCGCAGGTCCGGACACACCAGAACAGCAGCTCCAGCTGTATTTTCCGACTTCAACAACTTCGTTAACCACTCGGAATCACCCCGAGGCCCTTGGGACCTGAACCAAAAATACCAACAAGTCATATATCAACATACAAACTTAGTCGAACCTTCGACTCACTCAAAACAATATCCAAACACCAAATTACCCTCGGATTCAAGCCTAAGAACTTCTAAATTTTCTAAATTCGGCAACGGATGCCGAAACCAACCAAACCACGTCCGAATGATCTCACATTTTGCACACACATCACAAATGACACTACGAACCTACTCCAACTTCTGGAATTCCATTCCGATCTCGATATCAAATTTTCCAATGCCGACTAAAATCGTCAAATTTCTAATTTCGCCAATTCAAGCCTAATTTTACCACTGACCTCCAAATCACATTCCGGACGCACTCCTAAGTCCAAAATTACCTAACGGAACTAACAGAACTATCAGAATTCAAATCCGAGATCGTTTACACATAGATCAGCATCCGATTGACTTTTCCAACTTAAGTTTCTACTTAAGAGACTAAGTGTCTCAATTCACTCTGAAACCACTTCGGCCCCGAACCAACTAACCCGATATAATATAATACAGCTGAATAACACAAAAGAAGTAGAAATGGGGAAAACAGGGCTATAACTCCCGAAACGACCGGCCGGGTCGTTACAACTTCTAGGTCCAAAATCACCCTACAGAGCTATTGGAATCATCAAAACTCCATTCCAAAGTCATTTACGCATAAATCAACATCCGATCAATTCATTCAACTTAGGCTTCCAACCTTGGGACTAAGTGTCCCAACTTATTCCGAAATATCCCTGGAACCAAACCAACCACCCTGACAAGTCATATAACAACAAATGAGCATAGAATAAGCAATAAATGGGGGAACGGGGTTGTAATACTCAAAATGACTGGACGGGTCGTTACATTATCCCCCTCAAAAAAAATGTTCATCCTCGAACGGGTCTAGAATCATACCTGAAGTCTCAAATAGGTGTGGATATCAGCTCTGCATCCAAGTAGCCTCCTCGACTGGTTGACCTCTCCACTGCACCTTTACTGAAGCTATGTTCTTTGACCTCAACTTCCAAACCTGCCAGTCCAAAATGGCCACCGGCTCCACATTATAAGTCAAATCACCGTCCAACCTAACCATGCTGAAGTCCAAAACATGACGGATCACCGAAATACTTTCGGAGCATGGAAAAATGAAATACTAGATGAACACTCGATAGACTAAGCGGCAATGCAAGCTTTTAAGCCACCTCTCCAATCCTCTCAAGAACCTCAAACGGTCAAATATACCAAGGGCTCAACTTGCCCTTCTTCCCGAACCTCATAACACCTTTCATGGGTGAAACCCTGAGAAGTACCTTCTCTCCCACCATGTAAGCAACATCATGAATCTTCCGATCAGCGTAACTCTCCTGTCTAGACTGCGTCGTGTGAAACCGATCCTGAATCAACTTAACCTTGTCCAAAGTATCCTGAACCAAGTCAGTACCCAATAGCCTAGCCTCACCCGTCTCAAACCAACCAACTGAAGACCGGCACTGTCTCCCATACAAAGCCTCATACGGAGCCATCTGAATGCTCGATTGGTAGTTGTTATTATAGGCAAACTCTGCAAGCGGAAGAAACTGATCCCAAGAGCCCCTGAAATCCATGACACAAGCGCGTAGCATATCCTCCAGTATCTGAATAGTGCGCTCGGACTGTCTGTCCATCTGAGGATAGAATGTTGTACTCAACTCAGATCATGTGCCTTACTTTCGCTGCACTGCTCTTAAAAACTGCGATGTAAACTGTGTGCCACGATCTGAAATGATGGACATCGGCACACCGTGAAGGGGAACAATCTTGCGGATGTAGATCTCAGCCAACCGCTCCGAAGAGTAGGCTGTCCCAACTGGAATGAAATATGCGAACTTGGTCAACCGATCCAGAATCACACAATTAGCATCAAACTTCCATGAAGTCCGTGTAAGCCCAACTATGAAGTCCATAGTGATACGCTCCCATTTCTACTCCGGAATCTCAAGCCTCTGAAGCAAACCGCCCGGCCTATGATGCTCGTACTTCACCTGCTGACAATTTAGGCACCAAGCTACAAACTCCACTATATCTTTCTTCATCCTCCTCCATTAATAGTACTGCCTCAAGTCCTGATACATCTTTGTGGCACCCAAATTAATGGAGTACCGCAAACTGTGGACCTCCTCAAGAATCAACTCACGTAGCCTATCCACATTGGGCACACAAATCTGACCATGCATCTGCAACACCCCCATCATCCCCAATAGTAACCTCATTGGTATCACCGTGCTGGACCGTGTCCTTGAGGACAAGCAAATGGGGGTCATCATACTGACGCTCTCTGATGCGATCATATAAGGAAGACCGAGAAACCACACAAGCTAGAACCCGACTGGGCTCCGAAACATCTAACCTCACGAAGTGATTGAACAAGGCCTGAACATCTGATGCAAGTTGTCTCTCACCAACAAGAATAAATGCAAGGCTACACATACTCACCGCCTTTCTGCTCAAGGCATCGGCCACCACATTGGTCTTCCTAGGATGATACAAAATGGTAATTTCATAGTCCTTTAGCAGCTCCAACCATCTCCACTCGAGGCCCCCAGGACCTCAACCAAACATACCAACAAGTCTCAAAATACGATACAAACTTAGTCGAGACCTCAAATCACATCAAACAACATCAAAAACACGAATCGCACCCCAATTCAAGCCAATTGAAACTAATGAATTTCCAACTTCCACGATCGATGCCAAAACCTATCAAATCAACTCCGATTGACCTTAAATTTTGCACACATGTCATAAATGACACAATAGACCTACTCCAACTTCCGGGACCAAAATTCGAGCCCGGTAACCACAAAGTCAACTCTCGGTCAAGCTTCTCAACTCTCCAAACTTCTATTTCCCAACTTTCGCCAATTCAAGCCAAAATCACCTACGGACCTCTAAATCAATATCCAGACACACTCTTAAGTCCAAAATCACCCTACGGAACTATCAGAATCATCAAAACTCCATTCCGTAGTCATTTACACATAAGTCAACATCCGATCAACTCGTTCAACTTAGACTTCCAACATTAGGACTAAGTGCCCC
Source organism: Nicotiana tabacum (assembly GCF_000715075.1). Lineage (NCBI taxonomy): Eukaryota > Viridiplantae > Streptophyta > Magnoliopsida > Solanales > Solanaceae > Nicotiana > Nicotiana tabacum. The sequence continues at coordinate 72,298,819 of NC_134088.1, read as the reverse complement.
AACTCATTCCGAAATATCCCCAGAACCAAATCAACTACCCCGACAAGTCATATAACAAAAAATGAGCATAGAATAAGCAATAAATGAGGGAACGGGGCTATAATACTTAAAAAGACCGTCGGGGTCGTTATAGTCGCCAAAGATGTGATTGGCCAAAATGGCAAGAAGCAATCCAATCAGAGTTGGACTCACTTGCGAAATGTGAAGTTCTTAGTCATATAGTCCAAACACCTTATGGTGTTAAGAATGTCGGATATAAATGGGTCTTTGTACATAAGAGGAATGAGATAAATGAGCTATAAAGATATAAGGCACGCCTTGTTGCACAAGGATTTGCACAACGGCTTGGTGTCGATTATGATGAGACATATTCACCTGTTATGGATGCAATAACATTTCGTTATCTCATTAGTTTTGTTATCCATGAAAAGCTTGACATTCATTTAATGGATGTGGTTACAGCCTACCTTTATGCCCTACTTAATAATGAGATATACATAAAAATTTCATAATGATTTAAAATGCCTAACGCACATAATTTAAAGTCCCGAAAAATATTTTTAATCAAATTGTAAAGATCTTTGTATGGTCTAAAAAAATCAGGACGAATGTGGTATAACCGCCTTAGTGAGTATTTATTAAAGAAAGGTTATATAAATGATGTCATTTGTCCATGTGTTTTAATAAAGAAAACAACATCGGAGTTTGTTGTACTTGTCATATATGTTGATGACATAAACCTTATTGGAACTCCTACAGAACTCCAAAATGCAATTGATTATGTAAAGAAGGAATTCGAGATGAAAGATCTCGGAAAGACAAAATTATGTCTCGGTTTGCAAATTGAACATTTGGCAGGTATTGAAACGGTTTTACATGGATATAGCACATTCGTTAAGTACTCTGATGGTTGTTCGATCACTTGACGTGAATAAGGATCCGTTCCAACCTCAAGAAAAGAATGAAGAGTTTTTTGGTCCTGAAGTACTATATCTTAGTGCAATTGGTGCACTAATGTATCTTGTTAATATTACAAGGCCTGACATAACTTTTTCAGTTAATATCTTAGCAAGATATAGCTCTGCTCCTACAAGGAGACATTGGAATAAAATCAAACACATATCGCGGTATCTAAAGGGGACTACCGATATGGGCTTATTTTATGACAACGATTGCAGTCCTGATCTTGTTGGTAATGCCGATGTTGGGTATTTATCTGACACACACAAGGCTCGATCTCAAACAGGCTATGTATTTACATGTGGAGGCACTATCATATCTTGGCGATCGACTAAGCAATCAATCATGGCTAATTCATCTAATCATGCTGAGATAATTGTTATTCATGAAGCAAATCGAGAATGTGTGTGGTTGAGGTCTATAATACATCTTATTCGAGAAAAATATGATTTGAAGTGTGACAAAATACCCATAATTTTTTATGAAGACAATGCAACATGCATAGCCCAATTGAAGGGAGAATTCAACAAGGAGATAGGACACATTACATTTCACCAAAGTTATTTATCACACATTCTTGGAGCCACTACTTGTCCCAAAGAGACCTTGGGAAAGCGTTTCCCTAAATTTTATCACAGGATTACCCAAGGTCGTAGATCTTGCAACCATCTTGGTTGTGGTAGACTGTGTTTCCAAGTATGCCACCTTCATAGCAGCCCCACAGAACATATCGGCAGAAGATACAGCTTGACTCTTCTTCTCTCATATTATCAAATATTGGGGCTTGCCCAAAGACATCATTAGTGATTGCGACTCACGCTTTACTAGCAAATTTTGGACCCATCTCTTTGGGTGCCTCGGATCCAAATTGAGTCACCACTCAAGCTTTCATCAACAAGCAGATGGCCAGGCAGAATGGTTCAATGACATGCTGGAGGAATATCTCCGCCACTTTGCAACCGGATCATAGATCTTCAAAAGAATGGTGATATCAATGTGCAACATATTCATTCAAGTGATAATATGGCTGATTTGTTCACCAAATCTCTACCAACATCAACCTTTAAGAAGCTAATGTACAAGATTGGGATGCAAACGCTCAAAGATGTGAATTGATGCTCTCATCATGGGAGTTAATATGCGTTGTACTCTTTTTTCCTTAGAAGGTTTTGTCCCACTAAATTTTCCTTATATGATTTTTAACGAGGCAACCAAAAGGCGTATTTCTAAACATGTGTAATTTTTTTCCTTCACTAGAATTTTTTCTCACTGAGTTTTATTTTAGTTATGGTTTTAACAAGGCACATTATCTGTTGAATAGACATTTAAGGGGGAGTGTTATCAATAGAATTGTATTTGATGTGAATGTCTATATTTTAGACAGTTTTTAGAGTTTGTTACTTTATGACTAAGTCACTTTCCTATAAATATAGGGATTTTATCCCATTGCAATTCATCCTAAAAATCAATAGAATTCTCTCTCTTTTCTCTGCAATATTCTTCTTTTCTTTTATTGTTTTATTTCAGATCTGTTATAATAAAGCTTTTGCTTTGGTTTAAGTGAGCCCTCGAAGATTAATAGCCACTCAAACAAACAAAACAAAAAAAAAATGAGCCCTCCACACATTAAATTTTCTCTTTGATTGATTACAGGAATAATTTCAAACACTCTAATGTTTGGTTTCTTTAGAGTAATTTTCTTTAGGATTTACGAAATTATATTTATATCTAATTTGTAATAATACTTAGGGAAAAAAATTGATTATTTGTCAAGGGATGTGCACAAATAGCCAATTTTATAACCCCTATTTAAGCCATGACGTAAGTTCATAAATTTTTGCAAGTCTAGCCGTTTCAGGCACTACTTCAGACATACACAACTAAAGTTGTAAATTCCGCGTTTGAAGTTTGATATATTGCTGGTGCAGGCAAACATATATTGTTATCTAAACATCAGACATGAGACTAAAGTTTGGCTTGCCATAGCCAAATCTCATACATATGCGACTAAGGGTGGCAAGTGGGTCGGGTCCGCTCCTAAGTGGGCTTTGCGGGCCCGGTCCTAAGTGGGCCGGTCCTATGCGGTCTGATCCTAAACGGTCCCGGACTTCGCGGGCTTATTTCTGGAACCGGCTCGGGACCGGGACCACGAACTAACGGTCCCGGGTTAAGTGGGCCGGTCCCGGGCCCAAACGGGCCTAAACGGGCCCAACAGAAACTTTGTATTTTTAATTTATTTTTTTTATAGAAGTTAGAGAAAAAAATAGTAATAAAGATATATAAGCTATATTCGATTTATATACTATATATAAATCTTAATATATATATATATATACTATATTATATATACATAGTATACATCTTAAAATATACTATATATACATCTTAAGATATACTATATATATATAGTATAGTATAGTAGATCTTAAGATATATATACATCTTAAGATATATAATATATATATATATATATATAAGATATATAAGCTATATATATATATATATATAGTAAGATGTATATATAGTATATCTTAAGATGTATACTATCGAATATGACTTATAAACTATGTATATATATTATAGTATATATATAGTATATTATAGTATATATATACATCTTAAGATATATATATACACACACACTATACTATATATACATAGTATATTCGATATACTCGATATACATATATATATATATAAGCTTATATATATATACTATACTATACTATATATACATCTTAAGATATATAAGCTATATTCAATTTATATACTATATATACATCTTAAGATATATAAGCTATATTCGATTTATATACTATATATACATCTTAAGATATATATATATATACACACACTATACTATATATACATAGTATATAAGTCATATTCGATAGTATACATCTTAAGATATATATAATATATATAGTAAGATGTATATATATTATAGTATAGTATAGTATATACTATATATACAACTTAAGATATATAAGCTATATTCGATATATTCGATATACATATATATATATATATATATATAGCTTATATGTATACTATACTATACTATAATATATATACATCTTACTATATATAAGCTATATTCGATTTATATACTATATATACATCTTAAGATATACTATATATACATGTATATCTACTATATATATATCTAGTATATCTAGTATACTATGTATATATAGTATATCTTAAGATGTATATATAGTATAGTATAGTATATATAGTATATCTTAAGATGTATATATAGTATAGTATATATAGTATATCTTAAGATGTATATATAGTATATCGAATATAGTTTATATATCTTAAGTTGTATATATAGTATATATATACTATACTATACTATACTATAGTATATAAGCCGTATTCGATAGTATATATATATATATATATATATATATGTATATCGAATATAGCTTATATATCTTATGAGATGTATATATAGTATAGACTATAGTATAGTATAAATATAAGCTTATATATATATATATTATACTATATGTATAGCTTAAGATATATAAAAAGACAAAAATATTGTAAAGAGATATTCAAATCAATGCATTATATTTTTATTATAGTATTAAAAATCATGGCAATATCTTTCTTAGTCTTCCTCCCCCTTATGGAATGAGCACAACAAGGTGCTAATACCACCATTGAGAAGAAAAAGAAACTAATCAAGATGTGCCAAAATACAAGTTACATATTAATTTACATGGTATCTCTTACAAATTTCATAAATCCTTCAAGGTCCGGAGGAATTTCCGTTGGTGGTAGCGGAAATGAAGCTTGGTCATCACCGCTTCCAGGCGAAGCATCATCCTCCGCAAGTTCAGCTAGCATTTCTTCGTAAGCTTCGTCTACCTCTGGTTGTGATTCAGCAAGTCCAAAATTTCTTCTTTCCGAACGGATCCAATCTCTGAAAAGTACTGATTTTTCCAAGCTCTCCCTCATAGACGCTCTATAATCACCGAGTTGAAGTCTTGCTTGACTGAAAGCGCTCTCTGATGCCACTGTTGAAGCTTGAATAATTAAAATATCTCGGGCCATCCTTGAAAGAATCGGAAAGTATTTTTCTTTGTCCTTTCACCATTCCAAAATATTAAAGGAGCTGTCGGGATTCACTTCCTCAATTCCCTGTGACAAATAAACTTCAAGCTCATTTAGTTGTGAAAAATCACTAGTACTAGAACCTTGAGAACCCCTGAATCATGCCCAAGCACTAAGTGCTCTTACTCCCGCAATTCTTTTAGATGATTGAGAACTAGAAGAAGAAGGAGTTGGAACATTTGGTCTAGCATGATCTAATGCAACTTGATAAGCATTATAAATAGTTTGAACATTTATTTTAATTGAGGCTATTGCGTTCAGAAGTTTAGACAACTCCTCATCTTCAAGTGCTAAACCATTATAAACAGTTTCATACCAAAATTGAGGACCTCCTAATTTTATAGTAGGATTTAACAATGCAGCAATACCATAAATAGGGGGAATAGGGAAAAAATATTTTTTAAACTTTTTTCTCATAGAATCAATAGCAAGTTGATAAATTTCCCCACCCTCTGAAAAATGATCAAACAAATTTGCAAGTTCTGCAATATAAACTAAACAGTTAGAAATAGTAGGATAATATTGCCCAGAAAATTCATTTGTAGCAATATGGAATTTTTCTAAAAAATCTACAAGCATTTTAACATTAGCCCAATCCGCATTTGTAAGGTGCTCATCATCATCACTTACATGAGCATTAAACGTTGAGTTTATGGGGTTTCTATATTCATATGCAACAACTAAACTTTCATACATGTAATTCCATCTAGTTGGACAAGGTTTAGGAACTTTTCTTTCTCTTAGGCCAAATTCATCGCATCTTTTAAAATATTCTCTAAGTCTACTTCTACGGTTTGAATAAAAAAGCCAATTAAGAGCCATTTTAACCTTTTCAATTTCAACATTTAAAATTCGCATACCATCACCCACAATTAAATGGTAAATATGATAAATACATCTAACATGAAAAATGTTACTAAATACAGGACTTAGTATAGTGGTAAGCAAGGCTACAGCATTTGTGTTACTAGTAGCATTATCCATTGAAACTGACATTATTTTATCACTAATGCAAAAATATCTACAAATATCCGCAATCATGCTAGAAATAAACTGCCATGTGTGACGTGAATTAATTATTCTATAAGCAATAATGCGCTTTTGCATTATCCAATGCTCATCAATCCAATGACTGGTAACAGTAAGGTAATCACAGTCATTACCACTTCTACCAATATCAGTTGTAATAGCAAGACGACAATTTATATGAGTAAATAAATAGCGCAAATATTGTTCATATTCATGTTTATATTTATAAATATCACTCTTTACGGTTGTGCGAGGAAAACCTTTATAAGTAGGATTATAAATTTTTCTAATATAATGCACAAAGTGGGGGTTAGAAGGAAAACTATAGGGTAAGCACATAACAGTGACCATTTTTGCCAATTCTTCCCGATCTTTTTTTGGATCATAATATAAAATACCACCGGTAACAGTGTTAATTCCCGGTTGAAATTGATTTGACCCGGTACTAAGGTCAGCCTGACTAGGTGCACTTATCCCCTCAGCCAAAGCTTTCATACGAAAATATCTAGCTTTATCTTGAAGGTGTAGCAATATGTGTCTAGTCAAACTTCCCGTCTCTCCCCCCCCCCCCCCCCCCCCCCGACTTCCAACATATTGAAAAACTAACTCTTTGCCATAAGTTTTACACTTAGCCCTATTTTTTTCTCTTAGTTGAGTAAAAAATTGCCAAACAAGAGATGTTTCTGCCCGTTTAGAAGGTTGTCTAGAAAAAGTAGGGGCACTAATAGGAGGGTCAGACGGGGGATCATCTAGATTATTATTAGTTGGGTTAACTTCAGGAGCAGGACTAGTGGGTGTATCATCATCCGGTTGCGTTTTATCAAAATCTATTTCTTCATCATCATTTTCATCAATAGTTGGATTACCATAAAGAGCATTCATATATTCATGGTTTAATTGTTCACCGGGTGCAATATTATGGCAAAATTGACTCTCGGTAAATTATAATAAACTATTATCGCTATCAAGAATAGGAGGTGTAGGACGGGTAACATGTTTGGGTCGGGGAGCCGGGGGAAGTGGAGGAGGAACATATTGGTCACTAGATTCACCACTCTTCGATTTTCCCTTATTTTTACTAAACATATTTTTTAAGGAATAAGCCATCTTAATTAATCAAGCAAAGTAAATAAAACAAACAAAATTATAATATTAAAACTTAAGAGTTGGAACGAGTTTACCGAATTGACGAACAACTTGTTGGAAATTGATTATCGTTGAAGACTTCAATTCACCAACTTCACAATTGTTTCACAAATTGTAACAATAAAGTAAGCAATAGTAGCAATTATAGAAGTAAATTAGAGAGAGATTGTTAGTTGAGTAAAAAATTGCCAAACAAGAGATGTTTCTGCCCGTTTAGAAGGTTGTCTAGAAAAAGTAGGGGCACTAATAGGAGGGTCAGACGGGGGATCATCTAGATTATTATTAGTTGGGTTAACTTCAGGAGCAGGACTAGTGGGTGTATCATCATCCGGTTGCGTTTTATCAAAATCTATTTCTTCATCATCATTTTCATCAATAGTTGGATTACCATAAAGAGCATTCATATATTCATGGTTTAATTGTTCACCGGGTGCAATATTATGGCAAAATTGACTCTCGGTAAATTATAATAAACTATTATCGCTATCAAGAATAGGAGGTGTAGGACGGGTAACATGTTTGGGTCGGGGAGCCGGGGGAAGTGGAGGAGGAACATATTGGTCACTAGATTCACCACTCTTCGATTTTCCCTTATTTTTACTAAACATATTTTTTAAGGAATAAGCCATCTTAATTAATCAAGCAAAGTAAATAAAACAAACAAAATTATAATATTAAAACTTAAGAGTTGGAACGAGTTTACCGAATTGACGAACAACTTGTTGGAAATTGATTATCGTTGAAGACTTCAATTCACCAACTTCACAATTGTTTCACAAATTGTAACAATAAAGTAAGCAATAGTAGCAATTATAGAAGTAAATTAGAGAGAGATTGTGATAGATTGATGATTTTGTAAGAAAAAATAAAATAATGATGGGGTATTTATAGTTGAAAATAGGGAAAAGGTGTAATTATAAAAAGTTTGGGATTAAAACAAAGTTGGGGGTTAAATGGCTATTTCATAAATAGCCAACGGCTATTTTTGACAGCCCAACGGCTATTTATTTTTATTTTTTTAAAAAAATTAGCCGTTGGGCCCGCTAGGCCCGCTAAGGGACCGGGCTGGTCCCCGACCCTGGCGGGCCTGACGGGCCCAAATCATAGGACCGGCCCACGAGACAGGACCAAACGGTCCTGGCCCGTTTAGCTGTTTGGCCCGTGGTCCCGGACCAGGACCGGCCCACTTGCCAGCCTTATATGCGACTAAACTTCAGACGTATACGAAGCCAAAGTTCAAGCATTTGTTGGGTCAGTGGTTTGCCATTGTGAATCTAAAATTTTTGAAAATCTAATTGGTCTCATTGTTCGAGCTTCGTCTGATTTGGTGTTTATGTGAGTGAAATTGAACGACCTAAGGGTTGAAGAGTTTGGGTAATTAAAATTTTGGTTCCAACTGCAGGTTGTTTACGAATCTGTGATTGGAATTTCAAATTGCGTTGTTGATAACTGAAATCTGATTGTGAGATTTTTGTTTGAGTTGGAGGCTGACTTGGAAGAAATTTTGAAGCGTCTATTCTTGGACCTTCGAACTTGAAACCTGAGATATATATATATATAAAAAGAGAATAAACCGAAATTTGAAGAGCCAACTCACTGTATTAGTTTTTTTAAAAACCTTTTCACATTACATTCTATAACGAAGGAACTGCCATATATAGACACTAAGTTACAACAGAAGCTAAGAATTGAAGAGGTAAACTACAGCTAAACTAGTATAGATGTTATCTGCTGGACTTGGGAGAAATCTCAAACTCAGACTTTGAAGGCCGCTCAAACTTATATCAAAGAGTCCATACAATACGAAGTACTGAATTGAGGTTTCTATTGTTGAAGATTGTGGTTGTCCATTAATTAGCAACAGAAAGGTTTAGCGTAGGAGGAATCTTTTGTCTGAGGCTAAAACTAGCTACAAGTTAAAAAAAATTGAAAAAAACTGGATATAGCTTAAATAACAGGGTAAAAACTGACCACCTTATTAACTTTTTACTTATTTAACCAAAGTGTCCCATAAAATTTCACTTGCAGGCTTCCCTTCCTTTCTCCAAAATCTATCAGTGTAAAACTAAATTCCGAGTTTTACTGATTAGTGCTGCTAATTTTCCTTTCTTTCAAAATGTGATAATAAAAACCGTTATCTCCTCTTTTACTTTAAATATTTACAGGTTATCTGTCACGTCCTTAGTCTTGAACTAAGCGCACGTGCGGCACTTGACAACTTGCTTACGATCTTACACAACTCGGTCACGACCTTGCTGTGCCAAGTCAGCCTAAAATACTACACTAAAGATCGCTTAGGGAATGTTAGATAAAAAAGATAAGAGAAATTTGTCAAAGGAAGCTTTTATAGTAGAGAATTTGATTATTTTGCTGGATGAGTTACAAATGAATAACCCCCTTTATATACTAGTTTCATAGGGGCTAGTGAGTAAATAATAATTATTACACAAGGCCCTTATTATTTACAAGTAAGTCCCTTCTCTAGAATATTCTAGATAGCTAGAATCTTCTAAGGACTTTCCAAGCAATTCCATAGGGTTCTGAGGTCTTTCATGAGAAATATCCATATTTCTCTAGAACCTTCCCACATGTACTAGTCTATTTCATATGTAAGCTTTCACATGGCATTAATATATGTCAAATGGCACCTACATGGCATGATGATATGGCGGGTCATGACATATCTCCCTGTAACAACTAATCTTTTCCCTTAATTCAACTTTCTGAATGATTTTCCCCTTAATTACTCCAATTGCCAGAGAACCAAACGGTGTTTTCTCATATGGTTATATCAGTCAACAATATTTACACAACATATATTACAACTGTTCTATCTCGGTCAGAAAAAGTTTTCCGAGGCAAAAAGAAACACCAAAGGGAAGTCAAGTATATACAATTATATTGGGGTTTTTAATAAAGTGCAGAGTACTCATAATAGACCAGGTGATTGATATAAAATTTCTGGGCCTCGAAAATTAAAAATGTGGTAATAATGCGGGAAAATGACACTTGATAACTGCTCTCATAATAATAGCCGAAAAATATATATTTTTTGTATATATACACAGTTTGTATGTTATATACAAAAATTAAACAACTTTTATACACTTTTTTGGCTATCATATTTAAATCGTTTCTGACGCAAGCTAAAAGTGAAAAAAGCCCTAATAATGCAACTTCTTTCAGAAATGACCAAAGCTTAAAATTGTTCAAGACATAATTTGGTAACTTTTAAGATACACTAGTTATGAACTCATATGAGCGCTACAAAGAAATAAGCAACAACCTATAAAAGTTACAGAGATGTAATGTGCATTTTTCCCTGTAAAATAGAACGGTGCAATCAAAGAATTAAATGCCATGTTACAATTAAAACGACAAAAGGACTTCCCTCATAAAATATTCCCTTTGTTAGGTTAAAAATAAAAAAATGCAATACGTGCAACCACTACGAAGACATTGCACATGGATATCAGTCGAAGTCATTCTCACAACGTCAAGGAGGCTATCTTAGACATAGTTCAGGCCGACAACCTACTTCCAAATGACTTGCCTCTTACTCATGTCATAACCACAGGGGGGATGTGAATGGTATGTTTCAGACAGTTTAATGAAGAAAGAAAATGCAAAAAAGTAATGGAATCCTGAACTAAATTTACAGTCACCCACATTCTTATATGTCAACCATGTCTGGCCAGAAAACTAATAATGGTACTCGGCGGTTAAGTGCAAATAAGCATATAGCTATACTTGCTAAAATGTTGCAGTATCACATAATAGATAACATAATACCTAAACAGAACAGAAGAAACCTGGAATTCTTCTCGTTTTTTAAAGAGAAATTGCGGTGAGGAGCTGAGGGGCAAAATGGAAAGAAACAGCCAAAGAGGTGCTAACAATTTTGACCTCATTCTTTAAACTGCCACTCTCGACGACACATGGGGCAATGAGCCTGAGAAGTTTGTGAGTTTACCCACTTCAGGATGCAATGAAGATGAAATGCATGGTTGCAAGCACCCCAGACTGCAAAACAAGCAAATAATTAAAGTTGTAGTAGTAAGTCACTGAACCAAAGGTATTACTTTAGAACTACACAAGCAAAGAACTGTTAGAAAGCCCTGGGCACGCAAAAAACTAAATGTTGTCGTGACATAAGTTTTTCAGTTCTGATGATTAATGGGGGATGGTGGTTAAGCAAGTATGATTAAGATCCTCCCCAATCACAGAGAGAGAGAGAGAGAAAGAAGATTGCAAGGCTCCAGCTAAGACCTTTTTTTACCCTGAAATCTATAAGCTTGAACCAAACACCAAATATTACCGTGATGGAAGGAGTGTGGTGTCATGCATTTGGGGGGATGGGGAAAGAACACTAGTGGGCTGGGAAGGTAAGGGAGGAAGCAGAGTGGTGCAAAAAGGGAAGAAGACCTCCAGGCCAGGGGGTTAGGCTTTCTAGGAGGCAAGAAGGTGGCCGAGTTGGTTGAGCAGGGGACTTCCAAATAGGAGATCTAGGGTTCGAAACTCACTTGCATACCTCCTCGGTCGAGCCGGTCACACGGGGCTTGCCTAGTGTGGTTTACCCTCCTGTGTGGTTTGCGGGCTATTACACAAGAGCGGGATTTACCTTGTGCGCACTCAAAGGGTAGCGGCTGCGGGTTCCCCGGAGAAAAAAAATGACCGGAAAGATTAGGGGAGGGATGATTGTGGGCTGGGATAGCACTAGGGGTTTATACTTTCTAAAAATCCTTGCATTTGTGCTTTTACATTTATTCCCTTTGTGATTCTTGCATTTGTGTTTTTGTTTTGCCTTTACATTTGTTCCCTTTTTGATCTTTTCTGATCTTATATTCTATTTAATTTCAACTTCACCCTTTTACTGTGTGACATTCGCAAGTAAGTATCCCTTAATTTGATTTGTTAGAAATAGAGAGCTGGACGATTTACTTGGATAATGACTACAACTATATTGTTTGTTCCAATAGTAGGATGGGAGATTCATTCCAGATAATTCAGAAAGAGAAAAGGATATCTATATATTTCTTGGTAATCTATGCTTTTGGCTAGGGAGGATCTTAAAAAGGTCTCAAATTTCTTGGTCATGTATGCTTTTGGCTTCCAGTATAAGGCAAATGTCTGTAGGCAAGACTTGAGCTAGGATCCAAAGTGATTTTGGGCAACTCTAGCTGGTATAACAGTCAAATCATAACTGGCGCTTAATTCACATGTAATAAAATGCAACATCACCCTAAAAGTCACACTGGAGTGGAAGGGATAGTGTAACTATTCGAGTTCTAGCTGTCAAGACTCAAGACAAGGTATTAACAGAACTCCACTGCTGGAAGCATGATGCAAGTGTATAGATCATAAAATATAAATAGGATAAAAGATCAGAAATTCGATTAAGCATAAATAAATGAGTAAATAAAGAAATAGGAAATGAAACCAAAATGCTGTTTCAATCTTTTTTCTAGTAGCATTTGTTTCTGCAAAATACCAAAGAATTGGGATAGGTACGTGGCCTCGTTCCTATATCTGAAATAGAGCGACAACCGCTAAATATCTTACTCTAAAGCTCTCCTTTTTATGAAGTATCTTACTCTTAAGTCATTTAGGAAAGCAAAGCAGAGAAAACTTTAAACTAGCTAGGAAGAAATGCCTCACAAAAGAACAATTAAGTAGAAGAATGAAAAGATGATAACTCTTGGGGCCCGTTTGGCCATAAAAAAGATTCCTTCTTTTCGAAAATTTTTTACTTTTTTCGGAATCAGTGTTTGGCCATAAAAAATTCAGATTTCACTTGAAGTTGAATTTCGGAAAGAAATTTGAAAAACTCCAAAAAGTTGTTTTTCGAAATTCACTTTAAAGTACTCACAAAAATTCAAAAACAGCTCCAAATTGTATTCAAGTCCAAACACAACTCTAATTTTCAAATATCATTTTCAACTTGAATTTTTTCTTTTTACTTTTTTCCGGAATTTCACAATTCTTATGTCCAAACGCCCACTTAATCTCATTTCTAAAGTATGAGTCAGCACAAAAGGCATTACACAAGGCAAAACACAGTCAACGGCTGAAAGGACCTACATTATGTGGCACCGGAACACATGAATAGGTCATTGACATAAAATGGCAAGTAAATTATCAGTCCCTAATTGCTTAAGCATTGTAACATTTACTACATTCGACCAACACTTTTTTAAAACATGTTACACCACATCTTTATATTAAAAATTCTTTTTTGGTGTGGTAAAACCTCATGTTCAATCCCCTTTACCCTGGAATCCAACAATGGTCTTTTCCACCCTTGCTCACTCGGTGACTAGAACCCAACTTTATTATTGGAGGTGGAAGGTTCTTACCATTAAGCTATTCCTCCATTATCATCGCTATATTAATACCTTATCTTATATAGCCTCTTCTTTCTCAATTTAGACCATCATTTGAAAAGTTTTAAAAATTCTGATGTGTACGTATATCATGCATTCTAAAGGGGAACAGCACTGTCTAGAAAGGATTCAATCTTTTTGCACATATAAGACATGCCAAAAACATAGCTAATGCAAGTGGAGGAAATTCTAGACAAGTAAAATCATCTTAGATGTGTCTCTTACGCGTTGACTATCCAAGACAGCATCTGAGTTGGAAGCAAAAAGCTCTTAGATATAATTTTGATTCATAACACTAACTATTCTCACTTCATGAAATGATCTTATCAGATTAATCATTGTTTTTCTCCTCAGGGGAGACGTCTTTAATTGGAAATCCAATCTTTTGACTGCAAATGATTACACCTTTTAGGAAAAAGTTACTAACCATTTGTTAGCTAGAACGTCGAAAATTCGAAAATGCAAAACGGATAATCAATTGTCTAAGTTAACATGACCAAACATTTTAAGGTTTTAAAAAGATAAAAGTCCATGTTTGATGCCTAAAGCCCACTATGGTCATATACGGCTTAAAGGCCCCATGAAGCACAACATATTAGTTCTTCTGAACTTTCAAGGCCGACCAAGGAGCTTAAAGCTATACTTATCACTTATCAGCACCTTGGTGCTTATCGACAACGAGGCGCTTGGGGATACATTAGCTTAAAACTACGGTGGTTCACCAATCCAGAAGGGAGTTAGCAATGCAGTGACTTACTTTTAAGAAAGCTAGTAACTACAGTGAGTAACTGAATAATAGTTTCCTCGTTTTAGTTCTTTACCGAATTTATTGGTTGATTAAAAGGACTCAATATAGATAGCAATAAAAAAGTAGGGAATATCACTATTAAGCAGTGAATGGAAGCATTTTGAAATGGTAATGTATAATAGCATTTTCAAACAAGTAGACTCTCATTACACCAAATAACATTGATTATAACTAAATACGAGCGTCCTGTTCTGCAGGGCAGTGACAGGAAAAACTGTGTTGGTGTAGTGAGCCTGAATGAAGTGTTACCATAAATCTTATTGGATATTCTCAAGGAAAACTTGATAGCTGACCTTATCCTTATGATTATACTGATCTAAGAATATCTAAACCTCAGGGACTAATTATCCTAAAAGGAAAAGGGATAAACCTAGAATTATCTACACCTCAGAGAGTAACAATCAAAAAAGAAAAATAAAAAATCTAAACCTCTGAGACTAAATTAGAGACGGTGTTCGCCTCAACTCAACACGTCGTGAATTTACAAGAAGTCATTCTCGCGAAAACAGTCAAGCATACTTGTAGCCACACTTAATTATGAGGTTCAAATACAATGTTTACTATCAAATGTGGCCCGAACTATTCCTGATGACTAATTTTCTTATGTAATTACTTACAGCATTATATTTCAAAGATGAGAGTACACATTAGTATACAAACAAAAACTGACACATAGAACGCACAACAAATTAAGCCCAATACAGAATCTATAGTTTTCATCCCAAAGTTTAGCTGTAATATAGAGATAGATCTGCTTACTTAGCGGGCAATCATCCCCAGGGAGTTTACAATCAGGACAGCAACCATCAAAAGCCATCCTACATATCCCGCAAGTTTCATCCTGAGCATCCCATGTCCATGAAGCAACAGCGTGCCATCTGCAATACATAAGGAAGTAAAAAGGTGAGATAGAGCAAGCTACACATGTAGCAAGACATTTGAGACTAGTAAAATCAAATGCCATGAAGAGGACATACTCTATTCATGATTCCAGCGAAGCACCCCGAAATAATAGGTCAAGGAAATCTCGTGATGAAGTCAAAAG
Organism: Nicotiana tabacum; assembly: GCF_000715075.1. Taxonomy (NCBI): domain Eukaryota; kingdom Viridiplantae; phylum Streptophyta; class Magnoliopsida; order Solanales; family Solanaceae; genus Nicotiana; species Nicotiana tabacum. The sequence continues at coordinate 72,283,320 of NC_134088.1, read as the reverse complement.
CAAAGAAACAATACAAGAAAAGTCCTTCCATCAAAGCATGTAATCAACATGCAGTATAAAGCTACTCTAACGATTGGGTTAGCACAATAAGAAGTAGAGTTTCCAACGCATACGAACAAGAAACGTGAAAATTCCCATGGCATATAAAATGTCACGAAAATAAAGACTTTAGCTCATTTCAAACTTAAGCATTTATGTGCACCTTTTCTCTTAGAAATTAAACTTGTGAAGTCGCCATGAGAGCCAATACATGGAAATGGTTCCTGAAGTTAAACTAATTTGGCAATACAATGAAGGTTCATTGTCAATGCTTATTTGTCAATCACTAAGCAATTTGGTAATCTACTTAAACAAGTTAGAATCTACAATTTCCCAATATTACTGAGGATTTGACTGAATATGTGCTTTCATGCCAGTATGATCAGCTAATAGTTGGGATTATAAAATGCACTTGTTATAAAATCCTAATTAATGAAAAAAATTACCGACAGGCCATAATTGAAGTAGTTGGCTAAATTTTAACCCAGCTAATTCTAGTAATTGGCAACAAACATAAAGCACCTACTGGTGTGACCTAGCCGTCAATGAAGTGGAATGAAAGCAATGGTAGATCAGATTCAAACCACTATGTGATTATTGGACACGTGTCACGGTATATAAGAAAAACAATCAAAAGGATACGCAGTATTTTCACTTTCATTGCCCCGTTCCTGCAACATAAATATCATATACTAACAATTGTAAGTGCTATATAAATTCAGTTCCCTCTTCGACAATCTGATATTTATGTAGACAAAAACAAAAACTCCCTTAATTATCAGGATGACCAGCAAATAAGAACGAATATTCTTGAAAAGAATCACTAAGAACTGTAGTAATTGGAGTTGAGATTTTCTATATTAAAAGACGAAGAGGGCACATACTCTCGATTTCGCAAGCTCGGAGCAGAGGAAAGCTGGCGCAATTTTTTAAGTTACAAATTTGGGTTTTTGCATTTGTTCTCCATCGGACCCGCCAGAAGGAATTTGGGCTCTTCAGTTTGAAATACACGGGCCTAATATAACTTTGAGAACTTTTACAGGCAGGTCAAAATTCTAAAATCTTTATATATAAACAACATAACTCTCTTCTTTTTTTTTCTTCGGCAAAGGGCCAAATATACCACCCTACTTTCGAAAATGATCTAAGAATATCACTCGTTATACTATTGGGTTATCTATACCCCTGCAGTCATACTTTGGGTTCAAATATATCCCTCATTTAAACGGAGGGACACGTGTCATCGTCATGTTGGTCAATTCTAAATATCTTCTAATTAATTAAAAAGACTCATTAATCATATCCCGAAAAATAATTTTTTAAAGCAATATTTTTTAAAAAAATTGGAAAAAATTGAAATTATTTTTACTAAAAATTGAAACAAACGAAAATATTTTTTTTCAGTTTTTACAAAAAAACTGCTTTAGAAAAAACTGAAAAATATTTTCTAAAACAATATTTTTGAAAAAGCTGGAAAAAAAAAACTAAAAATTAATTTTCTAAAGCAATTTTTTTTTGTAAAAACTAAATTATTTTTTTACTAAAAATTAAAAAAAATGAAAATAAAAAACTGCTTTAAAAAAAGCTGAAAAATATTTTCTAAAATAATATTTTTGTAAAAACTAAAAAAAAAACTAAAAAGCAAATTTCTAAAGCAGCGTTTTTGTAAAAACTGAAAAAACAAATATTTTCTTCTTTTTTTTTTCAGTTTTTAGTTTAAAATATTTCAGTTTTTTTCAGTTTTTAATTGCTTTAGAAAATTACTTTTTAGTTTTTTTCAGTTTTTACAAAAATATTATTTTAGAAAATATTTTCAATTTTTTTAAAAGCAGTTTTTTTAAAAAACTGGAAAAAAAAAATATTTTCTTTTTTTCAATTTTTAGTAAAAATATTTTTTTAGTTTTTTTCAGTTTTTACAAAAAAAAATATTTTTCGGGTATGGATAATGGGTCTTTTTAATTAATTAGGAGATATTTAGAATTGACCAACAAGACGATGACACGTGTCCCTCCGTTTAAATGAGGGTTATATTTGAACCCAAAGTATGACTGCAGGGGTATAGATAATCCAATAGTATAACGAGGGGTATTTTTAGACTATTTTCGAAAGTAGAGGGGTATATTTGGCCATTTGCCGTTTTTTCTTTCATCTGAACAACATAACTCTTGGTTTTTTTCAAAAGTAACAAATTTATTTACCTTTATAACAAAAATGAAAAACAAACCTAGTGAAATTCCATAAGTAGGGTTTGGGGAGGGTAGTGTGTACAAAGACCTTTATCTCTACTTTATGAAGGTAGAGAGACTGTTTCTGAAAGACCCTCGGCTCAAGAACATTAAAAATGAAGCAATAAGGAAACAATGGTCACAACAAGGTAATGAGACAATGGAAAGAAATAAAACAACGAGTAATGACAGAGATCTAGGGATACGAAACTACAAGAATAGAGCAAATCCTACTGTTAATAATTATACACCGTATAAAAACAAGGGAGTAGAAATAGGAAAAAAAACCCGACTAGTACTACTGCTACTAGTAGTAAGACAAGGCGAAACTCTAGAATATTTATCAACTCACCACCCTAATTCTCGACCTCCACACTTTTCTATCGAGTGTCATGTCCTCGGTAAGCTGGAGCAGAGTCATGTCCTACCTAATCACCTCACTCCAGTACTTCTTAGGCCTCTCTTTACCCCTGGGCAACCTCTCGCACCTCCTAACGGGGGCATCAGAGTCTTTCCTCTTCACATGACCGAATCATCTCAGCCTCGATTCCCGTAACTTATCTTCTACATGAGCCACACCCACTTTGTCCCTAATATATTCATTCCTAGTCTTGTCTTTTCTGGTATGCTCACACATCAATCTCAACATCCTCATTTCTGTTACTTTCATCTTCTGAATATGAGATTTCTTGACTGGACAACACTCGACCCCATACAATATGGTCGGTCTAACTACTGCTTTGTAGAACTTGCCCTTAAGTGTAGGTGGCACATTCTTGTCATACAAAACACCAGAAGCGAGCCTCCATTTCAACCACCCCGTACCTATACGATGTGTGACATTCTCGTCAATCTCCCAGTTACTCTGTATTATAGACCCAAGATATTTGAAACTATCTCTCTTGGGGATGACCTGTGTATCAAGCTTCACGTCCACTTCAGCTTCATGCGTTCCAACACTGAACTTACAATCCAAGTATTCTCAACTTGAAACCTTTAGACATCAGGTCTGTCGCCAAATACTAAAGCATAGATTAAGGTCAGTTAACTACTTTATTAAATGCTAGTATGAAAAAATAGGAGCTTCAAAAACCCTTTCTCTTTCCCAAAATCGTCTCCCATCTGTTACTTACCCCCATCCACACACCCAATCACCACCACACACACAACCAATTTGATGTGTATTAAGACTTTCTATTTATTTTTAAAAATGTTTTCTATTTTGCGAATTATGCACTCTTATTTAAGGGTTGTTTGATATATTTTTTTTCATGTGAGAAGCCGCTGAAATTGCAAATCACATAACTGATTTATTCTATGATTATACAATATTATTAATTATACATGGTTTTTACTATAGAATTATCATATATATATTTCTAAAATTTATTATACCATACGTATAAATAGAATAATTTGTTATTATACCGTTGTATAGGGTAAAATATGTTTATACTAAATGATTGCATGAGAAAGTGACCGAAGACAGAAGATAGTTGAATCCGGAGGCAACGATCCCGTCTGTTACCAGAAATAATGATATTCATAAAGATGAAATAAATGCATGCTACCCGGTAGCATTTAATAAGAAATATTCTATAGCATTAAGTACACGGCCCGTTACAAGGAAAGTGACATTCACTGACACATTCTTCAATGACCCTCATAATTGTCATTAAAGAGGGGCTTGATCCTAGGACATTTTCCTAGGTACATCTATAAATAGTGAACTCTATTATCATTGTAAAGTACACAAACTTTCTGTCAAGCATACAATATATTCTATCAAAAGATCAATAATATTTTATTTTTTTGCTTATCTATACTGTTCTTACTGCCCATGGAAACTCTGCACCCGGGATCAATATATCTGTTGTATCATTTCAATTTCAAGGCTAAATCTTACATTTTTGTCTAATTCATCTATTATTTTAGGATCAAATTAATTCACTTGTCTATAAACTACGTACAAATTCAACGGTACCTTTTTACGGGTAAACAGTTTGGCACCCACCGTGGGGCTTAGACAATTATGTAATTAAGTTGGTCATTGCCTCTTTTACTAACACGTTTGATTATTTGTTCTTAGCAAAAAATCATAGAAAATGGCAGATAATGATGTTAACAACACACACAACCTTGAGGCCCAAGGAAATCAACTTCAGCACGAGGATTCGATTAGTGATACTCGTAGTGAGGGGAACGAGGCCACGCCGGTCCACGACAGATGATACCCGCGACATGTCTGAGAGGCGACTCTTGATGATGCTGAAGAAGAGCACGTCGTCGAAGCTGTAAGGGTCTTGCAGGAGCAATAGGATGCCATTTTAGGCCATCTCACACGTCACGATAAGGTTATGAAAGAGCTGAAGCATGCGTTATCAGGTGTTTCCAATAACGCGAATGGACGAGGTCCAATTCCTCCTGGTGCTCCCGTAAATCAAGCAATGCAGAGGGTCGACAACAACACCCCGAGGGGCAAGGTCGGCTTCGATGGGGCTGGGGGAGTGGATTCCGTCGCAACAACGAGAAGGATCCCTTCAAAAACGAACTCATATGGTTTATGAGGGAAGAGAACGCCCGCATAGATCAAATTTCGGGAACAACACCAGTGCTGAAACGGCCAAACTCAAAGAAGTACACTCAATTGCCGTACAAACCAAGCGCTGCATTAGAATTAATCCCGAAGCGGCTTAAAATGCCAGACGTACCGAAATATAATGGGACTTCAGATCCTTAGGAGCATATCACCACCTATACAATAATGGTGAAGGGGAACGATTTAGCTCCCCACGAGATTGAGTCAGTTATGCGGAAGAACTTCAGGGAGATTCTCACGAAAGAGAGCCTTGACGTGGTATTCACTTTTGCCCGAGCATTCCATAGACTCCTTCGAGATACTCGCGGATGCTTTCATTAAGGCCCATGCCGGGCCAGAAAGGTACATGCCCGAAAGGCCGATATATTCAGGATTGCACAGTGAGAGTTTGAGTTGCTGTGGGAGTTTGTAACTAGGTTCCAAAAGGAAAGGATGTTGCTACTGGTCATTCAGGATGAATGGGTGGCTGAAGCATTCACCAAGGGTCTGAATCCGAGAAGTTATGATGCTTCTCGGAAGTTGAAAGAAAGTTTTCTCGAGTTCCAAGCGACAATTTGGGTGGATGTTCATAACCGGTACGAGTCAAAGATAGTGATTGAGGATGATCAGCTCGGTTTCCTAGTGTCGGTTAAGGGTTGGTACCAGGAGAAGAATAAAGAGAAATCAAAAGACGATTTCGACACAGATCGATGATCCTTGAGGAGACGATTTTTGCCCTATGAACGGGCCGAAGGATGCGGCATAGGTTTTCGGTCGGCAAATAGGTTCATTACCGATAGGAAAACTGATTGCGGCCAGAACAATTGGTCGTTACTGGACAAGGAAACAGGTTCTCGAGATTCTTCCTACCCCAGACTTTCAAAATATAACTTCAACGTCAGTGTAGTGGAGTTGGTGTCGGCTATGAGGAATATTAAAGAAGCACAGTTCCCAAATCCAATGAGATGTGATCCCAGCTAGAGGGATCCTAATTTGTGGTGCGAATACCACGGGACAAACGATCACCAGACCGGGGTTTGCTGGCATCTGCGCAAGGAGGTGGTGACACTGCTGAAAAATGGCAGTGACCGGGCTAAAAACAATTACGATCGCAATCACGTGAAGCCCTCAATAGCAGGAGAAGACCCCCCGCGCCTGATGATCAACATGACTTTTGGGGGGAACGAGATTAACATGGTTACATTCTCGGTGGCGAAAAAGACGAAGGTAGTAACCCACAACAAGAGGCTCCGGGAAGTCACTGAAGACGACATTACTTTTACAGATGAAGACGCAGATGGATTGTTTCTACCGCACACCGACGCATTGGTAATCTCTTTAAATGTATTATATTTTAAAATTAAGCATTTCTGGTGGATCCAGGAAGTTCAGTAAATATTATACAATGGAGGGTATTGTAGCAAGCCAAGCTCACCGAAAGCATCATTCCGTCCACAAAACTCCTTACCGGGTTTAACCTAGCAAGCGTGACAATCTGAGGAAGAGATCATGTTGCCTACGAAAGCCGAAGGGGTGATGAAGACGACCTTTTTCGAGGTGGTGGATGGTGATTTGGGCTACAATATTATCTTAGATAGACCATGGTTGCACAAGATGAAAGTTGTGCCATCAACATAGCACTAGTTGATGAAATTCCCATCTCCCAAAGGAATTAAACAAATAAGAGGTGACCAACCGACGGCAAGGGAGATAAATGCAATTTCGGTCTCTAATGTCAAAGGGAAGGAGCATGCGGCATAGCAATTACAGGAATTAGCGCTTGTTCCTGAGTCAAGCAAAATCAACCAGGGGGAAGAGGCATCATAATCTCATCAAGTGCCAAGGCATTTCCAGATACCAGAAGAGATGGACGCAACGAAATCTACAGCGGAAGAGCTTGAGGAAGTCGCATTATTCAAAAAGTTCTTGGAGAAGAAATTCCACTTGGGGATAGGGCTGTACCCCGAACTCAGGTTTGGATTTATTGAATTTCTTAAATTTAACATCTATTATTTTGTGTGGTCGCATGCGGATATGACAGGTACCTCGGCGGAAGTGGTTGTACACAAGCTAAGCTTGGATCCCAGCATTCCTCCGGTAAGACAGAAAAAACGTCATATTGCCGAGGCCAGAAATAAATTTATCAAAGAAGAGGTAACTTGCCTGCTTGATATCGGTTCAATTCGAGAGGTAAAGTATCCAGACTGATAAGCTAATATAGTAGTAGTTCCAAAGAAGAAGAATAAATTTCGCATGTGCGTAGACTATAAGGACTTAAATAAGGCGTGCCCAAGGGGCTCGTTCCCATTGCCATTGATCAAATGATTGATGCAACGACCGGGCATATGTTAATGAGTTTTATCGATGCTTACTCCGGGAACCAAATTAAGATGAACCCGGAGTATCAGGAAAAAACTTTGTTCATAACAACTTTCGGCACATATTGTTATAATATGATGCCCTTCAGGCTAAATAATGAAAGCAAATAGGGAAAACCATGGAAGTTTACATAGACGATATGCTTGTTAAGTCTTTGAACGCAGGTGATCATCTTAAACACTTGCAATAAACTTTTGATATCCTAAGGAAGCATAACATAAAGCTTAACCCCAATAAGTGTGCATCTCCGGCAAGTTCTTGGGATTCCTGTGTCACAAAGGGGGATTGAGGTTAACCCCAATAAAATCAAAGCCATCAAATACATCCCAGACAAGATATCAAGTGCAAAAGAGGTTCAAATGCCTACTGGGATATTGGCCGCTTTGAGCGGGTTCATTTTCAGGTCTTTGGAGAAATGCCATCATTTCTTCTCGTTACTCAAAAAAAAGAACAACTTCGAATAGACCCCAGAATATCAACAGGCTTTGGATGATAGATTTTACTGTAGGAGGAGCAGCATCATCAACTTTACCTTTATTCTCTGAAGAACTAGGGTTTCTGAAAGAAGAAGCCATTTTTTATCAGAAAGGAGGGAATATTTTTCTCTCAAAGAAGAAAGTTAAAGAAAGGTTAAAGACAAAGTATGAGTTGAGTAAAGAAAGTTTGAGAAAGTTTAGAGAATTATGAAGTGTAAATGAAGGAGGTTGATGCGTATAAGTAAAGAAATAGGCGGCTAAATTGTGGCCATAATTACCTCGATAACCGGCAAAAGTGATGCTAAATCATGGGATGACGCGTGCTCGGGGCATTAAATGAGGAGAGACATGCGTCTAATCAACCGTCAGAAACTTTTTAGAGGGGCTCAGAGAATTTCCAGCCAAAAGGGGTATTTCTACCAATTTTTCGGTGACACAAAGTTATGCCACTGTAAAGCGGGGGGACTATTTTGTATAGGGTAAAATATGTTTATATTAAATGATCGCATGAGAAAGTGATACGTGGAGCCGAAAACAGAAGGTAGTTGAATCCGGAGGCAACGATCCCGTCTGTTACCAGAAAGAATGATATTCATAAAGATGAAATAAATGCCTGCCACCCGGTAGCATTTAATGAAGAATATTCTACAACATTAAGTACATGGCCCGTTACAAGGAATGTTGCATTCACTGCCTGCCGTTACACATTCTTCAATGGCTCTCATAATTGTCATTAAAGAGGGTTTGATCCTAGGACCTTGTTCCCTAGGTGCAGCTATAAATAGTGAGCTATATTATCATTGTAAAGGACACGAACTTTCTGTCAAGCATACAACATATTCTATCAAAAGATCAATAACATTTTACTTTTTTACTTATCTATACTGTTCTTACTGCCCCGGAAGCTCTGCACCTGGGATCAATATATATGTTGTATCATTTCAATTTCAAGGTTAAGTATTACATTTTTGTCTAATTCATCATTATTTTACGATCAAATTAATTCACTTGTCTATAAACCACGTATAAATTTAGTTGTACTGTTTTACGGGTAAACAACCATATTTATTAAATGGAATATATCACTATTATACTGGAATTATACAATGTATAATAGCTAGTGACAAAAATATCATGTATACTATCTGCAAATAACTTACATAAAAACATATGTGAAACATCTGATACCATTATTATATTAGTTAATATATAAGACCTCTAAATAATTAAAACAAAAAGACGTGAATATCAAGATATCATTATTAAACAAAGCATATTTAATTTTTATCATACAAATACAAGATAGACTTGTCAACTTTAATGGATAGCGGTAGCCGATTAGGAAACTTTTTGAGCTATAAACCGAAAAGGAACCTGTTTGTTAACGTGATTCTCGTCTAGACCCAAGTGGATTCCTGATATATTGAAATTTTAATATGGTATGTTAATGTTTTAGTTTCTATTGACTGTAAATTAAATAATTCTTCTACGATTTCGAAATACATTCTAAATATTGTACAATTATGTTTTCCCCCCATCCCTATCCAACCCAAGTTATTTTGGTTTCACCAAATACCAAATATATTTATAATGAATAATTTTTATTTCCTTACATTTTTCAGGAAATGTAACATTAAAAGCTATTTCAGCAAAACAATTTCCTTCGAAACTTTCCAGGAACTTTCCGGCAAAACAAAACATTCTTTTTCAGCAAAACAAACATTAAAAGCTTTTTCGTTTTCCTTGATTTTGGTTTATTTTCGTTTTCGTTACAGTAGCTCAAATTGAAATCGGCGCTTTTCTTAGATCCCCGAATTCACTGCTTTTCTTAGACCCCCCGAATTTTCTTCTCCACCCACGAACCGCTAGCAGGTATTAACCCCCCGGGTAACACCCATTTCCATTTTATTCTGCTTTTTGTGCTTTATATATTCATAATTTGAGTAGAATCTGATGCTGCAATTGCTTTTTAATTCCAAAAATTAGGGGTGTGTAAGTTGTCTTTCCACATCGAGATCGTGTAGCTTTCTGGGATGTTTAGTAGGATCGAGTTTTCTTGCTCATTTTGAAGGTTTTATTACTTGGGTACTCGTTCATTACTGATTTTGGGTTTTTTTTTTGGAATTTTTGTTTGTTAATTAAGTTCAAACCATAAGTTTGCATAAACCGTCTTCTTTTAATATTGCATAAGTTTCAGAACTGAGCATTTGGTCAATTCCACTCCTATCCGATTTTTTATATGAGAACTTCTGAAATAGCCGAATCTCCTCACCTATTTCAGAAGCTTGCTTGTTGTTTTTCTTCAGTTAATTTCGGCTGCTAGTTACTTTCGGTGCTACACCAGTGGTAGCGGTGATAGCCCTTGTTGGTCTTTGGGTCGTGGTATTTTCTGTGTTTTCAGGGAAATTCTCAAAGTGGTTGGAGACAAGTTGGGCACACGAGCACTAGCAAAGGAGAGCAACCTGGACGAGCATCAGCAAAGGGCGGTGGGAAGCATTGCGTGAGCTTGCAAGTATATCGAGGGCTGCAAATCAACACAGGTTTAGTTCTCGGGAATTGGTACCTCCCGTTCTACTGTTTTCCTTTTGGTGTTAGCTAAATTGATGTTACTTTAGTTCACAATAGTTGAATCATTCAATAGGTGTACAGGTAGTCACTTCTTTCCTTCTAGTTTGATTCGTTGTCCGTGGTGCACTAGCGAGTCTTTTGTAGAGTTGTCGTAGGTGTAGTGGCGGCAGTCTGGGATGATAGATTAAAGGCATGTCCTCAGGTGGGGCAGAGGGAGGGGCAAAGAGTGGGCTCGGGGTCAGGGGGTGGGTCGGGAGGTAGGGGAGGTAGAGTGGGCAAGGGAGCCTATAGGTTGAGAATCGGGTCATGGAACATAGGTTCGCTAACGAGTAAGTCTATAGAGTTGGCGAAGATCCTTCAGAAGAGGAAGATTAATATAGCGTGTGTCCAGGAGACTAGGTGGGTCGGATCGAGGGCGAGAAACGCGGATGGGTATAAGTTGTGGTACTCCGGAGTCGTGAGGGGTAAGAATGGAGTGGGTATCCTAGTAGATAGCCATCTTAGGGAGTCGGTGGTAGAGGTCAGGCGTGTGAATGATAGACTAATGACTATTAAATTGGTGGTGGGTGAGTGTCCTTTAAACGTCGTTAGCGCGTACGCACCGCAAGTAGGTTGTGATGAGGAGATTAAAAGGCGTTTTTGGGAAGGGTTAGATGACATTGTTCGTAGTATTCCGCCTTCCGAGAGGTTATTCATAGGAGGGGATTTCAATGGTCATATTGGGTCGTCGGCAGGTGGTTATACTGAGGTGCATGGCGGCTTTGGTTTCGGGGAACGAAACGGAGGGGGCATATCACTGCTGGATTTTGCCAAGGCATTCGATCTAGTGATTGCAAACTCGAGTTTTCCGAAGCGAGAGGAGCATTTGGTTACTTACCAAAGTTCGGTGGCGAAGACTCAAATTGACTATCTCCTCCTAAGGAGATGCGACAGAAGGTTGTGCGAGGATTGCAAAGTTATCCCAGGTGAGACCCTTGCAACGCAACATAGGCTCTTGGTGATGGACGTTAGTATTATGATAAGAAGGAAACAGAGGTCAGTACGAGGCTGCCCGAGGATTAGGTGGGGCGCCTTGACTAAGGTTAAAGCCCAGGAGTTGGAAGGAAGGTTGTCGGCAATGGGAGCTTGGAGAAGTAGTGGGGACGCAAACACTATGTGGTCGACGACGGCGGACTATATAAGGAAGGCGGCAAGAGAGGTGTTAGGGGTATCTTCAGGCCGCACTTGTGGTCACAAAGGAGACTGGTGGTGGAATGCAGTTGTACAAGGTAAAGTGGAAGCGAAGAAGGTGGCTTACCTGCGGTTAGTGGGGAGCACTGGAGAGGAGGAGAAGAGAGCGAGCATTGCAAGATATAAGGTAGCTAGGAAGGAGGCAAAGATGGCAGTGACGGAGGCAAAGACGGCAGCTTTTGCTCGTTTGTATGAGGAACTAGGGAACAAAGGCGGGGAGAAGAAGTTACTCCGACTCGCTAAGGTGAGAGAGAGGACGGCTCGGGATTTGGACCAAGTGAGGTGCATAAAAGATGAGGACGGCAAAGTTTTGTTGGGGGATGACCAGATAAAGAGGAGATGGCAGACCTACTTTCATAAGCTTCTAAATGAGGAAGGGGATCAGGATATTGTACTAGGTGAATTGAGGAACGCCGACAGCCCCCATGAACTAAGTGATTATCGGGACATTGAGGTCGATGAGGTCATGGAGGCAATGCGTAAGATGAGAAGGGGCAGAGCTACCGGACCAGATGAAATTCCGGTTGAGCTTTGGAGGTGTGTGGGTAGAGCAGGCGTGGAATGGCTTATTAAGTTGCTTAATGTGATATCCAAGACTAATAGGATGCCCGAAGAGTGGAGGTGGAGTACTATGGTCCCGTTGTATAAGAACAAAGGCGATATCCAGATCTGTAACAACTATAGGGGTATTAAATTACTAAGTCATACCATGAAAGTCTGGGAGAGAGTGGTAGAAATGAGAGTGCGAAGGACGGTGTCTATTTCAGACAACCAGTTCGGGTTCATGCCGGGGCGATCTACCACAGAAGCTATCCACCTTATTAGGAGGACGATGGAACAATACAGGGATAAGAAGAAGGATCTCCACATGGTGTTTATCGATCTAGAGAAAGCGTACGACAAGGTTCCTAGGGAGGTCTTATGGAGATGCTTAGAGGCTAAAGGGGTCCCGATTGCCTACATTAGGGCGATTAAGGACATGTATGATGGAGCTAAGACTCGGGTTAGGACAGCAGGAGGCGATTCAGATTATTTTCCGATTATTACAGGATTGCATCAAGGGTCTGCGTTCAGCCCTTTCCTATTTGCCCTGGTGATGGATGCTATAACACATCATATTCAGGGGGAGGTGCCATGGTGCATGCTATTTGCTGATGACATAGTTCTAATCGACGAGACACGACGCGGCGTCAGCGAGAGGTTAGAGGTTTGGAGACACACCCTTGAGTCCAAAGGTTTCAGGTTGAGCAGGACGAAGACGGAATACCTTGAGTGCAAATTTGGGGCAGAGCCGACGGAAGCGGGAGTGGAAGTGAGGCTTGATTCTCAAGTCATCCCTAAGAGGGGTAGTTTCAAGTACCTGGGGTCGTTTATTCAGGGGTCCGGGGAGATCGACGAGGATGTCACACACCGTATAGGGGTGGGGTGGATGAAATGGAGGTTAGCGACGGGAGTCCTGTGTGACAAGAAAGTGCCACTATTACTGAAAGGTAAATTTTATAGGGCAGTGGTTAGGCCTGCTATGTTGTATGGGACCGAGTGTTGGCCGGTGAAGATCTCACACATCCAGAGGATGAAAGTTGCAGAGATGAGGATGTTGAGGGGGATGTGCGGGCATACAAGGAAGGATAAGATTAGAAATGAAGATATTCGAGAGAAGGTGGGTGTGGCCCCCATGGAGGACAAGATGCGGGAAGCAAGACTCAGATGGTTCGGGCACATTCAGAGGAGGAACACTGATGCACCGGTGAGAAGGTGTGAACGACTGGCAGTGGTGGGTACGAGGAGAGGTAGGGGGAGACCTAAGAAGTATTGGGGAGAGGTGATCAGGCAGGATATGACGCGACTTAGGGTTACTGAGGACACGGCCCTAAACAGGGAATTGTGGAGATCGAGCATTAAGGTGGTAGGTTAGGGAAATTGTGATGTCTTTGTTACAGCGCACTAGAGTGAGACTAGCCAGTTAGGAAGTAGTCTTAGGATGCTATTGATCAACTACTGATGATGGGCTTTATCTCCTGTGTATTAATACCTTACATCTTTCTCGTATTTCCTATATCTCTTATATTGTTGTTACTTTGTTTTTATGGTATTTATGTTATGTTATGGATTTTATGGTACTTTATGTTGTTTTATTATGAGTCTATTGATAGTACTAATATAGTGTCTCTTGTTGCCTCTTTGAGCCGAGGGTCTCCTGGAAACAGCCTCTCTGCCCCTCGGGGTAGAGGTAAGGTCTGCGTACATATTACCCTCCCCAGACCCCACTTGTGGGATTACACTGGGTTGTTGTTGTTGTTGTTGTTGTTGTTTCATAGAAACACAAAAATAATAGAATGTGTGTGATTGTATGTATTTAATGTTAAGGGATGGTATAGAACTATATTTTTCATTAATTTTTATTTTGGTCAAACGAAAAAATATTATTTAACCAAGTAAAGCATTATACACATACTAACTCATATTGACTCTGGATCTAGAACAAACAAAAATAATAAAAAATGGACATTAATTGTATGGCCTAAATTTGCTAAACTATCAACAACCCAAACTTAGTACTTTCTTGGAAAGCCTCTTCATATAGCAGTAATGTAATGACCCGACCAATTGTTTTGAGAGTATTAGCCCTGATCCCCTATTTATTACTTTCTCTATTTTATTTTGTGGTTACGTGACTTGCCGGGATGTTTAGTTTTGGTTTCGGGTGAGTTTCAGAGTGAAATGGGACACATATTCCCTAAATTAGAAGTTTAAATCGTAGAAGTTGACCGTAGTTTGACTTATGTGAAGACGACTCCAGAATGGAGTTTTGACGGTTTCAATAGCTCCGTATGGTGATTTTGGTCTTAGGATCGTGTCCGGATATTAATTTGGAGGTTCGTAGGTCATTTCGGCGTTAATTGACGAAAGTTAGAAAGTTGAAAGATTTTTGAAAAGTTTGACCAGGAGTGGACTTTTTTATATCGGAGTCAAATTTCGATTCTGGAAGTTGGACTAGGTCCGTAATATCAATTATGACTTGTGTACAAAATTTGGGGTTAATCGGAGTTGTTTTGGTATGAATCGGCGTTGGTTTTGGAATTCAGAAGTTCATAAGTTCTTAGGCTTGAATTGGAGCGTGGTTCGTATTTTTGATATTGTTTAATGTGATTTAACGCCTCGGCTAAGTTCGTATCGTGTTTTAGGACTTGTTGGTATGTTTGGTTGAGGTCCCGGGAGCCTCGAGTGTGATTCAGACCATGTTCGGCTCATTTCGGAACATTTAAGATTGTTGAATATGGTGCTTCTCGTTTCCTTCTATGCGATCACGTGGTTTGAACTGCGATCGCGAAGGGATTTTAATGGGTTGAAGGTTTTTACTGTACGCATTCATGGAGAGAAGGATGCGATCACAGTGGTTTGGCTTGCAGTAAATTGCGAACGCGTGGAGGAGTTTGCATTCGCGTAGAAGAATTGGCGAAGCTGGGGCATGAGGTAGTTGTGCTACGCGGTTGTGTAGCCTGTGATGCGAACGCAATGTTGTGGCAGTGTTGTTATCCGTGTTCGCGTGTGCCTTTGCGCGATCGTGAAGGGTTAAGTTGGCTGAACAGAAATTTGTCTTACGCGATCGTAGGAGGATTTATGCGATCGCGATGTGTAAACAACTGGGCAGCAGAC
This sequence comes from Nicotiana tabacum, assembly GCF_000715075.1. Lineage (NCBI taxonomy): Eukaryota > Viridiplantae > Streptophyta > Magnoliopsida > Solanales > Solanaceae > Nicotiana > Nicotiana tabacum. The sequence goes on along the minus strand of NC_134088.1, from coordinate 72,268,168 downwards.
TTAAATTTCAAAACGAGGGTTCATTCTCTTATTTCACATTTTGACTTTGAGAGCACGGATTAAGGCGAAATTTTGAGGGATTTTCAGAGGGATTGTTGGGGTAATAGTTCTTAACTCGTTTTTGATTAAATTCTCTTAATTTATCATTATTTTTATCATTTAATTAGGAATTTGGGTTGGAAATTGGAAAAAATTGGAAGAAACTTCTTAGGCCGAATTTTGGGGATCTGAGCGAGATTTTGGTGTCGGATTTGTATAATTCTTGTATAGTTGGACTCGATATCGAATGGGTGTTCGGATTTTCTAATTTTGGTCGGGTTCCGAGATATGGGCCTAGGTCGACCTTTTAGAGCGATTTTTCCAATTCTTGCAAAAATTATTATTTCATTATTTAAACTAGCTTCCTATAGTTATATTTATAGTATGAAATTATTTTGGCTAGATTCGAGCCATTTGGAGTTGGAAAATCGAAGGAAAGGCGTGGTTTGAGGTAAGTGCCTTGTCTAACCTTGTGTGGGGGAAATTCCCCTTAGGATCTGGTATTTAGTGATAATTTATGATATGTGAAGGTTGTGTACGTAATGTGACGAGTGCGTACACGGGTTAAATATTAAAATTCCGATTTTTGCTACGTAGTTTCCTTTTCATGCCTTAATTGAATTACTTTAGCACGTTATAGTCATCATGTTTAGCCTAATTTCACATGTCTACTTGTCGTATCTCCTATTTGCAACTTGTATCACATGTTTAGTTGAACTACTTGCTTTTTTTGATTTCCGTATTCATTACTTAACTGTGAAAATTCTTTACTTGAAATTGCTATCGTTGAAATATCATTAATTTAGTTGTTGTGTTTTGGCTTTTGTATTATTGTTGAAGTGATTGTTTGGTTGTTTACACGAGGTTTCTGCCGTGTGATTGTTATTGTTTGTACGAGGTTTCTGTCGTGCAGTTGTTATTGTTGCACGAGGTTTATTTCGTGCCGTTGTGATTATTGATACACATACGGTGGTATAAGTTTTGGGTATTGAAATACATGCGGTGAGATAAGGTAGGCTTGATACGCGTGGCTAGTAGGGGAACTACTAGAAGCCATGCGGTATGATAAGGTGAGCTAAAACGCGGAATGCTATTTCGGAAAAATAATTTTCAAAAATCAAATATAAAAGCTCCCGCGGTAATATAAGGATGTTTTTACGATTTGGACTACGAGGCTGTACCTCGGGAGTGCCCCTGTTGATCTTCTTTATTTTTGTATTGTTTGGTTCTTTTTTTATTAACATGTAAAATTCGTGCTTTCCCTTCATGTTGTATTAACTTTTCCTTGATTCCGTGTTGTTATTTCCCATAAATTCTTTATTGTTCACTTCCCTATCATTTTCATTATATCATTATATCTTCTGTCTTGTTTCTTATTATCTCCAGTAGGGCCTTGACCTGATCTCGTCACTACTCTACCGATATTAGGTTTCGCACTTATTGGGTACCGTTGTGGTGTACTCATACTACGTTTCTGCACATATGTTTTATGCAGATCCAGGTATATCCTATCAGCCTCGGTATTAGTGCGTTGTATTGCTGCTTGGAGATTTCAAGGTATATCTGCCCCCGTCCGCAGACCCCGGAGTCCCCTTCTACCATGTTTTCCTTATTTCTTTATGTTTTTGATAGACAATGATGTATAGGATTGTTCAACATTGTATCCAGAGCTTGTAACTTATATCTCATCGAGTTTTGGGAAATTGTACGTATTGAGCTTATAATCTATTGATGAAATTATTGAAGTTTTGAAATTTTAAGTTTTTATTTGATGTTTCCGCATATTGGTAGGTTTATCTAGTTTTAGAAACTAAGTGTCGTCACGACATCATACGGAGGGAATTTGGGGTTGTGACAAATAAATTTGCCTACTAGCTAGAAAAATAATTTAACTAGTCTAATTGTTCTTCCATGTACAATGCGTTTGGCCAATTATGTGTAGCTGCAGAATAATTTCTTTAGGCCTATTTTCATTGTATTTTCTGTTCAATTGGAACATTTAGTTTCTCTTCGTCCAAATGTGATAAATAGCAGCTGCAAAGAAAAATTCCAAGATGTTTGGGACTTCTAATGTTAACTAGCTTAGAAAGCTATGAAATTTGTAAAAATTGCTTAGGGTAGCCACTATTTAAAGTGATATTTACTTTTTATCCAACATTTTTAATGTTCAGTAAAAATAGCCACTAGTCTATTAAAATTAATATAAAAAGACGGAGTTACCCTTTCTTCTATCTCTTTTCCTTCCCAAAAGAGTAGTTCATATTTATGCGGCACAAAATAGCCTTGCAACTGAAGGTTACGTTCTGAAAAGCAAAAAAAATATCATGGGGCAAAATAAACTAATTAAGAGACCCAAGTTCAATAAGCATTACCTTAACCAAAATCAAAAGCGAAATTCCGAAGGTTCATATCAGATTAAAATTTATTTTGTGATTAAGAACACCTTCACCCAAATTCCAATATCTACATAGGTTAGATCCAACAATCATTCATCGTCACTTGTATCAGAATCGTGCAGCCATACTTGGTCCTGAAGTTAGAGTTGGAAGCTCAAAAACTAAGGACAGATAGTCCTTAAGTTAGAGTTACAAGCACAGAAATTAAGGACAGGTAATCCTGAACTTAGAGTTCCAAGTTAAAAAAAAAGGACATGTAGTCCTGAACTTAGAGTTACAAGTTCAAAAGTTAAGGATATGTAGTCCTAAACTTAGAGTTACAAGCTCAAAAACTAAGGACATATAGTCCTTAACTTAGACTTACAAGCTCATAAATTAAGGACAGCTAATCCTGAACTTACAGTAACAAGCTCATAAGTTAAGGACACTTTGTGCTGAACTTAGTGTTGGAAGTTCAAAAATCAAGGACACTTGGTCTTTAACTTAGAGTTACAAGCACAAAAATTAAGGACATGTAGTCCTTAACTTAGAGTTACAAGCACATAAATTAAAGACAGGTAGTCCTGTACTTCGAGTTCCAAGTTCAAAAATTAAGGACACGTAGTCCTGAACTTAGAGTTACAAGTTCAAAAGTTAAGGACACTTGATCCTGAACTTTTATGAGCAGAAGGGTATTTTTGTCCAGGTGGGTAAATTTTTTAAAACAGTGGCTAAAGACTAAAGACATTTTAAATAGTGGCTTAAAAATAAATACATATCTTATTAGTGGCTAACTGTGCACTTCCCCCATGAAATTCATCTTCCCCTTTAGCAATTTTTATTTTTTATCTTCCCAGCAACTTACCTGCCTTTTTACTCCCCGTCAATGTATTAATGCCTGTCAAATACGCTTAGAGTAATGACAGTCAAAGAATAGGCGGGGGTGTATTTTCTCAGCAATAGTATCACCATGAACACACTCCTTGGCCACCTAAACACCTCATTTACTCAACCTGTCTAGTAGAGAGCCTCCTCTCATGTTCTTTCTTGCTTAAAGCGCTTGTTTAGCCCTCTAGTTTTTATGAAATAAATTATCATGGATGTTGAACTACTTCGGGATGAATCCCTTAATTTCACAAATGGTCATATAATTATGACTTTTTTTTATCAAAGTCATCTAACTTTATTTTTTCACACAAAAATTATAAATTTTTACCAATTCACATAAAAATCATAGTGCCCGAAAAATATAACTTTTTAATAGTATTTTCTTATTCCACGATTTTTTATTTTTTATTTTTAGTCTAATAAATAATAATCCAATTAAAATAGGAATGACTCAACCTGCCCAACCCACTACTCATATATATAAAATTAAAATAATAATAAAAGTGAATAGTAAATCCTTTAAAACAAGATACTTCTATCTTTTATTTTTCTTTCCAAGATTTTTGTTCAAATTGATAGCATTTTTATTTCAAGTGCTCGATCAATTTTGTATTGTCCCCTTAAAATTGGAATGATCTAACCCAACCTGACCCAATAGACATATACATAAATTAAAATAATACTAAAGGATCATTTGGTTTGAATACGGCTTAGGTCGGGATAAATTATGCCGGGATAAGTTATGCTGAAATTAGTTATCCTGATATTGTTTTTTATCCACTGTTTGGTATCTTGTATTAAAAATGACAATTGCATAATTTCTAGGAAGAAGATATAAGTTATCCCGACACTAATTACCCCACCCTCTACAAGGTATAAGTTATTCCGGTATTAATTTTAATCCCGGAATAACTTATACCAGGTTTGCTAACCAAACAAAGTATTAAGGTGGTATTAAAATTTTATACCAGCATTATACCTTATTATACCTCATACCAAACGACCCTTAAAAGTGAATCCTTCCGCCACAAAAAATTTAGTTCAGAATGCATGAGATTCTGACAAAATAAATAAATAAACGGTATAATTATAGAGCACTTGAAAGAAAAAGCTAATCAATTTGAATGAAAATCTTGAAAAATAAAATAAAATATAGAAGTATCATATTTTAAAGGATTCACTTTTAGTATTATTTAATTTATATATATGGGTATTAGGTCGGGTGAGTCGGGTTGGGTCAGGTCGTTTCTATTTTAAATTGAATTATTACTTAGTAGATAGAAAATAAAAAATAAAAAACTGTGAAATAAAAAAATACTATTGAAAAGTTATATTTTCTGGTCACTATGATTTTTGTGTGAGTTAGTAAAAATTTTATGATTTTTTTGTGAGAAAATAAAATTATATGACTTTGATAAAAAAGAAAGTTATAGTTATATCACCATTTGTGAAATTTACCCCTAATTTGCCTTGGTCACAGCTCCACCTTTTTGAATCATGTTACTTTTGCCTACTTTCTGCACAATTTTGTCTTCATGAATTTTTAAGGTGGCAAATGATTCAGTCTTGCAAGTTCTTCAAAATCATCAGACTCTTTCTCTTGATTATCATTGCCTTGGTACATAACTGCTTGCTTCTTTATGTCAACTATCTAAGTTGGGGATGTAGGGTCATGAACATCCTTCTCACTTCCATTTGTAGGCTTAACCATCCATAGAGGTTGCGCCTTCTCTTCTTTATTATGTTTATGTTATTTTAGACTGGGAGGTTGAATTGTGTCTTGCCTGATTTTCGCGTTTTCAAAGAACTTAGTTCTTTGAATAAGTTTAGCACAGTCAAAAAAGAATTATTGCAGAATAGTAATCAACACAAGGATTTTTACGTGGAAAACCTCCTTACTCAAGGGAGTAAAAATCACGACTTACCCAGTAGGATTTGCCTTCAAAACTTTACTAACTTCAAAGAGCAGTTTTTAGGTTACAACTAAATAACCAAGGAGACTACTTCTAGTACCATAACCCCTACAATCAACCCAATTGTAGAAACCTCTTTCTAAATTAACTCTAGCTTAGAAAGCATAACACAACAAAGTCTCAACTATAACCTATTACAAAACTTCGATGAAAGCAAATAGGTTACAACTCAGTGCACATGACTCAACCAAACAACTAAAGAACTTAAGTAGTTTCATCTTCAAGAACATGTTCTTCAGGTGATTGGATTGAATCTTCAGAAGTACCTTGTTGCTTTGCTTTTCTATTGTCAGAAGTATACTCACGATTTTTCTCAACAACAGTAGTCTTGAATTGTGGCAAACAGTCTTCTTTAATAGGTGCAAGATTGGCCAAAATTCTTCTTCAATTAATGCTCCAAAACCCAAAATATTTCGGTTAAGGAAATCCTTTCCCGTTTAAGCTAAGTCTCCTTATTTACCTCCAACTTGTATCCTTCTTTCTTCCCACGAGTATTTTTCATACATGCATATTCCTTTTATTACACAAAGTCCTCCAAACGCATATACCTTCTTAGACACGGATAGATCTTCTAGGAAACCTACTCATATGGGAACGCTGGTCTTTCGTGTCTCACTTGGTGACTTCAGCTGATCTATTGTAAACCTGGTTCATTTGTTGTCCAATGATCTTACTTTGTCACATCTTCACAGCAGTCCTGCCAGTCTTGCTTTCGCCAGACTAAACCTTGAAACATGGTTCTTACCATAGTTTGTTAATCATGAAAATGCAATACTTTCCCAGCTCAACAAATTCCCCCCTTTTGATGATAACAAACCCTTGTGTAACTCGAGCAACTGGCTTATTACAAGTTCATAAGCTTTCAGCATAAGAACTAGTTTCATGCACCTTCCTCTTCAATTTGTCCATGTTTGCACAAGTGTGAGGGACTCGCCTTCCATTCATCACAACTCAGTAGATGACTAGGCATATTGCATTGTTGGACCTGTAAACAGACAACTCAAGATATCTCCAAGAAATTAGCTCAAGCAATTTTCATAAGAACCGGGTTTATAAGAACACACTAAACTTTCCCCTTTTGGCATCATCGAAAAAACAATATGTGAGTAAGCATAATGAGAAAGTATACTAATGTAAAACTCATGTCCACTGGGGCTACACTAACATGTACATTTCATCAAGAGCATGCATGGATAATCAAAATCAGATAGTCCAGACAATTAGAATGAGCCAACATAGGAAATGTTATAGATTGTCGTTTGAGAACATTATGAACTACATTAATGTAACACCCCAGAAAATTTTGAAGTACATAAGCGCTATTAAGAAAGTTGATGTCCCAACTATCGGAGGGATTACTCTCAAGGTAGCTCGACTATCGGAGAGATTACTCTCAATATGACCCGACTACTGGACATATTACTCTAATAGCGCCCCGACTATTGGAAAGATTACTCTCAAGGTGGCCTGACTATCAGAGAGATTACTCCCGAGGTGGCCCGACTATCGGAGTGATTACTCTTAATGTGGTCCGGCTATCGGAGAGATTACCCTCAAGATGACGCGACTATCAGAGAGATTACTCTAAAGCTGGCCCAACTATTAGAGAGATTACTCTCAAGGTGACCTGACTATCGGAGAAATTACTCTTAAGGTGACCCGAATATCGGAGAGATTACTCTTATGGTGGCCAGACTATTGGAGAGATTACTCTTAATGTGGCCCGATTATCGGAGAGATTACTCTCAAGGTGATCCGAATATCGGAAAGATTACTCTCAAGGTGACTCGACTATCGGAGAGATTACTCTCATGGTGGCCCAACTATCGGAGAGATTACTATCAATATGGCCAGACTACTGGACATATGATGCTAATGGTGACCCGACTATCAGAGAGATTACTCTCAATTTGGCCTAACTACTGGAGAGATTACTCTCAAGGTGCCCCAACTATCGGAGAGATTACTCTCAAGGTGACCCAATTATCGGAGAGAATACTCTCAAGGTGGCCCGCCTGTCAGAGAGATTACTCTCAATATGGTCCGACTACCTTAGAGATTTCTTTCAAGGTGACCCGACTATCGGAGAGATTACTTTCAAGGTGGCCTGATTATCGGAGAGATTACTCTCAAGGTGGCCCGACTATCAGAGAAATTACTCTCAATGTGGCCTGACTACCTTAGAGATTACTTTCAAGTTGACCCGACTATCAGAGAGACTTGCATGTCCACTTAAGATTGGAAAGTATAGTTCCTTTTAAGGACAAACCCACAAAGAGGCCAACTTAAGGTGCAATGGGACTTAAATGTCCACCTTAAGATTGGAAAATTATAGTTCATTTTAAAGATAAACCCACGAAGAGGCTAACATAAGGCCCAAAGGGACGTAAATGTCCACCTTAAGATTGAAAAATTAGAAAGTTTCAACTCGAAGACTTTCTGGACTTGACGACATTGACTTGAACATTTGGAAACTTTGAAGATTTGGCGGACCTTGCAGACTTCAACTTGAAGAGTGGTGGACCTTAAAAATTCAACTTGAAAAACTTGTAGACTTGAAGACTTGAATTTGAGGATTTGGAGGGCTTAAACAATTCAACTTTAAGACCGACGAATTTGAAAACTTCAACTTGAAGCCGATATACTTGAAGACCTCAATTTGGAGACTTAGAGGGCTTAAAAATTTGAACTTGAAATGCAGCAAACTTGAAGAGCGGAGAGATTACGCTCAAGGTGACCCAACTATCAGAGAGATTACTCTTAATATGGCCTGACTATCGGAGATATTACTCTCAAGGCAACCCAACTAAAGGAGAGATTACTCTCAAGGTGGCCCAACTATCGGAGAGATTACTCTCAATGTGGCCCAACTACTGGACACATTACTCTAATGGTGACCCGACTATCGGAGAGATTACACTCAATGTGGCTCGCCTATCGGAGAGATTACTCTCAAGGTGGCCCGACTATCAGAGAGATTACTGTCAAGGTGACCTGACTATCAGAGAGATTACTCCAAACGTACCCCGACTATCAGAGAGATTACTCTTAAGGTGGATCGACTATCAAAGAGATTACTTTTAATGTGGCCCGATTACCAGAGAGATTACTCTCAAGGTGACCCAACTATCGGAGAGATTACTCTCAAGGTGACCCAAGTATTGGAGTGTTTACTCTCAAGGTGGCCCGACTATCATAGAGATTACTCTCAATGTGGCCCGACTCTGGACAGATTACTCTAATGGTGACCCGACTATCGAAGAGATTACTCTCAAGGTGGCCCAACTATTAGAGAGACTACTCTCAAGGTGGCCCGACTATCGGAGAAATTACTCTCAATGTGGCCCGACTACCTTAGAGATTACTTGCAAGGTGACCCGACTATCGGAAAGATTACTCTCAAGGTGACCCGAATATCGAAGAGATTACTCTCAAGGTGGTCCGACTATTGGAGAGATTACTCTCAATGTGGCCCGACTATCGGAGAGATTACTCTCAAGGTGACCCGACTATCGGAGAGATTACTCTCAAGATGACCCGACTATCGGAGAGATTACTCTCAAGGTAGCCCGATTATCAGAGAGATTACTCTTAATGTGTCTCGACTATCAGAGAGATTACTCTTAATGTGGCCCGACTATCAGAGAGATTACCCTCAAGGTGACCCGACTATCGGACAGATTACTTTCAAGGTGACCCGACTATCATAGAGATTACTCTCAAGATGGCCCGATTATTGGAGAGATTACTCTCAATGGGGCCTGACTACCAGAGAGATTACACTCAAGGTGACCCGACTATCGGAGAGATTACTCTCAAGGTGACCTATCTATCAGAGAGATTACTCTCAAGGTGTGAAGGGATGTATAATTATCACTGCCCGAATATCGGAGAGATTACTCTCAATGTGGCCCGACTACCAGAGTGATTACTCTCAAGGTGACCCGACTATCGGAAAGATTACACTCATGGTGACCTAACTATCAAAGAGATTACTCTCAAGGTCACCCGACTATCGGAGAGATTACTCTCAATGTGGCCAGAGTACTAGACATATTACGCTAATGGTGACCCGACTATCAGAGAGATTACTCTCAAGGTGGCCAGACTATCGGAGAGATTACTCTCAAGGTGACCTGACTATCGGTGAGATTAGTCTCACGGTGACCCGACTATCAGAGAGATTACTCTTAAGGTGGCCCAACTAAAGGAGAGATTACTCTTAATGTGGCCCGACTACCGGAGAGATAACTCTCAAGGTGCATCGATTCTCGGAGAGATTACTCTCAAGGTGACCCAACTATCAGAGAGATTACTCTCAAGGTGGCCCGACTATCGGAGAGATTACTCTTAATGTGGCCCGACTACTAGACACATTACTCTAATAGTGACTCGACTATCGGAAAGATTACTCTCAAGGTGGCCCGACTATAGGAGAGATTACTCTCAATGTGGCCTTACTATTAGAGAGATTACTCTCAAGGTGACCTGACTATCAGAGATATTACTCCCAAGGTGACCCGACTATCAGAGAGATTACTCTTAAGGTTGCCTGACTATCGGAGAGATTACTCTCAATGTGGCCCGACTACCGGAGAGACTACTCTCAAGGTGACCCAACTATTGGAGAGATTACTCTCAAGGTGACCCAACTATCGGAGAGTATACTCTCATGGTGGCCTGCCTATCGGAGAGATTACTCTCAATGTGGTCCGACTATCGGAGAGATTACTTGCAATAGTGACCCGACTATCGGAGAGATTACTCACAAGGTGGCTTGACTATCGGTGAGATTACTCTCAAGGTGGCCTGACTATCGGAAAGATTACTCTCAAGGTGACCCGAATATCGAAGAGATTACTCTCAAGGTTGCCCGACTATTAGAGAGATTACTCTCAATGTGACCCGAGTACCGGAGAGATTACACTCAAGGTGACCGGACTATCGGAGAGATTACTCTCAAGTTGGCTCGAATATCGGTCAGATTACTCTCAAGGTGGCCCGGATTTCAAAGAGACTTACATATGCACCTTAAGATTGGAAAGTATAGTTACTTTTAAGGACAAACCCATAAAGAGGCCAACTTAAGGTGAAATGGGACATAAATGTCCACCTTAAGATTGGAAAATTTTAGTTCATTTTAAAGATAAACCCACGAAGAGGCCAACATAAGGTGCAAAGAGACTTAAATATCCACCTTAAGATTGAAAAATTAGAAAGATTCAACTCGAAGACTTTCAGGACTTGACGACATTGACTTTAACATTTGGAAACTTTGAAGATTTGGAGGACTTTGCAGACTTCAACTTGAAGAGTGGTGGACTTTAAAAATTCAACTTGAAAAACTAGTAGACTTGAATACTTCAATTTGAGGATTTGGAGTTCTTAAACAATTCAACATTAAGCTCGGAGAATTTGAAGGCTTCAACTTGAAGCCGACAGACTTGAAGACCTCAACTTGGAGACTTAGAGGGCTTAAATATTTCAACTTGAATAGCAGCAAACTTGAAAAGCGGAGAGATTACGCTCAAGGTGACCCGACTATCAGAGTGATTACTCTCAATATGGCCCGACTATTAGAGAGATTACTCTCGAGACGACCCGACTATCAGAGAGATTACTCTCAAGGTGGCCCGACTATCGGAGTGATTAATCTCAATATGGCCCGACTACTAAACACATTACCCTAATGGTAACCCCACTATCAGAGAGATTACACTCAAGGTGGCCCAACTATCAGAGAGATTACTCTCAAGGTGGCCCAACTATTAGAGAGATTACTATCAAGGTGGCATAACTATCGGAGAGTCCGAAGGTAACCCGACTATCGGAGAGATTACTCTGAAGGTGGATCGACTATCATAGAGATTACTTTCAATGTGGCCTAACTACAGGAGGGATTACTCTCAAGGTGACCCAACTATCAAAGAGATTACTCTCTAGGTGACCCAAACATCGGAGAGATTACTCTCAAGGTGGCTAGACTATCGGAGAGATTACTCTCAATGTGGCCCGACTACTGGACAGATTACTCTAATGGAGACCCGACTATCTGAGAGATTACTCTCAAGGTGTCCCGACTATCGGAGAGACTACTCTCAAGGTGGCCCGACTATCGTAGAAATTACTCTCAATGTGGCCCGACTATCTTAGAGATTACTTTCAAGGTGACCTACCTATCGGAAAGATTACTCTCAAGGTGACTCGAATATCGAAGAGATTACTCTCAAGGTGGCCCGGCTATTGGAGAGATTACTCTCAATGTGGCCCGACTATAGGAGAGATTATTCTAAAGGTGACCCGTCTATCGGAGAGATTACTCTCAAGATGACCTGACTATCGGAGAGATTACTCTCAAGGTGGCCCGACTATCGGAGAGATTACTCTTAATGTGGCCCGACTATCGGAGAGATTTCCCTCGAGGTGACCTGACTATCGGAGAGACTACTCTCAAGGTGACCCGACTATCATAGAGATTACTCTCAAGATGGCCCGATTAACGGAGATATTACTCTCAATGGGGCCGGACTACCAGAGAGATTACTCTCAAGGTGGCCCGACTATCAGAGAGATTACCCTCAAGGTGACCCGACTATCAGAGAGACTACTCTCAAGGTGACCCGACTATCATAGAGATTACTCTCAAGATGGCCCGATTAACGAAGAGATTACTCTCAATGGGGCCTGACTATCAGAGAGATTACTCTCAAGGTGGCCCAACTATTGGAGAGATTACTCTCAAGGTGAGCTGACTATCAGAGAGAGTACTCCCAAGGTTACCCGACTATCGAAGAGATTACTCTTAAGGTGGCCCGACTATCAGAGAGATTACTATCAATGTCACCCAACTACCGGAGAGATTACTCTCAAGGTGACCCAACTATCGGAGAGATTACTCTCAAGGTGGCCCGACTATCGGAGAGATTACTCTCAAGGTGGCCCGACTATCGGAGAGATTACTTTCAAGGTGACCCAACTATCGGAGAGATTACTCTCAAGGTGGCCCGACTATCGGAGAGATTACTCTCAAGGTGGACCGACTATCAGAGAAATTACTCTCAATGTGGCCCGATTACCTTAGAGATTACTTTCAAGGTGACCCGACTATCGGAAAGATTACTCTCAAGGTGGCCCGACTATCGGAGAGTTTACTCTCAATGTGGTCCGACTACTTTAGAGATTACTTTCAAGGTGACCCAAATATCGGAGAGATTACTCTTACGGTGGCATGACTATTGGAGAAATTACTCTCAATATGACCTGAGTACCGGAGAGATTATACTCAAGGTGACCCGACTATCGGAGAGATTACTTTCAAGTTGGCCCGACTATCAGAGATATTACTCTCGAGGTGTGAAGGGATGGATACTCATCACGTCCCGAATATCGGAGAGATTACTCTCAAGGTGGCCCGGATATCAGAGAGACTTACATGCCAACCTTATGATTGGACATTTGGAAACTTTGAAGATTTGGCGGACTTTGTAAACTTCAACTTGAAGAGTGGTGGACTTTAAAAATTAAACTTGAAAAACTAGTAGACTTGAAGACTTCAACTTGAAGATTTGGAGGGCTTAAACAATTCAACTTTAAGATCGGCGAATTTGAAGACTTCAACTTGAAGCCGACAAACTTGAAGACCTCAACTTGGACACTTGGAGGGCTTATATATTTCAACTTGAATAGCAGTAAAATTGAAGAGTGGAGAGATTACGCTCAAGGTGACCCGACTACCGGAAAGATTACTCTCAATATGGCCTGACTATCGGAGAGATTACTCTCAAGACGACCCGACTATTGGAGAGATTACTTTTAAGGTGGCCCGACTATAGGAGTGATTACTCTCATTGTGGCCCGACTATCGGAGAGATTACCCTCAAGATGACGCGACTATCGGAGAGATTACTCTCAAGATGACCCGACTATCGGAGAGATTACTCTCAAGGTGACCTATCTATCGGAGAGATTACTCTCAAGGTTACCCGACTATCGGAGAGATTACTATTAAGGTGCCCAGACTATTGGAGAGATTACTCTCAATGTGACCCGACTACCGGAGAGATTACTCTCAAGGTGACCCGACTATCAGAGAGATTACTCTCAAGTTGAACTAACTATCAGAGAGATTACTCTCAATGTGGCCGGACTATCAGAGAGATTACTCTTAATGTGGCCCGACTGTTGGACAGATTACTCTAATGGTGACCGACTATCGGAGAGATTACTCTCAAGGTGGCCCGACTATCAGAGAGATTACTCTCAAGGTGACCTGACTATCGGAGAGATTACTCTCAAGATGACCCGACTATCAGAGAGATTATTCTTAAGATGGCCCGACTATCGGAGAGATTACTCTCAATATGGCCTGACTATCGGAGAGATTACTCTCAAGGTGACCCGACTATCAGAGAGATTACTCTCAAGGTGACCCAACTATCGGAGGGATTACTCTCAAGGTGGCCCGACTATCAGAGAGATTACTCTCAATGTGGCCTGACTACTGGACATATTACTCTAATGGTTACCTGACTATCGGAGAGATTACACTCAAGGTCACCCAACTATCGGAGAGATTACTCTTAAGGTGACCCAACTATCGGAGGGATTACTCTCAATATGGCTCGACTATCGGAGAGATTACCCTCAAGATGACGTGACTATCGGAGAGATTACTCTCAATGTGGCTCGACTACTGGACACATTATTCTAATGGTGACATGATTATCAGAGAGATTACACTCAAGGTGGCCCGACTATTGGAGAGATTACTCTCAAGGTGACCGGACTATCGGAGAGATTACTCTCACGATGACCTGACTATCGGAGAGATTACTCTTAAGGTGGCCCGACTATCAGAGAGATGAGTCTCAATGTGGCCCGACTAGCGGAGATATCACTCTCAAGTTGACCCAACTATCAGAGAGATTACTCTCAAGGTGTCCCAACTATCGGAGGGATTACTCTCGAGGTGGCCCGACTATCGGAGAGATTACTCTCAATGTGGCCCAATTATTGGACACATTACTCTAATGGTGACCCGACTATCGGAGATATTACTCTCAAGGTGGCCCAACTATCGGAGAGATTACTCTCAAGGTGGCCCGACTATTGGAGAGATTACTCTCAAGGTGACCTGACTATCACAGAGAATACTCCCAAGGTGCCCCGACTATCAGAGAGATTACTCTTAAGGTGGCCCGACTATCGGAGAAATTACTATCAATGTGACCTGACTACCGGAGAGATTACCCTCAAGGTAACCCAACTATCGGAGAGATTACTCTCAAGGTGACCCAACTATCAGAGAGAATACTCTTAAGGTGGCCCGACTATCAGAGAGATTACTCTCAATGTGGTCCGACTACCTTAGAGATTACTTTCAAGGTGACCCGACTATCAGAGAGATTATTCTCAAGGTGGCCCGACTATCGGAGAGATTACTCTCAGGGTAGACCGACTATCAGAGAAATTATTCTTAATGTGGCCCGACTACCTTAGAGATTACTTTCAAGGTGACCCGACTATCGGAAAGATTACTCTCAAGGTTGCCCGACTATCGGATAGATTACTCTCAATATGGTTCGACTACCTTAGAGATTACTTTCAAGGTGACCCGACTATCAGAGAGATTACTCTCAAGGTGGCCCGACTATCGGAGAGATTACTCTTAAGGTGGACCAACTATCAGAGAAATTACTCTCAATGTGGCCTGACTACCTTAGAGATTACTTTCAAGGTGACCCGACTATCAGAAAGATTACTCTCAAGGTGACCCGAATATCAGAGAGATTACTCTCAAGGTGGTCCGACTATTGGAGAAATTACTCTCTATGTGACTCGAGTACTGGAGAGATTACACTCAAGGTGACCCGACTATAGGAGAGATTTCTCTCAAGTTGGCCCGGCTATCAGAGATATTACTCTTAAGGGGTGAAGGGATGGATACTCATCACAGCCAGAATATCAGAGAGATTACTCTCAAGGTGGCCTGGATATCAGAGAGACTTACATGCCCACCTTATGATTGGAAAGTTTAGTTCCATTTAAGGACAAATCCACGAAGAGGCAAACTTAAGGCGCAAAGGGACTTAAATGTCCACCTTAAGATTTGAAAATTAGAAAGCTTAAACTCGAAGACTTTGTGGACTTAACGACATTGACTTGAACATTTTGAAACTTTGAAGATTTGGCGGACTTTGCAGACTTCAACTTGATGAGAGGTGGACTTTACAAAATTCAACTTGAAAAACTAGTAGACTTAGAGACTTCAACTTGAATATTTGGAGGGCTGAAACAATTCAACTTTAAGATCGGCGAATTTGAAGACTTCAACTTGAAGCCGACAGACTTGAAGACCTCAACTTGGAGACTTGGAGGGCTTAAATATTTCAACTTGAATAGCAGCAAACTTAAAGAGCGGAGAGATTACGCTCAAGGTGACCCAACTATCGGAGAGATTACTCTCAATATGGCCCGACTATCGGAGAGATTACTCTCAAGGTGGCATGATTATCGGAGTGATTACTCTCATTGTGGCCCGGATATCTGAGAGATTACCCTCAAGATGATGTGACTATCGAAGAGATTACTCTCAATGTGGCCTGACTATCGGAGATATTACTCTCAAGGTGACCTATCTATCAGAGAGATTACTCTCAAGGTTACCCGACTATCAGAGAGATTACTATTAAGGTGGCCAGACTATTGGAGAAATTACTCTAATGGCGACCCGACTATCGGAGAGATTACTCTAATGGCGACCCGACTATCAGAGAGACTACTCTCAAGGTCACCCAACTATCAGAGAGATTACTCTCAATGTGGCCTGACTATCGGAGAAATTACACTCAATGTGGCCCGACTATTGGACAGATTACTCTAATGGTGACTGACTATCGGAGAGATTACTCTCAAAGTGGCCCGACTATAAGAGAGATTACTCTCAAGGTGACCTAACTATCTGAGAGATTACTCTCAAGGTGACCTGAATATCGAAAAGATTATTCTTAAGGTGGCCCGACTATTGGAGAGATTACTCTCAATGTGGCCCGACTATCGGAGAGATTACTCTCAAGGTGACCCGACTATCGGAGAGATTACTCTCAAGGTGAACCAACTATCGGAGGGATTACTCTCAAGGTGGCTCGACTATCAGAAAGATTACTCTCAATGTGGCCCGATTACTGGACACATTACTCTAATGGTGACCTGACTATCAGAGAGATTACACTCAAGATGACCCGACTATCAGAGAGATTACTCTTAAGGTGACCCAACTATCGGAGGGATTACTCTCAATATGGCTCGACTATCGGAGAGATTACCCTCAAGATGACGTGACTATCGGAGAGATTACTCTCAATGTGGCCCGATACTAGACACATTACTCTAATGGTGACTTTACTATCGGAGAGATTACACTCAAGTTGGCCCGACTATCTGAGAGATTACTCTCAAGGTGGCCCGACTATCGGAGAGATTACTCTCAAGGTGACCTGACTATCGGAGAGTTTATTCCCAAGGTGACCCGTCTATCGGTGAAATTACTCTTAAGGTTGACAGACTATCAGAGAGATTACTCTCAATGTGGCCCGGCTACCGGAGAGATTACTCTCAAGGCGACCCAACTATCAAAGAGATTACTCTCAAGGTAACGCAAGTATCAGAGAGAATACTCTAAAAGTGGCCCAACTATTAGAGAGATTACTCTCAATGTGGCCCGACTACTGGACAGATTACTCTAATGGTGACCCGACTATGGGAGAGATTACTCTCATGGTCGCCCGACTATCGGAGATATTACTCTCAAGGTGGCCCAACTATCGGAGTAATTACTATCATTGTGGCCCGACTACCTTAGAGATTACTTTTATGGTGACCCGACTATCAGAGAGATTACTCTCAAGGTGACCCGAATAACAGAGAGATTACTCTCAAGGTGTCTCGACTATTAGAGAGATTACTCTCAATGTGGCCCGAGTACCTGAGAGATTACACTCAAGGTGAACCGACTATCAGAGAGATTACTCTCATATTAGCCCGACTATCAGAGAGATTACTCTCAAGGTGTGAAGGGATGGATACTCATCACGCCCCGAATATCGGAGAGATTACTCTCAAGGAGGCCCGGATATCAGAGAGACATACATGTCCACCTTAAGATTGGAAAGTATAGTTCCTTTTAAGGACAAACCCACGAACAAGCCAACTTAAGGTTCAAAGGGACTTAAATTTCCACCTTAAGATTGAAGAATTGTAGTTCATTTTACGAACAAACCCACGAAGAGGCCAACTTAAGGTGCAAAGGGACTTAAATGTCCACCTTAAGATTGGAAAATTAGAAAGCTTCAACTCGAAGACTTTGTGGACTTGACTACATTGACTTGAACATTTGGAAACTTTGAAGATTTGGCGGACTTTGCAGACTTCAACTTGAAAAGTGGTGGACTTTAAAAATTCAACTTGAAAAACTAGTAGACTTGAAGACTTCAACTTGAAGATTTGGAGGGCTTAAACAATTCAACTTTAAGACCAGCGAATTTGAAGACTTCAAATTGAAGCCGACAGACTTGGGGACTTGGAGGGCTTAAATATTTCAACTTGAATAGCAGCAAACTTGAAGAGCGGAGAGATTACGTTCAAGGTGACTCGACTATCAGAGAGATTACTCTCAATATGGCCCGACTATTAGAATGATTACTCTCAAAATGACCCGACTATCGGAGAGATTACTCTCAAGGTGGCCCGACTATCGAAGTGATTACTCTTAATGTGGCCCGACTATCGGATAGATTACCCTCAAGGTAGCTTGGAGACTTGGAGGGCTTAAATATTTCAACTTGAAGAGCGGAGAACATTTAGACTTCAACTTGAAGACCGATGGACTTGAAGATTTCAATTTGGAGACTTCAACTTTGAGGGCTTAAATATTTCAACATGAATATCAACAAACTTGAAGATCGGTGGATTTAAAGATTTGGCGAACATAAAGACATAGTGAATCACTGAATTTCAGTGCAAATACATGCTAGCCTCCTAAAAGAATATAATCATTTTATTGAAGACACCAAATTACCATAGTGGCTTGCCCCCTTTAAATCACCAATTTTTAACAGAAGAATGGTATCTCAGCTCGATTTTCAAGTGCTGATTGAATGGATTACATTCCTTCATATTTAATTCGGACAACGATTGGGGGATTATTTATCTTTTGAACTTATGCGACTGAACTCAAAATGAAACTCTAAGCTGCCTACATACCTCGATGAAGAGGATCAAGTCATACCGTAGTTCAGAATGGGTGATTTGTTTTATTTTTTTATGTTTTAACTTTTGCCTAGGCCGCCTCTTTCGAGGTTTTCAACCTAGAAGATTTTTTTAATTTTTATGTACTAACTTTTTCCTAGGCAGACTCTTTTGAGGTTTTCAACCTAGCAAATATTTTTTTTATGTCCAAACGTTTTCCTAGGCCACCTCTTTCGAGGTTTTCAACCTAGAGGACTCTTTTTTTCCCTTTATTTTTGGTGGTGGACCATACACAGTTTAGACTTATGCGGTCCAGGAGTGTTGCAACTTCATGGATAATACTTATTTAAGAATTTTCCCATTGATAAAGCCGATTCTCATGCCGTCTGCATCAACCAGCTTGTAAGCCCCACTTGAGTAAGCTTCTTGTACGACATATGACCCATCCCATTTTAAAGTGAACTTCCCTATAGGTTTATGGGAAGTAATAATGGGTCTTCTTATGGCAAGGACTTGATCTCCTACTTGAAAGGATATTGGGCGAACTCTTTTATTGAAGGTGCGAGACAATCGAGCTTGATAACATTCAAGAAGACTCTATTAATCTTCCAACCTCTTCTCATCAAGAGCCTTCAACTATGCTAATTGAAGTCGAGCATTTTCAACATCGGTGATCCCTTCTTGAATTGATTATCATAATAAAGGTATTTGACGCTTGAGTGGCAAGACGACTTCAACTCTATAAATGAGTGCATATGGGGTCGCATGTATTGGCATGCAGTGAGTTGTCCTATATGTCCACCGAGCTTCTTCCATACGGTCATGCCAATCCCTTTTGTATTTGGATATTACTTTCTTTAACAAGTTTTATAGAGTCTTGTTGAATGCCTCAGCTAGACCATTGGCATCAACATTGTACATAGAAGAGTTATGTGGCTTGAAGCCAAAGAGATCATAAATCTTGTTCTTCAACCAATAGCCGAATGGATTGCCATTATCCGTTATTATGTATCGAGGAATTCCAAAGCGATAGATTATGTTTACTCGGATGAAACTTGCAACATTTTCCTTCTTTTCCTCCTTAAGAGCAACAACTTTAGCCCATTTTGAGAAGTAGTCAGTTTCAGCTAAGATGTATAAGTGTCCACCAGAGGATTTTGGCAATGGTCTAACAACATCTAGTCCCCAAGCGCCAAATGGCCATGATGCAATAGTCGGATATAGCACTTCCGGATGTTGATGAATAAAATTTGCATGGAACTGGTAAGCCTTGCATCATCGAGCATAGTCTAAGAAATCTTTACCATCGCTAGCCAATAATATCCCATCCTTTTTATATGGAAGTGCAGCTTTGGTCTAGACTGATGTGATCCACATACCTAGAATGTGCTTCTTGAAAAGCTTGGAGTGCTTCATCTTCCCCTTAACATCACAAGAGTACTCCCTAAAATGATCTTCTATATAGAGTATCTTTGTAGTAAAGGAAGCGAGGTGCACGACGACGAATTTCAGTCTTTCTCCTCGAATTTTCTGGGAGTATCCCGTAGGACAAGTAATCGATAATGAGTTGTCGCCATTCTTCCTTTTCAGCCTCAGAAAGGGCCACAAGATGCTTGAGTTCATTTTCTTCACCTTCACCCTCATTTGGCAGCGGTACTACCCATTTTTGGCAGATAGTAACTTGCATTTGATCAGGCAGGGTTAACGATGAAGCTAGGGCAGCTAAAGCATCAACCTTCTTGTTTTCTTTGCTTGGCACATGTTGAATGGTTGTAGTTCAGGTTTCATGACCTCATAACTACCTAAAAGCTGGTTGATCACCAACTGAGAGTCACCAAAGACTTGTAATTGAAACCGCTTCATTTTAACAGCCATTTCAAGCCCAGGTTTAATGCTTGATACTCAGCAATGTTATTAGAGCAGAGTTGCGTCAACGTAAATTGTAGGGCAGAACTTCACCTTGAGAAGTGGCAAATACTACGCCAGCACCAACTCCTCCGTGATGTGCAGAACTATCAAAGTACATCTTCCATAGAGATTGAACTTCAATGAACATTGCGTACTCATTAGGTAGTTTGTTGGTTAGCTCCAATCACCAGGTATAGGGTGATCTGCCAAAAAGTCTACTAACACTTGTCCTTTTATAGCCTTTTGAGGGATGGACACAATTTTGAATTGTTGAAATTGGAGGTACCATCTTACTAATTGATCACTAAGGACAGGTTTTGACATGACGAACTTGATCAAATTTGCTCTAGAAACAAGACGAACGATATGAGCTTGAAAGTAGTGCTTCAACTTTTGTATTGAGAAAACTAGTGTCAAACATAACTTTTCGGTTGGTGAATAATTCAATTCATTTGGTGTCATCATCCTGCTCAAGTTGTAAATGGAGTTTTCTTTCCCTTCACTATGTTTTTGGGCCAACAACGCTCCAATACACCTTTCTTGTGCTGAAATATATAGTATCAACGGCTTTCTAGGTATAAGGGCTTCCAAAACTAGAGGCTTCATCAAGTAAGTTTTGATGCTTTCAAAGGTATCGCTACAAGCTTGGTCCCATTTGAAAGGAATGCCTTTCTTCATGAGGTGACTGAATGGTTGGCACCTCCCAGCTAGATTTGAGATGAATCTCCTAAGGTATGCTAGCTTTTCTTGCAGACTTTTCAATTCATGAATATCGTGAGGCTTAGGCATCTTCAAAATGGCATCCACTTTGACTTGATCAATTTCGATCCCTCGATGTCGAACAATGAAACCAAGGAACATTCCAAAAGTAACTCCAAAGGCACATTTTAATGGATTCATCCTAAGTTGGTACCTCCAGAGCAACTCAAACACCAATTTTAAGTCTTTAATGTGGTCGCTCTTATCTCTTGATTTTACCACTAAGTCATCAACATAACATTCGACATTCTTGTGGAGAAGATCATCAAAAATATTTTGCATAGCCCTTTGTTAAGTAGCACCAGCATTCTTCAAGCAAAAAGGCATTACCTTGTAGCAATAAATACCCTTGGGGGTACGGAATGTAGTAAGCTCTTCATCTTTTAACGCCATGCAAATTTGGTTATAGCCTGATGAACCGTCCATAAATTGCATTGCCTCGTACCTAGTAGTAGCATCGATCATCAGCTCTTGAATAGGAAGCGAGAATTCATCTTTGGGACACACATTGTTGAGATCTCTAAGGTCAAGGCACACCCGAATCTGGTCATTCTTTGTCCTTACAGGGACAATACTTGAGACCCATGTTGGGTATTTAACTTCGCGAATAAAGCCAACTTCAATGAGTTTGTTAACTTCACTTTCGATCAAGGGAACCAAGTCCGACCTAAAGCACCTTTGGGCTTGCTTAACAGGACGAGCGCTATTCTTGATTACAAGGTAATGAACTACTACTTTAGGTTCCAAGCCATGCATCTCTTTGTAACTCCAAGCAAAGACATCCTTGAACTCCTTGATTAACTCGATATAAGTGCTTTCTTCATCGATTTCTAGTAAAGCACTTAGGTATGTGGGCCTTGGTTCTTCATCTCTGCCAAGGTTAACTTCTTTTAAGGGATCAATCGTTGCCTTCACCCCTTCTTCAAGTTTCGGGGGAGCATCTTTCGCATCTTCATCGTCTTGAGTGTCCCAATCATTGAATGATATGTGATAACACGGTGAAACATCATCTAATTTCTCGTCATCCTCCATTAGAGATAAAACACCATGTTCGCCTTATGCAGTGTCATGATACGAAGATTCCACACTTTCTTCATCTTCATCACGTTCTCTAGTGTAGACCACAGTGTATGGCTTCACCTTTAGTACCTCATCACACGAAACTATGACTTTTGTTTGTCGCCTGATTCTAGGAGAATCTAGACTTTGGAAACCCTTAGAGATCTTCTGAATTTTGGGTGAAGCGGGTGTTCTTGTATTTCGATAATTTCTCTAGAACTTATTCCCTTTATTTAATGGACCCAATATCTCAAACACGTAAGTCCTCATAGTTGATTTTCCAAGTCGATCAAAGACAGAAGTCTTGTTAGAAGCGATAGATTCATCTTCTACGTAGATATAATTGTTGCTCGACCCTTCTTATTGAGATGCGCACTGGTGACGGTTGCTTGTATCTCAAACCTTCACGTGGTTGTCTCGTTGCAGCTTCTGATGGTAGCTTCCCTAACTTTGACGGCTCATTAGGATCTGCATCCAGCTTTTGTAAATACCATGTATGCGTTAGGATCAAAACCTTCATATGTTCGCTTTGTAGGTAGTGCCACATTCTACAAACGATTTTAGGTCACAAACCCTGCAAGTTACCGGAAGAGTTAACTCCTTTAGCATGTTAGTTTGGAGATTAGATGATTCACCTTCATCTTTCTTCCTTTTAGGGACATATTGGAGCACAGGAGTTACTTTCTTACCATAAGACGCAATATCCCCTCTATAAGATTTATTCGAGTTAGCTTGCACCTTCTCAATAAAAGTTTTGGTTCTACCAGCAGTCACCTCAGCTCTTTTAGTTATGGGCTCATCATTCTTGTCTTTCATGACATCATCAGTTGTTAGCTCCTTCATAATGCAGTTCTTCAAGAAGAACTTTGCGTCGGCAAAGTGTGAATCATCTTCGGTGAATGGCTCATTATCAGCCACTATCTTCTTCTCGACTTCACCTCGTAGTATTTTAAACATTGATGATAGGTAGATGGAACTACTTTATTCTCATGTATCTAAAGCCTTCCAAGCAAGATGTTGTATGAAGTCTTTGCATCGATCGCATGCAACCATGCACTTGATTGAATATCTTCAATGGTGATTCCCAACCTGATAGCACCTATGGCCCTTTTCCCCCTTTGGTTGAATCCTTGAATCATTACACGACTTTCTGAGAGTTCGTTCATGGGAATACCAAGTTCTTTAACTGTGTGAATTGGCAAGATGTTCACTGAGGATCCTCCATCAACCAAAATTCGATTTACCCTTTCATTGCACATATAGCCAACCAGGTACAATGGGCGGTTATAAGAAGTGTCACCTAGTAGAATATCGTCATTTGTGAACGTAACTTTTTCCTCACAAGTATTAACTTGTCACGACCCGAAATTTCCACCTTCGGGACCGTGATGGCGCCTAATATTCCACTTGCTAGGCAAGCCAATGTTAGAATATAATTAGCCATGTACTGGTAAGTGCCGAACCTAACCTCGACGAAGTAGTGACGAGGCTATGACAAGACATGTATGTAAACCACCTGTACAAGTATATACAAATACAAAGTAATAATAATACAATAAATAATCATTTATAAATTGGGAGGAAACATGCAAAGGGGATTGATATAATAATTTCAGCAGGAGAAGTATCACTTAGCAGCCATTTAATTTATCAACAACAAAATGAGCAATTGATAATACGAAAATGGCACGGCACCACCCTTCGTTCTTTTACTCTCATTTGACACGGCATCACCCTTCGTACTTTTACACTTTCTGAAAATGACATGGCATCACCCTCCGTTCTTTTGACACTCACAAATGGTACGACAACACCCTTCGTGCTTTTATACTCACAAACGGCCCGACAACACCCTTCGTGTTTTTACACTCTTCCTTACCATGACAATGATATTATAAATAATAAAAATGGCACGGCATCACCCTTAGTGCTTTTACACACTTCCTTACCATGAAAATAATAATAAAAATTTGGAAGAGTATTTAAATACGGAGATATGCACTTATCAATCAATTCAATACCAGAATATCGACTTCACCTTCCAAAATATTCCACAATAATTAAATGAATAATAATTTCACGAATAATGATTAAATAATTAATAAAAAACTTAAACAAGAATATATTAATTAAATAGGCAATTATTCATAATAAACAAATTCCACCCCGCAGGCTTTGACTCAACCACAACGTATAAGTACTCGTCACCTCACATATACATTGTACCCGCACATTATATCATGTAGCAAATAGACAAATAAGTCATACTCCCTCAAGTCAAGGTCAACCACGACACTTACCTCGCTTTGCAACCAAATTCAAAAATCCAATAAACCCTTGCCTCGCGAATGCGTGCCCAAAATCCTCAAATCCAGTCATAAATAATTCAATATACTCAATATAAATCGTAGGAATTAATTCCATATGAATTTATAAATTTTCCTAATAATATCCGAAATTCATGTAAAGAATTAACAGTGCGACCCACGTCTCGAATCCCAAAAAACTTGTGAAATCTGAACACCCATTCCGATACGAGTTCAACCATACAAAAATTATTGAATTCCGACATCGGATTGGCTTTCAAATCCTCAATTAAAGTTTTGTTTGAAGATTTCTACCATTTTCAATCCAATCTTTACCCATTTGAACTCAACAATCTTCCCATAACCTTATTGGTACAAGCATGTATAACCAATACTCTGACATGCAAGAATCACACTAACAATCACCCATCTTTACCCAAACTCTAAATTGAAGAATAGGGGTTAGAACCTAACCTCTTGCGTGAAGATCTTGTGATAATTCCTTGTTGGATTTCAAAGCTTGAACAAGATTTTAGATGAACAAAGCACTTGAGCTTTTTCCTCTCTCTAAAACACTCTCACTTCTCTAAAAAATCATCAGATAATTGCCCCAAAATAAGCCCCAAATCCTATTTATCAAAATGGGGTTGGGTTATGAAAATAGGCAAATTAACCCTCCGAAATCGGGTCTGCGGTCGCATAATGAACCGCAGAATGTGTATGGGGGTCACACAATGGTCGCAAAAATCGGTGCCGAGAACTGGGCTGTTCTGGTCCATTCTGCGACCAGTTTGCAGTCGCAGAAGCGGTTTCGCAATCGCATAACTATTCTGCTATCGCAGAATTGGTTGCAAAGTCGCATTTTACAGCCTTTGGTAATTTGGTCATAACTTCTTGTAGAAGTGTCCAAATGACGAACGGTTTGAAGCGTTAGGAACTAGACTCGAAGGCCTTTCATTTTATAGTTATATCATCATATAATTGCTTATATATAGTTATATATTCTCGTTCAAAGTTTGATCTTGTGCGTACCCATTTGAAACTTTAGTCTATTATAAAATTTTCCAACTTGACTTAGACTTAGGCCTCTCCTTAGACCTCACATCGCTTATAATATGCCTCGTACACTTGTTACCAACACAGAATGATAGGCGTAGTTATCTCTATAGAATCTCCCAACCGGAGTAAACACCTAAGTAGATTATAGAATTACGAAGCTCACTCACAAGTGGAGCACAATAGGAGGACTCGTCTCGATAATCAGAACCGAATCAAGTTTAGGAAATTATTCCTTTATATTAAATCGAGGTCATACCTGTAACAACACCATCTTATGTAGCGACCTCCACCATATCATAAAACAAATATATCAACGGTTGGGCCTCTACCTCTAGGACGCCTTATACCCGCCTGTCCTCCACCCTTAACTGGTCGTGTGGGTGGTGCAGTACCGTCAATGGGGAACGTAGCCTGAGTGCTTTGATGAAATATGTCTCTCCCAAGTCTGGAATAATTTTCTCATGATGTGCCTAGTATCACCGCATTCATAACAACCCCTTTGCTGGTTTGGCTGCTCATACTGAGTCTGTGCAAGATAACTGGAATAACCATTGTAGAAAACTCATGTTAGTGGTGCATTAAAAGAACTTAATGGAGCACCCCGACTAATCTGATGTGTGAACTGGGCTGGCCAACTTCCCGAGCCCCTGCCATAATGATTTATACTCGTAGAGTAGAATGCATTAAATCTCCCAGAACCTCGAGACGTCTTGGTCTCACCCCGAACACGTTATAATATCTTGGCAATTTCTACCACTAGTGGAAATGAATTATCCATTTGTAGCTCAAGTCGTACAAAATTTTACGATCATAATTGAGTCCTTTAATGAGCTTGTGGACTCGCTCTCTGGCTGTATGAAGCAAGGAAGGAATATGACGGGCTAACTTATTGAACCTTGTGGTATATCCTGACACTGTCATGGTGACCTTACGAAACTGTTCAAACACTATGCGCCACGCATTACGGAGAGTACGAAAAATAAACTCTTTCAAAAGTATTTCTAAGAACTGAGCCAAGTGGGCGGTGTTGCATTGGCTGGTCTGCCCTCTTCATAGGCTTGCCAAGAACACATGTGGAGAATTATCTCTCCCAAGGCCAATTTCTTCTTTTGTTATGCTGACTCAACACTACTGAGCTGACCTATTTCTTAACATACTCTTCGATTCTTCCTTAGGGTAACCCTTACCCCTATTTATACACAACAATCACAAAAGTAGAGCTCCATACAGACAAATCTTGGCACAAACCACATAGTCTAGAATCTCGTCATCTACTGTACTTCCTCCAACTCACCTCAAAATCCGCAACCGTGATATCTATGTTGAGTAGACCTTCTATAAATTTAAAGTTGTTTCTCTAACTCCTTTGGTAATGAATTATAGGATTATTAAGTAGGAGGACATACCGCAAGACCCAACCTTATCCTCTACAAAATCTCAAGCCTTAAACATGTATAAATTTTTGGGGAACCTTTCAGTACCACATATATACATTTCAGGCCAAAACTCATATAACACATGACCCCGTAATCCATCCATCGATAGTGGACTCCCCCCACTCGGCGCGAAGTCATAGTTCACCACGTCCGATGATCCATAATATTAACCTTCACAGCTCGTATAAATCAACCAGATGCCAAGGTCCATTGCACCCCCCACATGATTCACTGGGTGGTTTCTCAATGCGTCCGCATCTTCAGTGGGAACCACATGATTCAGGAGAAGTATCACTTAGCAACCATTTAATTTATCAACAATAAAATGAGCAGTTAATAATATGAAAATGGCATGGCACCACCCTTCGTGCTTTTACTCTCATTTGCCATGGCATCACCCTTCGTGCTTTTACACTTTCTGAAAATGACACGGCATCACCCTTCGTGCTTTTACACTCACAAATGGCACGACCACTCCCTTTGTGTTTTTACACTCTTCCTTACCATGACAATGATATTATAAATAATAAAAATGGCACGGCATCATCCTTCGTGCTTTTACACTCTTCCTTACCATGAAAATAATAATATAAATTTGGAAGAGTATTTAAATGCGGAGATATGCACTTATCAATTAATTCAATACCAGAATACCGACTTCACTTTCCAAAATATTCAACAATAATTAAATGAATAATAATTTCATGAATAATGATCAAATAATCAATAATAAACTTAAACAAGAATATCTTAATTAAATAGGCAATTATTCATAATAAAAAAATTCCACCAGTAGGTTTGACTCAACCACAACGCATAAGTACTCGTCACCTCATATATACGTTGTTCCCGCACATTAAATCACGTAGCAAATAGACAAATAAGTCCTACTCCCTCAAGTCAAGGTTAACCACGATACTTACCTCGATTTGCAACCAAATTCAAGAATCCAATAAACCCTTGCCTCACGAATTCATGCCCAAAATCCTTAAATCTAGTCATAAACAATTCAATATACTCAATACAAATTGTAGGAATTAATTCCATATGAATTTATAAATTTTTCAGATAAAAATCCGAAATTTATTTTAAAAATCAACAGTGGAACCCACATCTTGAATCCTAGAAAAACTCGCGAAATCTGAACACCCATTCCGATACGAGTTCAACCATACAAAAATTATCGAATTCCGACATCGGATTTGCTTTCAAATCCTCAATTAATGTTTTGCTTAAATGTTTTTACCATTTTCAATCCAATCTTTACCCATTTGAACTCAACAATCTTCCCATAACCTTATTGGTACAATCATGTATAACTAATACTCTCACATGCAAGAATCACACTCACAATCACCCATCTTTACCCAAACTCGAAATAGAGGAATAGGGGTTATAACCTTACCTCTTGGGTGAAGATCTTGTGATAATTCCTTGTTGGATTTCAAAGCTTGAACAAGATTTTTTATGAACAAAGCACTTGAGATTCTTCCTCTCTCTAAAACACTCTCACTTTTCTCTAAAATCATCAGATAAATGCCCCAAAATAAGCCCCAAAGCCAATTTATCAAAATGGGATCGGGTTATGAAAATAGAAAAATTAACCCTCCAAAATCGGGTCTGCGGTCACATAATGGACCGCAGAATGAATATGTGGGTCGCACAATGGTCGCAAACATTGGTGGCCAGAACTGGGCTGTTCTGGTCCATTCTGCAACCAGTTTGCGGTCGTAGAAGCAGTTTCGCGATCGTATAATGATTTTGCTGTCGCACATCTGACCGCATAATCATATTTTTCCAGCCTTTGGTAATTTGGTCATAACTTCTTGTAGGAGTGTCCAAATGACGAACGGTTTGAAGCGTTAGAAACTAGACTCAAAGATATTTCATTTGATATGTAATACATCACTTAAATCTTTGTAGATATGCTCGTTCAAAGTTTGGTCTTGTGCGTACCCATTTGAAACTTTAGTCTATTATGAAATTTTTCAACTTGACTTAGACTTAGGCCTCTCCTTAGACCCCACATCACTTATAATATGCCTTGTACACTTGTTATTATATCTAATTGGTATCCATAATATTAATAGTCCTCAAATGAGAAGTAGAGTCCGCCCCCAAACACATAACATAACTTATCTATTCTTTCACCCATAACTTCTTGAGGAATAGACTCGATGAGCTTTTCCGAAGATGGTGCTCATTGTAGGTCATCACTCTTTTCTTCCCCTTTGTCAGCATGGCCATAAGAGGAATCAATACCCTCATGGGAAATCTTTGTGCGGAACCAACTTAGTAAGAACTCCTGCAAGGTCACTGATGTCGTGGGTTTTGAGGATGGTGCACCCACACTTTTGCTTTTTTCAAATGCTTAACTGGATTCCATATCCTTGGTCTTTTATACATTATTTTCCTTGTTTGTTGTTATATTGATTCTTTTCATGGGCTCCTTTTGTGGAGCCTACGGCCAGTCACTAACGTCCAACCCTCATCATCACCATGGCCTTCTAATTCAACTTTGTTATTCTCTAGTAATTCTTCATCTTTGATTTCTTTTAAACTGCACAACTCATCTAGACTGAATGAGCCAAAAGTGATAGAGACTTGGTTTACACTTGCTTTCTCATTTTCAAGCACGATCTTCTTTTCACGGGCCAACTCCATAACTTTGTCCTTAAATACAAAGCACTTCTCTAGAGGGTGGCTCACGAGTCGATGGTATTTGCAGTAATTTGGGTCATTCATTTTACCAGCTTCATTTGGCCACTTCATCTCCGAAATCTCAATGAGATTTAACTCGAGGAGTTCTTCAAAAATTGATGGCTCATCAGAATCCAGAAATGGGTACTCCTTCTCTTGCATTTCTTTTAGAGTCAACTTTCCACTTGGTTTATCTTGAAAATAAGTGGATTTCGTACTCTGTTTCTTGCTCACCTTCGTTGTGAACTTCACAGGTGATGTGTTGACATTCAGATCTTCTTTGTTTTCAGACTTGGGTGTAAACTTGCTCCATTTCCTGACTTCTTGCTTGTCATTCCCTTTGCGAGGCTCATAGATAGGCAGACCTTTCGTTTCTAGCGGAGGCCATGCTTACCCCCATGTCATGGGCATGACTCGCAAGTTCTTCAAATGTGCTAGGCTTGATACCTTGCAAGATACAGCGGAGTCCCTAATGCATGCCTTGGATGCACATCTGTATGCCTGAAGCTTCACTAAGCCTGTCTTTGCAATTGAGGCTTTCATTCCTCCAATGATTGATAAAGTCGATAACTGGTTCACCCTTTCGTTGACGAGTATTTGTAAGTTCTATAATACTCACAGTACATCTCGTGCTATAAAAACGATTGAGGAACCCTTGCTCTAGTTGATCCCAGCTATCAATAGATCCCGCCTCGAGGTCTGTATGCCAATCAAAAGCATTTTCTTATAGCGAGTGGAAAAACTACTTGACAAGGTAATCTCCATAAGTCCCAGTATTATTGCACGTCTCAACGAAGTGTGCCACATGTTGTTTTGGATTACCATTACCATCGAACTGTTGAAACTTTGGAGGTTGATAGCCAGCAGGAATCTTCAATATATCGATCCTTGCAGTATATATCTTTGCGTACGTAAGAGAGGACTTGGCAGCAGCTTCATACTTATTTTTAATAGTTCCTTCGATGAACTCCTTCAGTTTATTGATTGGAATCATCCCTTCAGATGAGACAGGGATAGCCCTAGCGGATGCAACTTGTTTTGGGGGAGAATTACTCTCTGGAACCTCTGGGAGCTTGCCAGGTGCATGGGTGGATTCTTCTTCCATCAAGATTCCCACCCTGTATGTTAACTTGTCAATTCTAGCATCTTGATTTTGCATGCACTTGGTTAAGCCAGCGATTGCTTCCGTCAAGTTTGCCAACTGCTCCTCCACAGATGAAGTGTTTGTCACCATGACTTACATGATTGTTGTGGACGATGGAGAGTAGCATGGATTGTCACACAGATTGATCCTTGATTGGCTCATGCTATGCGGTGTAAGTGGAGAGGATCCATCACTTGATGCATCATCATCTCCCTTCACAGCAGAGTTCATGGATCCGAAAAGGTCAAGCAGAGCAAGAGTTTTCTTAATATTTTCAGCAACATCGCTTCCTCCTTCGGGTGCGTTTGTGGAAGATCTTGCTCTTTTGAGGATGAAGATTCAAAAATAGGGGTTGATGCGTAAGACACTTGGAGTGCTTGTTCTCTTAAAGAGCTTGCCTTGCTCCTTGTAGTTGGTCCAAAGCTTTCAAATGTAACATCGATGATGCTTTCTATATCAGTGTAGATTGTAGAACCTGGAATTAGCAGTCTTGGTGGAAGTTGATATGGCATTTATTTTCTTTGAAGCCATTTCGACGTTCTTAATCTTTGGTGATTTAAAAGTTGAGATAAGAGGTAGAGATTATCCCACTGGGCGTGCCAGAATTTATAGATAATAAATTTGCGTCAAGAAAATAATCGAGACTGAACAATATTGCAACAATCATAATATTTGATTTCGAGTAATTTGAGTGTACAATCTCTATGGTTCCTCTGATTCTACTTTTCCAAAATAAATTCAAGGGCCTTCGAGCTTGATCTTGAATCTATATTTGTTGCCATGGATGATGATCTTGGATTCAACTAGCACGAACTTTGATTTGACCTCATACTCCTTGAATCTTGATTTGTTCTTCGTTCTTGACCTTGAACTTGATTGTAGAACTTGAACTTGATTGCTTGAAGCTTGAAACTTATGGAGGAATTTGCAGCGTTTGATCCACGAGCTCTTTCTTGCTTCTTGTTATAACTTCTTGTGTCTTTTCTGGGTTATGAAGAACCCTATTTATAGTTGTGGAAGAGAAGGTGTCACGAACCAAAATCCCACCACAGGCGTCGTGATGGCACCTAGTCTCTAAGACTAGGTAAGCCGATTTCTATTACATTTTGAAGCCTTTTTGTTTTTATAGAATCTGAATTAAATAAGTAACCAAAACCAACAGCGGAATAAATATGAATATACAACCTCCCAAGACTGGTAGTACCGAGTCACGAACTCTAACTGAATACATGGATTGATCACGAGGACCGAATATACAATACTGTTTGATTAAAAATTAACATTACAATGAGATGAAAAGACTCCAAGAGACTGCGCCGACCAAGCAACTCTACCTTGAATCCTTACGATCCCGCTTTAACTCTGCTCAAGTCCGATATCTTCAATACCTGGCTCTGCACAAAAATGTGCAGAAGTGTAGTATGAGTACACCACGGTCAGTACCGAGTAAGTATCAAGACTAACCTCAGTGGAGTAGAGATGAGGTATAGTCAAGACACTCACTAGTCTAATTGCCTGTGCAATATAATATACAAAATAATAAGAAACAAATAACAATAAGGACAACATAAAATAACCAGTGATATGCACAGCAGACAACAAGAACACCATTAATATCGATCAACAATTAATAAATACAATTACACCCAATTAAATCAAGTCCTTCAAATAAATGTATTTCACATATAATTCTTCCAAATAACTCTCTTTCAAATATACTTTTCTCAAATAATTACCTTTCAAATATAATTATTTCAATAAATCTCTTCAAAAATAATTTTCTCAAATAAGTATCTTTCAAATACAATTCTTTCATATAATACTTTCTAAATAAAAATCCTTCCAAATAAATATTTTGAATATAATTCTTTCAATTAAAAAGTCACTCTATGATACCTCGTTTCATAATCATAAAAATACGGGTCTCAACTCATTTTCATATTTTTCGTAAACATGGGTCTCAGATCATTTTTCATATTTTCCACGGCACCTCGTGCCCATAATTAAATCATCATATTTTTCCGGTACCTCGTTCCCTCATTTCATGTCACAACTGCACGGACAATTCACGTGCCAAATATCATTATCATTTAATCATAGCACCTCATACTCACATTTCATATCACAACTGCACGGACAATTCACGTGTCAATATCCTCATTATTTACTCACGGCACCTCGTGCCCATATTTCATTTTATAATACACCTGGCAATAGCCACGAGCTCTCAATTTTAACATAAATCAGTTTGTTATCAATTTACTAACAACAAAAAAATTACACAAGGTATAAAAATAAGCACAAGAAATTCACAACACCACATGAAAATTACCAACACCACAACTCCACATCATCACATATCGTCCCTGACAATAGCCACCATTATCGCTCATATAGCCACCCTTATCTCTCCTATAGCCACCCTTATCCCTCCATCTTGACAATATCAATAGCCACCTTTATCGCTCCTATAGACACCCTTATCGCTCCGCCCAGATAATATTCCAACAAACACAACAACAGTGAAATGCCACCCTTATACCCATATAATATCAACGGTGAAATGCCGCCCTTATCTTCTCAAAATAATAACTCACACAACACAACAATTTACACGAAAAATTATCACGGCAAAATAATAAAATCAATTCATATCACAATTTGCCCAATTGCCACAACCAAAAATTTCAAAGATACAACCAATAAATTAATTTTACAACAAATAGCCGAAGGCTCCACACAATGTGTATAACACCCCAAAAGTATTAAACAGATATACAAATTACTCAATATAAAGCAGAGACTTCATTGATCCAAATTTAGATAATTATATTAACACTTCTTTTAAACTTGCTTAATTAATTATTTGCATAGGAAAAATTCATATTGAAATTAATTTCCAAGAAATATTAAACCAACAATACTCACGAAATTTCATAAATATTTCAAGCAGCAATCACATCAAATTGTCATATAAAAATAAATTCAACAACAAGGATTTAGGCATGGCAAACAGATGATTCAATAAATGTCCACAATTACCCAATTTACTACAGAACAATGCCTAAAACTTTAATCCAATAAAATGTGCACATATTACCCCGATTACATACTCGTCACCTCGCGTGCTTTTCACATTTCACAAATGGCACATAAGACTCAATGCCTTAGGGGTAATTCTCCCACTCGAGGTTAAGCAAGACACTTACCTTTTTAAAATTATGTTGATATTCTAAAATCGCCTTCTTGCTTGAATTGACCTCCGAACCGCTCAAATCTATCCAAATTAATAGTATAACTTCATTAAAATTTATCGAAAATAATTCCGGATAATAATACATGGACTTAAAAATTTATTCCAAAAATTCAACAAAAGTCAACGCAGGACCCGCCTCTCAGAAGCCGGCATAATTTTTACGAAATCCGATCACCCATTCCGATAAGAGTTCAACCATACTAAAATTATTAAATTCCGGTGTCAAATGAACCTTCAAATCATAAATTTGTGGTTTATGAAGTTTCTACAATTTTTTCCAAATTTCTATCTCAAAGTAATAATTAAATGATGAAATTAGTGATATATTCATGTATTTTAACCAAATCCGAGTTAAAATCACTTATCCCGATGAGTTTCTTGAAAAACCCATGAAATATCGTCTCAAACTGAGCTCCCAAAGTCCAAAAATGAAATAATAACCTAAACCTTGGATATATAGTACATCCTCTAAACTTCCAATGTGCGGTCCGCACAAAAATGGTGCGGCCGCTCTCTCATGGAACTGCACTTCAAGGCTTTAGTAATTTGGCCATAACTTTCTCTACATATGTCCAAATTATGACTTATTTACCTTTCCGGAAACTAGACACGAAGGGCTACAACTTTCGTTTTTGAATCATCTTACAATTCTTTGTGGATCAAAGGATATCAGCTTCCGAAGCCAAACCATCGAATCTGAGAATTCTTGAGTGCGGCCGCACACCAAATTGTGTGGTCCGCACACTCCTATGCGGACATGAGTGCGGCCACACCAAAATTGTGTTGTCCGCACAACTCCCCTGAGGTCCGCACTTCCCTTTTTTTCCTCAGCACTCCTGAAACTCATCCGGAACCTCCCGGACACAAACCATATATGAATTTCAATCATAAAACACGCTACGGACCTGCTCGCGCACTCAAAACACTAAAAAGAGATCGTCTTGACCCGATATTGACCATGGCCAAACTTTTAAATTTCTTAACTTTACTAATCTCTCAACCAATGATCCAAAAATACATCCAAGCCCCTCGGAATCTCAACCAAATATACCAACATATCCCAAAATACAATACGAACTTAGTGGAGGTTTCAAATCTCGTCAAAATTACGAATTGCGCCTCGAATCGAGTTATGAGTTTTCTAATATTCCAACTTCTATGTTTTGCGCCGAAACGTATCAAATCAATCCAGAATGACTTCAACTTTTGCACACAAGTCATAAATGACATAATGTAGGTATTCCTATTTTTAGAATCGGATTCCGACCCCAATATCAAAAAGTCAACTCCCCGGTCAACTCTTTTCTTTTAAACTTCTTAAATAAGAATTGTTCTTTTAATTAAATTCTGAATCTTCCGAAAATCAAACTCGACCACACCCGCGGGTCATAATGCTTATTACGAAGTTGCTCGAGACCTTAAGTCACTGAACGAGCGTTAATTCTTAAAACAACAAGTCGGGTCGTTAAAGAAGAGTTATGATAAGAATAAACTCTTTCCGACCAATCAAATTGAAGTGTGATAAGACCGCATTTGATTGGCCAGAATATGTCACTTGCACACGTGGCGTGATTTCATTGGCCTTTTAATTTGGCTTGGTATGCTTTGGCATTTTGACACGTGGCACGATCCTATTGACTCTTTCGTTTAACTTGACGTCCCACGTCATTTGACACGTGGCACCAAACTAGGCCTCTAGGAAGTTGACATCTTGGGCTTAATGAAGTTGGTTCATCACTTTAGCTCAATTTAATTGGATAGTCCAATGAATTTTGACTTATTTATTTAATCCGTATATATTGGACTTATATAATTAATCCAATTATATTAGCCCGTAATATTTATTTGGACTACTATATTTAAAATATAGTCCAAATTATTTTTGAATTTCTTTCCGATAAAATTGGCATGCCTACAAGATTATTTTTCTTTCTTTTTTCTTTCTTTGGGTTGCTTATTTTCAGTTAAACATATAAATACATAGTATTTGCTTTGTAACAATTATATCCGATACAACTATTGGCCATTCTGCTGTTCTAATGAATTGATTTGATACAAAGTTGTTTATTCCAACTTTTCTTGAAAGTTTTTGTGACCAGAACAAACAACATGTAATATTTTATTTTATTTTAATAATGTTTTATTTCCTACTGTTTAAAAATTCTATGCTTCTTAATATCTTTAGTGTGATGATAATTTGATATATCAATGAGATCTGTCTATATTTTATAATTTGGTCAATATTTGAATAGATTACTTTTATACATCCAAAAGAAGCATATTCTTTCAATCAAAAAAGTTAATCATTTTAATATATGTTTTATTTAAGTTTAGATATTCTTGACTTAAATGAGTTATTTTATATTTAAAGTGGAATATTTGTCACAAATCTGTCACATATTTTTAGTTGTTCACACGATGTTAAAAGAATCAAAAAGCTGCTTGAATCTCAATCTACTTGGACTTAAATTGGTGCTATGATTATAGCATAAGTCTTATCCACTTTAACTTCCAACAACTACTTGCGAATATCTGATATGTCGAGTTAACAATATATTAGTTTTCTTAAGAAGTTATCTCACATAGAGAATCAGAATAGTTAAACTAGGAGTTTGATATTATTAGTAGCGATGAAAATAATTGAATAATGTTAAACATTTTCTAATCCAATTAACCTGATTGTATTGTGGATTGAACTAATAATTTATATAGGTAGATTCAATAGGGGTTAATGATCTAAGTTCTAACGGAGGAAGATGAAAAAAGTGGATAACATCTCAAGTTTACATTCCCCAGATTTTCACATTGCATTTTTTTAAAAACTTTTTCACCAATTTTTTCTATCTTCTTTTTTTCTTATTCAAGTTAAGATATCATGACTTAGATGGGTTATTTGATAACTAAACTGAAATGTTTATTACAAAGCTAAGTCTTCAAATAATTTTAATATAAGATATTAAAGAATAATGAAGTTACTTCTGTTTTAATTTCAACTTAATATGATCAGACTAGAAAAAAATTGAAATTTTTTATATTTGATCTTCTTAAAAATTATTGATTTATAACAATGTCTTGTTCATAAGGATATGGTCGAACTAAGGCAAATGGCACAGGGTACGTACCACCATCTAATACTTAATATCGTTAATTTATTTATTCCGTACTTAATTTTATTTATATATATAAATCAAGAAAAATGTTAACATGCAACTAAAACATTAAAACTCACCAATGAGTTTTTTTTCACAATGAGAATTTGGGTAAAATATTACATGCTTATATTAACCACTTGTCACCTCACATAATTTTATAAATATTTTTCTTGTAAAACTCCTTTAGAATAGAAACTTCTTCCATCAAAATTTACAAAATCCTTGATTCGGGTGGGGTCCTCTTTTAATTTGGTCAATATTTATGAGATTAAGAAAAAATATGGAGTAAAAAGTATGGAAATATTTACCTAGCTACACTATATTATAAACTTATTTACTTTTACTAAAGAAATTATCACTTGTTTACATTCTGTGTACAAATTTACGAATTATATATAAATAAATGATAATTGAATATCCTTAATAATATGACATTTTATTAGTAATAACCGATATATACGTACGCCTACAGTTAGTCACCCTATCTACTCGCTAATCTATCCATCCACTTGCTTAAAATTACTAAAGTTCTTTGAACAAATCAAACATTTATTTAAACAACTACCAAAGTTATTTAAGCAACTTAGTCAGTTGTTTAAACAACTACCAAAGTTGCTTAAATGACTCCATCAATTGTTTAAACGACTCAATCAGTTGTTTAATCCTATTACTTTTTGACTTCATCAGTATGTGATTTGTGCGTATCTTTTTTTAAACTAGAAGATATTATTGATGCATGTTAATCACATATTTTAAAAGGTAACAAACAACTAGAAGGAGTCTACTTTGCGAAAATATATATAATTCATAAAAAGGATACTACTAGTTTGGTAATTAGCAACATATAATTAAATTGGGTAAAATAGTTTGTAATATAGTATATATAAGAAAAAATCCCAAAAATCATGTAATGGTGTAACAATCCCGCCGGTCGTTTTGTGTATATGAGCCTCGTTTTCCTATTTATGTTTAAAGTTATTTCCTATGACATTAGTTGTTGATATTGAGTTATTTGTGACTAGATTCGAGTCGTTTGGAGGCCGATACGCGTGGGAAGGGCTTGTTGGAGTTTTGATTTGCGCGTTTTGAGGTATGTAACACATCTAAACTTAGATTTGAGGGTATTTAACCCTAAGAACTACGTTATATGAAAGATATTAGGGTGATATATGCGCTAGATGACAAGCCTTTGTGAGTGCACCAATTTGTTCATGGTTTGGAGAGGCCTTTAGGCTATTACCGGGCTTGTTTTGTTATCAGATCATGTTATCCCCACGTTTCCTCTACTTGTTTGGTTATTTGAACTGTGATTCATATTAGACATCATGTCTAGGCTAAGTTCTAATTGTTTGAACCTTGATAGGGCTATTCTTGTTGTTCTTGAGTTATATGCCTTATTTGCACACATGTTCTCAATCATGATACTATATTTGTGTATGATATCTTACTCTCAGTACTTTTTATTTGATTCCTCACAAGTTGTTGATACCGCTTAAGGATAACACTGTTAAACTGAGTTTTTGAGATGTGTTTATCTAAGATGTGAACGTGAAATGAATGAGTTTGGGCCTTAGAGCCGGTTTGGTATTGATTTTGAGGTGACGCATACGCCATGCCCATATTGGGATAAGTGTTATTATTTTCGGGCGACGCGTGCACCGAGCCTCACTGTTGGGCTAAATGATTATTATTAGCGCTTGGGCAGGATCCGCCCCTCCGGAGTATGACATGTCATCAGTGGGCGCAAACACGATATTTTATATACGAGCTTGATGATGGGCAGTTATACCAGGCACCCGTACAATGCTAAAGTGTAAATATTTTTATGGATCCACTGTGATATTATTGATTGACATGTATACTTGACATGTAGGAATAGGGATGTACTTTTCTCATGTTAACTCATAATTGGCCTACTTTATCTGTGTTGGACTTTAACTGTTATACTTGAAAGTATGTCTAATTTCAAAATTGTGAACAAGTTGAACATGATATCACTGAAATACTGTTTCTACGGTTTATCCTTCATATTCTGAACTGCTATCAATTATTGGTATTGGCTTTGACTATTATTCTGAGCTTGTCAATGTTTCCAGCCCAAGGTAAGTGTTGGTACTTATTAAGTATATATGGTCGGTTGTAATCATACTATACTCTTTACTTCGTGTGCAGACCCAGGTACATCTAGTCGAGGAGATTTTCAGACTTGAGTTGTTTCCAGCTTTTGGGAGACTACGAGGTAGCTGCCTATCACGACCCCAATTTTCCCTCCGTAGGATGTCGTGATGGTACCTAGTCTCTAAGACTAGGTAAGCCTAACAATTATTGAATTAATGACAGAATTTAACCAAAACAACTATTAAACAAAAATCATATATTTCTATATAAAAATAACCAACAATCCTAACATGATACAATATCCCAAAACCGGTAGTACAAGTCATAAGCTCTACCGAGTTCACTAGGAAATTTCTAAGTACAATTGTTCTGGAATAAAAATAAACTGTACAAAATAACTTTAGAAGGTGACCCCAAGGCCTGCGAACGCGATGGCAAGTATACCTTGAGTCTCCACAGCAATGCCCGATCAACTAGCTAACGATAAAAAAACTCTGAAGTACTCGGATCTGCACAAAAATGTGTAGAAAGCGTAGTATGAGTACACAACGGCGGTACCCAGTAAGTGTCACGACCCAAAATCCAACTAGTTGTGATGGCACCTAAACGAAACCGCTAGGTAAGCCAATTAGCAACAATCCAATTCAAATGCGATTTACTGAGAAACTAAATGATCTAATAACTGAAATTTTATACAAAATTTCCAAGGATTGGTAGTACAAATCATGAGCTTCTATGATTTAGAGTTTACAAGCTGGTATAAAATAAATACATCATCTGTTCGAAATATACATAAACAGATTTATAAATCTAAAGCTACCAATAATAAGAGGCAGCTATAACCGGAATACAGGTACATCACCAATGCCAGCTCCCACCATACGCACCAACATCAGCTCCAAACTCTACACGCAAGGTGCAGAAGTGTAGTATGAGTACAACCGATCCCATGTACTCAGTAAGTAATAGACCTAACCTTAGGTTGAAAGCAGTGACGAGCTCAGACAACGGTCGTAGTCCAACGCCAATAGCCGAGAACAACTTGTAACAATATAATAAAAGATGTCCAAGTAATAACTCAAAGATATGATGCTTAGCTCATTCACAATTACGGGAAAATTGGCATGCTTTTCAGGTATAATAGTAAAACCCAAATCTTTTACCGAAATTACCAAAATATGAGCATATCAGAAAAACTGTGATTTTTCCCAAAAGCATTCAACAACAGATAAGATATTTCATTCTCAGATAGCATGACGAAAGTATATCTCTATGCCTACATGTCAATGTGCATGTAAAGTCATGAATGTTACAATACTATTTAGCATGAGGAAATGCATCGTTATGCCTACATGCCAAGTACGCATGTCAAATGTAATGCATCACTGTGATAAATTCATGTACTCATACTCTCAGAGTACTCAATCTCATTGTTTGACCCTCAATCACTCGGTACACTCAATAACTCAGTTCACGGCACTCAATCACTAGACACTCGGTACCTGCGCTCACTGTTGGTATGTCAGACTCCGGAGGGGCGGATCCTGCCCAAGCGCTAATATAAGCCAACATGGCCGGCTGTGGCGTGCAACCCGATCCCATCATACATCAATAAAACCTGTTGCGGCGTGCAACCCGATCCCATCATGAATCAATAAAACATATTATATCATGCAACCCGATCCTATAAGTATCACTCACAATCTCTCCAGTCTCTCGGGCTCACAAATCTCATGCCAATCAGCGCAAACAATGATAACATGATATGAAAACAAATGATAATAGAGATTGAGATATGATATGCGAATTAATGAATATGACTGAGTATGTAATTTCAATTTAAGCAAATAACTCAACAGCAAAGATGACCTCAGTAGGTCCCAACAGAATGAGCATATAGCCTAAACATGATTTCTAACATGGTTCATAGCTCATATAGTCAACAAGTAGGGAGAACATTGAGGTAACAAGATGTAATAACAAAAGAAGTCGGGGCACACTCTAATAGCCAACTAAAATCATGATTTCCTCGGTGCACGCCTATATGCTCGTCACTAGCATGTGCGTCACCTCAATACAACTCTTATAACGCAATTCCCAGGGGTTAAATACCCTCAAATCCAAGTTTAAATAAGTTACTTATCCCGAACAAGCAGAATCTAATACCGAGCAAGCCAAACAATAATCTAAAAATGCTATTTCGCGTGTATCAACCTCTGAATTGCTCAAAACTAGCCAAAAGCAACTCAAAGAAATCAAATAATGCATAAGGAAATATTTTCAAAAGATAAAGGTCAAGTATTTACACATTTACTCAAAACCAACTAAAAAGTCAAACCTGGGCCCGCACCACGGAAGTAGACAAAACATACAAAATCCGACAACCCATTCAATTACGAGTCCAGTCATACTAATTTCACCAAATCCGACTCCGAATCGATGTTCAAAACTCAAAAATTCACTTTAGGAAAGTTTAGACAATGTCCACAATTTCTCTTTTGAAATCATCAATTAAATTCCCAAAACAAAGATGGAATCACGGAATATAATCAAAACTAATTATAAAACACTTACCCCAATCCATATGGTGAAAATTGCCTCAATCCAAGCTCCATAGCTCAAATATGCTAAAATGAACTCAAAATCCCGAAATTTGATATTTTAATGCACTACCAGGGTCCCTCTTAGCGAACGCGATTAAAAAAAATTTCAGCTCAATTTTTACCCTTCGCGATCGCGACCATTTCCCCGCGATCGCGATAAACAAACTCCAACAAGCTTGCTAAAATATTCTAGAAAGCCTATAGTATAATAGCCAAAAGATTCTGTACAAAACTCCAAATGATACATGGTTTGATTTTCTGAAAACTATACACCAAGGGCTACAATTTTTGTTTTTGGATCATCTTCAAATTCCTTATAGATTGCAAGATAAAAGCTTCCAAAGTCGGCTTAGTGATAGTAGAATTTCATCTTCGCAAACGCGAAGGTCTCTCCGCGAACGCGATTCACATGCCCTATTTTTGCATTTTGCTCTTCGCGAATGCGACCCAAAGTCCGCGATCGCGCTGCACACTGCTATAGCCAAACATCAACTAAAAATGCCTAAAAATGGTCTGAAACCACCCCAAAACTCACCCGAGCCCCTCGGGACCCCGTCCGAACATACCAACAAGTCTCAAAACATATTACGGACCTACTCGAGGCCTCAAATCACACATATGAA
The DNA here is from genome assembly GCF_000715075.1 of Nicotiana tabacum. Lineage (NCBI taxonomy): Eukaryota > Viridiplantae > Streptophyta > Magnoliopsida > Solanales > Solanaceae > Nicotiana > Nicotiana tabacum. Next base: position 72,225,525 of record NC_134088.1, on the reverse strand, counting down.
CCAAGTGTCCAATTGAAGCCTAACCAATCCGGAATGAATTCAAATTTTGCATACAAGTTCCAAATGCATAACAAACCTATTCCAACTCTTGGAACAACAATTCGAACCCAGTATCATCAAAGTCAACTCTAGGTCAAACTTATGAACATTCCAAACCTTCAAATTTTCAACTTTTGCCAAATAGTGCCGAAATCTTCTACAAACACCCAAATGCAAATCCGGGTTTACGCCCAAGTCCAAAATTACCATCCGGACGTAACGGAACCATCAAAACTCTGTTCCGGGGTCAAATATACAAAAGTCAAACTTGGTCAACTCTTTCAACTTAAAGCTTCAACAATGAAATTCATTCTTCCAAACTAATTCCGAATCACTCGAAAACCGAAACCGACAATACACACAAGTCGTAATACATAATACGGAGCTACTCATGCCCTCAAACCACTGAGCGAAGTGCAAATGCTCAAAATGACTGGTCGGGTCCTTATAGTAAGTATCAAGACGAACCTCGATGGAGTAGTGACGAGGGACAGTCAATATACCTACTAAACTTAATAACCTGTACAAGTATGAATGTGAAACTAACAGGGAACAATATCAATATAAAGCTAAGCGTGGTAAAATAACAAAACAATACTTGCAATATAAAACTTGAAGCAACAATTAGCAATAAGGCACAACAGGAAATAACGCCGAAGAGTAAGCTGAACACAGTTTAAGTCCGGTAAAACCAAGTAAAGAAAAATAAGTAACAACTCAATAAGAACAACCGCTTTCACACAAGATTTATTCAAGAATTTTGCCTGAGGTACCACACCTATCACATGTCCCAATTCACGAACCCTAATCACTTAGCATCTTGTGCCCACATTACAAATCACAACTGCACGAACAACTCACATGTTGTACGGACAACTCTCGTGCCAATAACATAAATACCTCATATCTGCACGGACAACTCACGTGCTAAGAGAGTGACAATACCTCATATCCGCACGGACAACTCATATGCCAGTAATAACAATAACTCATAATAACACGGACAACTCACGTGCCACTAATACAACTCTCACATAGAAGGAAGGTAAACGAGAATACATGCAAATGATCAATAACCATTAGGATTCATCTTCTTAAATCGATATGAGTGATTAATTACGTGTAAGCTTGTGCAAGTGTTCTATCACAACTCGAGTCAACATAAGAGTAGAGACAACGAATGGCACATAGGAAACAACACAACAAAATGTAAAATCCATAACTCACACAAGGTAGGAACACCACTACACAAATATCATCAATAACAATGCCCCCAGTCCATCACAAGTTATCACAAATCATCCCAGACATAGCCCACCTTGTCTCGCCACATGCGCAATAATAAAGTAAATGCCCGCCTTGTCTTGCCGCATGGGCATAATAGTATTCTCGCCTTGTCTCGCCACATGAGCAAATCCCCCCCCCCCCCACACACACACACATATACAATATGCGCAACCCATATATATATATATAGCTCGGCTTGTCATGCCGCATGTGCAAATATCAATAATAACAATAGCACGGACAACTCACATGCGAACACCCCGACAATCCTCTCAACAATATCACATGTGCCAAAAACATAACAACACAATATAATGACTTGCACCACATGTGCCCATATACCACAATATTTTCTCAAAATAATTCCAATACCACAACCACACATAGTCCTCGGCTCAACAACACTGAGTACAAAAATAACAACAACAATAACATGAGAGTACCGCAAGTAAATCAATATAAGAATTACAAACACAAAGAATCGAAAAAATGACCTCACAATGAAAGACATAACAAGTGATAATGGTTTCGACAAGAATAACTCAACACTGAGAGGGATAGTGTGTAACAACGATATCAACTAGGAGTAACTCAACAATAAGAGAGATAACATGTAACAGTGATTCCAAATAATGTATAACTCAACGATAATAGAGGCAACATAAAACAACGATTCCAAATAAGTACAACTCAACGATAAGAGAGATAACATGTAACAACGATTTCAAATAAGGATAAGTCAATAATGGAGAAGATACCAATAACTTCAATTAAGGATAATCCACTATGGAAGAGATACATGGCAAGGAAAGAGGTAACAACTTCAATTAAGGCATATAAGAGTATATCTGGAAACAAAGGTAGAACATGAACCAATCAACTTCAAATAAGACATGCAAGGGTAACTCTGGCAATGGAGGATATAACATGGTGAGACAACTTCATTTTTAATGTACATGAGAACCTAAGAGTTTAAGTCGATCAAATTTCCACACATAATCTGTGTACATGCTCGTTACCTCGTGTACACGTATTTCACATAGTTCAAAGAGTGCAAACAAACCAATACCCCCGAGGTAGCTCCCCCCTCCACAATGTTAGGAAAGATACTTACCTCAAAAGCCCTCAATAAACACTCTAAAATAGCTTTCAAAATCCACCTTTGCTCGACACAAATCTAGCCAAAATCGACTTAATAACATCAAATAATGCAGGAAAAAATAATTCCAATAATTAAAGCTACGATTTTACACAATTGCTCAAAAGTCAACAAAAATCAACTCGGGGCTCGCCCGGTCAAAACTCGGGTCCAATGGTAAATACCAACTACCTATGACCCCACGAGTTCACATATATGACTAGTTTCAAAATTCGAGTCCAAATATACTCTCAAAACTCAAATCCTCATTTTTCAAAAACTTGACAAAGATTTATAAATTTTCACTTTGAATCACATGATTTTGATGTTAAAATCTAAGATATATTGATGGAATATGATTAGAAATAGATTAGACTAACTTACTCAAAGTTTGTAGATGAAAATCCCTCTTTGAAATCACCTCTTACCGAGTTTAGGGTTCCAAAATATGAAAATGAGAGCAAAAATCCTTTCCCTTATCTTTTTGTCGCAGGTGTGACAATTGCGACATTGAGTTTGCAAATGCGAGCTCCACAAAAGCAAAAAATCCATTGCAAAAGCAAAAAACCACATACCTGCTACACATGCGACATAATGTTCGCAATAGCGAATAATGGACACCTCGCAAATGTGACGTGACTGATCGCAAATGCGAGACAACTTGGCCCAGCCCCACCTTCGCAAATACGAACTATTGGTTCACAAATGCGAACATAATAGTCTACAACTTAATATCGTAATTTCTATCTTAATCTCACAAATGCGAGACCTGAGGCATCTGTGCAAAACCAGCAGAACTTAAAATCTATCAAACACTCCGCAACGCATTCGAAACTCACCTGAGCCCTCTAGGCTCCAAACAAAACATCAACATAAGTTTAAAAATATAACACGAACTCTCTCGTGCAATCAAATCATCAAAATAACTTCCGAACCCACGAATTGGACCTCAAAACACATGAATTCCACATAAAACTCAAGAACTTCTAAAAAACACAACCACTCGTCTGATTCCTATCAAATCAACTCGGAATGACGCCAAACATTGCGGACAAGTTCCAAATGACAAAACAGACTTATTCCAAGTCTCAAAATAGAAACTAAAATATGATAGTTATGAAGTCAACATACGGTCATACTTATAAAAAATGCTAAGCCTTTCAATTGCAAACTTTCGGTAAAACAACACAAATCAATCTACGGACCTGAGAAATCGATTCAGTACATACGCCCAAGTCAAAAATCATGATACGAACCTATCAGAGCCATCAAAACACCGTTATAGGGTCGTTTTCACAAAAGTCAAACCTCGATCAACATTTTCAACTTGAGCTTCTAAAGTGAGAATCACTTATCCGCATTCATTCCGAGTCATCCCAAAATCAAATCAGAGTATGCACGCAAGTCATAATACACAATAGGAAGCTACTCAATACCTCAAACCACTGAACATAACCTTAAAGCTCAAAATGACCGATTGGGTCATTACACTGCCATATCGTATACAGTTCTTAAAGTTCTCTTTCTGTTATCTCTATCTTTACTGTTCTTTTGTTCAGACAGTTGTATTAGAGGATTTTCCTTGTATCTTGTTTTTCAGTAGTACTCATATATTCATTGGCAGTAGATTTTAGGGTTCGTTGTAGCAGCATTATGATTTTATTCTTAGCTACTTTATGATATTCTTCCGTTGTTGAGTTATTAGACCATGTTTATTCGACTTCATTGTTATTATATGACTGTTGTCTTACCTAGCAGGTTGGGTTATGTTCCATCACGACTTGTAGATTTTGGATCGTGACAAGTTTGTATCTGAGCCCTACGCTGTTTAGGTCTCACGAGTCACAAACAAGTTTAGTAGAGTCATGCGAATCGGTACAAAGATGTCTGTACTTATCTTCGAGAGGCTACAAAACTATTAGGAAACTTCACTTTCTTGCATTTTTATTGTGCAAATTTGTTATTTATGATGTTTGAAACTTGATTGTTCTATTCTCTCATAGATGGTGAGTATATGTGCGACCGGATCAGGTAGACGGCCACCGGTACCACCAATTACAGCCACACCGGGGCCGCAGTAGAGGCTGAGGTGTGGCTCGTGCTACACCCAGAGACGCACCTGTGGAGCCACCAGTTGCTCCAGCTGAGGAGCAGGTACCGGATGTTGTTGATCCAGTGGGACCAGCTAAGGAACCGATAGTGCCCATTGTTATCCATGGTCTTTAGGAGGCCTTAGCCAAGATTTTGACCGTATGCATGAGCCTAGATCAAGCGATTTGGGTTCCAACTTCACCAGCCACTTCAGTGGCCGGGGGCGGAGCGCATACTCCCACGGCCCGTAGTCTTGATCAGTTAGCTGAGGGACTCTAGACACTGGGGGTACTACTAGCCTAGCCGGTTCCTATTGCTCGGGCCGAGGTTGGCCCACCTTTGAGTGATAAGGACTAGAAGATATTGGAGCGGTTCAGAGGCTTAAGCTCCAGAGTTCAGTGGGGAGGAGTCAGAGGATGCTTAGGACTTTCTAGACAGGTGTCAGCAGATTCTTCACACATTGGGTATTATGGAGACCGATAGAGTTGCATTTACTACTTTTCAGTTGACTGGGGCAGCCTACAGATGGTGGCAGGCCTATAAGATGAGCAGGCCAGTTGGAACAACACCACTTACATGGAATGAGTTCTCAGTTCTCTTCTTAGAGAAATTTGTTCCACAGACTCGTAAAGAGGAGCTACATAGAGATTTTTAGTAGCTACACCGGGGAGATATTACAGTGACTCAGTATGAGATGAGATTCACAGATTTGGCCAGTTGGCACAACCGTCATTCTATATGGTTGGTTCCCACAGAACGGAAAGAGAGAGGATCACGAGGTTCATTGATGGCCTCAACTATGGCCTACATTACAGTTTGGCCCGAGAGGCCGAGACGGATGCTAGGTTTGACTAGGTGGTCGAGAATGTTAGGCACTTTGATTCGATTCATAGGCTTGAGCATAAGGAGCATGAGGTAAAGAGGCCCCATAAATTTGGTGGTTTCAGTGGTACCTCATCTGGAGGTCTGTCAAATCACAGCAGAGATCGTCGTTACAGGCCCGCTCAGATGGCTCGTCGGGTTCATCGTGGTACATCAGCTATTCTTAGTTCATATAGTACTCGTCCGGGTCAGTCACCATTTAGTGCAATTCCAGATCAGAGCTCGTACTGTGCCCCATCAGTTCAGGGTTCATCAGTATCGGGTTCTTCCAGTGGCTATTCTAGTTCTCGGGATCCAATGCAGGCCCCACAGTCATTTCCAGTTCGGGGTGTTTTGATTTTTGAGAGTTGGGGCATGTGAGAAAGTATTTCCCCATCATTACAGAGGTCCAATACAGTAGGGAGGCCAGTTTATGACCCCTACGCTAGTTGCTATGCCACTCGCTCAGCTAGCTTGGGGTGGGGGTCATACAGGTCGAGGTCACCCTAGAGGGAGGTTCAAATAGGTGCTGGTGAGGCTCGATGCTTTGCTTTTCCCGCTAGGCTAGAGCCAGTTGCTTCGAACATTGTGATGACAAGTATTGTTTTAGTATGCCACAAGGATGCCTCAGTATTATTTGATCCTGGTTTCACTTATTCATATATGTCATCGTACTTTGCTCATTATTTGGATACGCCCCGTGATACTTTAGTTACACATGATTCCTTAGTTACGCCTGATCATGTATCTACATCGGTGAGTAATTCTATTATTGTGGACCATATATATCGGTCATGTTTCATGACCATTGGGGGATTAGAGATGTGAGTTGATCTTTTACTGCTTAGCATGGTTGATTTTGACATGAGTTTAGGCATGGATTGGTTGTCACCATGTCACGCTATTTTGGATTTTCACACTAAGATTGTGACATTGAAAATGCCAGGGTTACCTAGGGTTGAGTGGAGAGGTTCTATGGACTATGTTCCCAGTAGAGTCATTTCATCTTTTGAAGGCTCAACGAATGGATGAGACGCGATGTATGGCATATTTGACCTTTGTTAGGGATGTTATTATTGATACGCCTACTATTGAGTCAGTTTCATTAGTGAGAGACTTCTCGAATATGTTTCCTACAGACCTGCCGAGCATGCCACCCGACAGGGATATTGATTTTTGTATTGATCTGGTGCCAAAAACGCAGCCTATATCTATTCCTCTGTATCGCATGGAACCAACAAGTTTGAAAGAGTTAAAGAAACAACTTCAAGAGTTGCTTGATATGGGCTTCATCATGGCTAGTGTGTCGCCTTGTGGTGCACCGGTTCTATTTGTGAAGAAAAAGTATGATACTATGTTGATGTGCATTAATTACAAGCAGTTGAACAAAGTTACAATTAAGAACAAGTACCCACTACTGCGCATTGATGACTTATTTAATCAGCTTTAGGGTTCTAGAGTGCTCTCTACGATTAATTTGAGGTCTGGGTATCACAAGCTGAAGATTCGGGATTCAGATATTCTGAAGATAGCATTTAGGAACCTCTATGGTCACTTTGAGTTTCTTGTGATTTCTTTTGGGCTTACTCCCCAGCAGCCTTCATGCACTTGATGAATAGTGTATTCCAACCATATCTTCATTCGTTCGTCATCGTGTTCATTGACGACATCTTGGTGTACTCTCGCAGCCGAGAGGATTATGAGCAACATCTGAGGGTTGTACTCCAGACTTTGAGGGAGAAGAAACTGTATGCTAAATTCTCCAAGTGTGAGTTTTGGCTTGATTCTGTGGCGTTCTTGGGGCACGTGGTGTCCAGTGGTTGGATCAAGGTAGATCCGAAGAAGATTGAGGCAGTTCAGAGTTGTCCTATACCATCATCAGCTACAAAGATTTTACGTTTCTTGGGTTTGACCGGATATTATCGCCGTTTTGTAGAGGGTTTATCATCCATTGCTGCACCTTTGACTAGATTGACCCATAAGGGTGCCCCATTCAGGTGGTCTGATGAGTGTGAGGAGAGCTTTCAGAAGCTCTAGACTGCCTGGACCACAACTCTAGTTCTAGTTTTGCCGTCAGATCAGGTTCATTTACATTTTATTGTAATGCTTCGTGGTTTATCATCAGGTGTGTCTTGATGCAGGAGGGTAGGGTGATTGCTTATGCTTCGCGTCGGCTGAAGCCCCATGAGAATAACTACCACATTCATGATTTAGAGTTGGCAGCCATTGTTCATGCATTGAATATTTAGAGGCACTACCTCTATGGCGTGCCTTGTGAGGTATTCATAATAGTCTACAACACTTGTTTAAGAAAAATGATCTTAACTTTAGGTAGCAAATGTGGTTAGAGTTGTTAAAATACTATGATATCACCATTTTGTATCATCCCGGGAAGGCCAATGTAGTGGCCGATGCCTTGAGTAGAAAGGTTGTGAGTATGGGTATCCTTGCATATATTCAAGTTGGTGAGAGACCGCTAGCATCAGATGTTCAGGTTTTGGACAATCAATTTATAAGGTTAGATGTTTCGGAGCCTAGTCGTGTTCATGTTTGCATGGTTTCTTGATCTTCCTTGTTTGAGCGCATCAGAGCGCGTCAGTATGACGACCCCTATTTGCTTGTGCTTAAGGACACGGTGCAATACAGTGATGCCAAGGAGGTTTCTATTAGAGATTATGGGGTGTTGAGGATTCATGGTTGGATTTGTGTGCCCAATGTAGAGCGATTGCATAAGTTGATTCTTGAAGAGGCCTACAGTTCACAGTATTCCATTCATCCCGGTGTCGCGAATATGTATCAGGATTTGAGGCAACACTATTGGTGAATAAGAATGAAGAAAAATATAGTAGAGTATGTGGCTCGGTGCTTGAACTGTTAGCAGGTGAAGTACGAGCATTAGAGGTCGGGCCGTTTGCTTCAGACTTGAGCTTCCCGAGTGAAAGTGGGAGCGTATTACCATGAATTTTGTTGTTGGATTCCCATGGACTTTGAAGAAATTTGACGTAGTGTGGGTTATTGTGGTTAGATTGACCAAGTCTACATACTTCATTCCAGTTGTGACTACCTATTCTTCAGAGCATCTAGCTCAGATCTATATCCGTAAGATTGTTCATCTCCATGGTGTGCCGGTGTCTATTATCTCCGATCGAGGCACGCAGTTCACATCGCAATTTTGGAAAGCAGTGTAGCGAGCATTAGGTACACGGGTTGAGTTAAGTACAACATTCCACCCACGTACGGACGGACAATCCGAGCGAACCACTTAGATCTTGGAGGATATGCTATACGCCTATGTTATGGATTTCGAGGGTTCATGGGTTCAGGTTTTACCGTTCGATGAGTTTGCCTACAACAATAGCTACCAATCGAGTATTCAGATGGCTCCTTATGAGGCCTTATATGGGAGGCAGTGTCATTCTCAAGTTGGTTTGTTTGAACCTGGAAAGGCTAGGTTGTTGGGTAGTGATTTGGTTCGAGATGCCTTGGAGAAATCAAGTTTGATTCAGGATCGACTTCATGCAGCATAGTCCATACAGAAGAGTTATGTTGATAGGAAGGTTCGTGATGTTGCATATCTGGTGGGCGAGAAGGATTTACTTAGAGTTTCGCCCATGAAGGGTGTGATGAGGTTCAGAAAAAATGTCAAGTTGAGCCCTCAGTACATTGGTCCTTTTGAGGTGCTTGAGAGGATTGGAGAGGTGACCTACAGACTTGTATTACCACCTAGACTATCGGGTGTTCACCTAGTGTTCCATGTTTCTATGCTCCGAAAGTATTATGGTGATCTGTCACATGTTTTGGACTTTAGCACGGTTTAGTTAGATGGAGATTTGACTTATGATGTGGAGCCAATGGCCATTTTGGACCGACAAGTTTGAAAGTTAATATCGAAGAATATAGCATCAATGAAAGTTCATTGGAGAGGTCGGATGGTTGAGAAGGCTACTTGGGAAGACGAGCGATAGATTTGGAGCTGTTATCCATACCTATTTGAGACTCCACGCATGATTCAAGATCTGTTCGATGACGAACATTTGTTTAAGGGGGAAGAATGTAATGACCCGGCCGGTTATTTTGTGTATTGTAGCCTCGTTCCCCTATTTATCACTCCTTCTATGTTTATTTGTGGTTATGTGACTTTCCGGGGTGGTTGGATTAGTTTCGGGGAGGTTTCGGATTGAATTAGGACACTTAGTCGACCAGAGTTTGACTTTTTTGTAGAAGACTCTAGAATGGAGTTTTGATAGTTTTGATAGCTTCGTATGGTGAATTTTGACTTAAACGTTTGTCCTAATATTGATTTGGAGGTCTGTAGGCTGATTTGAGGCTTTTTGGCGAAAGTTGGAAAGTTGAAGGTTTGGAAGTTTGAGAAGTTTAACCGAGAGTTGACTTTATTGATATCGGGTTTAAATTTGGTTCTGGGAGTTGGAATAGGTCCGTTGTTTCATTTGGTACTAGTGTGAAAAATTTGAGTTCATTAAGAGTTGATTTGATATGGTTCGACATTGGTTTTAGAAGTTAGAAGTTCATCAGTTTTATTAGGCTTGAATTGGGGTGCGACAATTGATTTTGATGTAGTTTGATGTGATTTGAGGTTTCGACTAAGTTCGTATTATGTTTTAGGACCTGTTGTTATGTTTGGATTGGGTCCCGGGGGCCTCGAGCGTAATTCAGATCAAGTTCGGCTTCAATTTGCTCTTGTTAGACTTCTAATTTCTGTGTATCTGGTTTCTTTTTTTGCGATCGCGATGAGTTGTTGCTGGCAGGTTGTAATTTATCCATCACAATGCGAGCTTTGAGAGTCTTAGGTCAGAACGGAAGTGTGTAGGTTAACTTGTTCGCGTAGAGGAGTTGTCAGCTGTGTTGCACCCTATTTTGCACTAGTCAAAATAAGTTTAAACTTGTGGTTGCCCTGTTGTTGATGAAAGAGAGTCGCCACCTAATATTTGAAGGTATACTAGGGTACCTATTTAATTACTAAAGTCATATTCTTTATTAGTTTCCTAATCAGTGAGATTTTGTGTAAGCGTTCTTGTTCTTCTAAGGGGAAGGTATTAGGCACCCCTTAAAATCTACCCGAGGTAGCTCCATAAGACTTAGACTAGGTTTAAACGGTTAGTTGTTTATACTCTACTTAACTAGTATTAGAGATGCGGCACTCTATATATCTATTTAAAACTTAATACTTGAAAAGAGGGTGAGTGGTTGTTGGAGATAATGTTTGTATAAATATATGATTGAAAGAATTTAGGATATTGCACATAATGTTTGTTTTATATATAAAACATATGAGATGGGTTAAGTTGTAAACACTTTATATAAACTTTAGTGAAGTAAAATGTTGTGAAGAAATAGGTTTAAGATATACCTTGGTTCTCAAACTTCATTTTGAAGAAATCGTTGGAAACCCCTTTTAACAAGGCGACGACATTTGTTTAATTTTGTAGAAAAGCACAGTATAGAAGACCAATTTTAGATTCCACTTTCGGTTTTTGAAAAGAGATGATTACCGCCTTTTGGTAAAGTTGTTTTGATCCAAAACACTTCATAAAAAATGTTACTAGAGATTAGTATAAACAATGTGTAATTAGTGAAGTAAGACCATCTATTACTAAGTCTAACACTTTTTAATCATATGTCTTTTACAGCTTGCCTAGATTATCTACATAATTCAAAGAGGTAAAGTAAAGCAATTAATATAATATGATAAATGTTGTATACATGTGAGAAATAAGTATGGAAAATGCAATAAAGCAGTAAAGGGAAAGGATGAACTCTGGTTTTGGGCCTAAAAGAGGCAGGCCCAACAGGTAGCAGGAACGGACAACAAGAGACATCAGACCTCCCAAATGAGCAGGTATTGGACTTGGGCCTGAGTTATTTGTGAACTCGGCAAGCCCAATTACAATACATGTTCAAAAAAGAAAGAAGGTCATTAGACATGCTACTCTATGCATATAATTATACATGAAACAAACTAGTAAGGGCCTAAGCAAATTATAACAATCAATGATATTTTAAATTATAAGAATTACACTAATGTGGGGATCACACATGGCAAAGTAATTCACATTGAAAACCTTTTATTATCATTAAACACTAAACCTAGAGGGAATAATATATGTCAATAGATTAGAGGCTAAGGGTAGAGCTCCATTCATGGCCAAAGCTCTCTTTGGACTCCTAACACTTCAAAGTTCCCAAGGGTCTCAAGGCCCAGGGCAGTGCTTGTGTCAAGGAGAGTAGCTCAACCAAGAACTAAACTTTACTCCCAAGTACTCCTAACTACTAACACTCATTCTTCCCTACAGGTTTAAGTGCCAATGAGGCATTTCAATGTAAATCCCAATGTCACAATGATACCATACCACAAAAGTATATATACATTTTTCATAGTAGTAATACAAAATAATGTAGGATCAAAAGACAACCAATCATCCTAGTGTAACCATAATCTAATAAAAGTACAAGACTCAATGTAAATGATATGTTAGGCATGCTCGAAAGTAATCTGTTTCGAACACACATAGAGACAAAAGCATTATCAGGTTGCTGCTAGGAACCCAAACACTTAGGTCCTATATCTAAAGAATAAAGTAAGTTCATGGCTTAACATATTAAGTTCCTGGACATAGACACATTCCATTAATAGCCTAAGTCTTACGTTCTGGCATATATACAAGTTAGCAGTTCCAATTGAAACCTCTAAAGAATATTAACAGAGAGGTTGGTTGACCATTTCAATTGAATTCTTTAAAAAGTTTTCACAGAGGTACCATTAACAATTGCTATTATAACTTCTAGAGAGTATTAACAAAATTGTAGATTAACAACTACAGTTAGAACTTCTAAAGGTATTAACAGAGCTACAAATTTATAACTTCAACTAGAATTTCTAAGAGTATTGACAGGAATACATATTAGCAAACTTCAGTTAGAACTCCTAAAGATATTTACAGAGATACCAAACTAACAACTATAATTAGGACTTCTAAAAAGTATTAACAAAGTTATAAATTCATAATTCTGTTTAAACATCTAAAAGAGTATTAACATAATCTAAAGCTAACAATCTTGTTTTACTCTAAGGTTCAGGACATGATAACTTCTTCGAAGAGACTTCAACTCCATGCTAAATGTTTTTGGAGAAACAAAGCATGATGTTATATCAAGCAGTAGCAACAGAGGTTCATTTAAAGTTCACAAGTTGGGTTTTGTTTATTCATGTTAGCTTAATAAAGTTCTAAGGACAATATAGGTATGTACATGGTTATGAAAAGCAAGCAGAAGTATCGAAGAACTAAGATGAGTGCAGGATCACAAGAGCATATACAAGGGACATTTAGTATGGAGTCATATTATTTCAAAAATGAAAGTGTTATCATCATCAAGCTAAAAGTGTAATTGTATGGGCTTCGGGAAAGGGGTAGGGGTATCATCACATTAGGAAAATCTGTTAAGCACGTCAAGTATACAATTTCATGTATAGTTTAACTTGGTTTTAATATCTTAACTTAACATATAGAATACCGTAACATGCACAATCCTCATGACACAATCATGTGATAACCTTCAAAAATACAAACAAAGGTGGTACAAGAATCTAGTTTGGTCAATATATGCTCATATAGTGTGATCAAACAACCATAATCTTATCAGAGAGTCAATGACCATTCAAGAGTTAACAGAATTATAGAAGCATGCTAGAAAGAGAGGATAAATTCAAATATTATAAACTGGCATCCCCAAACTAAAATGACAGTCTTATCTTATCACTAATCAGATTCATATTTTGTTAAAGTTCAATTTATCAGGTGAGCTACTATAAATACAGGTGATACTTAAGGCAAGTTTGTATCATGTAAATACTTAACATAACATCAAGGAAATTACTTAACAACAGAGACGGGTCATCACATGTTCATTGAAATCATTACAGAACTCTAATTTCAATAACTAACGCGGCTATGAGATTATATGCCCTCGTGATACTTCTGCTGGCAGCTAAACCATGATCCTCTACATGAGGCTGATATTTAAAGGCAATGGAGGCGCAGAGGAGTAATTATATAGCCAAGACATAGAGGCAACTCTATTATAGCTAGCCCCATTACTTTTACTTTTCCGTTGTGGTTTCTTTTTTCTTTTATTATTAATAAAATAGCTACTAGGCATGCCTAGTAGTAATATAATTTGCCACAAAAAAAAAGTAACTAAAGGAAATTCATGATCTCAAAACCTATTTAACTACCACATATTATTAACAAGCATATAAAACAGTCAACCATCAATACATTATTAACATCATCATTCGGTAACATAATAATTCATACTTAATAATTTAAACGAACAAAGAATAAATAAGGTTGAGGTTTTACTGACCTCCTTTAGGGCAGCAAACCAAACGAGTGTTCAAACTAGCCGTTTAGGAAGCTAAAAGCTTAAGCTTCCAATCAGTAACAAACTCAGAGCCGGAAAGAAAGAGATAAGCAGAGATTGAGTGAAACTCGAATTTCAATCGAAAATTCCTAAATAATACTCTACTATGTCTTAATTTCTCACAATGTTAGGTGAAGTTGGTGTCTCTTTTGAGAGAATTTAAGACTGCTATTTATAGTGGTCGTTGAGCCTTAGGGTTTTAGCGAATTAAAACTAATGAGTGGAGGGTGATGATGAATTGATGATGCGATCATAGTCGGGTAAAATAAAAAAGAATAGAGGGAGAATCGTTGAAGATGTTTACCTGAGCGTGGTAAGATCAGGCATGATCATTGATGATCCAAATCTATCGGCTAAGACTCCAATATCTAGAGGTCATTGCGTTTGACCTCTGGACATCGAATAACATGATGAAACTCTGAGAAAACCTCATGCATGCTCCGATTTGATGGAGCATGAGAGAAATCAGGGGATTTAAAGTTGTATTCTTTGGTCTAGGTTCAGATTTGGGGAATTTTGAATTCAATTGGTGAAATGGGAAAGGCTCAGCAGGAATTGCGGGTACATGAGGCAGGAATGATGAATCCCTGTATGGTTTCATGACCTTGCACGAATTTGTACAAGGTCTTTCATTGATTTGAATTATGAGGTTGAGTGAAAAGGGAGAGAAAAGGGAAAGGGAAGCGGCTGAGCTTGTGGGGGGAAATTATCAAGGTTTCTGAGAGAAGGGGGGTCATTTCTAGGTTAAGCTTTGGGGATAGGATTTGGGCCGTTGATCTTTTAGATCAATGGTCCTAGTATTTTGGTGTTAAAATATTTTTGTGTTAAAATGTATTGCCCGTTGGATCCTTGTGATCCAACAGTCAAGATTAAATCTCTGGGTGTTAAAATATTAAAGAGAAAATAGAATTAAAAATCGTGGATCGTTGATCTAAGAAACGGACAGGCTAGATTTGTTGCGTTTATTTTCTGAGGGTGAGAGACGGGTGATGTGGCAGGAGCGGATTGGTCCAATGGGAGTGGCATGGATTGCTAAAGTGGAGAGATATGGTGGACCTGGATTGGTTTAATTACAGATTGGGTGTATGTATTGGGCTAGAATTAATTTAAATGGTAGCCTTTTGTGTTTTAAATATGAATTGCAATATAGCCTTTTAGCCTTTTAACCCCTTTTAAAATTAAATTAAATAAACTTAATTATTTCCAATAAAATATAGTAAAAATTGTAAATATCAAATATACTACTAATTTTTGTAATTAATTATTTGTAAAATACTTTGTTTTTTCTAAATTATGACACTAATTTCAAATTATTAACATAGTACTCTAATATTAAGAAGTAATTTATTATATTAATTATAAAGCCCATGCGATGTATATAAAAGTTACTTTAATAATCTTAAAATAGTAAGTTTA
This sequence comes from Nicotiana tabacum, assembly GCF_000715075.1. Classification (NCBI taxonomy): domain Eukaryota; kingdom Viridiplantae; phylum Streptophyta; class Magnoliopsida; order Solanales; family Solanaceae; genus Nicotiana; species Nicotiana tabacum. Next base: position 72,210,254 of record NC_134088.1, on the reverse strand, counting down.
TTTGTAATTACATAATACTAATACTAAATCATTAATTTCAAAACTAATATTTAGTTAATTTTGTAAAATAGGTATTATTGATTGAAAATATTTTCAAAATATTTTTGCAAATTATTAAGTACAAATAAATTAATTTAAAGAGGGAGGGTCAAAATTGGCCGTCAACAGCTGCCCCCTCTTTGACCAAAGACGATGAAAGAGTTTTCAGGCAAAGAAATAGAACCAAAGCTAATTTTGTCCCGACTTTAGGCATGGGTTGTAGGAATGGCACGAAGATTATGAGTTGTAGGATTAGGAAAATTCTAGGAGAATTTCGAGGAGTTGGGGCCGAATTCTGATTTTGAATTGCTTACATACCTCAGGCTTAAAGAGGAGCAGGACTCATGTAGTTCTGGAGTGAAGACTTTGAGGAAGCGATGCTCACAGGAATTGCCCCAGTATCGCATTATGACAATACTGCGAGATAGAAGATTTGGCAGTCATGATAACTTTTAATTTGCGGCTTGACTTAAAAGATTTGAGGAATTACAATTTTACTGATTGCTTTGAGTTTGAGCTTGGATCCTTGGTCCGCTAATGAGTTGTTGTCCCTCATAGCATTGTAGCTTGGTTTGTTGCTTAGAAGGAGTTCCACTTTGCGATGTTTGTTCCTGCAAAAAATTAAATACATACATATCCATATATTGCAATGCAGAATATGTTAAGATGTGATGTAAATGATGCATGAATGATAATGCATGGCTGCCGGAGAGCCATTATTTGGGATTGGGATGATGGGATACCTGAATTTGACTCGATTCTTAGCCAGGGTGTGTACCATTCCGCAGCTCTCGGAGCATTGAGTCTCCTCGTGTCGGGAGTAGTTGTAGAATGCATCTTCGCTTGCTGGGATAGTTTTGCATTTGAAAAGTGCCTCCGCTTGTTGGGAGAGCTTGGCTTGTAGAGTGCGTCTCCGCTTGTCGTGTTATAAAATAAAGACTGTAAAGTAAAGACAAGTATAGAGAGAAACTGATATATTATTCAAACTTCAAACTTATGTACATAATGAACTGAAATCTCCTGTATTTATAAAAGAAAGCAAGCTGATGTGTAAGTTGCTTCTGCAAGCTACTGTGTAAGTTGCTACTGCACCAGATATAGATAATCTTCTACCGGGGATAATGTTTAACCATAACGGAGTACCGAAAGGATAATCTCATTATACCATAATGTAGATAATCTTCTACTGGGGGTAATGCTTATCCATAATGGAGTACCGAAAGGATAAGCTTATTATACCAGATATAGATAATCTTCTACCAGGGGTAATGTTTATCCATAATGGAGTACCGAAAGGATAAGCTCATTATACCGGATATAGATAATCTTCTACTGGGGGTAATATTTATCCATAGCGGGGTACCGAAAGAATAAGCTCATTGTACCAGGTATAGATAATCTTCTACCGGGGGTAATATTTATCCATAACGGGATACCGAAAGGATAAGCTTATTGTACCAGATATAGATAATCTTCTACCGGGTGTGATATTTATCCATAACGGGGTACTGAAAGGATAAGCTCGTATTAAATTCATATAAGTATAGTACCCTCTTCGTTTCAATTTATGTGACGTAATTTGACTCGATACTAAGTTTATTAAGAAATGAGGACTTTTGAAGCTTGTGGTCCTAAACATGTCATAACATTCATTAAGGGTAAAATGGACAGTTTAAAATTAAATTATTTACAAATATAAAAATGTGTCATTCTTTGCGAAACAGACTAAAAAGAAATAATGTGAAAAAAAAAACAAGCTTAAATAATCTTGGGTAATCCTCGCCTCATGGACTAGAATTTGATGTTTTCAAATTTCTTAACATGGTATCGGATTTGTACTCATTCCTATTCTTAGTTACCCAATGTTGGGGCCCCATGCTATGTTGCCAATGCTTTAGTAGTCCAGCCATTGGCATGTAAGGGAGTGTTAGACTGTTGCATATCATAACAAGGTAATTTTTGGCCATGCCAAAGCACAAAAATATTTGAATGAGTAAACTTTTGGTTTACTATAGAGTGTACTTCAACTGTACTAATCTTTGAATAGTATAAGCCAGAAGATAAAGTTGGTAACTTTTCTACAATGCACTTCTGGCCAGAAACATTCTTTGTAATACAAAGATATTCCATATTCATTTCATCTATCGTTTCAACATGATACCCATTTCGGCGGATATCTATAAAACTCAACAAGTTTCTTCGGGACTTGGAGGAGCATAATGCATTGTCTATTATAAGTTTTATTCCCTTAGACATAAATATAGTGGCTCTTCCGGAGCCTTCAATCAAACTTATATTACCAGAAGTTGTTGAAACATTTGCTTTTTCCTTATGCAAATAAGAAAAGTATTTCTGATCTTTGAATATGACATGAATTGTTCCACTATCAATTACACAAATATCTTCATGATTGGTCTTTGATCCAAACATAATTTGAAAGTGATGAGATCTCAACAAGTTATATCTCTTAGGAACCGATACAAAATGATCGTCGACGATATATTTGATACAATATAGTTCACAATATTGTAAAAGATTGTGAGGATCGGACTTGTAGTCCAAACACCTAAAGATTTCATGTCATCTAAATGCAAGTCATAACCTATATGACTAATTTGATTAAGTCTATATGAAGATCCCTGAAGGATTTAAAATGCCTAAATCATATAGTTCAAAGTATCGTGAAATATACTCAATAAAATTACAAATATCTTTATACGGTTTAAATCCATCTGGGCTCATGTGATATAATCGCCTCAGTGCATATTTGATGAAAGAAGGTTACATAAATGATGTTATTTGTCCATGTATTTTTATAAAGAAAATCCCATCAAAATTTGTTATACTTGCTGTTTATGTTGATGACATAAATCTTATTGGAACTCCAGAAGAGCTCCAAAAGGGAATTGAATATCATAAGAAAGAATATGAGATGAAAGATCTTAGAAAGACAAAACTTTGTCTTAGTCTATAAATTGAACATTTAATAGACGAGATCTTTATCCATCAATCTGCCTATACCGAAAGGATCTTAAAACGCTTTTACATGGACAAAGCGCACCCATTGAGTACATCAATAGTTGTTCAATCACTTGAAGTGAATAAGGTTTTGTTCCGACCTCCAGAAGAGGATAAGGAACTCCTTGGTCACGAAATACCTTATCTTAGTGCAATTGGTGTACTTATGTATCTTGCTAATGCTACAAGGCCTGAAATATCATTTTCTATTAACTTACTAGCAAGATATAGCTATTCTCCTACACAGAGACATTAGAACGGGATTAAGCATATATCGCGATATTTAAAGGGAACACTTGATATGGTTTTATTTTATTCTAACAAAGGTAGTGCAAATCTTGTTGGTTATGCAGATGCAAGTTATTTATCTGATCCACATAAAGCTTGACCTCAAACCGGGCACGTGTTTACATGTGGAGGTACTGTCAGATCATTACGTTTCACAAAGCAATCTATTGTTGCTACTTCTTCAAATCATGCTGAGATAATAGCTATTCATGAAGCAAGTAGTGAATGCATATGGTTGAGATTAATGATTCATTTTATTTAAGAAAAATGTGGTTTGGAATGTGATAAAAGATCCACAATTTTATACGAAGACAATGATGCATGCATAGCCCAAATAAAGGGAGAATTTATAAAAGGAGATAGAACAAAGCACATTTCACTAAAATTATTCTACACACATGATCTTCAGAAAAATAGTGACATTGATGTACATCGAATCCGTTCAAGTGACAACCCGACAGATTTATTCACTAAATCTTTGCCAACTTTAACTTTTGAGAAGATGGTATACAAGATTGGAATGCGTATACTCAAATATTTGAAACAAGATTTTTATCAGGGGAGTAAAATACGCACTATACTCTTTTTCCTTACTAAGGTTTTTTCCACAGGGTTTTCCTTATAAGGTTTTTAATAAGACAACTAGTTATGCGTATTACTAAATATGTGTACTCTTTTTCCTAGTAAGGTTTTAATGAGGCACATTATCTTTTAATGAACATCCAAGGGGGAGTGTTATAAATATATTATACTATGGATGTACATTTAGTACTCCGTTGTAAACAAGCTTCCTGAAGAAGCTTATCTATATAAGACTCCGACGTAAATATGTTTATCTATTTAGTACTCTATTGGAAATAAGTCTCCTGAAGAAGCTTATCCTTTCGGTACCCCGTTATGGATAAACATCACTCCCGGTAGAAGATTATCCATATCTGGTATAATGAGCTTATCCTTTCAGTACCCTATTATGGATAAATATCACCTCCGGTAGAAGATTATCCATATCTGGTACAATGAGCTTATCCTTTCGGTACCCCGTTATGGATAAACATCACCCCGGTAGAAGATTATCTATATCTGGTACAATGATCTTATCATGTAAGTACTCCGTTACGGATAAACATTATCCTCGATAGAAGATTATCTATATCTGTTACAGTAGCAGCTTACACAACAGTTTGTAGAAGCAGCTTATACAACAACTTGCTTTCTTCTATAAATAGAGGTGATTTCAGTTCATTATGAATATAAGTTTGAAGTTTGAATAATATATCAGTTTCTCTCTATACTTGTTTTTACTTAACGGTCTTTATTTTATAACACATTATCAGTACGAGACTCTGCCATCTCGAGCAAATACTTTGAAATTATCAGAGGTACAGACTTTCTTTTTTTAAATAATGTCAAATTTTTCTAAACTTGAATTTGTATCCCTGGATATATCGGGAAAAAGCTACATGTCTTGGGTGCTTGATGCTGAAATTCATCTTGATTCGATGGGTCTGGCAGACACCATCAAGTACAAAAATCAAGCATCAAACCAGGACTGTACCAAAGCAATGATGTTCCTACGCCATCACCTTGATGAAGGCTTGAAAATAGAATATCTCACTATTAAAGATCCAGTCATACTGTGGAATAATTTGAAAGCTAGATATGACCACCTGAAGATGATCATTCTTCCACGGGCACGTTATGATTGGACTCATCTAAGGCTACAAGATTTTAAATTTATCGGTGAGTATAATTCTGCTATGTTCAGAATTATTTCCCAATTGAAATTATGTAGTAATAGTATTACTTATCATGATATGTTGGAAAAAACTTTCACCATTTTTCATGCCTCGAATATGCTCTTGCAGCAGCATTATCGAGAGATGGGATTCAAAAAATATTCTGAACTTATCTCACATCTTCTTGTAGCCGAGAAACATAATGGGCTATTAATGAAAAACCATAAAAGCCGACCTACTGGATCTTGTCCATTCCCTGAAGTGAATGAGACAAACTTTCACCAAGCTAAGCGTGGAAGAGGATGTGTCCCCAGTCGTGGTCATGGCCGTGGTCGGGGAAGAAACTCTAATTATAGTAATAATAATGCACCAAAGAACCATCCTCACCACCAGCAGTGGAAAAGGAAGGAACAAAAGCATGAAGCGGTGTAAGTAGCAAAGGTAGAAAATGCATGCTATAGATGTGGAGGAAAATGGCACTGTTCACGTACATATGGTTTGCCAAAGCACCTGGTTGAGCTGTATCAAGCCTCCCTGAAGAAGACAGAGAAAAATGCGGAAGCAAATTTAATTTCTGAAGATAACTTAGATTTCATGCATTTGGATGTAGCTGATTACTTTGTACTGCCGGAAAGAGAAACAAGTCATGTGATCAGTGATGAATCTGTAGAAATGTAAATATTTTAATTTTTGTTGTCTATAATAGATAGTATGGTTATGCAATTATTATACATAAATAAAAGTTATGCTTTGATAATGATGTTTACTATCATATTTATTTTTTTTTATGTCATTTTGAAGAAATTTTCTCTCATGATACCAGAAGTGTCTGAAAGATTTTTGGTAGTAAAACATTTATCAAAAACTCTTGAAGTGCTAACCGTTTGTCTAGAAGACACATGGCGCAAGTAGTTCCTGAATAATATTTGATTGTGGACAATAAATTGAAGGCTCCCGAAGAGCTTATATGCAAATTTGTAATTCATATTATATGATTGTAGTCAAAACATATGTTGTAATAAACCAGAAATTTACTAATACGAATGGCTATCATACTGCGACTACAAATAATTGGAAGATTGAAAATCTTCATGTTTCCACAATCATAGAGGGTAAAGTAATATGTATGTGAGAAGTTACCCGCCTTATTCTTCAATTTGTACTACATCATGTATCACAGTAAACTAGAAGTTTACTAATGCAAAAGCAGTCACAGTATATCAACAACTTTTACTGAGGCAAAAGTAGCTACAATAATCAGAAATTCATTGATACAAAAGTAGCCACGGTAAATCAAAAGTTTACTAATACAAAAGTTTATGCCATAGTAAACCAGAAGCTTACTAAGAGATAACACATGCCATGATAAACTTGAAGTTTTCATTTGCCCCTTTTAAATGAGCTATTTGAGAATTCAGATAAGTATATACTGAATAACTAGAAGATTCTTCAAGAATTCTCTTGTTTTGCTTCTCCTCATAATAAATTAATTATACCAGCTAAAGTTGGGACTAAGACCCCTGAATTCTGGTATATATAAAAGATGAATATGGGCCCATTCACCTATCATGTAAACCACTTATAGATGCATATATGAGATGGTTACATGTGTGTTTATTGTCAACCTGCAATTTGACATTTGAAATTGCTTTTCTCAATTAAGAGCATAGTTTCCAGATTATGAAATAAAGATAGTTCATCTTGATGATGCTGGTTTATATCCAAGATAGTTTAGCATTGAATACCTCCTATTAATGGCTAAACTATTGCTTATGAGAGCAAACCTTCATGTGTTGGTCTACGATTTTCTAAATGCATTGCACTAAAAAAGTAAAGTATCTCCGCTTGATGGGAGCTATTGACTTGTAGAATCCATATCCGCTTGTTGGGAGAGCTTTGCACTGAAAATGTAAAGTATCTCTGCTTGATGGGAGCGATTGACTTGAAGAAAACGTAATCATGCCTATAGGTTGTACTAGCAAAATGTTAAACCGTTTAAGATAACAATAAAAGAAAAGAAAAGCATGCCCAAGAGATACTCTTGACTGCGAGGCTAAGAAAAGAAAAGCATGCTTTTGATTATTAGTAGCATTCTCCGGGCATTCTCTTGTTTCGAGGAATCTTCTGATATCGTGATACCATGGTTTACCATCTGGTTTTCTGTCTACATGAAAACAATACGCATGTTGATCCCTGATATCTACCTTGATAGATCAAAATAATTCTTATCTGGATGCTGAATCATGGATGATAGGGTTGCAAGAGCATCATCAAACTCGTTCTGGATCCTAGGAACATGCTTGAACTCAATCTTTGTGAACTTCTTGCATAACTCTTTTACATAATGCATGTATGGAAGGATTTTGACGTTCTTGGTAGACCACTCCCCTTGGATTTGATGTATCAATAGATCGGAATCCCCTATCACAAAAAGATCTTTGATGTTCATGTCGACTACTATCCTGATCCCAAGGATGCATGCTTCGTACTCGGCCATATTATTGGTGCAAGGGAATCTTATCTTTGCTGATGTTGGATAGTGTTGTCCTGACTACGAAATTAGGACTGTCCCAATTCCTACTCCTTTGAAATTTGCCGCTCCGTTGAAAAACACTCTCCATCCAGGGTATGATTTTGTGATATCTTCTCTGGCGAACAATACCTCCTCATCGGAAAAGTATGTAGTAAGAGATTCATAATCCTTGTCCATTGGATTTGCTACAAGGTGTTCGGCTAGAGCTTGTCCTTTGATAGCCTTTTGGGTTATGTACACAATGTCAAATTCGCTGCGAAGAATCTGCCGTTTAGCTAGCTTTTTGGTAGGCATCGACTTCTGAAATATATACTTGAGCGGGTCGAGCCAAGATATCAAATGTGTGGCATATGCTAACATGTAATGCCTCATATTCTGGGCGATCCAAGTAAAAGCCCAACAAGTGCGCTCTACCAAAGTGTTTTTGTCCTCGCATTGTATGAACTTCTTACTTAAGTAGTAGATGGCCTGCTCCTTTACTCCAGTTTTGTCGTGTTCTCCCAACACGCATCCAAAGGCGTTATCCAAGGTTGACAGGTACATCAACAATGGCTTCCCGGACTCGGGGTGGAACCAACACTAGTGAATTTGACAAATATTCCTTAATTCGATTGCAGGCTTTCTGACACTCTTAAGTCCACTTTGTGGCAGCATCCTTTTTTAGTAGCTTGAAGATAGGTTCACCAATTATTGTAGACTGGGATATGAAATAACTGATGTACTTTAGTCTACCCAGGAAACTCATCACATCTTTCTAACTCTTGGGTTGTGGCAACTCTTGAATGGCTTTGATTTTTAAAGGTTTCAATTCTATCCCATTTTTGCTTACGATGAAACCCAACAATTTTCCAACAGGGACTCCGAACGCGCATTTTGCAGGGTTCAACTTCAAGCTATATATCTGCAAGCAATCGAAAAATTTCCTCAAATCCTCCAAATGTTCTGAACTTTTTCGAGACTTGATGATGACGTCATCCACATATACTTGGATCTATTTGTGAATCATATCGTGAAAGAGGGTAATCATGGCCCTCACGTAAGTAGCACCAATATTTTTTAGGCCGAATGGCATGACTCTGTAGCAGTAAACTCCCCAAGGTGTAGTGAAGGCTATTTTTTCTACATCTTCTTCATGCATCAGGATTGGTATCCAGCGAAACAATCCACGAATGACTGGAGTTCATCCTTCGCGCAGGTGTGGATGAGGAAATGAATGTTTTGTAAAGGGAAATCGTCATTCGGGCTGGCTTTGTTGAGATCTCGGTAATCCACACATATCTTGATCTTCCCATCTTTCTTGGGTACTGGGACGATATTCGCTAACCAAGTGGGATAATTGGTGACCTTACTACATTCCCCTTTATTTGCTTGGTTACTTCTTCTTTTATCCTTAAACTCAAGTCATACTTGAATATTTTGGGTTTTTGCTTGACTGATGGTCTATCTGGATCAGTAGGCAATCGATGCGAGACGATATCAGTTCTTAATCTAGGCATGTCATCACATAACCACGTGAACACATCGATATATTGTCGGAGGAGCTCAACCAGTTCTTCCTTCTACTATGCTTCTAGATGGATGCTGATTTGAGTATCTTTTACATCTTCCTGGCTTCCGAGGAAAACCTCCTCTATTTCTTCAAGATTAGGCTTTTTCTGGCTTTCCAACCGTTCGATCTCTTGTAGGAGATTGTCCAACATCATACTCTCATCGTATTCATTGTAATACGAATCATTTTGCTCGAGGGTTTCCTTACATGTCACAATCGCAGAACGCGGGTTTTTATCATTTTGATAACTGAAAAAGAAAAATTATGTATAAATAAAGCGGTAAATAAAGTTGCAATAATTTTAAGATAGCAATTCTTTTTATTTCATCAAAATAAGAACGTTTGAGCGTTCAAAGAGGAAAATGACAAAAAAGTACAGACACGGTTCAAGCCTCAAATGACCGTGCACGTTTTTTTCAAAGTTTTACAATTTCACACTACCAAGACTCTCGGCGAGCCAAAGACGGGGTGGCGGTCCAATTCCGCAGATCCTCTCCTAGTTCGGCTTCCGAATGGTCTATGTTTTGATATCAACTCCTTCATAGCATTCCTTAATCATGGTCACAAACATCCTTCCCATCCAATCGATGATATCATCCTTTGGCGCTGAGCTCTCGTCCGTACCCAAAACATGCTCTGGCACAAAAGCCTTTTTCCCGGAGTTACCGGTACAAGTCTTCCCAATCGAAGGCTGATACCCTATGCCGGCTCTTCCTTTATGCCCATTTGGCTCAATCGATTCTGTTATCCCATATGATCCAGCTCCCAGCCTGGTTCCTGGTCTGTATCCATATTTCATCATTTCTCTCATGGCCATATTTTATCTATACGGTGATTGCATTCCCAAGTTTTTCTCAGTCTTTTCTATTTCGGTGGTCTGCATGATCTTAACTACATGGAAAGTGACCCAATCTAGCTCTTCTATAAATGGGGATGCGCATTCCAGGTAAGCTGATTGGCTCCATTCGCCGTGGACCACGATCCCTTGACCACCCCACTCGAATTTCATGCACTGATGTAGGGTGGATGGGACGTCCCCTGCCATGTGTATCCACGACCTTCCTAGCAGGAAGCTGTATGAAGATGAAATTTCCATAACTTGGAACAGTATGGGAAGTTCAATTGGTCCGATCTTCAAGGCCAAATAACTTTCTCCAATGACATCCTTCTGCGACCCGTCAAAAGCCCTTACTCTTACATGACTTTTCTTGACTTCTCTCAGGTGGATACCCAACTCTCCTAGAGTAAAGAGCGGGCAAATGTTGACTCCTGATCCTCCATCAACAAGTACTCGGGACACTACCTTATCTCCACATTTGATAGTGATGCGTAGAGCTATGTTGTAACCCACGCCTTCGATAGGAAGATCATCTCTTCGGAAAGTGATCATATTTGCTTCGACCATTTTCCCAATGATTGCTGCCAGTGTCTCACTGATGGTGTTGCTTGGCACACTTACCCCACTTAACACTTTCATCAGGGCATCTTTATGATTGTCAGAATTCATCAGTAAATCCATGATTGATATTTGTGCCAGAGTTTTCTTTAGTTGTTCCTCCACGGAGTATTCCTTGATTGACATCCTCTTCCAGAATTCTGCAGTCTTGGATCTATTTTATTTCTTCTCTGGATCTACTCCCTTCCTAGATTCTCTCAGTTTGCATCCTCAGGAGTGTAGCATCTCCCCGACCTAGTCATACCGTGGCCTGCCGCAGAATCTATCATCGTCGCTTTTCCCTTTTGCTGATATGTCCACGGGAAGGGTTTGTATTCTCAATCTTCTTCATCCCTGGTAGCAGTACTGGGTTGTTGCGGGTAAGTCTGAATCATCACCATAGGTCTTAATTGTACTATGATCATTGGAGTTCTTTGAGGTGGGACCCTTATGGCCTCAGCGTTTCCTATCATAACAATGGTTCCTTTCAAATAGTATTCTTCATCCAATGTAATCATGTTAACCTCTTGATTCTGGTGATTTGGCAGCGGATTGCAGTTCACATTGGGCGGAGCTGGAGTTCACTGAATGGCTCTTCTTTTAATATTGAAACAATCTTCAGTATCATGCACATGCACATTTTAATGGTACACGCACCAATTAGTTGCATCAAAATACTTTAAGGGATTCTCAGGAACACTTCCTTCCAGTGATGTATTAAACCCGCTCTCCTCGATCTTTCAAATAGTTAAGCTAGAGGTTTAGCAATCAGGGTGTAGTTTCTGAAACCTCTCTTTTCAAAATTTGGGTGAGGTCGAGGTGCATAAGTGGGTCGGTTTTGATGAGTGGTGATTTGGACGGGAGCATATGGTCGTGGTGTGTATGGATTGTCATGGGTTTAAGACGGGTTATATTGAAGTTAGGGATTGTGATATGGCTGTGCATTGTAAACTGGATCATAAGAAGGTGGTGGTGAATGGTTGTTTGGGGAATAAGAGGTATTTCCATAATGTGGGATGGGTTGGTAATAAGGGACGACTGTTGAATCTTCTTCCTTTTTCTTCTTTCCGCTACCTATTTATCTTGATTGGATTGCTTTGCTAGCTGCTTGTAGTTCAGCCATGGATTGTACCTTGCTGGATTTTATACCTTCTTCTAAGAAATATCTCATCTTGACCAATTCGAGGAATTTCTATCCCATCACGCACATCATTTTATCGAAGTAAATTCCTTCCTCGACCATGATTTAATACGTAGCCAATTCACTGTCGTCTAATGGAGGTTGTGTGTTGGCGGCCTCTGCTCTCCATCGACATGCATATTCTTGGAATGACTCAGACGGATTCTTCTGCAGGTTCACCAGTGCGAACTTATCGGGAGTGATCTTTGTGTTGAATTGGAAGCAATTCATGAAATCTTCCGCCATATCCTACCATGTCCTCCAGTTTCACGGATTTTGTCGAGTATACCAAGTAAGTGCTTCCCCCTATCAAGCTTCTTATGAACAACTTCATCCTCAACTTCTCATTTCTTCCCACTCCAACTAACTTGTCAAAATATGCTCTTAAATGTGCATGGGGATCACCCCTGCCATCAAATATATCAAAACTTTGGAGGCTTGTACCCTGCCGACGTATCTACATCAGGATGGATGCACAGATCCTTATAGTTTAGACTTTCACTTCCCCGAGTGACTTGGAGGTTCTTCATTTGTTTCCTCAAGACATGTAACTACTCAGACACTGATTCCTCCTCCTTACACCTAGCTTCCCTTTCCATCTCGGCGTACTAGTCAATTTCATAAGGTACCCTAACCGTGACAGGTGTTGCAAAGATGGGTTCAGAAATGGCATATGCAGGAGGAACTTATCGCTCATGTGTGGCGGTATGTGCCGCGGGTATGTGCTAATTTTGGTTAGTGGTAATGGTGACTCCGTCATGAGGAGGGGTATGAATTGTGTTGGTGGTAGCGGGTGTGTTTTGTGGTGTTTGAACGTAATGTGGTACGTAGGGAGTGTGGATGAGAAGATTAAGTGGGTTTGCAGGGGTTACTAGTGGTATGATCTGAGTAGTAGGGACTGAAGTCAGGGTGTTGTTGATCTGGTGACTAGTAGAGGGAAAGTGGTCGGGGATTGAATCCAGAGAAGGAAAATGAGGTGGTTGTGGAAGCGTTGTCACGGCCAGATGTGCCAGTTCCCTGATATGTTGTACTTCCTCCCTTAAAGATTCCATCTCCTAGGCCATCTTGGCCACATGTTCATCATTTCTTGTACCATCCTTCTCTCCCGATCGCCTCGGGCTATCGGCTATTTCCAAAGCATGTTCGGTCGGGTTATCTGTAGAAGACATCTTCCCCTTCGATCTTAGATTGTACGGTGGTTCCGCCAGTTTTGGGTCGACACAAACCAACTTTCTTTTGGGGAATAATAATAAAGCTAGAAATGAAAGAAAAAGAAAAAGAAACAAAAGTCAATTTCATCATTTATACGAGTAATAAGTCACACAGAGCAGTTAGTTCACGTATTCAGGCAAGCGCATTTTCCTAGAATTCGTGGGAGCTCTGTTTGCCGGAGGTAGGACTAAGTCGCGAATATTTGACAAATAATCAGATTTTACACATTCAGATCCGAAGCAAATTTTGTTTTCATTGATAGTGTTTTGATTGAGATAAGCGGGGGCAGCGGTTACATCAATGATTCCAACATGCACATAATTGCATGGGCTTGAACAACTTTCCCTTAGGGAAAATAAGAAAACTGGGGATAAAGATACAAAGTGGGAAAGGAGGGAAAATCAACCATCTTCTAGTAACCATTCCCGGAATAATTCCCCATCTCCCCTTCTTCTTCCGGTTGTTCATCTAGATATTCTTCAAATTCCTCTCCATCGTCATTGAACTTAGATTCCTCCTCTAGGTCTTCCTCCGACTCTGTCTCGGATTCTATCTGGATATACTCCAATACTTGGTTATCATCTTCAGCAGGTGGCAGCATGTGATCAATGGACCCCGAGACCACTTAACAATGCATGGAGGTGGTCACAAGGTAATGTGGCAGGATCTCATGGTAAATTTGCAAAGCAGCCAGTGCGTCGTCCATCCTGGCTATACCTTCCCTGCTAGGTCAGGCTAGCTCGTCTTCCTCGTTGATCCAGACATATTATTCTGGAGTGCCCCACGAGTTTTGAATCATTGGTATTGTGACCAGATCATTCCACTCTTCTTGGAGCCTTCTTATTCTTGGTATTGGAATCTGTCAGTTGTACTCGTCCTCATATAGCGTTGTCCTGGTCCAGAGAGGCGCATCTTCAATCAATGTGAACTGTCTAAGAACCCGTAGTGGTGAGTATGGCTGGATGCCCTCAAGTCCTATTAGCTCACTGAAGTATTTCTAAGGAGTCCTTAGAATTTCCCTTCCGCCTATCCACGACAGCTTCCAATTGACCCATTCTCCGCTTAGGTTAGTCAGCGTCTCTCTCCGCTATTCTTTCCTATATAGGGAGAACCAATGTCTCATCCTCTCATTGTGGCTTAGAATCATGTTGCTAACACCCACAAAGTAGTCAATTGTGGCATCTCGCTGAAAGAAATGCTCTGTGGCCCATATTTGAAGCAGCAAGTTACAACCCTTAAAGAAATCATACCCTTGTGCGCATGGAGACAAAACCCTTATAATATCAGCTAATACCATCGGTACTAGAGTGGATTGGAGGTTGCCTCGGAATGTTGCTAGAACCATGGGTAACAAGTTAATATTGATCTAACCTCTGATTTACGGGAAAACCAGCAATCCCAACAACGCCAAAGAGAAATTTATGGGCCCGAGACTCTCCCATGTTGCCTGGTCACACTAAAACTCGCCTAAGTATGATTCATAGCTTTCATGATTTACGAACCTATCGAACAGTTGATCTAGGCTTACCCATCCGTCATTGATGTTTCTCAAACCTTGACTGTTTTTCAGACATCTAGCATCAAGAAACCTACAAACGGGCATGGTAACTGCTAATATCGGTCCCCTCCCTGTAAATGGCAGCTCTGTGAAACTGGTAACTTCTTCCAATGTCGGCACTAACTCACAATCATCAAACTTGAACACTACCTTGGCCGGATACCAGAACTCTATCAGTAGGCGAGTAAGCACCTTGTCCGCTCGGATGTTTAGCAAAGCGGTCAGTGCTCCAAGTGTGTCCGGATTTAATCTCCGTGTTCTCGGCGGATATTCTTCTACCACTGCTTCAGATTGTGTAGTGCTCCCATCGCCATATTGAACTCAGGGATGTTTTGGTTGATTTTCATTTTTGCAGTGGGTAAAGAAATGGTTTGATAACTGTTTGCTTCAGATCTTTGAGTGTCTCATCGTGGTTTGTTCGTCTTTCCACAAAAATTATGTCGTTGGGTGCATGACCCGTTGACATTAAGGTGGCTTTCCCAATTGTGTGTCGATGCCAAGGACCGACTCACCTAGGGCCTATGTATTGGGCTAGAATTAACTTAAACGGTTGCCTTTTGTGTTTTAATATGAATTGAAATAAACTTAATTGTTTCCAATAAAATGTAGTAAAAATTATAAATATCAAATATACTACTAATTTTTGTAATTAATTATTTGTAAAATACTTTGTTTTTTCTAAATTGTGACACTAATTTTGAATTGTTAACATAGTAGTCTAATTAACTAGTATTAAGAAGTAATTCGTTAAATTAATACTTAGTTAATTTTGTAAAATATGTATTATTGATTGAAAATATTTTTAAAATATTCATTGTAAATCATTAAGTTTAAATAAATTAATTTAAAGAGGGAGGGTTAAAATTGGCCGTCAACAAGCTGGAGCGTCTGGCTTTAAGCCTATGTGATCACATAGTTGTGCACACGTTCGCGAAGAGTTAGGTCTGGTGACCATCACGTTCGCGACTGTGTCTTCGCATTTGCGTAAAGTATTTTGAGGGCAGTGATCACTTGTTCATCACGATCGCGAAGTTGGTCCGGCGATCGCGATGCATAATACCCGAGCAGAATGTTTTAAACCCATTTCGAGGTAAGAAAACCCGCTTCCCACTCGTCTCTCTCTCTCTCTCTCTCTCTCTTTCTCTCTCTCTCTTCGTCTCTCTCTCATGCTCCACATGTATGTCTTCTCTTCTCTTTTCCTTTTTTTCTTGGTAATCACTTGGAAAAACCTCCCAACGCCCCTTACCCACAGTCATTTTCACACCCCCCAACCAAATCCCCCATTGCTTGAAGATGGTCCATCACTTGGTTGAGAATTGTGTGTAAGAATTGGTGTGCACTTATTGTGTTAATAATTGAATACGAGGTGGAAAATTAAAATTCCCACTACCTCATTTAATTTGGGAAGGCATGACACTTGTCCAATGGTTTGAAAAGCTTGAATGAAAGTGTTGCGTACCAAGTGTTCGATGAAATACTTGAACGATAGTTCTTGATCGCCGGCGAAGTCTAAGTAGAAGAGCATTGTTAGTTGATGCTAATGCGTAAATGTGGAATTTTAGGGAGTGAATCTGCACACACCAAGGTTGTGTTGCACCTATCCACACGAATTCCATGACTTGCATGATGCCTCACGAATGTTATGCGTGCGCGTGCGCAAGTTGTGCATGAGGGTCATATATGTTTGCCTATTTGCTTGTAATTGTAGTGTATTGTATTATTTGTTTTATTTTTATATTTTTCCTAGAGTCTCATTGTAGAATAATTGCATGTGTAGTGACTTGGGGCCACGAATTCTATGATCGAATTGTTTTAAAGCCCAAAGTATAGAGAGAAGCATTGTACTATATTTGATCATGTTACATGCTACATGGAGACATTATTGGTTGCTAAGGGAAGTCTTGATTGATTGAATCTTAAGTGAGGGTCATCCCAATCTTACCTTTTGTCTATAGAGGGTCTTAGATGTTCTATCTAATGAGGCATTTGTTGTTTACAGGTTTTAGTACTAATGGCTCGTGAAAGTTCGAACAAGGCCAAGGCAGCTGCCCTTCTACTACTGCCATAGCCACAAAGAAGCAAAAACAAAGTGAAGTTTCTTCAAGCAAATCGGGGAAAGGCAAGCAACTTGCTGAGCCTTCTGCCAGGAAGCCTCGGGTGCCTCATCCAGTCCTCCAAGTAGATAGAGAGTATGCAAAAAGATGGTACCACTCCTTTGTACCATACGAGCAGTATATCTCGGAGATGGGCATCAACACTACAACTTTGGAGCAGTATTTACTCACTATTCTAGCCCGGATAAAGGAGTTGAAGCTGGACCATTTGCTAGAATATGTTGGGTCAGCAAATTTGAACATGGTGAAAGAATTATATGCTAATTGTAACATTAAGACAAATGAAGCATATCTGACAAGTGTGTGGGTCAATTTGCAAGTTGGAGAACTATGTGATTTTTTGTGGGCTCCAAACCATGATCCGTGAATTTTTCAGAAGTTCAGTCCAGATTATCCAGTCATCCGTCAGACAATATATGGGGTGAACTCGACGGCGAAATGGATTCGTTCATAATGAAATGACACCCATAAGGAGATGAGCCAGACTGACTTCAACAGAACAACTAAGGTCTGCAAAATGTTTTTCATGCTCGTATTATACCGGGTGAGCATACTTCAGGTTACATGAGAGCGAAGATTTTTTTGATCTATTTTCTATCAATATTGGTCAGTTAATGCTTGATAAGATGACCTGCACAATATTCCAGAATGACTGCAAGAGGTTCTTTTATGGGAACCTATTGACAAAGCATTTGTTGTGGATGGGGTGGTTGTTCATGAGGGGGATGATGAGATTGTGCCTGCACCAACAGAGTTGATGGATATCTTGGCGATACCACTGGAGTATGGTCCCAAATTGAGCATTGCTTCCAGGCAAGAATGGGATGACAATATGCAGTGTCACATGTATTATATGATAAACTTTCTTTTTCAAAAGGTGGGGTGACAAAGGCAGAGAAGCAGAAGTTGAATCAGGACTGTCCATTATTGGGGTCGACCAAGCAGCCGTTGGGATTATCAATAGGTATCCTGTTCCACTCTTCTAAAGATCGGAACACTACTCCAGCTGTTGGGCCGAGGCTGGTGAGGAGATTGATGGTCTGTTGGCCATTGCGAACATTGTTGCAGACCGCACTTTGGGTTGTTCGAGGTCTCATGGATCAGGGCAGGTTCTTGGATTGGTAGATGAGGAGTTCGACGAAAAGGGCTCAGGGTACGACCCGAATGGGTCCGACTAGCCAAGGAGTTCCTTCTTTCTACCCTCTAGTTTTATATTTTTTGTATGTGCATTGGGGACACTTTATTTTTTTAATGTGGGGTAGGGAACTTACTTTAATAAGTAGTAGTACTATGTTAGTAGTAATATAACTTCTTATATTTTGATTCTAGCTTCGTTTAAATTCTAACTTCTTAACTTTATTTGCTTATTCAATATAATTATAAACGTTGTATATTAAAATTAGTTTAAGCAGTTTAATTTAAAAGGTAATAATCAAATAATACAAAAGATGCAAAAATATCAGAAAAAGTTTGGACTTTTCCCGACGATGGATCTCTTGGACATCTTTTTTAAGGGATTAAGATCTAATAAAAAATCCAAAAATATTTTCTTTATTATTAGTTAGTTGTAGGTAGAGAATAATCCCCCTTAATTTTTCTTTTGGCATCGATTCCTTTCCAGGGAATAAAACTTGAGACGAGTATTTTTATTTTTAGGAAATCGAGGGAAGAAAACTCGAGTGCTTTATGTGCCTTTTGACTGTTTGAAGCTAGAATAATTAGTCCTTAGCATGTAAATTACCTTTCTAATATGTTTTGATGAGACTTAATGACGTGAAAGATTGAATAGCCTGTCTGTGACGCTTTCTCTCAATTATTGAGTGTTTTGAATTGTTCACTTATGTATTTTGGCATGAGAAATTTGGGAAGTGCATGAATGCATATGCAAGGGCTTAATTGTTGGTATCAACCATGGTCATAGGTGTAGCGTATTGAATTGCTAAATGTTCTTCTATTGTATTATGTCATGTGTGGTATTGTTGGGTTAGCAAAATGCTAGGTTTCTCAAGGACCAGCAAAAGCTTAAGTGTGGGGTAGTGATGTTTGGCTAAAAATTCATGTTTCTACATGTAAATTGCCTTGAATTATGCCTCGACCTTGTTAAATTAAGTGCGGATATTTGTTACGCAATCTTAATACTGATGTTTACATGTGTAGGGGTCAAGCAGAGGTGATATAGAAGGATTGTGCGAAAATTGAAGTTAGATAAAAGAATACAGAGGAAGTATGATTTTTGGCATCCAGGCTTGAGCTAGGCACCATTCAAAAGACAAAAGACAACGCAAGTCAGAGTTGGGCGCCCAACTTTGCGCAAGGTGCACTCCATGGCGCCCAAGCAGGAAATATATCCTAACTCAGTTAAGAGTTAGTATTTTTGACCCTACATGCCCCCAACATGTATAAAAGGGGTTCTAAATTTAGTTTTTAGATATTAGACATTATTGGAAAGCAAGAAGGCTAAGGGAACACTTGGAAGCAAGGAATCACAAGAGTTTTCTCTCTGTTTTTCCTTAATCTGTATTTTATTCTTTTAAATATTGTTATGAGTATTAGTATGATTATGAGTAGCTAACCTCTATTTTCTATTTCATTTAATATTAATTTGGCATTAAATTCTCTCTATTTGTTCAACTACATTGCTTCTGTTGTTAATTAAAGGGCTCTCAACTGACTGTGCATATTTAAAGTGTACTGCTTCGAAAACGGTGCATAATTAGATAGTTTTTGAATAACATCACTCCTAACATATGTGAGGAATCAATACGTAGGATTTAAAGGTGGGTTTAGGAATAACGAAATATTGGTGTGATCTTAGTGAGAGGTAAATTAATGCCAGTTAGCGTAGCTCGGGAGCATACGTCTAGTAAATTGGTGGTAATTTCTCGGAAGAAAATTACTACACCCGAATTGCTCACGATTGATAGAGAAAACTTAGGCAAATTAGTATGAGACATAGCGGGGAGGATTCCGATAAGTGAAAAAATCATAACTCTAGACATTTCCAAATCTTGTCTACAATCTTCGTTTAATAGTAATAAAGTTACAACATTTTAATTACTTCACTCTTAGTTAGAAAACACTCAACTCATTATTTCTCATTTCTGGAAGTTGATTACTTGAATTCTTACAAAACTAGCAGGGGTAATTCGTAGGTTAATTTCCTGTGGGATTCGGCTCCGGACATGTAAATCGAATTATATTTGTAATAACCGCTAGACCTTTTAAAAGGCATAGTTTGGCATGATGAGTCGACCGGGCCCCACGTGCCCAAAATCCAAAACCAATACCCAAATTTGATGAACCATAACCTGTCAACTCGAAATATATTATTAGTTTCCAAAACCGAGTCCAAATCAGTACTCAAATCTCTAAAATACACTTTCTTAAATTGTAGGCAATTACCCCAAATTATTTTCCTTAGATTCATCAATCTGAAGCCAAAATCGAAGATAGAATCATGAATAATAATCCATCCGAGTGAAGAAAATTTACCCAATCCACGTGGATGAAAATCGCCTAAAATATTGCTCCAATCCGAGCTCTCAATCTCGAAACATGATAAAATCAAGCTAACCCTCGAATAAATCATCCTGCCAGGCATCCTCGCTCATACGGATCTCCAGCTCGCATCTGCGAGCTCGCTTTTGCAAGACCCTTGCTCGCGTCCGTGAGTTACAATACCACATGCCTTCATCGCATCTACGGTCCCACTGCCGCATCTGTGGTTCCGCAAGTGTCATTCCACAAGCACAGAAGCACAACTCTTCAGTCCAGCCCAGCTCCGCATGTGCACACATACATCCACACATGTGACCTTATTTACGCAGAAGCTGCCAACCCCCGGGCCTCACTAGCTTTGTATCACCGAACACCTCACATGCAGGTGCAACTTCGCATCTGCGACCAATCCTCTGTAAATGCGGTGCACCAGAGTTTTCTCTCCATTTTTTCTTTAATCTGTATTTTATTCTTTTGAATATTATTATGAGTATTAGTATGATTATGAGTAGCTAAACTCTATTTTCTATTGCATTTAATATAAATTTGGCATTAAATTCTCTCTACTTGTTCAACTATGTTGCTTCTGTTATTAATTGAAGGGCCCTTAACTGACTATGCATATTTAATGTGTACTGCTTCGAAAAAGGTGCATAATTAGGTAGTTTTTGAATAACATCACTCCTAACATATATGAGAAATCAATACGTAGGGTTTAAATATGGGTTTAGGAATAACGAAATATTGGTGTGATATTAGTGAGAGGTAAATTAATGCCAGCTAGCGTAGCTTGGGAGAATACGTCTAGTAAATTGGTGGTAGTTTCCCGGAAGAAAATTACTACACCCGAAGTGCTCATGATCGATAGAGAAAACTTAGGCAAATAGTATGAGACGTAGCTGGGAGGATTCTGACAAGTAGTAAAATCATGACTCTAGACATTTCCAAATCTTGTCAACAACCTTCATTTAATAGTAATAAAGTTATAGTATTTTAATTACTTCACTCTTAGTTAGAAAATACTTAACTCATTATTTCACATTTCTGGAAGTTGATTACTTGATTTCTTACCAAACTAGCAGTTGTAATTAGTAGGTTAATTCCCTATGAGATTCGGCTCCGGACATGTAAATCGAATTATATTTGCAATGACCGCTAAACCTTTTAGAAGGCATATTTGGGCGTGATCAGTCGACCGGGGATCACGTGCCCAAAATCCAAAACCAATACCCAAATTCAATGAACCATAACCTTTCAACTCCAAATATATTATTAGTTTCCAAAACATAATCTAAATCAGTACTCAAATTCCCAAAATACACTTTCTTAAAGGGTAGGCAATAACCCTAAATTTTATTCCTTAGATTCATCAATCAGAAGCCGGAATCGAAGATAGAATCATGAATAATAATCAAATCCTAGTTAAGAAAATTTACCCAATCCACGTGGTTGAAAATCACCTAACATATTACTCCAATCTGAGATCTCAATCTCGAAACATGATTAAATCAAGCTAACCCTCGAATAAATCATCCTGCCAGGCATCCTAGCTCTTATGGACCTCCAGCTCGCATCTGCGAGCTCGCTTTTGCAAGCCCCTTGCTCGCGCCCGTGAGTTCCAATTGCACATGCCTTCATCGCATCTGCGGCTCCACAAGTGTCACTCCACAAGCACAGAAGCACAACTTTTCAGTCCAACCCAGCTCCGCATGTGCGCACATACAGCCGTACTTGCGACTCCGCATCTGCGACCTTATTTCCACAGAAGCTGCCAACCCCCAGGCCTCACTAGTTTTGTATCACCGAACACCCCACGTGCAGGTGCAACTTCGCGTCTGCAACCAATCCTCTGTAGATGCGGTGCACCAGAACCAGTCATCCATGCAACTCCAAAATGGTCCGAAACTTATCTGAAACATGCCTGAACCCCTCAGAACCCCGTCGAATATCATCTAAAAGTCTAAATACAAAATCCAAACTTATACAAAGGCTAAAAATACCGAAATAATATTAAAATTATGGATCGAAGGTGAAAATCATTCTCTTAAGTTTCAAATATTCCAACTTTGCCGAAACCATCCGAATCACATTTAAACATTCTGGATCACAATAAAACTTTTCACACAAGCTCCAATAACCTTAAATAAACCTAAAAAAGGCCTCAAAACCACAATAAGAGTCCGATAAAACCAATGTCAACTTCTAATCAAACCTATGAAATCTCAAATTCTTCAAATTGCGAACTTTCAACAAAGAGGGCCAAAACCTTCTAGGAACATCCAAACTCAAACCCAAACATACGCCTAAGTCTAAAATCACCATACGAACCTATTAAATCATCAAATCCTAATTCTTAGATCGTTTACTCAAAAGTCAAACCTTGATCTACTCTTCCAACTTAAAGCTTCTGAATTGAGAATTACTCTTACATATCAACTATGAACCTCTCGGAAATCATAACCAACCATACACAAAAGTCATAATGCATCATATGAAGCTACTCAAGCTCTCAAATCGCTGAACGAGATGTTAAATTTTAAAATGATCGGTGGGGTCTTTACAGTATATTATTGCAAAAGATTGTTTTTAGTAGCAATATGCAGTTTATTGCCTAAGAATGTGTTTGTTCTAGTTACAGAGAGTAGGCAATATTTTCAAGAATCGATGCTCTAAATTATTGATGATTCAAGGTCTTGATATCTTCAATGCTAAAATTTGTAACATATTGTACAAATTGCAAATTGCTTTTTCTTCCTGCACTCTTTAATGTCATGATTCATTTTCCAATTCCCTTAGAACGAAAGGCATAGCTTGATGGACCTATTTAATGTTGACAAATATACCTTTTCACGACCCAAAATCTTACATGGCATGATGGCGCCTATCGTAATACTAGGCAAGATGATAATCACAAATAACCACGCATCTTTAAATTGAAAACTTACTGAAATAAGCTTGATAGTGAAAATATCATAAATAACTGATAAGAAAATACCGTGACTCAATACAAAATCCCCCAAAATCCAGGTGTCACTGAGTACATGAGCATTTAAATGATAATACAGTCTAACTGCTAAAAACAACTATCTAGAAGAATAGAATAATGCAAATAAACTGAAAAGAAGGAGAGTCGAGGTCTGCGGATGCCATGCAACTACCTTAATAGTCTCCAAGCAGATGAAGCTCCACAGCTAGCAACCGCCGTGTCCAGAAGTACTTGGATATGCACACGAAGTGCAGAGTGTAGTATGAGTACAACCGATCCAATGTACTCAATAAGTAATAGGACTAACCTTGGGCTTAAAGCGATGACAAGCTTAGAAAGGTACAATCCAAATCCAGATTTTAACAGTACTGAAATATAGACATGTTTTCAAGTTTAATAGTTTAAATTCAACATAGATAAAATATGCCAACTATGACATACATGAGGAATGTTACATCTCTATATCTACATGTCAAATTTGCATGTCACATGTAATGCATCACAATGATAACCTCGCGTACTTCCACTCTCAGTGTACTCAATCTGACTATCTCAACTCTCACTCATCACACTCAGTCACTCAGCATTGTACGGTACCTGCGCTCACTACTGATATGTCAGACTCCGGAGGGGCGAATCCTTCCCAAGCGCTAATAAAACCTATTGCGGCGTGCACACCGATCCGATCATGAATCAATAATACCTGTTGCGGAGTGCAGCCCGATCCCATCATGAATCAATAAAATGTTCTATGGCGTGCAGCCCGATCATATCAATATCACTCACAATCAATCCCTCGGCCTCACTCAATCATCATTCTCTCCAGTCTTTTTGGCTCACAACACTCATGTCAATCTGTCCAAAACAATGACACATGATGTAACAATAAATGGTAACAAAGACTAAGATATGATATGCAAATGATGAATGCGACTGAGTACACAACTACAATTTAAGCAAATAACTCAACAGCAAAGAACGACCTTTGTGGGTCCCAACAGTACCGGCATATACCTAAACATGATTTCTAACATGAATCACAACTCAAATTCTCTAACGCATGGAGAATACATGAATAATATCAAGACTAGTTAACTACACAGTTCCACGAAATCAACCGAGTCATAATTACTACAGTGCACGCCCACACGCCCGTCACCTAGCATGTGCCACACCTCAACAATAACCACATAACATGTAGTTCAGAGTTTTATACCCTCAGTATCAAGTTTAAAAGTGTTATTTACCTCAAATTGTGCTAATCTCTACTCTAACAAGCCCTTGCCTCATGAATCGTCCTCAGAACGACTCGAATCTAGCCACAAACAACTTAATACAATCAACACAAGCTATAGGAATCAATTCCATATGATAAAGCTAGGCTCTTTAACAAAAGTCAAAAAGTTAACCCCGGGCTCACGTCTTGGAATCCGACAAAATTAACAAAATTTGAGCATCCATTCAACCACGAGTCCAACCATACAAAAATTACTCAATTCTGATCTCAACTCGACCTTCAAATCCTTAAATTATACTTTATGAAGTTTCCAAAGTTTTCCAACCCAAAATACTAATTAAATGGTAAACATAATGATAGATTCGTGTATATTAACCAAATCCGAGTTAGAATTACTTACCCCATTCAACCGCGAACGCGCTGACTAAATCCCCCAAAGGTACACGATTGCAAACACATTCATGTGAGCGCGTAGAGCAACGCGCCTGGACTCCCAGGCTTCCTCTTCCTTCATCGCGAATGCGGCACCTGTCACGTCTTCGCGTAGCACTGACACCCCAAGCTTGGCGATCGCAGACCCATTATCACGAATGCATAGAATAAATTCCCCAGTCACCCAAACAACTCTTCGCAATCGGGGTCTTTCACTCGCGATCGCGTATAAGGAAACCAACAATAGTCATGACAGCAATCCAACAAGTCCAAAAAAGAGCCGAACATGATCCGAATAACACCTGAGTCCCATGGGACCCCATACAAACATAGCAACATATCCTTAAACATTATACAAACTCGCCCGAAGCCTCAAAACACATCAAACAACACTAAAACCACGAATCGTGCATCGATTCAAGCCTAATGAACTTATGAACTTCTAACTTCCAAAACTAATGCCGAAACATACCAAACCAACTCTGATTGATCTCAAATTTTACACACAAGTCATAATAGACCCAACGGACCTATTCAAACTTCCAAAACCAAAATCCGATCCCGGTAACCACAAAGTCAACCCTCGGTTAAACTTTTCAACTCTCCAAACTTCAACTTTTCCAAAGTTCGCCAATTCAAGTCAAAATCATCTACGGACCTCCAAATCAATATCCGGACACATTTCAAAGTCCAAAATCACCATACGGAGCTATCAGAACCATCAAAACTCCATTCCGGAGTTATTTACACATAAGTCAATATCTGGTGAAGTCTTTTAACTTAGGCTTTCAACCTTGGGACTAAGTGTCTCAACTCACTCTGAAACATTCCCAATCACCGGAATGGAGCACCATTCTAGGTCAACCTGGTCAAAGGTACTGCAATGGACGAGAAACCCTCCATAAAGCGACGATAATATCTGGCCAAGCCGAGAAAACTCCAAATCTTAGTAGTTGAAGACAGCCTGGGCCAACCCTGAACCGCCCCGGTCTTATTCAGATTCACTTTAATTCCCTCACTAGACACCACATGCCCAAAGAACGCCACCGAACGGAGCTAAAACTCGCACTTAGAGAACTTGGAATAAATCTTCTCCTCCCTCAACCTCTATAGTACAATCCTCAGATGTTGTGCATGCTATCTCCTAGCTATGTGAGTACACTAGGATGTCATCAATAAATACTATGACAAACGAATCAAAATATGGCTGGAATACATAGTTCATCAGATGCATGAATGCTGTTGGGGCATTGGTCATCCCAAAAGATATCACAAGGAACTCACAGTGACCATAGCGAGTGCTGAATGTCGTCTTCAGAATATCCAAGTCCTAAATCTTCAACTGGTGTTACCCACACCTCAAATCAATCTTAGAGAACACTCTAGCTCCTTGAAGCTGGTCAAATAAGTCATCAATGTGTGAAAACAGATACTTGTTCTTAATTGTAACTTTGTTCAACTACCTATAGTCGATGCACATTTGCATAGTACCATCCTTATTCTTCACAAACAGAACCAGTGCACCCCCAAGGTGACACATAAGGCCTAATGAACCCCTAATCAAGAAGCTCCTAAAGATGCTCTTTCAATTCCTTTAACTCTGCTGGTGCCATACGATACGGAGAAATAGAAATAGGCTGAGTGCCCGACACCAAGTCAATACCAAAATCAATATTCATGTCGGGTGGCATGCCCGTCAAGTTTGCAGGAAACACATCTGGAAAGTCTCGCACTATCGGAACAGTATCAATAGTAGGAGTATCAACACCAACATCCCTCACAAAAGCCAAATATGTCAACCACCCCTTTTCCAGCTACCCGTTGGGCCTTCAGATATGAAATCACCCTGCTGGGCACATAGTCCAGATAACTTCTCCACTCGATCCTAGGTAACCCCGGCATCGCCAACGTCACGGTCTTAGCATGACAATCCAGAATGGCATGACATGGGTACAACCAATCCATGCCTGAATCACGTCAAAATCAACCATGCTAAGTAATAAAATATCAATATTAATATCCAATCCCCCAATAGTCACCACACACGACCGATACACACCGTCCACAATAATAGAATCGCACACCGGCATAGATACATGAACAAATAAAACCAAGGACTCACGGGGCATATCCAGATAACAAACAAAATATGATGATACATACGAATAACTGGAACCAGGGTCAAATAATATAGAAGCATCCCTGTGGCATACTGAGACAATACATGTGATCACTAAGTCTGAAGCAATGGCTTCTGGCCTGGTAGGGAAAGCATAGCATCGAGCTTAACCGCCACATGATCTGCCTCCCCCTTTAGGGCGACCTTTAGCTGCCTGAGCCCCACCCCGTGCTGGCCGAGTTGGTGGTGAGGTAACTAGTGTAGAAGTCTCAGTCTGACTCCTCTGCTGAACTGGACCTCCCAAAAGATGGGGACAATACCTCTTCAAATGACCAAACTCTCAACCCTCAAAGCAACCCCGGTCTGACAATGGCAGCAGGTACTGAAACGGACCCTGAGAACTAGAATAACTACTAGAAGTACCTGACATAGATGAACCCAGAACATATGGAGCACGATATGAACTCTGGGATGGGAGGGCACAAAGAGATGACTCACCCAGACGGGCACTGTATGAACCATGGCTAGATAATTCACCACGACGAACCGGACGAACCATCTGAACGAGCCTATAAGGACGACCCATGTTCTGGTGGGACTTCCTTCCAAAAGAAACACCGTTGAAACCACCCAAACCACGAGGCCTCTTGGTCTCCCTCTCCTCATGCTCCTGACTACGGACTTGATCTAACCGTTGAGCAATATCAACCACCTCATCGAAACTAGCACCTGAAGCAATCTCCCGAGTCATCAATAAGAGTAGTCCATATTTGAGGCCATCAATGAACCTCCTAATCCTCTCCCTCTCTATGTGAACCAACCATATCGCATGACGAGCCAACTCTAAAAACCTCATCTCATACTCGGTCACAGACATACCCTCCCGGCGTAACTGCTTAAACAACCTACACAACTCCTCCCGATGGGTCTATGGACGAAGAACTCGTGCCATGAATGAGGTGCAACACCGACTGGCCTGCTCAACTCATAGGCCTCCCACCATCTGAAGGCTACCGCCGACAGCTGAAAAGTAGTAAATGAGACTCCACTAGTCTCCAAAATACCCGCCATGCAAAGAATCCGCTGGCGCCTATCCAAGAAGTCCTGAGCATCCTCTGACTCAGCCCCACTGAATTATGGAGGCTTAAGCATCCCAAACAGCTCTAGCCTCTTCTGCTCCTCGTCACTCATTGGTGGAACCACCTGGGCCTGGGAAACTGTAACTGGTTGGGCTGGTAGTACCCTCGGTGTCTAAAATCCTTGCACCACCTACTCTAGAGTACGGGCAGCGGGAGTCTGAACACCTCCCCAGCCTGAGAAGTGGTTGGTGCGGCCTGAACTGAAACCTCTTGAGAAAGGCTAGTGCATACAATCAATATCTAGGCCAAAGCCTCCTGAAGGCCTGGAATCACAATGGGCAAAGCTGGTGCCTGAGATGGTCCCACCGGCTCAACCACATATGGAATTTGCTCCTGAGCTGGAGCAACTGGTGGGTCTATAGGTGCTGCTCTAGCTTTCGTACGAGCTGCACCTAGGCCTCTACCGCGGCCCTGACTTCTAGTGGACCTAGCTAATGGTACTGGTGGTCGTCCGCCTGATCCGGTAGCACGTGTCCTCACCATCTTTGAGAGAATAGTATAACATAAGTTTAGTTCCCGGAACAAACAAATATGCACTACAAGAATACAAGAAAGTGAAGTTTTCTTAAGGGTTCGGTAGCCTCTCAAAGATAAGTACAGACGTCTCCATACCGATTCGCATGACTCTACTAAACCTGCTCATAAATCGTGAGACCTAGGTAACCTAGGCCCTGATACCAACTTGTCAAAACCTAAAATCAATAATACCTACTGTGGCATGTACCATGTTCCCATCATGAATCAATAAAACTTCCTGCAGCATGCAACCCGATCCCATCAATATCACTCACAATAAGGCCCTCGGCCTCAGTCAGTCGTCAATCTTTCCAATCTCTCGGACTCACAACACTCTTGTCAAACAGCTCAAAACAATGACACATGATATAACAATAAATGGTAACATAGACTGAGATATGATATATAAATGATGAATGGGACTGAGTACACAACTACAATTTAAACAAATAACTCAACAGTAAAGAACGACCTCTTTGGGTGCCAACAGTACTAGAATATAGCCTAAACACGATTTCTAAAATGAATCACAACTGAAATTCTCTAACGCATGGAGAATACATGAACAATATCATGACTAGTTAACTACACAATTCCACGAAATCAACCGAGTCCATCTACTACAGTGCACACCCGTCACTTAGCATGTGCGTCACTTCAACACCAACCACATAACACGTAGTTCGGGGACTCATACACTTAGTATCAAGTTTAGAAGTGTGACTTACCTCATACCGTGAAAATCTCTACTCCAACAAGCCCTTACCTCGCGAATCAGCCTCAAAACGACTTGAATCTAGACAAAAATAACTTAATACAATCAACACAAGCTATAAGAATCAATTCCATATTATGAAGCTAGACTCTTTAACAAAAGTCAAAAAGTCAACTCAAAATGTCACCTTGGGCCCACATCTCGGAATCCGACAAAATTAATAAAATCTGAACATCCATTCAACCACGAGTCCAACCATACCAAAATTACTCAATTATAATCTCAACTCGACCTTCAAATTCTCAAATTATACTTTATGAAGTTTCTAAAATTTTCTCCATTTTTTCCAATCCAAAACACTAATTAAATGGTAAAAATAATGATATATTCATGTATATTAACCAAATCCGAGTTAGAATCACTTACCCCAATCAATTCCTTAAAATTTCACCAAGAATCGCCACAATCGGAGCTCCCAAAATCCAAATATGAAATAATACTCTAACCCTCATTTGTGAAATCTTATATTCTGCCCAAATGCTCTTCTTTGCAACCGCAAAGCACAAAAATACAAGCTGCCAAAATAACCCTTCGCGAACGCATAACTCTAATCGCGAACGCGCTGACTAACTCCTCCAAAGGTACGCGATCGCGGACATATTCATGCGATCGCGTAGTGCAACGCGCCTGACCTCTCATGCCTCCTCTTCCTTCATCGCGAACGCGGCACCTACCACGCGTTCCCGTTGCACTAACTCCCCAAGTTTTGCGATCATAGACCCATTCCCGCGAACGTGTAGAAACAAATTCCCTAGTCACCTAAACAACCCTTCGTGATCGCGAACCTCCACTCACGATCGAGTATAAGGAAACCAACAATAGTCATGACAGTAATCGACCAAGTCCAAAAATCAGTCGAACATGATCCGAATCACACCTGAGGCCCCCGGGACCCCATCCGAACACACCAACATATCCTAAAACATCATACAAACTCGCTCGAAGACTCAAATCACATCAAACAACACTAAAACCATGAATCACGCATCGATTCAAGCCTAATGAACTTATGAATTTCTAACTTCCAAAACTAATGTCGAAACATACCAAACCAACTCCGATTGACCTCAAATTTTGCACACAAGTCATAAATGACACAACGTACCTATTTAAACTTCCAAAACCAAAATTCAAGCTCGGTAACTACAAAGTCAACTCTCGGTCAAACTTCTCAACTCTCTAAACTTTAACTCTTTTAACTTTCTCCAATTCAAGCCGAAATCATCTACGGACCTCCAAATCAATATCCGGTCATACTCCTAAGCCCAAAATTACCATACTGAGCTATCGGAACCATCAAAACTCCATTCCGAAATCATTTACACATAAGTCAACATCAGGTCAACTCTTTCAACTTAGGCTTCCAACCTTGGGACTAAGTGTCCCAACTCAGTCCGAAACATCCTCAGAACCAAACCAAATCAACCACCCCGGTAAGTCACATAATAACAATTGAGCACAAAATAAGCAATAAATGAGAGAACGGTATTATAATACTCAAAACGACCAGTCGGGTCGTTACAACCCTATTGAGAGGTAATATGTAGTCCTACTAATTTCAATTTTATAAATTTAGAATAATATTATATTTGATTATTCATTTGTATACATGTATATGCAAATTCTTAAGTCATATGTTTGTAAACAAACTCGTTCCTAAGATTCAATTGCAGGAGGTTATTTGGTAAGAAAAGCCTCATATTTTGTTCATGATTCTTAAAGAATATCTCACTTAAGTTCAATGAATAACTAGGACTGATGATTAATATGTGCAAAATTGTGAGATGTCTAAATTCAAAAAATTTGAGCTGAATAAAAAGTGGTTCAGATGCGATCATACTATCTTATAAGTTCGCGCAAGCATGCATCTATGCACTTTAATATTGTGAAGAGGTTTGATCATTTATGAATAAGTTGTTAATTAGTTCCAAGTTAGTTTCATATTTAAATAGTTTAATTGCAATGTCTTATTTAACTCCATTATGAATATATAGGAATACACGTGAGACATTGAAAGAAAAAATTTAATAATAGATGAAAGGCGTAACAATGAGTTTCTTGATTGATTTCGTACACATGTTGGTATCTAATCAAATGATGTACTGAATATTAATGTACCTATCCTAATCATCTTAATCGTTATGGGGGTGTTATTTGTCTTTATAGATCTTTCAACTATTGCACAAGGACATACAAATGATGAGCTCATAAGCTTAACAATCGATCCTAGACAACGATAGATTGATATTCTACATTGATGAATGGTTGAATTTACATTTAGACAAAAGTTCTTGAGTCGAGAAGAAAAATACAGAACAATAAAGTTCTTATAAGAGGAGATGACTAACATATTAAGGAGTATTATAACTATTAGAGTATATTACGAGTTGTGATATTTTACATTGTACAAGTAGCATATTTACTTGCCAATTTGTCCACAACTCTGGTGAATGTAATGGAGAAGCTGAGCTTAATGAGCCAAGACCACCTACTAAGAAAAGAAATTGCTGAGCTGAGAAAGTATTGTGTTTTGATGATTAACAAATTGTGGTAAGAACCAGGTTTCAAGGTATGGTCTGGCAAAAGAAAGACTAGCAGGACTGCTGCGATGATGTGACAAAGTAAGAACATAGGACGACAATGTCATGCCCCAACCCGGGAAGGCGTAGCTGGCACCCGGTGCCGTACTGGCCCAAGCGAACTACTCTACTACTCATAATTGTTCGACAAAAGCTAGAACATACATAGGCCGACTTGGCTAAACTCATTCTTTCTGTAACTATCATGGGCCAACATGGCCACAACTCGTAATATATAACTGTAAGTGGGCAAATATTGTATCAGCGAGCCATCGTACTCAGAACATGGATACACACGGGCTATCAAGGCCTCTGGTATGTTGTACATACTGAACTTGTATCTACAAAGCCTCTAATAGTATCTGACATCAAAATATGGTTAGGACAAGACACTGACCTACCCATAAGTATATATAAACAAAGGACAGTCTGATAACCTTTAGACTCGGTTGTACTCCGTATGAAATGGAGCTTTGCCAATCCTCAACTATATATCAACTTCATCTATGTTCAGTGCCCGTCAAACTAGATACCTGAACTTGCAGGCATGAATGTGGTGCCCAATGATGGGACATGTATATATGATATATTGAATGTAATCTGAAGGTCAATAAAATTGGGGAATCATACTTACCTTATTCTCGCTCGTAACATATATAAATACTGAACTATCCAAGTAACCTTACAAAGGATGTAGACTGAAAAGGGAAGGCTCTTTTGGCCGAGAACATCTAATATCGCGACTGTTGTATATACATCTAATTCTTGTCATGATATACCTGAACTCTTTTTCATATTCTATCTGTACTGGAAACCATCATATTATGGAAATTCATCTATAACATTCTTCTAGCTATCATACCTTATATCTGAATACTTACCTCAAACAGATCAAACATATTTAGAGCTACACTGAAACATAAAAGTGTCACTTACACGTTTCATAAGAGACCGTTCGTAAGACTCACTAATAAATATGAATAAATAGTGGTTCGTACGCATAACATAGTAGACCATCCGTATGGTTCATAATAATGAGGTTTGGCTATACTCACTAATAGACTGAGACAGTCCATAACCAACCTTCATTATGCACATATGCGTTCATAGATAGACCATACGACTTCATTGTACACCTACTTATTCATAGACCATCCGTAGGGATAATGTCTTATACATATTCATTTTATACCACTCTTGCAAACATCTCATCAACAGATAAACGCGTATTATTAAACAATCAAGTTCGTGAGTAATTCGTTACAATAACAAATCATTATTCCTTAGCCACTTTCTACGCCGTCCTTTGTATTCTATATTATGTAGCCATAAAGAACGTTGTAACTATCTTTAAATCGTACTTCTATCCTTATTTTACATCACGGTTTGTTTCTGGGGATTACATGATTCTTTTTACTTATAGCTATGTAATATTCATAGCTTGTGAGTCTACTACTTATAACTATGTAATATTCTTAGCTTGTGAGGCTACTCATTGTACATATATATATCCATTCATCAATACGTAACAAGCGTTGCGGGATTTACTCTATATCAACTCATATTCTTATCGCTAAACTTATCATATTCTATAATTTATGACTCCATAGGTAACGTATATCGTCTCTTAACATCACCCTCATATATAATCAACTTTATTTAACTTAAGAACAACGTAACTATCTTCGTGAGTCTTTATCGGTTTCATGAACAAAAACGTGTAAGTATTGGAAGTTGTGCCATTCGTTAGGTTTAAACATTCTTATCATTCTACAAACTATACATTATGCTATATTGTTGAACTATTCTTATATAACTATCCCTCGTTATACAGACACTATATTGCTTCTGATTCGTTAGACCATTCGTACGTTATGTTTAATTAACATCTAGAAGTCTTGTTACATATAAAAGTGATGACATTCAAATTCACTACTAAAAAGTAAATGGACACGGTCGCATGCAATATAATTTACCCAACTATGAGTCGGGATTGAATCTCACAGAGAATAATATGTAGGAGATTAGGAATGTAAGAGAATTATCACTTATTATGCAATGCCATACACTTAGAATGGTTGTTGAGAAAATATTATAGCTAAATGAAAAAATATAAACTAACCTAGAAAGCAAGTAAAATGATGAATGACTGCGAATAATGGGAATTACACTCAAGTGACGATCCAATATATTTCACAATTTTATAAATATGAGCGATTTTATGTTAATTAACCTCGGATAATAATTCTATATTAGCTTCTCTTGAAAACTAACAAGACTTCCTAATTGAATTATCCCTAAAACAATTAAGAGATTAAGCACACTCGAATGAGGCTACAAGTAGTTCATTCCTATCCCTAGGTAGAATCTATAAAGTGAGGGTTAACGCCTCAAGTTCTTGTTAATTAATCTTTTCCAACACCTAATTTTTTTTCTCAAAATTAATCCGAAGTGAATGGGCAAGTTCTAGGGTTAGTTAATCCCTTTGGAAACATTCAAGAACAAGAATAATTAAAGAAACAACAACTCACTTCATAATAAATAAAAATCATTCAATGCATAAGCACAACAAGGTATTTAATCCATACTTTAAATATGAATATTCTCATAAACAAGATTCAAGTGTTGGACAAAAATATTACACACTTAAATATTCAATACAAAGTAAGGAAATGAAGAAATGAGCATAAATGAGTAAGCAATTCTCAACCAAAAGCTTCAAATCTTTAAGCCCCAAGTATGTGTGCAAGAACCCTAGCTCCAACCCTTGTCTTTTCTAGTCTAGGAACTGAGAAAATGAGCCAAAGATCCTTTTCAAATGAGCTAGGTCGTGTATTTGTGGGTTTGGAGTTAAGAAAATGTGAAATGCCATTCCTGCCCAGGTATGAGCCCGTTGACCGCACTTGCGGAAGGATCCTCGCAGGTGCAGCTCCACAAAAGTGGACCATCAATCGCAGATGCGTGAACTCAGGAGATTATCTATTCCGCAGATGCAGATATTTTGGCGCAAATGCGTCTCCGCAGATGCGGATAATTCATCGCAGATGCGAGCCTATGTAAAATTCCCTTCTCTGCAGATGCGGACCAAATAGTCACACCAGCGACTCTGCATGTGCGAATTCTTATCGCAGGTGCAGTCCCAATGAATGAAGCTTAAATCCGCAGATACGGCCTTCCACCTCGCAGATGCGAGGTCGCATATACGGACAGTGTTCCGCAGATGCGGAATCACTGAAGGATTTTGCACTTTTGTACTCTTGTTTTTCTCAATTCCACTTCAATTGAATTCAACTCTATTCATCGCATCATTTACCTGAAAATCTAATAATACACATCATAAACGACCTCATATTATAATTAAAGGACGCAAAATCTAAAAAAAAGAGACTAGAATGAGTGGTAAAATCACCACTCATCAAAAAGATAAGGACCTTTTGGAAGGCTCTATTTACTCCTTAAGAATACATGAAAATGCAACCAATACAATCCATTTCAACATTCGTTTGACTATACTCTTGAAGGGACCTTAATCGTCGGTATAGTACGTATACAGAGTCTCAGCCCCTTGAATTCCTTATAAGGGCAACATAACTTATGGAATCATGCCAAAGAAAAGAAAGGAAGACCTTACATACCACAAAATATCCCGTCCAATCCTTAAGCTAACATAACCTGCAGCTCTTGTGTCTACAAACCATGAACAATACTTACGTCACAATACGAATGCCATAACTTATCGCATATGAACGATACACTTTATTCTACGATAAAACGGACATCACCTCCTCTATTTATATGACTTTCCCCAAGTTACAACAGCTAACAATAGCCCAAACAACATCAACAATACTCATAATAAGCCTTTCAAAACAGTTTAACAATCCCTACGAGCGACAAGCTCGGTTTGTGACTAAATAACTAGAGTTTTAAACCCCTTCTTCCTTCTAGAATTTATCAACAACATTAACCTTCACATATTCAATTATCCCTACTAGTTTTCATCCACAATCAACTTTAAAAAAACCCCATAACAGTCCCACAAGTGCAGCAACTCAAAACTTATTTTTCAGATTACTAAAACACGTTTCCAACTTGTCTTTTCATTCAAATTGAATAACAGAACAAACAGTACATAATTAAAACTCTTCTCATATAAAACAGCCATGAATTCAACTTAAAACTATTTTCTCAACCAGCCAACAGTGACGCCACAACAAACAACATACTACTCTTTCGAAACTCGCAAGTTCTAGTTTTCACGATCGAGCTACAACTCGTAGATGCTTAGATAAGGGAAAGAGGAGAATAAACTTACCTTGGACTGATTAGAACCCACGAAACCTAGTCCCTATTAATCCAAAACCATTCCCCCAACGCAGCTACAAGAAGGATAAAGGGAAATTAGCAAGTTGTCTAGGTATTTCAGCACTAGAATCACTTCGTATCACCCGAAATCACCTAAGGTTTGTGTGGGATTCTTGGGGGAGGAGTTGCAGGGTTTCAATCTGAAGTTCTTAGTATGAAATATGATTGAAATAAATGGTTTAATTCATCCCTTAAAAGTCCTCTTGGACGCCTCGTTTTGGGGATTTATTTAGTCCCTTCATTTAAACAAGTAGGTGACACACCTACTTGTCACCTTCCAGTATGTCCAGTCTTGAAAAGATGAAAATTTCTCTGTACTCTGACATCGTACTGATAAATGGTTTAATGCGTTAGAAATTAGACTCATATACCTTCAATTTTGTAGGTGGAACATCCTATAATCCCATGTATATTAGGTGAAAAGCTCTGCTACATTTGACCTAATTTCCAGCGCATTTATGAACGTAACTTGTGGAGACATTCGTAGACATTTGTTTCACAACTCGCTTGACTTCAAAAAATAACACACGACTATAATACGACTAAAATTCCTCATAAAATCATATTCTTATCATGTTAAGCACTCTAGTTTCATCCCAAAAGTACTGGTAATAACATTCCCAACTTGTCGTCTTTCAACGAAACTTATTTTCTTCGATTAGTTTAACTTCTAAACCTTCCAAACCCCTTGGTACTTTTTGTTCATGATATTAAACATTTGTACCTCCAAGGTAACATGACTAATTTACTTTATGTACTTCCAAAGATGATCTCATTTTCGAGCATACGTTAATTAACATACGACGTACTTTTACGTACGAAACCATGGGGTGCAATATCATTCACCTCTTTGGAATATTCGTCCTTAAATGGTTGTTGATGCTCTTATCAGTCTCTTAACATAAAGCTCTTATGAATACATTAATACTATCTGTGTCATCTAGGAAACTATTATGTGAATAAATCTAAAGGCCGAGGCATTCCCCTATTTAGGCCTCTTTCTTAAACCGCGACATGTGGTCGGAATTCTTTCAATAACGTAATTATTACTACCTTTTGTAATGTAGACTGTACGACTTTGCCCTTGTACGTGCACCTATGCGACCCTCCTCTTCTTTTTCCCCAACTTCTATCCAATCTCTAGGCCTCACCTTACGAACATATACATAACTCTGACAAGTTGTTCCTCTGGGCATCTATAGGTATATTGAAGTTCTTCGCTTGGTACTTTGTCCAACTTATGAATATTGCTATATTCTGTTTCATAGACTTGTTTATATATCCTTATGGCTTTACTGTATCAAGGTAGGTCATACTATACCATAACACATACTCTGGATTATTATTACTGAGGTCTGCTACCCAACTCAAGGTTACTCTCTCGCTGCTTATCCTATATGTATAAATCTAAGTCCTTTAATGCTTCCTCGTTACAATTCATCTTAAGAATGGCATCCTAATCCCATCTCATACTTTGGAACTTTTATCCATCTATTGTTGATTCACCTCAATGTTGACTATAATCCATTAGTGATATCTCGTACCTTATTAATTTTTACCTTACTTACCAGTAAATCTTGCATTGCATCTTCTGTCGCTTTCATAACATTCCTTCCATATAGGTGAAATTTATATCCATACCTTAAAGCTCTACTACAATACATGCACCTCTGATGCATACACAATTCTGTGGGAGCTTCATACTGACTTCTTATGGCTCAGCTCTATGGCACGATCTGGAAACGAAAAAAGGATAACATTTCCTAAATCCCTTGTAGCCTCTCAATTATAAGTGTGGAGAACAACTCACCCATAAGTGAGACTATACTAGATACGGCTTTGTAGACTCCATAGGACACAATTGCTCTGATACTACTTTGCCACGCCCCAACCTGGGGAGGCGTGGCTGGCACCCGGTGTTGTACTGGCACGAGCACCACTCTGTAACTCATGATTGTTCGACAAAAGCTAGAACATACATAGGCCGACTAGGCTAAACTCATTCTTTCTGTAACTATCATGGGCCAACATGGACACAACTCGTAATGTATAACTGTAAGTGGGCAAATGTTGTATCAGCGAGCCATCGTACTCAGAACAAGGATACACACGGGTTGTCAAGGCCTCTAACATGATGTACATACTGAACTTATATCTACATAGCCTCTAAGAGTATCTGACATCAAAATATGGCCAGTACAGGACACTGACCTACCCATAAATATATATATACAAAGGACAGTCTGATAACCTCTAGACTCATCTTTACTTCGTATGATATGGAGCTTTGCCAATCCTCAACTTTATATCAACTTTGTTTATGATAAGAGCCCATTAAACTAGATACATTTGTACTAAGTATGTAAGGCAGATAATATATGAATAACTGAATTGAAACTAAACTGATGTATATATGATATAGTGAATGTAATTTGAAGGGTCAATGAAATCCGAGAATCATACTTACCTTATTCTTGCTCGTAACATATATAAGTATTGAACTATCCAACTAACCATACAAAAGATGTAGACAGAAAAGGGAAGGCTCTGTTGGTTGAGAACATCTAATATCGCGACCGTCGTATATACATCTAATTCGTGCCATGATATACCCGAACTTTTTCCTATATTCAATCTGTACTGGAAACAATCATATTATGGAACTTCATCTACAACATTCTTCTACCTATCATACCTTATATCTGAATACTTACCTCAGACAGATCAAACATCTCTAGGGCTACACAGAAACATAAAAGTGGCACTTACGTGTTTCATAAGAGACCGTCCCTAAAGCTCTAATAAACATGAATAACCAGTGGCTCATAAGCGTAACAGAGTAGACCATCCGTACGGCTGATAATACTGAGGTTTTTCTATGCGCGCAACTGAGATCGTCCTTAACCAACCTTCATTATGCACATATGCGCTCATAGACCGTACATAGGGCTTCATTGTACACCTATGCGTTCATTGATCATCCTTAGGGATAATGTCTTATACATATATTTATTTCATATCACCCATGCAGACATTATTCAATCATCAATAGATAAACTCGTATTCTTAAACATACAAGTTCGTAACTCGTTACAATAACAAATCCTTATTCCTTAGCCACTTTCTATGTCGTCCTTTGTATTCTATATTATTTAGCCATAAAGAACGTTGTAACTAGTTTTAAATCGCACTTCTATCCTTATTTTAAATCATGGCTCATTTCTAGGGATCACATCATTCTTTCTACTTATAGCTATGTAATATTCATAGCTTGTGAGTCTACTCGTTATACATATGTATATCCATTCATCATCACGTAATAAGAGTTGCGGGATTTATGCTCTGTCAACTTATATTCTTGTTGCTAAACTTATCATATTCTATAATTTATGACTCCATAGCTAACCTATATCGTCTCTTAACATCACCCTGATATATAATTAATATTATTTAACTTGAGAACAATGTAACTATCTTCGTGGGTCATTATCAGTTTTGCTAACACAAACATGTAAGTAGTGGAAGTTGTGCCATTCTTTAGGTCGAAACATTCTTATCATTCTGTAAATTATACATTATGCTACATTATTGAACTATTCATATATAATGATCTCTCATTATATGGAAACTATATTGCTTCTGATTTGTTAGACCATCCGTGCGTAATGTTTAATTAACATCTAGGAGTCTTGTTACATATAAAAGACAAGGACCTTTCGGAAGGCTCTATTTACTCCTTAAGAATACATAAAATTGCAACCAACACAATCCATTTCAACATTTCGTATGACTATAATCGGGAACGGACCTTAATCGTCGCTATAGTATTTATACAAAGTCTTGTCCCCTTGAATTCTTTATAAGGGCAACAAAACTTACATAATCATGCCAAAGAAAATAAAGGAAGGCCTTATAGACCTCAAAATATCCTGTCCAATCCTCAGGATAACTTAACCTTCAGCTCCTATGTCTACAAGCAATCAACAATACTTTCGTCACAATACGAATGCCATAACTTATCGCATATGAATGACACACTTTATTCTATGATAAAACGGAAAGCACATCCCCTGTTTATATGACTTACCACAAGATACAACAGCCAACAATAGCCCAAACAACATCAACAATACTTATAATAAGCCTTTCAAAATAGTTTAACAATCCCGACTAGCGGTAAACTCGGTTTGTGACTAAACAACTATAGTTTTAAACCCCTTCCTCCTTATAGAATTTATTAACAACATTAACATCCACATATTAAATTATCCATACTAAATTGCAGCCACAATACAACTTTAAAACGACCCCATAATAGTCCCAAGAGTTTAGCAACTCAAAACATATTTTTCAGATTACTAAAACACGTTTCCGACATGTCTTTTTATTCAAATCGAATAACACAAAAAACAGTAAATAATTAAGACTCTTATCATATAAAACAACCATGAATTCAACTTCAAACTAAGTTCTCAACCAGCCAATAATGACGCCACAACAAACAACATACTACTCTTTCGAAACTCGCAGGTTCTAGTCTTCACTATCGAGCTACAACTCGTAGATGCTTAGATAAGGGAAATAGGATCATACAATTTCCTTGGACTGAGTAGAACCCACGAAACATAGCCCCTCTTAATCCAAAATCAGTCCCCCAACGCAACTACACGAAGGAGAAAGGGATATTAGCAAGTTGTCTAGGTTTTTCAGCACTAGAATCACTTCGTATTACCCGAAATCACCTAGGGTTTGTGTGGGATATTTGGGAGAGGAGTTGCAGGGTTTCAATCTAAAGTTCTTAGTATGAAATATTATTGAAAGAAATGGCTTAATTCAGCCCTTGAAAGACCTATTGGCCACCCTTTTGGGGGGATTTATTTGGTGCCTTCATTTAAACAATTAGGTGACACACCTACTTGTCACCTACTAGTCTTTGCAGTCTTGCAAAGATGCAAATATCTTTGTACTCTGATATCGTATCGATAAATGGTTTAATGCATTAGAAACGAAACTCATAGACCTTCATTTTTGTAGTTGGATCATCTCGTAATTCCATGTATATTGGGAGAAAAGCTCTGCTATATTTGACTTAATTGTCAGCACATTTATGAATGAAGCTTATGACGACTTTCGTCAACTTTTCTTTCAAACCTCGCTCGGCTTCAAAATCTAACACACGACTATAATATGAAATAAATAACTCATAACATCATTTCTTATTATGTTAAGCACCCTAGTCTAATCCCAAAAGTATGGGTTATAACATTCCCAACTTGTCGACTTTCAACGAAACATATTTTCTTCGATTCGCTTAACTTCTAAACCTTCCAACCCCCTTGGTACTTGTTGTTCATGTTCTTAAATATTTGTACCTCTCATTTCGAGCCTACGTTAATTAACTTACGACATACTTTTACGTACGAAAACATGGGGTGTAACATCATTCCCCCCTTTGGAATATTTTTCCTCGAATGTTGGATGATGCTCTTATCAATATCATAATCTAAAGCTCTTACGAAGACTTTAATACTATACTGTAATGACCCGACTAATCGATTTAATAATTAACATCCCATTCAGTGACTTAAGGTCTCGAGCAACTTCGTAATAAGTATTATGACCCACGGGTGTGGTCGAGTTTGATTTTCGGAAGATTCAGAATTTATTTAAAAAAAAAATTCTAATTTAGAAGCTTAAATAGAAAGAGTTGACCGGAGAGTTGACTTTGAGCAAACGACCGGAATGGAATTTCGTTGACGGGAATAGCTGCATTACGTCAATTATGACTTGTGTGCAAAATTTGAAGTCATTCCAGATTGATTTGATACGTTTCGGCGCAAAATATAGAAGTTGGAAGATCTGAAAACTCATAATTCGATTCGAGGCACGATTCGTAATTCGGACATTTGTTTGACGTGATTTGAAGCCTCCACTATGTTCGTATTGTATTTTGGAATGTGTTGGTATATTTAGTTGAGGTCTGGAAGGGCTTGGGTGTATATTTTGGGTCATTAGTTGAGAGATTAGTAAAGTTAAGAAATTTGGGAGTTTGACTATGGTCAATATCGGGTCAAGACTACCTCTTTTCAGTATTTTGAGTGCGCGAGCAGGTCCGTAGCGTGTTTTATGATTGCAATTCATATATGGTTTATGTCCGGGAGGCTCCAGATGAGTTGCGAGAGAGCTGAGCCAAAAGGGAAGTGCGGACCTCAGAGGAATTATGTGGACTGCACAATTTTGGTGCAGCCGCACTTCAGTCCGCATTGGAGTGTGCGGGCCGCACAATTTTGTGTGCGGCCGCACTCAAGAACTCTCAGATTTGCGCGTCCGACTTCGGAAGCTTACATCTTTTGATCTACGAGGAATTTTGAGATGATTCAAAAACGAAAGTTGTAGCCCTTCGTGTCTAGTTTCCAGAAAGGTAAAGAAGTCATCATTTGGACATCTGTAGAGTAATTCATGGCCAACATACTAAAGTATGGCAGTGCAGTTACCAAGAGAGTGGCCGCACCATTTTCGTGCGACCGCAGGAGCTCGGATATGCTGCCGCACTTGGAATTGTGCAGACCGCACATTGGAAGTTTAGAGGATGTACTATATATCTGAGGTTTAGGTAATTATTTCATTTTGGACTTTGGGAGCTCGGTTTGAGACGATATTTCATGGGTTTTTTCAAGAAATTCATCGGGGTAAGTAATTCTAACTCGGATTTGGTTAATATACATGAATATATTACTGATTTCATCATTTAATTAGTACTTTAAGATGGAAAATTTGAAAAAATTGTAGAAACTTCATAAACCACAAATTAAGATTTGGAGGTCGATTTGTTATTTCATTTCCATAAATTTGGTATGGTTGAACTAGTATCGGAATGGGTGTTCGAATTTCGTTAAAATTTTATCGGGTTCCGAGAAGCGGGCCCCGCATTGTCTTTTGTTGATTGTTTGGAATAAATTTTTAAGTCGATATTTTATTATCCGAAATTATTTCTGATGAATTTTAATAAAGTTATACAACTGATTTGAATAGATTTGAGTGGTCCGGAGGTCAATTCAAGCAAGAAGGCGATTTTGGAATATCGGCATAACTTCAAAAAAGTAAGTTTCTTGCTTAACCTCGAGTGGGGAAATTACCCCTTAGGCTTCGAGACTTATGTGCCATTTGTGAAATGTGACAAACCATGTACGCAAGGTGACAAGTACGTACTCGGGCTTATATGTGCAAATTTTATTGGATTAAAGTCTTAGGCATTATTGTGGAGTAAGTTGGGTAATTGTAGACATTTATTAAATCATCTGTTGCCTTACCTAATTCCTTGTTGTTGAATTTGTTCTTATATGACAATTTGATGTGATTGTTACTTAAATATTTATGAAAATTCGTGAGTATTGTTGGGTTAATATTTCTTGGAATTTAATTTCAATATAAAATTTTCCTATGCAAATAATTAATTAAGCAAGTTTAAAAAGAAGTGTTAATATAATTATCTAAATTTCGATTAATGAAGGCTTTGCCTTATGCTGAGTAATTTCTATCTCTGTTGATGGTTGTTGGAGTGTTATACACATTGTGTGGAGCTTTCGGCTATTTATTGTGAAAGTAATTAATTTGGTTGCATCTTTGGAATTTTGGTTGTGGCCATTGGGCAAACTGTGATATGAATTGATTTTGTTATATTGCCGTGATAATTTTCCGTGTAAATTATTATGTTGTGTGAGTTATTATTTTGAGGAGATAAGGGTGGCATTTCACCGATGATATTATGTGGGTATAAGGGTGGCATTTAACTGTTATTGTGTTGGAATATTATCTGGGCGGAGAGATAATGGCGGCTATAGGAGCGTTAAGGGTGGTAATATGAGCGATAAGGGTGGCTATTGATATTGTCAGGGCGGAGGGATAAGGGTGGCTATAAGAGAGATAAGGGTGGCAATAGGAGAGATAAGGGTGGCAATAGGAGAGATAAGGGTGGCTATTGTCAGGGACGACATGTGATGATGTGGAGTTGTGGTGTTGGTGATATTCATGTGATGTTGTAATATTCTTGTGTTTATTTTCATACCTTGTGCAATTTGTCTTGTTGTTGGTAAATTGATAAAAATCTGATTTATGTTGAAATTGAGAGCATGTGGCTATTGGCAGGCGGATTATAAAATAAAATGTGGGCACGAGGAGCCGTGAGTAAATAATGAGGATATTGGCATGTGAATTGTCCGTGTGGTTGTGATATGAAATGTGGGCACGAAGAGCTATGAGTAAATGATAATGATATTTGGCACGTGAATTGT
This sequence comes from Nicotiana tabacum, assembly GCF_000715075.1. Taxonomy (NCBI): domain Eukaryota; kingdom Viridiplantae; phylum Streptophyta; class Magnoliopsida; order Solanales; family Solanaceae; genus Nicotiana; species Nicotiana tabacum. The sequence continues at coordinate 72,165,655 of NC_134088.1, read as the reverse complement.
CCGTGCAACTGTGATATGAAATGAGGGTACGAGATGCCGGAGAAATATGATGATTTAATTATGGGTACGAAGTGCCATGGAAATATATGAAAATGGGCTGAGACCCACATTTTTAAGATTATGAAATGAGGTGTCACAGGGTGACTTTTTAATTAAAAGAATTATATTGAAAATATTTATTTTGAAGGACTTTTATTTAGAAAATATTATATGAAAGAATTGTATTTGAAAGATATTTATTTGAGGAAATTATATTTGAAGAGATTTAGTGAAAGAAGTTTTTATTCGAAAAATATTTATTTGAGGATATTATATTTGAAAAAGGATTTTATTTGTAAGAATTGTATGTGAAAGATATTTAATTGAAGAACTTGATTTATCTGGTTGTAATTGTATTTATCAATTGTTGAGCGATATTAATAGTGATTTTATTGTCTTATTGTTTATATAACTGGTTGTTTTATGTTGCCTTTATTGTTATTTGCTTTCTATTATTTTTGTATATTATATTGCACATACTATTAGACTAGTGAGTGTCTTGATTGTACCTTGTCTCTACTCCACTGAGGTTAGTCTTGATACTTACTGGGTACCTATCGTGGTGTACTCATACTACACTTTTGCACATTTTTGTGTAGAGTCAGGTATTAAAGATATCGGACTTGAGCAGAGTTAAAGTGGGATCGTAAGGATTCAAGGTAGAGCTGCTTGGTCATCACAGTCCCTTGGAGTGTTTTCATTTCATTATACTGTTAATTTGTAATCAAACAGTATTGTATATTCGGTCCTCGTGATCATTTCATGTATTCAGTTAGAATTCATGACTCAGTACTACCAGTCTTGCGAGGTTGTAGATTCATATTTGTTCCCCTATTAGTTTTGATTACTTATTTAATTCAAATAAGAAAAAATGGCTTCAAAATATTATTGAAATCGGCTTACCTAGTCTTAGAGACTAGGTGCCATCACGACGCCTGGGGTGGGATATTTTGTCGTGACAAGTTGGTATCAGAGCTCTAGGTTCATAGGTTCTACGAGTCATGAACAAGTCTAGTAGAGCCTTGCGGATCGGTACAGAGACATCTGTACTTATCTTCGAGAGGCTACAGAACTGTTAGGAAATTTCCACTTCTTTCATTCCTGTCGTGCGGATTTGTTGATTGTAGAATTTGATCCTTTGTAACTCTATTCTCTCACAGATGGTGAGGATACGCGCTGCCGACTTAGCTGAGCAAGCATCCGCACATACTGCTAGGGCTACAAGAGGTCGGGGCCGAGGTAGAGGCCGAGGCAGAGGTCGAGGAAGGGCACGTGCCGCGACTGAAGCACCTGTTAGAGCAACAGTTGAGGAGCCGCCAGTAGCTCCAGTTGGGGGACAAGTACCTGAAGCACATGTTGTTACCCCCGGACTTCACGAGGCTTAAGCACAGTTCCTGAGTATGTTTGGTACATTAACTCAAGTAGGATTAATCTCTGTTGCACTGAGTATTTCGCAGATTGGGGGAGTTGCTCAGACTCCTACCACAACTTCAGAGCAGTAGGTTCACGTTGGTCAGGTTCCAGGTGCAATACCGGTACAACATGTTATTCTGGTTCAGCCTGAGGTCAGGCCATAGGCATCAGAAAAAGAACAAAAAAGACTTGAAAGGTTCAAGAGGTATAGACCACCTACTTTCAGCGGCACAACTACCGAGGATGCCCAAGGATTTCTAGAAAATTGTCACTGTATTCTCCGCACAATGGGTATTGTGGAAGTGAGCAGAGTTGCCTTTACGACATTTCAACTATCAGGCGCAGCGTATTGGTGGTGGCAAATTTATGAAGAAGGCAGACCAGCCGATGCAACACCACCAACTTGGGTGCAATTTTCGAAAATTTTCTTGAAGGAGTTTGTTCCCTAGACTCTCTGAGATGCGTGGCACAAAGAGTTTGAACGGTTGCGTTAGGGCACTATGACCATGTCGGAATATGCTATCAGGTTCAGTGAGCTAGCCCATCATGCACCTATCTTGGTTCCTACAATCATAGAGCGGGTCCGCAGATTCATTGAGGGGCTCGATTATGATATTAAAAGATGCATCGCTCGAGAGTTGCAAACTAATACTCCATTTCAACAAGTAGTGGAGATTTCAAGGTAGATTGAGGGTGTGTTAGGCTAGGAAAGGGAGTCTAAGGAGGCCAAAAGGTCTCGAAGATGTTCAGTGGATTTTACTCTTTAGCTAGGACCCAGTATAGCGGAGGCTCGGGCAGTCGGCCAGCTCAGTCCGCACATCAGATTACTCGGAGTGCTCCGGTAAGTTTTTACAATGCACCACCAGTACGAGATTCCTATAATAATTATTTCAGTTATCCGGCACAAACTCAGTACGAGCAGTAGCGACCTCAGAGGGGTTGTTATGAGTGTGGTGATGCTAGGCACATCATGAGAGATTGTCCCAGACTTGGGAGGGGTGGATTTCATCAGAGCACTCAAGCTACAAGCTTTACTCCACTTAATACATCACGTGCACAATCAGCTAGAGGTGGAGGACAGACGGCTAGTGGGCGCCTAAGAGGTGGAGGCCCGAACCTTTGATATAATCGCTATGATTTGGTTGAGGACGATACACCAGATGGTGTCGTTACAGGTAGGATCCCGATTTTTTATAAATTAATATTTTTGCTTAGTTGGATTCGAGTCTGAATATTGAGGTGAGTCCTCCTATCATGCTCTGCTTATGGGCGAGCTTCGTATGTTTGTGACCCACTTATATGTTTATCCCTGTTGGGATATTTAAAGATGTGAGCCCGTGTCTGTCATTTTATTTTGTACACCAATGAGGACTATAAGTCCAAATGTAATGTTTATTATTTACTACAGTTGGTTTAATGTATTTTGGAATAATTAATAACAATTTTTATGAATTATATGCCCTGTCGGTATGTGGGTTCGTTATGTGTTACGAAAAACTGTTTACGAGATTTACTGAAAAGAAGAAAGAAAGGAAATTGAAAATTTCAGTTGGCACAATGTGCAAAATACTTATGATACGGAGTTGAGGACGAGATCCTCGCATTTATTCTTATATGTAGTGAAACATTTAAACCGGGCTACAAGTCGCGGTGGAAGTTATATAAGGATGAGGTCCATGTGGTGAAATATTTATGAGTTTAAAATACTCCCTTAGTGAAATTTAATTTGTACAATAGTATTAATAGGGAGTCATGCCTGTTGGGCTTATTTGATAACTCTTGTATATTTTCTGTGCATATTCAGCCATTTTCGTGCTATAAACATTGAGTTTTAGCCTATGAGGTAAGTGCCCAGGTGGCGTTAAATGTGACTTATTAATCCGAGTAAGTAATCATGAGGTCTTCATGCCTCACATTCTGTTGTCAGTGTTGTGAAAATTCAAAATGAGGTGGTGATTAATATGAGATTTATTGATGATGCTGGAATTAATTATGAACAGCTTTTAAGACCAGGGATGTGGTGATGGGCATACATATGATGTGCTTCATGTCCTGATATCATTATGACAATGCAGTGCTTGTAATGGTGAGATTAGTGTTATTGATATATACCTTGTGGTGTTTTGTTGGGTTGTGGACGTGTTGTTAGGAGTTGTTTTGGTGTTACTCTGGCAGGTGGATATGCCCAATTACAGGGGAGACTCTGCAGAAATTTCTGAAAAATTTGGGAGTTAGTAAAAATTTGGGGGATTGAGACGTGCAAAAGAAGAGATAAATTATGTTATGTGTTTGAGGGCAAATGATCCTAAGCGGGGAAGAATGTAACACCCCAGAAAAATTTTGAAGTGCTTCAACACTATCAAGAAAGTTGATGTGTGTGTCGGCACGAGTTACTATAGCCAGTTTAGACTAATACCGTGCGTTGTTGTAAACATCAGGCCTTTTGAAAATGTTTGAAGTGTAAGAAATTGGTCTTAAAGTTTACAAATATGGATAAAAGAAATAATTTCAATTGAGATGGTGTTGTCGGGCTTATCTCAAATGCGGTAACATGGGATCAACCATGAGTATATGTGTAAAAGCAAAATCATCAATTTGGTAACCTCAGAATAATTCTTAGCAAGTTCGAGGACGAACGTTTGTTTAAGAGGTGGAGAATGTAATGACCCGACTTGTCGATTTAAGAGTTAACGCCCCGTTAAGTGACTTAAGGTCTCGAGCAACTTCGTAATAAGTATTATGACTCGCGGGTGTGGTCGAGTTTGATTTTCGGAAGATTCGAATTTAATTAAAAGAACAATTCTTATTTAGAAGCTTAAATGGAAAGAGTTGACCGGAGAGTTGACTTTTGAGCAAACGGTCGGAATGGAATTTTGATGATGGGAATAGCTCCATTACGTCAATTATGACTTGTGTGCAAAATTTGAAGTCATTCCGGATTGATTTGATATGTTTCGGCGCAAAATATAGAAGTTGGAAGATCCGAAAATGCATAATTCGATTCGAGGCACGATTCATAATTCAGACATTTGTTTGACATGATTTGAAGCATTCACTAAGTTCGTGTTGTATTTTGGAACGTGTTGGTATATTTAGTTGAGGTCCCGAGGGTCTTGGGTGTATATTTTGGGTCATTGGTTGAGAGATTAGTAGAGTTAAGAAATTTGGGAGTTTGACCATGGTCAATATCGGGTCAAGACGACCTCTTTTCAGTGTTTTGAGTGCGCGAGCAGGTCCGCAGTGTATTTTATGATTGAAATTCATATATGGTTTGTGTTCGGGAGGTTCCGGATGAGTTTCGGGAGTGCTGAGGCAAAAGGGATGTTCGGACCTCAGGGGAATTGTGTGGACCGCATAATTTTGGTGCGGCCACACTTTAGTCCGCAGTGGAGTGTGCGGGCCACATAATTTTGTGTGCGGCCATACTCAAGAACTCTCAGATTCGCTCGTCCGACTTCGGAAGCTTATATCTTTTGATCTACGAGGAATCTTGAGATGATTCAAAACCGAAAGTTGTAGCCCTTCATGTCTGGTTTCCAGAAAGGTAAAGAAGTCATCATTTGGACATCTGTAGAGAAAGGTATGGCTAACATACTAAAGCATGCCAGTGCAGTCACCAAGAGAGTGGCCGCACCATTTTTGTGCGACCGCAGGAGCTGGGATGTGCTGCCTCACTTGGAATTGTGCGGACCGCATATTGGAAGTTCAGAGGATGTACTATATATCCGAGGTTTAGGTTATTATTTCATTTTTGGACTATGGGAGCTCGGTTTGAGACGATTTTTCGTGGGTTGTTCAAAAAATTCATCGGGGTAAGTGATTCTAACTCGAATTTAGTTAATATACATGAATATATCACTGATTTCATCATTCAATTAGTAATTTGAGATGAAAATTTGGGAAAATTGTAGAAACTTCATAAACCACAAATTTAAGATTTGGAGGTCGATTTGCTATTTTATTTAGATAAATTTAGTATGGTTGAACTCGTATCGGAATGGGTGTTCGGATTTCGTGGAAATTTTGTAAGCGGATCCCGCATTGACTTTTGTTGAATTTTTGGAATAAATTTTTAAGTCGACGTTTTATTATCCGGAATTGTTTCCGATAAATTTTAATGAAGTTATACAACTGATTTGAATAGATTTGAGCTGTCCGGAGGTCAATTCAAACAAGAAGGCGATTTTGGAATATCGGCATAACTTCAAAAAGGTAAGTGTCTTGCTTAACCTCGAGTGGGAGAATTACCCATTAGGCATCGAGTCTTATGTGCCATTTGTGAAATATGACAATCCGTGTATGCAAGGTGACGAGTACGTACTCGGGCTTATATGTGCAAATTTTATTGCATTAAAGTCTTAGGCATTATTGTGGAGTAAATTGGGTAATTGTAGACATTTATTAAATCATCTGTTGCCATGCCTCAATCCTTGTTATTGAATTTGTTTTTATATGACAATTTGATGTGATTGTTACATGAAATATTTATGAAATTTCGTGAGTATTGTTTGGTTAATATTTCTTGGAAATTAATTTCAATATGAATTTTTCCTATGCAAATAATTAATTAAGCAAGTTTAAAAAGAAGTGTTAATATAATTATCTAAATCTGGATTAATGAAGGCTTTGCCGTATGCAGAGTAATTTCTATCTTTGTTGATGGTTGTTGGGGTGTAATACACATTGTGTGGAGCTTTCGGCTATTTGTTGTGAAATTAATTGATCTAGTTCCATCTTTGGAATTTTGGTTGTGGCCATTGGGCAAATTGTGATATGAATTGATTTTGTTATGTTGCCATGATAATTTTCCATGTAAATTGTTGTGTTGTGTGAGTTATTATTTTGAGGAGATAAGGGTGTCATTTCACCGTTGATATTATGTGGGTATAAGGGTGGCATTTCACTGTTGTATTTGTTGGAATATTTTCTGGGCGGAGCGATAAGGGCGGCTATAAGAGCTATAAGGGTGGCAATATGAGCAATATGGGTGGCTATTGATATTGTCAGGGCGGAGGGATAAGGGTGGGTATAGGAGAGATAAGGGTGGCTATTGTCAAGGATGACATGTGATGATGTGGAGTTGTGGTGTTAGGTGATTTTCATGTGATGTTGTGATATTCTTGTGTTTATTTTTATACCTTGTGCAATTTGTCTTGTTGTTGGTAAATTGAAAAAAATCTGATTTATGTTGAAATTGAGAGCATGTGGCTATTGCCAGGCGGATTATAAAATGATATATGGGCACGAGGTGCCGTGAGTAAATAATGAGGATATTGGCACGTGAATTGTCCGTGCGGTTGTGATATGAAATGTGGGTACGAAGTGCTGTGAGTAAATGATAATGATATTTGGCACCTGAATTGTCTGTACAGTTGTGATATGAAATAAGAGCACGAGGTGCCGGGGAAATATGATAATTTAATTACGGGCACGAAGTGCCATGGAAATATATGAAAATGGGCTGAGACCAGCATTTTTAAGATTATGAAATGAGGTGTCACAGGGTGACTTTTTTAATGGAAAGAATTATATTGAAAATATTTATTTGGAAGGACTTTTATATAGAAAATATTATATGAAAGAATTGTATTTGAAAGATATTTATTTGAGGAAATTATATTTGAAGAGATTTAGTGGAATAAGTTTTTATTCGAAAGATGTTTATTTGAGAAAATTATATTTGAAAAGGAATTTTATTTGTAAGAATTATATGTGAAAGATATTTAATTGAAGAACCTGATTTATCTGGGTGTAGTTATATTTATCAATTATTGAGTGATATTAATGGTGATTTTATTGTCTTACTGTGCATATCACTGGTTGTTTTATGTTGCCTTTATTGTTATTTGCTTTCTATTATTTTTGTATATTATATTGCACATGCTACTAGACTAGTGAGTGTTTTGATTGTACCTCGTCTCTACTCCACTGAGGTTAGTCTTGATACTTACAGGGTACCGACCGTGGTGTACTCATACTGCACTTCTGCACATTTTTGTGCAGAGCCAGGTATTGAAGATATCGGACTTGAGCAGAGTTAAAGCGGGATCGTAAGGATTCAAGGTAGAGATGCTTGGTCGTCGCAGTCCCTTGCAGTCTTTTCATTTCATTGTACTGTTAATTTTTAATCAAACAGTATTGTATATTCGTCCCTCGTGATCATTCCATGTATTCAGTTAGAGTTCGTGACTCAGTACTACCAGTCTTGGGAGGTTGTAGATTCATATTTGTTCCGCTGTTAGTTTTGATTACTTATTTAATTCAAATAAAAAAAATGGCTTCAAAATATAATTAAAATCGGCTTACCTAGTCTTAGAAACTAGGTGCCATCACGACGCCTATGGTGGAAATTTTGGTCGTGAAATATACTTGCCATCTAGGCAACTATTATGTGAATGTACGAGTATGCCCTTGTTCGTGCGCCTATGCAGCCCTCCTCTTCTTTTTCCCCAACTTCTATCCAATCTCTAGGCCCCACATTACGAACATATACATAACTATGACAAGCTATTCCTCTGGGTATCTTTAGGTATACCGAAGTTCTTCGCTTGGTACTTTGTCGAACTTATGGCTATTGCTAATTTTGTTTCATTAGACTTGTTTATATATCCTTATGGCTTTACTGCATCGAGGTCGGTCATACTATACCATAACACTTACTCCGTATTATTATTACTAAGGTATGCTACCCAACTCAAGGTTACTATCTCGCTGCTTATCCTATATGTATAAATCTAAGTCCTTTAATGCTTCCTCATTACAATTCATCTTAAGAATGGCAGCCTAATCTCATCTCATACTTTGGAACTTTTATCCATCTATTGTTGATTCACTCAATGTTGATTTTAATTCATTAGTGATATCTCGTACCTTCTTCATTTTTACCTTACTTACCCTTAAATCTCGCATCGCACCTTCTGTCGCTTTCATAACCTTCCTTCCATATAGGTGAAATTTATATCCACAACTTGAAGCTTTAGTACAATACTTACACCTTTGATGCATAAACAATCCTGCGGGAGCTTCATACTGACTTCTTATGACTCAGCTCTATGGCACGATCTGGAAACAAAAAAGGATACAATTTCCTAAATGCCTTGTATCCTCTCAATTAAAAGTGTGGCGCGCAACACACCCATAAGTGAGACTATACTAGACAAGGCTTTGTAGACTCTCTAGGACATAACTTCTCTGATATCACTTTGTGACACCCCAACTTGGCGAGGCATGGCTATCACCCGGTGCCTGATTGGCCCGAGCGATCCACTCTGTAACTCATGATTGTTCGACATAAGCGAGAACATACATAGGGCGACTTGGCTAAACTCATTATTTCTGTAACTATCATGGGCCAACCTGGACACAACTCATAATGTATAACTATAAGTGGTCAAATGTTGTATTAGCGAGCCATCGTACTCAGAACAAGGATACACATGGGCTGTAAAAGCCTCTGACATGTTGTACATACTGAACTTGTATCTACATAGCCTCTAAGAGTGTTTGACGTCCAAATATGGTCAGTACAGGACACTGACCTACCCATAAATATATATATACAAAGGACAGTCTGATAACCTCTAGACTCGGTTGTACTTCGTATGTAATGGAACTTTGCAATCCTTAGCTGTATATCAACTTTGTCTATGATAAGAACCCATTAAACAAGATACCCTTTGTACTAAGTATGTAAGGCAGATAACATATGAATAACCGAATTGAAACTGAACTGATGTATATATGATATAGTGAATGTAATCTGAAGGGTCAATTATATCCAGGAATCATACTTACCTTATTCTTGCTCGTAACATATATAAGTATTGAACTATCCAACTAACCATACAAAGGATGTAGACGGAAAAGGGAAGGCTCTGTTTGTCGAGAACATCTAATATCGCGACTGTCGCATATACATCTAATTCGTGTCATGATATACCTGAACCTTTTCCTATATTCTATATGTACTGGAAACACTCATATTATGGAACTTCATCTATAACATTCTTCTAGCTATCATACCTTATATTTGAATACTTACCTCAGACAGATCAAACATCTCTAAGGCTACACAGAAACATAAAAGCGGTACTTACGTGTTTCATAAGAGACCGTCCCTAAAGCTCACTAATAAACATGAATAACCAATGGCTTGTACGCGTAACATAGTAGACCATCCGTACGGCTCATAATACTGAGGTTTGTCTATGCGCGCAACTGAGATCGTCCTTAACCAACCTTCATTATGCACCTATGCTCTCATAGACCGCCCATAGGGCTTCATTGTACACCTATGCGTTCATTGACCATCCTTAGGGATAATGTCTTATCCATATATTTATTTCATATCACTCATGCAGAAATTATTCAATCATCAATAGATAAACTCGTATTCTTAAACATACAAGTTCGTAACTCGTTACAATAACAAATCCTTATTCCTTAGCCACTTTCTATGCCGTCCTTTGTATTCTATATTATTTAGCAATAAAGAACGTTGTAACTAGTTTTAAATCGCACTTCTATCTTTATTTTAAATCATGGCTCATTTCTAGGGTTCACATGATTCTTTCTACTTATAGCTATGTAATATTCATAGCTTGTGAGTCTACTCGTTATATATATATATATATATATATATATATATATATATATATATATATATATATATAAAAATCATTCAATCATCACGTAATAAGAGTTGCGGGATTTATGCTCTGTCAACTTATATTCTAGTTGTTAAACTTATCATATTCTATAATTTATGACTCCATAGCTGACGTATATCGTCTCTTAACATCACCATCACACATAATCAACATTATTTAACTTGAGAACAATGTAACTATCTTCGTGGGTCTTTATCAGTTTCATTAACACAAACGTGTAAGTATTGGAAGTTGTGCCATTCTTTAGGTCGAAACATTCTTATTATTTTGTAAATTATACATTATGCTACATTGTTGAACTATTCATATATAATGACCTCTCATTATATGGACACTATATTATTTCTGATTTGTTAGACCATTTGTACGTAATGTTTAATTAACATCTAGGAGTCTTGTTACATATAAAAGATAAGGACCTTTCGGAAGGCTCTATTTACTCCTTAAGAATACATGAAATTGAAACCAACACAATCCATTTCAACATTTTGTATGACTATACTCGGGAACGGACCATAATCATCGCTATAGTACTTATACAAAGTCCCGTCCCCTTGAATTTCTTATAATGGAAACATAACTTATTGTAACGACCTAGCCGATCGTTTTGAGTATTATAGCCTTGTTCCCCCATTTAATGCTCAATTTATGCTTTACAGTTATTGTATGACTTGCCTGGGTTATTGGTTCGGGTCCGAAAGGATTTCTGAGTGAAATGAAACACTTAGTCTCATAATTGAAAACTTAAGTTGGGAAAGTTGACCGGATATTGACTTATGTGAAAATGATCTCGTATTTGAATTCTGATAATTCCAATAGCTCCGTATCTTGTATTTGAATTCTGAAAATTCCAATAGCTCTATATTGTGCTTTTGGACTTATTAGTGTGTCCGAAAAATTATTCAGAGGTCTGTAGTAGAATTAGGCTTGAAATGGTGAAAGTTGAATTTTTGGGAAGTTTGACCGGGAGTTAACTTTTTTATATCGGAATCGGAATCTGATTCTGGAAATTGGAATAGGTCTGTTATGTCATTTATGACTTGTGTGCAAAATTTGAAGTCATTCTAGATTGATTTGATGTATTTCGGCACAAGATATAGAATTTGAAAGTTCAAAGTTCATATATTTTGATTTGAGGTGCGATTCATCATTTTGATGTTCTTTGATGTGATTTGAGGCCTCGAGTAGGTCCGTGTTATGTTATGGGACTTGTCAGTATATTTGGACAGGGTCCCAAGTAGCTCGGGTGAGTTTCGGATTAATTTCGGATCGATTTTATTCTTGTTGTTATTGCTAGTTGCTGCTGGTTCTTGTGTGACCGCACTTGAGGTTGAATTTGCATAGGTGCGATGGTCATAGAAGCGACAGAGAAAATGCAGAAGCGGAAGCCAGGCGCATATGCGCGTGCGCAGAAGAGGCCAATGCGCGCAAATGTGGTTTGCGCGCCGCAGAAGTGACCAAAGTCACATGTGCGACCTTCGTCCGTTGTAGCGAGGGTCGCAGGTGCGACCTCTTGCACGCAGATGCGGAAGTCGCTAGGCAGAAGCTTTAAATCGTGGGTTTTGGTTTCTTTCTTCATTTTCGGATTTTGGAGCTCGGTTTGGGCGATTTTAGAGAGGAAATTTTCCACACAACTTGGGGTAATTGTTCTTGACTCCCTTGTGATTATATTCCGTGAATCTATCTTCATTTTTAGCAATTAGTTGATGAATTTAAAGAGGAAATTGGGGGTGTTAGCCTAAAGTTTTATAATATGAATTTTTGAGGTTTGAACATCGATTTGGAGTCGGAATTTAGTAAAATTAGTATGGTTGAACTTGTAATTTGATGGGTTGTCGGATTTAGTGAGTTTCAGCGGATTCCGAGACGTGGGGACAACGGGCGATCTTTGGAGTGTAATTTCGGATTTTTTTGGGAAAACATTAGTATTTCGATATGGAATTCATTCCTATAATTGCGTGGACTGAATCAAATTTATTGTGACTAGATTCGGGCCATTCCGTAGTTGATACGCGCAGAATGGAATTTCTGGAGCATTTTTTATCTTGCTCGGAATTGGATTCGTCTTGTTCGAGGTAAGTAACTCTTCTAATTTTGGAGCTGAGGGTATGAACCCTGACTATAGGTGACGGGCATGTTAGGTGACGGGCATGCACCGTGTGAACTGTTACTCTGTTATTCCTGTGGTACTGTGTGGTTACCTGAAATCATGAAATCTCTATGTATTAGAGTTATCGAGTTGTGATTCATGTTAGAAACCATGGCTAGGCTACATATTTATTCAGTTCGGACCCATTAAGGTCGTTATTGTTGTTAAATTATTTGCTTACATTGCAATTTCATACTCATTCATGTTCATTCATTTCATATCATATCTCAGTCTCTGTTGCTACATATTGACATATCATATCATCATTTTTGGGGACATTGTGAACACGATAGACTGGAGAGATTGATGACTGAGTGAGGCCGAGGGCCTGATTATGAGGATATTTATGGGATCAGGCTACACGCCACAGCAGGCCAGATTGGCTTATTATAGCACGTGAGTTGTCCGGGCGTTTTATAGCGCTTGGGTTGAAGGAGCCCCTCCGGAGTCTGCACACACTCCCGGTGAGCGCGGTTGATTTATATTGTAGGATGGATCTTCCCTGGACACGGATCTTGTCCGAAGTATTTATACCTAGGGATGGATCTTCCCCACGGGCTGGATTGGCCCTACTTGGTACTGAGTGACTGATGATCATTTGATGTGTATATTCCGAGATGGATCTTCCCTGTGCGGATTGGCCATATGTAGTACCGAGTGATTGAGCATGATGAGTGGAAAGTGAGATTGAGTACTTTGAGAGTGTGAGTATATGAGTTCATCTCTGAGATACATTGCATTGAGATGCACACATTACATACATGCATATAGATGTATTTTCCTCATGTTGTACGGTATCAAGTCATTCATGATTTCTCACACATATTGGCATATGGGCATGGTGATGTATTTCACACTGGCTATCTTGAAAGAAATGAAACATCTTAGTTATTATTGAAAGATATTTTGGGAAAAATTACTGTTTTCAAACTTACTCATATTTTTGGCAACTTCGGTAAACGATTTGGGTTTTCCTTGATATACTGGAAAGGCAGAACTATTTTCAGAAATCATGATTTAACTCAGCATTATATCTTTGAGTTACTTCTTTTATTACTTGCATTATGTGGTTATGAAATGTTATTGGTTACTGGAGTTGGACTCTGACCTTGGTACCAGCTCGTCACTACTTTCAACCTAAGGTTAGGTTTGTTACTTATTGAGTACATGGAGTCGGTTGTACTCATACTACACTTCTGCACCTTTCGTGCATATGTTGGCTGCTGATGTTGTTGTGTTTGTTGGGAGCCGGTTATAGCTGCCTCTTGTTCATGGAAGCCTTAGATTCACAAAACTCTGTTTATGGAATTTTCAAACAGATGATGTATTTACTTCATACCAGCTTTGTAAACTCTATTCTTAGAAGCTCATGATTTGTACTACCAGTTCTTGGGAAATGTGTAAGATTAAGATATTTCTTAACTTAAATTTCTTTATTAATTGTTATTGCAATTGGTTAGTGGGTAATTGGCTTACCTAGCGGGTTGGGTTAGGTGCCATCCCGATTAAACGGATTTTGAGTCGTGACACTTACAGAATCATGCCAAAGAAAAGAAATGAAAACCTTACATACCTCAAAATATCCCATCCAATCCTCAAGATAACTTAACCTGCAGCTCCTATATCTACAAGTAATGAACAATACTTTCATCACAATACGAATGCCATAAATTATCGCATATGAACGACACGCTCTATTCTACAATAAAACGGACAGCACCTCCCCTGTTTATATGACTTCCCATAAGTTGCAACAGCCAACAATAGCCCAAACAACATCAACAAATACTCATAATAAGCCTTTCAAAACAGTTTAACAATCCCGACGAGCGGCAAACTCAGTTTGTGACTAAACAACTATAGTTTTAAACCCCTTCTTCCTTATAGAATTTATCAACAACATTAGCCTCCACATATTCAATTATCCCTACTAATATTCAGCCACAATACAACTATAAAATGACCCCATAATAGTCCCACAAGTTCAGCAACTCAAAACATATTTTTCAGATTATTAAAATACGTTTCCGACTTGTCTTTTAATTCAAATGGAATAACACAACAAACAGTACATAATTAAGACTCTTATCATATAAAACATCCATGAATTCAACTTAAAACTAAGTTCTCAACTAGCCAATAGTGACGCCACAACAAACAGCATACTAATCTTTCGAAACTCGCAAGTTCTAGTCTTCATGATCGAGCTACAACTCGTAGATGCTTAGATAAGGGGAAGAGGAGCATAAAATTACCTTGGACTGAGTAGAACCCACGAAACCTAGTCCCTATTAATCCAAAACTAGTCCCCCAATGCTGGTACAAGAAGGAGAAAGGGATATTAGCAAGTTTTCTAGGTTTTTCGGCACTAGAATCACTTTGTATCACCCGAAATCACCTAGGGTTTGTGTAGGCTTTTTGGGGGAGGAGTTGCAGGGTTTCAGTATGAAGTTCTTAGTATGAAATATTATTGAAAGAAATGTCTTAATTCAGCGCTTTAAAGACCTATGAGCCGCCTCTTTTTGGGGATTTATTTGGTCCCTTCATTTAAACAATTAGGTGACACACCTTTTTGTCACCTACTAGTCTGTGCAGTCTTCCAAAGATGCAAATATCTCTGTACTCTGACATTATATCGACAAACGGTTTAATGCATTAGAAACAAAATCATAGACCTTCAATTTTGTAGTTGGATCATCTCGTAATTCCATGTATATTGGGAGAAAAGCTCTGCTACATTTGACTTAAGTTTCAGCGCATATATGAACGTAGCTTATGACGAATTCGTCAACTTTTGTTTCACAACTCGCTCGGCTTCAAAATCTAACACACGACTATAATACGACAAAAATAACTCATAACATCATGTTCTTATCATGTTAAGAACCCTAGTCTCATCCCAAAAGTACGGGTTATAACATTCCCAACTTGTCGACTTTCAACGAAACATATTTTCTTCAATTCGTTTAACTTCTAAACCTTCCAATCCCCTTGGTACTTGTTGTTCATGATCTTAAATATTTTTACCTCCAAGGTAATATGACTAACTTACTTTATGTATTTCCAAAGATGGTCTCATTTTCGAGCTTACGTAAATTAACTTACGACGTACTTTTACGTACGAAAATATGGGGTGTAATATCATTCCCCCCTTTGGAACATTCGTCCTCGAATGTTGGATGATGCTCTTATCAGTCTCATAACCTAAAGCTATTATGAATACTTTAATACTATACATGCCATCTAGGCAACTATTATGTGAATAAATCTAAAGGCCAAGGCATTCCCCTCTTTAGGCCTTTTTCTTAAACCACACCATGTGGTCGAAATTCTTTCAATCTCGTAATTATTGCTACCTTCTGTCATGTACACTGTATGACTCTTCCCTTGTACGTGTGCCTATGCGACCCTCCTCTTCTTTTTCCCCAACTTCTAGCCAATCTCTAGGCCCCATATTACGAACATATACATAACTATGATAAGCTATTCCTTTGGGTATCTTTAGGTATACTGAAGTTCTTCGCTTGGTACTTTGTCGAACTTATGACTATTGCTATTTTTGTTTCATAGACTTGTTTATATATCCTTATGGCTTTACTGCATCGAGTTAGGTCATACTATACCATAACACTTACTCTGTGTTATTATTACTAAGGTATGCTACCCAACTCAAGGTTACTCTCTCGTTGCTTATCCTATATGTATAAATCTAAGTCCTTTAATGCTTCCTCATTACAATTCATCTTAAGAATGGCAGCATAATCTCATCTCTTACTTTGGAACTTTTATCCATCTATTGTTGATTCACCTCAATATTGACTATAATCCATTAGTAATATCTCTTACCTTCTTCATTTTTACGTTACTTACCCTTAAATCTCGCATCGCAACTTCCGTCGCTTTCATAACCTTCCTTCCATATAGGTGAAATTTATATCCACACCTTGAAGCTCTACTACAATACTTACACCTCTGATGCATACACAATCCTGCAGGAGCTTCATATTGACTTCTTATGACTCAGCTCTATGGCACGATCTGGAAACGAAAAAAGGATAACATTTCTAAATGCCTTTTAGCCTCTCAATTATAAGTGTGGCGCGCAACACACCCATAAGCGAGACTATACTAGACACAGCTTTGTAAACTCCATAAGACACGACTGATCTGATACCACTTTGTCACACCCCAACATAGGGAGGCATGGCTGGCATCCGATATCGTACTAGCCCGAGCGAACCACTCTATAACTCATGATTTTTTGACAAAAGCTAGAACATACATAGGCCGACTTGTCAAAACTCATTATGTCTGTAACTATTATAGGCCAACATCGCCACATACTGAACTTGTATCTAGAAAGCCTCTAAAAGTATCTGACATCAAAATATGGTTAGGACATGACACTGACCTACCCATAAGTATATATATACAAAGGACAGTCTGATAACCTCTAGACTCGGTTGTACTACGTATGAAATGGAGCTTGGCCGATCCTCAACTTTATATCAACTTCGTCTATGATAAAAGCCCATCAAACTAGATACCTTTGTACTAACTATGTAAGGGAGATAACATATGAATAACTGAATTGAAACTGAACTGACTTGTATATATGATATACTGAATGTAATCTGAAGGGTCAATGAAATACGAGAACCATACTTAACTTATTCTTGCTCGTAACATATATAAGTATTGAACTATCCAACTAACCTTACAAATGATTTAGACTAAAAAGGGAAGAATCCGTTGGCCGAGAACATCTAATATCGCGACTGTCGTATATATATATATCTAACTCGTGTCATGATATACCTAAACTTTTTACCATATTCTATCTATACTGGAAACCATCATATTATGGAACTTCATCTATTACATTCTTCTAGCTATCGTACCTTATGTCAAAATACTTACCTCAAACAGATCAAACAACTCTAGGGCTACACTGAAACATAAATGTGGCACTTACGCGTTTCATAAGAGACCGTCTGTAAGGCTCACTAACTGCGTGTTTCTCTGAGCATTGCCTTGAAAACCTTAGGCAAGTGCTCAAAAGATGTGATGAAACAAACCTTCTGCTCAATTGGGAATAATATCAGTTCATGGTGGATGAGGGTATTATTCTTGGTCATAAAATCTCCAAGAACGGCATAGAAGTTGATCGGGCAAAGATCGAGATCATTTCCAAGCTTCCTCCTCCCACTTCGGTAAAAGGTATTCGAAGCTTTTTGGGGAATGCCGATTTTTATAGGCGATTTATCAAGGAGTTCTCAAAAATTGCAAGTACCATGTGCAAGCTCCTTGAAAAAGATGCTAAGTTCAAGTTCAATTAGAAGTGCCTAAAAGCTTTTGAGGAATTGAAAGCAAGGCTCACCACGACACCTATTATTGTCATACCCGATTGGTCTCTTCCATTTGAACTTATGTGTGACGCCAGTGGTGTGGCTATTGGAGCAATTCTTGGTCAACAACATAATAAGATTCTTCATCCTGTCTACTATGCAAGTAATACACTCAATGGTACACAACTGAATTACACTGTAACTGAGCAAGAACGGCTTGCTATTGTCTATGCTTTTGAAAAATTCCGGGCCTACTTGTTTGGATCCAAAGTGATAGTTTACACTGATCATACTGCACTCCGCTACCTTATGGCAAGAAGGATGCTAAACCAAGATTGATTAGGTAGGTACTTTTATTAAAAGAGTTTGACTTTGAGGTCAAAGATCAGAAAAGAACAGAGAATCAGGTTGCAGATCACTTATCTAGGCTTGAAGAGGCAGGAAGATGAAAAGAAGATCTTGAAATTAATGATTCCTTCCCAGATGAACATTTATTGGCAATATCTAGCACCTTCACTCCTTGGTATGCCGACATCTCTAACTTCTTGGTTAGTGACCTTATCCCCGACGGATTGGAAACATATCAAAAGAAAAATTTATTGTGGGAATGTAGGCAATACTAATGGGATGAGCCCTTTTTGTTCCGGATCTGGCCCTCCTGACCGGTAGTACGAGTCCTCACCATCTATGAGATAATGAAACAACAGATGTTTAGTTACTAGAATCAACAGATTCGCACGACAACAATTCAAGAATGTGGAGTTTCCTAAAGGTTTTGCAGCCTCCTAAAGATAAGTACAGACGTCTCCGTATCGATCCACAAGACTCTACTAAACCCGCTCATGACTCGTGAGACCTATGTAACCTAGGCTCTGATACCAATCTGTCACGACCCAAAACTAACCCCTGTCGTGATGGCGCCTATCGTGGAACTAGGCAAGCCGACTCATTTCCAAAACAAAATGATATTTTCATTTCAAAGATAATTTCAAGGTTATTTAACATAAAACCTCCACTAAAAGAGTTCAAATCAAAGAAAAACAGAAGTGCGGAAAAGAAAAAGCCCGACATCGGGGTGTCACTAGTCATGAGCACATACTACAATTTGTCTAACAATATCAAGGCTAACTCATCCCGAAAAATAGCTAAATACAACTAGAGGAAGATAAGAGGGAGAAGAGCAGGGGCTGCGATCGCCAAACAGCTACCTTGTTTAAAAAAATCAGGATTTGAATCAAACATCTCGTTTAAACCCAGTTCCAATAAAAATCATTTTAAAGACATTTTTCCAATAGTTTTTCAAACAAAGGCTCAATGCAAAGGTGAGCAAAAATGATGAAATCATAAATAGCCACTCGGTCAAACCTCACAGTCACTCGTGTCACTCGGGCATACCTCACAATCACTCTTGCCACTCGGGCATACCTCACAATCACTCATGCCTCCCAGTTACTCAGCACTCAGCACACGCACTCAGTAGGTACATGCGCTCACTGGGGGTTTGTACAGACTCCGGAGGGGCTCCTTCAGCCCAAGCGCTATAATCTGCACGGACAACTCACGTGCGATAATAATAAAGTATGCTGCAGGCGGGCAGCCCCGATCCACACTCATCCTCACAAATCAAGCCCTCGGCCTCACTCAGTCATAAACCTCTCAAGCCACTCGAGCATTTCAGTAAAACAGGGCATTTGGCCCAAAACATTTATATGCATCAAAATAGAGTCATAAAACAGAGTTATGCGGTAAACAAGTATAAACATGACTGAGTATAGATTTTCAATCGAAAACAATGAGAGGATGGTAAGAAAAAGCCCCTAAGGGTCCAAACAGCATTGGCGCAAGGCCCAAACATGGCATTCAGCCCAATTTACAGAAATTCTTTCTGAAACAGATAAATACCATATGGTTTCAACAAAGTATGCAACTTTACAGTTGTTACGGGACAGACCAAGTCACAAATTCCCAACAGTGCACGCCCACACGCCCGTCACCTAGCATGTGTGTCACTTCAAAATAGTAGAATGATAAGAAATCCGGGGTTTCATACCCTCAGGACTAGATTTACAATCGTTACTTACCTCAAACCGATCAAATCTCTACCCCGCAATGCTCTTGCCTCTGGACTCGACCTCCAAATGCTCCAAATCTATTCACAATCAGTATAATACCATCAATATACGCTAATAGAATGAATTCTACAACAAAAGCTTCAAAATTAGACCAAAACCCGAAATTGGCTCAAATATTGCCTGTGGGCCCACGTCTCGGAACCCGACAAAAGTTAAAAAATCCAAAAGCCCATTCAACCACGAGTCTACCTATATCAATTTTACCAAAATCTAACCTCAACTCGACCCTCAAATCTAGAATCGTATTTCCAAATTTCTAAGTTCCAATCTCCGATTCACACATCAAAATCATGTAATCTAGTCGGATTATTCGATGATAATTCAATATTATGGAGTAGAAATGATCACAAGGGACTTACCTAAAGTTTTCCTTGAAAATATATCAAAAATCGCCTCTCCTCAAGCTCCAATTTGTCAAAAATGGCAAATGGGACGAAATCCCTATTTTTATAATTCTGCCCAGACATCCTCGGATTTGCCTCGATCTTGGCCTTCGATCGAGGTCCTCGATCATGGTCCTCGGTCCTGCCCCTTGATCCTGGTTCTCGATCCTCGCCCTTGATTATGCCTTCGATCATGGCCCTCGACTCTAGGCTCGATCATGGGTTCGATCGTGGCCCTTAACTCTGGGCTCGATCTGGGCTTTGATCGTGTCCCTCGACCCTGAGCTTGATCTGGGCTTCGATCGTGTCCCTCGAACCTGAGCTCGATCTGGGCTCGATTTCTGGGCAGAAGCAATTTCCAACAGAAGGAAATTGCAGCAGCTATTCTGGTTCATTTTTTGATCCGTTAACCATCCGAAACTCACACGAGGCCCTCGGGACCTCAACCAAATATACCAGCAAGTCCTAAAATATCATTCAAACTTAGTTAAATCCTCAAATCACCTCAAACAACGATAAAACCATGAATTACACCCCAATTCAAGCCTAATGAACTTTGAAATTTCTAATTTCTACAGACAACTCCGGAACCTATCAAATCACGTCCGATTGACCTCAAATTTTGCACACAAGTCCTAAATGACATAACAGAGGTATTCCAATTTTCAGAATCGGATTCTGACCCTGATATCAAAAAGTCAACCCCCCGGTCAAACTTCTCAAAAATAAAACTTTCGGCATTTCAAGCCTAATTCCTCTACGGACTTCCAAATAATATTCCGGACACGCTCCTAAGACCAAAATCACCATACAGAGCTATTGGAATCATAAAAATTCAAATTCGATGTCATTTACACATAGGTCCATATCCGGTCCACTTTTCTAACTCAATTTTTCAATTATGAGACTAAGTGTCTCATTTCACTCCGAGTTCCTTTCGGTTTCAAACCCACTAACCCGATATAACATAATATAGTTGAATAACACAAAAAGAAGTAAAAATGGGGAAAACGGTGTTGTAACTCTCAAAATAACCGACCTGGTCGTTACATCCTCCCCCTCTTAAATATCCGTTCGTCCTCGAACGGGTCTAGAAACATACCTTGAGTCTTGAATAGGCGTGGATATCTGCTCCGCATCTCCCGCTCGGTCTCCCAGGTGGCCTCCTCCACAGGCTGACCTCTCCATTGCACCTTCACTGAAGCTATATCCTTTGTCCTCAACCTTCGAACCTGCCGATCTAAAATAGCCACCGGCTCCACATCATAAGTCATATCACCCTCCAACTGAACCGCGCTGAAATCCAAAACATGGGATGGATCTCCAATATACTTCCGGAGCATGGAAACATGAAATACTAGATGCACACTCGACAAGCTGGGTGGTAAGGCAAGCTTATAAGCCACCTCTCCTATCCTCTGAAGCACCTCAAAAGGCCCAATGAACCGGGGGCTCAACTTGCCCCTCTTCCCAAAACTCATAACACCCTTCATGGGTGATACCTTCAGCAAAAGCTTCTCCCCAACCATAAAAGACACATCACGGACCTTCCTATCCGCGTAGCTCTTCTGCCTAGACTGCGCCGTGCGAAGCCGCTCTTGAATCAATTTCACCTTATCTAATGCGTCCTAGACCAAGTCTGTACCTAAGAGCCTAGCCTCACCCGGCTCAAACCATCCAACCGGATGTCTGCACCTCCTCTCATACAAAGCCTCGTACGGAGCCATCTGAATGCTCGACTAATAACTGTTGTTATATGCAAACTCCGCGAGTGGCAAAACTGGTCCCATGAACCCCCAAAGTCAATGACACAAGCATGCAACATGTCCTCCAATATCTGAATAGTGCGCTCGGATTGCCGGTCTGTCTGAGGGTGAAAAGTTGTGCTTAACTCAACCTGAGTACCCAACTCTCGCTGCACAGCCCTCCCAAACTGCGATGTGAATTGAGTACCCCTATCTGAAATGATGGAAACTGGGACACCATGCAGGCGAACGATCTCTCGGATGTAAATTTCAGCCAACCGCTCTAAAGAGTAAGTAGTACCAAACGGAATGAAGTGCGCGGACTTGGTCAGCCGATCCACAATAACCCAAATAGCGTCGAACTTCCTCAAAGTCCGTGGGAGCCCAACTACAAAGTCCATAGTGATCTGCTCCCACTTCCACTCTGGGATCTCTAACATCTGAAGCAAGCCACCCGATCTCTGATGCTCATACTTTACCTGCTGACAATTTAGACACCGAGCCACAAACCAAACTATATCCTTCTTCATCCGTCTCCACCAATAGTGCTGCCTCAAATCTTGGTACATCTTCGCGGCACCTAGATAGATGGAATACCGCGAGCTATGGGCCTCCTCAAGAATCAACTCTCGAAGCCCATCTACATTAGGCACACATATCCAGCCCCGCATTCTCAGCACCCCGTCATCACCAATAGTCACATCCCTAGCATCACCTCTCTGAACCTTGTCCTGAAGAACGAGCAAGTAAAAGTCATCATACTGACGCTCCCTGATACGGTCATAAAGAGAAGACCTGGAGACCACACAAGCCAATACCCGACTAGGCTCCGAAATATCCAATCTGACAAACTGGCCTGCTAAGGTCTGAACATCTAATGCCAAAGGTCTCTCTACTGCTAGAAGATATGCTAAACTCTCCAAACTCTCTGCCCGACGACTCTAAGCATCGGCCACCACATTGGCCTTCCCCGGATGGTACAAAATAGTGATATCATAGTCCTTAAGAAGCTCCAACCATCTCCGCTGACGCAAATTAAGATCCTTCTGCTTTAACAGATACTGCAGACTCCGGTGATCAGTATAGATTTCACAATGAACCCCATACAAATGATGACACCAAATTTTCAAGGTCGGAAAAATGGCTGCTAACTCAAGATCATGGATAGGATAGTTCTTCTCATGGGTCTTCAACGGGCGCGAGGCATAAACAATCACCCTACCCTCCTACATCAAAACACAACCAATGCCTATCCTCGAGGAATCACAATACATAGTGTAAGAACCTGAAGCTGATGGCAGAACTAACACTGGAGCTGTGGTCAAAGCAATCTGGAGCTTCTGAAAGCTCTCCTCACATTCATCTGACCACCTGAATGGAGCACCATTTTGGGTCAATTTGGTCAAGGGCGATGCAATAGATGAAAATCCCTCCACAAAGCGACGGTAGTAACCCGCCAAACCAAGAAAGCTCCTAATCTCCGTGGCTAAGGACGGTCTGGGCCAACTCTGCACTGCCACTATCTTCTTCGGATCCACCTGAATACCCTCACTGGACACCACGTGCCCTAAGAATGCTACTGAACTGAGCCAAAACTCACATTTAGAGAACTTTGCATAAAGTTTCTCCTCCCTCAATCTCTGCAATACAACCCTCAAATGCTGAGCGTGCTCTTTCTGGCTACGAGAGTACACCAGGATGTCGTCAATAAATACAACGATGAATGAGTCCAAATAGGGCTGGAATACACTGTTCATCAGATGCATGAACGTTGCTGGGGCATTGGTCAGCCCAAAAGACATCACCAAGAACTCATAATGGCCATATCGGGTTCTGAAAGCTGTCTTGTGAATATCTGAATCCCGAATCTTCAACTGGTGATAACCGGACCTCAAATCAATCTTGGCGAACACACTCGCTCCCTGAAGCTGGTCAAATAAATCATCAATACGAGGCAAAGGATACTTGTTCTTGACTGTGACCTTGTTCAACTGCCTGTAATCAATACACATTCTCATGGAACCATCCTTCTTTTTCACAAATAGAACCGGTGCACCCCAAGGTGACACACTAGGCCGAATAAACCCCTTATCAAGGAGTTCGTGAAGCTGTTCTTTCAATTCCTTCAACTCTGCCGGTGCCATGTGATACGGTGGAATAGAAATGGGCTGAGTGCCCGGCACCAAATCAATACCAAAGTCAATATCCCTGTCAGGCGGCATGCTCGATAGGTCTGCAGGAAACATATCCGGAAAATCACGTACCACCGAAACAGAATAAATGACAGGAGTCTCTGCACTAACATCCCTCACAAAAGCCAAATAAGATAGGCAACCCTTCTCAACCATGCGCTGAGCCTTCAAATATGAAATCACCCTACTTGGTACATAATTTATAGAACTGCTCCACTCAACCCTCGAAATTCCCGGCATAGCCAATGTCACCATCTTAGCATGACAATCTAGAACAACATGACATGGAGATAACCAATCCATACCCAATATCACATCAAAGTCAACCATATTGAGCAATAATAGATCTACTCGGGTCTCCAAACCCCCAATAGTCACCACACATGACAGACATACGCGGTCCACAATAATAGTATCACCCACAGGAGTAGATACATGTACAGATTAAACTAAGGACTCACGGGGCATATCCAGAAAATGGGCGAAATACGAGGAAACATATGAATACGTGGAACCAGGGTCATAATATTGAAGCATCTCTGTGGCAAACTGAGACAATACCTGTAATCACAGCATCTGAAGCAATAGCATCTGGTCTGGCAAGGAGAGCATAGAAATGAGCCTGACCACCCCCTAATCTGCCTCCCCCTATAGGGCGACCCCTAGCTGACTGACCTCCACCCCGAGCTGACTGAGCGGGTGGTGAGGTAGCTGGTGCTGTAGTTGGAGGCTGACTCCTCTGCTGAGATTGACCTCTATGACGACAAGGACACTGCCTCCACATATGCCCAAGCTCCCCACACTTAAAATAACTCCCTGGTGCTGGCGGCAGAAACTGAAGTGAACCCCTAGCACCAGGATGACTGGTAGAAGAACCTGGCATGGAAGAGCCCTGAACAGGTGGAGCACGAGATGAACTCTGAACTGGAAGGGCACTAAGTAATGAGTGGCCCTGATGAGAACTTTGAGAACCATGGCCAGATGATGCACCCCGATGAAATGGCCGAGCTGACTGAGCCTGTCTGAAATGACGACCTTTACCGTGCTGGAACTGACCCCCAAAAGGAGCACCGCTAAATCCACCTTGACCACGAGGCCTCTTAGCCTCCCGCTCAACCCTCTCCTGACCGCGAACCATCTCAATCTACCGAGAAATGTCGACAACCTCATCAAAGGTAGCACCTGAAACCCGCTCCCTGGTCATGAGCAACTGTAGCTGATAAGTGAGGCCATCAATAAACCTCATAATCCTCTCTCTATCCGTGGGAACCAACCATATAGCATGAGGGGCCAACTCGGAACTGCATCTCATACTGCGTCACAGACATATCACCCTGGCGGAGCCGCTCAAACTGTCTACGCAGCTCCTCTCTGCGGGATCGAGGCACGAACTTCTCCAAAAAGACCACGGAGAACTGCTGCCAAGTAAGGGATGCTGTGCCAACAGGCCTACGCCTCTCGTAAGCCTCCCACCATCTGAGTGCAGCCCTAGAAAACTGAAAGGTAGTGAATGAGACCCCACAAGTCTCCAAAATACCAGCAGTACGGAGTATCCTCTGACACCTGTCCAAAAAGTCCTGAGCATCCTCTCTCTCTATGCCACTAAAAGGTGGTGGCTGAAGTCTCCCAAACCTCTCCAACCTACGCTGATCATCCTCAGCCATAGCAGGAACCACATAATCCTGAGCAACAGCAACCGGCTGGGCTGGTGGTGCCTCTGGTGTCTGAAGTCCCTAAATAACCTGCTCGGGTGTGTGAGCAACAGGAGTCTGAGTGCCTCCCCTGGCCTGAGAAGTAGTTGCGGCCGTCGAAATAGAGACCTCCTGAGCAAGGCCAGTACACTTTGTCAGAATCTGAGCTAGGGCCTCCTGAAGGCCTGAAATCACAATAGGCATATGTGGTGCCTGAGCTGGTGCATCAACAACTGAAACTTGGTCCTGATCTGGGACAACCGGTGGATTTGTAGTTACTGCCCCAATTGTTGTACGGGCTGCACCTCTACCCCTACCACGGCCTCTACCGCGGCCTCGGCCTTTCGCGGCCCTGGCTGGTGGTACTGGTGGCTGGCCCTCCTGACCGATAGTACGAGTCCTCACTATCTGTGAGTGAATGAAACAAAAGATGTTTAGTTACTAGAATCAACAGATTCGCACGACAAGAATTCAAGAATGTGGAGTTTTCTAAAGGTTCTCTAGCCTCCTGAAGATAAGTACAGATGTCTTTGTACCGATCCGCAAGACTCTACTAAACCCGCTCATGACTCGTGAGACCTATGTAACCTAGGCTCTGATACCAATCTGTCACGACCCAAAACTAATCTTATCGTGATGGCGCCTATCGTGGAACTAGGCAAGCCGACTCATTTCCAAAACAAAACGATATTTTCATTTCAAAGATAATTTCAAGGTTATTTAACATAAAACCTCCACTAAAAGAGTTCAAATCAAAGAAAAATAGAAGTGCGGAAGAGAAAAAGCCTGACATCGGGGTGTCACTAGTCATGAACACATACTACCATTTGTCTAACAATATCAAGGCTAACTCATCCCAGAAAATAGCTAAATACAACTAGAGGAAGATAAGAGGGAGAAGAGCAGGGGCTGCGATCGCCAAATAGCTACGTTGCTATCTCCAAGAAAATCTGCAACCAGAACACTCAATAACTGCTACCGTGTCCAGCTACACCTGGATCTGCACATAAGGTGCAGGGAGTAACGTGAGTACGCCAACTCAGTAAGTAAGAACAATAAATATAGACTGAGCAGTAGTGACGAGCAATAAAGCATATAACGTTCATATCAGGAAATCTCAGTAAAATACCACATGCTCTTAAAAAAATCAGGATTTGAATCAAACATCTCGTTTAAACCCAGTTCCAATAAAAATCATTTTAAAGACATTTTTCCAATAGTTTTTCAAACAAAGGCTTGGCCTCGGCCTCACTCAGTCATAAACCTCTCAAGCCACTCGAGCATTTTAGTAAAACAGGGCATTCGGCCCAAAACATTTATATGCATCAAAATAGAGTCATAAAACAGAGTTATGCGGTAAACAAGTATAAACATGATTGAGTATAGATTTTCAATCGAAAACAATGAGAGGATGGTAAGAAACAGCCCCTAAGGGTCCAAACAGCATTGGCGCAAGGCCCAAACATGGTATTCAGCCCAATTTAGAGAAATTCTTTCTAAAAGAGATAAGTATCATATGGTTTCAACAAAGTATGCAACTTTACAGTTGTTACGGGATGGACCAAGTCACAAATTCCCAACAGTACATGCCCACACGCCCGTCACCTAGCATGTGCGTCACTTCAAAATAGTAGAATGATACGAAATCCGGGGTTTCATACCCTTATGACTAGATTTACAATCGTTACTTACCTCAAACCGGTCAAATCTCTACCCCGCAATGCTTTTGCCTCTGGAATCGGCCTCCAAATACTCCAAATCTATTCACAATCAGTATAATACCGTCAATATATGCTAATAGAATGAATTCCACAAGAAAAGCTTCAAAATTAGACCAAAACCCGAAATTGGCTCAAAAATTGCCTGTGGGGCCCACGTCTCGGAACGTGACAAAAGTTAAAAAATCCGAAAGCCCATTCAACCACGAGTCTACCCATATCAATTTTACCAAAATCCAACCTCAACTCGACCCTCAAATCTACAATCTTATTTCCAAATTTCTAAGTTCCAATCTCCGATTCACACCTCAAAATCATGTAATCTAGTCGGATTATTCGATGATAATTCAATATTATGGAGTAGAAATGATCACAAGGGACTTACCTAAAGTTTTCCTTGAAAATATATCAAAAATCGCCTCTCCTCAAGCTCTAATTTGTCAAAAAAGGCAAATGGGACGAAATCCTTGTTTTTATAATTCTGCCCAGACATCCTCGGTTTTGCCTCGATCTTGGCCTTCGATCGAGGTCCTCGATCCTGGTCCTCGGTCCTGCCCCTTGATCCTGGTTCTCAATCCTCTCCCTCGATTATGCCTTCGATCGTGGCCCTCGACTCTGGGCTCGATCATGGCTTCGATCGTGGCCCTCGACTCTGGGCTCGATCTGGGCTTCGATCGTGTCCCTCGACCCTGAGCTCGATCTGGGCTTCGATCGTGTCCCTCGACCCTGAGCTCGATCTGAGCTTCAATCGTGTCCCTCGACCCTGAGCTCGATCTGGGCTCGATTTCTGGGCAGAAGCAATTTCCAACAGAAGGAAATTGCAGCAGCTGTTCTAGTTCAATTTTTGATCCGTTAACCATCCGAAACTCACACGAGGCCCTCGGGACCTCAACCAAATATACCAGCAAGTCCTAAAACATCATACGAACTTAGTCGAATCCTCAAATCACCTCAAACAACGATAAAACCATGAATTACAGCCCAGTTCAAGCCTAATGAACTTTGAAATTTCTAATTTCTACAAACAACTCCGGAACCTATCAAATCACGTCCGATTGACCTCAAATTGTGCACACAAGTCCTAAATGACATAACAGAGGTATTCCAATTTTCAGAATCTGATTTTGACCCCGATATCAAAAAGTCAACCCCCCGGTCAAACTTCTCAAAAATAAAACTTTCGGCATTTCAAGACTAATTCCTCTACGAACTTCCAAATAATATTCCGGACACGCTCCTAAGACCAAAATCACCATAGGAGCTATTGGAATCATCAAAATTCAAATCCGCGGTCATTTACACATAGGTCTATATCCAGTCCACTTTTCTAACTCAATTTTTCAATTATGAGACTAAGTGTCTCATTTCACTCTGAATTCCTTCCGAATTCGAACCCACTAACCCGATATAACATAATATAGCTGAATAACACAAAAAGAAGTCAAAATGGGGAAAATGGGGTTATAACTCTCAAAACGACCGACCGGGTCATTACAGATGTGTGGGGGATAGATTTCATGGGGACCTTCGTAAGTTCTTACGGCATGACATATATCTTGGTAGAAGTAGATTATGTCTCCAAATGGGTTGAGGCAATTGTCTTGCCAAACAATGAGGCAAGAAGTGTAACCGCCTTCTTGAAGAAAAACATATTTACTCGGTTTGGAACCCCAAGGGCCATCCTCAGTGATGGTGGTTCTAATTTTTGCAACAAAGCTTTTGCCGGATTGCTCGAAAAATATGGAGTTAAGAACAAGGTTGCTACCCTTTATCACCCTCAGTCAAGCGGTCAAGTTGAAGTCTCCAACCGAGAGACCAAAAAAATTCTAGCAAAAACTACTAATGCAAACAGAACTGACTGGTCAAAGAAGCTGGATGATGCATTGTAGACCGATCAAACAGCATTTAAGACACCCATTGGTACCTCACCTTACCGATTGGTTTTTGGTAAGGCTTGTCACTTGCCAGTGGAACTTGAACAAAGCCATATGGCCATTGAAAAAGCTAAATCTTGACTGGTCTGAAGTTGCTAATCTAAGGATGACACAACTCAACGAGATGGAAGAGTTTTATTTTCATGATCTATGAGAATGCAGCCATGTATAAACAAAGAATGAAGTTTGTTCATGACAAGAAGATTTTGAAGCGGGAATTCAAATACGGTGACTTGGTCTTACTCTTCCACTCAAGATTGAAGTTCTTTCCGGGTAACCTCAAATCAAAATTGTCTGGCCTATTCAAAGTTGTGAGTGTGCCTCCCTATGCTGCTATTGAATTAGAATCCGAGGATGGGACTTGAACTTTCAAAGTAAATAGCCAAAGGGTGAAGCATAGGGTGAAGCATTACCTCAGAACCAATGGAGAAAGGAAACTGGTAGAACAATTCGCACTGAAGGATAGTCCTGTGCCAATCCCCACCCATGATAGCCAAAATCGGGGCAACATTGTCGTACCGCGACATTAAATCAAGCGCTTTTTGGGAGGCAACCCAAAAGTTGGTAACATCAAAATATTTTTTTCTTTTTAGATTTTAATTTTGGTAGGTTTATTTGTGAGTGTTGGACAGTATGACGTGTGTATTAGAATGCAAGCTACCTAAAATACAAAGAGATACGATGCAAAGGCATAGGAAAAATAAAGGAAAGCAGGCTCAGCTTCAGCTGTTGTTCTGCGGTAACATATGCGACCGGATAAGAGGTTTGTGGACAGTAATGATCACATAAGTAGGCAGAATACCTATCAAATTAGGATTTTAAAATGCTGAGGATGTTCAATTTTTGCGGCCCGCATAACCACTCTGCGACCGCAGAACGGGTCCGCATACGATGCACCCAACCTAGGTATTAACCCATCAAAAAACACATATGCGGCTGCATATTATGTTATGTGATAGTTAATTACCGCAAACCCACAGGTAATAAAAATGACTCTCTCTCTATCCCTGACATCGCTCTTCTCTAACATCACACACACAGACACAAAGAATAACACAAAAGATATCTATCACATTGAGAAAAATAGTAAGAAACTTAACAGAAACTATCATGCCCCGAACTCGGGAGCGCGACCGGTGCTCAACCGAGTGAACCCTGCCGAGCAAGCCTATTAGATTTCCTTCTATCCAAACTCATTCATGAATAAAGAGGAGATGCACTCCATTAATCAAACACTGAAAAGATTTCATTACCAACTCCCATTTCATTCCATTAGCAGTTTCGTTCATAATTTCCAAAACGTTATATGTTTATAGATAGAATAAAAATATGTTTGCCAAATACCAATATTTCTAGTTCAATTCGCCACATCAAACACCACCCACAACCTGTCTTCGGAGCCTCTAAGTACAACATAAGAGTAATATAGGAATGCCGACAACAAGTCCCCGGCTATCCTCAAAACACAAAGTACAACCTCAAATGATATCAGGCCCGGAATAGAGTTGGGCTCACCCAAACCTGCTGAATAGGGAGTAACTGCTAACAAGGACCAAAGTTGTCGGATGATGAACCACATGCATCCATTGAAGTTGCAGCGCCCCCGACAAAATGGAATGTCCATATAAGAAAAGGAAAACCATAGAAACAGCAAGCCACAATCAACAATATCCAAATGTCCAGTTAAAACACAATAATTTTCAAAATACGAACTTCATCTACAATTTTGGTTGGGAGATCATTAGCACGGATATACCACCGTCTTTGTTAGCACGGAGTCCGATCACGGCCGATGGGCTAGGCCATCTCCCCACGAACAATGTGGTTTGACATGTGAGGTGAAATAAAGTTGTTACCAAGAGTAGTACCACCATTTGCGCAACATGGCGTCCGATCTCCACCCGATCAGCTAGACCGCCTTCCCACATATGCCATGTGGGTTGACTTTTCCAATTCACAGTTATTACCAGTTTCATCCCAATTAAGGGTAATAATCACAATCTCGCCAATTTTTCAATTTCATCCCAAATAAGGGGAATAATCACAATCCACCCCTACACCGGCACGTGTAGTTTCAGGTGCGGGCCTTATGACCCACCCTTTCTCGGTTTTGCTAATGATGCTCCCAAAAATATTTTTTATTTTATTTGCACACAAAGGTAACATAAATACAATTGTACTCACCTCAACATCTTTCACTTTGTATAAATTCTCATTAGTATTTTCAATCACTCATAACAACAATATTCATTTGGCTCATTTGACCATTCACAAGATTCTTTATTGCTGGCACGGTGGTCGTATTTCATATTCCACATTTTTACCTCTTTCAATTTCAAAGATCACTATCAAATATCGACATATAGAATATTTCGGCAATCATATACCTCAAATTCATTAGTAATTGAAAGTTTAAACATAAAAGGTTTGTTCCCATAGAATGGGGCATACCGACCAGCAATATAAACACACATCAAATTCATACACAATCAATTCACCATTTATTCTTGCAATAATCTTTCCCATAAATGACGATATACAATTTCAACGCCTGAGTCTGTGAGAACTCGAGCCACACCGGATATATTTATAAAGAAAAGCATTAGTTAAAATAGCCACTTACGGGCATGAATTGAGTACAAAAGCTTTTAGGCAATTCTATTTTCGAAATCATTTTTAAACAGTTGAGTCGAGGCTCATTTCATAATCTTTATCACACCCTCTCATTTCCTTGGCACCACTAGCCACAATTATAACTTAAATTCTTGGCACGTTGGCCACACTCTATATCCCCAATTCATTTTCTTCATTTCAAGCATCTTTATAGATTATCAACAACAAGACATTTTCCATCAAGACTTTAGGTACACATATGAGCAATTTAGAGCCTTAAACATATCAACTTTTTCTCATACAATTTCGCATACTAGCTTTCATTTGAAACACGACTCAAAGCCATAACATTTTAATACACAACTCATACTTTGAAACTTACGGAAACATTATGGAATTTGATTCGAAGAGAGAAAGTTTAGTCAACATACCTTGATGGAGCTCTTTAGCGATATTAAAACCACCCACTACTCTTACAACTTCAATCTACATCAACATAATTCAAATGGACCAATATTAGTAAATATTTCAAGGTTTTTGGTCATTTTGGCATTTTATCAAACACCTAGAGTGCATAGCATTCAACTAACTCTAGTAATAGTGTTTTTTCATCCAACAATACCTCCTTACCACCAACAAGAGATACTACAACATCCTTTGTTCACTAACTACCTTCTTAGCACCATTATAATCATCAATGAACTCACATCTACCAAATTTTACTAATTAACTCATTACAAAATCTCTACCACACCCAATAATCTAGTTTAAGTATTTATAGATTCCAATCACCATCTCATAAGTGCTACTACTTATTCCTTGCTCATTTATTCACTAACAATCCATGCATGTAGGTTTAAGGATGAAAGATTACCTCATGTAGACCAAATCATGAAAGTCAACTTTTGGGGTGTTCTTGAGATTTTGAAGAAATCCTAAGGAATCCAATACAAAACCTTGTTGTAACTAGTGATTGAGAAGTGAAATCATCATAAAAACACACTTAAAAACTCACCTTAGGTGTGTATTGGAAGCCTTGGCCGGATGGGTGATGGAGAGAAAGTCCTAGTCTTGAAGAAACGACTTAGCCCCTCTCTCTACCCATCCTTGGGGTTATTTAATGGGCTCCTACATACGCGGCTGCACACCTGGGCAAGTGGCTGTGCATCTGGCCATGCACAGAAGGCGGAAACTCTCAAATATGTGCGGCCGCACATCAGGGCGCGCATATGACATAGGTCCAGTAAAATGGCCATAACCTTCTTTATACATATCCAAATGACGAACGGTTTAATGTGTTGAAAACTAGACTCAAAGGTCTTTAATATGATAGGTAGATCACCTCCTAAGTTTTTATAGTTTGGTAGAATAATACGTTTGAAGTAGGATTTTTTGTCAATTGGGATATCCTTTCCACTTAATGTATCCAACTTGTTCCACACAAGTTCTTGACATTCACAAAACTCCTTAGTATGTTCCAACACACCCTAAACATATATTTTCATTTCAAAATGATGTGATTCTATCCCATGGGTCTCCTTTAATACTCGAATACCTTATTCCCAAATACTATTGGCGCACCTAAAAATCTTAAATCATTAGGAAAGTTTAACGGGGCCTTACAGAAACGGCTCACCTTGGTCGCGAATTTACACAAAATTGGCTTGCTAAATCATCTGACATATGGTATGTATATCTCCAACGTTTCTCTTACTCAGTTTGAGTAAAGATTATTTTGCGCTTTCACTCATCTCAACTATGATACCCGTCTCTATTTCCCCAATTTTTTTTTATCTTCTGTACTGGGAATCAACTTTGGGGGAACATATTAACTGTGGGTAAATTAAAATTTTGGGGTTTAATGTTAGGGTTACTGATTTGAGGGTTGGGGATTGG
Organism: Nicotiana tabacum; assembly: GCF_000715075.1. Taxonomy (NCBI): domain Eukaryota; kingdom Viridiplantae; phylum Streptophyta; class Magnoliopsida; order Solanales; family Solanaceae; genus Nicotiana; species Nicotiana tabacum. Next base: position 72,131,733 of record NC_134088.1, on the reverse strand, counting down.
TATCTTATGTTAGGCTAAGCATGAAATCGACCTCCGAGTTGAGAGTATATTGGTCTATTATGAGTTGTGATTTAACTGCATAGTTGTGCATACAATATTGCAAGTGAGGAAAAGTTCATTGAGAAGATGAAGTTTTCGGCCGCAGAACTTGTTTGCGGTCCGCATAGTGGTCGCAGAATTTGGCATAATCAACTTACGATCAAGGTGACAATGTAATTGATTTGCGGTCGCATACTTGTTCTGCGATCGCTCACTTGTTCTGCGACTACTTCTGTGGCCCACATAAGTTTTTTGCTACATATCAATGTTGTTCAGCGTTATGCTTTGTGATCCATAGATTTGATATGCGATCGCATACCGGCTCACAAAACATTTTGTGTCTTTCATTTCTATGCCAGATGTTACACATGCCCTACCTTGTACTAACTCTTCGATTAATTGGCAGGAATGGCACCAAAGAAATCGTTAGCATCGCGAACACCCACCACTCAAGGAAATAGAGGGGTTGTAGCTATAAGCCCACAATCATAGCAATCCCAACGCAAACGTCCTGGCATATCCAGAAATTCATCCGAGCCTACCTCCCAGTCTGAAGAGGAGGAGGCACAACTTGACCTTTTACCACCAGTTGGCCTATAGGCCAAAGCACGCAGAAAGAGTGGTGAGGATATCAAGTTTAGGATTCCCGACACTTGGACTATATACAGAGATGGTCTGGCAAAGAGAGAGATCCTCAAAAAAAAGTAGCTGAGTTTGAATGGTCTTAAATAATACTATCCCCATGTGCTATAAACATCAAAGAGAGGGGACGGGAGTTCTTCACTAAAGTTCCGGGAGAGTACAACGAGATACTTGTTAGGGAATTTTATGTTACGTATGCTGCATCCAGGAATTCAGAACAAAAGGGAAATTGTCGATACTTGAAATATGTCTTAGTTCGAGGAGTTGAAATACTCTATGATTCCCCATCCGTCAATGATGTATATTTCGAAGAGTGTGAGCCAAGCATGGCATAATATGAGTCAAAAATTGCAAATAAGGAATCTGAGCATGCGTGGGTAACATCTGTCATAGCCAAAGGAACTCCGCCCTGGATTACACCGCGCCAAAATATTCACAAGAGGGATTTCACCCAAAATGGTCGGTATTGGCTAAGTTTTGTTTGCTCTCGTATATTGGCTACGAGAAATGAGACCGACATCAATATCGAGAAGGCAATCCTTATCGCTTGCATCATGTCGGGTATCAAGATTAATGTGGGATAACTTATATTTCCTGAGATTAGGATAAGGGAAAACTAGAAAGAAACCTCGCTCCCTTTTCCATGCTTAATCCATGCTTTGTGTCAAGACGCGGCGGTTCCTCCGTTACCCAAACAAGACTGCATAGAAAACGTTGTTCAGGACATTGACATCACTCGGCTCAATGATGTTGTGGATAAAGTGGTCGAAGATCTACTAGAGCAATCACTCACTCTCCCTCCGGCCTCTTCCGTTTCAGCAACACATGCTGCCTCATCAATGCTAGAAACCTCTGCAGCACCTACCACCTCTACATCTACTCCCAAATCGGCCATTTCAACTCCAACTGCATCACTGACTGCACTCTCCAAGCTTGGTTTACTGGCACAACATGCAAATGCCAAAGTAGACAAATTGACGAAAGAACTTCCATCGCTAATCCAGTAAGCATTGGCCCCATTCCAAACCTCAGTAAGTAATCTTCAAAGAAACATCTATCATAAGAAGATCGACTCAAGCACTTTGAAGCACGCCTCTACAAGGTTGAGCGAGGAGGAGTTGGGACATGCCTCAGCTTAAAAAGGATGTAGCTTAGCTCAAGACATAGCTGCATACGATGCAGACACCGGAGTTTGATTTGACCACCCTTCTTCTGGTGGAAGGGGAGCGGCATCGGTACCTCGCATGTACCAAGTCCTGATATGGATTTCACAAACTTCCCATCAGCTGAGGAGGCACATGGTACTGACATCTCACAAACTCCGGGTCCGATTGCACAAAACAATGATCATTCGGACGAGGAATCTGGAGAGTCTCGTGAGGAAACTGATTAGGAGCAGATATTTGAAGAGGGTGATGATCAGATGGATAACAAAGGAAAACAGGTTGCTACTATCACATAGGAACTGGGTGAAGAGGAGGTTGATATGCCGACAGCTATCGCACACTCACTTACAGATATGGATGCCAGAGCTACTACCACGACCACACAGCTTTCATCGGGTGAGGCCAGCAGCTCACTAGTCCAGTACCCGGCTCCGCAACTAGCAGAGCTTCCTACTTTGGTCTCAGACACTACTGTCTAGTTAGATGATCCACCCGCTGCCTCAACAGTTTTAGCTCCAGACTCCAATGCCGCCTCAGATATTCCAAGCGCCTAGTGCTACTCAGGAAGCTCCTAAACTTTGTTCTTATTTTGTTTTCAACTCATTGGGGACACTGCATGTTCTTAAGTTGGGGGTGGGGTATTCGACAGAATTATGCAACTTGTATATTAACTCTTAGTCACACTAGTATAGGTTTTTATATTGTAATGAATTCCCCTTGGTTTTTCTTTGCTAGTTCTTTTCCAAGGGTATAATAGTAGAACCATGGTCGTAACAATATGTTTTGACTTGTTTGGTGCTTTTGTTCTAGATTCAAGCATATGATAAGGTTTTGTGGAATACATTGCACCCTTCGAATTTTGTGAATAAACAGTTACTCATTCTTGTGAAATCGATGCTCGCTCTTTGAGTTTGTGATTACTTAGAATCTCAAATATCATGTGATGAAGCATTGAATTGCCTTGTATTCACTTGAGGGTTGAAATTATGCCGATTCGGGCAATTCTTGCGTCGTGAGTGGTAAGAATCTATGTAAATAATGCATGTGCTCAACTTGTAATATCTAGAACTTGCCTGGTTGGTTACTCAATGCAAATCACAGGTTGATGATTGGGTGTCGAAATGATCTAAGGCTCTCTTTGTGATTGCTAACTAGTTCTTGACCAAATTGGCATCCCTGGTGCATGTATTATCCTAGTTATCCCCCGTTGAGCCTTTAACCTTTTATTTGGATACTACATTACAAACATTTACCCTTTTTGTGAAATAATTTTCTCTTTTGAACCCATCCCTCCTTGAATGTTGAGAATGAGGCTAAATGCCTAAGTTGGGGGTGTTTGTATCAATTGGAAAATGGTGAAGATGTTCATTGTGTGTAGAAGCAAATACCTCAAAATTGTGTTAGATGAAGATACTCAAGCTCCAATATAAATATATATATATATATATATATATATATATATATATATATATATATATATATATATATATATATACTGTGTATGTGTGTGTGTGTATGTTGTGTGTGTGTGTGTGTGGAGTTTTGAAAAAAATAGAGAGGTATTTTAAGGTGGTTCTATGTTGGTACTAGAGGTCAATAAGGGCCATGTGATTTAAAAAGAAACAAAATGCAAAAAGTTCATAAAACTTTGTGTGTGTGTGTGTGTGTGTGTAGCGTTCAAGGAGGGTATAGTCACTATATTCCCAAATATTCATCCAACCTATACCGAAGCCTACACTACAACCCTTAAAAAGTCCTTTTTGATCTACAACTAATTATTCCTGGGGTAGCAATGAGTTAAAATAAGGCCAAGCATATGGACCGATACTTGTAGCACTTAGCCTTCTTTCTGAGTGAAAGAGTGTTTGATTGTATCCCCTGTACATATGTGTTGAGTTGGGGATTTTCTTTAATGTGAGCATGCATGAATCGCAAGATTTAGTAGAAGTTAAGCTTCTTGAAGTAGGATACCAGTGCATATCTAGCTATGAGTAGCACTATGTCATTGTTCTAGAGACTCGAAGCTCACAAACTGATTATTCGAACTGTTACATGATCTTTGTTCTTAAAGAAGGGTGAATATAAAAGGGGGTTATATGCTTGTTAGGTAACAGTCAGCACCATCCATAGTCACTGCTACTTTATGATCAGTAGGAAGTAGATTAGCATTTGGTCAGTTGATATTATATTATTTTTTAATTTTTTTTGTTGCTTAATGGCAAGCAAGAGTCTAAGTTGGGGGTGTTGATGTGCCGTACAAATACGACACTTTTGACACTAATTACAAAGACTTTAGCTCATCTTTTATAGAATTATAAGTCATTTCTTATGTAGTTTTGGTGTGTTGCAGGAGACCAGACTTGAAGAACCAAGATCATAAAAGAAGATGTCAAAAACCTATGAAATGCAAATATGTGGCTGGTCTGCGGCCGCAAAAGTGATGTGCAGGTCATAGACTTATCGCAGAATGAAGCAGAAAGGTCCAGCTGCTGATAGCCAAGTCTGCGATCTATTATGCGGTCGCATAATGTTTGTGCGGACCGTATAGTGATCGCATAATGTTAAGAGAAATTAACTGAAGATGACCATGTGATGTGTTATGCGGCCGCAAAATGATATGTGAACCTCATAACCAAAATGCGAAGGAAAAACTGGAAGATTGTTCGATCAATTCTGCGATGGAACTAAAAATTTGCGGACCGTGAACGCCTTCTGCGGTCGCAGACTTTATCTGTAGGGTTATTTTTGTCAGAGTTTTACCATGAGTTTTAGACCATTATAAATAGAACGATTAGGTTTTTTGTGTTGAATATGTTCTGACAGAAAGAGGCTACACTTAGAGCATTGAATTCACCATTATTTGGGAAGCTTGTGAGAGAAAATCCAAGACTTTGTCTATAGGGTCCAAAAATGCGATACTTCATGGTCTTAAGTGAGAGCTGCACCTGCGATGAAAATTCCGCATGTGCGGAGCCATAGATATGCCTGGGGGCCCGCGGAAGGGAAATCGCTGGGCAGAAAAGGGGCAAATCGAGGGTTTTATTTCATTATTCATCTTTTGCGTTAGAGAGCTCGGTTTTGGGCGATTTTGAGAGAGATTTTCAAGGATTTAATCGGGGTAAGTGATTCTAACTCAGATGTTTCTATAATATATGAATCCATCATTATATTTATCATTTAATTAGTGTTTTAAGTTGGAAAATGGGAGAAATTTGTGAAAACTTCATAGACTATATTTTGAGGATTTGAAGGTCGATTTAAGATTGGAATTGAGTAATTTTAATATGGTTGGACTCGTTATTGAATGGATGTTCGGATTGTAAGTTTTTTCGGGTTGGAGATGCGGTCCCAGGTTGACGTTTTGAGTTCATTTTTTTTATTTTCCTTAAAGATTTCAACTTTATTATCCAGAATAGTTTCCTATGGTTTGTATTTATGGTATAAAGTTATTCTTGCTAGATTCGAGCCGTTCGAAGTTGGATATTCACAGAAAAGGCTTACTAGTGGATTGAGTTAGTGTGTTTTGAGGTAAGTGTCTTGGCTAACTTTGTGTGGGAAAATTTTCCCTTAGGATTGGTGTTGTTTTGTGTTAATTATGGTACGTGAAAGCCGTGTACGCAAGGTGAGGAGTGGGTACGTGGGCTAAATATGATAATTGACCGGTTTAAGCTTTGTATATTCTTTTCATGCCTTTAATTGAATTGTCATAACATGTTATATTCATCATCATTAATCTATCCTTACATTCTTCACTTGACATGGTTAATACTTGTTTTATCTCTTACTTCTTATTTGCCCTTAAATGCTTAGTTGAAGTTACTGTTTTCTCATTTCCTTGTTAAATACTTAACTGTTGAGTTACCTTACTTGAATTTTTTATTTCTTGCAATATCTTATTGTTGAGTTGTGGTGTTGAAGTTGTAAAATTTGTGATAACATTGAGGCAAAGTTGTAAATTGTTGGAATACCATTCTTATTGAGTTATTCACTTTCTATTGCTATTATTGAGACTCTTGTACATATTGTGGTTGAGCCATGGGCTATTTATTATGGAAACATTATTATTGTTAACTTATTTGGCAAGTTGTGGTATTGGGTACTTGAGGTGCGATCTGCTATATGTTGTGATATTGATTCGCATGCGGTGGTATAAGGATAGGGGTTGATACACATGCGATGAGATAAGATGGGCTTGATGCGCGCGTTGCTAGTAGGGGAACTACTTGAAGCAACGCAGTGTGATACAGTGAGCTAAAATGCGGGTAGCTATTTCGGAAAAATGATTTTCAAAACAAAATGTAAGACTCCCACGGTGATATAAGGAAATATTGTGATTATGATTGTGAAATGAGATACGAGGTGGTACCTTGGACATGATTCTTGTTGTTATCTTTCATTTACATCACTTGTGTTTTGCTTGCATCGTTTCCTTGGTTTTCTTATTATGTCTCTCCTCCCTTGATGCCTTATTTGCCTTAACTTTCGGTGTAGCTTATCATGTTGTATTTCTTCTTCTTTTAATTCCTTGTTTCCATTATTATATTTTACCATATATGTTCAGCTTTTTTATTTATTCTAGTAGGTGTCCTGGCCTGACCTCGTTACTACTCTACCGAGGTTAGGCTTAATACTTATTGGGTACCATTACGGTGTACTCATACTACGCTTATGCACATCTTTTTGTGCAGATCGAGGTACTTCTTACCAGCCTAGGCATCCGTGAGTTGAGCTTGGATCAAAGACATCAAGGTATACCTGTCGGCGTTCGAAGGCCTCAGAGTCACCCTCTATCTTAGTTTCTATTGTATACTCATATTATAGATACTAATGTATTAGGGATGTTTCAGTATACTCGTGTAGAGCTTACAACTCGGACTCTCCAGATTTTGGGTGTTATTTTCAGTTGTATTGTGGAATCCATTTTATGATAGTTGTTAGTTTAATTTGAAGTTTAGTTATTATTTTCGTTAATTCTTCATGTATGTTAGGATTATCTATTCGTAGGGACTAGGTACCATCATGATATCCTACTGAGGGGAGATTGGGGTCGTGATAAGTTTGTATCAGAGCTCTAGGTTCATAGCCAGTCATAAGCAGGTTTAGTAGAGTCTCGCGGATTGGTACGAAGACGTCTGTACTTATCTTTGAAAGGCTATAGAACTGTTAGAAAACATCACTTCTTTTATTCCTTATCATGCGACTTTGTTGACTTCTAAATTTTGAATCTTTGTCTTTCTATTCTCTCAAAGATGGTGAGGACACGCACCGCTGGATCCGACGATGAGCCACCCGCGGCCCCTGCTAGAGCCGCTAGAGGCAGGGGCCGGGGCACAGGCCAAGGAGGGGCATGTGGTGCAGCCAGAGCGCCTTCTCGAGCTGCGAATAGCTCTAGTTGGGGTCCAGGCACCTGAGGCACCTGTTGCCACCACTGCACTTCAGGAGACCCTCACACAGTTCTTGAGTATGTTTTGTACTCTAGCGCAGGCGTTGTTGACTCCACTTGTACTAGCCATATCTCATGCTGGGGGAGGAGCTAAAACTCCCGCAGCTCGTACCCTAGAGCAACGGGTCCATTTTGACCAGGTCCTAGAGGTTATACCAGTGCAACCGGTTGTTCCAGTTCAGCCTAAGGTTAGGGTAGCAGCATCTGAGGAGGAGCAACTTAAACTTGAGAGGTACAAGAAGTACCACCTTCCTACTTTCAGCAGCCTAGCTACAGAGGATGCATAGGGTTTCTATAGAAGTGCCACTGTATTCTACGCACCATGGGTATTGTGGAGATGAGTGGATTTGCTTTTACTACATTCCAGCTGTCGGGGCTAGCGTATCTATTATGGCGGGCTTATAAGGAGGGTAGCCCAGCAGATGCAGTTTCACTTACATGGACTCAGTTTTCAGAGATGTTCTTGAGAGAGTTTGTTCCCGAGAGCCTTCGAGATGCATGGAGCGCTGAGTTTGAGTAGCTGCACCAGGGTACTATGACCATGTCAGAGTATGTTATCAGATTCAATGAGTTTTCTAGACATGCACCTGCCTTGGTTTCCATAGTAAGAGAGTGAGTCCGTCGATTTATCGAGGGGCTCAACTACAGACTAATACCCCATACCAGCAGATTGTGGACATAACTTGGAGATTGTAGAGTATGTGGGATCGGGAGAGATAGGAGAGGGAGGCCAAGAGTCCTCGAGATTCTGGCACATATAGTGGTGCCCGTGCCCCAGTTGCAGCCCGTCATGGTAGAGGCTATGTGAGCCATCCAGTTCATTCAGCACTTCCAGCTTCCAATGGTATTCCGGCTACTTCCAGGTCTCAGGTTTCCCATTATGCACCGCCACTTTCTAGTGTACCTCCTGCACGGGGTGCTTTCATTAGTCAGTCCAGTCAACCAGGACTGATCTAGTTTCAATAGCCACATCCTCCGAGAGCTTGTTTCAAGTGTGGTGATACTCTTCATATGGTGAGGGGTTGCCCAAGACTCGGGAGAGGTGCACCTCCACCAACTACTCAGGCTCCACATATTCCCCATGGTCCCCAGACTTCTCAAGCCGTGGTTACTGCTCAAGTTGCCGCTCCACCCATACAGCCAGCTAGAGGTAGAGGTCAGGTGGGTAGAGGTCACCCTAGAGGGGGAGGCCATGCCATATGTTATGCGTTTACGGGTAGGATGGAGGCGGTTGCATCAGACACAATTATCACATGTATTGTTCTAGTTTTTCATAGAGATGCATCCTTTTTATTTGATCCAAGCTCCACTTATTCATATGTATTATCTTACTTTGCTCCTTATTTAAGTATATCACGTGATTCCTTGAGTTTTCTTATTTATGTGTCCACGCCTGTGGGAGATGTTATTGATTGTGTGTATCGGTCGTGCTTAGTTGTTATTGGTGGTTTTGAGACCAGAGATGATCTATTGTTTCTCAGTATAGTAGACTTTGATGTTATCTTGGGCATGGAATGGTTGTCACCCTATCATGCTATTCTAGATTATCACGCCAAGACGGTGGACATTAGCTATGACAGGTTTGTTGCGGTTGGAGTGGAGGGGTACTTTGGATTATGTTCTTAGAGGGGGTGTGATATATACCTAGCCTTCGTGAGAGATATCAGTATTGATACTCTTATCGTTGATTTAGTTTCAATAGTGAGAGATTGTCCATATGTGTTTCCAGCAGATCATTAGGGCATGCTGCTCAATAGAGATATTGATTTTGGTATTGACTTATTGCCGATCACTCGACCTATTTCTATCCCACCATATCGTATGGCCCCAGCAGAGTTGAAGGAGTTAAAGGATCAGTTGCAAGAGTTGCTTTACAAGGGTTTCATTCGGCCTAGTGTGTCACCTTGGGATACTCCAGGTTTGTTTGTAAAGAATAAGAATGGTTCTATGCCCATGTGTATTGAATATCGGCAGTTGAACAGGGTTACAGTGAAGAACAGGTATCCGTTATCGTGCATTGATAACTTATTTGATCAGCTACAGGGTGCCAAAGTGTTCTCAAAGATTGATTTGCAGTCAGGGTATCATTAGTTGATGATTCGGGATCCATATATCCCGAAGATTGCTTTTAGGACTCAGTATTCCTTGTTATGCCCTTTGGGATGACCAACGCCCCAACGGCATTCATGCACCTGATGAATAGTGTATTTCATACCCATCTTGATTGATTCATCGTTGTATTTATTGACGACATCTTGGTGTACTCCCGTAGTCGGGAAGATCATTAGCAACATTTGAGGATTGTGATCCAGACCTTGAGAGAAACGAGTTGTATGCAAAATTTTAAAACTGTGAATTCTGGCTTGATTCACTGGCGTTTTTGAGTCATGTGGTATCGAGTGAGTGGAACAAGGTATATCCGAAGAAGATTTAAGTAGTGCATCGTTGGCCCATACCGTATTCAACTACTGATAGCCGGAGTTTTCTCGGTTTGGCTGGGTATTAGCGCCCTTTCGTAGAGGGTTTCTCATCTATTACCACACCTATGACCAGATTGACCCAGAAGGATGCTCCTTTTAGATAGTCTGAGGAGTGTGAGGAGAGCTTTTAAAAGCTCAAGACTACTTTAACTACAGCCCCACTTTTGGTGTTGCCTACAGGTTCGAGATCTTACACTATGTACTGTGATGCGTCACGTGTTGGGCTTGGCATAGTGTTGATGCAAGACGGTAGGGTGATTGCCTACGCGTCTAGACAACTGAAGATTCATGAAAAGAATTATCTTGTCCACGACTTGGAATTGGCAGCTATTGTTCATGCCTTGAAGATTTGGCGGCACTATTTCTACGGTGTCCCTTGTGAGGTTTATACCGACCACCGGAGTCTCCAACATTTGTTCAAACAGAAGGATCTTAACTTGTGCCAGTGGAGATGGTTAGAATTTCTTAAGGACTATCATATCATTATTCTATATCATCCCGGGAAGGCCAATATGGTGGCCGATGCCTTGAGTCGAAAGGCGGAGAGCTTGGGCAGTTTAGCATATCTACCGGCAACGGAGAGGCCATTAGCGTTTGATGTTCAGGCCTTGGCCAACCAGTTTGTTAGATTGGATATTTTGGAGCACAGTCAGGTTCTTGGTTACGTGGTTTCTCGATCTTCTTTATATGATCACATCATAGAGCGTCAGTATGACGACCCCTATTTGCTTGTCCTTAAGGACACGGTGTAGCACGGCGATGCCAAGGAGGTTGCTATTGGAGATGACGGTGTGTTGCGGATGCATAGCCGATTATGTGTGCCTAATGTTGATGGGTTACGTGAGTTGATTCTTCAGGAGGCCCATAGTTCGTGGTACTCCATTCATCTGGGTGTCGTTAAGATGTATCAGGATTTGAGGCAGCTCTATTTGTGGAGGAGCGCCAGAAACTAGGAGGTTTGCTTCAGACACTTGAGATTCCCGAGTGGAAATGTGAGCGAGTTACCATGGACTTCGTTGTTTGACGTTGTATGGGTGATTGTGTATAGGTTGACCAAGTCGGCTCATTTTGTTCCAGTGGTGACTACCTATTCTTCAGAGCAACTGGCTCAGGTCTATATTCGCGAGATTGTCCGACTTCATGGAGTGTTGGTATCCATCATCTCTGACTGGGGTAAACAGTTTACATCACGCTTCTGGATTTGTCTTATGTTGAGGAGTCGGTGACCATCTTGGACAGGCATGTTTGAAAGTTGAGGTCAAAGAGCATTGCTTCAGTGAAGGTTCAGTGGAGGGGTCAACCAGTCGAGGAGGTGAATTGGGAGACCGAGCATGATATGCGTAGCCATTATCCACATCTTTTCACCACTTCAGGTATGTCTATATACTCATTCGAGAACGAACGTTTGTTTTAAGAGGGGGAGGATGTAACGACCTGGTCGGTCGTTTTCAGTATTTTAGCCTCATTCCCCTATTTATTGCCTCCTTTATGCTATATTGTGGTTATGAGACTTGCCTGGGTAATTAGTTTTGGTTTTGGGTGAGTTTCGGAGTGAAATGGGACACTTAGTTCCAAAGTGGGAGGCTTAAGTTGAAAGGGTTGACCGGAGTTTGTCTTTTGAGTAGACGGCTCCGAAATAGCGTTTTGACAGTTCAGATAGATTCGTATGGTGATTTTGGACTTAGGAGCATTTCCGGATATTTATTTGCAGGTATGTAGGCCGTTTTGGCTTGAATTGGTGAAAGTTAGAAAGTTGAAGTTTTGGAAGGTTGAGAAGTTTAACCGGGAGTTGACTTTATTGATGTTGGGGTCGGATTCTGATCCCGCAAGTTGGAATAGGTTCGTTATGTCATTTATGACTTGTCTGTGAAATTTGAGGTCAATAGGAATAGGTTTGGTATGAATCAGCATTAGTTTTGGAAGTTTGATGTTCATGATTTCAATAGGTTTGAATTGGGTTGCAATTTATAGAATCAATATTGTTTGATGTGATATTAGGCCTCGAGTAGGTTCATTATGTGTTTTGTAACTTATTGGTATATTCGGACAGGGTCTCGGGGGCCCTGGGTGTGAATCAGATTAAAACCGGATAATTTTTGGACTTACTTGATTGTTGAAGCAGCTGAGGTTCTGGTGCAATTGCACCTGCGCACTTTGGGCATCAGGTGCGGCACCACAGAAATGGCTTGTGAGCCTCAAAAGCGAAGGTTGGACTGGCAAGCTGGGACCACAGGTGCGGTCATTTCTCCATAGAAGCGGACGCACAGATGCGTTGTAGGGTCCGCAGATGTAATAGTCCATGGTCTTAATTGAGAACCGTACTAGCGATGAAACTTCCGCAGATGCGGCTGGAGGCCCGCAGAAGAGAAATCGCTGGGCAGAAAAGGGGCAAATCGAGGGTTTTATTTCATTCTTCATCTTTTGAGTTAGAGAGCTTGGTTTTGGGCGATTTTGAGAGAGATTTTCAAGGTGTTGATGGGGGTAAGTGATTTTAGCTCGGATTTTGCTATTATACACGAATCCATCATTGTTTTTACCATTTAATTAGAGTTTTGAGTTGGAAAAATTGGGGAAATTTGTGAAAACTTCATAGACTATATTTTGAGGATTTGTACATCGATTTGAGATTGGAATTGAGTAATTTTAGTATGGTTGGACTCGTTATTGAATGGGTGTTCGGATTTTGTAAATTTTGTCGGCATCTGAGACGCGATCCCCGGGTTGACTTTTTTATTTTCCTTAAAGATTTCAACTTTATTATCCGGAATAGTTTTCTATTATTTGTATTTATGGTATAAAGTTATTTTGGTTAGATTCGAGCCGTTCCGAGTTGGATATTCGCGGAAAAGGCTTACTAGTTGATTGAGTTAGCGTGTTTTAAGGTAAGTGTCTTGGCTAACTTTATGTGGGGGAATTTCCCCTTAGTATTGATGTTGTTTTGTGTTAACTGTGGTACGTGAAAGTTGTGTACGCAAACTGACGAGTGCATACACGGGCTAAATATGGTAATTGGCCGGTTTATGCTATGTAGATTCTTTTCATGCATTTAATTGAATTGTCATAACATGTTATATTCATCATCGATAATCTATCCTTACATGCTTCACTTGACATTGTTAATACTTTTTTCATATATTACTTGTTATTTTCCCTTACATGCTTAGTTGAAGTTATTGTTTTCTCATTTCCTTGTAAAATACTTAACTGTTGAGTTACCTTACTTGAAGTTGTTATTTCTTGAAATATCTTATTGTTGAGTTTTGGTGTTGAAGTTGTAAAAGTTGTGATCACATTGAGACAAAGTTGTAAATTGTTGGAATACCATTCTTGTTGAGTTATTCACTTTCCGTTGCTATTGTTGAGACTCTTGTACATATTGTAGTTGAGCCATGGGCTATTTATTGCGGAAACACTACTATTGTTGACTTCTTTGGATATTTTTGGTATTGGGCACTTGAGGTGTGATCTGTTATATGTTGTTATATTCATATACATACGGTGGTATAAGGATAGGGTTGATACGCATGTGGTGAGATAAGGTGGGCTTGATACACGTGTTGCTAGTAGGGGAGCTAGTTGAAGCCACGCGGTGTGATAGGGTGGGCTAAAACACGGGTAGTTATTTTGGGAAAACGATTTTCAAAACTAAATATAAGGCTCCGGCGGTGATATAAGGAAAGATTGTGATTGTGAAATGAGATACGAGGCGGTACCTCGTACATGATTCTTGTTGTTATTATTCATTTACATCACTTGTCTTTTGCTTGCATCGTTTCCTTGGTATTCTTATTATGTGTTTCCTCCCTTGATGCTTTTATTGCCTTAACTTTCGGTGTAGCTTATCATGTTCTATTTCTTCATTATTTCATTCCTTGTATCTATTATTATATTGTACCATACATGTTCAGCTTCTTTATTTTTTCCAGTAGGTGTTTTGACTTGGCCTCGTTACTTCTCTACCGAGGTTAGGATTGTTACTTACTGGGTACCATTGACACATACTACGCTTTTGCATATCTTTTTGTGCAGATCCAGGTACTTCATACCAGCCTAGGCATCTATGAGTTGAGCTTTAATCGAAGACTTCAAAGTATACCTGCCGGCGTTCGCAGGCCTCGGAGTCACCCTCTATGTTAGTTTCTATTATATATTCCTATTATAGATACTGATGTATTAGGGATGTTTCTGTATACCCGTGTATAGCTTATGACTTGGTCTCACCAGATTTTGGGTGTAATTTTCAGTTGTATTGTGGAGTCCTTTTTATGATTGTTGTTGGTTTAATTGGAAGTTTTATTATTATTTCCATTAATTCTTCATGTATGTTAGGCTTACTTAGTCTTAGAGACTAGGTGCCATCATTACATATTACGGAGGGAGATTGCGGTCGTGACAAAACTATCCTGGAGATGCATACCAGACGCATAGGCATTATCAATGAATAAATATCTCTTGGAGAAGTGATTCCCCATAATAAAATAGTGAGAAAACTTCTGAGCATACTACCTTCCTCATGGTAGAGCAAAGTAAATGCAATTATTGAAGAATGGAATCTAAATACTATGACCCTTGATGACCTAATTGGAAATCTGGAAACCTATGAGCTAAATCTGAATCAAAATCACCTGTATCGACAAGTTGTTGAACCTAGCAAGACCAACAACATGGTGCTTAAAACAACCCACAAATAGGATACTAAAGAAGATGATATGGCACTGTTGACTCGATGCTTTCAGAGAGCAATAAGGAAAGGTGGTTTCTTAAAATAATGTAGCTCATCAAAATCAAAAAATGTTAAAAGAACAACAATAATAGTGGTACTGATGGCTACTACAAGTGTAGAAAGAAAGACCATTTCATCAAGGATTGTCCCCTATAGGAAGTTGACTGGAAAAAGAATAATTCCGATAAAGGAAGGCAACAGGTTAAAGACCGGGTTCCTGGATGAAGAATGACGAACAAAGCAATGGACAAAATTTTGAAAAAGGCAATGGCTACCATGCAGTCATCTTCTATTGATGACGATAATGACGATGTAAGTGAAGATGAGGATTAGTCACTAATGGCCAGAGAACATAGTCACTCAGAATTTGAGGATCTCTTAGCATTGATGGCTAACTCAAACTCAGATGCTGATGAGGAAGAAGAACCTGAGGTAAGCTTTCAAGACAACAAAGATAAAATTCACACTTATTCTATAAAGAAACTAATCTCTCTATCAGTAGGTTTTAATTGATGCATATCAAAAGATTTCTGATGCAAATGAGCAATTGATAACAGAATACGCATCGCTGGGACTTGAACACATTGATCTAGAATTAAGTAGAGATGACCTTGAGGTATTTGTAGTGGATCTCAAGGAACAGGTTCTTGTCCTAGAAGAAGAAAAGGTTGCCTTGGAAACTGAGAAAAATAGATTGTTTAGTGCACCAAATAAAAGGAAGGATCCAGCCACTTACATTTAGGAGAGACTAGAAAGTGAGCTGAAAGAAACCAATAACAAACTTCTAGTTGAATCTGAAAAGGCTAGGATACTTCAAGAAAACCTACATGAGGTCGAGTTTGAATTGGAAAGGAACTTAAACTGGACCAGGTCTTCCCAGATAATGTTCAAAATGCATGAAAACCACAATAACAACAAAAAGGGGCTTGGACACACTAAGGTCAAAACTTCTTACAGCTCTCATAGCAAGTATGTAGACATCCCTGATAATCGCCTATGCACTAATTGTGAAAATAATGGACACTTGAAGGAAACATGCCCATCTAAAGTCAAAGCAGTACTAAAAATGTTGCATATGTTAAGAAAAGGAATTCAGTGAAACATGGTCCTTCTTAGAAGGTTAATAAACTGCCAGGAAGGACTAAAAAGAATGTTATTCATCCTTTTATTTAAAGAAAGGGACCCGAAGCTAGTCTGGTTTCCTAAAACTAACCAATGAATGTTTTTGCAGGCTAAGGTGAGAGGAAGCAAAAATTGGTGGTATGTGGACAGTGCTTGCTCCCGCCATATGACCTGAAACAGAAATAATATTCTGTCACTCAGAGCCTATGAAGGAGGGAGTGTGGCCTTTGTAAATGGAAAAAAATGGAAACATCATTGTCATAGGTAAGTTTGATAAGTCCCACTCTCATGCTATAGATAATGGGTACTATGTAAAAGGCTTAAAGCACAGTTTGCTAAGTGTATCTCAAATATGTGACAAAGGGAATCAGGTTCTTTTTACTTCTAAAAGATGTTTGTTGTCAAATGAAAATTCTCGAAACCTAGTTCTCAAAGGAAAATGGCATAAAAATGTTTACAAAGTTGATATCATGTCTGCACCTGAAAATGAACTTTCATGTCTTAGTGCACTGGATATTGACTCCTCCTAGTGGCACAAAATACTAGGGCATGTCAGCTTCTCTATGTTGAACAAACTAATTACCAAGGGCATAGTCTGTAGGTTTCCCAAGTCGAAATTCAAGGAAGATAAAGTTTGTGATGCATGTGTAAGAGCTAAACAAGCCAGAACCACATTCTAGTCCAAAAAGGTAGTAAGCACCTATAGACCTTTGGAACTACTTCACATGGACTTGTGTGGACCGAAGAGGGTTCAGAGTAGAGGTGGCAAGAGGTATGTATTTGTAATTATTGATGATTATCCTAGATTTACGTGGACTATATTTCTTGCATCTAAAGATGAAACTTTTGATATGTTCGTAACCTTTGTGAAGAAACTACAAAGAAAGATTAATAGTCATGTAGCTAGTATTAGATCTGACCATGGAACTGAATTTGAAAATGCTTACCTTCTTGAATTCTGCACTAAAATTGGTATTGATCACAATTTCTCTGCTACTAGAACCCCACGGCAAAATGGTATTGTTGAAAGAAAAAATATAACTCTAGAGGACATGGTCAGGACCATGCTAATTAGTAATGGCCTTCCTAAAATATTCGGGGCTAAAGCTGTGAACACTGCTTGTTATATTATAAATCGATTATACCAATAATTGAGAAGACCCCCTATGAATTACTAAAAGGTAGAAAACCAAATGTAACCCACCTAAGAGCCTTTAGAAGCAAGTGTTTTGTACACAACAATGGGAAAAAGGCTATAGGGAAGTTTGATGCAGAAAGTGATGAGGGTGTCTTCCTGGGTCACTCACCACAAAGTAAAGCCTATAAAGTGTATAACAAAAGAACAAAATGTGTTGAAGAAAGTATTCATGTAATCTTTGATGAGTCTTACCCTTTAGATGAGAAGGATAAACAAGTTGCTGATGATGGTGAGTTTGGCCCAACTGAAAGCCATGCGGATAAAATAAACCATGAAATAACATAAGCTACCACGGAACATGAACCAGGTACTTTGGAACCAGTTTAGGAGGTGTCAAAGATAGGGGGAACAACATAAGAGACTTGAGATGAACTTGTAGCACATGATACCTCTATTGAACATGAAGAAAACACTAAGAATCAAAGATCATATGCTAGGGGATAGAAACATCAAAGCTCTCATCCTATGACAAATGCTCTCACACAATTGACTCTAGAATGGTAAAAGGGTCAAAATTCAGGAATATGATTGCATTCTCAGCATACATATCCATGGTAGAGCCTAAGAATATCAAAGAGGCTCTTGTAGATGCAGACTAGATAGTGGCCATGCAGGAGGAACTAATTTAGATTGAAAGAAATAAAGTTTGGCACATGGTTCCCTGCCCAAAAGATAGAACGATTATTGGAACAAGGTGGTGTTCAGGAACAAGCTGGATGATCAAGGAAATATTACTAGAAACAGAGCAAGATTGGTTGTACAAGGATATAATCAAGAAGAAGGAATTGATTACGATGAAACATTTGCTCTTATAGAAAGGATGGAGGCAATTCAAATGCTTATAGTGTTCGCATCATACAATGGTTTCAAGCTATATCAAATGGATGTCAAGAGTACTTTCCTAAATATATACTTGATGGAAGAAGTGCTTGATCAACAACCTCCAGGGTTTGAAAGTCGTGAGTTCCCAGACTATGTGTACAAGTTAGACAAGGCATTGTATAGGTTAAAGCAGGCCCCAAGAGCATAGTATGAAATACTGTCAAAACTCCTCCTGTAGAACAGTTTCTCACGAGGCAAAATTGATAACACAGTGTTCCTGTTAAAGAGTGGTAGAACCTGCTAATAGTGCAGATATATGTTAAAGACATTATCTTTGGAGCAACAAGTGAATATCTTTGCAATGGATTTGTTGTACTTATGGGAAGTGAATTTGAAATGAGCATGATGGGAAAATTAAATTTCTTTCTTGGACTTCAAGTTAAGCATACAGAGAAGGAACTATGATACACCAACATAAGTACATTAAGGAGCTGCTCAAAAGGTTTGAGATGGACAATGCTAAAATAATTAATACTCCTATTGCCACTGCAATCAGATTGGATGTAGATGAATCTGGTACTTGATAAGTATAGATTTTGACCGCTTATTTGCTCTCTTTTACTTGCGTTTTAGCTCAAAAATGCTTAAAGGTATTCCCGAAAACTAATGAAATGTACTTTTGTACAAGAACATTGGGAAATGAGCCAAAGGACTCAAAATCAACCCATAACGGAGTGAAAAGTGGATAAGGACCAAAACAAGGCAAAAGGCCCATAGTGCAGACCGCACAATATTATGTGCAGCCGCAAAACAAAAGAAGAGCCATGTCAGTTCTTCTTCAAAGTATGCGGATCGCACAAGTATTGTGTGGCCACAGAAGAGGAGATTTAGAGAGCTAGTTTTGGGCAAGTTGAAGAAGTGAGGATTGCACCATAATTGTGCGGCCACAGAATGTTAATTGCGGCCGCAGTCAATATTATGCGGTCCACAGAAGAAAAAGATTAGAGAGATGGGATTTCAAGTTCAAGATAAAATGCGGACCGCACTACTTTTGTGCGGCTGCATAATCAAGAGCGCGGCCGCACTCATTTTTATGTGGTCCGCAGAAGTCTCACACAGCCAGAGCGAAGCAAGAGTGCGGCCGCACTCATAAATGTGTTGTCCGCAGTAGTTGAAGGAGTGCGGCCGCAATCCAGAATTATGCATCCGCAGAACTGGAACTTGTCAAGCCAAGTCTTGTTGTGCTGACCGCACACATAATTATGTGGCCGCACAACCTCCGCAGGGGAATTTTTGTCAGATATTTTCAGCTTAGTATAAATAGAACGTTTTGTCATTTTTAGGGTAGGTTTTGTTTTGGGAGAGCACCTGAGCCGTTTTCCTTTACTGTTTTGAGTAATATTGTACTAGATTAGCTTCTAAATATTAGATTTTCTTTCCCTAATCAATTATTATACATTCTATCTTAATTTGTTCTTGTATTTCTTCATTTTTCATAGTAGCTAAATTTCTAGCTATGGTTGTGGCCCAACCCTAGTGTGGGTACTTAATGGGTATTATATTTAGGACTTGTTTGCGATTGGGTTAGTGATATTTAGCCTAGTTCTTGCTTGAATTCAAGAATTAATGGTTGCAAACATTGATTCATGCCTAATTGACTGTCTCTACATGAGAAAGAGAGACTAAGTCTAAGAAAACTTGGATAATAAGAAATTGGGGTGAACTTAAGAAATTGATATCCCCAATTAAAAGGTTGAATCTAGAGATAGTAAGACCCGACTTGAGCAGTTATCACTTATTTTGTGCAATACCCATTTGGACTTGAGAAAGTCAAATTGGGCAAAACTACTCAAACTACCGAGAGATATAGAGTGGGTAATTGTGTGTGATTGCTATATTACAACCCCGACCAATCAGTCTTGTCCTAGAGTTTTCAACTCATTAGGTAACCACCTAGGTGGAAGTCATGACCCTAGATCTTTTATCATTTGAAAAACAACCAAAACCAAAAATATTGTCTTCTAGTTTTATAATTCCAACCAATAGTTTAAAGTAGAAGTATAAATAACAACCAAGAATGTGAAAGTATAATCTAAGGCATATTGTACAATTACACTAAATATATACCTAATACCAATTCTAACTCCTTGAGGATTCGATCCCGACTTGCGTTGGGTTTTATTATTGCTTCGACCGCCTCACTACCTATATTTGTGGTGTGAGTTTGGGAGACATTAATTTTTGGCGTCGTTGCAGGGGAGTTAAACAGATTTAGCTATATATCTAAGTTTTTGTGTGATTTGTCTTCTTTTCCTTCCGAGTCACTAATTTAGTTTTTGAATTGCTTATAGGTACGATAATGTCTCTCAACAACAAGCCCATTGGTAATTTGCCATTGGGGTAGGAAGTGGAAGATGATCAAGGAGATGCGGTTATTCCCAAACCTCAAGCAAATAGGCGAGGCCGACCGCCTAATGATAATGTTCTCGTCCCTCCCCCACCTACACCAAGAGCGGAAGCGCACCGGGTGTTGCCGAACGGGGATTATGCAAGTGCTATAGTATCACCCCGCATTAGGGTGGGCAACTTCCAAATCACCAACGTGATGCTTACACTACTTGAGCAACGGGGATTCTTCACCGGGGCTCTAAATCAAAATGCTTACAAGCATCTCAAGGGGTTCGTCGATACTTGTTGGGGGAGAAAGCAAACCAATGTTTCTGAGGACGCGCTGAGGTTGAGGCTATTTTCTTTCTCTTTACGGGGAAAAGAATTGGACTAGATAGAGAGATTGCCCAATCATTCCATCCATACATGGGATGAGTTGGCCGAAACATTCATTGCCAAATTCTTCTCTCCGGGGCACATGGCTGCACTATGGGATGAAATTCTAGCGTTCAAGCAAGAGCCTAATGAGCCATTGCATGATATTTGGGAAAGATATCGTACCATAGTTAAAGAGTGCCCCAAATAATGATATGACCGAGGCCATAATCCAACAAACCTTCTATATGGGGATCAACACAACAAATCAATGTGTGGTAAATCAACTCGCCGGCGGGAACTTCATGAACACACCTTATGCCGAAGCTTGTGAAATTGTGGATGAGATGGCGGATACCTCATCGGCATGGTAAAGTAGGCCAATGTTTCGCAAGGTGACCCCAATGTCATTCACCTACATAAGGAACTACATGATCATGGGCAAGCTATCGCAGAGTTAACAACCACAATGAACCAATTGGCCAAGGCTCAGCAGCAACAAATTCAAGGGCCGAAACAAGTGAATGCGATGGAAGGTGTAAATATGATGATGAAAAAGAGACGAAAAAAAGGTCAACAAGGGAAAAGTCATCCATAACAATTCATGCAAGATGATAGTGGGTATGACCAAGGTGATTCGTATAATGAGCTAGAAGAAGAAGTACAATACGTCAACAATTATCTAGGTCAAAGAAAGAATGCTCAAAATCAACAACAATGGAGATCACAAGGAAATCGAGGAAATTGGAAAAACCAAGGTCACCAAGGCAATTGGAGTGGTGGCAATAATAATCAAAGAAATTGGAATAATCAAGGAAACCAAGAAAATTGGGGTGGCAACAATCAAAGTAATTGGGGAGGTAATTAGGGGGGGTGGAACAACAACAACAACCGGGGTTCGGGTTTTCAAAAGCCCCCGATGTTCCAACAACCGAGCAATCCACCTCCCTATCCTTCTCAAGTCCCGAGCCCGAGCTCTTCTAACAATGAGATGGGACGGATTGAAAGTATGTTCAAACAAATGATTGAGAAAAATGTTGACTTTGGTGCTCAATTATCCTCCCACAACACTTCAATCCGCAATTTGGAGGTTCAACTTGGCCAAATCTCACAAGCATTGATCACTCATCCTAAGGGGGAACTACCAAGTGATACGGTGGTGAACCCAAAGGGGGGAATAATACGGGACATGCTATGGCCGTGATTACGAGAAGTAGAAAAGGTGGAGATGCAACCACCTCAAATCAAAGAAGAATTGTGGATGATGATGTTGTAGTTCACGAAGATGAAATTCCAAGCAATGTGGTTCAAGCTAATGACGAAGTGAAATTGATATTGATGAAAATGTGGAGGAGACGCAAGAAGAGGTGAATCTGTCTAGGGAGCACATGATTGACATACCGAAACCGGTAGTGCCAAAGGCTAAGGCACCAATGCCAAAGCCTCCTCCTCCATACCCTCAAAGGCTTGCAAAGCAAAATAGTGAGAACCAATTCAAAAGGTTTATTGACATGATGAAGAGTTTGTCTATCATGTACCATTAGTTGAGGCGTTGGAATAAATGTCGGGTTATGCAAAGTTCATGAAGGACTTAATCACCAAGGAGAGGCTGATGAATTGTTAAACTATCAAGATGACATATCAAGTGAGTGCTATTGTGCACTCAATGGCTCTAAAATTGGATGATTCGGGTGCTTTCACAATCCCTTGCACTATTGGGAGCGCCGAATTTGCCAAAGCTCTATGTGATTTGAGGGAAAGTATCAATATGCCCTACTCTGTGTCCAAAATTTTCAAAATTGGTCAACCAAGACCCATTTCTATGAGGTTGCAAATGGCGGATCGTACTATGAAGAGGCAATTGGGAATTATTGATGATGTGTTAGTCCGTGTTGATAAGTTCATCCTTCTAGTGGACTTTGTGATCCTTGATTGTGAGGTTGACTACGAGGTTCCTATTATCTTGGGTAGACCTTTCCTTACAACGGGGGAGGCTCTTGTTGATGTGGAAGCTGGTGAGCTCACTTTTCGGGTGGGTGACGAAAAGGTAGTTTTCCATGTGTGCAAATCGACGAGGCAACCAAATAGCAACGAAGTTTGTTCATTCGTGGATTTAGTGACCGAAGTAATTGTTGATGATGCTAGTGTTGTGATGAATGTTGAGGATACCTTGGAAGTTGTGTTGCTCAATGATGATGATGATGAGAAGGAAGGCTTTGTGGAATGTGTCAATGCTTTTCAAGGAATGGGGTCATATACTTATGAACCCCGAAAATTGTCCTTAGATCTTGAGAACCGGAAGACTCCTCCAACAAACCCCTCAATCGAGGAGCCTCCCACTTTGGAGTTAAAGCCTTTGCCTTCACATCTTAGGTATGAGTTTCTTGGACCTTGTTCCACTTAACCTGTTATACTTTCCTCTTTCTTGACTAATGTGCAGGTAGGTTCTACTTTGGCAGTGCTTCAAAAGAGAAAGAAAGCGACAGGTTGGACATTGGCGGATATTCAGGGTATAAGCCCCCCCCCCCCCCCCGCCTTTTGCATGCACAAGATTATTTTGGAGGAGGATGCCAAACCCTCCGTGGAGAATCAATAAAGATTGAATGAAGCAATGCAAGAGGTAGTGAAGAAGGAGAACATAAAGTTATTGGATGTCGGGACTGTTTACCACATTTCCGATAGCTTATGGACTTCTCCGGTGCAATGCGTCCCAAAGAAAGGAGGCATAACTATGATAACTAATGAAAAGAATGAATTGATCCCCACAAGAACTGTCACCGGGTGGAGAGTGTGCATGGACTATAGGAAGCTCAACAAAGTCACTCGGAAAGATCATTTTCCGCTTCCATTTCTTAATCAAATGTTGGATAGGTTGGCCGGGCGTGCTTTTTATTGCTCCCTGGATGGATACTCCAGCTACAATCAGATTCTTATTGCTTCTGAGGACCAAGAGAAGACCACTTTCACTTGTCCATATAGTATCTTTGCATTTCGAGGATGCCATTTGGGTTATGTAATGCACCGGTGACTTTTCAACGGTGTATGATGGCTATTTTCACCCATATGGTGGAAGATATTTTTGAGGTCTTCATGGACGATTTCTTCGTCGTTGGAATTCTTTGGATGATTGATTGAACAACTTGGACAAGGTATTGGCAAGATGTGAGGAAACTAACTTGGTTTTGAATTGGGAGAAATGTCACTTCATGGTCGAGGAAGGCATTATCCTCGGTCACAAGATTTCAAAGTATGATATTGAGGTTGATAAGGCCAAAGTTGAAGTGATCTCCAAACTTCCTCCTTCTACATCCATGAAGGGAGTGAGGAGCTTTTTGGGTCATGCGGGGTTCTATCGTCGATTCATGAAGGATTTTTCAAAGGAGGTGAACCCTTTGTGTAAACTTTTGGAGAAGGATGCCAAGTTTCATTTCAATGAAGATTGCATGAAGGCATTCGAGTTGCTTAAGTTCAAGTTGACTACTACTCCTATTATTACCGCACCGGATTGGAGCTTGCCTTTTGAGCTCATGTGCGACGCAAGTGATATGGCAGTTGGAGCGGTGTTGGGGTAACGTATAAACAAAATCTTCCATCCGGTCTATTATGCAAGCAAGACCATAAATGATGCCCAAGTCAACTACACAGTGACCGAAAAAGAGCTCATTGCTATTGTCTTTGCTATGGAAAAGTTCCGCCCGTACTTGATGGGTACAAAGGTGATTGTTCACACTGACCATGCGGCACTTTGGTATTTGATGAGCAAGAAGGATTCTAAGGCAAGGTTGATGCGGTGGGTGCTTCTATTGTAAGAGTTTGATCTAGAGATTCAAGACCGCAAGGGTAGTGAAAATAAAGTGGCAGAGCACTTGTCTCGATTGGAGGAGGAGGGGAGGCCACATGATGGCCTTGAGATAAATGATTCATTTCCCGACGAGCAACTCCTTGCCATTTCTATGACCGGGATGCCATGGTTCGCTGACTTTGCCAATTATCTTGTGAGTGGCATTATACCAAATGAGTTCTCTTCAAACCAAAGGAAGAAGCTCAAACAGGATTTCCTTGACTATTATTGGGATGAGCCGTATCTTTTCCGGATATGTACCGATGGTGTGATCCGAAGATGTGTGCCGAAGGAAGAACAAATGGGTATTCTTGAGGCTTGCCACTCTTCACTGTATGGTGGTCACCATGGTAGAGCAAGAACGGTGAAAAAAGTTTTAAGTTGTGGATTCTATTGGCCTACTCTCTACAAGGATGCTAGTACGCTTGTCAAGCGGTGTGATGAATGCCAAAGGGCCAGTGGGATCTCAAAGAAGAATGAAATGCCTCTCACCACCATTTTGGAGATAGATATTTTCGATGTGTGGGGTATTGATTTATGGGTCCGTTTGTTAGCTCTTCTGGAAACACCTACATTCTAGTTGCGGTAGATTATGTATCTAAATGGGTTGAGGCCATTGCTTAGCCCAACAATGAAGCAAGGAGTGTGGTGGCATTCTTGAAAAAGAACATCTTCACGAGGTTTGGTACCCCAAGAGCCATTATTAGTGATGGGGATTCACATTTTTGCAACAAGGCTTTTGCTTACTCACAAAGTATGGTGTCACTCACAAAATATCAACCCCCTACCATCCTCAAGCAAGCGGACAAGTTGAAGTCTCCAACTGGGAGATAAAGAGTATTTTGTCAAAGAAAGTCAATGCCAGCCGGACGGATTGGTCAAGAAAACTTGATGATGCTCTTTGGGCTTATAGAACGGCCTACAAAATACCGATCGGGATGTCTCCATACTGGTTAGTGTTCGGGAAGGCATGCCATCTTCCAGTAGAACTTGAGCATAAGGCCATGTGGGCTTTGAAGCAGTTGAACCTTGAATGGGATGTCGCGGCAAATCTAAGGGTGTCACAATTGAATGAGCTTGATGAATTCCGGTATCATTCCTACATAAGCTCGTCCCTTTACAACGAGAAGATGAAGTACCTCCATGACAAGTACATCCACAACAACGAATTTAAAGAGGGTGATCTTGTGCCATTGTTCAATTCCCTGTTACGGATGTTTCTGGGCAAGTTGAAGTCAAAATGGAGTGGCCCCTTTAAAGTGGTGAATGTAACCCCCTTTGGTGCTCTAGATTTGAAAAATAAGAATGACGAGGTGTTTAGAGTCAATGGACACCGGGTTAAACATTATCATGGCAAGGTTGATGATGGCCACATTGTGGCGGTCCTTCATTTCAAATGATTATTAATTTTCGTAGTGCCGCGACATTAAATCAGGCGCTTCTTGCGAGGCAACCCATGTATCTTTTTCTTTTTCTTGTTTTTATTCTTTGTTAGATAGTTTTGTTCTGTGCTAACTGGTTTTGAAGTGTATGCAGGAATGGGTGTACATTGCAGGGACTGTGCAAGAAAAACATATTGGCTAAGTGTCACAAAAGTGCGGACAACACAAAAATTATGCGGACAGCACTCACTCTGCGGCCGCACAATTCTGTGTGCGGTATAATTGCATGCTCTCTGAAGTTTGGCCTGTCAACAATCCTTAACAAAGTACGGCTGCACACAAAATTGTGTGGTCCGCACAAATTCTGTGGCCGCACTCACTTTTGTGCAGTCCGCAGAACGTCTTCGAAGGAACAGGTAATGAGTGCGGACCACACTTAAAATTGTGCGTCCGCACTCAGGTAAGTTCTAGGCCTGATGAGTCAAAGTATAAATAGGGCTTTTCTCAACTTTTTACACTTTACATTCTCTGAACCTTCAAGCCCTAAGCAAACACAGTGCATCCCCCACTAATTCTCAATCATCAAGCATTTCATCTCTTAAATTCTCACATGCATCCTCCATCACTGGTATGTTCATTTCATCTTTAGATTTTTCATCTTCTCTTAGTTTTATTCTTTTGTCTAGGGCTAATTTCATGCCTAAAAATGTCAATAATTAGTCATCTTTTCTCAAAATCATGTGGGTATCTTCTTAATTGTTAATTGGGGCCTGGTAAATAGCTAATCATGCTTGATTATTAGGGCCATGTCTAATTCTTGCAAAACATGTATGAATCGTAAAGCAGTGCCATGTTAATCTAAATTGTACGGCCGCACACACTTTTGTGTGGTCCGCAGTCTCTAAGTTAGGGCATTTGTATGCTTGAATTGTGTGGACCGCACACAAAAATATGCGGTCCGCAGTGAAATTGTGCGGTCCGCTGTCAAAATTGTACGGTTGCACTGTTAAATGATCAGAGACCCAATAGTCTGAGCCTAGGGTTATGCGGCCGCACTCAAAATTATGCGGTCTGCACTTTTGATTGTGGGGCCGCACTCACTTTTGTGTGGTCCGCACTTGGCAGTCTGCGGCCACACTCACTTTTGTGCGGTCCGCACTTGGCAGTCTGCAGACGCACTCACTTTTGTGCGGTCCGCACTGCCTCTTCTATTTTTTCATAACTGACCTGCAACTATCATGCATATATATGTGTCCTAACTCCAACTGATTGTTATTGTTATAAACTGCAGACGATGAATAGATCACGTGGTGGAGGAGATACATCAAAAGGGAGGGAAGAACTATCCCGAGGCCGAGGCCGAGGACGAAGCAAGAGTAACCTACCACTAGCCATCCAGAGAGTGTTAAGAAAGAAGGCTACGGCCAACAGAGTCCCTAAATCATCAGACATCAGTGAGTATCTCCCGTCTAGGGAAGTTTCTGCGGGAAACTCTGACCAAGCCCCACCTAACACCCAACCTCAACAAGTCCCGGGTAGATTCCACTTAGTTGATGAATCATCTTCCGCTGCTAGTTCTTCTAAAGGTTCGGAAGAGGGTACCCATGATTCTAAGCCCTCTTCCTCATATTCCCCAGTAGCACCAATCAATGTTGATGATGATGATGACGTACCGGATGACGGTAGAGGGGGAGACACTCAAGTGGGTGGCTTGAGAGGACAAAGAAAAAGGAGATGTGGGAAGATAGAATTGTCAGCTTGACTGCCTTCAACAGATTTAGAGAGTGGTGGCCCCGGAGATTGCTCAATCTTGAGCGACAATTCTTGATGAAGGATTTGGAAAAGCACAACCCAAATGTCCTCAGACAGTTCCAGGAGAGAAAAGGATAGAAATGGTTCACTCGAAGCGCCCTCGATGCAAATGAGCACTTGGTTAAAGAATTTTATGCCAATGTGGCTCACATTAAGAAGGGTACCAAGGTGCCAAAAGTGAGAAATATGAAAATTCGATTTGACTCTTATGCTTTGAACTCTTACGTGGGATTTGAAGAAGTAGAGGCAGTCTAATACTTGGAAAAGCTGGCTATAGGTGATGCAGCTCGCCCGTGGCTAGTTGAGATTTTGGATATTCGAGGATCAACACCTCTGTGGCTCAAAGCATGGTTTACCATAGTCCGGGCTACCCTAAACTTTGAAGCTAAAGGGTGGCAGACTTTCGTGTGTAGCCGCATTGACCCGTGCTTGAATGAGAACAACCTCCCACTTCCCCGATCAGTCCTGATGGCTTCAATTATGGCTGGGCACCCAATCAATGTGGGTACTATAATGTCAACCAACATCACTTTGGCTGTCTAGAAGGATGAGAGGTCCTACCCCTACCCGAACTACCTCACAGAGTACTTCAATGATCAAAAGGTAGAGCCGAGGCAGTATAATACTAAAGTAAAGGCCAAGAAGACATTCTCATGGTACCACCTACAGGGTTCTGATAACCCGAATTCAAGGGTAAGGCAATTACCTCCACTGGCCAGTCTGAGGAGCTAATGGTAGTAGTTACTGATTCAGCTGCTGAGCCCTCTGCAGATGCTATGCCTTCCACAGCAGTCGGACCTTCCACCGGGACAGTAGACATGCTACCATTTTCTTCTTCTAGACCATCAGCTCCATTATCAGTGCCAGCTTCATCTACTTATCCACTGACTGCGCTGCGAGTCTCCCAGATATTGGCGAGTCTCAACAACTGGATGCAGGCAGCTACTTCAAAGCTGTCTAACATATCCAGTGTTGTTGCAGCACAGTCTTCTGCCCAAGCTGCACCACAGGCACCTCCGTCAGTGGAGGAAACATTGAAGAAGATTCTGGAACCATTATGGAGACTCTAGTGGCACATGGGGATGTCATTGAGGATTTAAGCAAGTAGGTAAAGAAAATGCGGAAGTCTCAAGCTTCGAAGAAGTCGGTGGATAAGTTGACAACAGCAGTTACCAAGCTTGCATCGGCCGAAGATCTACCACTGGACCTACTTATGGAGGGAGGACCTTCAGAACCAGCATTACCATAGGCATCACATATAGCAGCCGGCCAGTCTGAGGAGCCGGTTGCGACTGCCTACTCCGCTGAGGAGATGATCCAGATGCTCGGCAATCCTGCTTTCCCTTAGCCAGGTGATGATGCGATACATCTAGAGGAGACCGAGGGTGCTGAGGATGCTATGCAGACTTAGACCACATAGGGAGTTCTCTTAACTCTCTACCCCTTCTTGTTCTTATTTTTGATAAGCATTGTGGACAATGCTCACTTTTATTCGGGGGGTGGTCTATTTTGATTAATTTGACATTGATATTTGGTCTGTAATAACTCTTATACTATTTTTCTTTTATCTTTATTTTCTCTTTGGTTATGTATATATTCTTCCCTTTCCCTTGATGTTTATATTCATTTTCCCCTCGTTTGTATATTCGTTTGCCTTACTTTCCGTAGTTTAGCTTCTTTAGTTTGTCTTTCTTAGTAGTATAACTTCTTATTTATTTTAGTAACTTTTTTTTGATTTGTTAGTTTTTGAGTGAACAATAAACCTTTGATTTCCTTAATACCACGGTTCTTTCCAAAGGTGGATTTTGTGTGAACCGGGTGGCTCTTCCCAACGATAGATGGCGTGACAACCTTCTTAAGGAATTGAGTTCATTTTATTTTATGTTTAGGCAAACATGCTTCACTTGGTACTAACACATTTATCCATGGCCTTATGGTTAAAAACAAGTTGTTGGCAGAAATTAGCTCTAGTTGTGACCTTTTGACTCTTGTGTTGACTTAAGCAGTCATCGAGTGGTTTAGTCGAGCCATTTGTGATTCTCAATATCAACTAGGGTTATTGTGGGCCCCCGACTCCGTTCTCCTTAGCAATCCAGCAACATGAAAGGTGAGGTATTGAATTGAAAGTCCAAGTTCCCGTGCTAATAGTCTAGAACTTGCCCTGAATATATTTTTAGGCAAAATTCTAAGTGTAGCTTGACTTGATAAATGATTGTAGGCTCTCCTTGGTCCAATTTGAAATTTGAAATTTGAAATCTTCCATAACCTACCAATGTAATATCCCTAGTCAACCCATTTGAGCCTAAGCCCTTTTTCTTTTAATAACCACATTACAAGCCTTTATCCATTTTGTAATGACCCTCTCTTGGCACCCGATCTTTCCTTAGCATTCTTGAGAAAAAAATGGCAAAAACATAAGTTTGGAGGAGAGACGAGGGGTTTGGAAGTGATAAAAGCTTCAAAGAAAAGAAAGAAATGAAAAAAAAGGCAAAGAAAAGAAAGAAAGAACAAAAAGAAAAATGCCAAAAAGAAAGTGAATAAGGTAGAAAGTTGAAGGGATTCAAAGAAAACAATGATGATAGGCATGAATGTCATGATAAAGAAAGAGTGACGTTACGTCTCTCTAGTTCCCCCGAGGAAAAAGAAAATGACTCAAAGAGTCAAAAAAGTATGAGCCGAAAAGAGAAAATGGAGTGCTTGAGGAAAGATGAAACCATTCTATTCCAATAAGTCCTACCTTGGTCCGAAAGCCTTCATTACATCCTGTAAAAGCCCTACATGATTTCAGGTTGAGTGAGATTATTAGTGGTGATTTACCTAAGGGGCAAGCTTATGGTACTTAGAGCAGGACTTGTGACATTCTTTTGAGAGAGAAAAGACATTTTTTGCAATCCTTGATTCGCGTGTTACATTCTAAAGTAAGATTTGCTAATGGAGAGTAGAGGAGGAGTTTGGGATCCAAAATGACCTACATGAAAGTGCTAGCGTCCTTGATGAATTGAGTCAACTCTTGATGCTCCAGTGTCGCATTAGAACTATGGTACTCAAAAAGTCAAATCATTACGTTGTTGATAATTCATGTGTTATGGGTAATTGTTGGTCCCAATTTATGTGTGATTAATTCACCATTAGGCCAGCTGAAATATCCCTTTTTTCTAGTAGAGGTGGGAATTGCCTTAATTGCTTGAGGACAAGCAAGAGCTTAAGTTTGGGGGAGTTGATAAGTAGGGATTTTGAACGCTTATTTTCTCTCTTTTACTTCCGTTTTAGCTCAAAAATGCTTAAATGTATTCTCGAAAACTAATGAAATGTGCTTTTGTACAGGAACATTGGGAAACAAGCCAAAAGGAGTCAAAATAACCTCATAAAGGAGTCAAAAGTAGACAAGAACCAAAACAAGGCAAAAGGCCCACAATGCGGACCGCACAATACTGTGTGCGGCCGCAAAACAAAGGAAGAGCCATGTCAGTTTTTCTTCAGAGTATGCGGACCACACAAATATTATGCGGCCGCAGAAGAGGAGATTCAGAGAGCTAGTTTTGGGAAAGCTGAAGGAGTGCAGACTGCACCATAATTGTGTGGCCGCAGAATGTTAAGTGCGTCTGCACTCAATATTATGCGGTTCGCAGAAGACAAAGATCAGAGAGATAGGATTTTAAGTCCAAGAAGAAATGTGGACCGCACCATTTTTGTGCAGCCGCATAATCAAGAGCGCAGTTGCACTCATTTTTATGCGGTCCGCAGAAGTCTCACATAGTCAGAGCCAAGCAAGAGTGCGTCCGCACTCACAAATGTGCGGTCCGCAGTAGTTGAAGGAGTGCGGCCGCAATCCAGAATTGTGCAGCCGCAGAACTGAAACTTATCAAGCCGAGTCTCGTTGTGCGGACCGTACACATAATTATGCGGCCCTACAACCTCCGCATGGGCATTTTTGTCAGATGTTTTCAGCTTAGTATAAATAAAACTTTTTGTCATTTTTAGGGTAAGGTTTGTTTTGGGAGAGCACCTGAGCTGTTTTCCTTTACTGTTTTAAGTAATATTGTACTAGATTAGCTTCTAAATATTAGATTTTCTTTCCCTAATCAATTATTATGCATTCTTCTTAATTTCTTCTTGTATTTCTTCATTTTTTATGAGTAGCTAAATTTCTAGCTAGGGTTGTGGCCCAACCCTACTGTGGGTACTTAATGGGTGTTTGATTTAGGACTTGTTTGTGATTGGGTTAGTGATATTTAGCCTAGTTCTTGCTTCAATTCAAGAATTAATTATTGCAAATATTGATTCATGCCTAATTGACTTAGTCTCTACTTGAGAAAGAGAGACTAAGTCTAGGAAAACTTGGCTAACAAGAAATCGGGGTGAACTCAAAAAAGTGATAGCCCCAATTAAAGGGTTGAATCTAGAGATAGTAAGACCCAACTTGAGCAGTTATCACTTGTTTTGTGTAATACCCATTTGGACTTGAGAAAGTCAAATTGGGCAAAATCACTCAAACTACCGAGAGGTATAGAGTGGGTAATTGCATGTGATTATTATATTACAACCCCGACCAATCAGGCTTGTCCTAGAGTTTTCAACCCATTAGGTAACCACCTAGGTGGAAGTCATGGCCCTAGACCTTTTATCATTTGGAAAACAACCAAAACCAAAAATATTGTCTTCTAGTTTTATAATTGCAATCAATAGTTTAAAGTAGAAGTAGAAACAACAAACAAGAATGTGGAAGTGTAATCTAAGGCATATTATTCAATTACACTAAATATATATCTAATCCCAATTCTAACTCCCTGAGGATTCAACCCCGACTTGCGTTGGGTTTTATTATTGCTTTGACCGCCTCACTACCTATATTTGTGGTGTGAGTTTGGGCAACATCAGTACTCTTGTTGATGAAAAGAAGTACAGAGGTATGATAGGGTCCCTACTCTACCTACATCAAGTATAATTTACATTGTGTACAGTGTAGGACTGTGTAGGAAAAATACATATGGAATGGCTCACTTTTTGGGATCATGTCTAATTTTATGGGCATCCAAGAAACAAAACTCTGCAGCCTTATCAACTGTTGAAGCTGAGTATGTGGATGTTGCACCATGTTGTGCTCAGCTGCTATGGATCAAACAACAATTTGAAGATTAAGGAATGATGATTGAAAATGTGCCCATATTTTGTGACAATACAAGTGCAATGAATATAGACAAGAACCAGGTCCACCACAAGAGAACCAAACACATTGATGTGAGGCACCACTTCGTGAGAGACAATATTGAAAAGGGGCACATAACTATGGAGTTTTGCAAAACTAATGATCAAATTGCAAACATATATACTAAAGCTTTGAGCAGGGATCACTTTCAAAGAAACCGCTTGGGGCTTGGTTTAATCAAGACGGACTAAGACATTCTTGACTTTCCTCAATGATTGCCTATGAATAAATAATATGTTTAGTAGGTAAATATGTTAAAAATTGTCTAACTCAGTCTTATACTGTAACAGGCATGCACACATGGAATGGAATCTAGGGCATGGATGTGTAATATGAAGACAACAGTATAGACTAGAAAATGTGTCACATCCAACGTTGAGGAAATAAGTCAAAGAACCTGGTTGTTTGACATCCAGGTATGTACCCCTTTTCCAATTGGTTGTTCTACTTAATTGTTAGGCTGTCGTGTCATTAAAACCAGGTTCCAACCATTGTGTAATTTAGTCTCTCAAAAACCTGAAAAATAATTAGTGGATCGGGTTCCAAAACCGTCAAGTCATAGGGTAATCATGATTAGCTCCAGTTCGCGTGCAATCAGGACCAATTTCTTAAACCGCCTGCACACGTCTCTACCTCTCAATTAACTCACTCTAACCACCACCTTTTCAAAATTTAAAATCCTTTGATGGTTACCCCCTTCTCCCTATTAGAGCCGAATTAGGAATAATTAAAAGGAAAAATTAAAGCAATCAAATTGGCAATCACTCTCTATATATCCTTCCTCTCTTTTCATTCTTCCCATTCTGATCAAATCCCCAAAATATTCGTCCCAAAATTTTGAAACCCTAACTTCGTCTTCCTGAGTAAACCAAAAATTCTCCATTATCATGGAAACTTCACCAGGTAAAATCCCATATGAAACCTTTGGAACTACAAGCCCTAACACTATTGCATGTAGTCCCACACCCACACAATTCCAATCTAGTTAAAAACCACCTTCCCCGCCAAAAGTCCCAAAACTTGTTACTAGATTAGTCGACTACTCTCATAAAGTTGATAGTGAGGATCTGAAAGTGAGAAACAAGTTGTGGATGAGCCATGACTTTAGGGGGAAGTAATAACCAATAATGTGGAGAAGGCTAGTAAATAATAGGCGGATACGGTCACTACTGAGAAAACAGGTATTGTGGAAAGGGATAAACATCAAAGTGAAGTGGTTGTAGAGAGTGAGGTGAAGGCAGTAAAAGAGGGTGAAAATTTTGTTGAGGGTTCAACTAAGGGGAAATATGAGGAAGAGGTAGGAGAACATCGGGAAACTATAGGCACTGGCGTAGAAGCACCAGAAGCCCCTGGACAACAACCATGTTCTTCTACTGCTGGTGAGGGAGAATTTGCTATGGAATTTTGTTACTAAACAAGAAGAGACTCAGGGTCAAGAACCGGCTTCTTTAAACAATAAACCTGAAAAATTTGTCTCTTGATTGGACTGATACAGAAGAATAAGAGGAAAATGAGGGAGAAGTACTAGTTGCAAAGGAATATAGTGAAGATAGTGATGATGAGTCTCTGGTAAAACTCATTGCCAGGCTAAAGGAGAAGCGGCAAGCTGAAGAAAAATCTACACCTAAGAGGGTGAAGATTGTTGCAAAGAAAGCAGTCTTGCCTCCTAGGCTATGAATTTAGGGGGAAGAACACATGTGACTAGAGGAAGGACCAAGCTAGAGAAAGCTATGGAGGAGAGAAAGAAAAAGAAGAAAGAAACGGAAGGATTCAGGCTAATTTATGAGTCTGATGTAGCAGAGGTGGACTTAGTGAGTGAAGATGTCAGTGATGAAGAGGAGGAGGAAGTTCTTCTTCAAGAAAAGGGAAAGAAGAATGTTGAATATTCTAAAGCCACTCCCAAAGAAAAATCTACCAAGAAAAGAAAAGATCCAGTCTTTAATCTAGAAGTGAAAGGAACTTGTTTTAAAAGAAGAAAAAAGACTCAAGAGAAAAATTGCTATAGTTTGGAGAGAGGAGTGGTTTGATGGGGTGATGATGCTGAAAGGGAGAGTGATAGCCCCTGATGTGGTGACTATTTGTGGGATGAAGGAATTATTGGAGAAGCTGTGTAAGGCCCCGTAATGTTATTGAGGGTTGTAGAGTACGTTGGGGAGTTGAAGGAATCATTTTGTAGACCATGGCATTTCTGTGGTCCATTATGCGATCGCAGAACCACTTTGTGGGCCGTAGATCAGCCGCAGAGTGAAGCAGAACTTGAGATAATTTTAAGGACCATTATGCAGTTCATTATGCAACCGCATAACTATTTCACAGGCCGCACAATCCATCACAGATCCAGCATGAGAAAACTTTGGAAGGAGATTCTGCGGTCCATCATGCGACCGCAGAACGGATATGCGGACCGCAGAACGGATCTGCGGACCACAGATCCGTCGCGGACCTTTACAACCCTGCCCAATTTTTGGGATCCTTTCTGCGGTCCCATTTGCTGGATGCATACCTATTTTGTGGTCAGGTCTGTGACCGCAGACCCGGCTTCGTAGAGTTTAAGTTTTGAAAAATTTTACCTGATCCCATTTTTATAAAAACAACTTGGGGTTTATTTTGGTTGGACCTAACTGATATTTTAGAGAGATGAAAGTGGTCTAGAGTGAGAGGGGGATTCCTAAGCTAATTCTTCATCAATCCTTGCTCAAGACTTAGGTATGGGGGTGTTATCTTTGTATGCATATACCAACAAAGTTGTGGGAAGGTTGTTGAGCTCAAAAGGGTAGACATTGGGTTGTGGGATGAAGGAATCCACCATAGGATGACCTTGAGCTAATTTTGAGGACCATTATGCGATACATTATGCGACCGCATAACTATTTCGTGGGCCGCACAATCCATCGCAGATCCAGCATGAGAAAACTTTGGAAGGAGGTTCTGCGGTCCATTATACATACACATAACATATCTGCGGACCGCAAATCCGTCGCAGATCTGTCCAGCCCTAGCCCAATTTTTGGGACCCTTTCTGCGGTCCCCTTTGCAGGCTGCATACCTATTTTGCGGTCCGGTCTGCAACTGCAGACCCGGCTTCATAGAGTAAAAAGTTTTGAAAATTTCACCCAATCCTATTTTTATAAACATAACTTGGAGTTTATTTTGGTTGGTCCTAACTAATATTTTAGAGAGAGGAAAGTGGTCTAAAGTGAGAGGGGGATTCCTAAGCTAATTGTTCATTAATCCTTGCTCAAGACTTGGAGAATTCACAAGGAAAACTCACAAGGTCTTCATCCAAGAGGTAAGGTTACATTCTCTAATATTCAATTTCGAGTTTGGTGTAGAAAATGGGTAATGGGGAGTGTGATTCTTAGGTATGGGGGTGTTATCTATGCATGCATGTACCAACAAAGTTGTGGGAAGGTTGTTGAGCTCAAAGGAGTAGACATTGGGTTGTGGGATAAAGGAACCCACCATAGGAGAACCTTGAAATCATAATGCACACCTAGTGCTTGATAAAATGCTTTAGTGAGTTGAACCTATGAATATCTTCCTAATTGTGGTTCAATTGTATCATGTTTCTAAATAGATCAAAGTTGCTAGAATTTTCGGAACTGTGTAGTAATTTAAGGAAATCTCAAAGCGAGGTATGTTAGCTAAACTCCTCTTGTAGAATCGAACCCATGATGTCCTCATAACTTGTAGTTATTATTTATTCAAGCTCTTATGTCTCATGTTCTGAGTTGTTTCTTATAAACTTGACTATTCCGAATAAACTTTGTGTCGAAAGTTATATGTTCAAAATGTCTTCCGAACGCTCTTATCATATTGTGTTATCCTTCGAGATTGTATTCAAATGTGACCATGTATCGAAATATTATGAATTCAATTATGTCTCAAATGCTTGTTATTATGCCAAATTGTGGAAGAAAACCCAATGTGCCCAAGACTCTTATTTGCTCATATGTGTACTAAAGGTCGTGATTAGAGATGCTTTGTTGTTGATAGTTCATGATGATGTTTGAAAGTGAAAGGGGTGATCATTACATATAAAATATGGACGGCGTGCCAAGAACGACATTACATGTGTGGCCATTAGTGCCAATGAAATGAAAAGATGAGTAAAGAACTATGAAATAAACTGAAAGTCCTTTATATAATAAATATTTGGGAGTATCGTTAGTCACCGAGGAAGGGTAGGTTGAAATAGCCTAACCCCAAAACTACACGTGCCGGTGTAGGTGTATATTATGATTATTCCCCTTGTTTGGGATGAGATTAATTTGATGAGATTATTTCCCCTTAAATGGGATGAGATAATTGCTACCAAAGGGTAATGTCGATCAACACGGTATTGTGGTGAGACGGCCAAGCCGGTCGGGTCGAGATCGGATGCCATGCCGCACACATGGTGATGATTGTGTTTGCAATTGTGATTGAGATAGTGATTGAGATTGTGATTGTGATTGGACGTATTTGGGTGAGATGGCCTAGCCGATCGGGTCGTGATCGGACTCCGTGGTAAAGACATGGTGGTATATCGGTACTAAAGATCTCCCAACCTAAAATAATGTAATTTACTTGAAATCTTATCTTGCTCCCAACTTGATATCTTGGTATTGTTTGAGGCTTCCATTGATTATATGATTGTTCTTCCTTGTTTTATTACTCGTTCTATTGAGAGGGTGTTTATTCATGCATACTCATACTATTCCATATGTACTAATGTCCCTTTTGCCGGGGGCCCTGCATCTTTAATGGATGCAGGTGGTTCCACAGTAGGCGACTTTGATCAAAGATAGCGGTATACCCTCTTCCAGCTGACTTGGTGAGCCCCACTTCATTTCCGGGTCATGTATCTTTTGTTCCTTGTGTAGTATGTTTTGAGGTATAGTCGGGGCCTTGTTGCATACATTATAATAGTACTCTTTTGTATCTATTAGAGCCTCTGTAGACATAGTGTGGGTTGTATGTTGGTGTTGGGAAAGTCAAACTAGTAATTTTGTATTTGTACCACTTGTTCCACTTCAAACTATGAAAGTGTATGTATTTTGAGAACTTATAAATGATGTAACTAATGGTAATGGATTGGTGTTACTCACATGATCTTCTCCTGGTCCAATTAATGAAATAGATCTTCCTTTTATTCATGGGTGAGTTCGGGTAGAATGTATTGTACAGGCTT
Organism: Nicotiana tabacum; assembly: GCF_000715075.1. NCBI lineage: Eukaryota > Viridiplantae > Streptophyta > Magnoliopsida > Solanales > Solanaceae > Nicotiana > Nicotiana tabacum. The sequence goes on along the minus strand of NC_134088.1, from coordinate 72,093,921 downwards.
TCTCGGCCGGGTCATCTCGGTTGAGCACCGATCGCGCTCCCCGAGGTCGGGGCGTGACAAGTTGGAGCTCCAGGGTGGGATCATATGTTCCTATGCCCACTGTCAGTCATGTATGGTGAAGCAATGCTTTATTTTAACATGAATTTTAAAGTGTTGTAGAATGATCAAGTGAGCACTAAAGTTAGAGGAGTGAACATGGTTCTTGACGCAAAAACACTACGTGAGATTCTGAAAGTGCCAACTAAGGGCTTTGACACTTACATGAGGTGTGAGTGGCCTGAGTTAGGAGAAAAGGAGGATGCCATGTACCTGACTAACAAGTACACAGAGAAAAGGGAAAAGTTGACTGCTATGAAGGTAGGAAAGGAGGAGATGAAGCCAGTTCACAAACAGTTTTTTAAGTTTGTGAACAAATGTTTGCTACCTTGATCTAAAAGGAGGCATGAGGCAACCTACCTTGACTTGGCTATTATGGAAGTCCTAGAGTATAATAGACCAATCAACATCCCATCCCTGATGTTGAATTATATGGCTAGGGTTTCTGATCAGGAACAGGGTACTCATGCTTTGCTATATGGGTTCCTGTTGACCAGGGTATTTGAGCATTTTAAGGTGCCCCTCAGAGGTCCTAAAACGGGTAAAAAGAAGGATTTTCTTGATGAGGAGACTCTGAAGGAACGTGATTGTATTGCTCGACCACTTGGAACCAAGAGCAAAAGTATGATTACCAACCTACTTGAGGAATTGGTTGTTGTTATTAAGGAAAAAGCAAAGCGGAAAGAAGGGATTGATTCATTGAAGGAGGAAAACAAGAGGTTGAAAGAGGAGAAGAAGAAAGAAAAATAAGCCTCAGCTACAAAGATCGACAGGCTTCTAGGACTAATTTCAGGAGAATCCTCTTCCACCAATGAACCTGGTCCTCAATCCTATTAGGTTCCTAGTAGTCCCGGTGTCAGTCCATTATCAAACAACCTCCATATGACCAATGTTTGTTTGTTTGTTTATTTGTTTGTTTGTTGCTCTTTTTTGTTGTTTGGTGTCATTGGTAGTCTGATGGGTTTGTTCAACCGGCTTTTGGTTTGGTCCCTTTGGGCTTAATTGTCACGCCCTAAATTCGGGGAGCGCGATCGGCGCTCAACCGAGTGAACCCGGCCGAGCAAGCCTATTAGATTTCTTTCTACCCAAACACATCCATGAATAAAGAGGAGATGCACTCCATTAATCAAATACTAAAAATATTTTATTAACAACTCCCATTTCATTCCATTAGCAACTTTGTTCATAATTTCCAAAGTATTACAAGTTTATAGATTTAATGAAAAACATGTTTTCCAAATAACAACATTTCTAGTTCTATTTCTAACATCATATACCACCCACAACCTGTCTACGGAGCCTCTAAATATGAATAGTATGGAAGTGCCGGCAACAAGGCCCCGGCTATACCTCAAGACATAAAGTGTAACATCAAGTGACATCGGGCCCGGAATAGAGTAGGGCTCACCAAAACCTACTAAATAGGGAGTAACTGCTAAAGAGGACCAAATTTGCACCGCTGATGAATCACCTGCATCCATTGAAGATGCAGCTCCCCCTGCAAAAGAGACGTCAGTACATATGGAATAGTACTAGTATGTAAAGCTAGCTGTCCTCTTTCAAAATATAATACCAATGTAAGAAAGGGAAAACCATAGAAACAATAATCAACAATCAATGATATTCAATGCCATGTTAAAACATAATATTTTCCAAAATATGAAGATAACACGGTGAAGTGATAATCAAAATATGATGATAATATTAGTTTTGGTTGGGAGATCTTTAGCACCGATATACCACTGTTCAAATACCAATATTTACAATACTAATGTTCACAATACCAATATTCACAATATCAATGTTCACAATACCAATATTCACAATACCAATATTCATAATGCCAATGTTCACAATGCCAATATTCACAATACCAATACCACTATACTTTTAGCACGGAGTCCAACAACGACCCGATCGGCTAGGTCATCTCATTATAGACATCAACCATAATCACTATCAATACCAATACCATCGTACTTTTAGCACGGAGTCCCATCACGACCCGATCAGCTAGGCCATCTTATTTGAAGACATCAACCAAAATCACAATCTCTATGCAAATATACCACTGTGAATCTAGCACGGAGTCCGATCACAACCCGATCGGCTAGGCTCTCTTATTTGAAGACATCAACCAAAATCACAATTTCAATTACAATTTCTAGCACAATCATCACCATGTGTGTGGCATGGTGTCCGATCACGACCCGATCGGCTAGGCTATCTTATTAGAGACATCAACTTTTTATATCAATCAATCTCATCCCAATTAAGGGGAATAATTTTATCACATCAATCTCATCCCAAATAAAGGAAATAATTTTATCACATTAATCTCATCCCAAATAAGGGAAATAATTCACAAAAAATAACATAGGTACTAATGTATTTACCTCATCCTCTTTCACATTGTATGAATCTCCACTAGTATTTTCAACCAATCAACAACAATATTTCCTTGGCTCTTTTGGCCATTCACAAGATTCTTTATTCAAGGCACGGTGGCCGTATTTGATATTCCATACTTTCATTTCTTCCCTCTCATGTATCTTCATCATAAATATCAACATATATACTATTTCGAAAATCACAACTTTAAGTTCATTAGGATTGAACAATTTAAGCACAATAGATTTCTTTCCGAGAAATGGGCTAAAATAATTGGCAATTGATGCGCAAGTTAAAATCATCAACAAGTAACACACCATTTATTCTTGAAATACTTTTCCCTAAAAAGGACAATACACAATTTCCACTTATGAATATGTAAGAGCGCAAAACACATTGAAAATACTCACAAAGCATAGCATTTGTTAAAACAACAACATATGGGCATGACTTGAGTTCATAAGCTTTTAGGCAATTCTATTTGCGAAGTCAATTCGGAATAGTTGAATCAAGGTCATTTCATAACCTTTCTCACATCATTTCATTTCATTTCATTGGCACCATTGGCCACAAGTATAACTTTCACTCTTGGCACGTTGGCCACACTTTATATCCCCAATCTATTATTTCTTTTCTAACCATCTTTATAGATTATCCACAATAAGACATTGCCAATCAAGCCTTTAGGTACACATATGAGCAATTAAGAGTCTTAAGCATATTGGGATTTTCTCAGACAATTTGGCATCATAACCTTCATTTGAAACACAACTCAAAGACATAGAATTTTAATACACATATCATTCTTGAATACATTCCCAAAAGATAACATAATGTGATAGGAAAATTCGAAACATGTTTTGAATACATAATTCTCGACACTTTGCTTATTCGGGACAATCAAATTTATTGGGATCAACTCGGAACAGAGAATAAGGAACTTGAGAAAACCATGCTTGAAACTTACGGGAACATCATGGAATTTAATTCTAAGAGAGTAGTTGTCACAACCCAAACCAACCCCTGTCGTGATGGCGCCTATCGTGGAACTAGGCAAGCCGACTCATTTCCAAAACAAACAGATATTTTCATTTTCAAAGATAATTTCAATGCTATTTAACATAAAACATTCGTAAAGGAGTTCCAATCAAAATAAAAATGCGAAAGGAAAAGCCCGACATCAGGGTGTCACTAGTCATGAGTATCTACTACAATCTGTGTAACAATATCAAGGCTAACTCAGCCTGGAAAATAGCTAATACAACTAGAGGAAGATAAGAGGGAGAAGAGCAGGGGCTGCAATCGCCAAACAGCTACCTTGCTATCTCCAAGAAAAACAATCTACAACCAAAACAATCAATAACCGCTACCGTGTCCAGCTATACCTGAATCTGCACACAAGGTGTAGGGAGTAACATGAGTACGCCAACTCAGTAAGTAACAACAATAAATAAAGACTGAGCAGTAGTGACGAACAATAAAGCATACAATATTCATATCAGGAAAACTCAGTAAAATACCACATGCTTTTAAAATCAGGATTTGAATCAAAACATCTCGTTTAAACCTAGTTCCAGTAAAAAGCTTTTAAAGATATTTTTCAACAGTTTTCAAACAGAGGAAAAATGCAAAGAGCAAAAATGATGAGATCATAAACAGCCCCTCGGGCAAAACATCACTCATATACAGCCCCTCGAGCAAACCTCACAGTCACTCGTGCCACTCGGTCATACCTCACCATCACTCTTGCCACTCGGGCATACCTCACAATCACTCATGCCTCCCAGTCACTCAGCACTCGGCACTTGGCACTCGCACTCAGTAGGTACCTGTGCTCACTGGGGGTGTGTATAGACTCCGGAGGGGATCCTTCAGCCCAAGCGCTATAATCTGCACGGACAACTCATGTGCTGCACGGATAACTCACGCGCTATAATAATAAAGTATGTTGCAGGCGGGTAGCCCCGATCCACACTCATCCTCACAATCAAGCCCTCGGCCGATATCAACATGCTGCGGCGTGCAGCCCGATCCCATAAATATCCTCACAAATCAGGCCCTCGGCCTCACTCAGTCATAAACCTCTCAAGCCCCTCTGGCATTTCAGTAAAACAGGACATTCGGCCCAAAACATTTATATGCATCAAACTAGAGTCATAAAACTGAGTTATGCGGTAAACAAGTTTAAACATGACTGAGTATAGATTTTTCAATCGAAAACCATGAGAGGATAGTAAGAAAAAAAAAACCTTAGGGTCCAAACAGCACTGGCGCAAGGCCCAAACATGGCATTCAGCCCAATTTACAGAAACTCTTTCTAAAACATATAAGTATCATATAGTTTCAACAAAGTATGCAACTTTACAATTGCTACGGGACGGTCCAAGTCACAATCCCCAACAGTGCACGCCCACATGCCTGTCACCTAGCATATGCGTCACTAAAAATAGTAGAATGATACAAAATCCGGGGTTTCGTACCCTCATGACTAGATTTACAATCGTTACTTACTTCAAGTCGTGTAATTCTTATTATGAAATGTCCTTTTCTCGTGAATTGGTCTCCAAACGCCTGAATCTGGTCATAAATAATTCGTTTCAGTCAATAAAATTCATTGGAATTAATTCCATAAGAAAATAATGATTTTCCATAAAAATCCAAAAATTAGCTCAAAAATTGCCCGTGGGACCCACATCTCGAAACTCGACAAAAGTTACAAAATCCGGAAGCCCATTAAACCACGAGTCTAACCATACCAATTTTACCAAAATCTGACCCCAACTCGACCCTCAAATCTTCAATTTAAATCAAGAGGGTTTTTAAATTTTCCCAACTCAATTAGCCAATTAAATGATAAAAACAACCATGGATTTGGGTAATTTAACCAATATTGAGTTAAGAACACTTACCCCATTGTTTCCTATGAAAATCACCCAAAATCGCCTCAATTCCGAGCTCCAAATCGTCAAAAATTGAAAATGGGACGAAGTCCCATTTTCATAACTTAAACTCTCTGCCCAGACATTTGCTCTACGCGATCGCGAAGAACAATTTCCATCGCACAGATTTTACTCTACGCGATCGCGGATTTTCCCACGCGATCGCGATGTACAACATCACAGACATACGCGATCGCGGACTATTCCACGTGATCGCGAAGAACAAAACGCGTGACTTCTACTCCGCTCCACTTACTTTACGCAAACGCGACCTTCGTCACGCATTCGTGAGTCACAAAATTCCAGAGCTACGCGATTGCATCACGCTTCGTGCAATCGCGAAGCAGAAATTTCCACTGCCTCACATTAACCCTACACGATCGCAGATATCCCCACGCGATCGCGTAGAACAAAAATTCTCACTAATCAACTAAGCCTACGCGATCGCAAACGCATTCACGCGATCGCGTAAAAGGAAAACGTTATCAGATATCCGAAAATTCAAGCAGGTATTCAAGTCCAAATTTTTTATTCGTTAACCATCCAAAAATCACCCGAGCCCCTCGGGACCTCAACCAAATATACCAACAAGTCCTAAAATATCATACAGACTTAGTCGAACCCTCAAATTACCCTCGGATTCAAGCCTAAGAACTTCTATATTTCCAAATTTGGCAACCGATGCCGAAACACACCAAACCACGTCCGAATGACCACAAATTTTGCACACACATCACAAATGACACTACGAACCTACTCCAACTTCCAGAATTCCATTCCGACCCCGATATCAAATTTTTTCACTGCCAACCGAAATCACCAAATTTTCAATTTCGCCAATTCAAGCCTAATTCTACCACGGACCTCCAAATCACATTCCGGACGCACTCCTAAGTCCAAAATCACCTAACGGAGCTAACGAAACCATCAGAATTCAAATCCGAGATCATTTACATATAGGTCAACATCCGTTTGACTTTTCCAACTTAAGGTTCTAAATAAGAGACTAAGTATCTCATTCTACTCCGAAACCACTCCACGCCCGAACCAACTAACCCGGTATATCGTAATATAGCTTAAGAGCATAAAAGAAACAGAAATGGGAGAAACGGGGCTATAACTCCTGAAACGACCGATCGGGTCATTACATCCTCCCCTACTTAAACATACGTTCGTCCTCGAACGTGCCAAGAGTTGTTCTAAAAGCCAAAAAATGGATGTGTAACTTTCCCATGCACGTACCCGGGGGTGATCCCACATCACCCTGTCCCATACATGTCTGATAGCACAGCATAACTGAAATTTCTCAATTCAACCTAGCCCACAAGACTTCGAATCAAATTTCCAACATCCAAAATTTCCTATAATATCAGAAGTTCGCATCTACATACCGTATAAGTCTGAACAAGCTGTACCTAAAGCCGTAACCATAACTCAAATACTCAAATTCAAATACTGCATAGCTCGAATGCTCGAAGCAATGATTTCAAATCACAGTATCGACTCAAATCAACCCAGTGCTGGTAATAAACCTCATATCAGACAAAACCTCATTCTAAAACCTCTGTACACTGCCGATGATAAAGAAACACACTGAATTCATAACCATTCATTAGGCCAACAGGTCCTGGAGCTCCCATTCCTTCTACAAGAACTATAGCCAATTTCAAAGCCGACTTCTGATATTATCCTCCCAATTATACCACAATCAAATCTAATAGCATCCATTCTAGGCCCAATGACCTCGTCTCATCCAACGAGACCACTCTAGTGACATGAGACATCAATACAATCTAAAGCCATAACCCGTGCAATCCGTGCACCAGATAGCAACATTCCAAATGTACCCAATCGTAATAATGACCCAAACAGGAGAATCGTTCTGCAAGCTCGACGAGTACCACCCCGACATAATGCTAAGAACCCATCACACACCGTAGAACCATAACACATGAATCTTACACGAGGGATCATATTTCCACATAACTCTGCTGCAATATGCGACCCTATCCAAATACTGGTCCATATGAAACACCTCAAGCCACCCTGCTAAAATCAATAACCATGCGCAATTCGACATCAAGTACCCAAAGTGCAGTACACCATGCCACATTAAACCCGAAAGAACATAACCAATACGTCATCAACCAAACAATATCCAATACTATTCTCGCTCAAATTTCGCTATAAGGCCACAATAGAGCCGCACCATATGTGCATATAACCAACGAATCACAACTCCTTATAGCATAGAAGAGTAACTCACAGATCATTTCAGAACACGAATAAGCTTCACATCAACCGAATGGCACATCCTTCAACAATAGCAGTATGGAGCCAATCAATCCGGCTCGGTGTAGAATACACATCCTAATTGGGCCTACCAATGGGCCCCAAATCAACTATGGTCAGCCACCAATAGATAAACAACCTCCGAAAGTCCACAATGACGGAATCATAATACCTTCTATCATCTGGCTAGCTCAGGCCACAACTTCACAGTCCACAACTATAAAACAATCTGCTCTTGAGAGCTCCCAATCTCCAATTCCACAGAACACATGAATCACCATATTTTATTCTACCTCCACCGCCCGAATGCCTAACACCTCTCTCATACACAATCATCCCATGAGAAATACTTTAAAAATTCTTCTGTGCCACCTGGAAAAATTTTGAATATCAACAATCGATCAACTAGGAGAGTGCCGCAATACCAGCGAAGTACCCATAAATCAAAACACACTGCCCCTTCTGAAATGTACACTCTCATTAAGCTATACCAGATAGTAATATCATTTACCTGGTCATCGAAAATCATTCATGCTGCCTAAGAATTTATGTCCTTCCCTTCAAAACTGAAATGTGACCTTGTACATGTAAATCCAATTCCCATACAACACACCACATCTATTATGCCATCATGTGACAAGCATAAGAATTCCATTATCAACTCTGAGTCACTAGCAAATTACATACCTTATTAGTCAGAAACCTCTTTCTTGCTTCTTTCTAGGAGGAAATCATAACACACAACACGTTTCATACATCGGTAGAAAATATCCGGCTCAAACCATGGTAGAACCCATCATGAACACTTTGAAATCCATTTGCACATAACCAAGCTATCTTAACTGTCCAAGTTCTTTCTAAATTGCCTTAAAATTGCTACTTTTTCCTTGTTAGAACACTACTATCCTTAACTAAAACTTACCCCACGAACTCTAGCATAGAATCACGCTGCCTTAAGGCTTATAAGCCACCGAATTCCCTTTTTATGTATCCCAAAGGTTCCACAACCAAAAATGCTTACTCCGAAGAGACTTTATGTTAACCTAAAACTATTTCCTTCACCTTCTTGATACTGAAATGCTTAATTCACAATGATATAAGATGCCACGAGTCTCAACACCGTTCAATGCAACTCCCAGTTTTCTAGCCATATTTATAAATCTTGAATCCATTAGAACCATTCTCGAGAGTCATCCACTCTACTCAAACCTCGAATTAACCGACCAAACGGACCGAAACGACCTGTGCCCCATTAGCATACCAACACCCAAGGGAATAAAGAGTAACCCGCACTCCTATACAACCGAGCAAATTCCCGCTCCATGTACACTACATTCTCTGTGAATAACCACTCAATTATTTTATGATCCTCCTATAACCATAGAGTGTAATACAACTTGTGTCCAGAAATTCCTTTACCCGAGTCATCCTCGATCTCGACCTCTGCAAGTCATAACTGATTCACCGATATACCCCGAACCGAAACTAATACGACCTATAACCGTGCAATCAAATCGTCGATAGCAGACTCCCCCACTTAGCCTTAAGCTGCAATTATATAAAATTAGAACCCGTAAGGATTTCTCCTTCTCAATTACCAAGGTCTCGTGCCGTTAACCTGCTAGACTTCTCGAAGTATTTTATTAAGACTTTCATGAACATTCTGAATCTCCAGCCAAAAGCACACGCGACCTCCTACCGGGTAGTAAGTAATATTCCTCGCAAAAGTTTCATCAACATCACGCCACCGCTAGCTACACACAGGAGATAACCCACATGTGGAATTCCTTATCGACATCTTCCAATGACACTGCACTGAGTGCAACGACCACTAAATCCGTAAATTCTCCTGAGTTCATGCTCTCCCACCATTTGTATAAGTATACACTTTCCCTATTGACATCAACTGTACGTCACCAATACCTTCTGAACTCAAGTCATATTGCACCTGACACGATAATCAGATCTTCACGCCTATATTCATTTCAAACACCCTCCTTTCTGCCATATTCAATTTTCCTTTGTACACTAATCATCACTCCAAATAGAGTCTGCATGCCGATTCACATACTAACATGATTCCAAACCATTCTACATTTTCTAAAGGCGCACGACTACCCTACTAGTGAATTCATATGCTAATCTGCCAGTCTCACTTCAGTTAAATCATCTCCTTTAAGAAACTTCTCGACCTCTACTTCTCCTACTTGACCTGCTAGTACATCAACCACCGCGAAACACTTCCCGTTATGTCTTCCCTCATACTTTGCTACCCAACTGCTGCATCAAATCGAAATGTATCTTTGTCGCACCTGAACCAATAAAATGTTACCGACTCTAAGTCTCTTCGAAGATCAGCTTTCTCGAGCCATCAACATCAAAAATACCCATTCGCAACCATAATTACTACACAATCACCTACTCTTCTTGAGTCCAAAATCATTGACAAGACATGAGAATTTAATTTGCCCCAAAATTTTAACAACGTGAAAGATCCTTCAAAACATTCAAACTCGAGACCGTATGTCATATCAAAACGAAAATCAAGTGCCCAATGGCCTTCCTTTACATTTCAAGGAAACTCTTCTCGTCATATTCAAATCGTCTTAACACATCCCGCCGTTACATCATACTCATCACAAAGCCATTCCACCGCTCATCGAGCCATGAATTCCACTCGTAGGGGCATTACCAGACATATGAGTCCAAATGTACAAGTTACAACTGAAGCTACCGAGCCAGAACTACAGTTTAAACCTAGCCTCAAGTACTCCAAACTAGCCCATCACCAAAACACATAATACACATCTCGAACCTCGTTCATAGAATCACAAGCCGGCGATGCAAAACTGATACCGAGTGCTCATGTGCGCATACGAATACAAGAAAGTGAAATTTTCCTAAGGGTTCTGCAGATCCGCAAGCCTCTACTAAACCCGCTCATGACTCGTGAGACCTATGTAACCTAGACTCTGATACCAATCTGTCACGACCCAAACTAACCCCTGCTGTGATGGCGCCTATCGTGGAACTAAGCAAGTCGACTCATTTCCAAAACAAACCGATATATTCATTTTCAAAGATAATTTCAATGCTATTTAACATAAAACCTTTGTAAAGGAGTTCCAATCAAAATAAAAGTGCGGAAGGAAAAGCCCGACATCGGGGTGTCACTAGTCATGAACATCTACTACAATCTGTCTAACAATATCAAGGCTAACTCAGCCTGGAAAATAGCTAATACATCTAGAGGAAGATAAGAGGGAGAAGAACAGGGGCTGCGATCGCCAAACAGCTACCTTGCTATCTCCAAGAAAACAAATCTGCAACCAGAATAATCAATAACCGCTACCGTGTTCAGTTACACCTGAATCTGCACACAAGGTGCAGGGAGTAACGTGAGTATGCCAACTCAGTAAGTAATAACAATAAATAAAGACTGAGCAGTCGTGACAAGCAATAAAGCATACAACATACATATCAGGAAAACTCAGTAAAATATCACATGCTTTTAAAATCAGGATTTGAATCAAAACATCTCGTTTAAACCTAGTTCCAGTAAAAATCTTTTAAAGTTATTTTTCAACAGTTTTCAAACAGAGGAAAAATGCAAAGGTGAGCAAAAATGATGAGATCATAAACAGCCCCTCGGGCAGAACATCGCTCATATACAGCCGCTCGGGCAAACCTCACAGTCACTCGTGCCACTCGGTCATACCTCACCATCACCCTTGCCACTCGGGCATACCTCACAATCACTCATGCCTCCCAGTCACTCAGCACTCGGCACTCGCACTCAGTATGTACCTGCGCTCACTGGGGGTATGTATAGACTTCGGAGGGGCTCCTTCATCCAAAGTGCTATAATCTGCACGGACAACTCATGTGTTGTACGGACAACTCACGTGCTATAATAATAAAGTATGTTACAGGCGGGCAACTCGATCCACACTCATCCTCACAATCAGGCCCTCGGCCGACATCAACATGCTGCGGCGTGCAGCCCGATCCCATAAATATCCTTACAAATCAGGCCCTCGGTCTCACTCAGTCATAAACCTCTCAAGCCCCTCGGGCATTTCAGTAAAACAGGGCATTCAGCCCAAAACATTTATATGCATCAAAATAGAGTCATAAAACTGAGTTATGCGGTAAACAAGTATAAACATGACTGAGTATAGATTTTTCAATTGAAAACCATGAGAGGGTAGTAAGGAAAAAAAACACCTAAGGGTCCAAACAACACTGGCGCAAGGCCCAAACATGGCATTCAGCCCAATTTACATAAACACTTTCTAAAACATATAAGTATCATATGGTTTCAACAAAGTATGCAACTTTACAGTTGCTACGGGACGGAGCAAATCACAATCCCCAACAGTGCACGCCCACACGTCCGTCACCTAGCATATGCGTCACTAAAAATAGTAGAATGATGCAAAATCCGGGGTTTCGTACCCTCAGGACTAGATTTACAATCGTTACTTACTTCACGCCGTGAAATTCTAATTCTGCAATGTCCTTTCCTCATGAATTGGTCTCCAAACAGCTCGAATCTGGTCATAAATAATTCGTTTCAGTCAATTAAATTCATAGGAATTAATTCCATAAGAAAATAATGATTTTCCATAAAAATAAGAAAATTAGCTCAAAAATTGCCCGTGGGGCCCACGTCTCGGAACCTGACAAAAGTTACAAAATCTGGAAGCCCATTCAACCACGAGTCTAACCATACCAATTTTACCAAAATCCGACCCTAACTCGACCCTCAAATCTTCAATTTAAACCAAGAGGGTTTTCAAATTTTTCCAACTCAATTCACCAATTAAATGATAAAAACAACCATGGATTCAGGTAATTTAACCAATATTGAGTTAAGAACACTTACCCCGTTGTTTCCTCTGAAAATCACCCAAAATCGCCTCAATTCCGAGCTCCAAATCGTCAAAAAGTCCCATTTTCAGAACTTAAACTCTCTGCCCAGACATTTGCTCTACACGATCGCGAACATTCTCACGTGATCGCGAAGAACAATTTCCATCGCATAGATTTTAATCTACGCGATCCCGGATTTTCCCACGCGATCGCGATGTACAACATCACAGACATACGCGATCACGGACTAGTCCATGCGATCGTGAAGAACAAAATGCGTGACTTCTACTTGGCTCCACTTACTCTACGCGAACGCGACCTTCCTCATACGCTTCACACGATCGCAAAGCACAATTTGCCACTGCCTCACATTAACCCTACGTGATCGCAGATATCCCCACGCGATCGCGTAGAACAAAAATCCTCACTGACCAACTAAGCCTATGCGATCGCAAACGCATTCACGCGATCGCGTAGAAGGAAAACGTTATCAGATATCAGAAAATTCCAGCAGCTATTCAAGTTCAAATTTTTGATCCGTTAACCATCCAAAACTCACCTAAGCCCCTCGGGATCTCAACCAAATATACCGACAAGTCCTAAAACATTATACGGACTTAGTCGAACCCTCAAATCACCTCAAACAACATCAAATCATCAAATTACCCTCGGATTCAAGCCTAAGAACTTCTAAATTTCCAAATTCGGCAACCGATGCCGAAACCAACCAAACCATGTCTGAATGACCTCAAATTTTGTACACACATAACAAATGACACTACGAACCTACTCCAACTTCCTAAATTCCATTCTGACCCCGATATCAAATTTTTCCACTGCCGACCGAAATCGCCAAATTTCCAATTTCGCCAATTCAAGCCTAATTCTACCGCGGACCTCTAAATCACATTCCGGACGCGCTCCTAAGTCCAAAATCACCTGACGGAGCTAACGGAACCATCAAAATTCAAATCTGAGATCGTTTATACATAGGTCAACATCCAGTTGACTTTTCCAACTTAAGGTTCTAAATAAGAGACTAAGTGTCTCATTCCACTCCGAAACCACTCCAGGCCCGAACCAACTAACCCGGTATATCATAATGTAGCTTAAGAGCATAAAGGAAACATAAATAGGTGAAATGGGGCTATAACTCCCGAAACGACCGGCCGGGGCGTTACAGTAGTTTAGCCAACATACCTCACTTTGAGATTTCCTTAAATTACTACAATGTTCCGGAAATTCTTAGTAATCCCAATCTATTTTGATACATAACAAAATTGAATACAAATTAGGAAGGTATTCATGGGTTTAAATCATTTGAGCATTTCATCAAACACTTGGTGTGCAAATTTGGTTACAAGGTTCTTCTACAAGATTTCCAAGATTCTACAACCCAATCTTTACTTATTTAAGCTCAACAATCTTCCCGCAACATTTATTGGTACATGCATGAATAAATAATACTCTCATACCCAAGAATAATACTCAAAATTAACCATCTTCTACCCAAATCCGAAATTAAAAATTAGGGTATGGAATCTTACCTATTAGATGAAGAACTTGTGAGATTTCCTTGTTGGATTTCAAAGTTTGGACAAGATATTGATGAACAAATCATTTGAGCTTCTTCTTCTCTCTAGAAATCTCTCACTTCTCTCTAAAATCATCAGATAATTGCCCCAAAATAAACCCCAAGGCCTATTTATTAAAATGGGGTCGGGTTATAAAAATAAGAAAATAGACCCTCCGAAATCAGGTATGCGGTCGCACAATGGACCGCACAATTGGCATGCGGGTCGCACAATGGACAGCAAAATCGGTTCCCAAAATGGTCGCATAACTACTTCTGTGATCGCATAATAGTTCTGCGATCGCAGAATTGGTTGCAGAATAGCATTTTTCCAGACGGTTTGAAGCATTAGAAACTAAACACATCGACCTTTCTTTTGATATGTAATACACCATATAAATCTTCATATCATGAGAGGTATGCTCGTTTGAAGTTAGGTATTGTGCGAACTCACTTGAAACTTTAGTCTATTATGATATTTCCAACTTGACTTGGACTTAGGGATCTCCTTAGACCATAAATCATTCTTAATGCACCTCATACATATATTATAATGATAAATTGATATTATTCATATAATAGTCCTTGTATTCACATAAAATAATATAATTAGCGCACATCAATTTTCTTAATAGCGCTTAAGTACTTCGAAATTTTTCGGGGTGTTACATTCTGCCCCACTTAAGAACATTTGTCCTCGAATGTTTTACAAGTCCCTTCTAAGAATAGAGTTACCATCATTTTACCCCCAACCATTATACATAGGCACTTATGACTACATCGGTCTTATACATCCTTTCCAAAATTTCAACTTACTTATGGACCTTAAGATTTGGCTATCTTAATAAATTCTTAAACATTTCGACAGAGTTTCCCCTGTAACTGGGCCTATCCACCTGTCAAAGAATCACAGAAATCAATCCTTACAATATATCCATTACTCAACAACGCATCACAGTATATATCAACAACACTGATCTCAACATTAGGGCATTACATTAACAAAAGTGGTATCTCGACATGAAATGTACACATTTAAACCATAATGCATAGAAGGTACGTTTTTGAACCACAACCATTTGGCTCTACAAACAAGTGAGAATATTTCCTTTCCTCAACACTTTCGGCCTACGAGGTGATCTCCTCGACTCACAGACATAGCCATAGCACTTGACGGAGGCAATCTTAACTTCCCGACTTATCTAACAAGGATAGCAAATAGTTGCTCCTCATAATCCAATTATCCATTAACTTCACCTTCTTAGACATAGACACATGAAACACCAGGTACATGGAGAACAATAATAGGGAAACATCATACTCATAGTTTGGCCGATTTCCTTCTTGATTTCATAAGTCCTAATGTGACTACACATACCTTACCCTTATTAACAATTCACATAGCATCCTCATGGAGAAAATATTGAGAATAACCTATTCACTTTCTTCAACTCTAAATCTCTACGCCGAACACCCAAACTAAATCTTTGGCGACCTTCAACAATTATTCTAAGATGTGCTAGCTTGAATATGACCATAAAATTTTCTATCCAATATATTTGATCGTGGGATGATGCTTCTTCATTGACATGTTTGAACCTTTAGCCCCCACATGTTTACTATAAATAGGAACAACAAGGTTTGAGATTGGACTCGAATTATTAAAGAATCCATCAATGTGCCGAGCATGGCATTTCAGGAGGTTATATCCTAAGAGACATGAAGGTTACTACCAATAGTGATGACATGGTTAATCGTTGTGATGACCTCATTGATTCGACATATAAGGCATAGAGTTTCCTAGTAGGCATTGATAATGTAGGGATCATGTTCATAATTCTGAGATTTAAATAAATCAGTCATTTTATACATGTGACATATGGGAGGCATGGTCGGGAGGATAAAGACATTAGCGTCAGTTATTCTTGGAATATTATGAGCTATGAAAAGGACAACAACAATTGTTTCATTCCATACGTGCCTTGTTTGGCAATAATAGGCCTCAAAGAGATATAGCACTTATGTGACACCAGTCGCCTCTTAGAATGTAGAGAAAATCATTTTAACTCGAAATGAGAATATCCTAGCACCCTGAATATGATATGGGTTTCAAGATACACGAAGTTGCATTATGCTCTTAACTGTATTTGACACAAGTTATCTATGCCACAAACCCATGATGATGAATAAAAAGTTAAAACGTTTGTGAGATTATTATCATTCTGACAGCTTAACCCTTCCTGATAGTTGATTCTATATGAGAGGACTAGAGATACAATGAACTTTTCTTTCAAATCAATATGCTCTCATGTTACTAGACGGTGAAAAGGATTCATGATAATATACACAAAGGAACAAAGTGATTGTTCAAACCATAGGAGCAACATACACTAGAGAGAAGTGGCTCAAGAAGGATCTCAACACTAGGCCGCTATACATTGGATTTGATACCACATAGGTAAACTTTATGACGGTGCATGCATAAGCACAAGTGAGTAGATGTTATCCACTTGAATCAAAAGGTTCTGTAAGAAATTCATCAGGCATAGTCTCTTGTTGAGAATTCAGGAAAGCAAGTGGGAAGTATTAATCCTAGAGTTATAACTCAATTCAAGGACATAACTATAGAGCTCAATTCCATAATAGGTTGTAAATAAGAAAATATGTGATAGAATGGATCCACGAATAATGCGTCTCATTCAAAGAGTAGGTACATGTAATGTTTTGGGATTCAACATCTTGTTAAGACCATGTTTATGAGAGCTCTTAAATATAGGTGCATATTTACAACAAAGAAAAATCATAAGGTGTTCATAACGATATAGCAAGGAGTGACTTACTTGGTAACTTTAGATTGATAGAGCATTACCTTACTTGATGCCCCTCAACTCCACAACCATAACTTATTTCAAGAGTCATTCAACACGTCCCCAAGTAATGTTTCTTACAAATCAAACATTCTGACTTATTGGTACAAACAACCCTCTTTTGTTTCTTAGGTGCTCTAACCACATGATCCGGTGGCATGATAACATTAATAGGGACAAGTACACTTCCCTTAGCAACTGGTTCTTTTATTCCCTTCTCATTGACTCGAACCCGTAGGTTACTCATATGAAAAAGAGACATGACGAGGAAATTAGCTTCCTATCTTGAGCTCTACCGCACGATCGGGAGTATCAAAGAAGTGAGAAATTCCTAAATGTCCAAGTAGCCTCCACATTATAGATGTGGTCGACAACACACCGATAAGAAGGATTCTACTAGACATGGCTCTGAAACATCCTAGGGCACTTTAAAACCTTAGGCTCTGATACCAAGTTTGTCATGCCCCAAACTCGGGGAGCGCGCCCGGCGCTCAGCTGAGTGAACCCAGCCGAGCAAGTCTATTAGATTTCCTTATACCCAAACTCATCCATGAATAAAAAAGAGATGCACTCCATTAATCAAATACTGAAAATATTTTATTAACAACTCCCATTTCATTCCATTAGAAACTTCGTTCATAATTTTTAAAGTATTACAAGTTTATAGATATAATGAAAAATATGTTTTCCAAATAAGAACATTTATAGTTCAATTCCCAACATCATAAACCACCCACAACCTGTCTACGGAGCCTCTAAATATGAATAGTATGAAAGTGCCGGCAACAAGGCCCCGGCTATACCTCAAGACACAAAGTGTAACATCAAGTGACATCGGGCCCGGAATAGAGTAGGGCTCACCAAAACTTACTAAATAGGGAGTAACTACTAAAGAGGACCAAATTTGCACCGCTGATGAACCACCTGCATCCATTGAAGATGCAGCGCCCCCGGCAAAAGGGACATTAGTACTATTACGCGGCGCCTTCCTAAAGTCCCTTGGAAGGGCGACGTAAGGCTAGGCAACCGATGTCAGTACGGTTGCTGTCCGCCAACTGAGGTCCCCTCCGTACGCTAGACTAGATTGTCAGTGCCGTACGGGAAAACCAATGTCATGAGCAATTGAAAGAGAGCAGAGAAAAGAGAATTGAGAATGAAAGAAAGCTTGATTGCATTGAATGAAAGCTATTACAGAAAACAAGACGGTGTCGGGGGGAGAGACACCAGTACAGAGAATTGTTTGCTTACTTGAAAGTTTTGATTGCTTGGTCCCCCTTAATAATGCTTAAAAAAAATAAACCAAAGTTACATGACTAGACCTATGAAAGCTGGAAAATCACACTTAAAGAAAATACAGCAAAACTACTCTATATTTACAATGAAAAGGACTTAGTCTTCTACAAAGCAGCAGCAAGTCCGTTGGCAGCAACTTTGTCTTTAGCATCTGGGTCTGCGCGCGCGGCATTGTCTGCGCGCGCGGCGCTGTTGGCTTTTGCCTGTGGCTGGGCGCTGGCGATGGCTATCGGTGGGGCGGCAGAGGCACATGCGCGCTTGTCACTTGGAGCTGCCGAGACCACGGGGCCGACCGTGGCGACGGGCGTTGGGAGGCTGGCCAGGACGCCACGGGGCACGTCCAAGGGATCATGGGGCATGGCTGGAAAGCCGCCCATGACATTCTCCCCCACCTGAGTTGGCGACGTCCTCGGCGCCTTCCTTGCAAGGTAATCATCAATCAGGCTCTTGTAGGCTTTGAGGTTTGTTCCCCTCTCCCAAGTATTCTCCTCTGCATCACATCCCTGCCATTTCACCAAGAACTCCTGGTGATCTTTTCTTGAGGTGTGAATCACTCGATCATCAAGAATAGCTTCAGCATGCCTTTTCTCGGTTGAATTGGGGCCTCGAATACTTGGTATTGTGAGTTGGCTTCGTGAAGGATCCTCCATATCTTCCCGAAAAGGTTTCAGGAGACTGACATGGAAAACAGGATGGATTTTCCACCAAGTTGGGGTATCCACCCGGTATGCAACTTTCCCAATGCGCCTTTCAATGGACAAGGGTCCAATATATTTTTGCAATAGGCGAGGGTCATGGACCCCTGCAAACAAGTACCGCTTTGGGATTTTGACCATCACTTTGTCTCCCACCTGGTATTCCACAAAGCGGCAATTCTGATCAGCATGCCTCTTCATCCGCTTTTGGGCTTTGACAAGATAGCTCCACACTATCTCCAAATTTTGCTTCCATTCTTTTGAGAAGCTAGCAGCCCGAGGAGATTTTGACATGTTTGGTGCGTTCACTGTGTGTGGGAGTAGTGGTTGCTATCTGGTAACAATTTCAAAAGCGCTTTTGTTGGTACTTGAGCTCTTTTGTGAATTGAAACACAGTTGAGCAGCATCCAGAAGCTTCACCCAATTCTTCTGCGATCCGGTCACAAAGTGCCGGAGATATTCCTCTAGCATGCCATTGAATCGCTCCGTCTGGCCATCAAATTGTGGATGAAAACTTGAGCTATGACTCAATTTTGACCCGAGGCACTTAAAGAGTTGGGTCCCAAAATTGCTAGTGAAGCGTGAGTCGCGATCACTAACAATGTCTTTAGGTAAGCCCCAATACTTGACGACATGAGAGAAGAATAGTCGAGTTGTATCTTCTGCTGATATATATTGTGGGGCTGCTATAAAGGTAGCATACTTGGAAAACCGATCCACCACAACCAAGATAGTTGTGAGATCTCTGACCTTGGGCAATCTGGTGATGAAGTCCAGGGAAACGCTTTCCCAAGGTCTTTTTGGTACAGCTAGTGGTTCCAAGAGCCCTGCCTGCATCAAGTGGTCTGACTTATCTTTCTGACATACTAGACAAGTCTTCACATACTGAGCGACGTCATCGACCATTTGAGGCCAATAATATGCACGGCGAAGTAATGCCATGGTGCGTTCCTCGTCGGGATGACCGGCCCACAAAGTATCATGGCATTCTGCAAGAAGAGTCCGTCGCAGATCTCCTCCTTTAGGAACATAAAGTCGGTTCCCTTTCACCTTCAGGAACCCATCTTCGGTGTAGAACTGGCGAGTCTTGCCCTGTCCTACCAAATCAACCAAATACTGTGCAGCAAGATCCTTGATGAGTAGATCCTGTATCTGGTCTTTTATGGTGGTGGTTACTTCGCTTCCCTTTAGGGCGGCGAGTACACACATCGATGCTAGATCAGCTCTCTGACTGAGTGCATCAGCAACATGATTGGTCTTTCTACTTCGGTACTCCAGGTTGAAGTGAAATTCCGCTAGGAGTTCCTGCCACCTAGCCTGTCGTCCATTCAGCTTTGGCTGGGTCATGAAATGGCTAACGGCTGTGTTGTCTATCTTGACCACGAATAGGGCTCCCAGTAGATAATGCCTCCAAAGGCGTAAGCAATGAACGACAACCAATAATTCTTTCTCATGGGCGGCATAGCGCCGCTCTACATCCTTCAGTTTCCGGCTCTCGTACGTTACGGGATGCCCTTCTTGTAGCAATACTCCACCAAGTGCATAGTCGGAGGCATCCGTTTGCACTTCGAATGGCTTGGCCAAGTCAGGGAGGGCCAAGACTGGGCTACTAGACATAGCCATCTTCAATGCGTCGAAGGCCTCTGCCCGCTTGGGGCCCCAATCCCACGGGGTGGCCTTCTTGAGAAGTTCTGTCAGCGGCACTGCAATGAGGGAGTAACTTTTCACAAACCGCCGATAGAAGTTGCATAGGCCAAGGAACGACCTCAAGGCATGTATATCCTTAGGAGGCGGCCATTCTATAATGGCCTGAATCTTCTACTGGTCCATCTTGATCCTCCCTTCCTCGATGACATGTCCGAGGAAGTCAATTTGTTTCTGAGCAAAGGAGCACTTGGATAGCTTCGCATATAATTCGTGCTCCCGCAATCGGGCTAGGACCTTCCGCAAATGCTCCAGGTGTTCTTCTAGTGTCTGGCTATATACCACAATGTCATCCAAATAAACCACGACGAATTCATCAATGTATTCTCGGAAGACTTGCTTCATCAAGGTGCAAAATGTGGCTGGCGCGTTAGTCAAGCCAAAGGGCATAACCAGGAAGTCGTACGACCCATATCTTGTTACACAGGTCGTCTTGTGCTCATCACCATCGGCAATCCGAACTTGCCAATAACCTGTCCTCAGGTCTATTTTGGTGAATACCGTCGCACCACCCAGTCTATCAAACAAGTCTGCCATTAGCGGAATATGGTACTTGTTTTTCACGGTGATTTTGTTTAGAGCCCGGTAATCCACGCAGAGTCGTAAACTACCATCATGTTTCTTTTGGAATAGCACAGGGGACCCGTGTGGGGACTTAGAGGGCACAATGATCCCTGTGTCTAGCATTTCCGTCAATTGTCTCCGAAGCTCGGCGAGTTCGGGTTGTGACATTCTGTATGGTGCCCGGGCAGGTGGCTTCGCACCCGGCACCAACTCAATCTCATGGTCCATAGTTCGCCTAGGCGGAAGATGCTTTGGCATGTCTTGTGGCATGATGTCTTCAAATTCCAGAAGCAACTCCTTCACGGGTGCAGGAATGGGACCCGAAGAGCGTTCTATATCTTCCATGCAGAGGGTAGCCAGGAACGTGGGTTCATGTCTTTTTACCCCCTTCTTAAACTGCAAGGCCGAGATGTTCTCGGCTGCCGTCTTCATGGGAATGTACGGAATAATGCAGGGCTTGGCCCCATTTTGCCCCATCATCAGTAGCATGTCTGCATACGGTGCGGGCATGGTATTGGTCTGTCTCAGGAATTCCAACTCCACGATTAACTCAAAGTCATCTATGATCACTATGCGCAGGTTGAACTTTCCTTCATAAGGGCCAAGCTTCACTGGTACTTCTTTGGCTATTCCACCTACTGGTTGAGGTGGTGAGTTGATAGCCTTCACACGACCTTTGCCCTTTCCTACAACTAGTCCAAGACGCTCCACCTGAGTCGAGGCTAAGTAGTTGTGGGTGGCACCCGTGTCTATCATTGCCCGAATGGGCTTGCCATTTACCTTCATGTCAACGAACATTAGGGTCCTCTCTTGATGAGGAGGAGTCCTCAAATTCGCCTTCTTATTTCCTTTCCTGGTAATTGGACAGGGGTCCTTCTTCTTGCGGATACCGGCACTGGTTCCCGCTAAGGGCTCAGAAATGGAGCCAATAATTGCATTGAATGCACCTACTGGCTCGGTCTAGTCCGCATCATCGGCGTCGTCATCCATCCCATCCTCAAAAGCTTGATGGGCGTTCATCTGTGCATGTGGACATTCATTATTCCAATGTGGTCCACTGCAATGGCGACATCCTGAGGGGGCTTCCTCCCCCGATCATTGTTGTTAGATGCAGCACTAGTACTGCCGGAAGAGGGAGCCTTGGATTTGGGTGCACTCCGGTCTCCTCCACTTCTGCTAGGGCCACTAGTGTTTGGTTGGCCCCCTTTGTATCCTCCTCGGACAGGCTGTTGAGGCCTATCCTTCCGGGCTTCCACTTGGTAATCCCCAAGGCACTCTGCTGCTTGGATTGCCTTAGGCAACGTGTCTACCCTTTGTCTCTGCAACTCCATCCGGGCATAAGGTTTCAACCCTTCCAGGAAGGTGAAGAGTTTGTCTTTGTCCCCCATGTCACGGATCAGCATGAGCGCGGAGAATTCCCGCACGTAATCTCGCACTGATTTGGTCTGGCGGAGCTCCCGCAACTTTTTCCTGGCATTGTACTCAACATTTTCGGGGAAGAACTGTAGGCGTATGGCTGCCTTCAGTTCCGCCCATGTGTCGAGGGCATCTTCACCTGCCTTGATGGCTTTGTACTTCACCCGCCACCAGAGTTTGGCATCACCCTGAAGATACATGGCAGCAGTTGCTACTTCTTTGCTTCTGCCAGGCTTCCCACGGCATCGAAGTATTGCTCAATGTCGAAAATGAAATTTTCCACTTCTTTGGCATTCCGAGCTCCACTGTATGGCTTTGGCTCAGGAATTTTCAGCTTTTGTGCCATGGGGGCGAGGTTTACACCACCCCCAAATTGGTTTCCACCTCCTCGAAGTAGGCCTTGTAAAGCAGCATTGACAACATTGAGATGGCCTGTCAAGTTGTCTATGGTTTGTTGCATGGCAGTCACCCTGTCTGCCTCTTGTTCCCTGTTGGCTAAATCCTCGGCACGCTCATGCTGGAGGACCTCAAATTTACCAAAAATTTCAGCTGCCTCTGTGGCTGCTGTTTGCCGGTCTCCTTCAGAGTCGCGGCTGATGTTTTCTATGTCAACTTCGGCCTGGATGAGTCTGCGGTCCAGGTCGTCCAACCTTTGCACTAGGCTGGTCTTTAGATCGGGCGCCATTTCCACGATGGGCCTTAATGCCTCAACCATTCCCTCAAGGGTTGCGATGCGATCCCTATAATTTACCATGGTCAGAAATGGTGGTAATTGCAATGTAATCCCTCATCCGATGTCGAGCCTAGGCTCTGATACCAACTGTTACGCGGTGCCTTCCTGAAGTTCCTTGGAAGAGCGACGTAAGGCTAGGCAATCGATGTCAGTACGGTTGCTGTCCGCCAACTGAGGTCCCCTCCGTACGCTAGACTAGATTGTCAGTGCCGTACGGGAAAACCAATGTCATGAGCAATTGAAAGAGAGCAGAAAAGAGAATTGAGAATGAAAGAAAGCTTGATTGCATTGAATGAAAGCTATTACAGAAAACAAGACGATGTCGGGGGGGGAGAGACACCAGTACAGAGAATTGTTTGCTTGGTTGAAAGTTTTGATTGCTTGGTCCCCCTTAATAATGCTTAAAAAAAATAAACCAAAGTTACATGACTAGACCTATGAAAGCTAGAAAATCACACATAAAGAAAATACAGCAAAACTACTCTATATTTACAATGAAAAGGACTTAGTCTTCTACAAAGCAGCAGCAAGTCCGTTGGCAGCAACTTTGTCTTTAGCATCTGGGTCTGCGCGCGCGGCATTGTCTGCGCGCGCGGCGCTGTTGGCTTTTGCCTGTGGATGGGCGCTGGCGATGGCTATCGGTGGGGCGGCAGAGGCACATGCGCGCTTGTCACTTGGAGCTGCCGAGACCACGGGGCCGACCGTGGCGACGGGCGTTGGGAGACTAGCCAGGACGCCATGGGGCGCGTCCAAGGGATCATGGGGCATGGCTGGAAAGCCGCCCATGACATTCTCCCCCACCTGAGTTGGCGACGTCCTCGGCGCCTTCCTTGCAAGGTAATCATCAATCAGGCTCTTGTAGGCTTTGAGGTTTGTTCCCCTCTCCCAAGTATTCTCCTCTGCATCACATCCCTGCCATTTCACCAAGAACTCCTGGTGATCTTTTCTTGAGGTGTGAATCACTCGATCATCAAGAATAGCTTCAGCACGCCTTTTCCCGGTTGAATTGGGGCCTCGAATACTTGGTATTGTGAGTTGGCTTCGTGAAGGATCCTCCATATCTTCCCGAAAAGGTTTCAGGAGACTGACATGGAAAACAGGATGGATTTTCCACCAAGTTGGGGTATCCACCCGGTATGCAACTTTCCCAATGTGCCTTTCAATGGACAAGGGTCCAATATATTTTTACAATAGGCGAGGGTCATGGACCCCTGCAAACAAGTACCGCTTTGGGATTTTGACCATTACTTTGTCTCCCACCTGGTATTCCACAAAGTGGCGATTCTGATCAGCATGCCTCTTCATCCGCTTTTGGGCTTTGACAAGATAGCTCCGCACTATCTCCAAATTTTGCTTCCATTCTTTTGAGAAGCTAGCAGCCCGAGGGGATTTTGACATATTTGGTGCGTTCACTGTGTGTGGGAGTAGCGGTTGCTGTCCGGTAACAATTTCAAAAGCACTTTTGTTGGTACTTGAGCTCTTTTGTGAATTGAAACACAGTTGAGCAGCATCCAGAAGCTTCACCCAATTCTTCTGCGATCCGGTCACAAAGTGCCGGAGATATTCCTCTAGCATGCCATTGAATCGCTCCGTCTGGCCATCAGATTGCGGATGAAAACTTGAGCTATGACTCAATTTTGACCCGAGGCACTTAAAGAGTTGGGTCCAAAAATTGCTAGTGAAGCGTGAGTCGCGATCACTAACAATGTCTTTAGGTAAGCCCCAATACTTGACGACATGAGAGAAGAATAGTCGAGTTGTATCTTCTGCTGATATATATTGTGGGGCTGCTATAAAGGTAGCATACTTGGAAAACTGATCCACCACAACCAAGATAGTTGTGAGATCTCCGACCTTGGGCAATCCGGTGATGAAGTCCAGGGAAACGCTTTCCCAAGGTGTTTTTGGTACAGCTAGTGGTTCCAAGAGCCCTGCCTGCGTCAAGCGGTCTGACTTATCTTTCTGGCATACTAGACAAGTCTTCACATACTGAGCGACGTCATCGACCATTTGAGGCCAATAATATGCACGGCGAAGTAATGCCATGGTGCGTTCCTCGCCGGGATGACCGGCCCACAAAGTATCGTGGCATTCTGCAAGAAGAGTCCATCGCAGATCTCCTCCTTTAGGAACATAAAGTCGGTTCCCTTTCACCTTCAGGAACCCATCTTCGGTGTAGAACTGGCGAGTCTTTCCCTGTCCTACCAAATCAACCAAATACTGTGCTGCAGGATCCTTGATGAGTAGATCCTGTATCTAGTCTTTTATGGTGGTGGTTACTTCGCTTCCCTTTAGGGCGGCGAGTACACACATCGATGCTAGATCAGCTCTCCGACTGAGTGCATCAGCAACATGATTGGTCTTTCCACTTCGGTACTCCAGGTTGAAGTGAAATTCCGCTAGGAGTTCCTGCCACCTAGCCTGTCGTCCATTCAGCTTTGGCTGGGTCATGAAATGGCTAACGGCTGTGTTGTCTATCTTGACCACGAATGGGGCTCCCAGTAGATAATGCCTCCAAAGGCGTAAGCAATGAACGACAGCCAATAATTCTTTCTCATGGGCGGCATAGCGCCGCTCTGCATCCTTCAGTTTCCGGCTCTCGTACGCTACGGGATGCCCTTCTTGTAGCAATACTCCACCATGTGCATAGTCGGAGGCATCCGTTTGCACTTCGAATGGCTTGGCCAAGTCAGGGAGGGCCAAGACTGGGCTACTAGACATAGCCATCTTCAATGCGTCGAAGGCCTCTGCCCGCTTGGGGCCCCAATCCCACGGGGTGGCCTTCTTGAGAAGTTCTGTCAGCGGCACTGCAATGAGGGAGTAACTTTTCACAAACCGCCGATAGAAGTTGCATAGGCCAAGGAACGACCTCAAGGCATGTATATCCTTAGGAGGCGGCCATTCTGTAATGGCCTGAATCTTCTGCTGGTCCATCTTGATCCTCCCTTCCTCGATGACATGTCCGAGGAAGTCAATTTGTTTCTGAGCAAATGAGCACTTGGATAGCTTCGCATATAATTCGTGCTCCCGCAATCGGGCTAGGACCTTCCGCAAATGCTCCAGGTGTTCTTCTAGTGTCTGGCTATATACCACAATGTCATCCAAATAAACCACGACGAATTCATCAATGTATTATCGGAAGACTTGGTTCATCAAGGTGCAAAATGTGGCTGGCGCGTTAGTCAAGCCAAAGGGCATAACCAGGAAGTCGTACGACCCATATCTTGTCACACAGGTCATCTTGTGCTCATCACCATCGGCAATCCGAACTTGCCAATAACCTGTCCTTAGGTCTATTTTGGTGAATACCGTCGCACCACCCAGTCTATCAAACAAGTCTGCCATTAGCGGAATAGGGTACTTGTTTTTCACGGTGATTTTGTTTAGAGCCCGGTAATCCACGCAGAGTCGTAAACTACCATCATGTTTCTTTTGGAATAGCACAGGGGATCCATGTGGGGACTTAGAGGGCACAATGATCCCTGTGTCTAGCATTTCCGTCAATTGTCTCCGAAGCTCGGCGAGTTCGGGTTGTGACATTCTGTATGGTGCCCGGGCAGGTGGCTTCGCACCCGGCACCAACTCAATCTCATGGTCCACGGTTCGCCTAGGCGGAAGACGCTTTGGCATGTCTTGTGGCATGATGTCTTCAAATTCCAGAAGCAACTCCTTCACGGGTGCATGAATGGGACCCGAGGAGCGTTCTATATCTTCCATGCAGAGGGTAGCCAAGAACGTGGGTTCATGTCTTTTTACCCCCTTCTTCAACTACAAGGCCGAGATGTTCTCGGCTGCCATATTCATGGGAATGCACGGAATAATGTAGGGCTTGGCCCCATTTGCCCCCATCATCAGTAGCATGTCTGCATACGGTGCGGGCATGGTATTGGTCTGTCTCAGGAATTCCAACCCCACGATTAACTCAAAGTCATCTATGATCACTATGCGCAGGTTGAACTTTCCTTCATAAGGGCCAAGCTTCACTGGTACTTCTTTGGCTATTCCACCCACTGGTTGAGGTGGTGAGTTGATAGCCTTCACACGACCTTTGCCCTTTCCTACAACTAGTCCAAGACGCTCCACCTGAGTCGAGGCTAAGTAGTTGTGGGTGGCACCCGTGTCTATCATTGCCCGAATGGGCTTGCCATTTACCTTCATGTCAACGAACATTAGGGTCCTCTCTTGATGAGGAGGAGTCCTCAAATTTGCCTTCTTATTTCCTTTCCTGGTAATTGGATAGGGGTCCTTCTTCTTGCGGATACCGGCACTGGTTCCCGCTAAGGGCTCAGAAATGGAGCCAACAATTGCATTGAATGCACCTACTGGCTCGGTCTGGTCCGCATCATCGGCGTCGTCATCCGTCCCATCCTCAAAAGCTTGATGGGCGTTCATCTGTGCATGTGGACATTCATTATTCCAATGTGGTCCGCCGCAATGGCGACATCCTGAGGGGGGCTTCCTCCCCCGATCATTGTTGTTAGATGCAGCACTAGTACTGCCGGAAGAGGGAGCCTTGGATTTGGGTGCACTCCGGTCTCCTCCACTTCTGCTAGGGCCACTAGTGTTTGGTTGGCCCCCTTTGTATCCTCCTCGGACAGGCTGTTGAGGCCTATCCTTCCAGGCTTCCACTTGGTAATCCCCAAGGCACTCTGCTGCTTGGATTTCCTTAGGCAACGTGTCTACCCTTTGTCTCTGCAACTCCATCCGGGCATAAGGTTTCAACCCTTCCAGGAAGGTGAAGAGTTTGTCTTTGTCCCCCATGTCACGGATCAGCATGAGCGCGGAGAATTCCCGCACGTAATCTCGCACTGATTTGGTCTGGCGGAGCTCCCGCAACTTTTTCCTGGCATTGTACTCAACATTTTCGGGGAAGAACTGTAGGCGTATGGCTGCCTTCAGTTCCGCCCATGTGTCGAGGGCATCTTCACCTGCCTTGATGGCTTTGTACTTCACCCGCCACCAGAGTTTGGCATCACCCTGAAGATACATGGCAGCAGTTGCTACTTCTTTGCTTCTGCCAGGCTTCCCACGGCATCGAAGTATTGCTCAATGTCGAAAATGAAATTTTCCACTTCTTTGGCATTCCGAGCTCCACTGTATGGCTTTGGCTCAGGAATTTTCAGCTTTTGTGCCATGGGGGCGAGGTTTACACCACCCCCAAATTGGTTTCCACCTCCTCGAAGTAGGCCTTGTAAAGCAGCATTGACAACATTGAGATGGCCTGTCAAGTTGTCTATGGTTTGTTGCATGGCAGTCACCCTGTCTGCCTCTTGTTCCCTGTTGGCTAAATCCTCGGCACGCTCATGCTGGAGGACCTCAAATTTACCAAAAATTTCAGCTGCCTCTGTGGCTGCTGTTTGCCGGTCTCCTTCAGAGTCGCGGCTGATGTTTTCTATGTCAACTTCGGCCTGGATGAGTCTGCGGTCCAGGTCGTCCAACCTTTGCACTAGGCTGGTCTTTAGATCGGGCGCCATTTCCACGATGGGCCTTAATGCCTCAACCATTCCCTCAAGGGTTGCGATGCGATCCCTATAATTTACCATGGTCAGAAATGGTGGTAATTGCAATGTAATCCCTCATCCGATGTCGAGCCTAGGCTCTGATACCAACTGTTACGCGGTGCCTTCCTGAAGTTCCTTGGAAGAGCGACGTAAGGCTAGGCAATCGATGTCAGTACGGTTGCTGTCCGCCAACTGAGGTCCCCTCCGTACGCTAGACTAGATTGTCAGTGCCGTACGGGAAAACCAATGTCATGAGCAATTGAAAGAGAGCAGAAAAGAGAATTGAGAATGAAAGAAAGCTTGATTGCATTGAATGAAAGCTATTACAGAAAACAAGACGATGTCGGGGGGGGGAGAGACACCAGTACAGAGAATTGTTTGCTTGGTTGAAAGTTTTGATTGCTTGGTCCCCCTTAATAATGCTTAAAAAAAATAAACCAAAGTTACATGACTAGACCTATGAAAGCTAGAAAATCACACATAAAGAAAATACAGCAAAACTACTCTATATTTACAATGAAAAGGACTTAGTCTTCTACAAAGCAGCAGCAAGTCCGTTGGCAGCAACTTTGTCTTTAGCATCTGGGTCTGCGCGCGCGGCATTGTCTGCGCGCGCGGCGCTGTTGGCTTTTGCCTGTGGATGGGCGCTGGCGATGGCTATCGGTGGGGCGGCAGAGGCACATGCGCGCTTGTCACTTGGAGCTGCCGAGACCACGGGGCCGACCGTGGCGACGGGCGTTGGGAGACTAGCCAGGACGCCATGGGGCGCGTCCAAGGGATCATGGGGCATGGCTGGAAAGCCGCCCATGACATTCTCCCCCACCTGAGTTGGCGACGTCCTCGGCGCCTTCCTTGCAAGGTAATCATCAATCAGGCTCTTGTAGGCTTTGAGGTTTGTTCCCCTCTCCCAAGTATTCTCCTCTGCATCACATCCCTGCCATTTCACCAAGAACTCCTGGTGATCTTTTCTTGAGGTGTGAATCACTCGATCATCAAGAATAGCTTCAGCACGCCTTTTCCCGGTTGAATTGGGGCCTCGAATACTTGGTATTGTGAGTTGGCTTCGTGAAGGATCCTCCATATCTTCCCGAAAAGGTTTCAGGAGACTGACATGGAAAACAGGATGGATTTTCCACCAAGTTGGGGTATCCACCCGGTATGCAACTTTCCCAATGTGCCTTTCAATGGACAAGGGTCCAATATATTTTTACAATAGGCGAGGGTCATGGACCCCTGCAAACAAGTACCGCTTTGGGATTTTGACCATTACTTTGTCTCCCACCTGGTATTCCACAAAGTGGCGATTCTGATCAGCATGCCTCTTCATCCGCTTTTGGGCTTTGACAAGATAGCTCCGCACTATCTCCAAATTTTGCTTCCATTCTTTTGAGAAGCTAGCAGCCCGAGGGGATTTTGACATATTTGGTGCGTTCACTGTGTGTGGGAGTAGCGGTTGCTGTCCGGTAACAATTTCAAAAGCACTTTTGTTGGTACTTGAGCTCTTTTGTGAATTGAAACACAGTTGAGCAGCATCCAGAAGCTTCACCCAATTCTTCTGCGATCCGGTCACAAAGTGCCGGAGATATTCCTCTAGCATGCCATTGAATCGCTCCGTCTGGCCATCAGATTGCGGATGAAAACTTGAGCTATGACTCAATTTTGACCCGAGGCACTTAAAGAGTTGGGTCCAAAAATTGCTAGTGAAGCGTGAGTCGCGATCACTAACAATGTCTTTAGGTAAGCCCCAATACTTGACGACATGAGAGAAGAATAGTCGAGTTGTATCTTCTGCTGATATATATTGTGGGGCTGCTATAAAGGTAGCATACTTGGAAAACTGATCCACCACAACCAAGATAGTTGTGAGATCTCCGACCTTGGGCAATCCGGTGATGAAGTCCAGGGAAACGCTTTCCCAAGGTGTTTTTGGTACAGCTAGTGGTTCCAAGAGCCCTGCCTGCGTCAAGCGGTCTGACTTATCTTTCTGGCATACTAGACAAGTCTTCACATACTGAGCGACGTCATCGACCATTTGAGGCCAATAATATGCACGGCGAAGTAATGCCATGGTGCGTTCCTCGCCGGGATGACCGGCCCACAAAGTATCGTGGCATTCTGCAAGAAGAGTCCATCGCAGATCTCCTCCTTTAGGAACATAAAGTCGGTTCCCTTTCACCTTCAGGAACCCATCTTCGGTGTAGAACTGGCGAGTCTTTCCCTGTCCTACCAAATCAACCAAATACTGTGCTGCAGGATCCTTGATGAGTAGATCCTGTATCTAGTCTTTTATGGTGGTGGTTACTTCGCTTCCCTTTAGGGCGGCGAGTACACACATCGATGCTAGATCAGCTCTCCGACTGAGTGCATCAGCAACATGATTGGTCTTTCCACTTCGGTACTCCAGGTTGAAGTGAAATTCCGCTAGGAGTTCCTGCCACCTAGCCTGTCGTCCATTCAGCTTTGGCTGGGTCATGAAATGGCTAACGGCTGTGTTGTCTATCTTGACCACGAATGGGGCTCCCAGTAGATAATGCCTCCAAAGGCGTAAGCAATGAACGACAGCCAATAATTCTTTCTCATGGGCGGCATAGCGCCGCTCTGCATCCTTCAGTTTCCGGCTCTCGTACGCTACGGGATGCCCTTCTTGTAGCAATACTCCACCATGTGCATAGTCGGAGGCATCCGTTTGCACTTCGAATGGCTTGGCCAAGTCAGGGAGGGCCAAGACTGGGCTACTAGACATAGCCATCTTCAATGCGTCGAAGGCCTCTGCCCGCTTGGGGCCCCAATCCCACGGGGTGGCCTTCTTGAGAAGTTCTGTCAGCGGCACTGCAATGAGGGAGTAACTTTTCACAAACCGCCGATAGAAGTTGCATAGGCCAAGGAACGACCTCAAGGCATGTATATCCTTAGGAGGCGGCCATTCTGTAATGGCCTGAATCTTCTGCTGGTCCATCTTGATCCTCCCTTCCTCGATGACATGTCCGAGGAAGTCAATTTGTTTCTGAGCAAATGAGCACTTGGATAGCTTCGCATATAATTCGTGCTCCCGCAATCGGGCTAGGACCTTCCGCAAATGCTCCAGGTGTTCTTCTAGTGTCTGGCTATATACCACAATGTCATCCAAATAAACCACGACGAATTCATCAATGTATTATCGGAAGACTTGGTTCATCAAGGTGCAAAATGTGGCTGGCGCGTTAGTCAAGCCAAAGGGCATAACCAGGAAGTCGTACGACCCATATCTTGTCACACAGGTCATCTTGTGCTCATCACCATCGGCAATCCGAACTTGCCAATAACCTGTCCTTAGGTCTATTTTGGTGAATACCGTCGCACCACCCAGTCTATCAAACAAGTCTGCCATTAGCGGAATAGGGTACTTGTTTTTCACGGTGATTTTGTTTAGAGCCCGGTAATCCACGCAGAGTCGTAAACTACCATCATGTTTCTTTTGGAATAGCACAGGGGATCCATGTGGGGACTTAGAGGGCACAATGATCCCTGTGTCTAGCATTTCCGTCAATTGTCTCCGAAGCTCGGCGAGTTCGGGTTGTGACATTCTGTATGGTGCCCGGGCAGGTGGCTTCGCACCCGGCACCAACTCAATCTCATGGTCCACGGTTCGCCTAGGCGGAAGACGCTTTGGCATGTCTTGTGGCATGATGTCTTCAAATTCCAGAAGCAACTCCTTCACGGGTGCATGAATGGGACCCGAGGAGCGTTCTATATCTTCCATGCAGAGGGTAGCCAAGAACGTGGGTTCATGTCTTTTTACCCCCTTCTTCAACTACAAGGCCGAGATGTTCTCGGCTGCCATATTCATGGGAATGCACGGAATAATGTAGGGCTTGGCCCCATTTGCCCCCATCATCAGTAGCATGTCTGCATACGGTGCGGGCATGGTATTGGTCTGTCTCAGGAATTCCAACCCCACGATTAACTCAAAGTCATCTATGATCACTATGCGCAGGTTGAACTTTCCTTCATAAGGGCCAAGCTTCACTGGTACTTCTTTGGCTATTCCACCCACTGGTTGAGGTGGTGAGTTGATAGCCTTCACACGACCTTTGCCCTTTCCTACAACTAGTCCAAGACGCTCCACCTGAGTCGAGGCTAAGTAGTTGTGGGTGGCACCCGTGTCTATCATTGCCCGAATGGGCTTGCCATTTACCTTCATGTCAACGAACATTAGGGTCCTCTCTTGATGAGGAGGAGTCCTCAAATTTGCCTTCTTATTTCCTTTCCTGGTAATTGGATAGGGGTCCTTCTTCTTGCGGATACCGGCACTGGTTCCCGCTAAGGGCTCAGAAATGGAGCCAACAATTGCATTGAATGCACCTACTGGCTCGGTCTGGTCCGCATCATCGGCGTCGTCATCCGTCCCATCCTCAAAAGCTTGATGGGCGTTCATCTGTGCATGTGGACATTCATTATTCCAATGTGGTCCGCCGCAATGGCGACATCCTGAGGGGGGCTTCCTCCCCCGATCATTGTTGTTAGATGCAGCACTAGTACTGCCGGAAGAGGGAGCCTTGGATTTGGGTGCACTCCGGTCTCCTCCACTTCTGCTAGGGCCACTAGTGTTTGGTTGGCCCCCTTTGTATCCTCCTCGGACAGGCTGTTGAGGCCTATCCTTCCAGGCTTCCACTTGGTAATCCCCAAGGCACTCTGCTGCTTGGATTTCCTTAGGCAACGTGTCTACCCTTTGTCTCTGCAACTCCATCCGGGCATAAGGTTTCAACCCTTCCAGGAAGGTGAAGAGTTTGTCTTTGTCCCCCATGTCACGGATGTTCAGCATGAGCGCGGAGAATTCCCGCACGTAATCTCACACTGATTTGGTCTGGCGGAGCTCCCGCAACTTTCTCCTGGCATTGTACTCAATATTTTCGGGGAAGAACTGTAGGCGTATGGCTGCCTTCAGTTCCGCCCATGTGTCGAGGGCATCTTCACCTGCCTTGATGGCTTCGTACTTCACCCGCCACCAGAGTTTGGCATCACCCTGAAGATACATGGCGGCAGTTGCTACCTTCTTAGCTTCTTCCAGGCTTCCCACGGCATCGAAGTATTGCTCGATGTCGAAAATGAAATTTTCCACTTCTTTGGCATTCCGAGCTCCACTGTATGGCTTTGGCTCAGGAATTTTCAGCTTTTGTGCCATGGGGGCGAGGTTCACACCACCCCCAAATTGGTTTCCGCCTCCTCGAAGTAGGCCTTGTAAAGCAGCATTGACAACATTGAGCTGGCCTGTCAAGTTGTCTATGGTTTGTTGCATGGCAGTCACCCTGTCTGCCTCTTGTTCCCTGTTGGCTAAATCCTCGGCACGCTCCTGCTGGAGGACCTCAAATTTACCAAAAATTTCAGCTGCCTCTGTGGCTGCTGTTTGCCGGTCTCCTTCAGAGTCACGACTGATGTTTTCTATGTCAACTCACCTCAAACAACATCAAATCATCAAATTACCCTCGGATTCAAGCCTAAGAACTTCTAAATTTCCAAATTCGGCAACCGATGCCGAAACCAACCAAACCACGTCTGAATGACCTCAAATTTTGTACACAC
Source organism: Nicotiana tabacum (assembly GCF_000715075.1). Taxonomy (NCBI): domain Eukaryota; kingdom Viridiplantae; phylum Streptophyta; class Magnoliopsida; order Solanales; family Solanaceae; genus Nicotiana; species Nicotiana tabacum. Next base: position 72,059,423 of record NC_134088.1, on the reverse strand, counting down.
ATAACAAATGACACTACGAACCTACTCCAACTTCCTAAATTCCATTCTGACCCCGATATCAAATTTTTCCACTGCCGACCGAAATCGCCAAATTTCCAATTTCGCCAATTCAAGCCTAATTCTACCGCGGACCTCTAAATCACATTCCGTACGCGCTCCTAAGTCCAAAATCACCTGACGGAGCTAACGGAACCATCAAAATTCAAATCTGAGATCGTTTATACATAGGTCAACATCCAGTTGACTTTTCCAACTTAAGGTTCTAAATAAGAGACTAAGTGTCTCATTCCACTCCGAAACCACTCCAGGCCCGAACCAACTAACCCGGTATATCATAATGTAGCTTAAGAGCATAAAGGAAACATAAATAGGGGAAATGGGGCTATAACTCCCGAAACGACTGGCCGGGGCATTACAGTAGTTTAGCCAACATACCTCACTTTGAGATTTCCTTAAATTACTACAATGTTCCGGAAATTCTTAGTAATCACAATCTATTTTGATACATAACAAAATTGAATACAAATTAGGAAGGTATTCATGGGTTCAGATCATTTGAGCATTTCATCAAACACTTGGTGTACAAATTTGGTTACAAGGTTCTTCTACAAGATTTCAAAGATTCTACAACCCAATCTTTACTTATTTAAGCTCAACAATCTTCCCGCAACATTTATTGGTACATGCATGAATAAATAATACTCTCATACCCAAGAATAATACTCAAAATTAACCATCTTCTACCCAAATTCGAAATTAAAAATTAGGGTATGGAATCTTACCTATTAGATGAAGAACTTGTGAGATTTCCTTATTGGATTTCAAAGTTTGGACAAGATATTGATGAACAAATCATTTGAGCTTCTTCTTCTCTCTAGAAATCTCTCACTTCTCTCTAAAATCATCAGATAATTGCCCCAAAATAAGCCCCAAGGCCTATTTATCAAAATGGGGTCGGGTTATGAAAATAGGAAAATGGACCCTCCGAAATCAGGTATGCGGTCGCACAATGGACCGCACAATTGGCATGCGGGTCGCACTATGGACAGCAAAATCGGTTCCCAAAATTGGGTTGCGCTGGCCAGGTCTGCGACCATTTTATGGTCGCATAACTACTTCTGTGATCGCATAATGGTTCTGCGATCGCAGAATTGGTTACAGAATAGCATTTTTCCAGACGGTTTGAAGCATTAGAAACTAAACACATCGACCTTTCTTTTGATATGTAATACACCATATAAATCTTCATATCATGAGAGGTATGCTCGTTTGAAGTTAGGTATTGTGCGAACTCACTTGAAACTTTAGTCTATTATGATATTTCCAACTTGACTTGGACTTAGGGATCTCCTTAGACCATAAACCATTCTTAATGCACCTCATACATATATTATAATGATAAATTGATATTATTCATATAATAGTCCTTGTATTCACAAAAAATAATATAATTAGCGCACATCAACTTTCTTAATAGCGCTTAAGTACTTCGAAATTTTTCGGGGTGTTACATTCTGCCCCACTTAAGAACATTTGTCCTCGAATGTTTTACAAGTCCCTTCTAAGAATAGAGTTACCATCATTTTACCCCCAACCATTATACATAGGCACTTATGACTACATCGGTCTTATACATCCTTTCCAAAATTTCAACTTACTTATGGACCTTAAGATTTGGCTATCTTAATAAATTCTTAAACATTTCGACAGAGTTTCCCCTATAACTGGGCCTATCCACCTGTCAAAGAATTACAGAAATCAATCCTTACAATATATCCATTACTCAACAACACATCACAGTATATATCAACAATACTGATCTAGACATTAGGGCATTACATTAAAAAAAGTGGTATCTCGACATGAAATGTACACATTTAAACCATAATGCATAGAAGGTACATTTTTGAACCACAACCATTTGGCTCTACAAACAAGTGAGAATATTTCCTTTCCTCAACACTTTCGGCCCTACGAGGTGATCTCCTCGACTCACAGACATAGCCATAGCACTTGACGGAGGCAATCTTAACTTCCCGACTTATCTAACAAGGATAGCAAATAGTTGCTCCTCATAATCCAATTATCCATTAACTTCACCTTCTTAGACATAGACACATGAAACACCGGGTACATGGAGAACAATAATAGGGAAACATCATACTCATAGTTTGGCCGATTTCCTTCTTGATTTCATAAGTCCTAATGTGACTACACATACCTTACCCTTATTAACAATTCACATAGCATCCTCATGGAGAAAATATTGAGAATAACCTATTCACTTTCTTCAACTCTAAATCTCTACGCCGAACACCCAAACTAAATCTTTGGCGACCTTCAACAATTATTCTAAGATGTGCTAGCTTGAATATGACCATAAAATTTTCTATCCAATATATTTGATCATGGGATGATGCTTCTTCTTTGACATGTTTGAACCTTTAGCCCCCACAGGTTTACTATAAATAGGAACAACAAGGTTTGAGATTGGACTCGAATTATTAAAGAATCCATCAATGTGCCGAGCATGGCATTTCAGGAGGTTATATCCTAAGAGACATGAAGGTTACTACCAATAGTGATGACATGGTTAATCGTTGTGATGACCTCATTGATTCGACATATAAGGCATAGAGTTTCCTAGTAGGCATTGATAATGTAGGGATCATGTTCATAATTCTGAGATTTAAATAAATCAGTCATTTTATACATGTGACATATGGGAGGCATGGTCGGGAGGATAAAGACATTAGCGTCAGTTATTCTTGGAATATTATGAGCTATGAAAAGGACAACAACAATTGTTTCATTCCATACGTGCCTTGTTTGGCAATAGTAGGCCTTAAAGAGAGATAGCACTTATGTGACACCAGTCGCCTCTTGGAATGTAGAGAAAATCAGTTTAACTCGAAATGAGAATATTCTAGCACCCTGAATATGATATGGGTTTCAAGATACACGAAGTTGCATTATGCTCTTAACTGTATTTGACACAAGTTATCTATGCCACAAACCCATGAGGATGAATAAAAAGTTAAAACGTTTGTGAGATTATTATCATTCTGACAGCTTAACCCTTCCTGATAGTTGATTCTATATGAGAGGACTAGAGATACAATGAACTTTTCTTTCAAATCAATATGCTCTCATGTTACTAGACGGTGAAAAGGATTCATGATAATATACACAAAGGAACAAAGTGATTGTTCAAACCATAGGAGCAACATACACTAGAGAGAAGTGGCTCAAGAAGGATCTCAACACTAGGCCGTTATACATTGGATTTGATACCACATAGGTAAACTTTATGACGGTGCATGCATAAGCACAAGTGAGTAGATGTTATCCACTTGAATCAAAAGGTTCTGTAAGAAATTCATCAGGTATAGTCTCTTGTTGAGAATTCAGGAAAGCAAGTGGGAAGTATTAATCCTAGAGTTATAACTCAATTCAAGGACATAACTATAGAGCTCAATTCCACAATAGGTTGTAAATAAGAAAATATGTGATAGAGTGGATCCACGAATAATGCGTCTCGTTCAAAGAGTAGGTACATGTAATGTTTTGGGATTCAACATCTTGTTAAGACCATGTTTATGAGAGCTCATAAATATAGGTGCACATTTACAACAAAGAAAAATCATAAGGTGTTCATAACGATATAGCAAGGAGTGACTTACTTGGTAACTTTAGATTGATAGAGCAGTACCTTACTTGATGCCCCTCAACTCCACAACCATAACTTATTTCAAGAGTCATTCAACACGTCCCCAAGTAATGTTTCTTACAAATCAAACATTCTGACTTATTGGTACAAACAACCCTCTTTTGTTTCTTAGGTGCTCTTACCACATGATCCGGTGGCATGATAACATTAATAGGGACAAGTACACTTCCCTTAGCAACTGGTTCTTTTATTCCCTTCTCATTGACTCGAACCCGTAGGTTACTCATATGAAAAAGAGACATGACGAGGAAATTAGCTTCCTATCTTGAGCTCTACCGCACGATCGGGAGTATCAAAGAAGTGAGAAATTCCTAAATGTCCAAGTAGCCTCCACATTATAGATGTGGTCGACAACACACCGATAAGAAGGATTCTACTAGACATGGCTCTGAAACATCCTAGGGCACTTTAAAACCTTAGGCTCTGATACCAAGTTTGTCATGCCCCAAACTCGGGGAGCACGCCCGGCGCTCAGCTGAGTGAACCCAGCCGAGCAAGCCTATTAGATTTCCTTATACCCAAACTCATCCATGAATAAAAAAGAGATGCACTCCATTAATCAAATACTGAAAATATTTTATTAACAACTCCCATTTCATTCCATTAGAAACTTCGTTCATAATTTTTAAAGTATTACAAGTTTATAGATATAATGAAAAACATGTTTTCCAAATAAGAACATTTCTAGTTCAATTCCCAACATCATACACCACCCACAACCTGTCAACGGAGCCTCTAAATATGAATAGTATGAAAGTGCCGGCAACAAGGCCCCGGCTATACCTCAAGACACAAAGTGTAACATCAAGTGACATCGGGCCCGGAATAGAGTAGGGCTCACCAAAACTTACTAAATAGGGAGTAACTACTAAAGAGGACCAAATTTGCACCGCTGATGAACCACCTGCATCCATTGAAGATGCAGCGCCCCCGGCAAAAGGGACGTTAGTACATATGGAATAGTACTAGTATGTAAAGCTAGCTGTCCTCTTTCAAAATATAATACCAATGTAAGAAAGGGAAAACCATAGAAACAACAATCAACAATCAATGATATTCAATGCCAAGTTAAAACATAATATTTTCTAAAATATGAAGATAACACGGTGAAGTGATAATCAAAATATGATGATAATATTATTTTTGGTTGGGAGATCTTTAGCACCGATATACCACTGTTCACAATACCAATATTCACAATACTAATATTCAAAATACCAATATTCACAATATCAATATTCACAATACCAATATTCACAATAACAATATTCATAATGCCAATGTTCACAATACCAATATTCACAATACCAATACCACTGTACTTTTAGCACGGAGTCCAATCACGACCCGATCGGCTAGGCCATCTCATTATAGACATCAACCACAATCACTATCAATACCAATACCACCGTACTTTTAGCACGGTGTCCGATCACGACCGGATCAGCTAGGCCATCTTATTTGAAGACATCAACAAAAATCACAATCTCAATCACAATCTCTATGCAAATATACCACCGTGAATCTAGCACGGAGTTCGACCACAACCCGATCGGCTAGGCTCTCTTATTTGAAGACATCAACCAAAATCACAATTTCAATTACAATTTCCAGCACAATCATCACCATGTGTGTGGCATGGTGTCTGATCACGACCCGGTCGGCTAGGCTGTCTTATTTGAAACATCAACCTTTTTATATCAATCAATCTCATCCCAATTAAAGGGAATAATTTAATCACATCAATCTCATCTTAAATAAAAGGAATAATTTTATCACATTAATCTCATCCCAAATAAGGGGAATAATTCACAAAAAATAACATAGGTACTAATGTATTTACCTCATCCTCTTTCACATTGTAAGAATCTCAACTAGTATTTTCAACCAATCAACAACAATATTTCCTTGGCTCTTTTGGCCATTCACAAGATTCTTTATTCAAGGAACAGTGACCGTATTTGATATTCCATACTTTTATTTCTTCCCTCTCATGTATCATCATCATAAATATCAACATATATACTATTCCGGAAATCACAACTTTAAGTTCATTAGAAATGAACAATTTAAGCACAATAGATTTCATTCCGAGAAATGGGGTACAATAATTGGCAATTGATGCGCAAGTTAAAATTATCAACAAGTAACACACTATTTATTCTTGAAATACTTTTCCCTACAAAGGGCAATACACAATTTCCACTTATGAATATGTAAGAGAGCAAAACACATTGAAAATACTCACAAAGCATAGCATTTGTTAAAACAACCACATATGGGCATGACTTGAGTTCATAAGCTTTTAGGCAATTCTATTTGCGAAGTCAATTCGGAATAGTTGAATCAAGGCTCATTTCATAACCTTTCTCACATCATTTCATTTCATTGGCACCATTGGCCACAAGTATAACTTTAACTCTTGGCACGTTGGCGACACTTTATATCCCCAATTCACTTATTTTACTTCTAACCATCTTTATAGATTATCGACAATAAGACATTTCCAATCAATCCTTTAGGTACACACATGAGAAATTAAGAGTCTTAAGTATATTGGAACTTTCTCAGACAATTTGGCATCATAACCTTCATTTGAAACACAACTCAAAGACATAGCATTTTAATACACATATCATTCTTTAATACATTCCCAAAAGATAACATAATGTGATAGGAACATTCGGAACACGTTTTGAATACATAATTCTCGAAACTTTGCTTATTCGGGACAATCAAATTTATTGGGATCAACTCGGAACATAGAATAAGGAACTTGAGACAACCATGCTTGAAACTTACGGGAACATCGTGGAATTCAATTCTAAGAGAGTAGTTTAGCCAACATACCTCGTTTTGAGCTTTCCTTAAATTACTACAACGTTCCGAAAATTCTACCAATCCCAATCTATTATGAGACATAAATAAATTGAATAAATATTAGGAAGGTATTCATGGTTTGAGCTCATTTGAGTATTTCATCAAACACTTGGTGTGCAAATTTGGTTACAAGGTTCTTCTACAAGATTTCCTTCATTCTACAACCCAATATTTACTTATTTAAGCTCAACAATCTTCCCAAAAAACTTATTGGTACATGCATGAATACATAATACTCTCATACGCAAGAATCATACTCCTAATTAACCATCTTCTACCCAAATTCGAAATTGAAAACTAGGGTATGGAACCTTAGCTCTTTGATGAAGAACTTATGAGATTTCCATGTTGGATTTCAAAGTTTGGACAAGATATTGATGAACAAATCATTTGAGCTTCTTCTTCGCTCTAGAACTCTCTCACTTCTCTCTAAAATCATCAGATAATTGCCCCAAAATAAGCCCCAAAGCCTATTTATCAAAATGGGGTCGGCTTATGAAAATAGGAAAATGGACTCTCCGAAATCATGTATGCGGTCACACAATGGACCGCACAATTGGCATGCGGGTCGCACAATGGACCGCAAAATCGGTTCCCAAAATTAGGTTGCGTTGGCCAGCTCTGTGACCATTTTGCGGTCGCATAACAACTTTTGTGATTGCATAATGGTTCTGCGATCGCATAATTGGTCGTAGAATAGCATTTTTCCAGCCTTTGGTAATTTGGTCATAACTTCTTGTAGGAATGTCGAAATGACTAACGGTTTGAAGCATTAGAAACTAGACACATAGACCTTTCTTTTAATAGGTAATAAACTATATAAAGCTTCATATCATGAGAGTTATGACTATTTGAAGTGAGATATTATGCGAACTTAATTGAAACTTTAGTCTATTACGAAATTTCCAACTTAACTTGGACTTAGGGCTCTCCTTAGACCATAAACCAATCTTAATGCACCTCGTACATATATTATCATGATAAATTAATATCATTCATATAATAGTCATTGTATTCACACAAAATATTATAATTAGCGCTTGAGAATAATTTCACTGATAGTCGATGCACCTTGAGAGTAATCTATCCTGTAGTCGGGCCACAATGAGAGTAATATCTCCGATAGTCGGGCCATCTTAAGAGTAATCTCTCTGATATTCGGGTCACCGTGAGACTTATCTCACCGATAGTCAAGTCACCTTGAAAGTAATATCTCCGATAGTTGATCCACCTTGAGAGTAATCTCTCTGATAGTTTGGTCACCTTGAGAGTAATCTCTCCGATAGTCGGGCCACATTGAAAGTAATCTCTCCGATAGTCTGGCCACCGTAAGAGTAATCTCTCCGATAGTCGGGTCACCTTGAGATTAATTTCTCCGATAGTCAGGTCACCTTGAGAGTAATCTCTCCTATAGTCGGGCAACCTTTAAAGTAATCTCTCTGATAGTCGCATCATCTTGAGGGTAATCTATCCGATTGCAAGACCACATTGAGAGTAATCACTCCGATAGTCGGGCCACCTTGAGAGTAATTTCTCTAATAGTCGGGTCGTATTGATAGTAATCTCTCTGATAGCCGGTCCATATTGAGAGTAATCTCTCCGATAGTCGGGTCACCTTGAGCGTAATATCTCCGCTCTTCAAGTCTGTCGGCTTTAAGTTGAAGTCTTCAAATTTGTCGGTCTTAAAGTTGAATTGTTTAAACCCTCCAAATCTTCAAGTTTAAATCTTCAAGTCTACTAGTTTTTCAAGTTGAATTTTTAAAGTCCACCAATCTTCAAGTTGAAGTCTGCAAAATCTGCCAAATCTTCAAAGTTTCCAAATGTTCAAGTCAATGTCGTCAAGTCCAGAAAGTCTTCGAGTTGAAGCATTCTAATTTTCCAATCTTAAGGTGGACATTTATGTCCCATTGCACCTTAAGTTGGCCTCTTCATGGGTTTGTCTTTAAAATGAACTATAACTTTCCAATCATAAGGTGGACATGTAAGTCTCTCTGATATCCGGGCCACCTTGAGAGTAATCTCTCCGATATTCGAGCCGTGATGAGTAACCACCCATTCACACCTTGAGAGAAATCTCTCTGATAGTCGGGCCAACTTGAGAGTAATCTCTCCGATAGTCGAGTTACCTTGAGTTTAATCTCTCTAGTAGTCTGGCCCCATTGAGAGTAATATCTCCGATAATCGGGCCATCTTGAGAGTAATCTCTATAATAGTCGGGTCATCTTGAGAGTAATCTCTCCGATAGTCGGGTCACCTTGAGGGTAATCTCTCCGATAGTCGGGCCACATTAAGAGTAATCTCTCCGATAGTCGGGCCTCCTTGAGAGTAATCTATCCAATAGTCGGGCCACTTTGAGAGTAATCTCTCTGATAGTCGGGTCATCTTGAGAGTAATCCATTCGATAGTCGGGCTACATTGAGAGTAATCTCTCCAATAGCCGGGCCACCTTGAGAGTAATCTCTTAGATTTTTGGGTCACCTTGAGAGTAATCTTTCCAATAGTCGGGTCAACTTGAAAGTAATCTCTAAGGTAGTCAGGCCAAATTGAGAGTAATTTCTCTAATAGTCGGGCCACCTTGAGAGTAATCTCTCTGATAGTTGGGCCACCTTGAGAGTAATCTCTCCGATAGTCGGGTCACTATTAGAGTAATTTGTCCAGTAGTTGGGCCATATATAGAGTAATCTCTCCGATTGTCGGGCCACCTTGAGAGTAATCTCTCCAATACTTGGGTCACCTAGAGAGTAATCTCTCCGATAGTTGGGTCACCTTGAGAGTAATCTCTCCGATTGTTGGGGCACTATTAGAGTAATCTGTCCAGTAGTTGGGCCACATTGAGAGTAATATCTCCGATAGTCGGGCCACCTTGAGAGTAATCTCTCCAATACTTGGGTCACCTAGAGAGTAATCTCTCCGATAGTTGGGTCACCTTGAGAGTAATCTCTCCGGTAGTCGGGTGACATTGAAAGTAGTCTCTCCGATAGTCGATCTACCTTAAGAGACATCTCTCCGATAGTCGGATTACCTTGGGAGTAATCTCTTTGATAGTCAGGTCACCTTAACAGTAATCTCTCAGAAAGTCGGGCCACCTTGAGAGTAATCGCTCAGATAGTCGGGCCACCTTAAGTGTAATCTCTCTGATAGTCAGGTCACCATTAGAGTAATGTGTCTAGTAGTCGGCCCACATTGAGAGTTATCTCTCTGATAGTCAGGCCACCTTGAGAGTAATCCCTCCGATAGTCGGGTCGTATTGATAGTAATTTCTCCGATAGTCTGCTCACCTTGAGAGTAATCTCTCCGATAGTCGGGTCACCTTGAGCGTAATATCTCCGCTCTTCAAGTTTGCTGCTATTCAAGTTGAAATATTTAAGCACTCCAAGTCTCCAAGTTGAGGTCTTCAAGTCTATCGGTTTTAAGTTAAAGTCTTCAAATTCGTCGGTCTTAAAGTCGAATTGTTTAAACCCTCCAAATCTTCAAGTAGAAATCTTCAAGTCTACTAGTTTTTCTAGTTGAATTTTTAAAGTCCACCACTCTTCAAGTTGAAGTCTGCAAAGTCCACCAAATCTTCAATGTTTCCAAATGTTCAAGTCAATATCTTCAAGTCCAGAAAGTCTTCGAGTTGAAGCTTTCTAATTTTCCAATCTTAAGGTGGACATTTATGTCCCATTGCACCTTAAGTTGGCCTTTTCGTTGGTTTGTCTTTAAAATGAACTATAATTTTCCAATCATAAGGTGGACATGTAAGTCTCTCTGATATCCGGGCCACCTTGAGAATAATCTCTCCGATATTCTAGCTGTGATGAGTATCCATCCCTTCACAACTTGAGAGCAATCTCTCTAATAATCGAGCCAACTTGAGAGTAATCTATCCAATAGTCGGGTCACCTTAAGTGTAATCTCTCTAGTAGTCAGGCCCCATTAAGAGTAATCTCTCCGATAATCGGGTCATCTTGAGAGTAATCTCTATGATAGACGGGTCACCTTAAGATTAATCTCTCCGATAGTCGGGTCACCTTGAGGGTAATCTCTCCGATAGTCGGGCCACATTAAAAGTAATCTCTCCAATAGTCGGGCCACCTTCAGAGTAATCTCACCAATAGTCGGGTCAACTTGAGAGTAATCTCTCCGATAGTCGGGTCACCTTTAGAGTAATCTCTTCGATAGTCAGGCCACATTGAGAGAAATCTCTCCCATAATCGGGCGACTTTGAGAGTAATCTCTTCGATATTTGGGTCACCTTGATAGTAATCTTTCCGATAGTCGGGTAACCTTGAAAGTAATCTCTAAGGTAGTCAGGCCACATTGAGAGTAATTTCTTCGATAGTCGGGCCACCTTGAGAGTAATCTCTCCGATAGTCGGGCCACCTTGAGAGTAATATATCCGATAGTCTAGTCACTATTAGATTAATCTGTCCAGTAGTTGGGCCATATCGAGAGTAATCTCTCCGATTGTCGGGCCATCTTGAGAGTAATATCTTCGATATTTGGGTCACCTTGAGAGTAATCTTTCCGATAGTCGGGTCACCTTGAAAGTAATCTCTAAGGTAGTCAGGCCACATTGAGAGTAATTTCTCTGATAGTCGGGCCACCTTAAGAGTAATCTCTCTGATAGTTGGGCCACCTTGAGAGTAATCTCTCCGATAGTCGAGTCACTATTAGAGTAATTTGTCCAGTAGTTGGGCCATATTGAGAGTAATCTCTCCGATTGTCGGGCCACCTTAAGAGTAATCTTTCCGACCTAGAGAGTAATCTCTCTGATTGTTGGGTCACCTTGAGAGTAATCTCTCCGATAGTCGGGTCACTATTAGAGTAATCTGTCTAGTAGTTGGGCCACATTGAGAGTAATATCTCCGATTGTCGGGCCACCTTGAGAGTAATCTCTCCAATACTTGGGTCACCTAGAGAGTAATCTCTCCGATAGTTGGGTCACCTTGAGAGTAATCTCTCCGGTAGTTGGGTGACATTGAAAGTAGTCTCTCCGATAGTCGATCTACCTTAAGAGTCATCTCTCCGATAGTCGGGTTACCTTGGGAGTAATCTCTCTGATAGTTAGGTCACCTTAACAGTAATCTCTCAGATAGTCGGGCCACCTTGAGAGTAATCGCTCTGATAGTCGGACCACCTTGAGTGTAATCTCTCTGATAGTCAGGTCACCATTTGGGTAATGTGTCTAGTAGTCGGGCCACATTGAGAGTTATCTCTCCGATAGTCAGGCCACCTTGAGAGTAATTCCTCTGATAGTCGGGTCGTATTGATAGTAATCTCTCTGATAGTCAGGTCACCTTGAGAGTAATCTCTCCGATAGTCAGGTCACCTTGAGAGTAATCTCTCCGATAGTCGGGTCACCTTTAGAGTAATCTCTTCGATAGTCAAGCCACATTGAGAGAAATCTCTCCAATAATCGGGCGACCTTGAGAGTAATCTCTTTGATATTTGGGTCACCTTGATAGTAATCTTTCCGATAGTCGGATAACCTTGAAAGTAATCTCTAAAGTAGTCAGGCCACATTGAGAGTAATTTCTTCGATAGTCGGGCCACCTTGAGAGTAATCTCTCCGATAGTCGGGCCACCTTGAGAGTAATATATCCGATAGTCTGGTCACTATTAGAGTAATCTGTCCAGTAGTTGGGCCATATTGAGAGTAATCTCTCTGATTGTCGGGCCATCTTGAGAGTAATATTTTTGATATTTGGGTCACCTTGAGAGTAATCTTTCCGATAGTCGGGTCACCTTACAAGTAATCTCTAAGGTAGTCAGGCCACATTGAGAGTAATTTCTCCGATAGTCGGGCCACCTTAAGAGTAATCTCTCTGATAGTTGGGCCACCTTGAGAGTAATCTCTCCGATAGTCGGGTCACTATTAGAGTAATTTGTCCAGTAGTTGGGCCATATTGAGAGTAATCTCTCCGATTGTCGGGCCACCTTGAGAGTAATCTCTCTGATAGTTGGGTCACCTTGAGAGTAATCTCTCCGATAGTCGGGTCAATATTAGAGTAATCTGTCCAGTAGTTGGGCCACATTGAGAGTAATATCTCCGATAGACGGGCCACCTTGAGAGTAATCTCTCCAATACTTGGGTCACCTAGAGAGTAATCTCTCCGATAGTTGGGTCACCTTGAGAGTAATCTCTCCGGTAGTTGGGTGACATTGAAAGTAGTCTCTCCGATAGTCGATCTACCTTAAGAGTCATCTCTCCGATAGTCGGGTTACCTTGGGAGTAATCTCTCTGATAGTCAGGTCACCTTAACAGAAATCTCTTAGATAGTCGGGCCACCTTGAGAGTAATCGCTCAGATAGTCGGGCCACCTTAAGTGTAATCTCTCTGATAGTCAGGTCACCATTAGAGTAATGTGTCTAGTAGTCGGCCCACATTGAGAGTTATCTCTCTGATAGTCAGGCCACCTTGAGAGTAATCCCTCCGATAGTCGGGTCGTATTGATAGTAATATCTCCGATAGTCGGGTCACCTTGAGAGTAATCTCTCCTATAGTCGGGTCACCTTGAGAGTAATCTCTCTGATAGTCGGGTCACCTTGAGCGTAATATCTCCTCTCTTCAAGTTTGCTGCTATTCAAGCTGAAATATTTAAGCACTCCAAGTCTCCAAGTTGAGGTCTTCAAGTCTGTCGGCTTTATGTTGAAGTCTTCAAATTCGTCGGTCTTAAAGTTGAATTGTTTAAACCCTCCAAATCTTCACGTAGAAATCTTCAAGTCTACTAGTTTTTCTAGTTGAATTTTTAAAGTCCACCACTCTTCAAGTTGAAGTCTGCAAAGTCCACCAAATCTTCAAAGTTTCCAAATGTTCAAGTCAATGTCGTCAAGTCCAGAAAGTCTTCGAGTTGAAGCTTTCTAATTTTCCAATCTTAAGGTGGACATTTATGTCGCATTGCACCTTAAGTTGGCCTTTTCGTTGGTTTGTCTTTAAAATGAACTATAATTTTCCAATCATAAGGTGGACATGTAAGTCTCTCTGATATCCGGGCCACCTTGAGAATAATCTCTTCGATACTCTAGCTGTGATGAGTATCCATCCCTTCACACCTAGAGAGCAATCTCTCTGATAGTCGGGCCAACTTGAGAGTAATCTATCCGATAGTCGGGTCACCTTGAGTGTAATCTCTCTAGTAGTCAGGCCGCATTGAGAGTAATCTCTCCGATAATCAGTCCATCTTGAGAGTAATCTCTATGATAGATGGGTCACCTTAAGATTAATCTCTCCGATAGTCCGGTCACCTTGAGGGTAATGTCTCCGATAGACGGGCCACATTAAAAGTAATCTCTCCGATAGTCGGGCCACCTTCAGAGTAATCTCTCCAATAGTCGGGTCAACTTGAGAGTAATCTCTCTGATAGTCATGTCACCTTTAGAGTACTCTCTTCGATAGTCGGGCCACATTGAGAGTAATCTCTCCAATAATCAGGCCACCTTGAGAGTAATCTCTTCGATATTTGGGTCACCTTGAGAGTAATCTTTCCGATAGTCGGGTTACCTTGAAAGTAATCTCTAAGGTAGTCAGGCCACATTGAGAGTAATTTCTTCAATAGTCAGGCTACCTTGAGAGTAATCTCTCCGATAGTCGGGCCACCTTGAGAGTAATATCTCCGATAGTCTAGTCACTATTAGAGTAATTTGTCGAGTAGTTGGGCCATATTGAGAGTAATCTCTCCGATTGTCGGGCCACCTTGAGAGTAATCTCTCCAATACTTGGGTCACCTAGAGAGTAATCTCTCCGATAATTGGGTCATCTTGAGAGTAATCTCTCCGATAGTCGGGTAACTATTAGAGTAGTCTGTCCAGTAGTTGGGCCACATTGAGAGTAATCTCTCCGATAGTCGGGCTATTTTGAGAGTAATCTCTCTGATAGTCGGGTCATTTTGAGAGTAATCTCTCTGATAGTCGGGGTCATTTTGAGAGTAATCTCTCCGATCGTCGGGCCACATTGAGAGTAATCTCTCTGATAGTTGGGCCATTTTGAGAGTAATCTCTCCGATAGTTGGGTTACCTTGGGAGTAATCTCTCTGATAGTCAGGTCACCTTGACAGTAATCTCTCAGATAGTCGGGCCACCTTGAGAGTAATCTCTCCGATAGTCGGGCCACCTTAAGTGTAATCTTTCCTATAGTCGGGTCACCATTAGAGTAATGTGTCTAGTAGTCGGGCCACATTGAGAGTTATATCTTTGATAGTCGGGCCACCTTGAGAGTAATCCCTCCGATAGATGGGTCATATTGAGAGTAATCTCTCCGATAGTCGGGTCACCTTGAGAATAATCTCTCCAATATTCAGGCCACATTGAGAGTAATCTCTCTGATAGTCGGGCCACCTTAAGAGTAATCTCTCTGATAGTCGGGGCACCTTGAGAGTAATTTCTCCGAGAGTCAGGTCACCTTGAGAGTAATCTCTTCGATAGTCGGTCCACCTTGAGAGTAATCTCTCCGATAGTCGGGCCTTATTGAGAGTAATCACTACAATAGTCGGACGACCTTGAGAGTAATCTCTCCGATAGTCAGGTAGTCTTAAGAGTAATCTCTCCGATAGTCGGTCCACATTGAGAGTAATATCTCCGATAGTCGGGTCACCTTGAGCGTAATCTCTCCACTCTTCAAGTTTGCTGCTATTCAAGTTGACATATTTAAGCCATCCAAGACTCCAAGTTGAAGTCTTCAAGTCTGTCGGATTCAAGTTAAAGTCTTTAAATTCTCCGGTCTTAAAGTTGAATTGTTTAAGCCCTTCAAATCTTCAAGTTAAAGTCTTCAAGTCTGCTAGTTTTTCAAGTTAAAATTTTAAAGTCCACCACTCTTTAAGTTGAAGTATGCAAAGTCCGCCAAATCTTCAAAGTTTCCAAATGTTCAAGTCAATGTCGTCAAGTCCACAAAGTCTTTGAGATGAAGCTTTTTAATTTTCCAATCTTAAGGTGGACATTTAAGTCCCTTTGCACCTTAAGTTGGCCTCTTCGTGGGTTTTTCCTTAAAAGGAACTATAATTTTCCAATCTTATGATGGAAATTTAAGTCCCTTTGCACCTTAAGTTGGCATCTTCGTGGGTTTGTCCTTAAAAGGAACTATAATTTTCCAATCTTTAGGCGGAAATATAAGTCCCTTTGCATCTTAAGCTGGCATCTTCATGGGTTTGTCCTTAAACGGAACTACACTTTCCAATCTTAAGGTGGACATGTATGTCTCTCTGATATCCGGGCCACCTTGAGAGTAATCTCTCCGATATTCGGGTTGTGATGAGTATCCATCCCTTCACACTTTGAGAGTAATCTCTCCGATAGTCGGGCCACCTTGAGAGTAATCTCTCCGATAGTTGGGTCACCTTGAGTGTAATCTCTCTGGTAGTCGTTTCTCATTAAGAATAATCTCTCCGATAATCGGGCCATCTTGAGAGTAATATCTATGATAGTTGAGTCACCTTGAGAGTATCGGGCCAACTGGAGAGTAATCTCTCAGATAGTCGGTCACCTAGAGAGTAATCTCTCCGATAGTCGGGCTACCTTGAGAGTAATCTCTCCGATAGTCGGGTCATCTTGAGAGTAATCTCTCCGATAGTCGGGTCACCTTGAGAGTAATCTCTTCGATAGTCGGGCCACTATGAGAGTAATCGGGCCACATTGAGAGTAACTCTTCGATAGTCGGGTCACCTTGAGAGTAATCTCTCTGATAGTTGGTTGATCTTGAGAGTAATCTCTCCGATATTCGGGCCACCTTGAGAGTAATATCTCTGATATTCAGGCCACCTTGAGAGTAGTCTCTCCGATATTTGGGCGGGGATGAGTACCTATCCCCTTACGCCCTAAGACTGTCTTCTTCATTCATGGATCGTCTCGTTAAACAAGAAAATATCCTTCTAGTTTGACCTAAAAAAATGAAAAAAAAAATGCAAAAGAAAGAAAAATAAGTTACCTCGCCACTATAGTACTTCTTGTGATTTGAGAACAATAAATTGATGTCCAACGGATGGAGGGCATGTAGCCTTGCATGTAAGGTTCGACTTAACAGAGTAAAAGCCGATGCTCTGATAGTCCAGTCTTCTTAAGAGTAATCTCTCCGATAGTCGGGCCACATTGAGAGTAATCTTTCCGATAGTAAGGTCACCTTGAGAGTGATCTCTCCGATAGTCGGGTCATCTTGAGAGTAATCTTTCCGATATTTGGGCGGAGATGAGTACCCATCCCCTCACATCCTAAGACTACCTTCTTCATGCATGGTTTATCTCGTTAAACAAGAACATATCCTTCTAGTTTGACCTACAAAAAGAAAGGAAAAAAAAATAAAACAAAAACGCAAAAGAAAGAAAAAGAAGTTACCTCTGCACTGTAGTACTTCTTGTGATTTGAGAACAATAAATTAATGTTCAATGGATGGAGGGCATGTAGCCTTATATAGGTATGTTAGAGATGACTTGATAGAGTAAAAGCCGATGTGGGATCACGTATTTTGCATTCGAGAAAATAATCGAGACTGAAAAATATGCGTCGAGAAAATAATCGAGACAGAAAAATATTGCAACAATCGTAGTATTTGATTTCGAGTAATTTGAGTGTACAATCTCTATGGTTTCTCTGATTCTATTTTTCCAATATAAATTCAAGGGCGTTCGAGCTTGATACTTAATCTATATTTGTTGCAACGGACGATGATCTTGGATTCAACTAGCACGAACATTGATTTGAACTTGTACTCCTTGAATCTTGATTTTTTCTTTGTTCTTGAGCTTGAACTTAATTGTTGAACTTGAACTTGATTGCTTGAAGCTTGAAAGTTATGGAGGAATTTGCAGCGTTTGATCCACGAGATCTTTCTTGCTTCTTGTTATAACTTCTGGTGTCTTTTCTGGTTTATGAAGACCCCTACTTATAGTTGTGGAAGGAAAGAGTTATGATAAGAATAAAATCTTTCTGACCAATCAAATTGAAGTGTGACAAGGCCGCATTTGATTGACCAGAACATGTTACTTGCACACGTGGCGCGGTTTCATTAGATTTTTAATTTGGCTTAGCATGCTTTGTCATTTTGACACATGGCACGATCCTATTGGCTCTTTTGTTTGACTTGGCGTGCCACATCATTTGACACGTGGACACCAAATTGGGCCTCTAGGAAGATAGTATCTTGGGCTTAATGAAGTGGGCTCATCACTTTAGCCTAATTAAATTGGTTAGCCTAATGAATTTGGACTTATTTATTTAATCTGTATGTATTGAACTTATATAATTAATCCAATTATATTAGCTCATAATATTTATTTGTACTACCATATTTAAAATATAATCCAAATTATTTTTAAATTTTTTTCGATAAAATTGATATGCCTACAAATGCCCCCTACTTCAGGATTTATTGAGGTATAGACTTGTTATAACCCAAAATGGGTCACGAAGTATTGGCTGACTTGCCAGATTTGTTGCATGCCAGAGTAGAATGCAAAGTACCAACCATGTAATTTGTTACATGTATACCCAATCAATTACATGAACAATGTAATAACCATTTACCTTTGAATAAGGACAAAGACAAAACCATGCAAACTATTATTTTAATATAAGTTGTAACAGCCATGACATCTCCATTTCTCATTAGGAAACGAATTCCCTCTTTATTGTAATGATTGGATATAACTTCACATGCATTTCAATTTCAATAGCAATTTGAGTTGCCTTTGGATTCCAGCAGTAACCGAATCCCAAGTGGAATATCAGAAAGATTGCTCTCAATGTGGCCTGACTATCGGAGAGATTACTCTCAAGATGACCCGACTATCGAAGAGATTACTCTAAAGGTGGCCCGACTATCAGAGATATTACTCTCAAGGTGACCCGACTATCAGAGCGATTACTCTCAAGATGGCCCGACTATCTGAGAGATTACTCTAAATGTAGCCCGACTATCGGAGAGACTACTCTCAAGATGACCTGACTATCGAAGAGATTACTCTCAAGGTGGCCCGACTATCAGAGAAATTGCTTTCAAGGTGACATGACTATCGGAGAGATTACTCTCATGTTGGCCCGACTATTGGAGATATTATTCTCAATGTAGATAGACTTCCGGAGAGATTACTTTCAAGGTGACCCAAATATCGGAGAGATTACTCTCAAGGTGACCCAAATATCAGAGGGATTTCTCTCAAGGTGGCCCAACTATAAGAGATATTACTCTGAATATGGCCTGAGTACTGGACAAATTACTCTTAAGGTGAGACGAATATCAAAAGATTACTCTCAAGGTGGCCCGATTATCGGAGAGATTACTCTCAAGATGGCCCGACTATCGGAGAGATTACTCTCAAAGTGGCTTGACTACCAAAGAGATTACTTTCATGGTGACCCGACTATCAGAGAGATTACTCTCAAGGTGACCCGACTATTAGAAAGATTATTCTCAAGGTGGCCTGACTATCGGAGAGATTACTCTCAATGTGGCCCGATTACCAGAGAGATTACTCTCAAGGTGACCCGACTATATGAGAGATTACTCTCCAGTTAGCCCGACTATCGCAGAGATTACTCTCAAGGTGACCCGACTATCACAGAGATTACTCTAAAGATGGTCCGATTATCAGAGAGATTACTCTCAATAGGGCCCGACTACCATAGAGATTACACTCAAGGTGACCCGACTATCGGAGAGATTACTCTCAAGGTGGCCCGACTATCGGAGAAATTACTCTCTAGGTGTGAAGTGATGGATACTCATCACGGCCCGAATATCGGAGAGATTACTCTCAAGGTGGCCCGGATATCTGAGAGACATACATGTCCACCTTAAAATTGGAAAGTGTAGTTCCTTTTAAGGACAAACCCACGAAGAGGCCAACTTAAGGTGCAAAAGGACTTATATTTCCGCCTTAAGATTGGAAAGTTATAGTTCCTTTTAAGGACAAACCCACGAAGAGGCCAACTTAAGGTGCAAAGGGACTTAAATATCCATCTTAAGATTGGAAAATTATTGTTCCTTTTAAGGACAAACCCATGAAGAGGCCAACTTAAGGTGCAAAGGGATTTAAATGTCCACCTTAAGATTGGAAAATTATAGTTCCTTTTAAGGACAAACCCATGAAGAGGCCAACTTAAGGTGCAAAGGGACTTAAATGTCCACCTTAAGATTGGAAAATTAGAAAGATTCAACTTGAAGACTTCGTAGAAGTGACGACATTGAATTGAACATTTGGAAACATTGAAGATTTGGCGGACTCTGCAGACTTCAACTTGAAGAGTGGTGGACTTTAAAATTGCAACTTGAAAAACTAACAGACTTGAAGAGTTCAACTTGAAGATTTGGAGAGCTTAAACAATTCAGCTTTAACACCGGCGAATTTGAAGACTTCAACTTGAAAACATCAACTTGGAGACTTGGAGGGTTTAAATATTTCAACTTGTGAGCGGAGAACATGAATACTTTAGCTTGAAGACCGATGGACTTGAAGATTTCAATTTGGAGACTTCAACTTGGAGGGCTTAAATATTTCAACTTGAAGAGCAGCAAACTTGAAGATCGGCGGATTTAAAGATTTGGAAAACATGAAGACATAGTGAATCCATGAACTTCAGTGCAAATATTTGGTAGCCTCTTAAAAGACTATAATCATTTTATTGAAGACACAAATTTACCATAGCGGGTTGCCCCCTTTAAATCAAATGGGATCCAAAGTTTAATAGAAGAATGGTATCTCAGCTCGATTTTCAAGTGTTGATTGAATGGATTACATTCCATCGTACTTTATTCGGACAATGATTGGGGGATTATGTATCTTTTGAACTTATGCGACTTAACTCAGAATGAAACTCTAAGCTGCCTACACACCTCGGTGAAGAGGATCAAGTCAAACCGTAGTTCAGAATGGGTGATTTTTTTATTTTTTTATGGCCTAACTTTTTCCTAGGTCGCATCTTTTGTGGTTTTAAACTTAGCAGATTTTGTTTTATTTGTTATGTCCTAACTTTTGCCTAGGCCGCCTCTTTAGAGGTTTTCAACCTAGCAGATTTTTTTATGTCTAACTTTTGCCTAGGCCGCTTCTTTTGAGCTTTTCAACCTAGCAGA
This sequence comes from Nicotiana tabacum, assembly GCF_000715075.1. NCBI lineage: Eukaryota > Viridiplantae > Streptophyta > Magnoliopsida > Solanales > Solanaceae > Nicotiana > Nicotiana tabacum. Next base: position 72,038,778 of record NC_134088.1, on the reverse strand, counting down.
CTCTTTTGTTTTCTTTTTTTTTTTTTGGTGGTGGGCCGTACACAGTTTAGACTCATGCGGTACAGGAGTGTTGCAACTTCAAGGATAATATTTCTTTAAGAATTTTTCATTGATAGGGCTGATTCTCATGCCGTCTGCATCGACCAGCTTGTAAGCCCCACTTGTGTAAGCTTTTTGTTCGACATATGGCCCATCCCATTTTGAAGTGAACTTCCCTACAGGTTTATGGGAAGTAATAATGGGTCTTCTTATTGCAAGGACTTGATCTCCTACTTGAAAGGATCTTGGGCGAACTCTTTTATTGAAGGCGCGAGACAATCGAGCTTGGTAACATTCAAGACTCTTTTTAGCTTCCAACCTCTTCTCATCAAGAGCCTCCAACTTTGCTAATCGAATTTGAGCATTTTCTTTATCAGTGATTCCTTATTGAATAACTAATCGTAATGAAGGTATTTGACTCTTGAGTGGCAAGACGACTTCGACTCCATAAACGAGTGCATATGGGATCGCTTGTGTTGGCGTGCAGTGAGTTATCCTATATGCCCATAGAGCTTCTTCCATACTGTCATGACAATCCCTTTTGGATTTAGAGATGACTTTATTTAACAAGTTGCATAGAGTCTTGTTGAATGCCTCAACTAGACCATTAGCGGCAACATTGTACAAAGAAGAGTTACGTTGCTTGAAGCCAAAGAGATCAAAAATCTTGTTCATCAACCTATTAATGAATTTCTTGCCATTATTCATTATTATGTAATGAGGAATGCCAAAGTGATAGATTATGTTCACTTAGATGAAACTTACAACATTTTCCTTCTTTACCTCCTTAAGAGCAATAGCTTCAGCCCATTTAGAGAAGTAGTCAGTTGCACCCAAGATGTGTAAGTATCTGCCAGAGGATTTTGGCAATGGTCCAACAACATCTAGTCCTCAAGCATCAAATGGCTATGATGCAACAGTCGCATGTTGTCATGCCCCGAACCTAGGAGCGATACAAGCACCTGGTGCCTCACCTAACCTGGCATACCAAATTGCGACTAAGGGACTCTGAACACATAATGTCATACTTTGGCCATGGGGCCACCTTGCAAGACAATTTGTGAAGCAAAATATAAAACTGAATGGAAACTAGCGCTAACTAAACATCAATATAAAGCTAGGCCGAAAAGGCCGTCATAGCTACTACAGCTGACAAACCACCAAATTATACATACAAGGCCTACAAACCCAACATACTGTACTAACCAACAGGATATGTCTATAAGCCTCTACTAATAGATGTACTATGATCGGAACAGGGCCCCGACCTACCCATAACATATATACAGATATACATAAGATGTACACAACACTCTAGACCTGGCAACTCCGAAAGACGTGGAGCTTACCGATCAGGCTGAACTCGGGAAACACCTACTGAGGAGATCTACTCGTCTGTCTATCTGAACCTGCATGCATGAAATGCAGCATCCCCGAAAAAGAGACGTCAGTACGAAATAATGTACCGAGTATGTAAGGCAATAACATAACTGAAAATTGAAACTGAACTGATAATATAATAACTGGAAGTAACTGGGAGTCAAAGATGATCTGGAGATATACTTACCTGCTGATACTGACTCAACTCCTTCAATATAGTAAGTAAAATAATTGTACGGCCTTATAAGGCTCGGTATATATAACTGCTCTGCCATAGTAGGCTCGCTCATAGGCGCTCGGCCATACTAGGCTATGTATCTCGACCATGCTGGGCTCGCTCATAGGCGCTCGGCCACAGTAGGCTCGGTATATAACTTTCCATCTGATCAGAGGTTGCCCAATAGGGGCCTGCCCATCGATTATAGCTCGATGGTAATGAAAATACTGTAATACTGTATATATAGGCTTGATGCTCTCTTGACTGGAAGAAGACAATACTAAAATTGAATATAGAGTCTCGATAAGGAATAATATTGTAACTTTTGAGACTAGAATAGTGTGAATAAATTCATGAATTTGAACTTCTCTTTTTGTCTCATTACTAACACATGTAGCTACGAGATCATGCCAAAATGAAGGAAGGCTTAGCCTTAACATACCTTATCACAATCTTTCCAATCACCAAGTTAAACTCACCTCTTCGCACCTTAATCTACAAGAATGATAATAATACTATCATTAAGTTACGAAAGGTACAACTATCGTATAACGAACGACAAACCTATTTTGTATTAAAACGGGCAGCATCTCCCCTACAATCCTTACTTCCTCCAAATTCAAGATAACACCAACAATACAAGAACAGAACCATAACAACATATATACATCATTTTCTAGCCCTATATACACCATCAAATACTACATAACAGCCCAACACACCCCAATCTTTTCGTACACAAAACGACCACCGTAGTAGTGTCAAACGACCCGAAAATGTTATGACGAATGACCAGCCAACCACCCTACATTTATATGGTGTTTATAAACCCCCTTCCTCCTCCAAAACTCCACCAAATAGTAGTAAAACACGCAGCCCAACAGCAACACAAAACAGTCCACAAAACAGTCCGCTACAAGTGAATAACTCGAACTCACGGCTTCCGATCACCGTCCCGTGAGTTCTTACAAGTATAGAATGACTTACCATGAATTTACAGAAGAAAAATTGGATGAAAGAGAGAAGTAAACTCACCTTATTTGTTGGATAACTCAGCTCTTATCTTGGTTCTTCAAACTCTAGGTTTTACCTCCAATTGGAACTTGAAAGGGAGAGAAAATCAATTAGGGTTTGTGGAAAATTTTTGGGAGGATTCTTTGCAGAGCTTATGTCTGGTTATTATGCTCTATTTCAAGTCTAATATATGAAGAAAATAGGCCCTTAAAAGGCCTCTTTGGACGACCCGAAATGGCCCATTTGTTTGGGCTCTCATTTAAGCAAGTAGGTGACACACCTACTTGTCACCTAGGAGCTTGCGCAGTATCGCACAAATGCCCATATCTTTCTACTCCAATATCGTATTGACAAACGGTTTAATGCGTTGGAAAATAGACTCATAGATATTTAATTTGATAGGTGGAACACCCCATAACTCTAAGTATATTGGGAGAAAATCGCAATTACATTTGACCCAAAGTTTCAGTAAAACTTATGAATGTAACTTGTGATGACTTTCATCGACTTTTGTTCCACAACTCTCTTGACTTCAAAAAATAACACACGGATGTCATACGACTAATATAAATCATAACATAATCTCTTTATCATGTTAAGAAACCTAGTCTCACCCCAAAGGTATATGTTATAACATTCCCAACTTGTCGACTTTCGACGAAACATTATTTTCTTCAATTGCTTTATCTTCTGAACCGTCCAACCCTTTTTGTACTTGTTGTTCATGATCTTCAATATTTGTAACCTCAGAGGTAACATGATTAAATTAATTTATATACTTTTAAATATTATCTCATTTTTGGTCCTACATTAGTTTGCTTACGATGCATTTTTATGTACGAAAATATAGGGTGTAACATCATTCCCCCCTTGGAAACATTCGTCCTCGAATGTTTACTCTTAGAGACTTTGGAAACTTTTGCCAGAGTATCCTTCGTACACTAGGTTAAAACCAACCTGTACGTAGCTAGAAAACATACTATGCATGCCACACATGGCCAATGTTTATAAATAGCAACACTTTGCCTCACCAACCGTAAATCATAAATACTAAAAGTGAAAAATAAAAGCTTACCTGCTGACCTGCTAGCCTGAATAGAGCTGTGTTGTAGCATCCCATCTCGAGCCATATCTTCAGTTTGAAATAGGTGGGGGTATTTAGACTTCATTTCTTCCTCCGATTCCCACGTCATCTCTTCTACATTCTTGCTCTTCCATAAAACCTTTACGGAAGCTACCTCCTTATTTCGTAGATTGCGGATTTGTCGGTCTAGGATGGCAACTGGAATTTCTTCGTATGACAAGTCCTCTGTAATCTGTACATCATCCGTGGGCACCACTCGGGTAGGATCGCCAATGCACTTTCGTAGCATAGATACGTGAAAAACCGGATGGACAGACTCCAATTCTGAGGGCAACTCTAACTCATAAGCTACTTGGCCCACTCTCCGAATGATCCTATAAGGCCCAATATACCGTGGGCTAAGCTTGCCTTTCTTGCCAAACCTCATCACGCCCTTCATAGGTGATACCTTTAAGAATACCCAGTCATTAATCCTGAACTCTAAGTCTCGTCGCCGCACGTCAGAATATGACTTCTGACGACTCTGAGCTGTCAACAGTCGCTCCCGGATAAGCTTTACTTTCTCTATGGCCTGTTGAACCAGGTCTGGCCCATATAACCCAGATTCCCCAACATCAAACCACCCTATAGGAGATCTGCACTTACGCCCATACAAAGCCTCATACGGAGCCATCTGAATACTAGAGTGGTAACTGTTATTATATGCAAACTCGATAAGAGGTAGATGTTCATCCCAACTTCTTTTAAAATCCAACACGCATACTCGTAACATATCCTCGAGCGTCTGAATTGTGTGCTCGGCTTGTCCATCAGTCTGTGGATGAAAAGCTGTGCTAAGATTCACCTGAGTCCCTAGACCTTTCTGAAATGACCTCCAAAAATGTGCTGTAAACTGAGCCCCACGGTCAGATATAATAGAAACTGGTATTCTGTGTAGCCGCAATATCTCCTTAATATATAACTTTGCATAATTTTCTGCTGTATATGTAGATCTGACCGGTAGGAAGTGAGCTGATTTTGTGAGCCTATCGACTATCACCCATATGGAATCGAACTTACGATTAGAACGAGGTAAACCCGTGATAAAGTCCATGTTTATCGCCTCCCATTTCCATGTCGGGATCTCTATAGTCTGCATTAGCCCTCCAGGCTTCTGGTGCTCTATCTTCACTTGCTGGCAACTAGTACATTGGGCGACAAACTCAGCAATGTTCTTCTTCATATCATTCAACCAGTACACATCCTTAATGTCATGATACATCTTCGTCGATCCAGGATGGATGGAATACCATGAATAATGTGCCTCTGACATAATCCTGTCTCGTAGCCCTGCTACATCTGGAACACACAAACGACCCCTGTATCTGAGAACCCCATCTCCCTTGAGCTCTAACAATGGCTTCTTCTGCTGCGGAACTCGCTCTCTCAACTCGACCAACTCTGGGTCCTCGTACTGCCTTTCCTTGACTTCCGCTATGAGGGATGATTTTGTAGTGTTTTGGAGTACAACTCCACCATCCTCAGAATCTACTAACCGAACCCCCAATGAAGACAATTGATGAATCTCTCTAGCTAATTGTCTTTTCTTGGGCTCTACATGTGCTAAGCTACCCATAGATCGGCGACTTAAGGCATCTGCTACAACATTAGCTTTCCCTGGATGGTAGAGAATGTTAACATCGTAATCTTTCAATAACTCAAGCCATCGCCTCTGTCGCAAATTCAACTCTTTCTGCTTGAAGATATATTGTAGGCTTTTATGATCAGTAAATACATCAACATGAACACCATATAAATAATGCTGCCATATCTTAAGTGCATGGACAACCGCAGCTAACTCGAGGTCGTGGGTCGGATAATTCCTCTCGTGCTTCCTCAACTGCCTTGAAGCATACGCAATTACCTTCCCATGTTGCATCAGGACACATCCTAACCCGACACCTGATGCATTACAATACCCGGCATAACCCTCTAGACCCTCTGGAAGTGTTAGAACTGGAGCCGAGGTCAACCTGTTCTTAAGCTCTTGGAAACTCCGCTCACAAGCCTCTGTCCATTGAAACTTAGTTTCTTTCTGTGTCAACTTCGTCAATGGTGCCGAAAGGGAAGAAAAACCCTCTACGAACCTTCGATAGTATCCTGCTAAGCCTAGAAAGCTACGAACCTCTGTCGGAGTGGTAGGTCTAGGCCAAGATTTCACGGCCTCAATCTTCTGAGTGTCCACCTTTATCCCTTCATCTGATACAATATGCCCCAAGAATGCTACAGACTTCAACCAGAACTCACATTTAGAAAACTTAGCATACAACTTACGATCACGGAGGGTTTGGAGTACCGCTCGCAGGTGGTCCGCATGCTCATCCTCTGAACGGGAATAAACCAGAATATCATCAATAAATACTATCACGAACAGATCTAAAAATGGTCGGAATAGGCTATTCATCAAGTCCATAAATACAGCGGGTGCATTAGTCAACCCGAAGGACATGACAAGGAACTCGAAGTGGCCATATCGGGTCCTGAAGGCTGTCTTCGGAATATCTTTTTCCCGAACTCTGACTTGGTGGTACCCCGACCTCAAATCTATCTTTGAAAAGCATCTAGTCCCCTGCAACTGATCAAACAAGTCATCGATCCTTGGAAGTGGATACTTATTCTTAATAGTTACCTTGTTCAGCTGCCTATAATCGATACACATCCTCAGCGAGCCGTCTTTCTTCCGCACAAATAGTACTGGTGCACCCCAAGGTGAGGTACTGGGCCTGATGTAACCTTTCTCTAACAAATCTTTTAACTGCTCCTTCAATTCGCCAGGTGCCATTCTATACGGAGGGACGGATATTGGTTGAGTTCCTGGAAGCAAATTGATGCTAAAATCAATCTCTCGCTCTGGAGGAATACCTGGAAGCTCATCTGGAAACACATCTGCATACTCTTTGACTACGGGAATAGACTGAAGTGTAGGTATCTCAGTATCTGCATCTCTAACTCGCACAATATGATAAATGCACCCTTTTGCGATCATTTTCCTCGCCTTCAGATAGGAAATAAACCTACCTCTGGGTGTTGGTGTATTACCTACCCATTCAAGGACTGGCTCACCCGAAAAATGAAATCTGGCTGCCTTTGCTCGGCAATCAACTGTGGCATAGCAAGCTGCCAACCAGTCCATGCCCATGATAGCATCAAAATCCATCATCTCTAGCTCAACTAGGTCAGCTGAGGTCTGACGACTACAAATTGTCACCGTACAACCTCGGTAAACCTGTCTAGCAATAATCGATTCTCCGACCAGTGTAGATACCGTAAAAGGATCACTTAGTATTTCAGGAACTATACCAAACTTCCTCGCGACAAATGGGGTAATATACGATAAAGTAGATCCTGGGTCTATCAAAGCATAAGCATCGTGAGAGCAAATGGTTAATATACCTGTCACAATGTCTGGTGAAGACTCCTGGTCCTGTCGACCTGCTAAAGCATAGATACGGTTCTGATTACCACTTGAACTGGAACCTCTACCTCTGCCCCGACCTCTACCAACCGAAGACTGAGAGTCGCACCCTGAAGGATGCACGGACATAGATGATCCTATTGCTGAACTCGCTGGTTGTGCCATTCCCCCCGAATCTCTATTTGGGCAATCTCGCATCATATGCCCTGGACTCCCACATGTATAACAAGCATCAGAACCTGCTCGGCATTGGCCCAAGTGTCCTCTACCACAGATGTCACACCGTGGAGGAAATGACCATGTCTGCGCAGATCCTCGCTGTCGCTGCAAACCCGACACCCATGAGCTCTCACCTGGTCCTGACTAAGTATAACGGTCATACCTGTAACCCTGTAACTGAGGTGGCGAAGGCCTAAGTAGCCGTCCGAAGTACTGGGTCCTATAACTACCCTGATATTGCTCCTGAGACCTGGGAAATCTCATCCTCTTACGTTGCCCTTGCTCAGCCCTTTCTGCACCCTGCTGCTGACGCCTACCCCTTTCTATATTCAGGGCGAATGCCTGAATCCGGGAGATATCCATACTATCCTGCAATGCAGCGGTGGCACATGCCTCGGTTAACTCTGGGGCTAACCCTGCTATAAACCTGTGAATCCTGTCCCGCATAGTAGCAACTATGGATGGTGCATATCTGGCCAATGAGTCAAAACGGAGACTATACTCTCGAACACTCATATTACCCTGCTTGAGGGCTAGAAACTGATCGACTCGAGCCTGTCAGATCTCCCGTGGTAAGTACTGGTCAAGGAAGGCATCTGAAAAATTCTCCCAAATAGCTGGAGGTGCATCACGTCCCCTGAACCTCTCCCATCCCTCATACCAAAGGATGGCTATATCTCGGAGTCGAAAAGCTGCTAGCTCAACTGCCTCTTTCTCCGTGGCATGCATAACACGAAAGATCCTGTGAAGCTGATCTATGAAATCCTGCGGGTCCTCCCTCTGATCTGTCCCCGTGAACTCTGGGGGACTCAAAGCAATAAACACTCGGACCCTTGAACTCCCAGACCTCTCAGAAGTTCCTGCACTAGCTGATGCCCTAGCCTGTTGCTGGGTAGCTACCAACTGTGTCAACAAATGCACCGCACTCCTCAAGTCCTGATCTGATGGAAGTGGAGGGGGAACTGGATGTGCGGTTTCCCTAGGAATCTCCGTAGTTGGTGGAGGAGCCGGTAATGGCTGAGTAGGGGTCTCACCTTGAGCCTCAGACTGGGCCCCATCTACTGGGGGTACCCTGCTGGTCCCCTCACCTACTGCTGTATCTCTCCTCTGGCTAGCCGTAGTCTTCCTAGTCACCGGCATCTGTGCATGCAAACACCAACACATAAGTTTAATTCAAATTTCCTATAACTCAGTTCTGTAGCACGATTTAGATTTCAAAGAAGGGTAACCAACTCCTAAATGCCCTGTAGTGCCCTGCTTATATATTGTGGTGCACAACACATCTATAAACAAGACCCTACTAGACACGGCTTGTAGACTCCCTAGGACAGAACTGCTCTGATACCAAGTTTGTCACGCCCCGAACCTAGGAGCGATACAAGCACCTGGTGCCTCACCTAACCTGGCGTACCAAATTGCGACTAAGGGACTCTGAACACATAATGTCATACTTTGGCCATGGGGCCACCTTGCAAGACAATTTGCGAAGCAAAATATAAAACTGAATGGAAACTAGCGCTAACTAAACATCAATATAAAGCTAGGCCGAAAAGGCCGTCATAGCTACTACAGCTGACAAACCACCAAATTATACATATCAGGCCTACAAACCCAACATACTGTACTAACCAACAGGATATGTCTAGAAGCCTCTACTAATAGATGTACTATGATCGGAACAGGGCCCCGACCTACCCATAACATATATACAGATATACATAAGATGTACACAATACTCTAGACCTGGCAACTCCGAAAGACGTGGAGCTTACCGATCAGGCTTAACTCGGGAAACACCTACTGAGGAGATCTACTCGTCTGTCTATCTGAACCTGCATGCATGAAATGCAGCGTCCCCGGAAAAGAGACGTCAGTACGAAATAATGTACCGAGTATGTAAGGCAATAACATAACTGAAAATCGAAGCTGAACTGATAATATAATAACTGGAAGTAACTGGGAGTCAAAGATGATCTGGAGATATACTTACCTGCTGATACTGACTCAACTCCTTCAATATAGTAAGTAAAATAATTGTACGGCCTTATAAGGCTCGGTATATATAACTGCTCTGCCATAGTAGGCTCGCTCATAGGCGCTCGGCCATACTAGGCTATGTATCTCGACCATGCTGGGCTCGCTCATAGGCGCTCGGCCACAGTAGGCTCGGTATATAACTTTCCATCTGATCAGAGGTTGCCCAATAGGGGCCTGCCCATCGATTATAGCTCGATGGTAATGAAAATACTGTAATACTGTATATATAGGCTTGCTGCTCTCTTGACTGGAAGAAGACAATACTAAAATTGAATATAGAGTCTCGATAAGGAATAATATTGTAACTTATGAGACTAGAATAGTGTGAATAAATTCATGAATATGAACTTCTCTTTTTGTCTCATTACTAACACATGTAGCTACGAGATCATGCCAAAATGAAGGAAGCCTTAGCCTTAACCTACCTTATCACAATCTTTCCAATCACCAAGTTGAACTCACCTCTTCGCACCTTAATCTACAAGAATGATAATAATACTATCGTTAAGTTACAAAAGGTACAACTATCGCACAACGAACGACAAACCTATTTTGTATTAAAACAGGCAGCATCTCCCCTATAATCCTTACTTACTCCAAATTCAAGATAACACCAACAATACAAGAACAGAACAATAACAACATATATACATCATTTTCCAGCCCTATATACACCATTAAATACTACAAAACAGCCCAACACACCCCAATCTTTTCGTACACAAAACGACCACCGTAGTAGTGTCAAACGACCCGAAAGTTTTATGACAAACGACCAGCCAACCACCCTACATTTATATGGTGTTTATAAACCCCCTTCTTCCTCCAAAACTCCACAAAATAGTAGTAAAACACGCAGCCCAACAGCAACACAAAACAGTCCACAAAACAGTCCACTACAAGTGAATAACTCGAACTCACGGCTTCCGATGACCGTCCCGTGAGTTCTTACAAGTATAGAACGACTTACCATGAATTTACAGAAGAAAAATTGGATGAAAGAGAGAAGTAAAATCACCTTATTTGTTGGATAACTCAGCTCTTATCTTGGTTCTTCAAACTCTAGGTTTTACCTCCAATTGGAACTTGAAAGGGAGAGAAAATCAATTAGGGTTTGTGGGAAATTTTTGGGCGGATTCTTTGCAGAGCTTATGTCTGGTTATTATGCTCTATTTTAAGTCTAATATATGAAGAAAATAGGCCCTTAAAAGGCCTCTTTGGACGACCCGAAATGGCCCTTTTTTTGGGCTCTCATTTAAGCAAGTAGGTGACACACCTACTTGTCACCTAGCAGCTTGCGCAGTATCGCACAAATGCCCATATCTTTCTACTCCAATGTCGTATTGACAAACAGTTTAATGCGTTGGAAAATAGACTCATAGATATTTAATTTGATAGTGGAATACCCCATAACTCTAAGTATATTGGGAGAAAATCGCAATTACATTTGACCCAAAGTTTCAGTAAAACTTATGAATGTAACTTGTGATGACTTTCATCGACTGTTGTTCCACAACTCTCTTGACTTCAAAACATAACACACGGATGTCATACGACTAATATAAATCATAACATAATCTCCTTATCATGTTAAGCACCCTAGTCTTACCCCAAAGGTATATGTTATAACATTCCCAACTTGTCGACTTTCGACGAAACATTATTTTCTTCAATTGCTTTATCTTCTGAACCGTCCAACCCTCTTTGTACTTGTTGTTCATGATCTTCAATATTTGTAACCTCAGAGGTAACATGATTAAATTAATTTATATACTTTTAAATATTATCTCATTTTTGGTCCTACATTAATTTGCTTACGATGCATTTTTATGTACGAAAATATAGGGTGTAAGACATGTAGCACTTCAGGAGGTTGATAAATTAAATTTACGTGGAACTGGAAAGCCTTGCATCTTCGAGCATGGTCCAAGCAATCTTTTACCATTGTCGTCCAATAATATCCCATCCTTTTTATATGGAAGTGGAGCTTTGGTTAACGATGAAGCTAGGGCAGCTAAAGCATCATCCTTATTGTTTTATTTCCTTGGCACATGTTGAATAGTCACGTCACTGACCCACCCCATTAATGTTTTTAGCATAATCATGATATGGGCATAGTTCAGGTTTCATGACCTCGTAACTACCTAAAAGCTGGTTGATCACCAACTGAGAGTCACCAAAGATTTGTAACTGTAACCGCTTCATTTCAACCACCATTTCAAGCCCAAGTATTAATGCTTGATACTCAGCAACGTTGTTAGAGCAGAGTTGCGTCAACGTAAAAGAGTATGGCATAACTTCACCTTGAAAAGAGACAAATACTACGCTAGCACCGGCTCCTAAGTGATGTGCAGCACCATCCAATCTTCCATGGAGGTTGAACTTCAATGACCATTGTGTCCTCGTCAGGTAGTTCATCGGTTAGCTCCCAATCATCAGGTATAGGGTGATCTGCGAAGAAGTCTACCGACGCTTGTCCTTTTATAGCCTTTTGAGGGATGTACACAATTTCGAATTGTTGAAACTGGAGGTACTATCTTGCTAATCTATCACTAAGGACATCTTTTGACATCATGAACTTTATCGGATTTGCTCTAGAAACAAGACGAACGACATGATCTTGAAAGTAGTGCTTCAACTATTGGATTGAGAAAACTAGTGCCAAACATAACTTTTCGATTGGCGAATAATTCAACTCATTTGGTGTCATCATCCTGCTCAAGTAGTAAAGGGAGTTTTCTTTCCATTCACTATTATTTTGGGCCAACAGCGCTTCAACAGACCTTTCTTGTGCTGAAATATATAATATCAACGGCTTTCCAGATATAAAGGCTGCCATAACTAGAGGCTTCATCAAGTATGTTTTGATTCTTTCAAAGGCATTGCTACAAGCTTGGTCCCATTTGAAAGGAATGCCTTTCTTCACGAGTCAACTGAATGGTTGGCACCTCCCAGCTAGGTTTGAGATGAATCTCCTAAGGTATGCTATCTTTCCTTGCAGACTTTTCAATTCATGAATATTGTGAGGCTCAAGCATATTCAAAATGGCATCCACTTTGGCTTGATCAATTTCGATCCCTTGATGTTGGACAATCAAACCAAGGAACTTTCTAGAAGTAACTCCCAAGGCCTATTTCAATGGATTCATCCTAAGTTGGTACCTCCGGAGCAACTTAAACACCACTCTTAAGTCTTTCAAGTGGTAGCTCTTCTCTCTTGATTTAACCACCAAGTCGTCAACATAGCATTTGACATTCGTGTGGAGAAGATTATCAAAAATATTCTGCATAGACCTTTGGTAAATAGCACCAGCGTTCTTCAGGCCAAAAGGCATTACCTTGTAGCAATAAATACCCTTGGGGTACTGAATGCAGTAAGCTCTTCATCTTTTGGTGCAATGCGAATTTGGTTATAGCCCGATGAACCGTCCATAAATGGCATTGCCTCATATCCAGTAGTAGTATCGATCATCAGCTATGAAATAGGAAGCGGGAATTCATCTTTGGGACACGCATTGTTGAGATCTCTGAAGTCAACGCACACCCGAATCTGGCCATTCTTCTTCATTACAGGGACAATACTTAAGGCCCATGTTGGGTATTTAACTTCGCGAATAAAGCCAGATTCAATGAGTTTGTTAACTTCACTTTCGATCAAGGGAACCAAGTCTGGCCTAAAGAACATTTGGGCGTGCTTAACAGGACAGGCGTTATTCTTGACTGCAAGGTGATGAACTACTACTTTAGGGTCCAAATCAGGCATCTCTTTGTAACTCCAATCAAAGACATCCTTGAACTCCTTGAGTAACTCGATATAAATGATTTCTTCATCGATTGCTAGTAAATCACTTAGGTATGTAGGACTTAGTTCTTCATCTATGCCAAGGTTAACTTCTTTTAAGACATCAATCATTGCATTCACCCGTTTCTCAAGTTCTGGGGGAGCATCTTTCGCATCCTCATCTTCCTGAGGGTCCCCATCATTGAAGGATATATGATAACACGGTGAAACATCCTCCAATTTCCCGTCATCCTCCATTAGAGATGAAACAACGTGCTCGCCTTGTGCAGTGACATGATACGAAGAACCTAAACTTTCTTCGTCTTCATCACATTCTCTAGTGCAGACCATAGTGTATGGCTTCACCTTTAGTACCTCATCATACGAAACAATGACTTTTGTTTGTCGCCTCATTCTAAAAGGAACCAGACTTTGGAAATCTTTAGAGATCTTCTGAATTTTGGGCGAAGTGGGTGTTCTTGTATTTCGATAATTTCTCTAAAACTTATTCCCTCTCAATTTGTAGGGAGTTCCACTTTCTGCAAACTATTTTGGGCCACAAATCCTGCAAGTGTCTTTGAGGACAACTTTACTGCCTCAATTCGTTTTACCGGAAGAGTTAACTCCTTTAGCATGTTAGATTGGAGATTGGATGATTCACCTTCATTTTTCTTCCTTTTAGAGGAATATTGGAGCGCATGAGTTACTTTCTTGCCATAAGATGCAATATCCTCTCTATAATATTTATTCGAGTTAGGTTGCACCTTTTCAATAACAGCTTTAGCTCTACCAGCAGTCACCTCAGCTCTTTTAGTTGTGGGCTCATCGTTCTTTCTTTTCATGACATCATCAGCTGTTAGCTCCTTCACAATGCAGCAAAGTGTGTCTCAACCTTGGTGAATGGCTCATCATCAATAACTATTTTTCTTCTCGATTTCACCTCGTAGTATTTTAAACATTGATGGTAGGTAGATGGAACTACTTTATTCTTATGTATCTAAGGCCTTCCAAGCAAGATGTCATATGAAGTCTTTCCATCGATCACATGCAGCCATGCACTTGATTGCATATCTTCAATGGTGATTCCAAACCTGATAGAACCTATGGCCCTTTTCCCCCCTTGGTTGAATCCTTGAATCATCACAGGACTTTCCGAGAGTTCGTTCATGGGGATACCAAGTTCTTTCACATTGCGAATTGGCAAGATGTTTACTGAGGATCCTCCATTAACAAAAATTCGATTTACCCTTTCATCGCGCATATAGCCAATCAGGTACAATAGGCGGTTATGAGAAGTGTCACCTAGTAGAAGATCGTCATTTGTGAACGTAACTTTTTCCTCACAAGCATTAACTTCTTGAGGAATGGACTCGATGAGGTTTTTCGAAGATGGTGCTAATGGTAGGCCATCACTCTTTTCTTCCCCTTTGTCAGCATGGCAACAAGAGGCATCAATACCTTCATGGGAAATCTTTATGCGGAACCAACTTGGTAAGAACTCCTCCAAGGTCACTAGATGTCGTGGCTTTTGAGGATGGTGCACCTCCACTTTTTCTTTTTTCAAATGCTTAACTGGATTCCATCACCTTGATCTTTTCACCATTATTTTCCTTATTTGTTGTTCTTGATTCTTTTCGTGGGCTCCTTTTGTGGCGCATATGGCGAGTCACCAACATCCAACCCTCTTTATCATCATGGTCGTCTACTTTGACTTTGTTATTCTCCAGTAATTCTTCATCTTTGATTTCTTTTAAACCTCATAGCTCATCTATACTAAATGAGCCAAAAGTGATAGAGACTTGGTTTGGACTTGCCTTGTCATCTTCAAGCATTATCTTCTTTTCACGGGCCAAGTCCATAACTTTGTCCTTGAAGACAAAGCACTTCTCCAGAGGGTGGCTCATGAGTCGATGGTATTAGCAGTAATTTGGGTCATTCATTTTATTAGCAGTAAAATGCTTGACAAAGTAATCTCCATAAGTCCCATCATTTTTGCATATCTCAACGAAATGTGCCACATATTATTTTGGATTACCTTTACCATCAAACTGCTGAAACTTTGGAGGTTGATAGCCAGCAGGAATATTTAATATATCGATCCTTGCAGTATATATCTTTGTGTATTTAAGAGAGCACTTGGCAGCAGCTTCATACTTATTTTTAATAATTCCTTCAATGAACTCCTTCAATTGATCAATTGGAATCATCCCTTTAGATGAGACAAGGATAGCCTTAGCGGATGCAACTTGTCTTGGGGAAGAATTACTCACTGGAACCTCTGGGAACTTTGCCAGGTGCATGGGTGGATTCTTCTTCCGACAAGATTCCCACTCTGTCTGTTAACTTGTCAATTCTAGCATCTTGATTTTGCGTGCACTTGGTCAAGCCATCGATTGCTTCCGTCAAGTTTGCCAACTACTCCTCCACAGATGAAGTGTTTGTCACAATGACTTGCATGATTGTTGTGGACGATGGAGAGTAGCATGGATTGTCACACAGATTGATCCTTGATTGACTCACTCTATGTGGTGTAAGTAGAGAGGATCCATCACTTAAAGAATCATCATCTCCCTCCACAGTAGAGTTCTTGGATCCGAAAAGGGCAAGCAGAGCAAGAGTTTTCTTAATCTTTTTAGCAACAACGCTTCCTCCTTCGTGTGTGTTTGTGGAAGATCTTACTCCTTTTGAGGATGAAGATCCGAAAACAGGGGTTGATGCGGACGACACTTGGAATGATTGTTATCCTAAAGAGCTTGCCTTGGTCCTTATAGTTGGTTCAAATCTTCAAAAGGTAACATCGAGGATGCTTTCTACATCAGCGTATAACCTGGAAATAGCAGCCTTGGTGGAAGTTGATCTGGGATTGATTTTCATTGAAGCCATTTCGATGTTCTTGAACTTTGGTGATTGAAAAGTTAAGATGAGAGTTAGAGATTGTCCCACTGGGCATGCTAGAATTTGTAGACAATATATTTACGTCGAGAAAATAATCGAGACTGAAAAATATTGCAATAATCGTAGTATTTAATTTTGAGTAATTTGAGTGTACAATCTATGTGGTTCCTCTGATTCTACTTTTCCAATATAAATTCAAGTGCCTTCAAGCTTGATCTTAAATCTATATTTGTTGCCACGGATGATGATATTTGATTCAACTAGCACGAACTTTGATTTGAACTCGTACTCCTTGAATCTTGATTTGTTCTTCGTTCTTGAGCTTTAACTTGATTTGTACTTCGCTCTTGAGATTGAACTTGGTTTGTTCCTCGTTCTTGAGCTTGAACTTGATTGTTGAACTTGAACTTGATTCCTTGAAGCTTGAAACTTATGGAGGAATTTGCAGCGTTTGATCCACGAGGTCTTTCTTGCTTCTTGTTTTAACTTCTGGTGTCTTTTCTAGGTTATGAAGACCCCTATTTATAGTTGTGGAAGGGAAGAGTCATGATTAAAAAAACCTCTTTTCGACCAATCAAATTGAAGTATGACAAGGCCGTATTTGATTGGCCAGAACATCACTTGCACAAATGGATATAGTCCAAATTATTTTTGAAATTTGTTTTGATAAAATTGATATGCCTACAAATGGATGGAGGATCCTTAGTGAACATCTTGCCAATTTGCACTATGAAAGAAGTTGGTATTTCTATGAACGAACTCTCGGAAAGTCCTATGATGATTCAAGGATTCAACCAATGGGGGGCCAAGGGCCATAGGTGCTATCAGGTTGGGAATCACCATTGAAGATATGCAATCAAGTGCATGGCTGCACGTGATCGATGCAAAGACTTCATACAACATCTTGCTTGGAAGGCCTTGGATACATGAGAATAAAGTAGTTCCATCTACCTACCATCAATGTTTAGAATACTACGAGGTGAATTCGAGAAGAAGATAGTTGCTGATGATGAGCCATTCACCGAGGCTGAGTCACACTTTGCCAATGCAAAGTTCTACTTGAAGATGAAAGATTCAACTCGAAGACTTCGTGGACTTGACGACATTAACTTGAACATTTGGAAACTTTGAAGATTTGGCGGACATTGCAGACTTCAACTTGAAGAGTGGTGGATTTTAAAAATTCAACTTGAAAAACTAGCAGACATGAAGACTTCAACTCGAAGATTAGAGGGCTTAAACAATTCTATTTTATGACCGGCGAATTTGAAGACTTCAACTTGAAGCCGATAGAGTTGAGGACTTCAACTTGGAGATATGGAGGGCTTAAATATTTCAACTTGAAGAGAGGTAAACTTGAAGCGCAGAGAACATGAAGACTTCAACTTGAAGACTGATAGACTTGAATATTTGAATTTGGAGACTTCAACTCGGAGGGCTTAAATATTTAAACCTGAAGAGCAGCAAACTTGAAGATCAGCGGATTTAAAGATTTGGCGAACATGAAGACATAGTAAATCCGTGAACTTCAATGCAAATAATTGTTAGCCTCCTAAAAGATTACAATCATTTTATTGAAGATACCAATTTACCATAGCGGCCTGCCCCCTTAAATCAAATGGGATCCAAAGTTTAACAGAAGAATGGTATCTCAGCTCGATTTTCAAGTGCTGATTGAATGGATTACATTCCATCGTACTTCAGTCGGACAATGATTGGGGGATTATGTATCTTTTGAACTTATGCGACTGAACTCAAAATGAAACTCTACGCTGCCTACATACCTCGTTGAAGAGGATCAAGTCATACCGTAGTTCAGAATGGGTGATTTTTTTATCTTTTTTTTTTATGTCCTAACTTTTGCCTAGGACGCCTCTTTCGAGCTTTTCAACCTAGCGAATTTTTTTTAATGTCCTAACTTTTTTCTAGGCTGCCTCTTTCGAAATTTACAACCTAGCAGACTCTTTTGTTTGTTTGGTGGTGGGCCGTACACAGTTTAGACTTATGCAGGCTAGGAGTGTTGCAACTTCAAGGATAAAACTTATTCAATAATTTTCCATTGATAGGGCTGATTCTCATGTCGTCTGCATCAACCAGCTTGTAAGCCCCACTTGACTAAGCTGCTTGTATGACATATGGCCCATCCCATCTTGAAATGAACTTCCCTACAAGTTTATAGGAAGTAATAATGAGTCTTCTTATGGCAAGGACTTGATCTCCTACTTGAAAGGATCTTGGGCGAACTCTTTTATCGAAGGCGCGAGACAATCAAGCTTGATAACATTCAAGATTTTGTTGAGCTTCCAACCTCTTTTCATCAAGAGCCTCCAACTTTGCTAATCGAAGTCGAGCATTTTCTTCATTAGTGATTTCTTCTTGAATAGCTAATCGTAATGAAGGTATTTGACGCTCGAGTGGCAAGACGACTTCGACTCCATAAACGAGTGTATATGGGGTCGCTTCTGTTGGCGTGCAGTGAATTGTCCTATATACCCATAGAGCTTCTTCTATATGGTCATGCCAATCCCGTTTGGATTTGGAGACGACTTTCTTTAACAAGTTGCATAGAGTCATGTAGAATGGCTTGCCATTATCCGTTATTATGTAACGAGGAATGCTAAAGTGATAGATAATGTTTACTCGGATGAAACTTGCAACATTTTCCTTCTTTACCTCCTTAAGAGTAGCAACTTCAGCCCATTTTGAAAAGTACTCAGTTGCAGCAAGATGTATAAGTGTTCGCCAGAGGATTTTGGCAATGGTCCAACAACATCTAGTCCCCAAGCGTCAATAGCCATGATGCAACAGTCGGATGTAGCACTTCAGGAGGTTGATGAATAAAATTTTCGTTGAACTGGCAAGCCTTAAATCTTCAAGCGTAGTCCAAGCAATCTTTTACCATCGTTGGCCAATAATATCCCATCCTTATTATATGGAAGTGGAGCTTTGGTCCGGACTGATATGATCCACATACCCAAGAATGTGCTTCTTACAAAGCTTGGAGTGCTTCATCTTCCCCTAAATATCGCAAGAGTACTCCCTCAAATGATCTTCTATATAGAGTATCTTTGTAGTAAAGGAAGCGAGGTGCATGACGCGGATTTCAGTCTTTCTCCTCAGATTTTCTATAAGTATCCAGTATCTCATGTAATTGATAATGGGTTGTTGCCATTCTTCCTTCTCAGCCTCAGAAACGACCACAAGATGCTCGAGTTCATTTTCTTCACCTTCACCCTCATTTGGCGGCGGTACTACCCATTTTTGGCAGATAGTAACTTACGCTTGATCAGGCAGGGTTAACAATAAAACTAGGGTAGCTAAAGCATTAACCTTCTTGTTTTCTTTCCTTAGCATAATCATGCTATGGGCATAGTTAAGGTTACTTGACCTCGTAACTACCTAAAAGCTGGTTGATCACTTACTGAGAGTCAACAAAGACTTGAAATTGCAACAACCATTTCAAGACCATGTATTAAGTCTTGATACTCAACAACGTTGTTAGAGCAGAGTTGATTCAACGTAAAAGAGTAGGGCAGAACATCACCTTGATAAGTGACAAATCCTACGCCAACACCAGCTCCTCCGCGATGTGCAGCACCATCAAAGTACATCTTCAATGGAGGCTAAACTTCAATGACCATTGCGTCCTCATCATGTAGTTCATCGGTTAGCTCCCAATCATCAGGTATAGGGTGATCTGCCAATAAGTCTTCTAACGCTTGTCATTTTATAGCCTTTTGAGAGATGTACACAATTTTGAATTGCTGAAACTGGAGGTACCATCTTGCAAATCGATTACTAATGACAGGCTTTGACATCACGAACTTGATTGGATTCAATCTAGAAACAAGACGAACGACATGAGCTTGAAAGTAGTGCTTCAACCTTTTGGCCAACAGCGCTCCGATAAACCTTTCTTGTGCTAAAATATATAGTATCAACGAGTTTCCAGGTATAGGTGCTGCCAAAACTAGAGGCTTCATCAAGTATGTGTTGATGCTTTCAAAGCCATTGCTACAAGCTTGGTCCCATTTGAAAGGAACGCCTTTCTTCATGAGGCGACTGAATGGTTGGCACCTCCCAACTAGGTTTGAGATGAATCTCCTAAGGTATGCTAGCTTTCCTTGCAGACTATTCAATTTATGAATATAGTAAGGCTCAGGCATCTTCAAAATGGCATCCATTTAGGCTTGATCAATTTTGATCCCTCGATGTCGGACAATGAAACCAAGGAACTTTCCATAAGTAACTCTAAAGGCACATTTCAATGGATTCATCCTAAGTTGGTACCGCAGAAGCAACTCAGACTCCATTCTCAAGTCTTTCAAGTGGTCTCTCTTCTCTTTTGATTTTACCACCAAGTCTTCAACATAGTATTCCAAATTCTTGTGGAGAAAATCATCAAAAATATTCTGCATAGCCCTTGGGTAAGTAGCACCAGCATTCTTTAAGCCAAAAGGCATTACCTTGTATTAATAAATACCCTGGAGGGTACGGAATGCAGTAAATTCATCTTGTATCAATAAATACCAAATTCATCTTTCGAAGCCATGTGAATTTGGTTATAGCCCGATGAACCGTCCATACATGACATTTCCTCGCACCCAGTAGTAGCATCGATCATCAGCCCAGGAATAGGAAGTGGGAATTCATCTTTGGGACACGCATTGTTGAGATCTCTGAAGTCAATGCACACATGAATCTGACCATTCTTGTTCCTTACAGGGACAATACTTGAGACCTATATTGGGAATTTAACTTCGCGAATAAGACTAGGTCTACGGACCTTATTTGAAATGGTGGCTACTACACTGAGGAGGATCGAATATGGCAGAAATTAGTTGCTGGAAATGAAGAAGGGTATGAAAACTTGATTATCGTTGGGATGCAACATGACTTCGAGTTTGGAATGTATTGGCGGACTTTCAGTTGATGTCAATAGGGAATGAATAGACTTGTTCAACTGGTGGATGAGCACGGGCTCGGTAGAGTTTACTGATTTCGTGGTAGTTGTACCTAGTGTAGCGTCGTTGGGAGATATCGGTATGGAATTCCACAGGTGGCCTATCTCCTGTGGACAAGTTAGTGGTTGTGTGATTTTGATGAAGGTTTTACGAATAGTTCTACTTACTACCCGGCAGAAGGTCGAATATGCGATTGTGTCTGATAATTCGGAATGTTCACGAAGAGCTTAACAAGGGACTACGAGAAGTTTGGTGAGTTGTAGGTGCGAGATCATGGTTCTTGAGAAGGGGGAATCTTTGTGAGTTCTAGATTTATGTGATTTTAGCTTAATGTTAAGTGGGGGAGCCCACTGTCTACGACTGGGGCGTATGGTCATCTGCTTGTGCGGTTTATGGTTATCGGTGCATTGGTAGATTATTTATGACCAAGAAAGGAAAACACCAGGGGTAATTCTAGCAAAATCGACCCATGTTACAGTTTTGGGAAGACTCAGTGTGTATGCTTCTTGTGGTTGGGATGTACAAGGAAAAGAATTAATCTGGTTGCTTCTTTGAGAGTGTTCATATGCTAACAAAACGATGGAGTTTGATTATATTCGGGACCAGGTCGGAGTGGGTGACTCTCAATAGTGGTTCTAATAGGTCCAAGGATGTAATCGCGATGTCTAAGAATTTTGAATTCGTTGTCTGGCTGAAGACTGGGATTTTGCAGTAGAGTATGAAGAATACTTGTGGAACTTTCTATGTTATAATCGGGTATGCGAGGAAGTATTAGAGAAATGGGAGAAACAATTTCGGATTCGTGGAAGGTCTTTCAGAATGGGTGTACCAGTTGGATATGCTACTGTGTGCATGAGGAAGGTAAGAGATGGTTCATGGATATTGAGACAATGTGGTCTCGTGAGTTGGTCACTCGGGAGGAGTGTTGTTGAGTATCGTTATGATTCTTGAATGGAGATACTATCATTTCTACGACAAGTCAAGAGTGAATTAGAAGAAGTTGGTTCGATTAGTAATGGTTGAATTAGCATGTTTGTTGCAATGATCAGCTCCTTCGGTGTTTGAAGTTATAAAGGTCGCTTGTGGTCATTTGATAGCCTCCATAACTTGATTGATTTGAGAGGTATTTGATTCAAATGTCCTTGTGGTGTAAATGGATTCCGGAAGAGTCATGGCAGTTTAGATCACGACTTGAGGTTTGTATTTTCTGTGGTTTGGGAATTCAGTTACGTGTTGCATTGACTCTTCTGAAATGAGCTTTCTCAGTCTTGCATTCTACCTCATAAGCTCAGATGTATCAAGTACCAGTAACAAACGGATAAGAAGTACAATGTAAAATGTCGGGCATCGGTGGAAGGATAATCTCGTGAATGTTCGGACTACCAGCGATATAACGCATGATTATGCCGAGGTCGTTCAGCCCGATCCAGAATAATGTGTACATTGTCGAGGGTCGAGCGGCACAAACCATAGATGCATCTATTATACTGTTGAGGCGTTCGATCCGCTCCACAAAAAAAGGATGAAAGTTATCGAATCACGAGATACATGCTTACAACACAGTACATGAGCACAAAGTGAATATAATGTTTACCGTTTCTCAAATAGCTAGCCAATAACTCAAGTTAATAAGGCTCGCCATAGTAGCGAATAAGGTCAACCATCGGGCCACGTGCCCGGATTCCGAAATATTTTCGAAGATAACTTTACCCATAACACCACGAACTCAAATATATAATTTATTTCAAATTTTATATCCAATTTTGTTGTCAAAATCCAAAAATATCAATTTTTAGGTTTTCTACCAAAATCCCAAATTTCTACTAATTTCCATGTTCAAATCCACATATAAACCATATATATAGCTCACAATATGTGGGAATTACTTACCTTGACATAGATGATGAAACTCTTCCCTCCAAGAGCTCTAAACATCGCCCAACCAAATGAAAATGAGAGAGAAATGGGCTAAGTCTCGAATTTAAGAACACCCCACTACCCAGCGACCTTCCCTCTAAGGCCTGGAAAATTCGCTTTTGCGGTCACGCTTCTGCGGAGAATTGACGATTCCTGCGAGCCCACGCCTACGGTACACGACCGCACCTGCGGTCCAGTAGCAAATACACAGCTTCTGCATCTGTTGTGCCTTCTCCGCTTTTGCGAATGCGCATCTGCACGCCCAAACTCCGCTTCAGCGCCTCCGCACCTGCGCCCAAATTTCCGCAGGTGCGGTTGCACCAGAACTTGGCCAAAACCAGCATGTTCTAAATTCAAGGTTTCAATCTGTTTTCAATCTGTTTCAAACCCGAGGCCACCGGGACCCCATCCAAACGTACCAAATAGTCCCAAAACATAAGACAAACCTACTCGGGGTCTCAAATCACACCAAACAACATCAACATTGTGAATCGACGATAAAAACCTTTCTTTAAACTTTTAAACTTCGACGAACGCGTCCGAATCATATCAAAACATTCTGGAATGAAGCCAAACTTTGCGCAAAAGTCTTAAATCACAATACGAACCTATTTCAAGGCTTGAAATCCCAAACAGACATCGATAACACTAATGTCAACTTCAATTCAAACTTAAGAAATTTTTTAAACCATCAAAATGCCAACTTCCATAGTAAGCGTTGAAATGCTCCCAGGCCACCCGTTACTCAACCCGAACATATGCCCATGTCCGAAATCATCATGCGAACCTATTGGAATCTTCAAATCCTGATTTCGAAGTCGTCTACTCAAAAGTCAAACCTTATTCAATTACTCCAACTTAAAGCTTCCGAAAATAGATTTTTCTTTCCAAATCAACTCTGAACTTCCCGAAATTCAATTCCGACCACACGTATAAGTCATAATACCTGAATTGGAGCTACTCAAGGATTCAAACCGTCGAATGACATGCTAGATCTCAAAACGGTCAGTCGGATCGTTACACTTTCCAGTCTCTCGGGCTCACAAATATCATGACAATCAGCCCAAATAATGGCAATAAGATGTAACAATAAATGGCAACAGAGACTGAGATATGATATGCAAAGGATAGATATGATGGAGTACATAACTATAATTTAAGCAAATAATTCAACAACAGAAACGACCTTTGTGGATCCCAACAGTACCAACATATGGCCTAAATATGGTATCTAACATGGATCTCAACTCAATTCCTCTAACACATGGACATTACATGAATAACAGGAAGATTGGGCAACTGCACAGTTCCACGAAAATAACCGAGTCACAATTACTACGGTGCACGCCGACACGCCCGTCACCTCATCACCAACCACATAACATGTAGTTCGGGGATTCATACCCTCGGTATCAAGTTTAAAAGTGTTACTTACCTCAAATCGCATAAATCTCTACTCAAGCAAGACCTTTCCTTGTGAATCGGTTTCCGGACGACTCTAATCTAGCCATAAACAACTTAATACAATCAACACATGCTATAATAATCAATTCCATATGATAAAGCTAGGTTCTTTAACAAAAAGTCAAAACGTCAACCTAAAAGGTCAACCCTGAGCCCACATCTCCTAATATGATAAAATTAACAAAATCCAAACACCCATTCAACAACGAGTTCAACCATACCAAAATTACTCAATTCCGATCTCAACTCGACCTTCAAATCCTCAAATTTAAGTCTATGAACTTTTAACAATTTTCCTCAATATTTCTCACCCAAAACACTAATTAATTGGTAAAAACAATGATAGATTCATGTATATTAACCAAATCCGAGTTAAAATCACTTACCCCAGTCGATTCCTTGAAAAATCCCTTAAAGAATCGCCTCTATCTGAGCTCCCAAAGTCCAAATTTGAAATAATACTCTAACCCTCATTTTTTGAAATTATAAATAATCTGCCCAGTTGTTCCTCTTCGCGATCGCGAAAAGTCCCTTGCGATCGCAAAGAACAAAATGTGTTTCCCTAAAAAATACTCTTCGCGAACGCGAACAAATCATCGCGAACGTGCTGACTAATTCCCCTAAAGGTACGCGATCGCGATCGCGAACACACTCATGCGATCACCTAGAGCAACGCGCCTGACTTCCCAGGCCTTCTCTTCCTTCATCGCGAACGCGACACCTAAAACACGTTCGCACAGCACAAACTCCCTAAGTTTCGCGATCGCAGACCTTTTCTCGCAAACGCGTAGAACAATTTCCCCGGTCGCCAAAACAACCTTTCGTGATCGCGAATCTCCACTCGCGATCGCATATAAGGAAACCAACAAAAGAGATAACAATAGTCCAACAAGTCCAGAAATGAGCCGAACATGATCCGAATCACACCAGAGGCCCCCGGGGCCCCATCCAAACATACGAACCAGTCCTACAATACGATACGAACTCGCTCGAAGTCTCAAATCACATCAAACAATACTAAAACCATGAATCGCACATCGATTCAAGCCTAATGAACTTATGAACTTCTAACTTTCAAAACTAATGTCGAAACATACCAAACCAACTCCGATTGACCTCAAATTTTGCACAAAAATCATAAATGACACAACTGACCTATTCCAACTTCTGGAACCAAAATCTGAGCCCTGTAACAACAAAGTCAATTCTCGGTCAGACCTCTTAACTCTCCAAACTTCAACTTTTCCAACTTTTGCCAATTCAAGCCAAAATCATCTACAGACCTCCAAATCAACATCGGGAACACTCCTAAGACTAAAATTATCATATGGAGCTATCGGAATCATCGAAACTCCATTCCGGAGTCATTAACACATAAGTCAACATCAGGTCAACTCTTCCAACTTGGCTCCCAACCTTGGGATTAAGTGTCCTCATTCATTCTGAAACATCCTCGGAACCAAAGCAGCCACCCCGACAAGTCACATAACAATAAATGAGCATTGAATAAATAATAAATGGGAGAACAGGGCTACAATACTCAAAATGACCGGCCGAGTCGTTACAAAGATATTATTCTAAAATATATTTTTTAGTATTTGATCGATGAGTGGAATAAAAGATTGGTCATCAAGAAGAAGAATCAAATTTACTTATGTACACACATATATACATCAGAATTGGAGGAAGAAATAGAAAATCAAAATGGGAGTATTTAAAGATATGATGACAGGCGGTAAATCCGAATGAGAATATTAATGAGAATAGCTAGGATTAATGAGGTGACTTTAAGTAAATAGTTATAGTTGGAAAATATATTACATTGGATGTAATATTAAATCAAATTTGGATAAATTATAGAAAATATAGAGATGGTTAAATTAAGAAGAACGTCTGATAAACAAATACGGCATGCTAAACATAGCTCGAAACTCAAGACTCTCTAGTTAACAATAGAGTAGTGTAGACCGCTCTAACACTGGCTATGGTAGTTAACTGGCGCTAAAGTTGGCCAAATTTTGCCTCGGAACTATTAAAACACGTTGCCATCTAATTCCATCTCCAGTAATATAGAGGCCATGTTGTACTTGTTTTATGGGTTTTTTCCATAGTTTAAAGAAAAGAATTAAAAGGTCAAAGAATTAAAATAAGAAAGGAAAAAATATGTTTGAAACATTAGTATCACAACTGATAATCGGCTTAATGTATGCATATTTTGATATATATCGCCTCACATTTTACTCATGTCTCGACGATTTGAGATGTTTAATATGATTATCTGTGCTAAAATTTGGTATTTCTATGTGTAGGAATCATTCGGATGCAATTTGGGACGAAACGGCGCGAATTGGAGCAAAATCGGGACAAAATCGCAAAAAGGGAAATTTGAGGGCCACAGGGGCGCTGGCTGTGGCGCAATTTACAGAAGCCAAAATATTTGAGCGCCAGGGCCAGCGCCCCACGCTGCCCTGGACGCTCAAGACGGAAAGTGACATTTTTCGACTAGGACCCGGTTATTTAGACCCTAGACGCCCCCAACTCATATGAAAGCCAACCTAAACCTATTTTTGAGAGGAGGAACGTGATTTAGAGAGAGAAGGGAGGCACAAAACACTTTAAAGCAAGGATTTGATCAATTCTTCCATCCCTTTCCTAGTATTCATTGATTTTATGTTTGAAAACATTATTTTTGATGATTGTATGAACATGAGTGGCTAAGAAACCTATTGTTCTAGGGTCATGGGTATACATGAATGTTGATGTTTGAAGTTTAATTTGACGAAGTTGATTTTATCATATTGGGTTGTTTATTTAATTCTGTTTTTAATTATTTTGCTGAGTAGCTAATAGTTAAATACTATCTACGAATCTAGAGTTGAACTCGAAGGTGGGAACTCTAGATTGCATATAGAATTAAATAGAGCAAGTTCTTAAACCTGGGCATCGGAGAATGGATTCGCAATTAGGATAGACATATACCTAATTTCCTTGCTCGGTTGCAATACAGGAATTGTAAATGCGTTCTTGTTAATCTTAATTCCATAGACATATAGGTATTAAGTTAGCTTAAATAGACGAGTAAGGACTCGACAGATTCTTATGAGTAATATCAACCCTGTCAATCAACAATCCAGATAAATCAATTAGTTATTTCAAGCTAAGAATGCAACATGATTGTTAGATAACCCATGACCCTGGAATATTATCTCCTATTGATTTTTATTCAAAACTATTTAAGTGTTGTGTTGATTTCTAGTATTTCATTACTTGATAGTTTTTAGATAGTAAATTAGACAATTATCTATTTTATAAAAAATTGCTTGAATCAATAAGCTATTTGAGTTTGAATTAGTCAAAAGTTAATAATAAGTCTTCGTGGGAACGATACTTTATTCACTACTCTATTACTTGACGACTACGTATACTTGCGTGAGTGTGTTTGGTCCCAACAAGTTTTTGGCGCCGTTGCCGGGGACTTAGAAATTAGCTACTTGACTGAGTTAAGCTTTTATTAGTTATTTGTTCAAGTGTATAATTTTCAGTTTGCCTTGATTTTGTTAACGCGGGATCTTCTCTTGAATGTGGGGGAGTAGAAGTGCAAACAACCTCCTTCCTTTTGATACTGAAATTGAACGAACACTTCATAGAGTGAAGAGGGAAGTTGAAACAAGAACTAGAATAGAGGGAGAGTTGGACATTGTAGTTCAACCACAGCCAATAGAGATGGCAGGTAATGAAGAGCGTGTGGTGATAGAAGCCACAAGACCCAATCTTGCGAATATGACTCAGGCTATTGTGAAGCCTAATATCACGGGGCATTTCGAACTCAAACAATACATGGTACAACTGATTCAGTCCACGGGGCAATATGTGGGTCTATCTCATGAAGACCCGCAGAGGCACATTCAGAAATTCTTGGAAATTACGGACACTTACAATTATCCGAACGTTTCCAAGGACTATGTCAGGCTGACACTATTTCCCTTTTCACTATTGGGAGAAGCTAAGGAATGGTTGCAAAAGGAGCCCGCGAACTCAATCCACACTTGGGATGATCTAGCAAGGAAATTCTTAATCAAGTTTTTCTCCACTAAGAAGACAAAGTCGCTAAGGAGCCAAATTCTTGGGTTCCAACAACGAGATGGCGAGACACTTCGTCAAGCTTGGGAAAGATACAAGAAGCTACTCAGAGACTGCCCGCATCATTTTCAGACTGATGAAGTATTGGGTCACACTTTTGTTGATGGGCTAGATGAGGCATCAAAGATGAATCTTGATTCAGCTTGTGGGGGTAGTTGCATGGCGAGGCCGTATAGTGAAATACAACTCTTGCTAAATAACTTCACTGCTAATGACCATAATTGGCAAGGAGATGGGGACTCACGAAGGGCAATTAAACAGAAGGCAACCGGGTTGATTAAGCTTGATGATTTTTTAGCCATGAAAGCCGATATAGCAAAATTGGCAAATCAGATGAATAGAATGACAATGCAACAAACACAACAAATGCAACATGTACAACAGATGTCTATTTGCTGTGAACTATGTGGTGACAGTCATATGAGTGACATGTGCCCCACGAATCCTGAATCTATATACTATGTGGGGCAATAGAGTAGAGGTCCAATGAATCATCATGCACAATATGGGAATACTTACAATCCAAATTGGAGGAATTATCCTAACTTCTCATGGGGAGGAAATCAACAGAATCAGAACCAGTATAGGCTCCAAGGAAATTTCAATCAACCTTAAAAACCACCCCTACAAACAGAAGAGAGTACGAATGACTTGCTGAAGAAGTTGTTGCTTGATAATTAACAGCTCAGGACCGATTTCAGAAATCTTGAGAGGCAAATGGGACAGTTAGCAACAAATCAAAACACTAGACCTGCAGGCGCTCTTCCCAGTGATACAGAGAAGAAACCTCAAGTTAATGCAGTTACACTCAGAAACGGGAGGGAACTAGAAGAAGTGCCAAAGAAGAGAAAGGACAAACCTATACCTGAGAGGGAGCTGATCCCTAAGGCAATACACGAGTCAAAGAAAAATGATGCAGGTTCAGAGCCAGTGGGAGCTGCAAGGCCACCACCACCTTTCCCCTAGAGATTGTAGAAAAAGAATGATGATCGCATGTTCAACAAATTTCTCTCTATATTGAGCCAGGTTTAATTGAATATTCCATTGGTGGATGTACTTCGTGAAATTCCAAAATATGCTAAGTACATAAAAGATATAGTGGCTCACAAGAGGAAATTGACTGAGTTCGAGACAGTTGCACTTACTGAGGAGTTCACTTCAAGGATCCAAAACAAGCTTCCTCAAAAGCTTAAGGATCCTGGCAGCTTCACCATCCCTGTGCGAATTGGTAATATTGCCATGGGTCATGCTCTTTGTGATTTGGGGGCGAGCATAAATCTAATGCCCTTGTCCTTATTTAAGCAATTGGGTCTGGGAGCTCCAAGACCAACCACTGTGATGTTGCAATTAGCTGATAGGTCCATAGCCTACCTTGAAGGAGTGATTGAAGATGTATTGCTGCAAATTGGGAAATTTATCTTCCCAACTGACTTCATTATTCTAGATTTTGAGGATGATGAACAAGTTCCAATCATATTGGGACGACCTCTCTTGGCTACTGGTGATGCAATAATTAAAGTGAGAGAGGGGAAAATGATTATGAGGGTGGACAACAAGGAAGCAGTTTTTAATGTCTACAAAGCGATCCAACTTCCCCACCACTATGAGGAACTCTCTATGATATCTGTTATGGAGATGGATAAGGAACTTCTTGACACGAGTGTATATCTAGACGATTCTCTAGAAAAAGCACTCATGTTGTTCGATAACTTGGAGATTGATGATAAGGTTGAGGAGATGATGCATATCCTAGATGCATCTTGTGCTTACATGCAGGGAATACACCCGTTTGAGCCCCTGAATAGGCTAAGTGGATCTCCTCCAAAGCCGTCAATTGAAGAAGATCCAAAATTGGAGCTTAAACCTCTACCCCCTCACCTTCAATATGCTTATTTGGTTAGTTCTGACACTTTACCTATTATTTTTTCTTCTGACTTGTCTAAATTGCAGGAAAAAAATTGTTGAGAGTGCTACGTGAATAAAAGCGAGCAATTGGGTGGATGATGTATGACATCAAAGGCATTAGTCCAGCTTTCTGCATGCATAAAATCCTCATGGAGGATGGACACAAGCAAATTGTAGAGCAACAACGCCGCCTAAATCTAATCATGAAAGAGGTGGTAAGAAAAGAAGTGATTAAGTGGCTTGATGCAGGTATTATATTCCCAATCTCTGATAGCAAATGGGTAAGCCCCGTTCAATGTGTGCCAAAGAAAGGGGGAATGACTGTAGTGGCTAATGAAAATAATGACTTAATTCCTACAAGAACTGTCACTGGGTGGAGAATTTGCATAGATTATAGAAAATTGAACAATGCCACCCGAAAGGACCGCTTTCCCCTCCCTTTCATTGACCAAATGCTTGATAGGTTAGCTGGCCAGGAATACTACTGTTTTCTAGATGGTTATTCGGGGTATAATCAGATTGCTATAGCCCCAGAGGACCAAGAGAAAACCACATTTATGTGTCCCTATGGCACATATGCGTTCAAGAGAATGCCCTTTGGTCTTTGTAATGCACCTGCGACTTTTCAAAGGTGTATGATGGCTATTTTTACTGACATGGTTGAAAGATTTGTGGAAGTGTTCATGGATGATTTTTCTGTATTTGGGTGTTCTTTTGATAATTGTTTAATGAATCTTGATAAAGTGCTTGCTAGGTGTGAAGAGACAAACTTGGTACTCAACTGGGAAAAGTGCCATTTCATGGTACGTGAAGGTATAGTCTTGGGGCACAAGGTGTCAAAAGATGGTCTACAGGTGGATAAAGCAAAGGTGGAGGCAATTAAAAAATTGCCCCCACCGACATCCGTCAAAGGTATTCGCAGTTTCTTGGGCCATGCAGGTTTTTATCGTCGATTCATTAAAGATTTTTCGAAAATTTCTTCTCCATTATGCAGGCTTCTAGAGAAAGATGTCACCTTCAAGTTTGATGATGCATGTCTGAAAGAATTTGAGGAGCTGAAGGGAAGGTTGGTGACTACACCAATTATCATCGCCCTAGATTGGGGACTACCATATAAGTTGATGTGCGATGCAAGTGACATAGCAATCGGAGCTGTTTTGGGGCAAAGAAGGGATAAAATATTTCACCTCATTTATTATGTGAGCAAAACTATGAATCCAGCTCAGATGAATTATACAGTTACTGAAAAAGAGTTGCTTGCAGTGGTGTGGGCGTTTGACAAGTTCAGATCTTATCTAGTGGGAACCAAAGTTATCGTCTACACAGATCATTCAGCTATCAGATACTTGTTTGAAAAGAAAGATGCCAAGCCGAGGCTGATTCGTTGGGTCCTCCTCTTGCAAGAATTTGAATTAGAGATCCGAGATCGAAAAGGGACAGAAAATCAAGTGGCTGATCACTTGTCCAGATTAGAAAGTCGGAACCATGTAGCTGAAGGAGGGTCAATCAAAGAAACATTTCCTGATGAGCAGTTATTAGCAGTCACCTCAGGTGAAGCCCCATGGTATGCGGATTATGTGAATTTTATTGTAAGTGGGGTGACACCACTAGAATTAACACCTGATAATAGAAGAAGATTCTTACATGATGTGAGGCTCTACATGTGGGATGAGCCATTCTTATATAGGCAATGCGCAGATCAGTTGGTGCGAAGGTGTGTTCTTAAGGAAGAGATGAATGCAATATTGCATGGCTGTCATGCTTCGCCATATGGAGGTCATCACGGTGGGGATAGAACCGCCCCAAAAGTTCTACAATCAGGTTTCTATTGGCCAAAATTATTTAAGGATGCACATGCCTTTATTAAAAAGTGTGACAGATGCCAAAGAACCGGAACTATCACGAGGAAGCAAGAAATGCCTTTGCAAAATATTCTGGCAGTAGAGCTGTTCGATGTTTGGGGGATTAATTTCATGGGACCGTTCCCATATTCTAATGGTCACAAGTACATCTTGGTGGCGGTCGACTATGTTTCTAAGTGGGTGGAGGCCATTGCTCTTCCTACTAATGATGCAAAGGTAGTGGTAAGCTTTGCAAAGAAGCACATCTTTACGCGCTTTGGGACTCCAAGAGTGTTAATAAGCGACGGAGGAACTCACTTTTGTAACAAGTTGCTGAATAATGTCCTTACGAAGTATGGAGTTAAGCACAAAGTTTCCACTGCCTATCATCCCCAAACGAGTTGTCAAGTAGAAGTTTCAAATAGAGAGGTAAAGCAGATTCTGGAGAAAACAGTAAGTAGAAATAGAAAAGACTGGGCAGGGAAGCTGGATGATGCATTATGGGCATATCGAACTGTATACAAGACTCCCATAGGTACTTCTCCGTACAGGTTGGTTTATGGGAAGGCATGCCACTTGCCCATCGAGCTTGAACATAAAGCTTATTGGGCGATCAAAAAGCTAAATATGGATATGGACTCAGCTGGTGAAAATAGGTTGCTGCACCTCAACGAGCTTGATGAATTTCGATTGCACGCATATGAAAATGCCAAATTATATAAAGAAAAGACGAAGAGGTGGCATGACAAGCACATTCAACATCGAGAGTTTGAGCCGGGTTAAGAAGTTCTCTTGTTCAATTCAAGGTTGAAGCTATTCCCTGGAAAGCTTAAGTCTCGTTGGGCAGGTCCTTTTGTTGTGGTAAGTGTGAGGCCTCACGGAGCGGTGGAACTGCGTGATACGAGCTCAAGTGGTACCTTCTCGGTAAATGGCCAGAGAATAAAATATTATTGGGGTGGTGACATTGCACGTCACAAGACCTCAGTGGACTTAGCAGATGCTTAAACATGTGTTGAGTCGTGCCGCGACGTTAAATTAGGCGCTCGTTGGGAGGCAACCCAATTTTTACCGCTTTCGAAGCATAGTTTTATTCTTTTGTAGGCCATAATATTTTCTTTGAAGGTTGAAATGGTGTGAAATATGTGTAATGTATATATTGAGTACTCGGATAGTCGGGATTGTTTAAAAAAAAAATCAGCGAAGACGTTGCCTGGGGCGCACTTTGCAGTATCCCCGAAGCTTCAGCGCGAGCCCAGCGTGGGGCGCTGGGCTGGCGGTCCAGGTGAGTAATTTTTTGTTTTAATTTTTGTTTTCTTTATTTAATTAAAAATACCCTACCCAATTACCCATATACACTCACAACCCAACCCATACCCAATTACCCAAACCCATTCCCCCACCTAAATTAAGACAACCCAACCCAAAACCCCCAATTCTATTCAAAACAAAAAAACACACGGTTTCTTCTTCTTCTTCCCCTTTTCTCTCAAGTTCTCATATTCTTCAATATTCCTTGCTCAATTCCATCTCAATACTCTAAGGTATGTTCTTCTTGTTATCTCTTTTCTTGTATTTTGGAAGTTCTTAGAGTAGTTGTAGTCTTCTTTCTCCCCCAATCCTCCAACACCCTAGGTCTCTTAAACATATTTGGATGTTATTGTGGGTGGAATGATTATACACGAAATTGGTGCAAAAACTTTGGTTGAGCAGTTGTGTTTGAAGTAGTAAACTATAATTCCCTCTACTTCATGTAAATTTGGGAGGCCCACCTTCTCCCACCATTGTTGAAATAGAAGAGCACAATTGATGCACACAAGGTGTTTGTTAATATGCTTAAGAGAGTAAATTTGAACACCGGTGAAGTCTAAGTAGCCGAGTATAGTTGTATATGAGTTTTGGCGAAGTGTGGGGTGTTGTGGGGGTATTGTCTTTTGTTGTAAACTTTTGTAAGTTGTAGTTAGTGTACTAAAATAGTGTAGAAATGTAGACTTTAGCTTTGTTATGCTTGCACTATAGTTAAGTTACGGCCATGTTAGACTAATTAAATTTTATGGCATAGGGAAGTCTAAGTACCTATAGCTTTGTTATGACACATTGGTGCACATTGAATCAATATTATGATTAGATTATATATAGCCTTAGGTTTTAAGTGTGGGGTCATCTTGCCTCTCACGATGACCTTAGGCAACATCTCTTGATTCATTCTCATCTTTGTGTTTATCATGTGTAGGTTGCTATGGCTCGTGATGATACCGCTAAAGGAAAAGGGGTGGGGAAGTCCTTCACTACTGCTCCCCCTCCAAAGAAATGCAAGCAAGGCGAGAGCTCCTCCCGACAAGCCAAGGGAAAGCAAGTGGCTAGCGGATCTACGAGGCCACCACGGCCTCGAGTGGAACTTGTTCGGGATGACGCCATCAAATGGCATGATACTTTTGTTCCATATGGGAGATATGTGTCTGAAATGGGGATAAATGTGAAGGCTTTAGAACGGAACTTCCCAGATGTACTTGCTACATTGATTGAAAAGAAGATGGATAAGCTCCTCGAATGTCCGGGCCCGGCAAATCTCAGCATGGTAAGAGGGTTATATGCCAACTGGAACGAGAAAAATGACATGTCGTGGGTCAGAGGAAAGGAAATTCCAATGGATAGGGAAGCCTTGTGTCATTGTTTTGGGAGTTGATAGTCCTAACCCACGAAGGCTTCAAAAGTTCGTCAAAAGTCCAAGCTACCAAGCAATACGTCACACACTTTGTGACGTTGATTCTAATGCAAAATAGACG
The DNA here is from genome assembly GCF_000715075.1 of Nicotiana tabacum. NCBI lineage: Eukaryota > Viridiplantae > Streptophyta > Magnoliopsida > Solanales > Solanaceae > Nicotiana > Nicotiana tabacum. Next base: position 72,003,645 of record NC_134088.1, on the reverse strand, counting down.
CGAACTAAGGGAAATATTCACCTTGAAATGCTCCGGTTCGACTTCAACAAAACGGCCAAGGTTTGGCAAAACTTTGTGCAAGCTAGATTAATGCCCGTTGAACATAATACTGAGTGCACTCGAGCTCGAGTGTGCGTGATCTACTTTTTGATGACTGGGCGCCCCATAAATATGGGTGAGCTCATGCTTGGGGAGATGACCCGCACCCGTTTTGGAGGAAGGATAAAAAGGTTTTTTTTTTGGCAACACCCTGACACAATACATGCTCTCTCGTGGGGTACCAGAGTACCCATGCTATGATGAGGTAGTGGAGGCACCCACAACATTGTTAGACATCACATCCATGTTAGAATCCATATCCAAGCTCACCCAAGCTGCTAGGAATGAGAGGGACGAAAATTTCAACAGGTATCTTTACTAATCCCTCAATGTTATTATGAGCAAGCTTGGGGTGTCAGATGAGGAGCGCATGCAATTGCGAAGTGATCTCTCCAGTTCTTCCAAGGAGATGTTGGGCATAGCACCAGGCAGTCCCGTTCGTCCATCTGAGGATGAAAACACTGACAAAGAATCTGATAATGAGGATGCGGATGATGATGAAGTTATGGGACCAATGGCTTTGGTACCCTTTGGAGATGATGATGAGCCCATTACCGCAGCTGGTTGGCACCATGATGAGGCAGACTCCAACTAACAGGGAGTTCTTTCTTTCCATCTTACCTTATTTTCGAATTTATTAAGCATCGGGGACTATGCATTGTTTAAGTGTGGGGTGGAGGGAATATTCCTTGAATTGTATAATGCTCCTTGAATTGTATATAATTTTTAGTGTTATTACTTTTTTTTTCTTTCTCTCTTTTATCACCTTTTAGCTTAGTTTAAGACTAACATAGTCTAATTAGCTAGATTACAAAAAAAAAAGATATAAAAAAAATTTAACAAAAACTTGGGACTTTTCCCGACGATGGATCTATTGGACAATTTTCTTGAGGGATTAAAGTCCGATTAAAAATACCAAAAAGATTTTCTTTTGTTTTATTTTTTATAGTTAGATAGTATCCCTTGGTTTTTCTTTGGATGCCGGTTCTTTTTCAAGGGTGTAGCTCGAACCGGGTATTTTATTTTATTTTTTTTAGGAGTAGGATAAGGGAGAAAACTGAGATTGCTCTGAGGTACCTATTGACATGTTTGGTGTTGGCAAGTTAAGTTAGAGCATGCGCTCTGTCGTCCGGCATATATGAATTGAATTGTAATGCCCAAGTAGATTAAGTAGCCTACTCTTTGACGCCTTTTTCTCAGTTGAGTGACTTGTATGCCACTAGTGCATTGTTGCTTAAAAAGCCTCAACTTGATATGCTTGCTTGACTTGAGAGTCACATAGAACCGTCTTGAGTGAGTCAAGTGCCATGTGTGTGTAAGGATTGTTGATATTATGTGCTATCTTGTGTAGTCTAGAACTTGCCCCGTGTATTAATCAACACAAAATCATTAAGTTGTGCTAGTCTAGGAGATGACGTAGGCATTTCTTGCTTGACCATAAAGGTGTTTGTCACTGACAAATAGAATATTTCCATTGCTATCCCTTTTGAGCCTATAGATCGTTTCCTTGGCACCCACATTACAAGCCGTACTCCTACTTTGTTCTTAATGTGAGATTGTTGAACCTTTACCTCCTAAGGCACTTAGTCGCTAGAAGAAGTAAGGTGAGAGATTGGGAAGTGGCTTTCGAGTGGAACCATGGAATGGCCCTTAAGGTGCACTAAAATTGTGAATAAAGGTCACTAGCTTATAAACTTCAACGTATGGAGTGTGAGAAAAAAAAAATTGCAAGAAAGAGCAAACAAAAGTTCAAATAATGTAGAAAGACACACCTCCTAATCCTTCTCACTCGTTCTAGTGAAACCATAGAGGTGCTTGATGGAAAAGAGGGCTATGTTAGTTATGGTGTATGACAAGTGAATGGGTTGCGAAGCAATTGCGCTTGAATTATGAGTGTAGTGTATTAAAGTGCTTAGGAGGGTTAGTCACTATTCCTAAATGTATCCTACCCGTCCCTTAGCCTACATTACAACCTTAAAGTCCTAATTGATCCTAGATTTAGCTAGCTTAGATTAGTAGAGATGTACACTACGAGCAAGCTTATGGTACGACCACGGGATGCACATGAATTCTTTGTGAGAGTGAGTGAATGTTGTTCAATTGTGGGATGTCCTTAATTTATGTTTAATGACATATTTAAATTTGTGGACTACTTTGATATTCACTCTTTTGCTTGTGGTGAGGGCACTTGATCTCATGACGGATTGGTGATATTGTACACTTTCTTGTGTTAGGTGAGTGCGTGAGTTGAGGATGCTTAGTGGTAATGAGTCGTCTCTTGAGGTAAGGTGGTTATGGAGAGGTTGCTTGAGTTGATTGAGTTGGTTAAAAAACATTGAGTATACTTGGGCTATTTAAAAACGGGAAGAATGTGAAATTTGTGTGTTCATGCTTAATTGCCGACATCGATCATAGTCAAAAGGTAGGATGTTTGATTGAATTAATTGTGAGGTCCTCTTTCATAGTGCTAAGTACGTTTTGGGGGTGCTAACATAGTTCCATTTATCGAGGACGAACAAGAGTCTAAGTGTGGGGTGTTGATAATTGGCTTAATGTATGCATATTTTGATATATATCGCCTCACATTTTACTCATGTTTCGACGATTTAAGATGTTTAATATGATTATTTGTGCTAACTTTTGGTATTTCTATGTGCAGGAATCATTTGGATGCAATTTGGGACGAAAGGGCGCGAATTGGAGCAAAATCGGGACAAAATCGCAAAAAGGGAAATTTGAGGGCCACAGCCAGTGTGGGGCGCTAGCTGTGGCGCAATTTACAGAAGCCAAAATGTTTGAGCGCCAGGGCCAGCGCCCCACGCTGCCCTGGACGCTCAAGACAGAAAGTGTCCTTTTTCAACTAGAACTCGGTTATTTCGACCCCTAGACGCCCCCAACTCATATAAAAGCCAACCTAAATCTATTTTTGAGAGGAGGACGTGATTTAGAGAAAGGAGGGAGGCGCAAAACACTCAAAAGCAAGGATTTGATCAATTCTTCCATTCCTTTCCTAGTATTCATTGATTTTATGTTTGAAAATATTATTTTTGATGATTGTATGAACATGAGTGTCTAAGAAACTTATTGTTCTAGGGTCATGGGTATACATAAATGTTGATGTTTGAAGTTTAATTTGACGAAGTTGATTTTATCATATTGGGTTGTATATTTAATTTTGTTTTTAATTATTTTGCTGAGTAGCTAACAGTGAACTACTATCTACGAATCTAGAGTTGAACTCGAAAGTGGAAACTCTAGATTGCATATAGAATTAAATAGAGCAAGTTCTTAAACCCGGGCATCGGGGAACGGATTCGCAATTAGGATAGACATATACCTAATTGCCTTGCTCGGTTGCAATACAAGAATTGTAAATACGTTCTTGTTAATCTTAATTCCATAGACATATAGGTATTAAGTTAGCTTAAATAGACGAGTAAGGACTTGACAGATTCTTATGAGTAATATCAACCTGTCAATCAACAATCCAGATAAATCAATTAGTTATTTCAGGCTAAGAATGCAATATGATTGTTAGATAACCCGTGACCCTGGAATATTATCTCCTATTGATTTTTATTCAAAACTATTTAAGTGTTGTGTTGATTTCTAGTATTTCATTACTTGATAGTTTTTAGGTAGTAAATTAGACAATTATCTATTTTATAAGAAATCGCTTGAATCAATAAGCTATTTGAGTTTGAATTAGTCAAAAGTTAATCATAAGTCTTCGTGGGAACGATACTTTATTCACTACTCTATTACTTGACGACCACGTATATGTGTTTAGTCACAACAACAACCCCATAAACGTGGAGGACTTTGCTTATTCATAGTCAACTTGGCAAATATATTAACGACGCATGATCGACATAACATCTTGCAAAACCATCTAGCAAGGCCCATAGAAATGAGTCTAAAACTACGACCCAATAAATAAGGTAGGTACACTCTTTTCGTATCGACTTCACGAGCCTTCACTTCATTAAGGTATAAGCTCATGCTTTATGAAGTTATAGAAAGCAAAGGAGCATAATAGACATCTCTTTCGCCAGAATCGTAATGGCCTCGCCGGCCAGCGGCCTGCCTGTTTTCATGGATGGTCTGCCTCCTCTCAATCCCCAAACAACTACCAATCCTAAACCGCATAATTCCCAGCCACTAAATTACACAAACATATTAAAACCTAATGCATTGAAGGCTGCCATGCACGCAACTTCCAGCACAAATTCTATCGCCCCAATTCCTCTCAATCTTGTTACTTTCCTGCATGGGCAACCCTTCATCAAGTGGACGGAAGCAGAAGTTTCAAGAATAAACGTTATAGAAGGGATTCAATATGCAATCGTGTGGAAATTCTCTTATGGATGGATTGAGTTGCAAGAGATACGTAAAATTCTTCCTGCTCAATGTGGTGTCAAATGTGAATGTAATATTGGTTTATTTTGAGATGGACATGTACTCATTAGGTTAACATTGTTAGAGGATTATATTAATATTACTTCAAAGGATGCGTATTATTTGAAAGCTAAGGATGGATACCAATACCAGATGCGACCTCTAATTTATGATACGAAATTTAAACATGGTGAAGAAACACCTTTGGCTATGGCGTGGATCTCTTTTCCTAACCTGTTTCCAACATACTTTGTCAAAGAATGTCTTTTTCATTGGCTTCGGCAGTGGGCACACCTTTTAAATTGGACATGGCAACAATATATAATACAAGGCCAAGTTGCGCAAGAGTTAAAGTCCAGGTGGATTTGCTAGCTGATTTACCCAAGAAGATGCATATGGATATAGAGGATGAAGTTATTGGAAGTGTAAGGACCGAATGGGTGAATATACAGTATGACTACATTCCTAAGTACTGCAAGAGATGTAAACTACAAGGACACAACGAAAATTCCTGTTGGAGATTACATCCAGAACTATTTAAGGATTCTGGGAAAGACAAACAAAATAATTCTGATAAGGAGAATGAAAGCAAGGATAAGGGCCCTTTGATGGTCCTCACAAGTGAAAAGGTAGTGGGCAATGTAGGTAAACGAAGGATTTTAAGGATAATCGTGTGAAAAATATGCAAAAGCAGGCTGATATACAAAGACAACCAGGCAAGGAAATCGTTCCAGTTAGAAATGGGGATCAACAACAGGTTCAAATAGTCAATAAGTTTGCAGGTTTGGAGGTTGAGGAAGGTGAAATAGCAGAAAACAACCAGTTAGCTTTGACCGAGGAAAACACAGGTCAAAAAAGCCTTACACTTAGTCCCAATGAGAGTGGGAGAACTTTGAATCCGGCAACTCCTATTTTCAACCCTAAGTCACCTGAGATTAAGGCAACCAAAGAGGATAACAATACAAATACTATCCAAAATGACAAGGCAAAAGAACCAACAGCATTTGTAGAATCCACAACTTAATAGGTGAGTAACTTTTGGTGGTAAGAATGTCACAAATAACCAATCTAAATTTGCTCAGGCTATTGTTAATGTCTCTAACAAAATCTGAGCGTTTGTAGATGAGAAATTTAATATGACAATTTTGATTAACATGGAGCAGCAATTAACTCTGAGGCTATACGATACAGATGATCAAAAGGAGTTCATTCTAGCCCTTGTGTATGCTAAGTGTGATAAGGCAGAATTGAATTATGGGACTCTCTTTATGATCTTGCTCAAGACATGACTACACCGTGGATAGTGGGGTGATTTTAACGTGATTTGGGATGAAGAAGATAAATTTGGAAGACTTCTGGTATCCATAAATGAAGTAGATAATTTTAGACTTTGTGTAAATACTTAAAATCTATTTTATCTTGGCTTCAAAGCCAGTATATACACTTGGCGGAATGGGAGAGCTGACAGAGACGGTATTTTCAAGTGATTGGATAGGTGTTTATAAAATATAGAATTTCAGCAGATATGGCTAGGATTGGAGATCACTCACTTATCCAAGATAGGATTGGATCACAATCCTTTGCTTATCAAGTACAGTCCAGATGCAACTCCAATCAAGAAGACCTTCAGATTTCTAAAATTTTGGACAAAGCATGACTCTTTTCACGCAATAGTGAATGAGCATTGGCACGCAGATTTTCGTGCTAATCCTTTTTTATTCTTTTCAATTATAATCTCAAGAAAATGAAGAAGGCTCTTTCTTCGTGGAGTAAGGCAACCTATGGGGATATTTTCCATAAATTGGCTAGTCTTGAAGAAGTGGTAATGGTTCATGTGGCGCAGTTTGAACTAAACCCTTTCTATTCAAAATATGGAGAGGCTTCAAAAGGTGCAGTTGAGTGGATTAAATACTTAGCATTGGAAGAGGAATTATGGAAATAAAAGGAATGAATGGCTTGGTTTAAGAATGGAGATAGGAATACTAAATTTTTCAATGCTCAAGTCAATAGAAGAAGGAAGAGATTACATCTGAAGAGTATACAAACAATGATGGAACTTGGATTGAGGATGAGGAGGCCATGGCAGATGTTGCCGTGCAGTTCTTTCAAGAACAATTTCGTGAAGACATAGTCCCTACTGCTTTTGGAATAATCGATCATGTTATGGATCAGAACCATGAACAAACAAGGCATCCTACAAAAGAGGAAGTAAAAGCAGCAGTGTTTACTCTCAATGGTGAGAGTGCTGGAGGGACGGATGGCTTTACTGGCAGTTATTTTCATGCTTGCTCGGATATCGTTGGGCATGGCGTGTTTGATATGGTGAATGCCTTATTTAATAGTCAAGAATTACCTAACTTTGTAACTCATACAATTTTGGTGTTGCTACCAAAGAAGAAGGAGGTGAATACCTATTCAGATATGAGACCTATTAGCTTGAGCAACTTCATCAACAAGGTCTTTTCCAGAGTTATTCATGAGAGGTTATGTTGTTATTTATCTAATCTTATTTCAGATGAACAAGCAGATTTTGTGAAGGGGAGAAGCATTGTTGAAAATGTTCTATTGACACAAGAAATAATCACTAATATAAGATTGAGAACAAAGACAGTCCCCAATGTAGTGATCAAGTCAGATATGACAAAGGCATACGACAGATTTCTTGGATATTCTTAACCAAAGTGATGAGAAAGATGTGATTTTGTGAGAGATTCATTGGCATTGTGTTTGCAATTGTCTCCAATAATTGGTATTCAGTAGTTCTCAATGGGAAACCACATGGCTTTTTTAAATCTACCAGAGGTGTCAAACAAGGAGATCCATTGTTACCTACACTCTTTATACTTTCAGCTTAGGTACTTTCAAGAGGATTGAATAATCTCTATTTGAATCTATATTTTTGTGGCTATGGCCTGACTAAGTGGAGTCCAAAGGTCAATCACTTGGCTTATGCAGATAACACTATTATTTTCTTCTCATCATATGCAACCTTATTGCAATTGATCATGAAAGTATTAGCAGCATATGAAGCATCATCAGGTCAACTAATTAACAAAACTAAATCAGGAGTATTTTTGCATCAATCAGCTAGTGAACAAGTGGTAAGAAAGGCAGAAAGAGTCACTAGAATTGTAAGGCAATATTTTCCTTTCACTTACCTGGATGCCCTATTTTTTATGCTAGACGAAAGATGGATTTCTATCAACGACTCATCAAAATATTTCTTGATAAGTTACAAGCTTGGAAGGAAAAGTTGATGTCAATTGGAGGCAGAGCAGTTTTAATCTCTCATGTCTTACAAAGCATGCCTATTCATCTACTGTCAGCAGTCAATCCTCCTGCTTGTGTAATTAACAAATTACACAAGATTTTTACTAGATTCTTTTGCAGTAATTATGTGGATGGGAGGAGCAGGGCTTCATGGGATAATCTTTGCTTGCCTTGTGATGAATGAGGTATAGGCTTTAGATCATTACATTATATGTCTAAAGCTTTATTTTGCAATTTTTGGTGGAATATAAGAACAAAATCTACTTTTTGGAGTTTGTTCATGAGCCAAAAATTATGTAAAAAATTGAATGCAATTGTAGTCCCTTGGAGAAATGGATCACAAGTTCGGAAAAAGATGCTTGAATATAAAGACATTATAGAGCATCAAATACTTTGGAATACAAAGATGGGGTCATCACTGTTCTGGTTTGAGAATTGGACTGGCTTAGGAGCATTATGTTTCATCATCCCTCCTGATTTCTTCTGTGATGAGTCTGTACAAAATGTGAGGGATGTAGTATAGGAAAATGGATGGGATGAGGACAGAATTAGGGACCTGCTGCTTGAGGATGTTGCAGATCATATTCTTGAAAACTTGAAGCCTCATATAACGCATGAGGTCCTTGATAAGCCATACTTGAAGTTATAGACAAGATGACTGTTTACAGTGAAATCAGCGTGGGAGTACTTGAGAAGAAGAAAGGAACCTTACAATGCATATAAGAAGATTTGGGTGAAAGGACTTCCTTTTAAGATATACTTTTTGACGTGGAAGGTTTGGAGAAATAAATTGCCACTCAATGACTTCTTCAGGAGATTATGGCTTCTAAATGTTGGTGTTGTGTGAATCCATAAGAAGAAACTGTATCTCACCTATTCTACACATCTTATGCTGCTAAGAAGGTGTGGCACTACTTCCTCTCGTGTGCAGGTATATCATTGGAGGGTGTAACATTTCATCAAGCTGTGGTGAAGTGTTTGACAGCAAATGTAGTGCCTAGGTTGCAACCTATTCTGCAAGTAGTTCCAGCTACCATCATATGGGAATTATGGAAGAGGAGGAATAGCTATAAATATAGAGAGGCAGTGTCTATTAGAAATCATCTACTCTTCAAGCTCTTGTGAAAGTGAGGAAGCCTATTCTCAAATTTGTACCATAAAAATGGCCAGAACTGCTCAATATGATGGAGTGTTATAGTCCAAAACTGAAGATCACCAAGGTGCTATGGGAACTGCCTGAGCCAGGATGGATGAACGTTAACACGGATGAGGCATCTAAAGGCAACCCACGAAGAAGTTCAATTGGTTATGTCCTACGTAATGAGATAGGTGATGTATTATATGCATGTGGAAGGGAGATACAAGACTCAACCAACACTGAGGCAGAAGCAGTAGCAATGGTGGAGGCATTAAAACACTATGTTGAGCATTCTTACTTACAGATATGGCTGCAAACGGATTCATTGTTATTAAATAATACTGTAGATGGCACTTGGAGCAGTCCATGGAAGGTGGTAGGGCATGTTGAAGAAATTAGATTGCTCATGGAATCATGTGAAGTGGAGGTGTCACATATTATGAGGGGGGAATAAATTAGTGGATTATTTGGCTAACTATGCTCTAGACACTGGCCCTATTGAAACTCATAGCTTTATTGATTTGGATACTCAAGGGAGGAGGATAGTCAATAGTGATAAGCTATTATGTCTGTATCTAAGGGTGAAGGTCGACAGGAGATCATGAAAGGAGAGATGGTGATTGAAAGAAGGAAGGAGAACAGTGAGGAGATTATATTAAACCTTCATGTACAAATCCTTAGGGAGGAGGACATGGAGGATTTATTTATCACTAACAAAGTTCTTTTTTGAAGGGAACGATATTGTGCTCATGCCATATCATTTGGAACAACCTCAATGGGTGGTATTAGCACTATTTGCTCATTCCCATGAGGGGATGCCAATGGTAGGCACAAGCATGGGGTTCGATGGGAGTAGGGACCTACTGCTCTTGACGAATTAATACTCCAAATGCAGCTCTCAGATAAAACATGGAGGACACAGAACTTAGAGAGAGCATGCACAAAAGAAGAAGATCAAGTCACACCAAACTTGGCCATGCTTTATTGAAACTAAGAATGTTGGGTTCGTTCACTAGTAGGAGACCTCTTGGGGAGCTTGGTAAGGTGACTGGCCATCAGAGAATTCTTAGCTCATCCCTGAGCTTTGAAGTAGTCAATAGCACTTCACACAAAGCTCATTTTGTGAAAGAGCATATGACAATCATACACTGCTCAGCTATGGACACTGCATTTGGATTGGGATGCAAAAAATGAAGGCAACAAATTGCAGATTAAAACTGATAAAGTATGCTACAACTTCAAGCATACTATCGTGGGAAGATCATGAAGACCAAGGCTGGACGTGTTGCTCTCCACAGACTTTGATTTTGACAATATTTTGGCTAGTTCTTGATTCACCATTTTATTCTAGGCTAAAGACATGGGTAATTGTTAGACCAAATTGTACTACCAACATGGTGTGCCATATAAACCAAGTTGGTAATAGGAAGTATGTACTTTTCTTGATTTATTGTCTTGCACGTTGCAAGACCTTATGGTACACTGTTTTTATTTTCTATATATATAAAAATTAGCCCTAGGCATCATGCCCGGTGGATTTGGATTTGTCCAAAAAAAAAATAAATCTACAATGATTATACATAAGAATAGGAATTCGCACATTATTCTTTAATAAAATTTGATACGAGACAACAGAATAACTCCACTTGTTTTATAATCTAGAACAAAAGAAAAACTTATAAACTTACAGAGCACTTCACTATATTTGTTTTGTGACTTTTATAATATGATTTTTCAAATTGGAAGTGGAACAATCTGAATGGGTGCGGATGGTTGAATGCACCCTAAGTAGGAGGTAGTTACGTTTTTACAAACAAAAAAAAAAAAGAGAGGATGCAATACACTTCTAGTTATTCTCTAAAAGAATACAACTTTTAGAAGAGGAATAGGCAATGAAACACGTCTACACTTTCACAAACAGACAAATATTTAAATAAGACACACGCATGCACACGGTTGAACAAAACCTTTTGAAAGCCAACGGTTAAAACTATTTTAGAAAGAAAATTTAGTTGTTAATAAGAAAAACACAACTTTTTAGAAAAGCCACTTAAATCAAAACGTTTTTTTCCTATTTAAATGGTATTGCTAATATATTATTCTTAAATATTTTTAGAAGCAGAATATTTAGGTAAATAAGAAGGGTATTTTAGTAATTCAACTTTTAAGTTAAGGGCTTCATGCTTTTATAATAACTAGTCATAGGATGCGCGCTTTGCGCGTGTACTCTATGTATTATAGTACAACGTTATAAAAAATATAATTTTATTAAAATTTAATTTTACAACTTTCTATGAATGATCAACATAAATTTTCACATCGTAATATGTTTGTCGAAGTCAATATGATTGGATATCGACTGACTCTATGAAAATGATAATGAAAGTTTCATTAGACACATATGATTTTTATACTTATTTTGATTTTGTGAACTACAGACCTGTAATGAAGTATATTAAGTCTTATTTTACCAAACTTGTATTAACAATATCTGTTCTTGTAGAGTTGGAACAACTGACAATACTCGCCGGAGATCTCTTCAAAGACCATAAGTTTTCCACCAAAAGGTTCATTGACGTCTATAATATCTTGAAAGTTTCTGTCAACAATTTCAAATTTGTGACACTTGGTCATGGCTGTTTCGTCCATATTCTCAATTTTGATTATTTTATTAACTTAGCAGCACCTTTATATCGGGTTGCACGTCGCAACAGACTTATTAAAAGTCCATATTGAAGGATCGGGTTGCACGCCGCAACAGACTTATTAAAAGACCATATTGGAGAATCGGGTTGCACGCCGCAACAGACTTATTAAAAGTCCATATTGGAGGATCGGGTTGCACGCCGCAACAGAACCGAATGTGAATATATTGTGAGAGCGTGTTGCACGCTGCAACAGAATTGAATGTGAATATATTGTGAGAGCGGGTTGCACGCTGCAACAGATTTGATGGAAATAATAATTGGTTACGACTGCTGAATTGGCTTCAATTATTGTAAATGAGTTACCTGATTTATTTCTATTATTTGTTGTTGTTACTGATATTCCGTACAAGTTAATGTAAGTGACCCGCCTTCGCCTCATCACTACTTCGTCGAGGTTAGGCTCAGCACTTACCAGTACATGGGGTCGGTTGTACTGATACTACACTCTGCACTTCTTGTGCAGATTTCGGAGTTGGTCCCAGCGGCGTACCATAGACTTGCTCGGATTTCAGCTACCAGAGGAGACTTGAGGTATAACTGCATGGCGTCCGCAGTTCTGAAGTCCCCGTCTATTTTACTTTAGTTGTGTATTTATTTTCAGACAGCTTTATTTTATTCAGACCTTTATTTGTATTTATTCTAGAAGCCCGTGCACTTGTGACACCAATTCTGGGATGGTATTTAGATACCGTTATTTTTATGGGTTATTTCACTATATTTCAAACTTTGCTTCCGCATTTGTTTCTTTGATTATTAATAATTTAAAAATTATTTAAAAATTAGTTAATATTATTCTAACGTTGGCTTGCCTAGCAAGTGAAATGTTAGGCGCCATCACGGTCTTAAGGTGAGAATTTCGGATCGTGACAGTTGGTATCAGAGCACTAGGTTACATAGGTTTCACAAGTCACGAGCAAGCTTAGTAGAGTCTGAAGGATCGGTACGGATACGACTGTACTTATCTCTCAGAGGCTATGAAGTTTAGGAACAATATTACTTCTTTATTATTCAGTCATGCGATTTTATTCTATCATCGATGATTAAACCATTCTACTCTTATTCTCTCGCAGATGGTGAGTACACTTAATACCTCTACCGATGGTTAGGGACCAGAACCCCCGGTGGAAACTATGGCCAGGGGTAGAGGTCGAGGCCGAGGTCGTGCTAGAGGCCGAGGTAGAGCTCAGTCTAGAGCTTGAGCACCTGCACCTGTTGAAGAACCTCAGATGGACCTTCAAGAGGAGGTTCCAGTTCAGAATGTACCAGTTAGACCGGTTCAGGTCCCGGAAGAATTCATAGCCACTCCAGTACTTCAGGATGCTCTAGTCCATTTGATAAGTCTTATGGAGGGCGTGGCCCATAATGGTACATTTTCAGTGGCACCAGCCATCTCACAGGCTTGGGAAGGAGCACAAACTCCCACTACTCCCGCTCCGGAGCAGATGGCTCCCCAGAATCAGGCTCCAGCTGCCCCGCCAGTTGGGGTAGTTCAGCCAGTTGTTGCGGCACAGATCGGTGATAGGCCCGCCATGTCTTTTGAGGCCTTATTAAGACTGGATAAGTTTACCAAGCTCTTTCCAGTTCACTTCAGTGGTACACCTTTTGAGGACCCACAGGATTATCTTGAACGTTGCCATGAGGTGCTACAGAATATGGGTATAGTTGAGACCAATGGGGTTGATTTTGCTGTATTTTAGATGACGGGTTCTGCCAAAAGGTGGTGGAGAGGTTATACATTGACCCGACTAGTCGGATCGCCTGCACTTACCTAGGAGCAGTTCTCTCAGCTATTTCTGGAGAAATTCCTCCCTATCACACTAAGAGAGGAATTCCGCAAGCAATTTGAGCGTCTACATCAGGCCAGTATGACTGTTACTCAATATGAGTCTCGTTTTGTGGATTTGGCCCGTATTGCTCTCCTTTTACTACCTATGGAGGGAGAGAGAGTGAGGAGGTTTATTGAGGGACCCACTCACCCTATCAGACTTTAGATGGCCAAGGAGACCGGAGTGAGATTTCTTTTCAGGCGGTTGCTAATGTCGCAAGGAGGATCGAGATGGTTGTTGCACAGGAGAGAGGGCAGAGGTCCGACAAGAGGCCTCGTCAGTTCGGTGGTTTCAGTGGTGCCTCGTCAGGAGGCAGAGGTAATTTTGGTAGGGGTCATCCTCCCAGACCATTTCATTCATCACTTCATGCATCTCCCGGTGCTTCAGGGAGTCACGGTCCTATCATGCCTTACTCTGGACAGCCGGCATTCAGTGCACATTTATCTCCTATTAGTGCTTCACCACCCCAGAGTTATTACAGTGGTTATCCGGCCTATTTGGGTCAGCTTCAGCTTCAGCTGCCACGACATCCGGATGGATGTTATGAGTGTGGGAACATTGGTCACATCAGGAGGTATTGCCCTAGGTTGGCGAGTAACAGATCTCGGCAGGATTCACGTGCCATTATACCGGCACCAGTTACTTCACCGCCTGCTCAGCCAACTATAGGTAGGGGTTAGGCAGCTAGAGGTGGAGGTCAGGCCATTAGAGGTGGAGGTCAGGCCGTTAGAGGTGGAGGCCAGCCAGTCAGAGGCCGTCCCAGGGACGCAGTTCAGAGTGGTGGGGCCCAGCCCCGATTTTATGCTTTTCCATCTAGGCCCGAGGCTGAGTCATCTGATACTGTGATCACAGGTATTATTCCAGTTTTCCATAGAGATGCTTCAGTTCTATTTGATCCATGGTCTACTTATTCCTATGTGTCCTCCTATTTTGCTTCATATTTGGTTATGCCTTGTGATTCTCTGAGTGCTTCTGTGTGTGTATCTACACCGGTGGGAGACTCTGTTGTAGTAGATCATGTCTATCATTCGTGTGTGGTTACTATTGGTAATCTTGAGACTAGTGTGGATCTTCTACTTCTTGATATGGTAGATTTTGATGTCATCTTGGATATGGATTGGCTATCTCCTTATCATGCTATATTGGATTGTCATGCCAAGACAGTGACCCTACATATGCCGGGGTTACCTCAGTTAGAGTAGAAAGGAACTCCTGGTCATTCTGCCAGCAGGGTTATTTCTTATATAAAAGCTCGGCGTATGGTAAAGAAAGGGTGTCTAGCCTATTTGGCTTATATTCGCGATCGTAGTGCGAATGTCCCTTCTATGGACTCAGTACCAATTGTTCGTGAATTTCCAGAAGTATTTCCTGCAGATCCACCGGGGATGCCACCCGATAGAGATATTGACTTCTGTATTGATTTGGCTTCGGGCACTCTGCCCATTTCTATTTCACTACACTGTATGGCCCCGCCAGAGTTGAAAGAATTGAAAGAGTAGTTACAAAACTTGCTTGATCAAGGATTCATTAGACCTAGTGTCTCACCCTGGGGTGCACCAGTATTATTTGTAAAGAAGAAAGATGGCTCTATGCGGATGTGTATAGACTATCGGCAGTTGAACAAGGCCACTATTAAAAACAAATATCCACTGCCAAGAATTGATGACTTATTTGATCAGCTTCAGGGTGCCAAGGTATTCTCGAAGATCGATTTGAGGTCTGGTTATCATCAGTTGAAGATTAGGGCATCTGATGTCCCTACAATAGCTTTTTGAACTCGGTATGGGCATTACGAATTCCTAGTAATGTCATTTGGGTTGACAAATGCCCTAGCAGCATTTATGGATTTGATAAATCGGGTGTTCAAGCCTTATTTGGATTCTTTTGTGGTTGTATTCATTAAGTATATCTTGATTTACTCCAGCAGTCGAGAGGAACATGAGAAGCATCTTCGAAGTGTGCTTCACACCTTGAAGAATAATCAGTTATATGCCAAATTTTCAAAATGTGAGTTTTGGTTAGACTCAGTTGCCTTTTTGGGGCATGTTATATCGGCAGAAGGCAAAAAGATGGATCCTAAGAAGATTGAGCCTGTTCAGAATTGGCATAGACCTACTTCAATTACAGAGATCCGGAGTTTTCTCGGTTTATCAGGTTATTATCATCGGTTCATGGAAGGGTTTTCATCTATAGCAAGCCCATTGACCAGATTGACCCAGAAAGGTGTCCCATTCGGATGGTCAGACGAGTGTGAGTTGAGCTTTCAGAAGTTCAAGACCACTTTGACTACGACGCCAGTGTTGGTATTACCCACAGGTTCAGGATCGTATATGGTATATTGTGATGCATCTCGCATTGGACTTGGTGTAGTATTGATGCAAGATGGCAGGGTGATTTCATATACATCGCGATAGTTGAAAGTTCACGAGAAAAATTATCCTGTTCATGACTTAGAATTGGCAGCCATTGTTCATGCGCTGAAGATTTGGAGGCCTTACCTCTACGGTGTCTCGTGTGAGGTATTTACTGATCATCGCAACCTTCAGTATCTGTTCAAACAAAAAGATCTTAATTTGAGGCAGAGAAGATGGTTGGAGTTGTTGAAAGACTATGATATCACCATTTTGTTTTACCCCGGAAAGGACAATATGGTGGCTGATGCTTTGAGTAGAAAGGCTATGAGTATGGGCAGTCTTGCGTATATTCCGGTTGGTGAGAGACCATTAGCTGCAGATGTTCAGACTTTGGCTAATCAGTTCGTGAGGTTAGATATTTCAGAACCCAGTTGGGTTCTAGCTTGCACAGTCGCTCGGTCTTCTTTATATGAGCGCATCAGAGAGAAGCGGTATGATGATCCTAGTTTACTTGTCCTTAAGGACACGGTGCGGCACGGTGATGCCAAACAAGTTGCTGTGGGGGAAGATGGGGTTCTGCGAATGCAGGGTCGTATTTGTGTGCCTAACGTGGATGGGCTTCGTGAATTAATTCTTGAAGAAGCACACAGTTTCAGGTATTCTATTCATTCAGGTACCGCCAAAATGTATCAAGATTTGCGGAAATATTATTGGTAGAGGAGAATGAAAAAGGATATAGTTGCATATGTAGCTCGATGTCTGAATTGTCAGCAAGTTAAGTACGAGCATCAGAGACCTGGTGGTTTGCTTCAGAAGTTAGAAATTCCTAAGTGGAAGTGGGAGCGTACCACTATAGATTTTGTTGTTGGGCTCCCACGGACTTAGAGAAAATTTGACGCAGTTTGGGTCATTGTGGACAGGTTGACCAATTCAGCACATTTCATTCCAGTGGCAGTTACCTATTCTTCAGAGAGGTTAGCTGAAATTTACATTCGTGAGATTGTCCGCCTTCACGGTGTGCCCGTATCTATTATTTCAGATCGAGGTACGCAGTTTACCTCACATTTCTGGAGGGTTGTACAGCATGAGTTAGGCACGCGGGTGGAGTTGAGTACAGCATTTCATCCACAAACAGACGGACAGTCAGAGCGCACTATTCAGATATTGGAAGATATGTTCCGCGCTTGTTTTTTAGACTTTGGAGGTTCTTGGGATCATTTATTGCCACTTGCAGAGTTTGCTTATAATAATAGCTACCTGTCGAGCATTCAGATGGCTCCATATGAGGCATTATATGAAAGGCGATGTCGATCGCTAGTTGGTTAGTTTGAACCGGGAGAGGCTCAGTTGTTGTGTACCGATTTGGTACAGGATTCCTTGGATAAAGTCAGGATTATTCAGGATCGACTTCGCACAGTTTAGTCTAGGCAAAAGAGTTATGCCGACCGTAAAGTTCGTGATATTGCATTCATGGTTGGAGAAAGAATATTGCTCCGGGTTTCACCTATGAAAGGTGTAATGAGGTTCGGAAAGAAGGGCAAGTTGAGCCCTAGGTATATCGGACCCTTTGAAATTCTTGAAAGGGTGGGTGAAGTAGCCTACAGGCTTGCATTACCACCTAGTTTATCAGCGGTTCATCCGGTGTTCCATGTGTCTATGCTCCGAAAATATCATGGTGATCCGTCCCATGTGTTAGATTTCAGCTCAGTTAAATTGGACAAAGATTTGACTTACGAGGAGGTGTCGGTGGCTATATTAGCCCGGTAGGTCCGACAGTTGGGGTCTAAGAGTTATCCTTCAGTTCTGATGCAATGGAGAGGTCATCCGGTAGAGGCATCTACCTGGGAGTGCGAGTCAGACATGCGAAGTAAATATCTACACCTTTTCTCCAGCTCAGGTACTTTTTTCTAACTCCGTTCGAGGACGAACGTTTGTTTTAGAGGTGGAGAATGTGATGACCCAAAATTTCATCTTTAAATTTAATAAATAATTCTGTGTTCTAAGACCTCGAAAAGTACCATTTATCATTCATCAATTTGCATGCGCAGTCCGTACAATTTTCCAAAATGTTTTTATGTGAAAAATGGATTAAAATGTGAAATAGAGCTTTAAAAACTTAACTAAGTTGACTTTAGTCAACATTTTGAGCAAACGGACCCGGATCGGTATTTTGATAATTCCGGCAGGTCCGTATCGTGATTTGGGACTTGGGCGTATGCCGGAAATCGAATTCCGAGGTCCCTAGTTCGAGATATGAAATTTTGATGAAAAATTAAAAGCTTGAAAGCTTAATGATTTCTCAGAAATTACTGATGTTGGATTTATTGACCTTGGGTTCGTATTTTAGTTTCGAAGCCCGGTATAGGTCAACTATAATATTTATGACATGGCTACCGAATTTGGTGAGAATCGGAGTTGATTTGACGTGATTCGGACGTCCGGTTGTAAAAATATAAGTTTTAAAGTTTTCTTGAAAATTTCCTTTGATTTGGTGTCCGATTCGTTGTTCTTGGTGTTATTTTGGCGATTTGATCGTGCGAGCAAGTTTGTATGATGTTTTAGGACTTGGTTGCATGTTTGGTTTGGAGCCCCGAGTGCTCGGGTTGGTTTCGGGTGATTAACGGATCATTTACGGACTTAGGAAATCTGGTTTTCTGCAGACTTCAGGCTTCTAATGTGTTCTTCTTCGCGTTCGCGAAGGTACTCTCTCGAACGCGAAGAGCAAATTGGGGCTGGAACGTTTTGTACTTCGCGTTCGCGATAGAGTGACCACGTTTGCGAAGGCTTGAGGTTCAAAGCTTCGCGTTCGCGACAGAAGCCTCGCGTTTGCGAAGGGAAAGAGGCTGGCCAGGATTATTGCCTTCGCATTCGCGAAGGGCATCTCGCGTTCGCGAAGGCGAAACTAGGCAAGATTCGCGTTCGCGAAGCAGCCCTTGAGTTCGTGAAGTGTAAAACGGGACAGCACAAATTTGTGCTTCGCGAACGCGAGGCACTGACCGCGTTCGCGAAGGGTTAAAGTCCCAGAAACAGAACTTAAGTTCTGGAAAATGGGATTCATCCCATTTTCAACCCTTTTCCATTTTTGAGCACGGGTAAGGCGATGTTTGGACGATTTTTACGGAAAAATATTGGGGTAAGTGTTCCTTATCCTATATTGATTATATTACATGGTTTCATACTCATTTATATCATGAATCCGTAAATTTATAGAAGAAAAATCAAATTTTTATAAAATATTCCAAAAACAAAAATTTAAGATTTGAAGTTCCATTTGACATCGGAATTGGATATTTTTTGTATGGTTGGACTCGTCTCGGAATGGTGTTCGGATTTCGTAATTTTTTGGGATTTGAGACGTGGGTCCCACTGCCGAATATTTTAATGAATTTTGGACTTTTATCCGAAAAATTTATAAATTCATATGGAATTAATTCCTATGATTAGTATTGAATATATCGAATATTTTGTGAATAGATTGAAGCTTTCAGAGTCAAATTTAAAAGAAAAAGTTGTGGTTGAATAATTTATTCGAATTTACAAAGAGAGGTAGGTGTCGTGGTTAACCTTGACTTGAGAGAATAGAACCCTAAAATTATTTGTTATGAGAAATTCATGTGAATGACGTATAGGCGGGGTGACGAGTGTCTATACGACGTCAAATTAATTGTTTGCCTGCTTACTTGAAAAATCATAAATTATTTTAAATCATGAATTAACTATTATAATAATCGTTTCTCTACTATTCTTTGTCAAATATTAATTCTTGAATTCCTGCATTAATTGTTACATGCTATTTGATTTATGTGCCTTAATTGTTATTTGACACTTAGCATATTAAATATTAAACAACATATTTTCTCTCTGATTCCCATAATAATTTGCTATTTGCCTTTGTTTGTTTCATAATTAAATTATAGTTATTGTATGGTTGTTGTCTTATATGTTTATATTAATTGTTGCATTTATTGGAAAAATTTCTTCTATAAGAATTGGTAAATGAATATGTTAGAAGAGCGGGTTGCACGCCGCAACATGATTAATTATAATGAATATATTGAAGGATCGGATTGCACGCCGCAACAGACTTTTTAAAAGTCCATATTGGAGGATCGGGTTGCACGTCGCAACAGACTTATTAAAAGTCCATATTGGAGGATCGGGTTGCATGCCGCAACAGACTTATTAAAAGACCACATTGGAGAATCGGGTTGCACGCCGCAACAGACTTATTAAAATTTCATATTGGAGGATCGGGTTGCACGCCGCAACAAAACCAAATGTGAATATATTGTGAGAGCGGGTTGCACGCTGCAACAGAATTAAATGTGAATATATTGTGAGAGCGTGTTGCACGCTGCAACAGAATTAAATGTGAATATATTGTGAGAGCGGGTTGCACGCTGCAACAGATTTGATGGAAATGATAATTGGTTACGACTGCTGAATTGGTTTCAATTATTGTAAATGAGTTACTGGATTTATTTCTATTATTTATTGTTGTTACTGATATTCCGTACAGGTTGATGTAAGTGACCCGCCTTAGCCTCGTCACTACTTCGTCGAGGTTAGGCTCAGCACTTACCAGTACATGGGGTCGGTTGTACTAATACTACACTCTGCACTTCTTGTGCAGATTTCGGAGTTGGTCCCAGCGGCGTACCATAGACTTGCTCGGATTTCAGCTACCAGAGGAGACTTGAGGTATAACTGCATGGCGTCCGCAGTTCTGAAGTCCCCGTCTATTTTACTTTAGTTGTGTGTTTATTTCCAGACAGCTTTATTTTAATCAGACCTTTATTTGTATTTATTCTAGAAGCCCGTACACTTGTGACACTAATTCTGGGATGGTATTTAGACATCGTTGTTTTTATGGGTTATTTCACTATATTTCAAACTTTTCTTCCGTATTTGTTTCTTTGATTATTAATAATTTAAAAATTATTTAAAAATTAGTTAATACTATTCTAACGTTGGCTTGCCTAGCAAGTGAAATTTTAGACGCCATGACGGTCCGAAGGTGGAAATTTCGAGTCGTGACATAGAGTTAGAAAGGGGCGGAGCTATAGTAATGAGTGTGGGTTCGGGTGAACCCAGTGACTTATTCCCTGAGTTTGTATTTGTATTAAAATCTTCAATGAAGATAGATAA
Source organism: Nicotiana tabacum (assembly GCF_000715075.1). Classification (NCBI taxonomy): domain Eukaryota; kingdom Viridiplantae; phylum Streptophyta; class Magnoliopsida; order Solanales; family Solanaceae; genus Nicotiana; species Nicotiana tabacum. The sequence continues at coordinate 71,982,704 of NC_134088.1, read as the reverse complement.
TATTTTAACGCCGAACCCACTGACAGGCTTAGGGTTTAGCGGTAAGGCCTCTAGGTTCCGAGTCCACACACGCGGGTTCGATACCCATAATGAACCCTTTTGTTTTTAAAGACGTTTTTCTTTTCTTTTTTGAAAAAGAACCAAAAATTAATTAAGGCAAAGAAGAAAATGGTAAAATCTCCAAACAAAAGAAGCTTCATTCTCCCGCCCACATTTTTCTTCAAGGACCATCCCTCATATTCTCTTCTTCATTTTTCTTTGTTTGCCTTTCTTTTGTCTTTTAATTTTTACGTAGATGTTACTTTTATTTTAAAACTTTTGATTCTAAAGGTTGAATCTTATATTTTAACTGTTGCGCAATGCTTCCCTTAAAATATTAGACCGATTCTTCTACTTTTTTCCTCACAATTTCCATGTGAATATGATTTGTATATTAATCGGAGGATAAGGATCAAATATTTTATTCTTTTCCATTTCTAGTTTTTATAAATTTTAATAGTTTTATATACATGGCTTCACAAGTTTAATGGACAAATATTAAGCAATTTAAATCTTCAATATTTTTTTGTTTGTTTTACGGTGCAAGATCAAATTATATTGAGATATTCAATTTGTAATGATAGACTATAAATAGTTTTTATTAAAAAAATTATTTTGTATAGCAATATTTTGTTTAAGCCAGAAAAGAATCTTCGCATTTAACTGGCAAGAAAATTTTGCATCATCTGATAACCTTCTTCATATATTAGCAAAAAAAGAACGTTACTCATATCAATAAGGAAAAAAATAAAGGAAAGCAAAAAACTTTTCTATGCATTTACTATCATATGCAATGAACTATTAAAAAAATATGAACAAGATATGGAGACTTGTTTATTTGTTTAAGTTTTATATTATTTGTTGCTATTGCAACGATGAAAAGAGTTTTTTCTTTGATGAAATTTATTGAAAATGATTAACATTGGTGATACCTTTTCAAATGATTGTTTAGGTTTTTATATAGAGTACAAAGTCTTAAAAGTGCTTGATGCTGCAATCATTTATCGTTCTCCAAAATATGACAAGTCATCGAATCCAATTGTATGATAATATTTATATTCATATATTATATTTAAATGGTTTGTTACTTATTGAATATATACTTTTAAAAATTGGTATTTGTTCCTTGTCTTGTTATTATTGTATATTAACTTGAAGTCACGGTCCTGTCTTAAAATTCAGAACCCATACACTTAAAATTCTGGCTCAGCCTCTAGAGTTAGATCATTCTTTCTAAGCTATGGCAACAAAATTGTCATGACTCAAACCGATGGACCGCGACGGGCACCCGGTGCCTTACACAACCGATTACCAACACAATATATCTTTCTTATCGTACTATCATTGGCAAATGGGCCAAACGGGCCGTCATGGGCTAACCAGAATAAACATAAGGGAATACTCCATATAGGATGACCCAACCTGATATAGAAACTCATACCTATGACATACGGGCCTATAAAGCCAATGTGATCCATTATATACTTAAAAGATAGGCCGACAAGGCCATGCAAGTATCCGTATATATGACATTTGTCCACAAGCCTCTAAGAGTACATATTTATCATAAAGGTTGGGACTGAGCCCCGCCATACCAATCAACACATGTCCTAATCATACTGACCAAATAGCAACTTCGGAAAAAATGGAGCGCATCAACACATTCCGCTGAACTGATAGACTACTTGGAGGACTCTCAATCTGTCTAATGGGACCTGCGGTCATGAAACACAGTGTCCCCAGGCAAAAGGGACGTCACTACAAATAATGTACCGAGTATGTAAGGAATAAAAATTAGTAAGTAATAGACATGAGAAAAACATGGAGTAAAAGATTCAACATGTAAGTCTGAATAACTCTGTGAATCATTTCATATTTATAAAGTCATGTATATACAAATAAATATCATACCATGCATAGGTATATGCGTTCATAATATCATCAAGCCTCTGAGGGCATCCCATCATATCATCTCAGCCACTGTAGGGCAAATGATGAACGTATACCAGCTGATCAGGTGGTAGTACAGATATAACGCCTTAACCTTTTTTCATATCCCGTATACATATTATATACATATATATGCTTATATAACGCCATTCGGTCATGGGTCAATGTACATGTATAAATGCATGAAATACATAAGAAATACATTAATAAGATTTTTCGGAATGTCATAAAAATCAATATGCCTCTGATTAATATCATGAATTAAACTTTATCAACTTATGTATTTTCTGAGACCCATGAACAGACGATAGAATAATAAGACATATGGGAAAACAAGAACATAGGAACCTCTGGTATTTCTATGAATAGAGTCATTTATGGAATTTGTGCATTTGCTCGTTTTATTTGTATCGTATTGATCATGCCAAAAAGAAAGAAGGTATATCCTTAACATACCTGAGCCGATTCTCTTGACAATCCCTTTAACATACGTCGATTGCGACACCACATAATGGCTGCTCGAAGTAAGGGAAAATCCGTATGATATTCTTGAGAAAGATTGCACTGTACTCCCTTAGAATCACAAAATCCCATTGCTATTACACAATATAATTTCGTATGATATTTTTGCTTAAGATCGTTACTTTGCTTTGCTGCTCAAGAAATTCTCAAGCATCATCCCATTTTCAATTATATGAGTTTTACTAATATTCTAGTAGTAGTAGAGAAATTCTCAAGCATCGTTACTTTGCTTTGTTGATACATGGAATTGTTTTGATCACACATGCGTTACACTTTGATCAAATGTGTTGTCAAGCCTCCAGCTAGCTAATCATAAGAGAACCTCTTCTTTAGGCGTATCCACGTCCACCTACTGTGCAGTGATTAGTCATTCTAGCTACTTAAATGTGGATTAATGGCCACACAATTAAGAATTATCTAAAATTACTTAAAATACTACTCACTTTTAACAAACCTTTTGTACCCTACTATCATGGTCATGTAGTACCTTGTATGGTACAAGTCCATAAAATGTCAAATTTTGACGAAATTTATTTTTTTCGATTTGCTTACCCTCACACCTTCACGAATTTACTCATTACATGTTCGGAATAGCATAATGTTTATAATCTCAAAATAATCTCTTTCTCGAACTTACATCGATTAACTTACGACGAAACTTTAACGTACGAAAATGCGGGATGTAACATCTCATTTTCTGAGCTTCCATAAATTTACTTATGGTGTACTTTCACGTACGAAAATATGGGGTGTAACATCATTACTTTCTTTGGAACATTCGTCCTCGAATGTTGACTGATGCTGTTATCATTTGCATAACCCATGTCTTCCGAATACTTTAGTACTCTCCTTGTCATCTAAGAAACTGTTCTATGAACAAATCCAAAAGGAAGGGCATTCCCCTCTTTAGGCCTCTTTCTTACACCATGACTTGTGGTCGAAATCCTTCGGATCTTGTAGCTATAACTACCTTCTGTCATGTAGCCTGTACCACTTTTTCATTGTAAGTGCGCCTATGCAATACTTCTCTCCTTTTCCTCCTATTTTCTTTAGCCAATCTCTAGGCCTCACTTTGTAAACGTATACAGAGCTAGACAAGATCTATAGGTATACTAAAGTTCTTCGCTCTGTACTTTGTTGAACTTACTGATATTGTTATATCTTATTTCATAGATCGATTAATCCATCTGTATGACTTTACTGCCATGACTCTTACTTTGATTTATCGTTACTGAGGTCTGCTACCAAACTCCAGGTTACTCTCATTGCTTATCCTATATATATAAATCTAAGTCCTTTAATGCTTCTTCATTACTGTTCATCTTAAGAATGATGGTCTAATCTCATCTCATACTTTGTAGCTTTTATCCATCCATTGTTGATTCACCTTAATACCGATAACTTAACCTCTTATGTAACACTACCACTAGGGCTCATGTCTCATCGGGGAACATCTGAAATGATTAGACTAATCCACTTGGGGACGATACCATGCTTCCATAATCGTATGTCATAGCATCCTAATGTGATTCACATTACGTGGGTATTTTAATCCTGAGGACTGATCGATTCTCGTCACCTTCTCACTCACCCTTTCTTATCCTTACTCATGTCTTCTACAATCTTGTCATTTTACCATACAATAGCTTGCGACCTACACCTATCAATTTATATTACTCGCAACCTTTCGACTTGCTTGCATCATAGATTTCCTTATTTCATTCTGGAATATCAAGTGAGACATCACATCGTCTCTAACTCTTCTTTACTCTCTTAATCAGGCTTCCCGATACCTAGAAACCATAGGCTTGAAGATATGTTACTGACAATGCCGCTATCATTCCTGGATATTGAATCCCTACACTTCTAACCTACTATCCGAAGTAAGGACTATTCACAACCTTCTGCATTTGAGTGTCTCGTACGTTGTCCACCTTTACCTTACTTATCTTAAAGTCTCACATCATATCTTTTATCTCTTTCATAATCCCCCTTTCACATAGGTATAATTCACATCCACAACTTGAAGCTCTCTCATAATACTTGCATCTGTAGTGCACACACAATCTGGTGGTAGCTCCATACTGAATTTTTATGAGGTTGGTACTCTTCTAACTGGCTTTCTTGTAGAGCTATTATAGAATATGGTTGTTGTACTATCTCTATTGCACCTCTGATATTAAGAGCGATTATGCTATGTTCTTAATCATGATTTCTATAATTTTTGGGTCCAATAATCAGACTCCTGATTTACTTCATTGATGTAACTCTTTAGTTTCCTCTTCCTTCTGATCAGCCTTTATGTAGGCTTAAGCTATCTTCCGGTATGTGGCTCTTGGTATCAGTTATTACTTTAGCCCTTCATCGAGGCTATGGAATATCCATGATACAATTTTCTAACAATTCAATCATTTGTCTATCACCTGGGCTCAATTTTTTCTTTTAACTTATACCGGAGTCTTCTACGACTGTATGATTGTCAACATATATGCTACATGGATAATACTCTAAAATCATAAGTGCGATTATAACGTAACTAACTCTGGATCATTGATCGAATAATTCCTTTCGTTCCTTCTCATCTTTCTTTAAATGTAAGCTATTACTTTTCCTGGTCTTTTTGCCCCCTTGTTGCGTGCATACTTAGCTTATCTTAGTTCCCACGCATGCCCGAATTTTCGTACATCTCATATGATCTCGAATATTGCTTTTGATTTTACTTCTCATTCATTATCCATTAGCCACGGTAGGTGCCACTTTCTTATGGAGTGCATACAATGTTGTTGTGAAACTGTTTTTACATGGCCATTTCTTCTTCAAGTTACTATGCTTAGGTTGAATCCTTCTTCCTTATTTTATCAGCTAGTCTTTCGTTGTAGTACTTAGGGAAGATCCTCTGACTTTTTTAAAGCTGCGAGCTTATTACATCGTATACTCGACGAAATTTTTGATGTTCTTCCTCGCCTATAATTATCCGTAGTTACTCATCTCCATGCCTTTGTGTTTATAGGGTTGCTTCTGAACTAATATTTTGTCTGTCTTCCCAGTGGCATTCTTTTTTATTTCCGTAAAACTCATACGGTACCTTTAACTACCCCAACTCCTGTCTGAATATTTCTCAAGGATCACGATGTCATATCTGCGAGACTGAATTCCCCATATTGGGTTTCACTACGTTCATCTTGCACACTCTGCTGATTTGTTTGTATCTTCTTGTCTCGCCATAACTAAGTTCTTGCTGAATTAACTACTAACTACTCGTTGGTCCATGCTTATATCTATTTTTCGCGTAATCTCTTTTGGGATATGTCATTTGCCCTAACTTACCTCTCGTGCCGGCTCCTTATTTATTACTATCATATTGGGTAGGAACCCTTACTTCCTCTTCTTGATGTCGTGTTTGCATAATGTTTTGGGATCGTAGCATATCAGTAAGATTTGAGTAAATTCAATCTCATCCCTTTCTCATTTTTATCGCATTCTTCCTTTGCCGTTCCATAGTTACTAGAACCACTTAATTCTGACTCATTGCCACATCACTCTATATTCCCCCCTTTAGGTAAGTACTAAGATTTAGTGCTACGATGATCCACATCACTCTTCATATTTGGCGTTTTGTTTTTCACATCATCGATGATCCTTACTCGCCTCGCGGTATCCCTTATGTACTAAGGATAATAAATTTCCTTACTCACGAGGGTGACACTTATTATAACTAGCACATAGAGTCCCTTAAGCTTAACTTTGCTCACATTGCTTTCTTTAGGGAAGCGTCTTCCTGAATGAACATTCTCTGAATTTCTCATGAATCTTCTTCTGTTGTCCATTCTATTATCACTGAAACGCAATCTGAAATTCGCATGATGCCGACCATTATCAAATCACTCAGTCCCTAATTCATGTTTAATTTATCTTGTGCACCAATCTATACTGATTTCTATTACTCTAGGGTCTAACTTTTCCTTCTGGTAATCACGTTAGAGTCATGAACTTATTTCTCGAAATGAGGATTTGACTTTATGACCTATACTCTTTTGTTGCCTTAAAGCCTGTCACCTCTCGTATTTCCTTCACTTGACTATAAACTCTGTAATACGGTCATCTTTTGATCTACCGTTGTCATCCATGTATCATATCTTACACATAATGCTTCATTAAATCTTTTCTTATTTCCCGCTAACATTTATGTCTATCACTTTATTCTAAGAACTCGAACAAGACATTCTTTTGATTTTAGCTCCATCCAGTGGCTCTTCGGGTTGCTTAACGTTCTCGCTCTACTAGGGATGAGAGCCACACTAAGGTAATATTTATCCCTTCCAGGCTTTCAGTGCCTATCTTCTGAATTTTTTTTCATGCTAGTATTCACATCTAATTGTAATATTCTAGAGTGCATCATCTGGGTGCCTCACAAGGAGATCTATTAGAACCTTTGTAATATCCTTCGGAAATGTCAACTAACACAAACAATCCATTCACCATTTTTTTGGGTTACTCTAACCCCAGCCGGATCCTGATATCCCGTCCTTTTCTTAAACTATACCTGCTAGCCCCCAATAGGGTACAAATGAGATGGGTGTGGCCAATTATACATACCTCTGTTATTGTTGAAGGTAACTCAAAAGGCTTATATTCCTCTGCCTGAATTGTAAATACTGATAATCTTCATTAACTGGGCGTCTCGTACCCTTCTTCATCTTGCTTCTTTTACTTGTTGAAACTTGTATCTATCTTCTGAATCTCTCATTGCCTTTCACCATAGGGGTGGATAGATATTCCTGCCTTAAGGCTCCTTATCAAAAGGCTTACACGTCTTAGTACACACATAATCTACTGAAGACCTTACATTTACTCATCATAAGCATCATGCAAAATTGAGTCTTCCATAGCCACATGCAATCTCTTACAACCTGTCTTTCTAGATATAGGAATCGTCGTATTATGAATATGATAGAATTTAGGAAATTGAGTTCCTACAACTGAGCTCTACCACACGATCTAGAGTAAGAAGAAAAAGTGACATCCTAAATGTCTTCTAGCCTCCTGCTTATAAGTATGGTGCACAACACACCCATAAACAAGACTCTACTAGACATGGCTTGTAGACTCCCTAGGACAAAACTGCTCTGATACCACTTTTGTCACGACCCAAACCGATGGACCGCGATGGGCACCTGGTACCTTACTCAACCGAGTACCAACGCAACATATCTTTCTTATCGTACTATCATTGGCAAATGGGCCAAACGGGCTATCATGGGCTAACCAGAATAAACATAAGGGAATACTCCATATAGGATGACCCAACCTGATATAGAAACTCATACTTGTGACATACAGGCCTATAAGGCCAATGTGATCCATTATATACTTAAAACATAGGCCGACAAGGTCATGCAAGTATCCGTATATATGACACCTGTCTACAAGCCTCTAAGAGTACATACTTATCATAAAGGTCGGGACAGAGCCCTGTCATATCAATCAACACATGTCCTAATCATACTGACCAAATAGCAACTCCGGAACAAATGGAGCGCACCAATACCTTCCGATGAGCTGATAGCCTACCTGGAGGACTCTCAATCTGTCTAAAGGGACCCGCGGGCATGAAATGCAGCGTCCCCAGGCAAAAGGAATGTCAGCATAAATAATGTACCGAGTATGTAAGGAATGAAAATCAGTAAGTAATAGACATGAGAGAAACATGGAGTAAAAGACTCAACATGTAAGTCTGAATAACTCTGTGAATCATTTCATATTTATAAAGTCATGCATGTACGTATAAATGTCATACCATGCATAAGTATATGCGTTCATAACATCATCAAGCCTCTGAGGTTATCCCATCATATTATCTCAGTCACTGTGGGGTAAATCATCAACGTATACCAACTGATCAGGTGGTAGTGTATATAACGCCATAACCTTTTTCATATCCCGTATACATATTATATACATATATACGTATATATAACGTCATCTGATCATGTGTCCATGTACATGTATAAATACATGAAATGCATAAGAAATACGTTGATAAGATTTGTCGGAATGTCATAAAAATCAATATGTCTCTGATTAATATCATGAATTAAACTTTATCAACTTACGTATTTTCTGAGACCCATGAAGATACGAAAGAATAATAAGACATATTTGGAAACAAGAACATAGGAACCTCTGATATTTCTATGAATATAGTCATTTATGAAATTTGTGTATTTGCTCGTTTCGTTTGTATCGTATTGATCATGCCAAAAAGAAAGAAGGGATACCCTTAACATACCTGAGCCGATTCTCTTGATAATCCCTCTAACATACGTCAATTGCGACACCACGTAATAATGGATCGAAGTAGAAAAAAATCCGTATGATATTCTTGAGAAAGATTACACCGTACTCCTTTAGAATCACAAATTTCCGTTGTTATTATGCAATATAATTTCGTATGAAATTTTTGCTTAAGATCGTTACTTTACTTTGCTGCTCAAGAAATTCTCAAGCATCATCCCTGTTCAATTAAATGAGTTCTACTAATATTCTAGTAGCAGTAGAGAAAAGAAAATAGTTTCAATTTGTCTCCAAAAGTGACATGACTATGTGGAACTTTTTTTATCACACATGTGTTATACTTTGATCAAATGTGTTGTCAAGCCTCCAGCTAGCCAATCATAAGAGGATGTCTTCTTTCCACGTCCACCTACTAAGTAGTGATTAGTCATTCTAGCTACTTACACGTGAATTAATGCCTACACAATTAAGAATTATCTCAAATTACTTAAAATACTACTTACTTTTAACACACTTTCTGTACCCTAATATCATGGTCATGTGGTACCTTGTATGGCACAAGTCCATAAATACCGGGTATTATAGCTTAGACCGTATTTTGTCCTAAAATGTCAAATTTTGACGAAATTCATTTTTTTCGATTTGCTTACCCTCTCACCTTCACGAATTTACTCATCACTTGTTCGAAATAGCATAATGCTTATAATCTCAAAATAATCTCATTCCCGAACTTACGTCGATTAACTTACGACGAAACTATGCGGGATGTAACATCTCATTTTTCGAGCTTCAATCAATTTACTTATGGCACACTTTCACGTACGAAAATATGGGGTGTAACAAATATGACACTGGTTTCATGAAAAATATGCCTATACACTTATATCTATATAACTGTCCGGTAATAAATAGACCACCTGCTGGGGGTATTCTTTTCAATAAATCGAGTGATGTGTACTAAGAAAAAATAAAATAATTTAGGGAGCTAAAATCACATAAGAGACTATATCGTTTCTATCTCCTAAAGGATACTTAAGATTATAATGAAATAAATTAAAGTTCTTGGTTGTCAATCAAATTGTGAAGAATAATGCAGTAACTTTTATTATTGAAAACCAAATACGAAAATGTAAATAAAATATTTCAGGCATGATGACCTTAGACTAAAACAATCGGCATATTAAAATGGAGTAGGGTGACAGGGAAATAGAGAAAAAGTAAACCTTCAATTAAAATTATGGTGTTTTGACTTGCTTAACATTAATAAAATAAGGGTTGCCCAGACCACTTCTTAGTAAATTCCATTAGATATTAATCTCTTACGTAATTGGCTGATTATAGCAAACATAGCCTAGCTACAATTCACCAAGCAAATAAGTGCGACATGACTAAAGTCATCACTTGTGCTCTATGTTTACTAAGAAAAAAAGTACAATATGGGCGGAGAAGTTCGCATGACATCACCAGAAAAAGTTAAACACAATATTATTACAACTTTCACAACAACAAAAAATTCAAATACAATTTAGTTTTTGAGTTTCTTTCAAATATTTCTGAAATAACCACAAACAATTTCATTACCCTTTTAAAAGGGAAACATTCATTTAATCACAAAGGCATAACTCATCCCACTATTGAAAAGTTAGAACCAGCATAAAAACATTGATATATGACTTATCTTCTTTTTCCATTAATGAACATGGTTGGCATTTGGATCACGTGACGCAGTAACAAATTGGAGAAATAGTTAAAAAAGAAAACAATCAATAAGAGCACAGATCGCATTGCAGGAAGACAAATTAGGTTGTTAAAATGTTTGATGCTATAACATAGTTGTAACTAGGGGCGGATCTACCTTTGCCCAAGCAGTATCACATGACACCATTTCGTCGAAAATTCTTCCTAATCATTTATATATAATTCAAATGAAAAAAACAAGAAAACAATAAAATGAAATAAGTGACACTATGATCAATCACTTGGCCTTTGTTGATAACATCGTTATATTTAGTGGTGGTAATTCCATTACTGTCAACCTGGTGATGAAACAAATCAGAAATTATGAAAAGGCCTCGGGCCAGCTTGTCAATAAAGACAAAAGCTTCTTTCTCACTGGGCCTAAAGCTAGTACATACATAATCAACAGGCTGAGACAATGTACTAGTTTCATGGATAAGAGCTTCCCATTCATATATCTAGGATGTCCTATTTATTCTGGGAGAAAAAAGATTTGCTACTTCGACAACATCATTACTAAGGTTGTTAAGATATTAAATAGATGGCAAGGTAAAATGCTCACCTGCGGTGGTAGGGTGGTTCTTATCAAAAGTGTCCTTCAATCTTTGCCAACTTATACTCTTACTGCTCTCAATCCTCCAAAAGCCACTTTGAATCTTATTGAGAAACATATGGCAAATTTCTTATGGGGTACCTCCGGGGCAAAAAAGAATTATCATTGGAGTGCTTGAAAAAATTTGTGCATACCTAAAGAGGAAGGTGGTATTGGGATTAAGAGCTTGGAGGATATTTCTAATACTCTAGATATTAAGAGGTAGTGGAGGTTTGGAACTAAACCTTCATTATGGGCAGAATTTCTCAAGGCCAAGTATTGTTCTAAGACTCATCCTGTGAAAAAGAAATGGGCTTCGGGTAACTCTCAAGCCTGAAAATATCTACTTCTGGCTAGAGATAAAGCAGAAAGTAAAATCACATGGAATATCAACTCGGGGAATTACAATTTTTGGTGAGATAATTGGACTAGTAAAGGTCCACTAGCTCATACCAATCTTTTCTCTATTACAGGTAATATGTCCAAGATCAAAGTCGGTGACTTCATTTCTAATGGAAGTTATGACATGAACAAGCTGAATAACACCCTTCCCAATTATCTTGTTCAGCTTATTGGTAGCATTGATAATTGTCTTACACAAGGATGGAATACCAAACAGTATGGAATATTCAAGCGGCTCTTCATGTAGCATTCCCAAATTGTAAAATTACAGGCACCTGGCCTATGCTATGTGACACTATGGAAAGACTACATCGTGTGGCTAACTTCAGACAAGTTACCTGGAACAAACCAATTGAAGGAAAGATCAAACTCAATACTGATGGAAGCTTCATCAAAGACAATGGAAAAGCTGGAATAGGAAGGGTTGTAAGGTACAGTCTTGGAGATGTTCTAATGGCCTTCTCATTACCTATTCAATGTACTACCAACAATCAAGCGGAAGCTCTGGCTGCAAAATTCGGTACAAGCTGGTGGATCCAAAATGGTTTGGACAGAATTCACATAGAATTGGATTCAATGGTGGTTGCTAACATGCCGATCAAAAAGAGATACCAATAACCTCAAGTTGAAAAAGATCATCACTGATACTACGCATATCCTTAGAAATGCAATATATAAAATATCTCACTGCTTCAGAGAAGCCATTCAAGTGGCCGACTACTTAGCAAAGCTTGCATCTACTAGTGGAACTGGCACCTTTTACTACTTTGTTCAACAACTTCCTAGAGAGGTTAAAGGTTTAATTCAACTAGATAGATGGAAACTACCTACTATTAGATGAAGATATGGAAAATGTAATTTCTTTGTTAGTTGATCTCTTAAAGTATGATGAAAGGATTGAGTAGGTTGCTTCCCTTCATTACAAATTGAAAGATGGTTTCAATCAATTCTTTATTGTAGGAAGAGGTAAGGTCCATGTCCCCCTCTTCTATTTGTACTTTTTTTCTTATGAATATACATGGTAAGGGTCTTTTCTAACCTCCAACACCGTAGGCAACATGTCTGAAGGTGGTGGTTTTAAACAAAAAGAAACTTGTAACATAGATGCGTCTAGCTTATCTGGTCAAAGTATGAACATATCTATGCAGGGCCGTGAGTTCGAACCTGCTAGCCTCATTCTATATTTTAATACTTTTGTACTACTTGACTAGCACAATACATTTTTTAAATTGGTGACAACGCTTACAAAAACTCTTACGTATGCCACTAGTTGTAACGACCCGACCATTTATTTTGAGTTTAAGCATTCCATTCGGTGGTTTGAGAATTTGAGTAGCTTCATATTGTGTATTATGACTTGCGTTTATGGTTGGTTTCAGTTTTCGATTAGTTCGGGATTGATTTGGAAGAATGATTCTCATTTTAGAGCTTTAATTTGGAAGAGTTCACCAAGGTTTAACTTTTGGGTAAACGGACTCATAATCGTGTTTTAAATTATTCTAATAAGTTTGTATGATGATTTTGGACATGTCCACAAAGTTTGGTTAAAGTTCGATGAGTTTTGGATAATTTTGGTCAAAATTTTTAAAAACATGACCCCAGAATCGAGATTTGACGGTTCCAATAGGTTCTATGATAATTTTGGGCCCGGGCGTATGTTTGAATCGAATTTTGGACAACCGGGGAGCGTTTCAGCGCTTAATAGTGAAAGTTAGCTATTTGAAGGTTTTAAGGTTCTTTAAATTTGGTTTGGAATAAGTTTTGGAGTAATCGAGGTCCGTTTGAAATTCTGAGCCTCAGAATAGTTCTGTATGGCGATTTAAGACTTGCACATAAAATTTGGAGTCATTTCGAGTAGTTTAAGTATGTTTCGGCGCGTTCGGAGTAAGTTTGAAGAATTTGAAAATTTTAAGTTAAATCAATTTGGTTTGAGACATGATTCTTAGTTTTAATGTTGTTTTACACGTTCTTAAGGTTCGAACGAGTCAGTTTTATGATTTCAAACTTGTTGGTATGCTCGGGCGAGCTCCCGGGGGCCTCGGGTATTAACCGGACGAGGCTCGGGCCAAGTTTGGACTTAGGAGCAGCAGCTTCTGCTGCAATCGCACCTACCTATGGCTAGTCGCATGTGCGAGCTCGCAGAAGCGAGCTACAAGCCGAAGAAGTGGAAGAGCATAGGGCAGCCCAGGGACTGCAGAAGCGAGCCAGGAACCGCACCTGCGAAGGCGCAGGTGCGAAGGGAAGGACCGCAAAAGCGGGGAAGGGCGCAGATGCGGAAGTTTGGTCGCACCCGCGGACGCGCAGAAGTGGCTCCTTGTCCGCATGTGCAGAGCCAGGACAAGTGGGGGAATCTCCCACCTGCGAGGATGTTTCTGCAGGTGCGAAGCCGTAGGTTCGGCTAGCTCTCCGCAGGTGCGAAAATCGCAGAAGACAGAACCCTCATTTAATTCCGGAGTTGCGTATGTTTGAGCCCATTTTCTCCATTTTTGGGCGATTTTGGAGCTTCTTGAGAGGAGTATTCACCTAGCAACTTAGATGTAAGTTAATTCTACCTATTATGAGTTAAATACATAGATTATGGGTAGATTATAATATGTAAATTGTGAAAATCAAGGGTTTAGATGAAAAACCTAGGTTTTGAAAAAAATAAGATTTTAACCACGAAAATGATCATGGAATGGGATGAAAATTGTATATTTGAGTTCTTGAGATTATGAGTAACGATTTTCTCCAATAATTTTCGGAATCCGGGCATGCGGGCCCGGGATGCATTTTAGGATTTTTACCATTTTGGGTCGGATAATTAATCTAATAATCTAATTTCGGATTATTGAGCATGTATTGATTAAATTATATAACATTTGGCTAGTTACGGACTTTTCGGCACCAAGTTAAGGCTTTAACGCAAAATTGTGATCGGGAAGTAAACTTTGAGACGTGGTAAGTCTCTTGTCTAACCTTATAAGAGGGAATTTACCCCATAGGTGTTGTAAATAAATATTTGCTCCTAATTGTGAGGGCTACGTACGTACGAGGTGACGAGAGTCCGTACGTAGCTACTATTATGCTATTGTTCGGATAGTTTTAGGACATGTTCATGAACTATTTAGAGTTCTTGTACTATACTTGTTAAATTAAAATACCTAATTTTATTAATATTTGTTGGAGAAATTGTGAAAGACTGATAATGAAATTCGTATTATTTTTGTATAAAACCTCATTAATATTTAAGTCAAATGCTTATAAAATATTCCTTCTCTTCTTGTGGAGCGGGCCGAACACCTCGGCAGTAGATATATACATCTATGGATCGTGCCGCACGTCCCTCGGTAGTGTAAACGATACTCCGGATCGGGTCGTACGACCTCAACATAAATCGTGCTTAGTAATAACAATTTCACGATGCCTTGGCATTTTATTGAAACTTGCGAAGATAAATAATTTATTGGAAATTATTGAATTTTGAAAGAGTTATTTATTTCTGCTTGTTAAGAAAATTATTGTGATTCACATAAACCACGTTTATTTAAATATTTCTATTTTAATATTATTGACCCATAGTGAGTGTCAAAGTCGATCTCTCGTCACTACTTCTTCGAGATTAGACTTGATACTTACTGGTTACACGTTGTTTACGTACTTATGCTACACTTGTTGTACTTTTTGTGAAGGACCTGAGACAGGTGCAACAGGTGGTCCTACCGGCGCGTACCCCAGATATCCTGAGGCAGTGGTGAGCTGCTTCCTGAGTCATTCTACAGCCCTAGAGTCTCTCTCTCTTTTGTATTTTGTATTCTGTCTATTTCATATTTGGACAATGGATAGAAGTTTGTATAATCTACTAGATGCTCATACACTTGTGACACCAGGTCTTGGCACACACACTGGTAGAATTATGGTTTGAATTATTTTCTTGGTTTTTATTTAATCAGACCCTTTTATATTTTCTTAAATCTTGCAAGTAAGAAAAGTTTAATTATTCAGAAATTTATTAAAAGAGAAAATATATGTTTAATTCACTAGTTGGCTTGCCTAGCTGTGATATTGGGCGCCATCATGACCTATAGGTAAAATTGGGTCATGACACTAGGGTTATGTCCTAAATTGTAAAAATTAAAAATGAGTTAGATGTGTTTATTTCTCGATTCCTTTTGGGGTTTTGTTCTTCTATATTAGATAACAACATACTCGAATTTGGTGAGTTTTGGAGGAGTATTGGGGGAGATGTGGGACCCAACTAGTGTGGGTTGGATTCTTGGGTTATGAACACCCAAGAGCGATGTTTTGGTGAACTGGTTGAGCTATCAGACTCTGATTGAGTCGGTTTTCATTCGTGTGAGCTTGTATTGGTTTGGGCTTTGCTCGGGTAATCTTGAATTCGGAATCCAAGGCGAGCCCGGCGTTGACTTTTGTTGATTTTTTGGTTGACTTTGGGATTTTTATTCATGATTCGACCTTTATCGATTAGGTTTATTTTTTGGAATTATTTGATGTTCTTTGGTTTCTTTTGGCTAGTTTCGAGCTATTTGGAGGTCGGTACGCACTATATGGTATTTCTAGAGTATTGTTTGGATTGCTTGGTATTAGATTCAGCTTGTTCGAGGTAAGTAAGACTTCTAAACTTGGTATTGAGGGTATGAATCTCTGAAATGCATGTTATGTGGTTGGTGTTGAGGTGACGGGTGTGTGGGCGTGCACAGCGGAAATTGTGACTCGGTTGATTCTGTGGTACTGCGTAGTAATCTAATCTTGTTTCTATCCAGGAAATTCCTACGTGTTAGAGTAATTGATCTATGATCCATGTTAGAAATCATGTTTAGGATATATACTTATTCTGTTGGGACCCACTGAGGTCATTTCTACTGTTGAGTTATTTGCTTAAATTGCAATTACATACTCAGTCATATTCATTTATTTGCATATCATATCTCGATCTCTGTTATCATTTGATGTCACATCATGTTATCATTGTTTGGGCTGATTGGAATGAGATTTGTGAGCCCGAGAGACTGGAGAGATTGATGACTGAGTTGGGGCCTGAGGGCAGGATTGTGAGTGATATTTATGGGATCAGACTACACGCCGCATCAGATTTTATTGATTCATGATGGGATCGGGCTACACACCGTAATAGGTTTTATTGATTCATGATGGGATCGGGTTGCACGCCGCATCAGGCCATGTTGGCTTATATTAGTGCTTGGGAAGGATCTGCCCCTTCGGAGTCTGACATACCAGCAGTGAGCGCAGGTACCGAGTGCCGAGTGATTGAGTGTGAGTACATGAGTTCATCACTGTGATGCAGTACATGAGTTTATCACTGTGATGCATTACATTTGACATGCATACTTGGCATATAGGCATAGAGATGCATTTCCTCATGCTAAACGGTATTGTGACATTCATGGCTTCACATGCACATTGACATATAGGCATAGAGGTGTACATCCCTCATGCTATCTGATAATGAAACATCTTATCTGGTGTTGAAAAGTTTTGGGTAAAATTACAGTTTTCTGACATACTCATATTTTGGTGATTTCAGTGAAAGATTTAGGTTTTATGGTTATACCTGAAAAGCATGCCTATTTTCCGTAACTGTGAACGAGCTGAGCATCATATCTTTGAGTTATTACTTGTACTGCTTTTATTATATTATTACGAGTTGTTCTTGGCTTTTGGTGTTGGACTCTGACCGTTATCCAAGCTCGTCACTTCTTTCAACCTAAGGTTAGGTTTGTTACTTATTGAGTACATGGGGTCGGTTGTACCAATACTACACTTCTGCACCTTGCGTGCAGATTTTGGAGCTGATGTTGCTGTGTATGGCGGGAGGTGCCATTAAAGATGTACCTGCATTACAGTTATAGCTACCTCTTATTCTAGGTAGCTTTAGATGTATAAATCTGTTTATGTACGTTTCGAACGGGATGACATATTTATTTCATACCATCTTTGTAAACTCTATGTCTTAAAAGCTTATGATTTGTACTACCAGTCCTTGAGGAATTGTATAAAATTCAGTTATTTCATTTTTGACTCTTATCATTATCATTATATTGTGGTTTATTGTTAATTGACTTACCTTGCGAGTTGGGTAAAGTTCCACAACTAGTTGAATTTTGGGTCGTGACAAGTTGGTATCAGAGCTCTAGGTTCATAGGTTCTACGAGTCGTGAGCAAGTGTGTAGTAGAGTCTTGCAGATCGGTATGATGATGTTCATACCTATCTTCGAGAGGCTACAAGTCATTTAGGATAAACTTCCTATCTTTCATTCTTTATCTTGCGGCATTGATTCAGCTTGAAGCGTATCTCTTCCCACTCACTCGTATGTGCATATGAGCTCTCGGTATCAGCTGTACATAGACGGCTTGTGGATTCCATTGATGAGGTGTGTTTTTTTTCCTGTGTTTTGGTGATGGGACAGTCTAGAGGACTTGAGGCCCGGTTTAGATGCTTAGGCTCGGTAGTTTCAGTTGTGTGAGCATGTGCTTTTGGACTTCTATGTTGAGTGGTGTCCCTATGAGTGGGACTGGTGGCTCGGTGAGTGGTTCGATGGCTATATGATGAGTAGGATGTGACTGCGGGATATGTTCAGATGGTTTGAATGTGACGGGAAGAGTTTGCTTGAGATGTGAAAAGGATTATTGGATGCTCGATTTCTGTGGATGTGTCATACAGTCTTGAGTTATGATGGATTTTGAGAGATTCTTTAATGTTATTTCATTTGTGGAATGAAGTAGATTTTCATGTCTTGTTGACGAGTTCAGACACAGGAAGATTAAGTGATTGCGTAGTAGTTGTGGTTGTGAAAGGGTATAGAGAGATGTTAGTTTGAGGCTAAACAGGTGGGTTATTACCTGCGGGGTAATCTACGGATGTTTCATCCTTATGATGTTGTGTGGAGGCTTTCTTTTCTACCAGTGGGTATAGGTGTTGCGATTTGAGTTTGGATTGGTTGAGAAAGTTGACCTGATCGTCACGAGGATGAATGCGAGCTTAGCAGATGATTTGAGGTATTATATTGTTTGTGTTACATTAGCTTATGAAGGATTTAGTTGAATCTCACTGTGGTATTATGGCAGTAAGTGAATATGGGCATTGTGAGTTATCGAGTGTTTTGATCTACGGCTTTGAGCCAAGTGGGGAAGTCTGCTATCAACGATTTGATTGCATAGTTACGTGTTGTATTAGTTTTGGTCTGAGGCATACTTGTGGATCGGTTAAGACTTGCAGAGGATGGTTTTGAGGATTTCACGATCCAAAACCCACTATTGGTCGTGATGGCGCCCAACGTCGCCGTTAGGCAAGCCAACAGTGAACTACCAACTTAATTGTTCATTTTATTATTTTTGAAATCATGAATCTTATTATATAGATAGATCGATGCATCAAAAGTGCATGAGCATCTATAGGAAGACAATAACAATACAAAATCTGTCTGGAATACAAGATAGACAGGATAATATAAATAATTATGATGAAGACTTTGTATGCTGTGGATCGTAGCATGAGATGCAACTCACCGTGATGTCCCCGCAATAGCTGCACCTTTTCACCTAAAAGACCACCAGAAATATATACATGTACAATAAGTGCAGAAGTGTAGCATGAGTACATAAATCAACGCGTACCCAGTAAGTATCTAGCCTAACCCCAGAGAAGTAGTGATGAGGGGTTGACATCGACACTTCCTAGTAGTCCAATAAATCAAGTACAGTAGAAAGTAAATAAGTATGAAGCATGGTAATTAAATAGTGAAAACAAATATAGGTACATGATATGATTCTCATCTGAACAGTAAACACAAGTCCTCAAATATATGTTATCTCCGCAAATGGAGTATATAATATGGACCCCACCAGATAGGTCATGAAAACTCAAGTCAGGAAAACTCACGGACACACCTACTTTTTGTCAGTTATTATACACGATTCTGCCGAGGAGAACAACTCGATCCCTTAAGAGTGTGTTACAAGATACTGCTGAGGCGAACGACCCGATCCCATAAGAGTGTGTTACAATAATATTGTGCCGAGGCGAACGGCCCGATCCCATAAGAGTGTGATATATAATCCTGTTGAGGCGAACGGCCCGATCCCATAAGTGAGAAGCTTTAACGGGTCCTTAACCCCTCTCACGAATATACGTGTGAGTTATGAAATTTAAGGAAACTCTTTGATGAATTCGCACAACACGAGAGAAATTCATAAGGGAAGCATAATTTTCTGCGGCTAATCAAGTAGCTCGTCGAATATCTAAAATAGCGAGTCCATTACACTGTGCGAGTCTAGTCTGACGTCATAATGTGAAATAAAGTAATTAAACACGCAAGGATAACTCAAATAGTACAGTTAAAGCATGGCATGAATCTAAGTGTACCCGGACATAACTAGGAATTCAAGCATACGCACGAACGCTCGTCACCTCATAAGTGCGTAGCTCCCACAACATGTAGCATATAATAGGAATAACACCTACGGGATAATTTTCCCCTGACAAGGTTAGACAAGATGTTTACCTTGCTCCGAAGTTCCATAACTGGCTCCAACGCCTCTCTAACACCTCAAACCAATGCTCTTCGACCCAAAACTAGGCAAACAACATGCAAATCAATCAAAATATACTCCAATACTTATAATTTAACAATATAGAAAAATCCTCATCTCCGCTCGAAAAGTCAACCCTTGGGCCCACGTGCCCGGATTCCAAAAATATTTATAAATAAATGTTGCCTATAACCTCAGGAGTCCATACATGCATTTTGTTTAAAAGTCCGAGTTCAAATCGACTCTCAACATTCAAATTCTCATTTCTCAAAATATAGCTAATGTTTCTTAAAATTTCACTTTGATTCTCCTAATTTTGATGTTACATCCCATGTATAATCATGTAAAATAGTTGGAAATTGAATAACATCACTTACCCAAGGATTGTAGATGAGAATCCCTCTTCGGATTCGCCCCCTACCGAGCCTAGGGTTCCAAAAATGAGAGAATGTCTCCAAAATCTCGTCTCCAAGCCCTTTTACCAAGTGTAGATGTCGTATTTGCGACACAGGATTCGCATTTGCGAACCCTCGCAATTGCGGACAAGTGTTCGCAATTGCGAACCAAGGCAAAATCTACAAACTTCGCAATTGAGAACAAATGTTCGCAATTGCAAATCTACAGCCTTCGCAATTGCGAACCAAGGCAAAAATCTACAATCTTCGCAATTGCGATACCTGGGCACCAGCAACACCAGCTATCTTTCCCGACACGGAAATGAGCATAACTCTCTCATACAATATTGGAATTCGATGATTCTTATTTCTATGACTCCATAATTACGATATAAATCCAATGGTTCAATCAAATCACAAATCAAAGGTCATTTGCTCAATATATAGCCTTTATATCATGAAAACGATGCCGAAACATCAAATAAGAGTGCGACACGTCTGAAACACACCCGAGGCCCCCGAGACCCTATTCAATCACACAAACCAGTCTAAAAACATAACACAAACTTGCTTGAGCGAACAAAATACCAAAATAACCTCTAGAATCATGTATCGGACGCCAAAACGCATGCAAATCGCAGTGAACTTCAAGAATTTCTAGAATTGTAACCGAGCGTCTGAACCACATCAAATCAACTCCAAATGAAACCAAATTTTGCAGACAAGTTCCAAATGCCAAAACGGGCCTATTCCAAGTCCCGAAACCAAAATACGAGCCAGATAGCCTTAATGTAAAACCATGGTCAAACTTAAGAAAATTTCAAGCCTTTGAATGCCAACTTTCCACAATAAGCGTTGAATTCTCCCGGACCACCTGATACTCAATCCGAACCTACGCCCAAGTACGAAATCATCATACGAATCTATTGGAACATTCAAATCTCGATTCCGAGATCATTTACTCAAAAATCAAATCTTGGTCAATTCTTCCAACTTAAAGCTTCCGAATTGAGAATTATTCTTCCAATCAACCCCGTACTTCCCGAAAATCAAAACCGACCACACGTACAAGTCATAATACATGAAGTAAAGCTGCTTAAGGCCTCAAACAATCGAACGACGTGCTAGAGCTCAAAACGAACAGTAGGGTCATTACATTCTCCCCCACTTAAACATGCGTCCCTCCTCGAACGTGCCAAGAACTACCCCAGAATTGTCCCAAACCACTGTATTACACCTCCTGCACCTACCCGTGTCACCACGACCAATGTGAGCACATTAGCTCGAGACGGACCGAGGATCCTTCCTTTTTCCTTGGGCCACAAGCCTTAGAACCAAATTCAAATATCCGAAATTCCCTGTGAGATCAGATTCTAACATACGAACACCGTATCAATCTCAACCCGCTGTACCAAATATGATCATACACCCATGCTGAAACCACACCATGCACCGCAAAATTCGTATGCCAGTAATAGCCTCCTCCAACCATAGAAGTTGAAAATTCACTAAACCGATACCCGTAGTATAACTTATAACACATATAAGCCCAATCTCAACCCTCACAATACTACAACGATGAAAGAGATGTGTTGGAACTCATAACCATCCGTCAAATCAATAACTCATGGAGTTCTCTACTTGACAAGAATTGTTACCTCATTCTGTACTTAATAGTGATGTTTTCTCTTTAATATACCTTATATAAATCCGATCGTACTGATTTCAGGTCCAATAACCTTGTCTCACCTAGTACAAGGTTCTCAGGCAATAAGCCACCTCAAACATTGAATAAAATTTCATATGACGACATCAATGCACCAACAAGCTACAACTCGAATATGACACATAAGGAAAAACGAACTCTGGAAAAGAACTACCCAGCCCACGTAGCGAATAAAATAGCCGAATAGATGCTATGAACCTATCTCATAGATGAGAAACGAGGCACACAAAATATGTATAAGGAATCCACATATGATACCGTTGCGGCGTGCAACCCGATCCAAACATGATACCCGTGGCGACGTGCCACCCGATCCATGGATAACAATCAATAAGGAAAATACCCATCAAGCCATAATGCCCAAACCCACGAAATGACCGAATATCGACTACAAGCATGTCAAGTGCAAAAATACAACCATGGGGAGTCGAATAGCGTCGTGTGCTTCAAAGCTCGAGCTCGACTAAGGTGCAATAAACGACAAGTTTCACAGGACCATAACACACATACGAATAATCAAGTCGTCTCACAACCCACATGGCATAATAGAGTATTACAAAGAATAGCTGATGACAGGAATAACATCCAACACCTAAAGATTCCTCCATAAGTAATGCTATGCTGAAAGAACACATCCGACCTGATGTAGATATACTAGCGGACCTCAAGCCAATTTCGATCATCCCAAAATAGGCTAATAACCATCAAATGATCCACAATGACCTTTTCATGACACATACGATCAATCATCAAATCGAGAACAACTTCCACAGTCCACCACCAAAGGAATGGAGTGCCTCTCAGTCATAGCCTCTCCCAGTGGCGACAACACCAAAATCTCCATACCTGATTTTAATCTCTATCAATCGAATGACTAATACGACATACCTGTATGGTCTTCCCATGGGATATACTCCCACAACCTTCCGCGGCAGGCAGTAAAATCTGAACATTAATGGCCATCGACCATGCTATTTCCATAGTGCTAGTCAAGCATCCGCATTTCAATACCCAACGCTTCTTCCACATAATAGACCATCCTCAGGTTGTTTGAAAATAGTGCCAGCATACTCTGAACAACTGAAATCCTCCCCCACTCCTCCGAGCTCATAACATTCTTATCAAAACCGAACCGCAACCTTGATCCTCAACTTCTAATTTCTATACCGCTCACTGTACCTATCATGCCATTATGTGAGAGTTTAAGGATTTCATCATAAACCCTGAACCACCAATAGAATAAAAACTTCATCGGCTAGAACCCTCTCACTCCACTTATTTCAGAAGAACAATTGCAACACGCAACCAAATTCCTATAACCGCGGAAAACATAGAACTCAAGTCATTCCCTAATCCGCCATAACTCTTTCGGGACCCATTTACACATAATCAAAACCATCATAATCAAATACCTCCAATTCAATCAAATTACGGAGGCTGTCAAGCTCGCACGTACAACCATGAAACACTTGTATTGCCTTACCACACCGAAGAAACCGATAATTCCCTTAATCATGCTGATCCAATCCACTACTAGGCTGACTCACCTTCTCCCAATTTCTTCTTGACTTGCCTTCAGAATCAATACCTCTATTCAATCACATAACGAATCCCAATCAACACTCATTCTGAGTGACACAAATCACCAGACCACGTCGTTTCAATACCCATAAGCCATTTCATACCCTCATCATGCAGTCTATAGTAACTCCAACTGATACACCTGCGTTGATTAGATCTTTTGCGAATCCGAAGTTATTTTCTCCATCTCTAAAACATCGCACCGTAGACCCGGTGACATTCATAGAAATAATCCATGTCTCTTTCACACTTCGCTGCACAACTAATTCCTTAGCCACAAGACGAACTCAAAAGTCCTTAGGCACAGCACTTTACTTCTTGAACCCACTAGAACCACTGTTAAGAGTCACCCACTCTGACCTGGTCCCGAGTACATAACAAAATATTGGTGCTCCGTTAGCACATAAACACTTCCAAAGAAGCAACCGAATGATTTTTTTTTTATGTACATCACATCCACCAGAAGCATAAACTTTGAGTCATCCCAACACTTGCACATGAATCGATAAGGCGAGATGTAGCACACATTCCTCAAGTCCTTGGTCCAAATTACCCATGATGTTTCCTTTTCTTAGTCATAATTAATATACCCATGCACCGACAACCAGAAATTGTACATACACACAACCATATGACCTAATCGTTGATGGTGGCTCCCCCACTTAGATTTACACTGTAATCACATAGATGCAGACCCCACACCGACTTCTTCTTCCCAGTTACCATGATCCCACACCATTACTCGGCCAACTTCTCGCGAGCTCTTGTTGCACCAATCATAACACATCCCGAATTATCAGCCATCATCGCACACTCAACCTCCTAACAGTCGTACCTTCTTCTTTAAGCGACCCAAGCTGACATTGCAGTACATGCATCCTATTGGATAGAAGACATGGATCTTTATATGAACTTCATCAGGAGTCACACAATCCCTAACCTTCTCACAGGAGATAGCCCCCTGTGTAACCTCATATCGACCTCCTCCAACGTTATTGCTATAGTTGCATCCATCATGAAATAAATTAATCTCCCTGGGTCCACACTTATCTGTCGGCCGTAAGAACCCTTTCATTCATTAACATCACCCGAAGGTCCAATAATATTGTTGAAACTCAAAGTTGTATTGCATCCAAAACAATAATCGAAAACTCATATTTTCCTACATTCCAATCAAGCCCTCAACGTCACGTCCAAAATTCCTATGCATAGGTATTACCTCAGGGATCATCTCCCTCGAACCATCAACACTGAAAACGTCGATTCGATCCTGAAGTCATAACACATATCCATCTCTGATAACTTCCTCGTAGGTTCTATCTCACAACATCATTTTGAGAGGCAAACGAATGAAGACCAACATGTTGTTGAGCCTCAATGCGTTCAATCAAAGACGGGACAACAAAATGTTAACAAGAATTCCACCAAATTCGGAATATATCGAATCTCGACTGTAGGCAACGCCAACACTAGACTGAAATGACAAAACACCCCTCCATAAGGCGACGATAATAGCCCACTCGAATACGCATGGAGAGACATCCTGCACCATATCTGTAGTACCATTATAACTCCTCGATACCCAATTGATAACAAGCGCTCAACATCGTATAAGAATGAGTAGGAAAGAAATAAAATCATAAGCTTCAATGGAATCAAAGCGCACGACGAGGAATCAAGAAGGGAAGTGCTCCTAATAGCCATGTAGCCTCTCAAAGATAAGTACAAACGTCTCCATACCGATCCGCAAGACTCTACTAGACTCGCAAAAGACTCGTGAGACTTAAGTGAACCTAGTGCTCTGATACCAAGCTGTCATGACCCAAAACTCACTATAGGTCGAGATGGCGCCCAATGTCGCCGTTAGGCAAGCCAACAGTGAATTACCAACTTAATTGTTCATTTTATTATTTTTGAAATCATGAATATTATTAGATAGAGAGATCGATGCATCAAAAATCCTAGATACTTATAATTTAAGTAAATATAAAGTAAAAGTGTCTCAATGGTAAGTAAAATCATAAACAAATTCTAGAACACACCAAAACCCGGTGTCACAAGTGCAAGAGCATCTACTAAGAAGTACAATAACAATACAAAATCTGTCTGGAATACAAGATAGACAGGATAATATAAATAATTATGATGAAGACTTTGTATGCTGTGGATCGTAGCATGAGATGCAACTCACCGTGATGTCCCCGCAATAGCTGCACCTTTTCACCTAAAAGACCACCAGAAATATATACATGTACAATAAGTGCAGAAGAGTAGCATGAGTACATAAATCAACGCGTACCCAGTAAGTATCTAGCCTAACCCCGGAGAAGTAGTGATGAGGGGTCGACATCGACACTTACTAGTGGTCCAATAAATCAAGTACAGTAGAACGTAAACAAGTATGAAGCATGGTAATTATACAGTGAAAACAAATATGGGTACATGATACGATCCTCATCTGAACAGTAAACACAAGTCTTCAAATATCGGTTACCTCCTCAAATGGAGTATATAATATGGTCCCCATCAGATAGGTCATCATAACTCAAGTCAGGAAAACGCACGGATACACTGGCTTTTTATCAAATATTATGTACGATTCTACCGAGGTGAATGGCCCGAATCCATAAGAGTATTTCATGAGGTTGCCAAGGCAAACGGCCCGATCCCATAGGAGTGTGATACATGATATTGCCGAGGCAAATGGCCCGATCCCCTAAGAGTGTGTTACAATAATATCCTGCCGAGGCTAACGGCCCGATCCCATAAGAGTAAGAAGCTTTAATGGGTCCTTGACCCCACTCACGAATATACGTGTGAGTTATGAAATTTAAGGAAACTTTTCGATGAATACGCATAATGCGGGAGAAATTCGTAAGGGAAAAATAATTTTCCGCGACTAGACAAGTAGCTCATCGAATATCTAAAATAGCGAGTCCATTACTCTGCGCGAGTCTAGTCTCAGGTCATAATGTGAAATAAAGTAATTAAACAGTCAAGGATAACTCAAATAGTACAGTTAAAGCATGGCGTGAATCTAAGTCTACCCGGACATAACCAGGAATTCTAGTATACGCACGGACACTCGTCACCTCATACGTGCGTAGCTCCCACGACATGTATCATATAATAGGAATAACACCTACATGGTAATTTTCCCCTCACAAGGTTAGACAAGAGGCTTACCTCGCTCTAAAGTTCCATAACCGGCTCCAACGCCTCTCTAACACCTCAACTGATGCCCATCCACCCGAAACTAGTCAAACAACATGCAAATGAATCAAAATATACTACAATACTTATAATTTAACAATTTATAAAACTCCTCATCTCCGCTCGTGCCCACGTGCTCTGATTCCAAAAAGTTTTGTAAACAAATGTTACACTATAACCTCACAAATCCATACATGCATTTTATTTAAAAGTCCAAGTTAAAATCATCTCTCAACACTGAAATTATGATATATCAAAACATAGATAAAGTTTCTTAAAATTTCACTTTGATTCTCCTAATTTTGATGTTAAATCCCACATATAATCATGTAAAATAGTTGAAAATAGAATAAAATCACTTACCCAAGGATTGTAGATGAAAATTCCTCTTTAAAATAGCCCCTACCGTGCCTAAGGTTCCGAAAATGAGAGAATATCTCCAAAATCCCATCTCCCAGCAATCTTTCTCGACACGAAAATGGGCATAACTCTCCCATACGACATCAGAATTCGATGATTCTTGTTGCTATGACTCTGTAATTACGATACAAATATTATGGTTCAACCAAATCACATATCAAAGGTTGTTTTTGCAATATAATATCCATTATAACTAATAAAACAAGGTTGAAACATAAAATAAGAGCGCGACACAACCCAAACATATTTGAAACACACCCGAGGCCCCCGAGACCCTGTCCATTCACACAAACCAGACTAAAAACAAAACACGAACTCGTTCCCATGATTAAACCACCAAAATAACCTCTAGAATCACGAATCAGATGCCAAAACGCATGAAAATCGAAATAAACTTCAAGAATTTCTAGAATTGCAACCAAGCATACGAACCATATCAAATCAACTTCAAATGATACCAAATTTTGCAGACAAGTTCCAAATGACTAAACGGACCTATTCGAGCCCGATAGTCTTTATGTCAAACCATGGTCAATCTTAGAAAAATTCCAAACCTTTAAATGCCAACTTTCCACAATAAGCGCTGAAATACTCCCGGACCACCTGATACTCAACCCGAACCTACGTCCAAGTCCAAAATCATCATACAAATCTATTAGAACCTCCAAATTCCGATTCCGAGATCGTTTACTCAAAAGTCAAATCTTGGTCAATTCTTCCAACTTAAAGCTTCCGAATTGAGAATTATTCTTTCAATAAACACCGAACTTCCCAAAAATTGAAACCGACCACACGTACAAGTCATAATACATGAAGTAAAGCTACTCAAGACCTCAAACTGTCGAACGACACGCTAGAGCTCAAAATAACCTGTCAGGTCGTTACAGAGGATGGTTAAGCAAGGGAATTTCTGGGTGCATGGTGTATTATACTTTGTGGGTATATGGGAATCATGGAATAATTGAGTTGTTTTTTGTGAAGGATTTAGTGCGCATGGAGTAGGTATTTGCTCAGTTGCGTTAAGGTGGGGTTACTTCTTTGGGCGTTGTCGTGCTAATGTGGCACATGTCGTTCAGCCCGTTTGAGTGGTGCAACTGAGATTTGAACAGAGTGGATGACTCTCGAGAAGGTTCCAAGGGATTCAAGATTTATATGTAGCAATTGAGAATTTGTCGGATTTGTATATGGCTAGAATCTGAGATTTACATTGGATGGTATCGAGACTCACATTTTTATATTATTATGTATTCTACATTTCAGTACCAAGGAGATGAAGGAAACAACTTTAGATTCATAGAAGGTCTCTTCATAGTGGGTGTTTCGGTTGTGGTACTTTTGGGGTGCTTAAGAGGGAATACAATGGCTTATGCGCCTTAGGGCGCACTACAACATTTTAGGCCTACAACCACACTTATTTTAGGTTACGCTCAAAGAGTGTAGCCAATAATATCTATGAGACTGCTTTTTAAGTGTGGCCTTTGGTTAGAGTCTTTGGCCACGGGTTTTAAGTGTAATGCTTACAAAGAATTTTTAAAACATTTTAAAACTACGCTTTTTAATCGTTGCCAAATCATAATATTTTTGGCAACGCTTTTTAATTATATTGCAATATTTTTTCAGTTGTATTAAATTGTCATACTAAATGTAACACTTTACAAGTGTACCCTAAAGTTTACAATAAAAAATTTACCAATTGAAAGTTTCCCCCAAATATTACGCGCGCGGCTATTCACCCCAATTCTAAAAAATAGCCCGTAGAAAGTACCCTTTAGGAATAAGCCAAAAAAAGAAATTAAAACCTAGAATTCAATCTTTTCCCAATCTCAGGTCCAAGACGCATTTACCTTCATCTCTTTCTGCCAATTCTTCCAACCTCCCATTGAGTATGACTAATAGTCTTCCCCATTTTATTTGGACTTAATACTCAAAATAATGCTTATATAAGCCATCTGATTGAGAATATTCATGTTATTTTTCTTTTGATATGTGATGCATTTGATTTATTTTACTACGGCAGAGGGGACAAGAAGATTGTCAAAGGCAAACATTTCAATCACTCCTTTAGGAATGTATGTTTTCATGAGTCGAACTTTTGATTTTGCAGGTTTTCATATTTTGTTTTAGTTTAGGTTTTTCAGTTTTCTTGTAATGACCCAACTTGTCATTTTAATAATTAACGTGCCGTTCAGTGACTTAAGGTCCCTAGCAACTTCGTAATATATATTATGACTTGCGTGTGCGGCCGAGTTTGATTTTTGGAAGGTTCAGAATTTAATTGGATGAACAATCCTTATTTTTGAAGCTTAAATGATAAGAGTTAACCGGAGTTTGACCTTTGAGCAAACAACTTCGGAATGAAATTTTTATGATGTCAATAACTTCGTATGGTGATTTCGGATTTAGGCGTATGTCCGGATTTGGATTGGGAAGTTTGTAGGACAATTGGACGCATTTTGGCGAAAGTTGGAAAATGGAAGATTTTTAGAAAAGTTTGACCGGGAGTTGATTTTATTGATATCGGGGTCGAAATTCGATTCATAAAATTGAAACCGCTCCATTATGTCATTTATGACTTGGATGCAAAATTTGAAGTCATTCTGGATTGATTTGATACTTTTCGGCGCAAATTATAGAAAATGGAAGATTTGAAAACTCATAATTCGATTCAAGGTACGATTCGTAATTTCGACGTTGTTTGAGGCTCCGATAAGTTCATATTGCATTTTGGGACGTGTTGGCGCATTTGGTTAAGGTCCCGAGGGCCTAGGGTAGATTTCAGAAGGTTAATGGATTGTTTGGAAATTTTTGTGAATGCTGGTTTTTGGCAGCCACTGGTGTCATCGCCTCTACGATGAAATTGATCGCAGATGCGCCATCGCAGAAGCGAGGCTGAGGTCACATAAGCGAAATGGACAAGTCTGGGCAGTAGTCGCAGGTGCGAAGAATTTCCCGTACCTGCATGACCGCATATGCGGTACATGGAGCGCAGAAGCGAGAAGCTTCGCAGATGCGCAATTGATCATTGCTTCTGCGATTGCGCAAAAGCGAAGAGAACTCCGCAGGTGAGAGGGCCTCTGGTCAGTGGATTTCCGCATAAGCGGATTTTGGCTTGCAAAATCGGCTCCGCAGATGCGGCATTTTGTCCGCAGAAGCAAAAACTAGGCAGAATGTTAAGGACCAAAAATGGTCATTTTGCCATTTTCGATTGGGATTCTTTGGAGCTCGGGTTTGGGCGATTCTGGAAGGAGTTTTCACAAACTTGATTGGGGTAAGTGTTCTACATCCTAAAGTGATTATATTTCATGAATCTATGGTTATATTCATCATTTATTTCAGATTTAAATGGAAGTAATCAAGATTTTTGTAAAAATTTTTAAAAACGAAAATTCAAGATTTGGAGGACGATTTGTTATTGGAATTCGATAAAATTGGTATGGTTGAACTCGTATCGGAATGGATGTTCGATTTTCGTAAAAATTCTATTGGGTTCCGAGAGTCGGGCCCCATTGACTTTTGGTTGAATTTTTAATATAAAATTTTAACTTGACGTTATATTATCCAGAATTATTTTCGATAAATTTTAGTGAAGTTATACAATCAATTTGGATAGATTTGAGCGGTCCAGAGGTCAATTCAAGCAACAAGACTATTTTGGAATATCGGCCTAGCTTCAAAAAGGTAAGTATCTTGCCTCACCTTGAGTGGGGGAATTACCCATTAGGCATTGAGTCTTATGTGGAAATTGTGTGATTGAAAGCCGTGTACGCAAAGTGACGAGTACGTACTTGGTTTATATGTGCAAATTATATCGGTTTAAATTCGTAGTCACCCTTATGTATTAAATTGAAAAATTATTGGAACATACTAAATCCTTATTTGTCATGCCCCATTCCTTGTTTGTCGACTTTGTATTTTATATGATAATTTGGGGTGATTGCCACTTGAATTTTTATGTGAATTCCATGTGTTTGTTGATTTGATATTTCTTGGAATTAATTTCATTATGAATTTTTCATCTGCAATTAATTAATTAAATAAGCTTAAACAGTGGCATTAATATATTTATTAAAAATTTGGATTAAAGAAGGTGTTATCCTATGCTTAGTTACTTTTCCATCTCTGTTGTTATTTTGAGATTTTATATACGTTGTGTGGAGCCTTGGGCTATTGTGATTTAAAATTAATTGATTTTTGTTGTATCTTTGGAGTTGGTTGTGGCCGGTGGGCAAATTGTGATATGAATTGTTATATTGTGTTGTCGTTTAAACACTCTCCCTAATGTTATTTATACTTCCTACCTTGCTTGTTAATTATATACATGTGCTTGGTAAGGAAGAGTGTAAAGAACAAGGGTGATGCTGTGCCATTTAATAGTGTATAGCACGAAGGGTGATGTCGTGCCATTTGAGAGTGTAAATCACGAAGGGTGATGCCGTGCCATTTCAATTATATTATCACGTGGGGATGAGAGAAAAAGCACGAAGGGTGATGTCGTGCCATTATTTTTATATTATCATATGTTCATGGCAAGAAGGGTGTTTCCGTGCATGTGAGGACAAGAGACATACATTATATTGTGATATTTTTTCTTTGTGTATATATTCATGCCTTTATCTTGAGATGTTATTGTGCACCTATATTTTTTATGTAACTTGTAGTCGTTGTTGCTTCCTGTGTTCCACTCATAATAAACATTCCTCAAATCCAGTCATAAACAATTCAATATACTCAATACAAATCGTAGAAATTAATTCCATATGAATTTACTAATTTTTCGGATTAAAATCCAAAATTCATCTAAAAAATAACATTGGAGCCCACGTCTCGAATCTCGGAAAAACTTACGAAATTCGAACACTCGTTCCGAGATGATTCCAACCATATTAAAATTATCAAATTCCGATATCAAATGGACCTTCAAATCTTAAATTTTTATTTTTGGAAAGTTTTACAAAAATTTCAATTTCTTCCATCTAAATCCGAAATAAATGATGAATATATACATTGATTTATGAAATATAATCACTTTTGTTTATAGAACACTTACCCAATTCAAAGTCGTGAAAAATCCCTTTGGAATTGCCTAAATCCGAGATTCAAAACTCAAAAATGAGTAAAAATGGTTAACTTCGGATTTTATTGGTTCTTTCTAGGATTTTTCGCATCTACGGACACTTAACTGCATATGCGGTTCCGCTTTTGCGGATATTGGGGTCGCTTCTACGGGATGGATCGCTTCTGCGGACTCGCTTCTGCGAAGAAGCGTCTGCTTCTGCGACAAGGCTGCCCTTCCCCTTTTCCGCTTCTGCGATGTGTGTGCCGCTTCTGCTGACTATCCACTTTTGTGAGGCCAGGCTCGCTTCTGCGAGCTCGCACCTGCGGATTTTATACCTGCGGTCTAAAATCCGCAGGTGCAATTACACTAGAAGGCCAAAACTTTAGATTTTCCTTAAGTCCAAATTTTGATCCGTTAACCATCCGAAATCCACCTGAGGCCCCCGGGACCTCAACCAAATATACCAACAAGTCCTAAAACATCATACGAACACAGTCGAGACCTCAAATCACATCAAACAATGTTAAACCATGAATCATACCCCAATTCAAGCTTAAGGAACTTAAGAATTTTCAAGTTCTATATTCGATGCTGAAACCTATCAAATCAAGTCCGATTGACCTTAAATTTTGACACAAGTCATAAATGACATAACGGACCTATTCAAATTTTCAGAATAGGATTCCGACAAAAATTTAAATCTGTGGTCAAACTTTGGAAATCTTTAGCCTTTAAATTCTTAGTTTCCGTTAAATGGCCATAACATGTTCTAGGGACCTCCAAATTAAATTCTGGGCATACTCCCAAGTCCCAAAAACGATACGGACCTACCGGAACTGTCAAAACATTGATCCGTGTCTGTTTTCTAAAAATGTTGACCAAAGTCAACTTAATTGAGTTTTAAAGCTCTATTTTATATTTTAATTATTTTTTCACATAAAACCTTTTCAGATAATTATATAGACTGTGCACACAAGATAACCTTTTCAGAACACAACAATAATTATTAAATTTAAAGATGACCTTTTGGGTCATCATATTCTCCACCTCTAAAACAAACGTTCGTCCTCAAACGGAATTAGAAAAGTACCTTAGCTGGTGAAAAGGTGTGGATATTTACTCCGTATGTCCGAATCGGACTCCCAGGTAGCTGTCTCAATTGATTGACCTCTCCATTACACCCGAACTGAAGGATAACTCTTAGACCTGAGCTGTCGGATCTGTCGGGCTAGAATAGTTACCGGCTCCTCTTCGTAAGTCAAATCCTTGTCTAATTGGATTGAGCTGAAATCTAACACATGGGATGGATCACCATGATATTTCCGGAGAATAGACACATGAAACACAGGATGAAACGCTGATAAACTAGGTGGTAATGCAAGCCTGTAGGCTACTTCGCCCACCCATTCAAGAATTTCGAAGGGTCCAATATACCTAGGGCTTAACTTGCCCTTCTTTCCGAACCTCATTACATCTTTCATAAGTGAAACGCGGAGCAATACTCTTTCTCCAACCATGAATGCAATATCACGAACCTTACGGTCGTCATAACGCTTTTTCCTAGACTGAGCTATGCGAAGTCCATCCTGAATAATTTTGACCTTATCCAAGGCATCCTATACCAAAGTGGTACCCAACAATTAGCCTACTGGCGAATGGCATCGCCTTTCGTATAATGCCTCATATGGATCCATCTGAATGCTCGGCTGGTAGCTATTATTATAAGCAAACTACGCAAGTGGCAAGAACTAATCCCAAGAACCTCCAAAGTCTATAACACAAGGGCGAAGCATATCTTCCAATATCTGAATAGTGCGCTCTGACTGTCCGTCTGTCTGTGGGTGAAATGTTGTACTCAACTCAACCCGCGTGCCTAACTCACATTGTACAGCCCTCCAGAAGTGTGAGGTAAATTGCGTACCTCGATCTGAAATAATAGACACGGACATACCGTGAAGGCGGACAATCTCACGAATGTAAATTTCAGCTAACCGCTCTGAAGAATAGGTAACTGCCACTTGAATGAAATGTACCGACTTGGTCAAACTGTCCACCCCAACCCATACTGCGTCAAACTTTCTTTGAGTCCGTGGAAACCCAACAACAAAATCCATAGTGATATGCTTCCACTTCCATTCAGGAATTTCTAGCTTCTGAATTAAACCACTAGGTCTCTGATGTTCGTACTTGACTTGCTGACAATTTAGACACCGAGCTATATATGCAACAATATCATTTTTCATTCTTCTCCACCAATAATATTGCCGCAAATCTTGATACATTTTGGCGGCACCTGGATGAATAGAATACCTGTTACTGTGTGCCTTCTCCAGAATTAATTTACGAAGCCCATCCACATTAGGCACATAGATATGACCCTGCATCCGTAGAACTCCATCTTCCCTCACAACAACCTGTTTGGCATCACCATGCCGTACCATGTCCTTAAGGACAACTAAATGAGGATCATCATATTGCCGCTCTCTGATGCACTCATATAAAGAAGACCGAGCGGTTGTGCAAGCTAAAACCCGACTGGGCTCGGAAACATCTAACCTCATGAATTGATTAGCCAAAGTCTAAACATCTGCAACTAACGACCTCTCACCAATAGGAATATACGCAAGACTGCCCATACTCACAACATTTCTACTCAAAGAATCGGCCACCACATTGGCCTTTCCGGGGTGATACTAAATAGTGATATCATTGTCCTTCAACAGCTCCAACCATCTTCTCTGCCTCAAATTGAGATCCTTTTGTTTGAACAGATACTGTAAGCTACGATGATCAGTAAATACCTCACAGGAAACACCATAAAGGTAATGCCTCCAAATCTTTAGGCATGAACAATGGCTGCCAATTCTAAGTTATGAACAGGATAATTCTTCTCGTGAACTTTCAACTATCGCGACGTATATGAAATCACCCTGCCATCTTGCATCAATACTACACCAAGTCCAATGCGAGATGCATCATAATACACCGTATACGATCCTGAACCTGTGGGTAATACCAACAATGGCGTTGTAGTCAAAGCGGTCTTGAGCTTATGAAAGCTCAACTCACACTCGTCTGACCATATGAATGGGGCACCCTTCTGGGACAATTTGGTTAATGGAGATGCTATAGATAAAACCCCTCCACAAATCGGCGATAATAACCTGCCAAAGCCAGGAAACTTCGGTTCTCTGTAGCTGAAGTAGGTCTAGGCCAATTCTGAATATCCTCAATCTTCTTAGGATCCACTTTTATACCTTCTGCCGATACAAAATGCCCCAAAAAGGCAACTGAGTCTAACCAAAATTCACATTTTGAAAAATTTGCATATAATTGATTATTTTTCAAAGTCTGAAGCATAATCCGAAGATGTTAGTCATGCTCATCTCGATTGCTGGAGTAAATCAAGATATCATCAACGAATACAACCACAACAGAATCCAAATAGGGTTTGAATACCCGGTTCATCAAATCCATAAATGGTGTTGGGGCATTTGTCAACCCAAATAACATCACTAGGAATTCGTAATGCCCATACCGAGTCTGAAAAGTTGTCTTAGGGACATCAGATGTCCTAATCTTCAACTGATGGTAACTAGACCTCAAATCGATCATCGAAAATACCTTGGCACCTTGAAGCAAATCGAATAAGTCATCAATTCTTGGCAACGGATACTTGTTTTTGATAGTGACCTTGTTTAGCTGCCGATTATCTATACACATCCGCATAGAGCCATCTTTCTTCTTTACAAATAGTACTGGTATAACCCACATTAGGTCTAATGAATCCCTGGTCAAGCAAGTTTTGTAATTGCTCCTTCAATTCTTTGAACTCCGACGGGGACATACAGTATGGTGGAATAGAAATGGGCTGAGTGCCCGGATTTAAATCAATACAATAGTCAATATCTCTGTCGGGTGGCATCCCTGGCAGATCTGCAGGAAATACATCTGGAAATTCATGGATAACTAGAACTGAATCCATAGAAGGAACTTCAGCGCTAGGATCGTGAATATAAGCCAAATAAGCTAGATACCCCTTCTCAACCAAACGTCGAGCTTTCACATAAGAGATAACCTTGTTGATAGAATGGCCAAGAGTCCCTTTCCACTCTAGTCGAGGTAACCCCGACATGGCTAAGGTAACCGCATTGGCGTGACAATCCAATATAGCATGATAAGGTGACATCCAATCCATACCCAAGATGACATCAAAATCTACCATATCAAGAAGTAGAAGATTCGCACTAGTCTAAAGACTTCCAATAGTAACCACACACGAGCGATAGACATGATCTACCACAACAGAATCTCCCATCAGTGTGGACACACACACAAAAACACTCAGAGAATCACGAGGCATAACCAGATATGAAGCAAAATAGGAGGACACATAGGAATAAGTAGATCCTGGATCAAATAGAACTAAAGCATCTCTATGGCAAACTGGAATAATACTTGTGATCATTGCATCGGATGACTCGGCCTCAGGTCCAACTGGAAAAGCATAAAATTGGGGTTGCGTCGCACCACTCTGAACCACGTACCTGGGACGGCCTCTAACTGGCTGGCCTCCACCTCTAATAACCTGACCTTCACCTCTAGTTGTCTGACCTCTTCCCCTAGCTGGCTAGGCAAGTGGCGGAATAACTAGTGCTGGAATCATAGCACGGGAACCTTGCTGTCGTGAACTGCCCGATGCCCGGGGGCAAAATCTAGCAACGTGTCTCGGTTGTTATGACTGTTGACCCTGGAACTGGCCATATCTACCTGGATGACCACTTTGATGACTCTGAATCGGAGGTGCATTAATAGGAGCTGGTGGTGCACTGTAAGCTTGCTGGTCGGAATGAGACACATAAAGGTCGTGACCACCTGAAGCATTGTGGGATGCCTGGAGCGCGATGAATGAAACGGCCTGGGAGGATGGCCTCTACCAAAATTACCCCTTCCTCCAGACGAGTCACCACTGAACCTACCCGAACTGATGAGGCCTCTTATCAGACCCCTGCCCTCTTACATGTGCAAGAACCATCTCGATCCTCCTCGCAACATTAGCAGCCGCCTGAAAAGAAATCTCACTTCCGTTCTCCTTGGCCATCTGAAGCCTGATAGGGAGAGTGAGTCCCTCAATAAACCTCCTCACTCTCTCTCCCTCAGTAGGTAGTAAAAGGAGAGCATGACGGGCTAAATCCACAAAACTGATCTCGTGCTGAGTAACAGTCATACTGCCCTGCTGTAGATGCCTAAATTGCCTACGGTAATCCTCTCTCAATGTGATAGGGAGGAACCTCTATAGAAATAGGGGTGAGAACTGCTCCCAGGTCAATGCAAGTGATCCAACAGGTATGGTCAATATATAATCTCTCCATCACCTCTTGCCGGAACTCGTCATCTGAAATACAGCAAAATCGACCCAATTGGTCTCAACTATACCCGTGTTCCGCAATACCTCATGGCAGCGGTCAAGATAATCATGTGGGTCCTCGGAAGGTGTACCACCGAAGTGAACTAGAAAGAGATTAGTAAACTTATCCAGTCTCAATAAGGCCTCAGAAGACATGGTGGGCCTATCACCAGCCTGTACCGCAACAACTGGCTGAACTACCCTAACTGGCGGGGATGCTGGAGCCTGATACTGGGGAGCCATCTGCTCCAGAGCAGGAGTAGTGGGAGTTTGTGCCCCTCCCCCAGCCTGTGAGACGGCTGGTGCCACTGGAAATGTACCATTCTGGGCCACGCCCTCCATAAGACTCACTAAATGGACTAGAGCTTCTTGAAGCACTAGAGTAGCTATGAATCCTTCCGGGACCTGAACTAGTCCAACTGGTACAGTCTGAACAGGAACCTCCTCCTGAAGATCTACCTGAGGTACTATAACAGGTGTTGCTGCTCGAGCTATAGACTGAGCTCTACCTCAGCCTCAGCCTCGACCTCTAGCGCGACCTCGGCCTCGACCTCTACCCCTGGTCATAGTTGCCATCGGGGGCTCTGGTCCCTGTCCATCGGTAGATGTATTACGTGTTCTCACTATCTACGAGAGAATAAGAATAGAATCATTCATGATAGAACAATATCACACGACAGAATAAGAAAGAAGTGATATTGTTCCTAAACTTCATAGCCTCTAAAAGATAAGTACAGACTTTTCCGTACCGATCCTTTAGACTCTACTAAGCTTGCTCGTGACTTGTGATACCTAAGTAACCTAGGGCTCTGATACCAACTATCACGACCCAAAATTCCCACCTTCAAGACCGTATAGGTGCCTAACATTTTACTTACTGGGCAAGCCAACGTTTAAATAATATTAACCATTTTTAAGCAAATTAAATTAAATAAAATTTAATTACTGAAATAAAGTGCGGAAGACCATAACTACCGAATCATCAAAATATATCCCCGAATATTATGTCACAAGTGCACGAGCTACTAGAATAATGCAAATAAAGGTCTGAATAAAATTCAAGCTGTTTGAAAGATAATACACAGCTAAGATAGGATAGGAGAGGACTTCAGAACTGCGAACGTTGTGCAGTTATACCTCTAGTCTCCTCTGAGTAGCTGAATCTGAGCAAGTCTATGGTATGCCATTGGGACCAACTCCAAAATCTGCACAAAAAGTGCATAGTGTAGTATTAGTACAATCGACCCCATGTACTCCGTAAGAGTCGAGCCTAACCTCGACAAAGTAGTGACAAAGCTATGACATGACACATACGTAAACAACATGTACAAGTATATACAAATACGAAGCAACAATAATACAATAAATTACACTTTATAAATTTGGGAGGGAACATGCGAAGGGGGTGATATAATAATTTCAGCAGGAAAATTATCACTTAGCAGCCAATTAATTCCTTAACAATAAAATGAGCAACTGATAATATGAAAAGAGTACGGCACCACCCTTCGTGCTTTTATTAGTTTCTCCCATAAACTGATAAAAATAATAATAAGAATTAGCACAACATCACCCTTCATGCTTTAACTCTCTTTTGGCACGACATCACCCTTCGTGCTTTTACACTCTCTGAAAATGACACGGCATCACCCTTCGTGCTTTTACACTCAAACATGACACGGCAACACCCTTCGTGCTTTTACATTCTTTCTCACCATGACAATGATAGTATAAATAATATAAATGACACGACATCACCCTTCGTACTTTTATACTCTTTCTCACCATATTCAACAATAATTAAATCAATAAAAATTTCATGAATAATGATCAAATAATCAATAATAAACTTAAACAGTGATATCTTAATTAAATAGGCAATTATTCAAAATGAAATAAAATCCTCCAGCATGCTTTGACTCAACCAAAATACATAAGTACTCGTCACCTCACATATACATTGTACTCGCACATTAAATCACGTAGCGAATAGACAATTAGATCCCACTCCCTCAAGTCAAGGTTAACCACGACACTTACCTCGCTTTGCAACCAAATTTAAGATTTTAATAAACCTTTACTCGCGAATTCGTATCCGAAATCCTCAAATCTAGTCATAAACAATTCAATATACTAAATACAAATCGTAAGAATTAATTCCATATGAATTTACTAATTTTTCAGATTAAAATTTGAAATTCATCTCAAAAATCAATAGCGGGGCCCATGTCTCGAATCTCAAAAAAAAAAACGTACGAAATCCGAACACATGTTCTGATACGAGTCTAACCATACAAAAATTATCAAATTCCGATGTCAAATGGACCTTCAAATCTTAAATTTTCGTTTTTGAAAAGTTTTACAAAAATTCTAATTTCTTCCATCTAAATCCGAAATAAATGATGAATATAGACATGAATTTATAAAATATAATCACTTTTGGTTATAGGACACTTACCCAATTCAAAGTCGTGAAAAATCCCTTTGGAATCGCCTATATCCGAGACTCAAAACTTAAAAATGAGTAGAAATAGTTAACTTCCGATTTTATGGGTTATGTCCAGGCTTTTTCGCATCTTCGGACACTTAACCACATATGCGGTTTCACTTTTGCCGAGATTGGGGTCGCTTCTGCGGACAAGAGTCCGCTTCTGTGACAATGCTGCCCTTCCCCTTTTTCGCTTCTGCGATGCGTGTGCCGCTTCTGCAGTCGCACTTCTGCGGCTCCCCGTCCGCTTCTGCGGACTATCCGCTTCTGCGAGCTCACACTTGCGGTCTAAAATCTGTAGGTACGATTACACGAGAAGGACAAAATTTCAGATTTTCCTTAAGTCCAAATTTTGATCTGTTAACCATTCGGAATCCACCCGAGGCCCCC
Source organism: Nicotiana tabacum (assembly GCF_000715075.1). Taxonomy (NCBI): domain Eukaryota; kingdom Viridiplantae; phylum Streptophyta; class Magnoliopsida; order Solanales; family Solanaceae; genus Nicotiana; species Nicotiana tabacum. The sequence goes on along the minus strand of NC_134088.1, from coordinate 71,941,942 downwards.
GGGACCTCAACCAAATACACCAACAAGTCCTAAAATATCATACAAACTTAGTCGAAACCTCAAATAACATCAAAAAAATGTTAAAACCACGAATCATACCCCAATTCAAGCTTAAAGAACTAAAGAATTTTTAACTTCTACATTCGATGCCAAAACCTATCAAATCAAGTGCGATTGACCTCAAAATTTGTACACAAGTCATAAATGACATAACATACCTATTCAAATTTTCAGAATCGGATTTCGACCCCGATACCAAAAGGTCAAATCCGTGGTCAAACTTTGAAAATCTTTAGCTTATATTTAATATGGATAAATATTATCTTAAAAATTATTTGATATTTCCTCGAATATGGGTAAATAGAAATTTGACACGGCTAGTTGCACATTTTTTGCCTTTTCCTTTTAATTTTTTCTTTTGGTTTCATGTTTATTATTTTCCCAATTCCTTTGAATACTGATGGGAATTTGATCCCATTATGTTGGTATGATAAATGCGATTATTTTATCTTTCAGAGAGAGGATGAGATACTGAGGGGTATCTATTATGGATTTTTGTTTTTAAATTCATCAATGAAGCTGATTAATTGTTGGATTTTGGACTAATAAGTATGTATTCAGTTGAGTAATATCTTAACTCCTTGCCTACAGAAAATTATATTACTTCACGTCTTTGTAATGCGGATTCAATTTTACTTGTTTTGTCGAAGAACATTAGTCAACGCTCGAGAATATCTGTGATGGACGTGAAGTTGGGTTTAGTAAGAAAGTCTTTTTATTTTACAACACATTATTTTGAAAACTTACTCTTGACTTTTAGGATTTATTTGTACAATATAGTTAATACTAAATTATTATATATTCATTTTTAGGAATTCAAATGTTCCGTCCAAGCTAAGTAATAGTAAGTCGTGCTACAAATGAAGATCTTATTAGCTACCCAAGTTGCAATAGTAAGTCATGCTGCAAGCTAAGATCTTATTATTATATTTTCATTCTCTTTAGCTGAGCAATACTTTTTGCGGAGCTGCTACATGCACAATTCTTCTTTGTTATTATGATTCTTCTGTTCAAAGTTTTCTTAATCCTTTGCATTAACATTTTTGTGCCCCTATTTATAACGACCCGACTAGTCATTTCGAGTATTTGTACTTCGCTCGATAGTTTGAGGGCATAAGTAGCTCCGTATGACGTATTATGACTTGTGTGAATCATCGATTTTGGTTTTTAGGTTATTCAGAATTGATTTGGAAGAATGAATTTTATGATCGAAACTTTAAGTTGGAAAAGATAATTAAGTTTGATTTTTGTGAATTTGACCCCAGAACGAAATTTTGATGGTTTGTTTAGGTCCGGATGGTGATTTTGGACTCGGGCGTATGCCCGGTTTTTCATTTGGATATTTCTAGAAGGATTCGGCACTAATTGGAGAAAATTAAAAATTTGAAGGGTTGGAAAGTTCATAAGTTTGACCGGGAGTTGAGTTTGAGAATATCGGATTCGGATTGTGTTTCCGGGAATTGGAATAGCTTCGTTTATATCATTTGGGACTTGTGAGCAAAATTTAATTCATTCCGAGTTAATTTGATATGTTTCGGCGCAAGTTTTGGAAGTTGAAAGTTTAAAGTTTATTTAAGTTTGATTTGAGGTGTGATTCATCGTTTCGATGTTGTTATGCATAATTTGAGGCCTCGAGTAGGTTCGCGTTATGTTATTGGACTAGTTGGTATATTCGTACGGGGTCCCGAGTAGCTCAAAAGAGTTTCAGACAAGGTTCGGATCGTTTGGATCAAGTTTGGCTAAGGCTGTTGGTGGCAGGATCTGGTGTGATCGCACCTGTGGGTGGTTGTTACGAAAGTGCGATGGTCGCAGAAGCGACAAGGGAGTAGATATAGCGAGGTGAGAGCTGGGTGAGGAGGATCGCAGAAGCAGAGATTTTGGGCGCTTGTGCGGATGCGCATGTGCGATGAGTTGGAGCGCAGGCCCGAAGGTCTCCGCAGAGGCGGAGATTTGTTACCGCAGATGCGAGGGGGTGCTGAGCTAAGCTGTTTTCGCAGAAGCGAGAGCTTTCGCCGCAGAAGAGAAAGTAGCAGAAGCGACCTACTGTCCGCAAATGTGGAAATACTGGGCAGAAAGCTTTAAGTTCGAGGGTTGGCCATTTTTATCACATATTGTGCTATAGACTTCGGAATGGGGCGAGTTTGGAGGCAAATTTCATCACAAGGCTTAGGGTAAATGTTCTACACTCGGTTTTGATAATATTTCGTGATTCTATATTCATTTTTGGTAATTGGATTATGAGTTTTAAAGAGAAAATTGAGGATTTTAGCCTAAAGTTTCATAGAGTGAGTTTTTGAGTTTTGAACATCGATTCGGAGTTGGAATTGGGTGAAACTAGTATGGTTGGACTCGTAATTAAATGGGTTATCATATTTTATAAGTTCCGTCGAGTTCCGAGGTGTTGGCCCGAGTTGGACTTTTGGGTTAATTTTGAGCTTTTGATTAAAGATTCGATCTTTATCGATTGGGTTTGTTTCCTTTGGCATTAATTGATGTATCTGAGTTGCTTTTGGCTAGTTTCAAGTCGTTCAGAAGTCAGTACGCACGGGATGGCATTTTTAGAGCATCACTTGGCTTGCTCGGTATTGGATTTGGCTAGTTCGAGGTAAGCAACACTTCTAAACTTGGTGGTGAGGGTATGAAACCCCGAATTACGTGTTATGTGATTGATGTTGAGGTGATGTGCATGCTCGGTGACAAGCGTGTAGGGCGTGCATTACGTGAATTGTGATTTAGTCTATTCCATGGAATTGTGTAGCTATCTTATCTGAACATTTTTACTGTACTCTATGTGTTAGAGCACTTGAGCCGTAATTTATACTAGAAATCATATTTTGGCTATATGCTAGTACTATTGGGACCCACATTGGCCGTTCTTTGCTGTTGAGTTATTTGCTTAATTGCAGTTATGTACTTAGTCGCATTCATCATTTCATATCATATCTCAGTCTCTGTTATCATATATTGTCACATCTTGTATCATTGATTAGGGTTGCTTAGCATGAGTGTTGTGAGCCTGAGAGATTGGAGAGATTGATGACCGAGTGAGGCCGAGGGCCTGTTGTGAGTGACATTTATGGGATCGGGATGCACGCCGCAGTAGGCTTTATTGATTCATGCCAGGATATGGCTTATTATAGCGCTTGGGCTGGATCGGCCCCTTCAGAGTCAGCACTCCCACAGTGGGCACAATTACTAGCAATTATTTGCATTGGGCTGGATCTGCCCTGGTTCACTTGCATGTGGCTGGATCTGCCCTGGTTTATTTGCATTTTTGGTTCATTTGCATTGGGTTGGATCTGCCCTGGTTTATTTGCATCTTTGGGCTGGATCTACCTTGGTTTATTTGCATGTGGGTTGGATCTGCCCTGTACAGTAATGAGTGACTGAGTGTTCTGAGTATTGAGCATGATGAGTGAAAATACGAGACAGTGAGATAGAGTACTCTAAGTGGGTGAGTACATGAATTCATCATTGAGATGCATTGCATTTGACATGCGTACTTGAGAAACATGCATAAAGATGCATTTCCTTCAGCTACCCGATTTTGGTGACATTCATGATTTCATATGTATATTGACATATAGGCATAGAGATGTATTTTCCTCATGCTATTTGAAAATGAAACATTTTATTTATTGTTGAAAGTTTTTTTTGGGAAAAATCACGGTTTTCAAACTTATTCATATGCTTTCGGTGGAAATTTTGGGATTTACTGTTATAATTGAAAAGTATGCCTATCTTTCCGTAACTGTAAACAAGTTGAGCATCTTACCTCTGAGTTATTTTCATGTACCATTTTATTATTATTGTTATGACTGTTGCTAGTTATTTGAGTCGGACTCTGACCCTTGTCCCAGCTCGTCACTACTTTCAACCGGAGGTTAGGTTTGTTACTTATTGAGTACATGGGGTCGGTTTTACTCATACTAAACTTATGCACCTTGCATGCAGATGTTGGATGTTGATGTTGCTGCATACGGTAGGAGCTGGATCGGAAGATGTACCTGCGTTCCAGTTATGGCTATCACTTGTCCTTGGTAGCATTAGATTCAAATTATGTTCATTTACATATCGAACAGATGTTGTAATTATTTCAATTCAATCTTGTAAAAGAAAATCTAAATCTTAGACGTTCATGATTTATACTACCAGTCCTTGAAAAATACATGTATAAAAGCAGTTGTATTATCTTTTCTCCTCTTAATATAATCTCATTTGAATTGGATTTCTGTTAGCTGGCTTACCTGGCGGGTTGGATTAGGTGCCATTATGGCTAGTTGGATTTTGGGTCGTGACAAGTTAGTATCAGAGCTCTAGGTTCATAGGTTCTACAAGTCATGAGCAAGTATCTAGTAGAGTCTTACAGATCGGTATGATACGTTCATACCTATCTTCGAGAGGCTATAGGGAATTTAGGATAATATCCCATATTTCTTTCCTTATCGTGCAGAATTGATTCAGCTTGAGACATAACTCTTTGAATTCCCTCCACGCATTCGTATGCGCATGTGAGCCCTCAGTATCAGCTATGCATCGACGACTTGTGATTTTATGGATGATGTGCGAGATATGATATATGTGTGCTGATGATAGGCCAGTCTAGAGGACTTGAGGCCGGGTTTTGACTGTAGCTTAAGCACGGTGATTTAAGTTGTGTGAGCATGTGGTTTTGGACTTATAAGTCTAGTAGTGCCCCTATTAGTGGAATTTGTGACTCGGTGAGTGGTTGGATTATTGTATGATGAGTATGATGTGACCGCGGGATGTGTTCAGATGGTTTGAATGTGATGAGAAGAGTTTGCTTGAGATATAAAAAGGATTATTGGGTGCTTGACTTCTATCTTCATGTGACGTATAGTCTCTAGCTATGAGTGTATTGAAGGATCTTTCATGTTTCTTAATTATGCAATGAAATTCAATTCTCATGTCTTATTTTATTCCGTTTGAAGCATATATCTTATGGTCGTTTGCATCCACTCGTGTATGAAATTGCGCACTCGGTATCAACTATGCGCCAATCGTTCGTGATACAATAGAGGGGTTATAAGGGAGCCAGGGTTGCTTAACCATTGTTACCACATGTCGTCCAGATCGAGGATACGGAAGTATTGAGAGATCATTCAGTTGTGCACATGGGGTGCAACAGGTTCTGACATCTGGTTGATAAGTACGATTTTAAAAAGGTTTAATTAGTTGCCCAATCGTCACAATCATGGTAGGGTCACGAGGTGGATGTAGATCTGAAGATAGTTGATGGTATTAGAGACTATGTGGTTCATATGAGATTTCTATTTAGCGAAGGGTACATACTAGCAGTAAAAACACTAGAGGAAGCGAGTTTAACCGTCACTAGGATAACATACGCCAAATAAATGGCTTGAGTGTCTTATGACCGATGATGTACATGCAATGAAGTTTAGTATTGTCGATCATCAAAATGTGTCCTATGGCTTCGCGCCAAGTGAGGAGAGTCCACTATCAACAATCAGATTGCGGGGTCATGTGTTATTTCAATTCAATCTTGTAAAAGAAAATCTAAATCTTAGACGCTCATGATTTATACTAGCAGTCCTTGAAAAATACTTCTATAAAAGCAGTTGTATTATCTTTTCTCCTCTTAATATAATCTCATTTGAATTGGACTTCTCTTAGCTGGCTTACCTGACGGGTTGGGTTAGGTGCCATCACGGCTAGTTGGATTTTGGTTCGTGACAAGTTGGTATCAGAGCTCTAGGTTCATAGGTTCTACAAGTCATGAGCAAGTATCTAGTAGAGTCTTGCTAATCGGTATGATACGTCCATACCTATCTTCGAGAGGCTATAGGGTATTTAGGATAATTTTCCATCTTTCTTTCCTTATCATGCGGAATTGATTCAGCTTGAGACATAACTCTTTGAATTTCCTCCACGCATTTGTATGCGCATGTGAGCGCTCAGTATCAGCTATGCATCGACGATTTGTGATTCCATGGATGATGTGCGAGATATGATTTTTGTGTGCTGATGATGAGCCAGTCTGGAGGACTTGAGTCTGGGTTTTTACTGTAGCTTAAGCACGGTGATTTTAGTTGTCTGAGCACGTGCTTTTGGACTTATAAGTCTAGTAGTGTCACTTAAAGTGGAATTTTTGGCTCGATGAGTGGTTGGATAGTTATATGATGAGTATGATGTGACTACGGGATGTGCTCAGATGGATTGAATGTTGCGAGAAGAGTTTGCTTGAGATGTAAAAAAGACTATTGGGTGCCTGATTTATGTCTTGATGTGATGTATAGTCTCGAGTTATGAGTGTATTGAAGGATCTTTCATGTTTTGTAACTATGGAATGAAATTCGATTCTCATGTCTTATTTTATTCCACTTGAAGCATATATCTTATGGTCTTTTGCATCCACTCATGTATAAAATTGCACACTCGATATCAACTATGCGCCAACCGTTCGTGATACTATAGAGGGGTTATAAGGGAGCCAGGGTTGCTTAAGCAGTATTACCACGTGTTGTCCGGATCGAGGATACGGAAGTATTGATAGATCATTCAGTTGTGCACATGGGGGTGCAACAGGTTCTGACTTCGGGTTGATAAGTACGATCTTAAGAAGGTTTAATTAGTTACCCAATCATCACAATCGTGGTAGGGTCACGAGGTGGATGTAGATCTGAAGATAGTTGATGGTATTAGAGACTATGTGGTTCGTATGTGATTTCTATTTAGTGAAGGGTACATACTAGCAGTCAAGACACTAGAGGAAGAAAGTTTAACTTTCACGAGGATGACATATGCCAAATAAATGGCTTGAGGTGTCTTATGACCGATGTTGTAGGAGCGATGAAGTTTAGTATTGTCGATCATCAGAATGTGTCCTATGGCTTCGCGCCAAGAGAGGGGAGTCCACTATCAATGATCAGATTGCGGGGTCATGCGTTATTTCAATTCAATCTTGTAAAAGAAAATCTAAATCTTAGACGCTCATGATTCATACTACCAGTCCTTGTAAAATACTTGTATAAAAACAATTATATTATTTTTTCTCCTCTTAATATAATCTCATTTGAATTGGATTTCTCTTAGCTGGCTTATCTGGCGGGTTGGGTTAGGTACCATCACGGCTAGTTAGATTTGGGGTCATGACAAGTTGGTATCAGAGCTCTAGTTTCATAGGTTCTACAAGTCATGAGCAAGTATCAAGAATAGTCTTGCAGATCTGTATGATACGTTCATACCTATCTTCGTGAGGCAATAGGGAATTTAGGATAATTTCCCATCTTTCTCTCCTTATCATGCAGAATTGATTTAGCTTGAGACATAACTCTTTGAATTCTCTCCACGCATTTGTATGCGCATGTGGGCGCGCAGTATCAGTTATACATCGACAACTTGTGATTCCATGGATGATGTGCGAGATATGATTTCTGTGTGCTAATGATGGGCCATTTTGGAGAACTTGGGTCCGGGTTTTAACTGTAGCTTAAGAAGGGTGATTTCAGTTGTGTGAGCATGTGTTTTTGGACTTATAAGTCTAGTATTATCCCTATTAGTGGAATTTTTGGCTCGATGAGTGGTTGGATGGCTATATGATGAGTATGATGTGATTGCGGGATGTTTTCAAATGGATTGAATGTGACGAGAAGAGTTTGCTTGAGATGTAAAAAGGAGTATTGGGTGATTGGTTTTTGTCTTGATGTGATGTATAGTCTCGAGTTATGAGTGTATTGAAGGATCTTTCCTGTTTCTTAATTATGGAATGAAATTCGATTCTCATGTCCTATTTTATTCCGCTTGAAGCATATATCTTATGGTCTTTTGCATTCACTCGTGTATGAATATGCGCACTTGGTATCAACTATGCGCCAATGGTTCGTGATACTATAGAGGGGTTATAAGGGAGCCAGGGTTGCTTAAGCATTGTTACCACGTGTTGTCCAGATCGAGGATACGGAAGTATTGAGAGATCATTCAGTTGTGCACATGGGGGTGCAATAGATTCTGACATCTGGTTGATAAGTACGATCTTAAGAAGGTTTAATTAGTTTCCCAATCGTCACAATCGTGGTAAGGTCTCGAGGTGGATGTAGATCTAAAGATAGTTGATGGTATGAGAGACTATGTGATTCGTATGGGATTTCTATTTAGCGAAGGGTACTTACTAGAAAGCCAAGACACTGGAGGAGGCGAGTTTAACCGTCACGAGGATGACATACGCCAAATAAATGGCTTGAGGTGTCTTATGACCGGTGTCGTACGAGCGATAAAGGTTAGTATTGTCGATCATCAGAATGTATCATATGGCTTCATGCCAAGTGAGGAGAGTCCACTATCAACGATCAGATTGCGGGGTCATGTGTTATTTCAATTCAAACTTGTAAAAGAAAATCTAAATCTTAGACGCTCATGATTTATACTAAAAGTCCTTGAAAAATACTTGTATAAAAGCAGTTGTATTATCTTTTCTCCTCTTAATATAATCTCATTTGAATTGGATTTCTCTTAGCTGGCTTACCTGACGGGTTGGGTTAGGTGCCATCAAGACTAGTTGGATTTTTAGTCATGACAAGTTGGTATCAGAGCTCTAGGTTCATAGGTTCTACAAGTCATGAGCAAGTATCTAGTAGAGTCTTGCAGATCGCTATGATACGTTCATACCTATCTTCGAGAGGCTATAGGGCATTTAGGATAATTTCCCATCTTTCTCTCCTTATCATGCGGAATTGATTCAGCTTGAGACATAACTCTTTGAATTTCCTTCACACATTCGTATGCGCATGTGAGTGCTCAGTATCAGCTATGCATCGACGACTTGTGATTCCATGGATGATATGCGAGATATGATTTCTGTGTGATGATGATGGGCCAGTGTGGAGGACTTGAGTCCGGGTTTTGACTGTAGCTTAAGCACGATGATTTCAGTTGTGTGAGCACGTGTTTTTGGACTTATAAGTCTAGTATTGTCCCTATTAGTGGAATTTGTGGCTCGATGAGTGGTTGGATGGCTATATGATTAGTATGATGTGATTGCGAAGATGTTTTCAGATAGATTGAATATGACGAGAAGAGTTTTCTTGAGATGTAAAAAGGACTATTGGGTGCTTGATTTCTATCTTGATGTGATGTATATTCTCGAGTTATGAGTGTGTTGCAGGATCATTCATGTTTCTAAATTATGGAATGAAATTCGATTCTCATGTCCTATTTTATTCTGCTTGAAGCTTATACCTTATGGTCTTTTGCATCCACTCGTGTATAAAATTGTCGGTATCAACTATGCGCCAACGATTCGTGATACTACATAGGGGTTGTAAGGGAGCCAGGGTTGCTTAACCATTGTTACCATGTGTCGTCCAGATCGAGGATACGGAAGTATTGAGAGATCATTCAATTGTGCACATGTGGGTGCAACAGGTTCTGACATCTGGTTGATAAGTACGATCTTAAGAAGGTTTAATTAGTTACCCAATCATCACAATCGTGGTAGGGTCACGAGGTGAATGTATATCTGAAGATAGTTGGTGGTATTAAAGACTATTTGGTTCGTATGGGATTTCTATTTAGCGAAGGGTACATACTAGCAGTCAAAACACTAGAGGAAGAGAGTTTAATTGTCACGAGGATGACATACGCCAAATAAATGGCTTGAGGTGTCTTATGACCGATGTTGTATGAGCGATGAAGTTTAGTATTGTCGATCATCATGAATGTGTCATATGGCTTCGCTCCAAGTGAGGGGATTCCACTATCAACGATCAGATTGCGGGGTCATGTGTTATTTCAATTCAATCTTGTAAAATAAAATCTAAATCTTAGACACTCATGATTTATACTACCAGTCCTTAAAAAATACTTGTATAAAAGCAGTTGTATTATCCGTTCTCCTCTTAATGTAATCTCACTTGAATTGGATTTCTCTTAACTGGCTTACTTGGCGGGTTGGGTTAGGTGTCATCATGGCTAGTTGGATTTTGGGTCATGACAAGTTGGTATCAGAGCTCTAGGTTCATAGGTTCTACAAGTCATGAACAAGTATCTAGTAGAGTCTTGCATATTGGTATGATACGTTCATACCTATCTTCGAGAGGCTATAGGGCATTTAGGATAATTTCCCATCTTTCTTTCCTTATCGTGCAGAATTGATTTAGGTTGAGACATAACTCTTTGAATTCCCTGCACATATTCGTATGCGCATGTGAGCGCTCAGTATTAGCTATGCATCGACGGCTTGTGATTCTATGGATGATGTGCGAGATATGATTTCTGTGTGCTGATGATGGGCCAGTCTGGAGGACTTGAGGCCGAGTTTTGACTGTAACTTAAGCACGGTGATTTCAGTTGTGTGAGCACGTGTTTTTGGACTTATAAGTTTAGTAGTATCCCTATTAATGGAATTTATGGCTCGATGAGTGGTTGGATGGCTATATGATGAGTATGATGTGACTGCGGGATGTGTTCATGTGGATTGAATATGACGAGAAGAGTTTGCTTGAGATGTAAAAAGGACTATTGGATGCTTGATTTCTGTCTTGATGTGATGTACAGTATCGAGTTATGAGTGTATTGAAGGATCTTTCATGTTTCTTAATAATGGAATGAAATTCAATTCTCATGTCCTATTTTATTCCGCTTCAAATATATATCTTATGGTCTTTTGCATCCACTCGTGTATGAAATTGTGCACTTGGTATCAACTATGCGCCAACAGTTCGTGATACTACAGAGGGGTTATAAGGGAGCCAGGGTTGCTTAACCATTGCTACCACGTGTTGTCCAGATCGAGGATACGGAAGTATTGAGAGATCATTCAGTTGTGCACATGGGGGTGCAGCAAGTTCTAATATTTGGTTGATAAGTACGATCTTAAGAAGGTTTAATTAGTTGCCCAATCGTCACAATCATGGTAGGGCCACAAGGTAGATGTAGATCTGAAGATAGTTGGTGGTATTAGAGACTATGTTGTTCGTATGGGATTTCTATTTAGCGAAGGGTACATACTAGCAGTCAAGACACTATCGAAAGCGAGTTTAACTGTCATGAGGATAACATACGCCAAATTAATTGCTTGAGATGTCTTATGACTGATGTTGTACGAGCGATGATGTTTAGTATTGTCGATCATCGGAATGTATCCTATGGCTCCACGCCATGTGAGGGGAGTCCACTATCAACGATCAGATTGCGGGGTCATGTGTTATTTCAATTCAATCTTGTAAAAGAAAATCTAAATCTTAAACGCTCATGAATTATACTAGCAGTCCTTGAAAAATACTAGTATAAAAGTAGTTGTATTATCTTTTCTCCTCTTAATATAATCTCATTTGAATTGGATTTCTCTTAGCTGGCTTACCTGACGGGTTGGGTTAGGTGCCATCAAGACTAGTTGGATTTTTAGTCGTGAGAAGTTGGTATCAGAGCTCTAGGTTCATAGGTTCTACAAGTCATGAGCAAGTATCTAGTAGAGTCTTGCAGATCGGTATGATACGTTCATACCTATCTTTGAGAGGCTATAAGGCATTTAGGATAATTTCCCATATTTCTTTCCTTATCATGCGAAATTGATTCAGCTTGAGACATAACTCTTTGAATTCCCTCCACGCATCCGTATGCGCATGTGAGCGCTCAGTATCAGCTATGCATCGACGACTTGTGATTCCATGGATGATGTGCGAGATATGATTTTTGTGTGCTGATGATGGGCCAGTCTGGAGGACTTGAGTCCGGGTTTTGACTGTAGCTTAAGCACAATGATTTCAGTTGTCTGAGCACGTGCTTTTGGACTTATAGTGTCGCTGATAGTGGAATTTGTGGCTCGATGAGTGGTTCGATGGTTATATAATGAGTATAATGTGACTGAGGGATGTGTTCAGATGGATTGAATGTTGCGAGAAGAGTTTGCTTGAGATGTAAAAGAGACTATTGGGTGCCTGATTTCTGTCTTGATGTGATGTATAGTCTCGAGTTATAAGTGTATTGAAGGATCATTCATGTTTCTTAATTATGGAATGAAATTTGATTCTCATGTCCTATTTTATTCTGCTTGAAGCTTATATCTTATGGTCTTTTGCATCCACTCGTGTATAAAATTGTCGGTATCAACTATGCGCCAACGGTTCGTGATACTACAGAGGGGTTGTAAGGGAGCCAGGATTGCTTAACCATTGTTACCACGTGTCGTCCAGATCGAGGATACGGAAGTATTGAGAGATCATTCAATTGTACACATGTGGGTGCAGCAGGTTCTGACATCTGGTTGATAAGTACGATCTTAAGAAGGTTTAATTAGTTGCCCAATCATCACAATCATGGTAGGGTCACGAGGTGGATGTATATCTGAAGATAGTTGGTGGTATTAAAGACTATTTGGTTCGTATGGGATTTCTATTTAGCGAAGGGTACATACTAGCAGTCAAAACACTAGAGGAAGAGAGTTTAATTGTCACGAGGATGACATATGCCAAATAAATGGCTTGAGGTGTCTTATGACCGATGTTGTACGAGCGATGAAGTTTAGTATTGTCGATCATCATGAATGTGTCATATGGCTTCGCTCCAAGTGAGGGGATTCCACTATCAACGATCAGATTGCGGGGTCATGTGTTATTTCAATTCAATCTTGTAAAATAAAATCTAAATCTTAGACACTCATGATTTATACTACCAGTCCTTAAAAAATACTTGTATAAAAGCAGTTGTATTATCCGTTCTCCTCTTAATGTAATCTCACTTGAATTGGATTTCTCTTAACTGGCTTACTTGGCGGGTTGGGTTAGGTGTCATCATGGCTAGTTGGATTTTGGGTCATGACAAGTTGGTATCAGAGCTCTAGGTTCATAGGTTCTACAAGTCATGAACAAGTATCTAGTAGGGTCTTGCATATTGGTATGATACGTTCATACCTATCTTCGAGAGGATATAGGGCATTTAGGATAATTTTCCATCTTTCTTTCCTTATCGTGCAGAATTGATTTAGCTTGAGACATAACTCTTTGAATTCCCTACACACATTCGTATGCGCATGTGAGCGCTCAGTATTAGCTATGCATCGACGGCTTGTGATTCTATGGATGATGTGCGAGATATGATTTCTGTGTGCTGATGATGGGCCAGTCTGGAGGACTTGAGGCCGAGTTTTGACTGTAACTTAAGCACGGTGATTTCAGTTGTGTGAGCACGTGTTTTTGGACTTATAAGTTTAGTAGTATCCCTATTAATGGAATTTATGGCTCGATGAGTGGTTGGATGGCTATATGATGAGTATGATGTGACTGCGGGATGTGTTCATGTGGATTGAATATGACGAGAAGAGTTTGCTTGAGATGTAAAAAGGACTATTGGATGCTTGATTTCTGTCTTGATGTGATGTACAGTATCGAGTTATGAGTGTATTGAAGGATCTTTCATGTTTCTTAATAATGGAAGGAAATTCAATTCTAATGTCCTATTTTATTCCGCTTCAAGTATATATCTTATGGTCTTTTGCATCCACTCGTGTATGAAATTGTGCACTCGGTATCAACTATGCGCCAATAGTTCGTGATACTACAGAGGGGTTATAAGGGAGCCAGGGTTGCTTAACCATTGCTACCACGTGTTGTCCAGATCGAGGATACGGAAGTATTGAGAGATCATTCAGTTGTGCACATGGGGGTGCAGCAAGTTCTGATATCTGGTTGATAAGTACGACCTTAAGAAGGTTTGATTAGTTGCCCAATCGTCACAATGATGATAGGGTCACAAGGTAGATGTAGATCTGAAGATGGTGGTATTAGAGACTATGTGGTTCGTATGGGATTTCTATTTAGCGAAGGGTACATACTAGCAGTCAAGACACTATCGAAAGCGAGTTTAACTGTCACGAGGATAACATACGCCAAATTAATTGCTTGAGATGTCTTATGACTGATATTGTACGAGCGATGATGTTTAGTATTGTCGATCATCGGAATGTATCCTATGGCTCCGCGCCATATGAGGGGAGTCCACTATCAACGATCAGATTGCGGGGTCATGTGTTATTTCAATTCAATCTTGTAAAAGAAAATCTAAATCTTAAACGCTCATGAATTATACTAGCAGACCTTGAAAAATACTAGTATAAAAGTAGTTGTATTATCTTTTCTCCTCTTAATATAATCTCATTTGAATTGGATTTCTCTTAGCTGGCTTACCTGACGGGTTGGGATAGGTGCCATCACGGCTAGTTGGATTTTGGGTCATGAGAAATTGGTATCAGAGCTCTAGGTTCATAGGTTCTACAAGTCATGAGCAAGTATCTAGTAGAGTCTTGCAGATCGGTATGATACGTTCATACCTATCTTTGAGAGGCTATAAGGCATTTAGGATTATTTCCCATATTTCTTTCCTTATCATGCGGAATTGATTCAACTTGAGACATAACTCTTTGAATTTCCTCCACGCATCCGTATGCGCAATTGAGCGCTCAGTATCAGCTATGCATCGACGACTTATGATTCCATGGATGATGTGCGAGATATGATTTTTGTGTGCTGATGATGGGCCAGTCTGGAGGACTTGAGTCCGGGTTTTGACTGTAGCTTAAGCACGATGATTTCAGTTGTCTGAGCACGTGCTTTTGGACTTATAGTGCTGCTGATAGTGGAATTTGTGGCTCGATAAGTGGTTCGATGGTTATATAATGAGTATAATGTGACTGAGGGATGTGTTCAGATGAATTGAATGTTGCGAGAAGAGTTTGCTTGAGATGTAAAAAAGACTATTGGGTGCCTGATTTCTGTCTTGATGTGATGTATAGTCTCGAGTTATGAGTGTATTGAAGGATCTTTCATGTTTCGTAATTATGGAATGAAATTCGATTCTCATGTCTTATTTTATTCTGCTTGAAGCATATATCTTATGGTCTTTTGCAACTCATGTATAAAATTGCGCACTCGGTATCAACTATGCGCCAACCGTTCGTGATACTACAGAGGGGTTATAAAGGAGCCAGGGTTGCCTATGCATTGTTAGCACGTGTTGTCCAGATCGAGGATATGGAAGTATTGAGAGATCATTCAGTTGTGCACATGTGGGTGCAACAGGTTCTGACTTCTGGTTGATAAGTACGATCTTAAGAAGGTTTAATTAGTTGCCCAATTGTCACAATCGTGGTAGGGTCACGAGGTGGATGTAGATCTGAAGATAGTTGGTGGTATTAGAGACAATGTGGTTCGTATGGGATTTCTATTTAGTGAAGGGTACATACTAGCAGTCAAGACACTAGAGGAAGCAAGTTTAACTTTCACGAGGATGACATACACCAAATAAATGGCTTGAGGTGTCTTATGACCGATGTTGTACGAGCGATGAAGTTTAGTATTGTCGATCATCAGAATATGGCTTCGCGCAAAGTGAGGGGAGTCCACTATCAACGATCAGATTGTGGGGTCATGTGTTATATCAGTTTTGGCTTGAGATATATATATGTGTTATTGAAAGGTTCTCCGAACTTGTATATGATTAAGACCTGAGATTTGTATGGGATGATGCTAGGACTTGCGGTATTCCCGCGTTCTTGATAATTCTAGATTTCAGTATCACCAGGGTCATGGAATCAATTTGAGAATACTCGGAGTTCTCCAATAAGTTCTTTTAATGCACCACCAATACATGGTTCTTATAATGGTTATTCCAATTATCTGGCACAAACTTAGTATGAGCAGCCGAACCTGTAGAGGGGTTGTTATCAGTGTGGTGATACTAGGCACATCATGAGAGATTGTCTCAGACTTGGGAGAGGCGGGTTTCATCAGAATACTCATGCTATAGGCTCTATTCTAGTTACTACCCCACATGCACAGTCAGTTAGGGGTGGAGGACAAGCAGGTAAAGGGGCGCCCTAGAGGGGGAGGCCCTACCCATTGATATAATTGTTATGGTATGGCTGAGGCCGCTACACCATATGGTGTCGTTACATATATGATTTAATTCATAATAGAGGAGCTCTGTTCTTAGTTCGATTCAATTCCAATTATCGAGGTGAGACCTCTTATCATGCTCCATGTATGGTGAGTTAGTGATTTTGTACACCACTGATGTGTTTATACCTGTTGGGATATTTGATGGTGTTAGCCCGTGTCTAGCATTTCGTTTTGTACACTATTGAGGGCTAAGAGTCCAAAAGTGACTTTCTGTTACTCACTACAGTGGGTTTTGATATAAATTCGGGATAGTTTGATTAAAATTTGTGAATTATATGCCATACATGTATGGGGGTTCATTTTGTGTTGTGAAATTGTTTCACGGAATTTATTTAAAAAAAAAAGAAGAAGAAAGAAAGGGAATGGAAATTTTTCAATTGGCACAATGTGCAAAATACTTGTGATGCAGAGTTGAGGACGAGATCCTCACAATTTTTATATGATGTAAAATATTTAAACCGGGCTACAAACCGCGATGGAAGTTATATAAGGACTAGGTCCTTGTGGTGAAAATTTATGTGCTTAAATTCTCCCTTTGTGAAATTTAAATTTGTATTATAGTATTAATAGAGAGTCATGCATCTTAGGCTTATTTGATAATTCTTTTATGTGTTATTGTGCATATTTAACTATATTCGTGTTATAATTATTGAGTTTTAGCCCACGAGATGAGTGCCCAGGTGGCGTTAAATGTGACTTATTAGGTCGTGTAAATAGTTATGAGGTTTTCATGCCTCACATTTTGTTGTTAGTGTTGTGAAAATTCGAAATGAGGATTTGGTTAATATGAGGTTAATCGACGATGCTGGAATTAATTATGAACATCTATTATGACCAGAGATGTGGTTATGGGCATACGTATGATATGTGCGTAGGCACAAGTTGCTACAACCAGTTGAGACTAATACCGTGTGTTGATGTGAAAAATCAGGCCTTTTGAAAATGTTTGGAGTGTAAGAAATTGGTTTTAATATTTATAAATATGGATAAAAGAAATAATCTCAACTGAGATGGTGTTGTCGGACCATGTTAAAATTTCAGTGACATGGACTCACCACGAGTAGGTGTGTAATAGTACACTCAGTAATTTAATGTCCTCAGAATAATTCTTGGCACGTTCAAGGACGAGCGTTTGTTTAAGAGGGGGAGATTGTAACGACCGGACTTGTCATTTTGAGAATTGATCCCCTTCAGCAGATTAAGGTCCCAAACAGCTTTGTAATGTTCATTATAACTTGTGTGTATGATCGTGTTTGGTTTTCGAATGATACGGGACACAATTGAAAGAACAATTCTTATTTTTGAAGCTTAAATGAAAAGAGTTAACCAGAGTTTGACTTTTGAGAAAACGACTCCGGAATCGAATTTTGATGATGTCAATAGCTTCGTCTGGTGATTTTGGACTTAGGAGTGTGTCCGGATATTTATTTGGAAGTCCGTAATTGATTTTGGCTTGAAATGGCGAAAGTTGGAAAATGGAAGATTTTCAGATATCGGGGTCAAAATTTAATTTTAGAAATTGGAACAGGTCCATTATGTCATTTATGACTTGCATGCAAAATTTGGCGTCATTCCAGATTGATTTAATAGGTTTCGGCATCGAATGTAGAATTTGGAATTCGTTAGTTTTTACTAAGTTTGAATTGGGGTGTGATTCGTGTTTTTAGCATTGTTTGATATGATTTGAGTCCTCGACTAAGACCATAATATGTTTTAAGACTTGTTGGTGTGTTTGGATGGGGTCCCGAGGGTCTCGAGTGAGTTTCAGAGTGGTTTCAGATTATTTTTAACTGCTGGTTTTTGATAGCAGTGTGTAAAATATCTGATGCGCAAAGCTGATTTTGGAAGCTTATATCTCGAAATCTATAAGGAATATGGCAATTATCAAAACATAAAAGTTGTATCCCTTTGATTCTAGTTTCTAGAATGATAAACCATTTATCATTTAGACATTTGTACAGAAAGTTATGATTGATTGATTGAAGGCTGGTACTACAGATTTTGGCTACAGCAGTGTGCATCGCCAGAAATATCTGCTGTACAAGGCTGACTTTGGGAGCTTATAACTTGTAATATATAAGGAATTAGGAGACGAGAAAACATGAAAGTTTTATCCCTTGGTGTCTAGTTTCCAAAAAGGTAAACCATTCATCATTTGGACATTTGGATAGAAAGTTATGATCGATTTACTGAAGCCTGTACTGCAGTTATCACTTCAATTTCTAGTTGGAAATAAGTTGAAGTAGGTCGCATTTTAAAGATGCGACCTACCTGGGCAGAAGCTATATTTTGGGGTTTCGGCCATTTTAACATATTTAGAGCCATGAAGCTCAGATTGAAGCGATATTTTAGGCGATTTTCACCATATGAATTGTGGTAAGTGTTCTATATCCAATAGTGATTATACTTCATGATTCCATGATTATTTTCATCAATTATTCACGAATCAAATAGAAGAAATTGGAGAAATTTGTAAAATATTTCAAAAATGAAAATTTAATATTTGGAGGTCGATTCGTTATCGGAATTTGATAAAAATGGTATGGTTGAACTCATATCGGAATGGGCATTCGGATTTCATGAAAATTATGTCAGGTTCCGAAAGATGGGCTGCACGTTGACTTTTGGTTGACTTTTAGAATAAAATTGGAAATCGACGTATTATTATCCGGAGCCGTCCGAACGTCGTTTCGCACAAGATGGCTATTTTGGGATATCGTCCTAACTCTGTTAAGGTAAGTGTCTTGCCTAACTTTATGTGGGAGAAACCACCCCTTAGGATTTGAGATGATTGTGTCATTCATGTTATGTGAAGGTCGTGTATGCGAGGTGACGAGTGGGTACACGACCTATATGTGGTATTTGACCGGTTTGGAACGTTAGGCTCCTTTTATACAATTTATTGTAAATATTATTTCATGATTATATCTTTTATTGTTAAAATTATTTGTACGTGCTTTACTGGGAATTCTTAGCACATGTTCCGTCCTTGTTGTCAAGTTCACCCTTATATGCTAATTGTTGATTGTAATCACTTGTTAAATTCCTACTTTATATGCTACATGCCTTAATGGTTAATTAATGCTCATAAATTGTGCCTTGGTTTGTGGATTGTCTTTTCCTTGCAATTTGATTTCGTGAGCCATTGTGTATCCTTTTCATTAGTTGTGACTTCTTTGTGTAGCCTTGTTTACGTTCAGACCTGATTCCGTTTTGGATACGTAGACAACCTAAAATGGTTCGGTCATAACCATATGGAACCTCTATAATGCATTAGCCTCAATTAGGACACAGTCGCAATAACAAGTAGCCGCGTTGTCAGAGACACCATGGAAGATCAACATCAACGGGACAAAGCTTTCGAAGAGATACGTTCGCGTGTGGAGAACCTTTCATAACATGTAATAATCCGGGAGGTCGATGTTTGCCTTAAAAGAAACAAGTATTTTCAAAATATTTTCTAAAATTATATATAAAGTAATCTGTTCCATCTACCGAACTTCGTGGCACAATCATGTCAAGGGCGGGAGAAAATAAATATCATGGTCAACGCAAACCTACTTTCTCCCTCCCTACTAAGAAGTTTTCTTTGAGTGCAGGGTCAACAGGGAGTAAAGAATCGCTGGGACCACACTGGGGTAAATGATGAACCCGCCACTTCCATAAGATTATTGCTCCTCCTTTTACTTTAAATTTTCGAGAACATCTAAGGCTAACTCTTGAATCCTTTGTAGGTGCTTCTGTGACAGACATATAACACATAAATCTGTAAATAGAAAACCGTCTACTCAATCAATCAGAGCACCCTGTACAAATTGCACGACGGCTTCGCTCATCGATGTCTTGTAAATAACAAACTGTCGGCTCAACCAACCGGAGCACCTTGTACAAATCGCACGTCGGCTTCACCAATCGAAGTCCTGTATATAGCAAAGCATAAGCTCAATCAATCGGAGCGCCTTATACAAATCAAACATCGGCTTCGCCAACTTGAGCCTTATATATAGCAAACTGCAAACTTTGCCAACGAAAAGCAATCTGCAGCACCGCTCCGTCAATCACGGATGTCAGAATAGACAATCGCAAACCTCTTCACCAACGTTCTGCCAATTAATGGCCGCTATATACCTTCGCAGTCAAGAGTATCTCTTGGGCATGCTTATATTTTATTTCGGTATTACTTTGAATGTTTTAATGTTTTATTCATGTAGCTTTAGGCATTATTTCGATCGCTTCCGAGAGAGGAGAATACTTTACATTTCAGAGCAAAGCTCTCCCAACAAGTATAGACGCACTCTACAAATCAATCTCTTCCAACAAATGGAGATATTTCTCAGTGCAAAGTTCTCCCAGGAAGCAGGGACGCACTTTACCAGTCAAGCTCTCCCAACAAGCGGAAATAATTTTCAAATGCTCCGACAGCTGTGGAATGGTACCCAGCCCGGCTAACAAATCGAGGCAGGATCAAGTATCCCATCATCCCAATCTCAAATAACGGTTCGTCGGCAGCTATACATCATCATTCTTGTATTATTTACATCGCATCTTAATATATTCTACATTATAATATATTGGTATGCATCTATTTTATTTTATTTTGCAAGGACAAACACTGAAGCGTGGAATTATTTCTTAGCAGTAGACCAAACTACAACGCTATGGGGACAACCAACCGAGTAGCGGGCCCAAGATCCCAGCTCAAGATGACCAGCGAGCTCAAAATTTCGAATCATTCAAATCAGGCCGCAAAATTCAAGCTATCATGAGTGACCAATCTCCCGTCTTGCCGTATCGTCACAATACGATACTGGGGCAATTCCAGCGAGTGTCTCTTCCTCAAAATAAAAAATTTGTGTAATTACAAATGTATTTACTATAATAAAATATAACTTTTGTATATACATTACATAGGTTTTATAATTTGACAAAATTACTCCTTAGAGACGCCTGTATCCTATCTCCTAAACTTAACCTTAGAGATGCCACAATACCCCCAAAACCCTAAATCATTTGTCACCTACCCAACCACTCTTCTTTCCCCTTCCTATCTCTTTTATCTCGTGTTCCCTAGCTCCATCAATCAACAGACCTTGCACAAATTAGTGCAAGGTCGTGAAATTAACCTCAAATCATCTCATTTGTCCCCCATATCCTTGATTCTCGCTGAATATTTTCCTGTTTCATCATCGAAATTCAAATCACCCAAATCCAAACCCTAACCCCAGAGATGAAACTTCAAATTGCCCTTGATCTTTCATATCCATGGCATGCATGGTTGTTCATTTTGTTCCTGTACTCTTGATCTCGTCATTCTTTCCATTTTCACCATTCAATTTCAAAACCCCTAATCGAAGAAGTTAGACCAAAAGATGAAACTTTAACACGCCAGATTTTCTTTTGTCCTTTCAAATCGAAGCAAGCATGAGACGTTAGCTGGCTTCATCATTAATATTCGACACCCAGGTCAAATACAATGACCTATGTGTTTTAGGGTTCTGACTGGTGGTTTCTTGTGCTTCAACGTTCAGCCTCTCATATCTCTCCACTCATGTAAACTTAAACACTTATTTCCCCCCTGTTCTCTCTGATTTTACCTGACTATGCTCATATCATCAACTCATCGTCACTCTCCACTATCTTAGTTTGAAATCTGAAACTCCAAGGCCTTAAATGGCACTATAAATAGGGTCTTTAATATTCTCATCTACAACAAATCAAACACTGAACACACATACAGTCACAAACACTGAACACACAAAGACACTAAGAACATTAGGGTTTCTGGTCTTAGCTTTCTTACTGTTTTCCCTCTCTTTTGTCGAGTTCTTTTGCTGGTTCAAGCTCGAAGGTTTTTGGATGTTGAGAAACAATAAGAATTCATTTGGTCTGCTACTTTTAAGAAGGTCAGCATCTTTCTCTCCCTTATTCTTTTGTTCATCTCTCTGAATGATTTAGATATGTCGATTTAAGTCTAATAGATTATAATTATGATGTATGTGGTTGACATATTTGATATTTATGCTTTGTTAGTTTGACAACATTTTATGGTCATCTTGTTCTGTTATGATTCTCTAAAGTGATAATCGATTAAGTTATTGATAATTGTTGATCTTTGTTCTGAGTTTTCCTACAATCTCCATGCCTGAATTCCTATATATTTATGTTCAATACATACTTCATAGTTCTCAGTGACTTACAGTAAACTCATCTCTGTCTTATTGCACTTCTGTAATTTTATGAGTTTTGGAAGCTGAGTTTTCTACCTGATAGTTATGACTGAAATGAAACCTAAACTAAGATGACTTATATCCCCTTGCCTTTTAACCTTGAGCCTAAACTTGAAGTGTCTCTGCTTGTGTTTGTCCAACAATTTTACCGAGTTACTACTATAGTCCTTTACTTTGTTTTAGCTATCATTATTGTTGAACAAATCATGCTCATATAAACTTCATGCCTTTCCCTTCACTGATGATTCTGTTGAGACTTCATCTTGTTTCCTGCATCTTATTTGCCTTATGGTTGATTTCATTATTTGGTAACCTTAACTGATATAGTCCTGAAAATTTAATATGTCCATGTAACTTAAGTTGAAAGAATTTAAGTGATTAGATACTTTTCTTCTCTATATCTGTATCTACTAACTCTGAGGATGATATCTAGGCTATCATTATGACCTTTTCGTGATCATACTCATTTATTATAGGAAACTATTTTATTTGCATCAAACCGTCTCTTTCTCCTTAACCCTTTTGTTGTATATATTCTGTTAAGGTTAAGCTTTCTTCCCCTTAGTATAAGTCATGATTTTGTTTAGATAAAGGTAACTGATAATTGCTGCAAAACTAATTTTGTTTGTCCCATAATCATGTTGAGATTTTCATATACATGTGCAATTCAAAACTTGTGCAGTACATCCATGTCATTAATCTTTTGAGCCCCCGTTGATTTTGTAAAGTTTGCATGCATCTATATTTAACTTATCCTCCATGAAGAAATGACTAAGACACTATGTTATAATCAAGTGACCCTTTTAGTAGTTGAAGCATGATCACTTCAAACCTATATGTTGAACTAGATTTATGTGTGAGTTTGAACTTGTTTTGATGCAATGTTTTCCATCTCCTTTCTTTACCAATATGTTGATTTGGTTTTGTAATGTGTAAAGTTCCTCTACCTATATGAGATCAGTACCTCATTTATTTTCCCTATAAAAGTTGACTCAATGTTACTAGCCTCCTTGCTTAACTTTGTAACACCATGTTCTACCTTGAGTTATGCTCAACCTTCCTCCTTATTGTTAACCTAAAGTTGAACTTGACTCTCAAACCTTATGAAGCCCATTTGATGATATTATCTGAACACATTGATTTGTTAATACTGTTAGAAGCATGACCCTTTTGAGACCTTAGGGCTGCTATGTTTGAACATATGAATTTGTAGTCATGGTGAGAGCTTAATCCCATGACCTTGATAACCTCTCTGTAACAATGACTGACTATGACTGTTGCTTTGAATCTGCCTTGATGTCTTTAAGGTTCCAAGTAATGTTATTAATACCTGTTTGAATATGTTATACCTTAATGATTCATTCCTACAATGGTGTGATTGTGAAACCTCCTTTTTTTTTATCTATGTGTATTCTTAACTCAGCCCCGCTTTAGGTTTCCTTGATATGTGTTCCCTATTTAGTATTAAAAGTATCTGTATTCTCTTGTGTTATTTTCATCAATAGGAAAGTATATATTATGTGGTATGTAATACCTAAGTACTTAGATTGTATTGGAATGGCCTCATTGGCACTTAAACCTATACGAAAAATATGTCGTCGGTGATTAAGGATATTTGGGAGGGGAATTCGACTTTAGGTTGGGCTGCCCTCCTCGACACAAGCATTGCCCTGGTCCTTGAATCCCTTGGGAACTTTGAAGTGTCGGGGGATCCAAAGGGAGCATCGACCTTAAGTGGAGCTCCCTCATTAGCTCCTAATTAATTAACGCATCCAGTTCTTTAAGGGTTTAGTGTTTAATGACAACGAAAGGTTTCCAATGTTAATCTTATTCTTGCTTCAGTTATCTGTTTGTGTATTTGTCACATGCTTCAAAGTATGATATATAGTTAGAACACGCTGAATATATTGGATATATGTCTAATGACCTTCTTATTTTTGACATGTACATCTATTTGGGCCTCTGAATTTGTAGTCATGGTGAGTCCTCTTTCCCTCAACTCTTTGTCATTACTTACTATATCGTTAGTATAGTTTTCTGTTTCTGTTAGTTTAAATTAATGTTAGTTATGTCTTTGTTGTTGTTTATATCTCATATATATAACACTCATATATAGATCTCATACTTTTCTTTTATGCTTTAATATCATATAAACTTAGGCAAGCCTTAAATAATATAGGACTTAAAAGGGAAATTAGTTAGAAATAGATCCTTAACTCACTAATTATAATCTGCTCGCAAATAATTATGTTTTTCACCCACCCTTCTTTCTTTTAAAGATTTTAAAATCCAGAATTTAGCACAACAATAGCTCTATTTCAAAAAGGGAAATCAGATCTCAACTTCATTTTCAAAAGGAAAATCATAACTTCAAGAACTGTCGCCTTTAAGGAATTTTAGGCAAATAACCTCTTCTTTGAAAACCCTCCGAATCTAATGTAATTATAGGCTCACTTTCTTACAAAACATCCTTTTAGAGTTATGTAAATAACCATCCCCCAAATCAAAGTATTTTCATAACTAAATCTCTTCTATAAGCTTATAAAATCTTGACCACTTATGTGCCAATTTCAAGACTCTTTTAATATCTCTTATGATCCTCTTCATAAACTGATATCCCTTTAGGACCCCGTATTTTTTCTATCAATATCATACTTAGGTATACAGTAAGCAACATTCCTTATCGCTTGTCAAATGATTTTATAAATAATTGATCCCAAACTTAGTCTAAATCCTATGGAGCTACCTTAGGTAGATTTTAAGGGGTGCCTAACACCTTTTCCTTAGAATAACAAGAACCCTTACCCATACCGGTTAGCAGAATAATAATAAGAACATGACTTAGTAATCAAATTGGTACCCTAGTGTACCTTTAAATATTAGGTGGCTACTCTCGTTCATCAGCACTAGAGAAACCACAAGTTGAATCTTGTCTTGACTAGCGCAAAATAGGGTGCAACAAGTAGGGCGTATGTATTTGATAAGATGAGGTCGTCGGACCTAGAATGGGTGCTATAAGATATGATTGCGGTATATTTGGAAGGATAATGTCGCTGATCGGCTTAAAAATAGGCTATAGTTCTTATCGAAGGAGAGGAAGCTCCATGACTTGTTGATATGATAAGTGGTTACGAGTATCCGCTTGTTTATTTCATCATCGGCAGTGTACGAAGGTTTTAGAATGAGGTTTTGTTCTATATGAGGTTTATTACCGGTATTGGGTTGTTTTGAGCAGCTAGTGTGATCGGAAGTTATTGCTATGAGTATTTGAGTTATGTGGTATATCATCTGATTGTGTCTTGGGTTATGGTTATGGATTGATGCAGCTTGTTCAGGCTTATACGGTGTGTAGATGCGAGATTCAAGTCTTATAGGAAATTTCGGATGTTGGAAATTGGATTCTAAGGTTTATGGGATAAAGTTGAATTAAGGATCTTCAGCTAGGTTGTGTCGTCAGGCTTATATGGATTAGGGTGATATGGGATCACCCCCGGGTATGTGCATGATAAGGTTACGCGGAGATTTGATGGCTTTGGAACGACTCTGGGCACGTTCGAAGACAAACGTATGTTTAAGTGGGGGAGAATGTAATGACCCGACCAGTTGTTTTGAGTTGCACTTCGCTCAGTAGTTTGAGGGCATGAGTAGCTCTGTATGATGTATTATGACTTGTGTGAATCGTCAGTTTTGGTTTTCTGGTTATTCAGAATCGATTTGGAAGAATGAATTTTCTAATTGAAACTTTAAGTTGGAAGAGTTGACCAAGTTTGACTTTTTAGTATTTGACCTCGAATTGGAGTTTTGATGGTTCTGTTAGGTCAGGATGGTGATTTTGGACTCGAGAGTATGCCCGAATTTGCATTTGGAAATTTCTAGAAGGTTTCAGCGCTAATTGGCAAAATTTAGAAATTTGAAGGTTTGGAAAGTTCATAAGTTTGACCAAGAGTTGACTTTGAGGATATCATATTCGAATTGTGGTTCTGGGAGTTGGAATAGCTCCATTATGTCATTTTTCACTTGTGTGCAAAATTTGGGTTCATTCCGGGTTGATTTGATATGTTTCCGCGCGAGTTTTGGAAATTTAAAGTTCAAAGTTCATTTAAGTTTGAATTTTGGTACGATTCGTCATTTTGATGTTGTTATGTGTTATTTGAGGCCTCGAGTAAGTCTGTATTATGTTATAGGAATTGTTTGTATATTCGGACGGGGTCCCGAGTGGTTCGGGTAAGTTTCGGACGAGGTTCGGATAATTTTAGGACTAAATTGAATTTTCTAGGGCGGCTGGTTCTGGTGTTCAGCACCCGCGACTGGTATTGCGCAGGTGCAATGGTCACAGAAGTGAGACCATGAGCGTAAAAGTGAAGAGCACTGCTGGGTAGGAGGCCGCAAATGCAGAGTTTTCTTCGCATTTGCGAAGGCGAAGATGCGGACATTTTATCGCATGAGCGGAAATGGACTGTTGGCGAGGGGTCACAAATGCGGGAATTTTTGTGCATAAGCGGGAAAATGATTGCAGAAGCAATGGATGTTGGGTCTATATGTTTTCGCAGAAGTGAAATTTATACCGCAGAAGCAGAGGTCGCAGATGCGACGAAGTGATCGCATATGCGATCAAGCCTAGGCAGAAGCTATATTTCGAGATTTTGGTTATTTTATTCACATTTTCGGATTTTGGAGATTGGCTTGGGTGACTTGGGAGAGAAATTTCACCACGTGAATTGGGGTAATCATTCTTGGGTTGCTTGTGATTATATTTCATGAGTTAATCTTCGTTTTTAGCGTATGATTATTGATTTTAAAGAGAAAATTAGGGGTTTTTGTTTAAGGTTTCATATAGTGAATTTTCGAGTTTTGAACATCGATTCGGAGTTAGATTTAAGTGAAACTAGTATGGTTGGACTCGTGCTTGAATGGGTTGTCGGATTTGTGAGTTTCGTCGGGTTTTGAGCTGCGGGTCCGAGTTTGACTTTTTGGTTGAATTCAGGGTTTTGATTAAAGATTCGACCTTTATCATTTGGAATTGTTTCTTTATGCATTATTTGATGTATTTGAGTTACTTTTGGCTAGTTTTGAGCCGTTCGGAGGTTGATACACGCGGGATGGCATTTCTAGAGTATTGCCTGGCTTGCTCGGCATTGGATTTGGCTTGCTTGAGGTAAGAATCCTATCTAAACTTGGTTGAGGCACTAGTTGCCTGAATTATTTATGATAGATATGTCTATGGGTGCGTATATGTGTGGGGTTTGAATCCATGTGCGAGCATCGAGGTATTTATCCATGCCCGGGGTAGTGCTTAGGCTTTTATACGCCTAGAGTTGTTTGTTAAGCTTTAAGCTACAATGTATCTCATATTTGTATCATTGTTGTGAACAATCTGAGCCATGTTTGAGGTCACGAGGAGGCTAAATCCCTGAATAAAACTTGGTAATTGCTATTTCTGTGATAAATTACCGATTTGAGCTATGATAGCACACATTGCACATGCTTACACTTTAGCAAGTAATTATGCCAGTCCAGGATCATGAAATCTGATATTTATCCATCATATACATGTGTTCTTAAATATTTTCTTTTGTGTGATATGATTGGACTAGATGCCTGTGACTACGCCGAGCGGATTGTGTTGATATGCACGTGACCACGCCGGGAAAATTGTGTTGATATGCATGTGACCACGCAGAGCAGATTGTGTTGTTATGCCTTTGATGATGCCGGGCGGGCTGCACGCTGCAGCAGGCCAGATTGGCTTATTATAGCACGTGAGTTGTCCTTGCGGATCCAGATATTATACCATAGCACGCGAGTTATCCGTGTAGTACGTGAGTTGTCCGTGTGAATCCAGATATTGATACTATAGCACGTGAGTTGTCCGTGCAGATTATAGCGCTGGGGCTAAAGGAGCCCCTCCGGAGTCTGTACACACACCTAGTGAGCGCAGGTACCTACTGAGTGCGAGTGCCGATTGGGTTGAGCGCCGTAACGTGCTGATATTTGGTTATTGCATTTCATCTTTGCATGCAAATCCCTCGACTGATTACCTGATTTACTTGCATATCTTCCCCATATGCTGGATTGTTAACTGAGCAGAACACTTTAAAAACCATGAATTGTGAGCATAAAAAAGCGATTTTACCTGAGATTGTTCCTGATGTGATCATATACCTGTTCTAAGCTTGTTGGAATATTGAACTGCACAGGTGTTAGTGAGTATCATCTATAGTTATCTCTTTTTTTATCTCGCCGAGGTTAGTTAGGATACTTATTGAGTATATGGGGTTAGTTACACTCATACTACACTTCTGCACCTTGCGTGCAGATCTTTATGTTGATGTTGTTGTGTACGGCGAGGGCCGGTATTGAAGATGTACCTGCATTCCAGTTATGGCTATCACTTGTCCTTGGTCGCATTAGATTCAAATTCTGTTCATTTTTGTAATTATTTCAATTCAGTTTTGTAAAAATCTAAGTCTTAGTGACTCATGACTTGTACTACCAGTCCTTGAAAATTTTTTTGTATAAAAATTCAGTTATATTTTCATTATTTTTCTCAGTAAATCTCACTTGATTTAGGTTGTTGCTAATTGGCTTACCTAGCGGGTTGGGCTAGGTGCTATCACGACTAGTTAAATTTTGGGTCGTGAAAAGGTTAGATCCAGCACACCCTGGTATATCTTGAATATTAAATCCAGGATTGTTTTGTATCAATTGACTAAAAAAAATCGCATTTCTTCTCTCCTTATTTCCTTCATTTATTCCTTCATAGAAATAATTTCATTGGTATGATTTTGTTTAAAATTGTTGATTTCCTCGTCGTTTTTCACAGAGCTTGTCGTCACCAATCTACCATATCATCTAACTCGACCAAGTTGCTCCTTTCCAAATACTACCTTAAAAGCATCGTTCGTTGTTTCTCCGGAGCTTTAAAAGTTCAGACTGCCAAAGAGAAACAATACTGAACAGGATTCACAACAATAGTTTTCAAAAAATATATAACAATTATCTGAAAATACGTTATCCACTATTATGTTAACTTGTAAAAATCATCTGATAATGAAAAGAACAACTGCATCATTCGAGGGTGGGAGGGTTTTAATGCAATCGTAGTAATGTCACGACCCAAAATCCAACTAGCCGTGATGGCACCTATCCCAACCTACTAAGTGAGTAAGTTAACAGAAAACCAATTCAAATGAGATTATATTAAGAGGAGAAAAGATAATACAGCTGCTTTTATGCAAGTATTTTTCAAGGACCGGTAGTACAAATCATGAGTGTCTAAAATTTAGATTTTCTTTTACAAGACTGAATAGAAATAATTACAACATCTGTTCGAAATGTAAATGAACATAATTCGAATCTAATTCTACCAAGGACAAGTAATTGCCATAACTGGAACGCAGGTACATCTTCCGATCCAGCTCCCACCGTATGCAGTAACATCAGCATCCAACATCTGCACGCAAGGTGCAGAAGTATAGTATAAGTACAACCGACCCCATATACTTAATAAGTAACAAACCTAACCTTAGGTTGAAAGTAGTGACGAGTTGGGACAAGGGTTAGAGTCCAACTCCAATAACCAGCAACATTCATAACAATAATAATAATAAAATGGTACATGAAAATAACTCAGAGGTAAGATGCTCAACTCGTTCACAGTTACGGAAAAATAGGCATGCTTTTCAAGTATAACAGTAAATCCCAAATTTCCACCAAAAGCACCAAAAGCAAATGAATAAGTTTGAAAATCTTGTTTTTCCCAAAAAATACCTTTCAACAATAAATAAGATATTTCATTTTCAGATAGCACAAGAAAATACATCTCTATGCCTATATGTCAATATATAGGTGAAATCATGAATGTCACCAAAATCGGGTAGCAGAAGGAAATGCATCTTTATGCATGTATCTCAAGTACGCATGTCAAATGCAATGCATCTCAATGATGAACTCATGTACTCACCCTCTCAGAGTACTCCATCTCACTGTCTCGTATTTTCACTCATCATGCTCAATACTCATCACTACAAGAAAAAGGCTTTTTAGGGACCAACATTTAGCGACGAGGTACGAATTTGGTCCCTAGAAATACACTAGTAAGGACGAGAATATATGCTAGTCCTTAAATCTCTATTTTTTCATTAAATTACTAAAGAGAAACAAAATTAATTCTGATATATGGTCCTCAATTACGCATATTTGACGCGCGAGAAAGTGGCGCCACGCCAAATTGGAATAAAACATAAAAAAAAATTTACTCTAACTTTTAAGAAACCCTATGTCTCCCGATTTCTCTCACGGCTTATCTCCATCACTCCTCAAAGAAGTACAAACCCTAAATCTCCTAAAACTCCATAAAGGAAGGTATGTGTACTGAAACTAAATCAACATTTTTCTTTTATCTCTCTTAAGATAGTGTATACGGTCGAAATGGATTTCAGCCTTGGCATGTCCGGTACGGTTCGAAGGGTGGTGTATCGAACTAAGATCCCGAAGGGGGAAACGAACTAACCTAGAGCCCGGGGAGGCCGGTCCGAGTTGAGATCGATATCATAATCAAACTCGAACAAGAATCGAACCATGGCGCGGGTAGATCTATCGTGCTGATAATCCAAAAACTAACCTACATCGACCGGGAATCCATCCGAGGGCTCGAACCAGGATCGGGCTCAAGCCAAAATCACGAGTTCGAGCCGAAGTCCAGCTCGAACCAAAATCGAGGATTCTAAGCAAGATCGAGCTTGCAGACAAAAGCCGTTGTAATCCCACTAGAGGGAATCTTGGCAGAAATTATGGAAACGCTGATTTATCATGGGTCTCCCACTGAATGTTTATTTTATTATACTTGGAGCCAAACCCTCTTCACTATAAAAGGGCTTGTTTATCATTCTTGTAAGGGATCTATCTTTTCAGAGACTTAGACTATCAAAAACTGTATTATTTCCTCTATAAGCAAGAGTGGTCTTTCTAGTTCCTTAGATTGATTCTATTTTGTTAAATTCTGAATTTACTGTTCATAATTGATTTGCCTGGATTACGTTTTCGCCAACCTATATTCATCTTTTTATTTATCCTAGCATTCTGTATTAAGTTGTACCACATATCTTCGGAACTGCGTATAAATTCAACTATATCCATTTTTTCGGGTAAACAGATAGGTTATCTAAACTCATTTTTTGCAGATTTGGGGAGAATATCAAACTGAAAATCTGGTACTCATCTATCACAAGTAAGCACACTTTCTTTCTCTATATATCTTTTGAGTTAACCTTTGTTTAATATTTCTCAACAACCCATTTTTTCAGGTTTGTGAAATCTTGATTTTTTAATGTCTTTTGGTAGTAATTGGTTGCTACGACTCAACAATTGTTTTTACAATCAGTTCTTTTCCAGATTACATTTTCTTGGGTGTCCCTTTTTGAATTTCTTGTAAAATCCTATGCTTTGTTTAGTGTTTGTTCTTCAAATTTGTTCTTCCTCTGCTATAGTTCTCTGTTTTTATTTTTGAAGCTTACCCTAAGAAGAATTTTTCATTTAATTGAAGTTGGAGGAATGATTTGTCTGCAATTGTTTATTTCTTATAAGAAATCACATCTTTACTTCAATTTGTTTAGATTGTCTATGAGTGAATTTTCATTGGAGCCTTTTTGTTGTAGCATTTAGATTATTCTTGGTTCCTTTTGGTTTCTCGGTGTTCTTATCTTAATTCTGGAAACTTTCTTCTTTATGTTAAGCAGAGAAGAAGAAAATATGTATTGGATATTCGTATTGCATCTCAATGCAATTATTAGTCGTGTTATGGGACATCGCTTGATAAAAATAACTGAGAATTTGTATTCTGCATTTGAGGTGATTGGAATAGAATTATGGTATATGTTTTTTTTAGACAGAGTAATGTGTAGTACCATGTTACTTCTGTACAACTGTTATGGTCTTAATTTCTTGGTGCATTTGTTAGTAGGCAATGAGTCGTGATAGCAGAGAAATGGTAATCAAGTCCTTTTATTAGATTTCTAGTCGAGTCATGATAATATTGCTTATATGATACAAAATTTAGAATTCGGGCTTCTTCCTCTTTACTCAGTTCGCTAGAATTAGTGTTAGTATGATATCCTTTTAGTCATAGATTGATATTACTACCTAGAGTTTCATTGCTTTCTTGGCTTCGGTCTTATTTTTATCTTGTTGTTATTCCTATTTGTTGCTATTACTTTTTTCATTCGTTCTCCAGCTGAGGGTCTGTCGGAAACAGTCCCTCTACCCTTTCAGGGTAGGGGTAAGGCTGCGTACATCTTACCCTCCCCAAACTCCACTTGTGGGAAATTATTGGGTTTGTTCTTGTTCTTCTTGTCATTAGTTAGTAATTGTTAATTCTAGCTCATTGTTCCGAAAGGAATGTACTCCAATGGACCAGAGAAATTGTTGATGAGTAACAAGTACACTAGTTGATGAGTGTTGAACAGAGAAATTGCGTTTTATGTTTATTTTGACTTTTAATTTGTAGTGTTTTACTTGTATGGTATTGCATTGAAAAGTGGGGTGGAGAATAATAAAGGAAATGTCGATGGTCTATCTACTGGCGTTATATGTTATGGTTTGTAACCACCAACATTAAAGAGGGATGTATGAATCTGTTTGGTGTGGGCATATGGGAGTATATTCTCCTTGGTTAGCAAATGTGTTTCACGCCAAAACATGTTAGTGGAAAACTTATAATATATCTTCTGACAAAATATGTAACATGTTATAAGTTATATATTTGTATACCATAAATGATGTTCATCCACTTTTCTCTATTTTGCTTTGAGACTTGTAAAAAATAGTAAGGGGGAATAAATATCCGGTCCCATTACTAAAGGACATGACTACACTCAGTATAGGAAATTGAATGTGCTCGTTTTTTGTACTAACATCCGAGTATGCAGTTGAAAACACTCTTCTTTTCCTATGTATGATTTATGGTTTTTTGTTTCTTGCATGTGTATAGTTATTGGTTATAGATTAGAGCAATTTGTACAGCATTTATATTTGTAATCCTATGCCAAGAACTGCAAATATTTCTTTCTGCTAACCTTCTTGGTGCATTACTTTTGAACCCGACTCTGTGCTCACTTCTTGATTGAGGATCCATTTCCTTCGTATAGTTTCAAATACTAAAAGATAATTAAAGGTATTGACTCCCTTAGTTCCGGTTCTGGCTTTGATTATGTATGCTCTTTGCTGGTTACTCTGTTGTATAAAATATGATCTTTTTTGAATTTGGACTTTACATTCCTATTTAAAACGCAAGAACCCATTTTGATGTTTCAGATGTGCCTAGTTTTTCTAATACGTTTTTGTTTATATTCATGCAGCCTCGTTTATATTGCTGTTTTATTTTTGAAGTGGATATATATTACACGGTGAATTTGGACACTTTTTCGGGTAAGAGGTCAAATTATTATTCGAGTAAAATTGAAAAACTTAATTATTTAATATAATTTTCTAGTGATATTTACAATATTATTAAAGGAAATTTTTTTGAATATTCTTACAGGTTTTGGAGGCTAAAGTTTACAAATCAAGAAGCGGGTTTTGAAGACATACAAGTTGACTTTTACTTTGCTAGAAATGTTGCACAAAATGTTTATATTAAGTTTAGGATTGTTAACAAGATCTTTTGCTAAAGGGTTCCAAAATATATTCTACCATGGTTGTACAGTGCCACTAACATATATTATTCACTTTTTGTCATTAATTATTATATATGAAACTATATCTATCATTATATTATCTTTTTGTGAGTAAATTTTCTATTTGTAGAATGAATATATATATCTGATTTGAAATTTCTATTTATATATATATATATCTGATTTGAGAATTTATGAAAAATTAGAATTTAGGATCACTCATGCTTGGTCCTTAATAAGATTAATGACCAGATCTTCTTGTCCTTAAATCGTTTTAGGATCGGTAAACTCGTCGCTAAATTTTTAAAGGCACTAAATATTGCACGACAGTGATTTGTCGTAAAGACTATATTTCTGGTCCCTGAAATTATTTAAGTACCAGATTACAACTAGTCGTTAATACCTTTTAAGGACCGGTATTAGTTTGGTCGCCAAACTTATTTAGGGACCAGATGTCGCTATATATAATCTAGGACCAGAATTAGGTTTATAGGGACCATTATTCTCGTCCCGAGATGGCATTTTTCTTGTAGTGCATCACACTCAGTCACTCAGTACTGTGCAGGGCAGATCCAACCCACATACAAATAAACCAAGGCAGATCCAGCCCAAAGATGCAAATAAACCAGGGCAGATCCAGCCCAATGCAAATGAACCAAAAATGCAAATAAACCAGGGTAGATCCAGCCCAATGCAAATGAACCAGGGTAGATCCAACCCAATGCAAATGATTGCTAGCAATTGCACCCACTGTGGGTGTGCAGACTCCGAAGGATCAGATCCTTCCCAAGCGTTATAATAAGACGGACCCTGGCATGGATCAATAAAGCATGCTGCGGCGTGCAGTCCGATCCCATAAATGTCACTCACAACAGGTGCTCGGCCTCACGCAGTCATCAATCTCTCCAGTCCCTCGGGCTCACAACACTCATGTTAAGCATCCCTAATCAATTATACGATATGTGACAATATACAATAACAGAGACCGGGATGTGATATAAAATGATGAATGCGACTGAGTACATAACTGCAATGAAGCAAATAATTCAACAGCAAAGAACGACAGTTGTGCGTCCCAATAGTACTAGCATATAGCCTAAACATGATTTCTAGTATAAATTACAACTCAAGTGCTCTAACACATAGAGTACAGTAAAACAATGTTTAGATAAGATAGCTACAGAGTTCCATGGAATCGACTAAATCACAACTCATGCAGTGCACGCCCACACGCCCGTCACCTAGCATGCACGTCACCTCAATATCAATCGCATAACATATAATTCGGGGATTCATACCCTCAGCACCAAATTTAGAAGTGTTACTTACCTCGAGCAAGCCAAACCCAATACCGAGCAAGCCAAACAATGCTCCAAAAATACCATCCCGCATGTACCGACCTCCGAACTGCTCAAAACTAGCCAAAAGCAACTCAAGTACATTAATTATTACCAAAAGAAACAAACTCAATCGATAAAGATCGAATCTTTAATCAAAAGCCAAAAATCAACCCAAAAGTGCAACCCGGGCCCGCGCCTCAGAACTCGACGAAACTTATAAAATCCGATAACCCATTTAATTATGAGTCCAACCATACTAGTTTCACCTAATTCCGACTCCGAATCGATGTTCAAAACTCAAAAACTCACTCTATAAAACGTTAGGCTAAAATCCTCAATTTTCTCTTTAAAACTCATAATCCAATTACCAAAAAGGAAGATAGAATCACGAAATATAATCAAAACCGAGTGTAGAACACTTACCCCAATCCTTGTGATAAAATTTGCTTCCAAAATCGCCTCATTCCGAAGTCTATAGCACAATATGTGATAAAAATGGCCAACCCTCGAACTTAAAGCAGCCCAGTGTTTCCACATTTGCGGACAGTAGTTTGGTTCTGCGACGTTCGCTTCTGCGGTGAATTCCCTCGCTTATGCGAAAATAGCTTAGCTCAGCACCTCCTTGCACCTGCGGTAACAAAACTCAGCCTCTGCGGAGACCTTCGCGTATGAGTTCCAACTCATCGCACCTGCGCATCAGCACCAGCGCCCAAAATCTCAAATTATGCGATCATCCTCACCCAGCTCTAACCTCGCTTATGCGACTCCTTTGTCGCTTCTTTGACCATCGCACCTGTGCAAAAACCAGCCGCTGGTG
Source organism: Nicotiana tabacum (assembly GCF_000715075.1). Classification (NCBI taxonomy): domain Eukaryota; kingdom Viridiplantae; phylum Streptophyta; class Magnoliopsida; order Solanales; family Solanaceae; genus Nicotiana; species Nicotiana tabacum. The sequence goes on along the minus strand of NC_134088.1, from coordinate 71,905,897 downwards.
CAATCACACTAGATCCTGCCACCAACAGCCTTAACCAAACTTGATCCAAACGATCCGAACCTTGTTTGAAACTCTTCTGAGCCACTCAGGACCCCATCCGAATATACCAACTAGTCTAATAACATAACGCGAACCTACTCGAGGCCTCAAATCATGCATAACAACATTAAAACGACGAATTGCACCTCAAATCAAACTTAAATAAACTTTGAACTTTCAACTTCCAAAACTTGCACCAAAACATATCAAATCAACTCGGAATGAACTCAAATTTTGCACACAAGTCCCAAATGACATAACGAAGCTATTCCAATTCCCGAAAATACAATCCGAATCTGATATCCTCAAAGTAAACTATCAATCAAGCTTATGAACTTTCCAACCCTTCAAATTTCTAATTTTCACCAATTAATGCCGAATCCGTTTAGAAATGTCCAAATGAAAATCCTGGCATACGCCCGAGTCCAAAATTAAAATCTGGACCTAACGGAACTATCAAAACTTCGTTACGGGGTCAAATTGACAAAAACCAAACTTAATCACCTCTTTTAACTTAAAGCTTCGATCATGAAATTCATTATTCCAAATCGATTCCGAATAATACATCATATAGAGCTACTCATGCCCTCAAACTACCAAGAGAAGTGCAAATACTCAAAATGACCGGTCGGGTCATTACATTCTCCCCCACTTAAACATACGTTCATCCTCAAACGTGCCAAGAGTCATTCTAAAGCCATCAAACCGCCGTGTAACCTTACCATGCATATATCCGAGGGTGATCCCGCGTCTCCCTATTTCCATACAGGCCCGACAACACAACATACTGAAGATCATTACTTCAACCTTATCCCCAAAACCACAGACTCCAATTTCAAACATCTGGAATTCCTACAAGACCCGAACCTCATACCTACACGCTGTATAAGTTTGAACAAGTTGTATCAAGCCATAACCATAACCCAAGATGTAATCACATGAAATATCACACAACTCGCATACTTGTAGCAAAATTTCCGATCAGAGCAATTATTCAAAGCAACCAAATACTGGTATAACCTCGTATCAAACAAAACCTCTTTTTGAAACTTCGTACACTGCCGATGATGAAAGAAACACGCGAAAACTCATAACCACTCATCAGATGAACAAGTCATGGATCTCTCTCTCCTTTGACAAGAATTATAGCCAGTTTCTAAGCCGGTCAGCGACACCATCCCTTCAAACATACTGCAAACAAATCTGATAGCACCCATTCTAGGTCCAATGACCTCACTTTATCAAGCCCATCTATCCTATTGACATGCCACACCAATGCTGCCTAGAATCACAACACGTGCACTCCGTGCACCAATAAGCAACAACCCTAATGTACCCAAAACGAAAAATGACTCAAATGAGAGAACCACCCCGCAAACTCAACAAGTATCACCACAACCGCAATGCTATGAACCCATCATACATGGTAGAACCAAGACTCATGAATCTAACACAAAGGATCATATCCCAACCTAACTTTGCTGCAATGCGTGACCCCATCCAAACACTGATCTGTATGAAATACCTCAAGCCATCATACTCAAAATCAACAACTACATGCAATTCGACATCAAATACACGAAGTGTTTGTCCATAACCACGGACAAGCATCTAGCAAAATATAACACAGTCCGGAGAGAACATAACCAAGGCACAATCAACCATTCAACACCCTAATATCCATATTGCTCTAATTCTGCTATAAGGCCCAAATAGGACCGCACCATGTGTGCATATAACCAACGAATCACAACTCCTTGTGGCATAGAAGGGTAACGCATAGAACATATCATAACACGAATAAGCACAACTCTTACCGAATGGCACATCCCTCCACAATAGCAGTACGGAGTCAACCAATCCGACCTGGTGTAGAATATACATCATCATTGGGCTTACCAATGGACCTCAAATAAACTCTAGTCACCCACAAATAGATAAATAACCCTCCGAAATTCCACAATTACTGAATCATAACACATACTATTTTCTAGCTAGCTTTGGCCACATTTTTCACAGTCGACAACCACGAAACAATCTGCTCCTGAGAACACCCAGTCTCCAAATCCATAGAGCACACGAATCACCCTATCTGATCCCAACTCCATCACCCGAATGTCTAAAACATCTCTAATACACGATCATCCCACGAGAAATACTTTGATAATTCTTCCGTGCCACATAGATAAATCTGAATATCAGCAGTAGATCAACCATGCGAGTATATCAATACCAATGAAGCATCCGCAAGTCAAAATACAATGCGCCTTCTGAAATGTGCACCCATCTCAGGAAATACGAAGTAGTAATAGCATTCATCTATACATCTGAAACCGTCCATGTTGTCTAAGAGTTCAAAATTGAATATTGACCTTGCACATGCAATCTCAATCCTACACGACACATCGCACCTCTCATGCCATCATATGAAAAGTATGAGAATCTCATAATCAACTCTGAGTCACCAGTAGAATACATTGTCAATTAGCCAGGAACCTTCCATTTGATCTCATCCAAGAGAAAATCATAACACGCAACATGCTCCCCATGCCAGCAAGAAATATACACCTCGAACCGTGGTAGAAACCATTGAGAACATTGAAATCCATTTGCACATGACCCATTTATCAGAACCGAATCTCTTTAACTCAGCCAAGCCACGCATGTCGCCAAAACCCAAGGGCATTCCCACGAAACACTTGTAGGGACTCACCACATCATAAGTACCCCAAAGAACTAGTCGTATCCATTATCCTCAAGCTATCCCATTTCTCCGAGTTCCTTCCGAGTTGCCCTCAAGCTGACACTTCTCCTTGTTAGAATACCACGATCCACACCCAAAGCTCACCACAAGAGATCCTAGCATACAACCACGCTGCCCTAAGGCCTATAAGTCATTGTATTCCCTCTTAAGAACCCCAAAAGTACCATAATCGAGACACCCACTCTGAAGAGACCTTTTGTGAATCTGAGGCCGTTTCCTCCACCTTTCTGATACTGAAATGTAAAATCCATAATGATATAGAAATACCGCGAGTCTAGACACCATCCAATGTAAATCTTAGATCCTAGCCATATACAAATCTGGAAAATTTACAATTGCTACATGAAAATCGTGAATCCATTAGAACTTTCTCAAGAGTAATCTACCCTGCTCAAATATCAACTACACCAACCAAATGGGGTGAACAAACTGTGCCCCATTAGCACAACAACACCCAAAGAAGTGGCCCCGCCTTAGCGTAATCGAGCAAATTTCTACACCATGCATAATACATCCATCACGAATAACAACTCAAATCATTCCATAATTTCATATACCCATAAAGTGTAATATAACCCGTATCTAGAAATTTCCTTGCTGAAGTCATCCTCAAAACTAGCCTCTATAAGAAATAACTTATTCACAACATACCTCAAATCGAAACCGACACAACACATAATTATGCAGTCAAAGTGTCGATAGTAGACTCCCCTACTTAGATCGAAGCCATAGATGAAAACACTCGATAACTCACAATGCCCATACTCTATTACTGCCATAATCTCGCACCGAAGTTCAACTCAATCCTTCATACGATCATGTAACACGAACCATCTAATAGCTCAAATAACCTGCAAATATCGCATCCATCCTCATGACGGCCAGGTCAACTATTACAACCGATCCAAACTCAAATAGCATAAATATAACCCACTAGTAGAAAAGAAAGCCTCCGCACAACATCATAAAATCACACATCCGTAGATTACCTAGCAAGTTATAACCCACATGCTTAGCCTAAAACTGACATCTCTCTATACCCTTTCACAACTACAACTACTAAGCTATCACTCAATATTGCCGTACGATAAGGAATGAAAGAAGTGAAAATTTTCCTACTAGCTTTGTAACCTCTCGAATATAAGTACAGACATCTCCGTACCGATCCGCAAGACTCTACTAAACGCGTTCGTGACTCGTAGAACCTATGAACCTAGAGCTCTGATACCATACTTGTCACGACCCAAAATTCCACCCCAGGCATCGTGATGGCACTTAGTCTCTGAGACTAAGTAAGCTGATCATAATAACAATTCATGCCATTTTTTTTATATATAGATAATCGAAACCAACAGTGGAAATAATGATACAACCTCCCAAGACTAGTAATACTGAGTCATGAACTTTAACTGAATACATGAAATGATCTCAAGGAAATCGAATATACAATACTGTTCGAATAATAATTGATAGAACTATAAAATGGAAAGGCTCCAAGGGACTGCGGCGACCAATCAGCTCTACCTTGAATCCTTGCAATCACACTCTAACTTTGTCCGAGTCTGATATCTCCAATACCCGGCTCTGTACAAAAATGTGCAGAAGAGTAGCATGAGTACACCATAGCGGTACCCAGTAAGTATAAAGCCTAACCTCAGTAGAGTAGTGACGAGGCCAGGTCAAGACACCTACCGGACATATAAACCTGTACAAAATGTTACATAAAGATAACAAGAAAGGAATATCAATGTAAGGCCAATAACCGAAATTTTTTCAATTCAAATCAACAATGAGAACAATGAGAACACGGATGGCAACGAGAAAACAATCAAGTAATTACACAACAACATAATCAGAGTACAATTGACAAATGAATGGGTTCAAGTAAGGAATCATATTATAAATCAACCAATTAAATCATTTAAAATGCATGTATTTCAACATAAATTGCCCGAGGTATACTTAGAAATCTCAAATCTCGATTCACAACTTCCAATTCTTACACATGTGGCATCTTGTGCCAACATCTTTCTGAATCACTTTTGCACAAAAAATTCCTCATGCTACCATGGGTATAGTTCCCGTATCAATATCCACCAAGATTACCAATGAATAATTTAAATCACAATTAAATATAATTTTCAAATTTAATACAATGAAGCATCAAATGAGTTATTAAACCAGTTTAGGATTCAAATAAGGTAAAACAGTGGAGAGGTTGTGCAAATAGAATATAAATTTAATTTAGTTTAGAAATATATGAGATCTAGTAAAATATTGTATTTATGCAAAATAAGACATTCCATCAAGTTATAACGAGATAATTATGGAATTTAATAGAGTAGAACAAAATAACAATTTTTCACGCAAATTACGCGGCAATAAGATAATGAGAAAGGTGAAGTATCAATTAGAGTAAAATATAATCACCAATTAATTAGTAAATCTCTGAATAAGATATAAGTTTTATCTTTGAAAGACACACCAGTGAAACAACTTGAAAATTCATTCATATACCTTCACTAAATTTGGGATCAACTTAACATATCACATAGGGTGCATGACTCGCACAAGAAGTTCATATTATTCCACTTTTAATATATTGACGGTTATTTAATTATGATAAAAATACAATGAAGAGATTTAAGAAACCACAGTAACCGTCCTAACATGAAATACATCATGAGAATCACAATGGGAATTGACCTTAATTTCACAATTATTTCGTATATCCCTCTTAATGATAATTCATATCTGTTGCGGCGTACAACCCGATCCCTCTCAATATTCAGTCATATATGTTGTGGCATGCAATCCGATCTCTCTCAATAATAAATCATATCTGTTGCAGCGTATAACCCGATCCCTCTCAATAATAATTCATATCTGTTGCGGCGTGCAACCCGATCCCTTTCAAACAACACAGATTAAGCAACCAATTTACAACCGACTATGGTATACCACAAAAATAAAAACAAATAATAAGGCTACACAAAGAAGTCACAACTAATGAAAAGGATACACAATGGCTCATGAAATCAAATAGCAAGGAAAAGACAATCCACAAATCAAGGCACAATTTATGAGCATTAATTAACCATTAAGGCATGTAGCATATAAAGTAGGAATTCAACAAGTGATTACAATCAACAATTAGCATATAAGGGTAAAATTCACAATAAGGACTGAACATGTGCTAACAATTCCTAATAAAGCACGTACAAACAATTCTAACAACAAAAGATATAATCATGAAACGATATTTACAATCAATTGTATAAAAGGAGCCTAATGGTCCAAACCGGTCAAATACCACATATAGGTCGTGTACCCACTCGTCACCTCGCGTAAACGACCTTCACATAAAAGGAATGACGCAATCATCTCAAATCCTAAGACGTGGTTCCCCTCCCCCCCCAAAAAGTTAGGCAAGACACTTACATTAACGGAGTTAGGCCGATATCCCAAAATAGTCATCTTGCACGAAATGATGTTCGGACGGCTCCAATCTAATCAAAATATTTTTATAAATTAATTACAATTCATAGAAAATAATTCTGGATAATAATACGTCGATTTCCAATATTATTCTAAAAGTCAACCAAAAGTCAATGCGGGGCCCGCCTCATGGAACCCGATATAATTTTCATGAAATACGAACGCCCATTTCGATACGAGTTTAATCATACCAATTTTATCAAATTCCGATAAAGAATCGACCTCCAAATCTTAAATTTTCATTTTTGAAAAGATTTACAAATTTCTCCAATTTCTTCTATTTGATTCATTAATAATTGATGAAAAATCTTCATGGAATCATGAAATATAATCACTTTTGGATATAGAACACTTACCCCAATCTATATGGTGAAAAGCGCCTCAAAAATCGCTTTAATCCGAGCTCCATAGCTCCAAATATGTTAAAACGGACGAAACCCCAAAATATAGCTTCTGCCCAGGTAGGTCGCATCTTTAAAATGCGACCTACTTCAACTTATTTCCAACCAGAAATTAAAGTGATAACTGCAGTACCAGGCTTTAATAAATCGATCATAACTTTCTATACAAATATCCAAATGATGAATGGCTTCACTTTCTGGAAACTAGACACCAAGGACTACACCTTTAATGTTTTTCTCATCTCCCAATTCCTTATAGATTACAAGATATAAGCTCCCAAAGTCAGCCCTGTGCAGCAAAAATTTTTGGCGATGCGCACTTCTGTAGCCAAAATCTGCACTACCAGCCTCCAGTCAATCAATCATAACTTTCTGTACAAATGTCCATATGTTGAATGGTTTATCATTCTGGAAACAAGAATCAAAGGTCTACAACTTTTGTATTTTGATAATTTCAATATTCCTTATAGATTTCGAGATATAAGCTTTCAAAGTCAGCTCTCTGCATCAGATATTTTTCACACTACTGTCAAAACCAGTAGTTAAAAATGATCTGAAACCACTCCGAAACACACCCGAGCCTCTCGGGACCCCGTACGAACGTACAACAAGTTTCAAAATATGTTATGGACTTAGTCGTGGCCTCAAATCACATCAAACAATGCTAAAAATATGAATCACACCCCAATTCAAGCTTAGTAAAAACTAACGAATTCCAAATTCAACATTCGATGCCGAAACCTATCAAATCAATCCGGAATGACCCCAAATTTTGCATGCAAGTCATAAATGGCATAATTGAGCTGTTCCAATTTCCAAAATTGAATTTCAACCCGATATCAATAAAGTCAACCCCCGGTCAAACTTTCTAAAAATCATCCATTGTCTAGCTTTCGTCATTTCAAGCCAAAATCAATTACGGACTTCTAAATAAATATCCGGACACACTCCTAAATCCAAAATTCCATTCCGGAGTCATTTCCTCAAAAGTCAAACTCTGATCAACTTTTTGCATTTAAGCTTCAAAAATAAGAATTTTTCTTTCAATTTTGTCCTGTATCATCCGAAAACCAAACTCGACCATTCACGCAAGTCGTAATGCACATTACAAAATGGACGTCTATTCTCAAAATGACAAGTCGTGTCATTACAACCAACCAGCTTGGATAGTTGGTGACCCTTACTACATTTGCTTCTATTAGTTTGGTCACCTCTTCCTTTATCCTTAGACTTAAATCAGGTTTGAACTTCCTGGGCTTCTTCTTGACCGGCGGTTTGGTAGGGTCAGTGGGTAGTCGATGCAAGACAATGTCAGTGCTTAATCCTGGCATGTCATCATAGGATCATGCGAACACGTCAACGTACTGTCGGGGGAGCTCAATCATTTTTTCCTTCTTCTCGGTTTCTAGGTGAATGTTGATTCTGGTTTCTTTCACGTCTTATTTGCTTCCAAGATTAAATACTTCCGTTTCTTCAAGGTTGGGCTTCTTCTGGCATCATATTCTCGTCATATTCCTCATAATCCAGATCGTTGCGCTTAGAGGTTTCGTTACATGTCATAATCGCGGAAGGTGATTTTTTATTGGTTTGATTACTAAAAATAAAAGCTAGGTATAAATAAAGCAGTAAAAATAAAATTGCGATATTTAGGAAAAGATTCTTTTTATTTCATCAAAATGGGAACGTCTTAAGTGTTCACAAGAGGCAAATGGCAAAAGGTACAGACACGGTACATGCCTCAATTGAACGTGCTCTTTCAAAAGAAAACTTTTACAGTTCCATACTACCAAGACTCCCGGCGAACAAAAGATGGACTGGCTGTCTAATTCTGTAGCTCTTCCCCTGGTTCGACATCTCTTATAGTCTATGTTTTGATGTCAGTTCCTTCACAATATTCTTCAATCATATTCACGGATAGCTTTCCCATCCCCTCAATGATATAATCTTCAGGTGTTGAACTATGTCTTGAACTTGCAATATGCTTTGGCACAAAAACCTTTTGCCTGGAGCTAACGGTGAACGTTTTCCCTTTCGGAGGCTGATATCTTATGCCAGCCGTTCCTTTCTGCCCATTGTGCTCAATTGGCTCTATGATCCCATCTGACTTAGCTCCCAACCCTGTTCCTGGCCAATATACATATTTTATCTTCTCCCTCACGGCCATCTTTGATTTGTACGGCGATTGCATTCCCAAATTCTGTTCAGTCTTCTCCTCCTCAGTAGTCTTCATGATTTCTATAGCGTGGAAGGTGACTCCGTCTAGCTCCTCAATGAATGGGACAACATACTCCAAATAAGCAGAGTGACCCCATTCGCCGTGGACCATGATCTCCTAGCACCCCCACTCAAATTGTATGCATTGGTGCAAGGTAGACGGCACGGCCCCTGCCATATATATCCAGGGCCTGCCTAGCAGCAAATTGTAAGAAGATGATATGTCCATCACTTGAAATAGCACTGGAAAGTCAATCGGCTTGATTTTCAAGGCTAGATAAATTTCCCCAATAACATCATTTTGCGAACCGTAAAAGGCCCTTACCCTTACGTGGATTTCCTTGACCTCCATCAAATGAATTCCCAACTCCTGCAGGGTAGAGAGCGGGCAAATGTTGACTCCTGATCCTCCATCGACCAGCACTCAGGATACCACTTTGTCCCCACATTTGACAGTGATGTGAAGAGCCTTGTTGTGACTTGAGCCTTTTCTAGGAAGTTTGTCTCTTCTGAAAGTGATATTGTTTGCTTCTACCATTTTCCCAAATGTCGCAACCAATGCCTCGCTGGTGGTGTTACTTGGTACACTTACCCCGCTTAGTACTTTCAATAAAGCGTCCTTATGGCTGTCAGAGCTCATCAGTAGATCCATGATGGATATCTGCGCTGGAGTTTTCTTTAACTGTTCTTCCACATAATACTCTTTACTCGACATCCTTTTCCAAAAGTCCGCATCTTCTGAGCCTGTTACGTTCCTCCTTGGAATTTGTTCTCTACCGGTATTTCCTCGATTGACCTCTTCAGGGGCGTAGCATCTCCCAAACCTAGTCTAATGTGATCATGTTGGCTCCCTAGTTTCGATGATTTGGCAATATATTGCGGTTCACATTAGGTAGTGCTGGAGTGCACTGGATGGCTCTGCTCTTGATCAGGGTTTCAATTTCATTTTTCAACTTGAAACAGTCTTGAATTTCACTGTATATGAAGATCTCAACAGGATTATGGGACAAATGAACTTAGTTATGCAACAATTATCAGTTGACTTTATCCAAACAAAATCATGACTTACACTAAGGGGAAGATAGCTTAACCTTAATAGAATATATACAACAAAAGGGTTCAGGAGAAGAAGATCTTGATGCAAGCAAGATAGTTTCCTATATCAGCTGTGTATGATCACAAAAAGGTCATAATGATAGCCCAGATATCATCCTCATAATTAGTAGATACAGATATAGAGAAGGAAAGTATCTAATCACTTAAATTCTTTCAACTTAAGTGACATGGACATATTGAATTTTTAGGAGTATATCAGTTAAGATTACCAAAAAATTAAACCAACCATAAGGCAAATAAGGTGTAGGGAAACAAGATGAAGTCTCAACAGAATCATCAGTGAAGGGAAAGACATGAAGTTTAGATGAGCATGATTTGTTCAACAATAATGATAGCTAAAACAAAGTAAAAGACTATAGTAGTAACTCAGTAAAATAGTGGGACAAACACAAGCAGAGGCACTTCAAGTTTAGGCTCAAGGTTAAAAGGCAAGGGGATATAAGTCATCTTAGTTCAGGTTTCATTTCAGTCATAACTATCAGGTAGTAAACTCGGCTTCTAAAACTTACAAAATTACATAAGTGCAATAAGACAGATATGAGTTTACTGCAAGTCACTGAGAACTATGAAGTTTGTATTGAACATAAACATATAAGAATTTAGGCATGGAGACTGTAGGAAAATTCAGAACAAAGATAAAAAATTATCAATGACTTAATCAATTATTACTTTAGAGAATCATAACAGAACAAGCTGACCATAAAAGGTTATAAAACTAACAAAGCATAAATATCAAATATGTCAAACACATACAACATAATTATAATCTATAGAACTTAACTCGACATATCTAAATCATTCAGAGAGATAAACAAAAGAAAAAAGGGAGAGAAAGATGGTGACCTTCTTAAGGGCAGCAGACTAAACGAATTCTTTTTGTTGCTCAAAATCCCAGAACCTTCGAGCTTGAACCGGCAAAGGAACTCGACAAAAGAGAGGGGAAACAATAAGAAATCTAAGACCAGAAACCCTAATGTTCTTAGTGTCTTTGTGTTCTTAGTGTTTATGAATGTATGTGTGTTCAGTGTTTGGTTTGTTGTAGATGAGAACTTTAAAGGCCCTATTTATAGTGCCATTTAAGGCCTTAGAGTTTTAGATTTCAAACTAAGATAGTGGAGAGTGACGATGAGTTGATGATGTGAGTATAGTCAGGTAAAATCAGAGAGAATAGAGGGGAAATAAGTGTTTGAGTTTACCTGAGTGGAGAGATATGAGAGGTTGAACGTTGAAGCACAAAAAACCATCGGTCAGAACCCTAATACCCAGAGGTCATGGCATTTGACCTGGGTGTCGAATATTAATGACGAAGCCAGCTAACATCTCATGTTTGCTTTAATTTGAAAGGACGAAAGAAAATCTGGAGAGTTAAAGTTTCATCTTTTGGTCTGACTTCTTCAATTAGGGCTTTTGAAATTGAATGGTGAAAATGGAAAGATTGACGAGATCAGGAGTACAGGTACAAAATGAACAACCATGCATGCCATGGATTTGAAAGGTCAATGGCGATTTGAAGTTTAATTTCTGGGGTTAGGGTTTGGATTTGGGAGATTTGAATTTCGATGATGAAACAAGCAAAGATTCAGCGAGGATCGTGGATATGGGGGACAAATGAGATGATTTGAGGTTAATTTCATGACCTTGCACTAATTTGTGAAAGGTCTATTGATTGATGGAGTTAGGGCACACGAGAAAAAAAAGATGGGAAGGGGAAAGAAGGGCGGTTGGGTAGGTGACAAATGATTTAGGGTTTTGGGGGTATTGGGGTGTCTCTAAAGTTAAGCTTAGGAGATAGGATACAGACCGTTGGATCTGGTGATCAACGACCTTGGAATTTTGGGCATTTAGAATTTTTTAGAAAGAATTTTAATAGCTATTGGATTATGAGGTTTGAACGATAGAGATGGGGTCTTTGGGCGGCTATTTTAAAAATCAGAGGAAAATCAGGGATTAAATGGGAGTCTTTGATAAGGTGGATCAACGGTTCAGATGCGTGTGTGTTTGTTTTGTGAGTGATAAAGGAGGGTGATGTGGCACGATCTCATTGGTTCGCAAGGAGTGGCATGGATTGCCAACTTGGAATGAGATGGGGTATTTGGACTGGGTCTAATCCGAATTGGGCTTGGTATTTGGGCTAAAAATAATTTAACTAATAGCCATTTTGTATTTAGTTAAGGAATTACAATTGTAGCCTTTTAGTTTTTTTAACCCTTTTAAAATCAATTTAAATAAACTTAACAATTTCAATAAAAAATAATGTGGTAAAATCATAATTACTATATGTTGCTAATTATTTTAATTATCTATAAATGACCATATTTCGAATTATAACACTAATTTCAAAATATTAACATAGTAACATAACTCACTAGAAATTAAGGAGCTATTTTGTCAAATTATAAAACATATGTAATGTATATACAAAAGTTATTTTTTATTATAATAAATACACTTGTAATTATACAATTTCAGTACTACATGATTAATTTTGAAACTAATACTTAATTAATTTCTAAAATATATATTCATTAATAGAAAATACTTTTAAAGTATTTATTGTAAATTGTTAAGCGTGAATAAATTAATTTTAAATGGGAGGGTCAAAATTGGCCGTCAATACTACTGACATGCCACACCAATTCAACCTATAGCCACAAACCGTGCAATCCATACACCAATACACAACAATTCAAATGCACCCAAAAATAGGAAATAACTCAAATTAGAAGACCGTCCCGCAAACTCAACAAGTACCATCACAATCGTAATACTATGAATCCATCATACATAGTAGAACCAAGACACACTAATCTAACACAAAGGATCAAATCTCAACATAATTCCGCTGCAATGCGTGACCTCATCCAAACACTGGCCCATATGAAATACCTCAAGTCACAATGCTCAAAACCAACAACCACAGGCAATTCGACATCAAGTACGCAAGTGCATAACCATAACCAAGGCGCAATCAACTATTCAATACCCATATAACCATCTCTCTCAAATTTCGCTACAAGACCTAAACAGACCCGCACCATCTGTGCATATAACCAGCAAATCACAACCTCTCATAGCATAGAAGAGTAACACATAGAACACATCGGATACGCATAAGATCAATTCTAACCGAATGACACATCTTTCTGCAATAACAGTGCCGAGTTAACAAATCCAATCCGGTGTAGGATACACATCCTCATTAGACCTACCAATGAGCCCCCAAATCACGATGGTCATACGCTAATGGATAAATAGCCCTCAAACAGCCCAAAATTATCTAACCTTAACACGTACCACCATTTAGATAACTTTGGCCACATCTTCACAGTCCGCAACCCCGAGACAATCTGCTTCTGAGAACACCCAGTCTCCAAATCCATAGAACACCTGAATCACCACAGCCGGCCCCAATTCTATGAAATGACCCGGCCTGTAGTTTTGAGTATTATAGCCTTGTTCCCCTATTTACTGCTCAATTTATTCTTTACAGTTGTTATGTGACTTGCCGCGTTGATTGGTTCGAGTCCGGTGAGGTTTTGGAATGAATTTGAACACTTAGTTCCAAGGTTTAAAGCTTAAGTTGAAATAGTGACGGGATATTGATTTATTTGTAGATGACTCCGGAATATAATTTTAATGATTCCAATAGCTCCGTATGGTATTTTGGACTTAGGAGCATGTCCGGAAAATTAATTGGAAGTCTGTAGTTAAATTAGGCTTGAAATGACTAAAATAGAAATTTAAGTTGGGAAGTTTGACTGGGGAGTTGACTTTTTGATATAGAGGTCGGAATCCGATTCTAGAAATTGAAATAGGTCTGTTATGTTATTTATGACTTGTGTGCAAATTTTGAGGTCAATCGGACTTGATTTGATAGGTTTCGGCATCGAATATAAAAGTTGAAAAATCTTAGTTTCATTAAGCTTGAATTGGGGTATGATTCATGGTTTTAGCATTGTTTGATGTGATTTGAGGTTTCGACTAAGTTTGTATGATGTTTTAGGACTTATTGGTGTATTTGGTTAAGGTCCAGGGGGTCTCGGGTGAGTTTCATATGGCTAACAGATCAAAATTTGGACTTAAATAGCTGTTGGAAATTTTAGCATTCTGGTGCAATCGCACCTGCAGAATTTAGCTCAAGAGCTAGGGTGAGGCGATTTTCAGGAGATATTTCAAGAAAAACATTGGGGTAAGTATTCTTAGCTCAATTTTAGTTAAATTACCTGAATCCATGGTTAATTTTAACATTTAATCGATGATTTAAGTCGGAAGATTTAGAAAACCCTCTTGGTTTAAATTGAAGATTTGAGGGTCGAGTTGAGGTCGCATTTTGATAAAATTGGTATGGCTAGACTCGTGATTGAATGGGATTTCAGATTTTGTAACTTTAGTCGGGTTTTGAGACGTGGTCCCCACGGGCGAATTTTGGGTGAAAATTCGGATTTTGATGGAAAATTTGTATTTTCTTATGGAATTAATTCCTATAATTGTTATTGACTAAATCAGATTATTTGTGGCTAGATTCGAGGTGTTTGGAAGACGACTCGTAAGGCAAAGGCATTGTAGAGTAAAGAATTACACGGTTTGAGGTAAGTAACAGTTCTAAATTTGGTCCTGAGGGTATGAACCCTGGATTATGTGTTATGTGATTGGTTTTGAGGTGACACACATGCTAGGTGACAGGCGTGTGGGCGTGCATCATAGAAATTGTGACTTGATCAATTCCATGGAACAGTGTAGTTGAATAATCTGTTGATATCCATACATTTTTTCACGTGTTAGAGAAATTGATCTATAAATCATGTTAAATCATATGTTTACATTGTTGAGACCCACAAAGGTCGTGTACTTGTGGAATTATCTGCTAAATTGTTGTTTTGCACTCAGTCACAGTTTTATTTGCACATTTTTACCTCAATCTCTCTTATTCATTATTGATGCATCATATCATTGTTGTTGGGCTGCTTATCATGATTTCTGAGAGCCGGAGAGACTGGAGAGGTTGATGACTAATTGAGGCCGAGGGCCTAATTGTGAGGATATTTATGGGATCGGGCTGCACGCCGCAGCATGTTTCATTGATTTATGCCATGATTGGCTTGTTATAATGCTTGGGCTGAAGGAGCCCCTTCGGAGTCTGTACACACCCCTAGTGAGCACAGGTACCTACTGAGTGCGAGTACCGAGTGCTGAGCGATTGAGAGGAATACGTGAATGAGAGAAATGAGTGACTGTGAAGAAAGAGTGACTGTGAGATTGGAATGAATGGGAGGACTGAGTGATTGTTACTCTTAGAGGATGCATTGATTCTATTATTGCTGCATTTCAGCTGTCACTATCACTGCTTTGGAAAAACTCTGAAAGACATTATTTCTGTTTCATTCAAATTTGATATGAATTTACCGTGGAGTTTTAAATGTTGAACTTGAAAGCATGCCTACTTTTTTATGTTGGAAATTACTGTATTTGGACTTAGTTGTGAAGTTCGTCACTACTTTCAGTTCTTTATTTATTACTATTACTTACTGAGTTGGTTGTACTCATACTATACCCTGTACTTCGTGTGCATATCTAGGTGATCCAGAGGTAGCTGCCGTATTTCGCAGACCTTGTCTCTCTTTCCCTATCTCATTGTTTACTATATTTGGTCTTAGACTATTATAGACCATGTTTTCCAGACTTGTAATGTATAGATGCTCATGTACTCAGTGATACCAAATTTTGGGAATATATATATTTTACCCAGTATTTGTGGGATTTTTTCTTAAACTTAATTATTATATTTTCTGTATTTAAAAGAAATTATGGGTTATTGATGTTGTCGACTTGCCTAGTATTAAGATAGGCGCCATCACGACGGATGGGATTTCGGGTCGTGACAAGTTGGTATCAGAGCTTAGGTTACATAGGTCCCACGAGTCATGAGCAGGTTTAGTAGAGACTTCCGGATCGGTACAGAGATGTCTATACTTATCTTTGAGAGGTTGTCGAACCCTTAGGAAAACTTCCCTTCCTTGTATTCTGTCGGCCTTACTACCGGATCGGAAGGTCATCCACCAGTGCCACCAGTGCCACCAGTTAGGGCCGCGAAAGGCCAGTGCCGCGGTAGAGGTTGGGGCCGAGGTAGAGGTCGAGGTGTAGCTCGTACAACAAGTGGAGAAGCACCTGTGGCACCACCAGTTGCTCCAGCTCAGGAGCAGATTCCACATATAGCTAAGCCGACAGGACCAACTCAGGCACCAGCTGTACCTATTGTGATTCCAGGCGTTGAGGAGGCACTAGCATAGATATTGACAGTTTGCACTGGCCTTGCTCAGGCTGTTTCGGCTCAGGTCGTACCTGCCACTTATCAGGCAGGGGGAGGTATTCATATCCCTTTTACCCATACTCCATATCAGGTAGTACAGGGACTTCAGATACCGGGGGCACTACCAGCCCAACCGGCTACAGCTGCTCAGGCCCCTGTAGTCCCCGTTATGGCTGATGATGAGCAGAGGAGACTTGAGAGATTTGGGAGGCTTCGACCTCCATCATTTAGCGGTGCTAAGTTAGAGGATGCTGAAGGTTTTCTGGATAAGTGCCAGCGGATGCTTCGGACAACGGGTATTCTGGAGACCAGCGGGGTCTCGCTCACTACTATTCAGTTTTTGGGGCTGCCTTCAGATGGTGGGAGGCTTATGAGAGGCGCAGGTTGGTCGGTGCAGCACCACTTACATGGCAGGAGTTCTCTGTTCTCTTTTTGGAGAAGTTCGCACCGCAGTCTCGCAGAGAGGAGCTGCGCAGACAATTTGATCAGTTACGTCAGGATAGCATGTCTGTGATGTAGTACGAGATGAGATTTTCTGAGTTCGCTCGTCACGCGGTTTGGTTGTTTCCCACTGATAGGGAGAGGATTAGGAGGTTCATTGATGGCCTCACATATCAGTTACAGTTACTTATGACTAGGGATAGGGTATCTGGTGCTACTTTTGACGAGGTGGTTAACATTGTTCAGCAAATAGAGATGGTCCTTAGCCAGGGGCATGGAGAGGGAGAGGCTAAGAGGCCTCGTGGACCGGGTGTTTTACGCAGTGTTCCTTCAGGGAGCCAGTTTTACAATAGCAGGGGTCGTCATTACAAGCACGCTCAGACGGGTCGTCCAGTTCACCACGGTGCATCATCCAGCCATGGTTCATACATTTCTCATCACGGTCAGTCATCTCTTAGTGCCTTTCCAGCCCAGAGTTCGCCCTGTGTTCCTTCACTTTAGGGTTCATTTGCACCGGGTGCTTCTAGCAGTTTTTTTGGTTCTCGAGGCCCGATTCAGTCCTCACCACCAGCAATACCGGGGAGTTGCTTTGAGTGTGGAGAGTTTGGGCATATGTGGAGGCAGTGTATCAGACTACGACTTCAACACCAGTTACTTTGCCACCCGCCCAGCCAGCTCGGGGTAGGGGTCAGTCATCTAGGGGTCGCCCAAGACAGGGAGGCTGATCAGGTGGCGGTCAGGCCCCATTCTATGCTTTTCCTGTCAGGCCAGATATCGTTGCCTCAGATGCAGTGATCACAGGTATTGTCTCAGTGTGCCATAGGGAGACTTCTATATTTTTCTACCCTGCTTCTACTTATTCGTATGTATCATCGTACTTTACTCATTATCTGGATATTCCCCGTGAGTCCTTAGTTTCATCTGTTTGTGTATCTACGCCGGTGGGCGATACTATTATTGTGGACCGTGTATATCGGTCGTGTGTGGTAACTATTGGGGGACTAGAGACTAGAGTTGATCTTTTATTGCTCAGTATGGTTGATTTCAATGTAATTCTGGGTATTGGATTAGTTGTTTCCATGTTATGCTATTCTGGACTGTCACGCAAAAATCGTGACATTAACAATTCCAGGGTTGCCGAAGGTCGAATGGAGAGGTTCGCTAGATTATGTTCCCATCATGGTAATTTCCTATTTGAAGGCCCAACGTATGGTTGGGAAGGGGTGCTTGTCATATTTGGCCTTTGTGAGAGATGTTGATGCAAATGCTGCTACTATTGATTCAGTACCGGTAGTGTGAGACTTTCCGGATGTATTTCTTGTAGACCTGCCGTGTATGCCACCCGATAGGGATATTTATTTTGGTATTGACTTGGTGTCGGGCACTCAGTCAATTTCTATTCCTCCATATTGTATAACACCGGCTGAGTAAAAAGAATTGAAAGAATAACTTTAGGAACTTCTTGATAAGGGGTTTATTAGGCCTAGTGTGTCGCCTTGGGGTGCATCGGTTCTGTTTGTGAAAAATAAAGATAGTACAATGAGGATATGTATCGACTATAGGCAGCTGAACAAATTTACAATCAAGAATAAGTATCCTTTGCTGCGTATTGATGATTTATTTGACCAACTACAGGGAGTAAAGGTATTCTCCAAAATTGATTAGAGATCCGGGTATCACCAGTTAAAAATTCGGAACTCGGATATTCTAAAGACGGCATTCAGGACCCGCTATGGTCACTATGAATTTCTTGTGATCTCTTTTGGGCTAACCAACGCCCCAACAATATTTATGCATTTGATGAATAGTGTATTCCAACCATATATTGATTCATTTGTCGTAGTATTTATTGATGATATCCTGGTGTACTCACGTAGCCAGAAGAAGCATGTACAACACGTGGGTATTGTATTACAGAGGCTGAGAGAGGAGAGACTTTATGCCAAATTCTCTAAGTGTAAGTTCTGGCTTAGTTCGGTGGCATTCTTGGGAAATATAGTGTCCGGTGAAGGAATTAAGGTGGATCCGAAGAAGATAGAGGCAGTTCAGAGTTGGACAAGGTCATCTTCAGCTACTGATATTTAGAGTTTTTTCGGCTTGGCCAGGTATTAGCGTTACTTCGTGGAGGGTTTCTCATCTATTGCATCGCCTATGACTA
This sequence comes from Nicotiana tabacum, assembly GCF_000715075.1. Classification (NCBI taxonomy): domain Eukaryota; kingdom Viridiplantae; phylum Streptophyta; class Magnoliopsida; order Solanales; family Solanaceae; genus Nicotiana; species Nicotiana tabacum. The sequence continues at coordinate 71,886,959 of NC_134088.1, read as the reverse complement.
AATTAACCCAGAAAGGTGCTCCGTTCAGGTGGTCGGATGAATGTGAAGAGAGCTTTCAGAAGCTCAAGACAGCTTTGACTACAGCTCCCAGTATTGGTGTTTCCTACAGGTTTAGGGTCTTATACTGTGTATTGTGATACGTAGGGTGATTGCCTATATGTCCAGATAGTTAAAGGTACATGAGAAGAAGTATCCGATCCAAGACCTTGAGTTAGAAGCTATTGTTCATGCCTTGAAAATTTGTCGACATTATTTGTACGGTGTCTATTATGAGGTTTATACTGATCATCAGAGTTTACCACATTTGTTTAAACAAAAGGATCTTAATTTGCAGCAGCGGAGATGGTTGGGGTTGCTTAAGGATTATGATATCACCATTCTCTATCATCCCAGAAAGGCCAATGTGGTGTCGATGCCTTGAGTCGTAAGGCGGAGAGTTTGGGCAGCTTAGCATACTTACCGGTAACAGAGAGGCCTAATGTTCAGGCCTTGGCCAACCAGTTTGTCAGATTGGATATTTCTGAGCTGAGCCGAGTTTTGGCTTGTGTGGTTTCTCAGTCGTCTTTATGATCGTATTAGAGAACGTCAGTATGATGACCCTCATCTGCTTGTCCTTAAGGACACGGTTCAGCACGGTGATGCCAAGGAAGTCACAATTGGGGATGACGGTGTATTACCAATGCAGGGTAGGCTATGTGTGCCTAATGTAGATGGTGTGCATGAGTTAATTCTCCAGGAGGCTCACAATTCGCGGTACTCTATTCATCGAAGTGCCGCGAAGATGTATCAGGATTTGATGCAACACTATTGGTGGAGGCGAATGAAGAAAGATATAGTTTGGTTTGTAGCTCGGTGTTAAAATTGTCAACGGGTAAAGTACAAGCATCAGAGATCGGGAGGATTGCTTCAGAGACTTGAAATTCTGGAGTGGAAATAGGAGCGTGTTACCATGGATTTCATAGTTGGGCTCCCACGGACCTTGAGGAAGTTTGATGCTGTTTGGGTGATTGTAGATCGGTTGACTAAATCCGTGCATTTTATTCCAGTTGCTATTAATTATTCTTCGGAATGGTTGGCTGAGATTTATATCCGCGAGATTGTTCGGCTACACGGTGTGCCAGTGTCCATCATTTCAGATCGGGGCACGCAGTTTACATCACAGTTTTTGAGAGCAGTGCAGCGAGAATTGGGCACACAAGTTCAGTTGATTACAACATTTCACCCTCAGACGGAAGGACAGTCCCAGCGCACTATTCAGATATTGGAAGATATACTACGCACTTGTGTCATTGATTTTGGGGGTTCTTGGGATCAATTTCTGCCACTGGCAGAGTTTTCTTAGAATAACAGCTACCAATCGAGAATTTAGATGACTCTGTATAAGGCTTTATTTGGGAGACGGTGTCGGTCTCTGGTGGCTTGGTTTGAGCCGGGTGAGACTAGGCTATTGGGTACTGATTTGGTTCCGGATGCTTTGGAGAAGGTTAAATTGATTCAAGAGCGGCTTCGCACGGTGCAGTCTAGACAGAAGAGTTATGCTGACCGGAAGGTTCGTGATGTTGCTTACATGGTAGGAGAGAAGGTACTACTCAGAATTTCGCCTATGAAATTGTTATGAGATTCGGGAAAAAGGGCAAGTTAAGCCCTCGGTATATTGGACCTTTTGAAATACCTAAAAGGATTGGAGAGGTGGCTTATGAACTTGCATTGCCGCATAGTTTATCGGGTGTTCACCCATTGTTTCATGTATTAATGCTCTGGAAGTATGTCGGAGAACCGTCTCATGTTTTGAATTTCAGCACAGTGAAGTTAGATGGTAATTTGACTTATTGTCACGACCCAAACCGATGGACCGCGACGGGTACCCGGTGCCTTACTCAACTGAGTACCAACGTTACATATCTTTCTTATCATACTATCATTGGCAAAAGGGCCAAACAGGCCGTCATAGGCTAACTAGAATAAACATAAGGGAATACTCAATATAGGACAACCCAAGCTGATATAAAAACTTATACACCTGACATACAGGCCTATAAGGCCAACATGATCATTTAACAACTCAAAACATAGGCCGACATGGCCATACAATTATCCGTACACATGATATTTGTCTACAAGCCTCTAAGAATACATAATTGTCATAAAGGTCGGGACAGAGCCTAGCCATACCAATCAATACATGTCCAAATGATACTAACCAAATAGCAACTCCGGAGCAAATGGAGCACACCAACATCTTTCGCTGAGCTGATAGCCTACTTGGAGGGCTCTCAACCTATCTATCGGGACCTGCAGGTATAAAATGCAGCTTCCCCAGGCAAAAGGGACGTTAGTACAAATAATGTACCGAGTATGTAAGGCTTGAAGATCAATACATAAGAGACATAGATGAAACATGGAATAAAGAATTCTGTCTGTAAGTCTAAATAACTTTGTAAATTATGAAACATTTATAATATCATGTACGTGCGTATAAATGTCGTGTCATGCATAGGTACATGTGTTCATAACATCATCAAGCCTCTGAGGGCATCCTATCATATCATATCAGTCATTGTGGGAAAAATCATCAACGTATACCAGCTGATCAGGTGGTGGTGCGTATATAACGCCGTAACCTTTTCCCATATCCCATATACACATAATATATGCGTATATAACGACATCTAGTCATGGGTCAATGTACATGTATAAATGCATGAAATGCATACTAAATACGTTAATAAGATTTCTCGGAATGCCATAAAATTAATATGCCTTTCGGATAAACTTTATCAAATACATATATTTTTGAGACCCATGAACAGAAGATATAATAATATTTCACATGGAGAATCAAGAATATAGACAGCCCTAGTACTCCTATGAATAGAGTAAGTTATGAAAATTGTGCATTTGCTCGTTTCGTTTGTATCGTATTGATCATGCCAAAAAGAGAGAAGGGATAGCCTTAACATACCTGAACCGATTCTCTTGACAATCCCTCCAACATACGTTGATTGCGACAAAACATGTAATGGCAGATCGAAGTAGGGAAAAGTCGGTATGATATTCTTGAGAAGGATTGTACCGTGCTCTCTTAGAATCGCAAAATCCTGTTGCGATTACACAGTATAACTTCATTGCAAATCTCTTAAAATTGCAAATACATATTGAAGCTTCATCCGTTTACCTTTAATCCATACAGAATTGCAAATCTCTTCAAAGTGCAAATGTATCATATGTATTTTTATGAATTGTGTTGAAGTCTTTATTAAAGAGAGTGGGCCCCACTCTTTGTATGACTAAGCCACATAGTTATCTTAATTATGCCACCTTTCTTTGTGAGTTATGACTCACTATCATAGCCTCTTTGGGCTGTCACGTATTAGCTCATTCATTCCCAACCAATTAACATCTTAATCAATTGTTAATCTCCCACAAAAATCAATAATTATCTGATTATCCACATAATTAGGAATTATCTCAAAATACTTAAAATAGTACTCACTTTTAACACACTTCATACATCTTACTATCATGATCATGTGGTACCTTGTATGGCACTAGTTCATAAATACTGGGTATTATAGCTCGGACCGTATTTTATCCCAAAATGTCAAACTTCAACGAAAATTCATTTTCTTCGATTTGCTTATCCTCTCACCTTCACGAATTTACTCATCACTTGTTTGAAATAGCATAATGCCTATAATCTCAAAATAATCTCATTCCCGAACTTACGTCGATTAACATACGACGAAACTTTAACATACAAAAATGCGGGATGTAACATCTCATTTCCGAGCTTCCATCAATTTACTTATGGTTTACTTTCATGTACGAAAACATGGGGTGTAACATCATTCCCCCCTTTGGAACATTCGTCCTCGAATGTTGACTGATGCACTTATCATTATCATAACCTATAGCTCTTGCAAATACTTTAGTACTCCTCTTGCCATCTAGGCAACTGTGGTGTGAATGAATCCCAAAGGCTAGGGCATTACCCCCTTTAGGCCTCTTTCTCACAACACAACTCGTGGTTGGAATCCTTCCAATCTTGTCACTATTGCTATATTTTATCATGCAACCTGTACGACTCTGAATTTGTAAGTGCGCCTATGCGACTCTTCTCTCCTTTTTCCTCCAGCTTTTAGCCAATCTCTAGGCCTCACTTTCTAAACATATACAGAGCTTGACAAGATGTCCCTCTGGACATCTATAGGTATACTGAAGTTCTTTGCTCGGTACTTTGTCGAACTTACGAATATTGTTATATCTTATTTCATAGACCTAGTTATTCATCAGTATGACTTTACTGCATCTAGGTAGGTCATACTATACCATAACTCTTACCTCGATTTATCGTTAATGAGGTCTGCTATCAAACTCCAGGTTACTTTCGTTGTTTATCCCATATGCATAAATCTAAGTCCTTTAATGCTTCTTCACTACTGTTCATCTTAAGGATGACATCCTAATCTCATCTTATACTTTATAACTTTTATCCATCCATTGTTGATTCACCTGAATATTGATCTATAATCTACTACTGATAACTTGACCTTCTATGTAATATTGCCGCTAGGGCTTACGTCTCATCAGGGAACATTTGAAATGATTAGACTGATCCACCTGGGGCGATACCATGCTTTCCTAACCGTATTTCATAGCATCCCGATGTGATTCACCTTATGTGGGTATTTTAATCCTGTACGATTCATGAAATCAAATCATTACTCAATCGAAGGCCCAAACGTCATCCTGTATCTATTACAATTACACCCTCATTCTACTATCAAGGCAGCATTCCATCTCTTCTAGATGCTATTATTCTTGACTCCTTTGAGTTCATTCAGGTTATACTGAGCTTTCTATAACTTAAAGAACCATCAACTCTCTTGTTTTCATGGGCTTAATCCCGAGAACTTATCCAGTCTCATCACCTTCTCACTCACCTTTTCTTATCCTTACTCATGTCTTCTAGAACCTTGTCGCTTTACCATACAACAGCTTGCGACCTCAACCTATCTATTTATATTACTCGCAACCTTTCAACTTGCTTTCATCATAGATTTCCTTATGTTATTCCGGAACATCAAGCGAGACATCACAGCGTCTCCAACTCTTCTTTTATCTCTTGACTAGACCTCTCGATACTTAGAAACTATAGGTTGAAAGATATGCTACTGACGACACCGCTATCATTCCTGGATACTGAATCCCAGCGCTTCTAGCCTTCTATTAGAAGTATAGACTATTCACAACCTTCTGCATTTGAGTATCTTGTATGTTGTCCACCTTTACCTAACTTTACCTTAAAGTTTCGCATCATATCTCCTATCTCTTTCATGAACTCGCTTTAACACAGGTATAATTCACATCCACACTTGAAGCTCTATTATGATACTTGCCCCTCTTGTGTATACACAATCCGGTGGGAGCTTTATACTAACTTCTTATGAGGCTGGTACTCTTTCTAACTGCCTTTATCGTAGAGCCATTATGGAATATGATTGTTGTACTATCTCTTTTGTACCTCTGATATTAAGAGTGATTCTGCTATGTTCTCAATCATGATTCCTGAAATTTTCCGGGTCTAATAACCAGATTCCAGAGTTACTTAGTTGATGTAACTTTTTAGTTTCCTCTTTCCTCTGATTAGCCCTTATGTAGGCTTAATCTATCTTCTGATCTGTGGCTCATGGTATTTATTATTACTTTAGCCTTTTATGAACACTATGGAATATCCATGATACAATTTTCTAACAATTCAATCCTTTGTCTATGACCCAGACTCAATTCTTTCTTTTAACTCATACAGAGTCTTCTATGGTTGTATGATTGTCAACATATGTTGCATGGATAATACTCCAAAATCTTGAGTGCATTCATAACGTACTAACTCTGGATCATTGATCGAATAATTCCTTTCATTCCATCTCAGCTTTCTTTAAACATAAGCTATTACTTTTTCTGGTCTTTCTGCCCCTTGTTGCGTGCATACTTAGCTTATCTTAATTCCCACGCATGCCGGAATTTTCGTGTAACTCATATGATCTCGAATATTACTTTTGATTTTACTTCCCGTTCATTAGCCACGACAGGTGCCACTTTCTTATGGAGTACATACAATGTTGTTGTGAGACTGTTGTTACAAGAAGATTTCCTCTTTAGGTCACTATGCTTAGGTTGAAGCCTTTTACCTTATTTCCGTAGCTAGTCTTTCGTTGTAGTACTTAGGGAAGACCCTCTGACTCTTATAAAGCCGCGAGCTTATTAGATCGTATACCCAATAAAAATTTTGATGTTCTTACACTCCTATAATTATCCTTAGTTACTTACCTCCATGCTCATGTGCTCGTACAATTGCTTCTGAACTGAAGTTTTGACTGTCTTCCCGGTGAGACTCTCTTTTATTTCTGTAACATTCATACGGTACCTTTCACTACCCCCAGCTCCTATCTGAATATTTCTCAAGGTTATGATGTCATATCTGCGAGACTGAATTTACTATATTGGGTTTTACTATGTTTATCTTGCACGATCTGCTAATTCGTCTATAACCACCTATTTAGCCATAACTAGGCTCTTCCTGAGTCAACTGCTAACTACTCTTTGGCCCATTCTCATATCAATATTCCACGTAATCTTTCTTGGGTTATTACTTTTTTCTTAACTTACCTCTCGCACTGTCTCCTTATTTATCAAAAACATCCCAGGCCGGAACCCTTACTTCCTCTCCTTGACATCGTGCTTGCATAATGTTCTGGAATCGTAGCATATCTGTAGGATTTGAATAAGTGCAATCTCATCCCTTTCTCATTTTTATCGTATTCTTCCTTTACCATTCCATAGTTACTAGAACCACTTAATTCTGACTTAATGCCACATCACTCCATATTTCCCCATTTTGGGGAGTAATATGATTTAGTGCTACGATGATCTACGTATAGATTTTTTACCTCTTCATCTTTGGCGTCTTTTCACATCATCGATGACCCTTTCTCGGCTCGCGGTAATCCTTCTGTACCAAGGATAATAAATTTCCTTACTTGTGAGGGTGACATTTAGTATAACTGGCACATACAGTCCCTTAAGCTGAACTTTTCTCGCATTGCTTGCTTTATGGAAGCGTCTTCCTGAATGATCATTCTCTGAATTTCTCATGAATCTTCTTCTGTTGTCCATTCTATTATTGCCGAAACGAAATCTGAAATTCTCATGACGTCGACCATTATCAAATCATTCAGTCCCTAATTCATGTTTAGTTTATCTTGTTCACCAGCCCATACTGATTTCTATTACTCTGGGTCTAACTTTTTCTTTTGGTAGTCGCGTTGGAGTCACAGGCTTATTTCTCAAAATGAGGATATGACTTTATGGCCTATACTCTTTTGTTGTCTCAAGGCCTATCACCTCTCGTATTTTCCTTCACTTGACTATAGACTGTGTAATACTGTCATCTTTTGACCTACCGTTGTCATCCATGTATCATATCTTACTCATAATACTTCATTAACTCTTTTCTTATTTCCCGCTAACATTTATGTCTATCACTTTATTCTAAAAACTCGAACAAGACATTCTTTTTCTTTTAGCTCCCCTTTGCTCCATCCAGTGGCTCTTCGAGTTGCTTAACGTTCTCACTCTACTAGGGACGCGAGCCACACTAAAGTAATATTTATCCCTTCCAGGCTTTCAGTGCCTATCTTCTGAATTTCTTTTTGATCATGCTAACATTCACATCTAATTGTAATATTCTAGAGTTCACCATCTGGGTGCCTCACAAGGAGATTTATTAGCACCTTTGTAATATCCTTCGGAAATGTCAACTAATACAAACAATCCATTCACCATTTTGGGTTACTCTAACCCCAGCCAGATCCCATTATCCCGTCCTTTTCTTAAACTAAACTTGTTAGCCCTCAAAAGGGTATAACTGAGATGGGTGTGGCCAATTCTACATACCTCTGTTACTGTTGAAGGTAACTCACAATGCTTATATTTTTCTGCCGGAGTTGAAAATACCAATAATCTTCATTAACTGGGTGCCTAGTACCCTTCTCATCTTGCTCCTTTTACTTGTTGAAGCTTGTATCTATCTTATGAATCTCTCATTGCCTTTCACCATAGGGTTGGATAGATATTCTTTGCCTTAAGGCTCCTTATCAAGAGGCTTACATGTCTTAGTACACACATGATCTACTGAAGACCTTACATTTACTCATCATAAGAATCATGCAAAACCAAGTTCCTCTGACTCAACTCTCTCACAACCACCTGCAATCTCTTACCAACCGTCTTTCTAGATGTAGTCATCGTCGTATTACGAATAAGATAAAGTTTAGAAAATTGAGTTCTTACAACTGAGCTCTACCACACGATCTAGAGTAAGAAGAAAGAGTGACAGTCCTAAATACACTGTAGCCTCCTGCTAATAAGTGTGATGCACAACACACCCATAAACAAGACTCTACTAGACAAGGCTTGTAGACTCCCTAGGAAAGAACTACTCGGATACATCTTTTGTCACGACCCAAACCGATGGACCGCGATGCGTACCCGGTGCCTTACTCAACCAAGTACCAACATTACATATCTTTCTTATCGTACTATCATTGACAAATGGGCCTAACGGGCCGTCATAGGCTAACCAGAATAAACATAAGGGAATACTCAATATAGGACGACCCAAGCTGATAGAAAAACTTATACACGTAATATACGGGCCTATAAGGCCCTCAAAACATAGGCCGACACGTCCATACAAGTATCCGTACACATGACATCTGTCTACAAACCTCTAGAATATATAATTATCATAAAGGTCGGGACAGTGCCCCGCCATACCAATCAATACATGTCCTAATGATACTAACCAAATAGCAACTTCAGAGCAGATGGAGCGCACCAACATCTTTTGCTGAGCTGATAGCCTACTTGGAGGGCTCTCAGCCTGTATATCGGGACCTGCAGGTATAAAACGTAGCGTCCCCAGGCAAAAGGGACGTTAGTACAAATAGTGTACCGAGTATGTAAGGCATGAAGATCAATACATAATAGACATAGATGAAACATGGAATAAAGAATTCTGTCTGTAAGTCTAAATAACTTTGTAAATTCTGAAACATTTATAATATCATATACGTGCGTATAAATGTCGTGTCATGCATAGGTACATGTGTTCATAACATCATCAAGCCTCTGAGAGCATCCTATCATATCATCTCGGCCACTGTGGGAAAAATCATCAACGTATACCAGTTGATCAGGTGGTGGTACGTATATAACGTCGTAACCTTTTCCCATATCCCATATACACATAATATATGCGTATATAACGACATCTAGTCATGGGTCAATGTACATGTATAAATGCATGAAATTCATAAGAAATACGTTAATAAGATTTCTCAAAATGTCATAAAATTAATATGCCTTTTGGATAAACTTTATCAAATACGTATTTTTCTGAGACCCATAAACAGAAGATATAATAATAATTCACATAGGGAATCAAGAATATAGACAGCCCTAGTACTCATATGAATAGATTCAGTTATGGAAATTGTGCATTTGCTCGTTTCGTTTGTATCGTATTGATCATGCCAAAAAGAGAGAAGGGATAGCCTTAACATACCTGAACCGATTCTCTTGACAATCCCTCCAACATACGTTGATTGCGACAAAACATGTAATGGCAGATCGAAGTAGGGAAAAGTCGGTATGATATTCTTGAGAAGGATTGTACCGTGCTCTCTTAGAATCGCAAAATCCTGTTGCGATTACACAGTATAACTTCATTGCAAATCTCTTAAAATTGCAAATACATATTGAAGCTTCATCCGTTTACCTTTAATCCATACAGAATTGCAAATCTCTTCAAAGTGCAAATGTATCATATGTATTTTTATGAATTGTGTTGAAGTCTTTATTAAAGAGAGTGGGCCCCACTCTTTGTATGACTAAGCCACATAGTTATCTTAATTATGCCACCTTTCTTTGTGAGTTATGACTCACTATCATAGCCTCTTTGGGCTGTCACGTATTAGCTCATCCATTCCCAACCAATTAACATCTTAATCAATTGTTAATCTCCCACCAAAATCAATAATTACCTGATTATTCACATAATTAGGAATTATCTCAAATTACTTAAAATACTACTCACTTTTAATACACTTCATACATCTTACTATCATGGTCATGTGGTACTTTGTATGACACTAGTCTATAAATACCGGGTATTATAGCCCGTACCGTATTCTATTCCCAAAATGTCAAACTTCAATGAAAATTCATTTTCTTCGATTTTCTTATCCTCTCACCTTCACGAATTAACTCATCACTTGTTTGAAATAGTATAATGCCTATAATCTCAAAATAATATAATTCCTGAACTTACGTCGATTAACTTATGACGAAACTTTAACATACAAAAATACGGGATGTAACATCTCATTTTCGAGCTTCCATCAATTTACTTATGGTGTACTTTCATGTATGAAAACATGGGGTGTAACATTTATGATGTGGAACCGGTGGCTATTTTAGATCGGCAGGTTCGAAAGTTGAGATCAAAGAACATAACTTCAGTGAAAGTGCAGTGGAGAGGCCAGCCAGTCAGAGAAGCTAACTGGGAGACTAAGTGGAAAATGTGGAACAAATATCCACACCTATTTGAGACTCCAAGTATAATTCTAAACTCATTCGAGGATGAACATTTGTTTAAGAGAGGGAGAATGTAACGACCCGGCCGGTCGTTTTGCGTATTACAACCTTATTTCCACACTTACTACTCAATTTATGCTTTACAGTTGTTATGTGACTTGTAGGGATGATTGGTTCCGGTCCGGTGAGGTTTTGGAATGAATTGGAACACTTAGTTCCAAGGTTTAAAGCTTAAGTTGAAATAGTGACCGGATATTGATTTATGTGTAAACGACCCAGGAATAGAATTTTGATAATTCCAATAGCTCTGTATGGTGATTTTGGACTTAGGAGCGTGTCCAAAAAATTAATTGGAAGTCATTAGTTAAATTAGGCTTGAAATGGCTAAAATAGAAATTTAAGTTGGAAAGTTTAACTAGGGAGTTGACTTTTTGATATCGGGGTCGGAATCCTATTCTGGAAATTGGAATAGGTCTGTTATGTCATTTATGACTTGTGTGCAAATTTTGAGGTCAATCAGACTTGATTTGATACGTTTCGGCATCGAATATAGAAGTTGAAATTCTTAGTTTCATTAAGCTTGAATTGGGGTATGATTCGTGGTTTTAGCACTGTTAATGTGATTTAAGATTTTGACTAAGTTCGTATGATATTTTAGGAATTGTTGGTGTATTTGGTTGAGGTCCTGGGGGCCTCGGGTGAGTTTCAGATGGCTAACGGATCGAAATTTGGACTTAAACAGCTGCTGGTAATTTTAGCCTTCTGGTGCAATCGCAACTGCAAAATTTAGCTCGCAGGTTTGGGTCGAGGTCGCAGAAGCGAGCAGATAGGTCGAGGTCACGACAAGGCATGTGTTGAGGCCGAGGTCGCAGAAGCGAGAAGATGGGTCGAGGTCGTGACCAGGCATGGGTTGAGGCCGAGGTCGCAGAAGCGACTGGTCGACCGCATAAATAGCTAAGTTAGTCGCAGGTGCGAAAAACCCTGGACATAACATATAAATTTGGGATTGGCCATTTTTACCCATTTTTGGATTTTAAGAGATCGGGTGAGGCGATTTTCAGGAGATTTTTCAAGAAAAACATTGAGATAAGTATTCTTAGCTCAAATTTGGTCAAATTACCCGAATTCATGGTTCTTTTTAACATTTAATTGGTGATTTAAGTCGGAAGACTTAGAAAACCATCCTGGTTTAAATTGAAGATATGGGGGTCGAGTTGAGGTCAGATTTTGGTAAAATTGGTATGGTTAGACTCGTGGTTGAATGGGCTTTCAGATTTTGTAACATTTGTCGGGTTCCGAGACGTGGGCCCCAAAGGCAATTTTTTGGTGAAAATTTGGATTTTGATGGAAAATTTGTATTTTCTTATGGAATTAATTCCTTTAATTGTTATTGACTGAATCGGATTATTTGTGGCTAGATTCGAGGCGTTTGGAGGCCCACTCGCGAGGCAAAGGCATTACAGAGTAAAGAATTACACGGTTTGAGGTAAGTAATAGTTCTAAATTTGGTCCTGAGGGTATGAAACCCCGGATTATGTGTTATGTGATTGGTTTGGAGGTGACGCACATGCTAGGTGATGGGCGTGTGGGGGTACACCGTAGGAATTGTGACTTGGTCAATTCCATGGAACTGTGTAGTTGAATAATCTGTTGATATCCGTACATTTTTCCACGTGTTACAAAAATTGATCTATAAATCATGTTAAATCATATGTTTACACTGTTGGGACCAACAAAGGTCGTGTACATGTGGAATTATCTGCTAAATTGATGTTTTGTACTCAGTCACAATTTTATTTGTACATTTTTAACTTAGTCTCTCTTATTCATTATTGATGCATCATATCATTGTTGTTGAGCTGCTTATCATGATTTTTGAGAGCCCGGGAGACTGGAGAGGTTGATGACTGACTGAGGCCGAGGGCCTAATTGTGAGGATATTTATGGGATCGGGCTGCACGCCGCAACATGTTTCATTGATATATGCCATGATTGGCTTGTTATAGCACTTGGGCTGAAGGAGCCCCTTTGAAGTCTGTACACACCCCCAGTGAGCACAGGTACCTACTGAGTGCTAGTGCTGAGTCCCGAGTGCTGAGTGATTGAGAGGAATGAGTGAATGAGAGGAATGAGTAACTGTGACGAAAGAGTGACTGTGAGGTTGGAGTGAATGGGAGGACTGAGTGACTGTTACTCTGAGAGCATGCCTTAATTCTATTATTGCTGCATTTCAACTGTCATTATCACTGTTTTGGAAAAACTCTAAAAGACATTATTTCTATTTCAGTCAAATTTGATATGAAATTACTGTGGAGTTTTAAATGTTGAACTTGAAAGCATGCCTACCTTTTTATGTTTGAAATTACTGTATTTGGACTTAGTTGTGAAGCTCGTCACTACTTTCAGTTCTTTATTTATTATTGTTACTTACTCAATTGGTTGTACACATATTATACCCTGCACTTCGTGTGCATATCCAGGTGATCCCGGACATAGTGGGTGTTGATTCTTTCGCACCGTTGATTTTTCGGAGATTCAGAGGTAGCTGCCGTGTTTCGCAGACCTTGTCTCTCTCTCCCTATCTCCTTGTTTACTATATTTGGTCTTAAACTATTATAGACTGTGTTTTCCATACTTGTAATATATAGATGCTCATGTACTCAATGACACCGGCTTTGGGGAATATATATATTTTACCCAATATTTGTGGGATTTTCTCTTAAACTTAATTATTATATATTCCGTATTTAAAAGAAATCGTGAGTTATTGATGATGTCGGCTTGCCTAGTATTGAGATAGGCGCCATCACGATGGGTGAGATTTCAGGTCGTGACATTCCATTACTCGAATGACTAACACGTATCTCATATATAATCATCCCCACGAGAAATATTTCTAAAATTCTTCTATGCCACATAGCAAAATCTGAACATCAGCAGTCCATCAACTAGGCGAGTACCGCAATACCAATAAAGCATCCGTAAATCACAATACAGTGCGCCTTCTGAAATGCGCACCATTCTCAAGCAATAACAAGTAGTTATAGCCTTCAGCGAAACATCGGAAACTATCCATTTTGTCTAAAAATTCCTTACCTTCCCATCCAAAACTGAACTGTGACCTTGCACATACAAATCTCAATCCCACGGGATGCACCGCATATATCATGCCATCATATGAAAAGCACGGGAATCTCATAATCAACTCTGAATCACCAGCAGAATACATACCCGCTTAGTCAGAAACCTTCCATTTGATCCTATCCCGGAGAAAAGTAATAACACGCAACATGCTCCTTATGCCGGTAGGAAATATCCATCTCAAACCGTGGTAGAAACCATCGAGAACTCTTCGAAACCCATTTGCACATAACCAAGCCATCATAACTGAATCTCTCTAACTCAACCAAGCCATGCCAGTTGCCAAACCCAAGAGCATTGCACCAAAAAACCTGTAGAGATTCACCACATCATAAGCGCCCAAAAAACCGATCATATCCATTATGGTGCTGATCCAACCTACTACCAAGTTGTCCAATTTCTCCGAGTTCCTTACGAATTACCTTCAAATTGATACTTCTCCTTGCCAGAACACCACGATCCTTACCCAAATCTCATTACAAGAGATCCTAGCATAAAACCACGCCACCCTAAAGCCTATAAGCCGATGTATTCCCTCTTAGAACCTCAAATTACCACAATCGAGACACCCACTCTGAAGAGACCTTATGTGAACCTAAAATTGTTTCCTTTACCTTCGTGATACTGAAATGTAGAATCCATAGTGATACAGAAATACTGCGAGTCTCGACACCATCTAATACATATCCCAAATCTTTCCATATACAAATTCGAATAAATTCTCAATTGTTACATATAAATCTTGAATCCATTAGAAACTTCAGAGGAGTCATCTACTATGCTCAAATCTCAATTGCACCACCCAAACGGGCAGAACAACCTGTGCCCCATTAGCACAATAACACCTAGAGAAGTAAGCCACTCCTCTAAGCAACCGAGTAAATTCCTACTCCATGCGTACTATATCCCTCACGAATAATCGTTTAAATCATTCCATGATTTCCATATACCCATAAAGTGTAATACACCATGCATCCAGAAATTTACTTGCCTAAGTCATCCTTCAAACCAACCTCTGCAAGTCATAACCGATCCACAAGTAAGCCTCATATCGAAACCAATACAACACGTAACCATGCAATCAAATCGTCGATTACAGACTCCCCTACTTGGCTCAAAGCCATGGAATAAAATACCTAATAACTTAAAATAACCATACCTCATTACTGCCATAATACCGCAATGAGATTAAACTATATCCTTCATAAGCTCGTGTAATACAAACCATCTAATATCTCAAATCATCTGCAAATCTTGCATTCATCCTCATGACGGTCAGGTCAACTTTCTAAACCAATCCAAACTCAAATTGCAACACCTATACCCACTGGTAGAAAAGAAAGCCTCCACACAACATCATAAGGATCACACATCTCCACACAACATCATAAGGATCACACATCCGTATTTATAGCACAGGTGCTAACCCACCTGCTTAGCCTCAAACTAACATCTCTCTATACCCTTTCACAGCCACACCTACTACGCAATCACTTAATCGTCCTGAGTCTAAACTCATAAACAAAACATGAAAATATACTTCGTTCCACAAATGAAATAATATGAAAGAATCTCTCAAAAATCTTCATAACTCAAGACTGTATGACACATCAATAGAAACCGAGCATCCAAAAGTCCTTTTCACTTCTCAAGCAAAGTCTTTCCGTCACATTCAAACCATGTGAACGCATCCCGCCATTGCATCCTACTCATCAAATAGACATCCAACCACCCACCGAGCCACCAGTGTCATTCATAGGGACACCACTGGACATAGAAATCCAAAAGTATATGCTCACATAACTAAAACTACCAAGCCTAAGCTGCGGTCCAAACCGGGCCTTAAGTCCTCCAGACCGACCCATCACCAAAACACAGAAAACACATCTTGCACCTCATCCACGGAATCCATAATACAACGATGCACAGCTGATACCGAGCGCTCACATGTGCATACGAGTGTGTGGAAGGAATTCTAAGATTCACGCTTTAAGCTGAATCAATGTCGCACGATAAAGAAAGAATGATGGGAAGTTTATCCTAAATGCCCTATAACCTCCCGAAGATAGGTATGGACGTCATCATACCGATCTGCAAGACTCTACTAGACACTTGCTCATGACTCGTAGAACCTATGAACCTAGAGCTTTGATACCAACATGTCACGACCCAAAATTTAACTAGTCGTGATGGCACCTAACCTAACCCGCTAGGTAAGCCAATTAGCAACAACCGAATTCAAATGAGATTTACTGAGAGAAATAATGAAAATATAACTGAATGTTTATACAAAGAATTCCCAAGGACTGGTAGTACAAGTCATGAGCCACTAAGACCTAGATTATTACAAAACTGAATTGAAATAATTACAACATCTGTTTGAAATGTAAATGAACAGAATCTGAATCTAATGCTACCAAGGACAAGTGATAGTCATAACTGGAACACAGGTATATCTTCAATATCGGCCCTCGCCGTACACCGCAGCATCAACACAAAGATCTGCACGCAGCTGCAGAAGTGTAGTATAAGTACAACCGTCCCCATGTACTCAATAAGTATCCTAACTAACCTCGGCGAGATAAAAGAATCAAGAACTATAGATGATACTCACTAACACTTGTGCAGTTCAGTATTCCAACAAGTATAGAACAGGTATATGACCACATTAGGAACAATCTCAGGTAAAACTATTTTTTTATGCTCCCAATTCTTATTTTTAAAGTGTTCTGATCAGTCAATAATCTAGCATATAAGGAAGATATGCAAGTAAATCAGGTAATCAATCAAGGGATTTGCATGTAAGGATGAAATGCAATAACAAAATATCAGTAAGTTCTGGCGCACAACCCGATCCAATAACGGTAACCAGCTCTCCTAGAGCTCACATCAATATCAACCACACTGATAACTCACGTGCTTCACGGACAACTTACCTGCTATAGTAATAATATTTGGATCTGCATAGATAACTCACATACTGCACGGACAACTCACGTGCTATAGTATCAATATCTAGATCCGCACGGATAACTCACGTGTTATAGTATCAATATCTGAATCCATACGGATAACTCACATGCTATAGTATCAATATCTGAATTCGCACGGACAACTCACATTCTATAGTTCACAACAATGATACAAATATGAGATACATTGTAGCTTAAAGCTTAACAGTCAACTCTAGGCGTATCATAGCCTAAGCAATACCCCGAGCATGGATAAATACCCCGATGCTCGCACATGGGTTCAAACCCCACACATATACGTACCCATAGCACGTAGCTATCACAAATAATCCAGGCAACTAGTGCCTCAACCAAGTTTAGATAGGATTCTTACCTCAAACAAGCCAAATCCAATACCGAGCAAGCCAGATAATACTCTAAAAATGCCAACCTGCGTACCGACCTCAGAACGACTCAAAACTATCCAAAAGTAACTCAAATACATCAAATAATGCCTAAGGAAACAATTTCAAATGATAAAGGTCGAATCTTTAATCAAAACCCCAAAGTCAACCAAAAAGTTAAACCCGGGCCCATACCTCGGAACCCGACAAAACTCATAAAATCTGACAACTCATTCAATTACGAGTCCAACCATACTAGTTTCACTCAAATCTGACTCTGAATCGATGTTCAAAACTCAAAAATTGACTCTATGAAACTTTATACAAAAAACCCCAATTTTCTCTTTAAAATCAATAATCATACGCCGAAAACGAAGATTAATTCATGAAATATAATCACAAGCAAGCAAAGAATGCTTACCCCAATTCATGTGGTGAAATTACTTTCCCAAGTCGCCCAAGCCGAGCTCCAAAATCCGAAAATGTGAATAAAATAACCAAAATCTCGAAATATAGCTTCTGCCGTGGCTTGATCGCATTTGCGATCACTTTGTCGCATCTGCGATATAAATTTCATTTCTGTGAAAACCTCTAGACCCAGCAGCCATCGCTTCTGCGATCATTTTCCCACTTCTACGGTCGCGCTTGTGCGCAAAAATTCCTGCATTTGTGACCCCTCTCCAACAGTCCATTTCTGCTCCTGTGATAAAATGTCTGAATCTGCGCCTTCGAAGATGCGAAGAAAACTTTGCATTTGCGCCCTCCTGTGCAGCAGTGCTCTTCGCTTCTACGCTCATGGTCTCACTTTTGTGACCATCGCACCTGCGCAATACTAGTCACGGGTGCAGAACATACAACTTAGTCCAAAAATTATCCGAACCTCGTCCGAAACTTACCCGAGCTACTCGGGACCCCGTCCGAATATACCAACTAGTCCTATAACATAATACGGACTTACTCGAAGCCTCAAATTACACATAATAAAATAAAAATGATGAATTGTACCACAATTCAAACTTAAATGAACTTTAAACTTTGAATTTCCAAAACTCGCCACCGAAACATATCAAATCAACCCGGAATGAACCCAAATTTTGCACACAAGTCTCAACTGACATAACAAATCTATTCCAATTCTCGGAATCACAGTATGAATCCTTTATCCTCAAAGTCAACTCTCGCTCAAACTTATGAACTTTTCAAACCTTCAAATTTCCAACTTTCGTCAATTTGCGCTGAAACCTTCTAGAAATATCCAAATACAAATTCGGGCATACGTCCGAGTCCAAAATTACCATCTGGACCTAACAAAACCATCAAAACTCTAATCTGAGGTCAAATACTAAAAAGTCGAACTTGGTCAACTCTTCCAACTTAAAGCTTCAATCATGAAATCTATTCTTCCAAATCGATTCTGATTAACCTGAAAACCAAAATCAACGATTCACACAAGTCATAATTCATCATACGGAGCTACTCATGCCCTCAAACTATCGAGCGAAGTACAAATTGCTCCAAACAATCGGTCGGGTCGTTACAAACCTTCATTCACCTGCTGATGCAAGTAGTGCACAGAATGTGAGAGCGCAAAATCTTCCCCATTCTTCTGGCTCAACTCATGTATTGGGTCTTGAAAAGGTATTTGTATTCCACAACCCCAAAATAAACAATTCAGCTTAATTTATACGAGCATGCTTTTCTAAAATATTTGCTTTCGGAATATTAAAACAATGCAAAGTGTGCTTGATTCTCAATTTTTCTTAGTTTGGGGTTGCTTTTCTTGTTGTTCACCTACTTCTATTTTTTAGAGTTTCATTTATTTGATGTCTTCTTGGAAAAATTGCATCTTCTCTAAAAAAGTAAAGTGGAGCTATTCTCCTTAGTTTTTGCTTGCATCTTGCAAGCAGGTCATTGTTGGTATCATTTTAGCATTTGTGACTTTTTTTTCTCTTCTGCTTTGACTTTTAGCCCTCAATTCTCTACATTTATCTCAATACCAGTTTTATTTTTAAAAGTCAACGTTTAGCCATTTCTCTAAGATTAAATTGAAAAATAACTCAATAAATCACTTTCGCTTGGTGATATGAAATTCTTAGTTATCACGTAAAGTTTTACATATCATATGAGCTAGATCATGATTAAAAATATTCTAAGCATGATAACTTTCTTCTTTTTGTTTCTTCCTGTTTTGTATATATATCAATGATAGTTAGTTTGTTGATGTTCTCTTTAATCTAGAACTTGTCAGAAAAATCTCATGTTTTACTTTTCACAACCATTTACTATGATCTGATGTGACCAACTTGATTTTGTTGGCAAGAGAATCCTGTTTTAATTACTTGGATTTGTATAGTTTGACTTGTGTTTAAATGAATTCATATCTACTCTAATGTTCTTGTCTTGGCATTATTGGTGTATATCTATACTGCAAGGCTTAATTAGTTCTAAGCAATTTTAAATTTAGGCATTAACTGCAGAATCTTAAATTTTTAAGAATCAATTTTTAATATTTATCTCTAAAACTCATGCTTGGAATCTCTTGATTTGCATTTAGAGATCATGCTCTAGTATATTTACTCTCTCAAGTTGTTTCAGCTCTTGTACCTGCAAGATACAAGCAAGATATTGATTTGAGGTTTATAAATCTGGTGAGAGATAGAGGTTTTTCCAGGAGTATTTATTTTCTAAGATACAAAGCTATAGTTAGATGACTTTATAGGTAAGAAAAACTTAAAAGTGACTTTCGTGGGTTATTTCATAACTTAGATGATGATTTAAAGAATTAATTCCTTTCTCTGTTATGGGCTCTTTTGTAAGTTTGATTTCTGTCTTTTCCAATTGAGGATGTTGATGTTGTTAGTAATTCATTTGACTTCATAAACACCATACATAGTTAAAGCAACACTTTAGAAGTGTGGCCTTTAAAGAAACACTTTAAAAGTGTGGCCTTAGGGGAAAGGTTATGGTACTTTAGGCCATCCTCCCCTCCCCCTAAAAAAAGCATTGCTTAAGGTCAAAAAGTGTGGCCTTTGATCAAATGCTATGCTTTTTGATACATTATGAAATACTTTGTAGGGATGGCTATAGACCTAAAATATTATAGTGGTGGTGTGGTTTTATGCTAGGATCTCTTATGGTGAGCTCTGGGTAAGGATCATGGTGTTCTGGCAAGGAGAAGTGTTAACTTGGGGGTAATTCAGAAGGAACTCAGAGAAATATGACAGCTTGGTAGTAGGTTGGATCAGCACAGTAATGGATATGATCGGTTCTATGGGTACTTATGATGTGGCGAGTCTCTACAGGTATTTTGTGGAAATACTCTTCGGTTTGGCGACCTGCGTGGCTTGGTTGAGTTAGAGAGATTCAGTTTTGATGGCTTGGTTATGTGCAAATGGATTTCGAAGAGTTTTCGATAGTTTCTACGACGGTTTGAGATGGATATTTCCTACTAACGTGGGAAGCATATTATGTATTGTGATTTTCTACTCGATGGGATCAAATGGAAGGTTTCTGACTGATCGGGTATGTATTCTGCTGGTGACTCAAAGTTGATTATGAGATTCTCATGCTTTACATAGAATGGAATGATAGATGCGGCGTGTTGTGTGGGATTAAGATTTGCATGTACAAGGTCACGGTTCAGTTTTGAAGGGAAGGTCATGAATTCTTAGACAACATAGATGGTTTCATATGACTAGATGAATGCTATTACTACTTGGTATTGCCTGAGAAGGGTGTGCATTACTACTTGGTTTTGACTTGCAGATCATTCATTGGTATTGTTGTACACGCCTGGTTGATCGACTGCTGATGTTCAGATTTTCCTATGTGGCATGAAAGAATTATAGAAGTATTTCGCGTAGGGATGATCATGTATGAGAGATGTGTTAGTCATTCGAGTGGTGAAGTTCGGATCGGCTATGGTGATTCATGTGTTCTATGGATTTAGAGACTAGGAGTTCTCAGAAGCAGATTGTTTCAGGGTTGCAGATTGTGAAGATGTGGCCAAAGTTAGCTAGATGGTAGTGCGTGCTACGGTTAGGTTATTTTGGACTTTTGGAGGGCCATTTATCTATTTGGGGATGACCAGGGTTGATTTGTGGGTCCATTGCTAGACCCAATGAGGATGTGTATTCTACATCGGGTCAGATTTGTTGACTCGGTGCCGTTATTGCTGAAAGGTGTGTCATTCGGTTAGAGTTGAGCATGTTCGTGTTCTGATATATTCTATATGTTACTCTGCTATGCTATGAGGGGTCGTGATTTGTTGGTTATATACACACCCGGTGAGGTTCTATTTAGGCCTTGTAGCGGAATTCGAGCAAAATGGTAATTGGGGTGTTGAATGGTTGATTGTGCCTTGGTTATGGTCTTTTCAGGCTATGGTATATTGTTTTATTCCCTTCTCCATGGTTATGGTCATGCACTTCGTGTACTTGATGTCGAATTGCGAGTGGCTATTGATTTTGAGCATTGTGGCTTGAGGTATTTCATATGGACCGGTGTTCGGATTGGGTCATACATCGCAGCGGCGTTATGCTAGGATATGATCCTTTGTGCTTATTTTGTGTGTTATATTTCCCTTTGTGTGGTGTATTGACAGCATTGCGCTTTCTGGTGGTATTTGTTGAGCTGGAGGGATGGTTTCTTCATTTCCATTCTCTTTCCATCATTGGGTGTATTTGAGTTATTGTCCATTGGTGCACAGATTGTATGGTATGTGGCTCTAAGTAGGATTTGTGTGACAGGTTAGTCGAGTAGCTTGTACTGGATGACGTGAGGTTATTGGGCCTGAAATGAGTGCCATAGGATTTGATTAAGGTATGTTTGCAAGAATTATGTCACTAGTCGGCTTAGATTTTGTCTATGGTTCTTATCGGGCAAGAGAGCTCCACGACATGCTAATCTGATGGGTGGTTATGAGTTTCTATATGTTTCTTTCATCATTGGCAGTGTACGAAGGTTCAAAACAAGATTTTAGTTGATATGAGGTTTGTTACCGGTGTCGGGTTAGTTATCGAGCAACTATTGCGGTCGGAACTTATTGCTAAGAGTATTTGAGTTATGTTGTGTATAATGTAATTATGTATTTAGATATGGTTATGGATTGATACAGCTTGTTTACGGTTATACGGTGTATATATGCAAGAATCAGGTCATATAATGAGTTCCGGATGTTGGGGATTTATGTTTGAAGGTTTATTAACTAAGGTTAAAGTAAGGATCCTCTATTAGGTGGTGTTATCGGGCTTAAATGGATTGGAGTGACATGGGATCACCCATGCTTATGTGTATGGTTAGGGTATATAGCGATTTCATGGATTTGGAACGACTTTTGGCACGTTCGAGGATGAACGTATGTTTAAGTAAGGGTGAATGTAACGACCCGATCGGTCATTTTGAGCTTTAGCGTTCTATTCAGTGGTTTGAGACTTTAAGTAGATTCATATTATGTATTATAACTTGCGTGTATGGTTGGTTTCGGTTTTCGAGATTTTTGGGATTGATTTGGAAGAATGATTCTCGTTTTAGAAGCTTTAAGTTGGAAGAGTTCACTAAGGTTTGGCTTTTGGGCGAACGGTCTCGGAATCGAGTTTTAATTATTCCAATAAGTTTGTATGATGATTTTGGACATGTCCACAAAGTTTGGTTAAATTCCGATGAGTTTTGGATAAATTTGGGTTCTATGGCGATTATTTTCGGTTTCGACGTCGATTTGATCATAAAGGTTACTCTATTGATAAAATGACCTTTGATTCGTGTTTCGACTAAATCATTGTATCCGTATCATAATTTTGGAACCATAAAAACTAAAATCATCAAGTTTCGATATCGTATGAGAATTTATGGTCATTTTACTAAGAATTGGGCTGCTAGATCTTTCAGATTAATTACGACATTGCCACTGAAATCGTATTTAAAAATCTGCATTATTTTCAAATATTGAAACCAACATATCGTATTCATTATAAGATCAAATGGAGTGATTCAAAAGCCTAACTTGACTGGCATTTCATGAGGAATCCATTGGAGGCATTAAAAGCAAGTTTCGAGATCGTTTGGCATAAGAAATGAGGTAGAACAACTAGGCATTTTTGGTTAATAATGTTGCTGGAGATTTTTAATATCTTGAAAGTTTGGGATTAGAAGAATTCAATGATGTTCTTCAAGTTTCTTTCATGAGGTATGGTTTAAACCATAACCTAAGTATTTCTCTTTGATTTATTCCCTTGGTTTAAGCTTTAATCCATGATTTTAATTGAAAACCCATTTAATTCTTTAAATCAAGACCTAGGGTTATGTCCTAAATTTTAAAAATTGAAAATGAGTTAGAGGCATTTATTTCTCGATTTCTTTTGGGATTTTGTTCTCCTATATTAGGAGCACAACATACTCGAATTTCACAAGTTTTGGAGGAGTATTTCGGGAGATATGGGACCCAACTAGTGTGGGTTGGACTCTCATGTTATAAACACCTAAGAGCGATATTTTGGCGAATTGGTTGAGCTATCAGACTCCGATTGAGTCGGTTTTCATTCATGTGAGCTTGATTGATTCGGGCTTCGCTCGGGTAAGCTTGGATTCGGAATCCAAGGTGGGTCCGACATTGACTTTTGTTGATGTTTTGGTTGACTTTGGGCTTTTAATAAAAAATTCGACCTTTATCGATTGGGTTTGTTTCGGCCACGACCCCAAATTTCCTCCGTAGGATGTCGTGATGGAATGAGTACACCACAGTGGTACCCAGTAAGTATCAAGACTAACCTCGGTGAAGTAGTGACGAGGGACAGTCAAGACACCTACTAGACTAAATAGCATGTACAAGTACAAATGTGAAACTAACAGGAAAATAATTTCAATATAAAGCTAAGCATGGTAAAAATAACAAAATGATACTCGAAATAAAATACTAGAACAACGATTAGCAACAGAGGACAAACAAGAAATAATATAGTAGAGTAAGCTGAACATAGTTTATGTCTGGTGAAACCGAGTAAAGGGAACAAGTAACAACTCAATAAGAGCAACCACTTCCACATAAGATTTGTTCAAGGATTTTCCCGAGTTATTTCACCTCATAGTCACATTTCACGGGTCCCAATCCGTGAACCCTAATCACTTGGCATCTCGTGCCCACATTGCCATTCATAACCGCACGGATGACTCACGTGCCAAGGGAGTGACAATATCTAATATCCGAACGAACAAGTCACGTGCCAACAATAATAATGACTCATGACCACACAGACAACTCGCATGCCAATATAACAACTCTCACACAGAAGGCAAGTAAATGAGAGTACATGTAAATGGTCACTAACGTCAGGATTCATCTTCTTAAATCGATATGAATGATTAATTACGTGTACGCTTGTGCAAGTGTTCTATCACAACTCAAGTCAACAAGTAAGAGTAGAGGCAATGAATGGCACATAGGAAACCATCACCACAAAATGTACAATGTATAACTCACACAAGGTAGGCATACCACCACACAAATATCATCAATAACAATGCCCCCAGGCCATCACTAATCATCCCCGACATAGACCGTCTTGTCTCGCCACGTGTGCAACAACAAAGTAAATGCCTGCCTTGTCTCGCCGCACGTGCATAATAATATTCGCACCTTGTCTCTCCACATGTGCAAACCCACATAAATATAGCCCGCCTTGTCACGCATAATATAAATATAAATAATAATAATAATAATAATAATAATAATAATAATAATAATAATAATAATAATAATAATAATAATAATAATAATAATAATAATAATAATAATAATAATAATAATAATAATAATAATAATAATAATAATAATAATAATAATAATAATAATAATAATAATAATAATAATAATAATAATAATAATAATAATAATAATAATAATAATAATAATAATAATAATAATAATAATAACACAATATAAGGTCTTTCACCACATGTGCCCATATGCCATAACTTTTCCTCAAAACAATTTCAATACCACAACCACGCATAGCCCTCGGCTCAACAACACTGAGTACATAAACAACAACAATAATAACGCGAGAGTAAGGCAAGTAAATCAACACAAGAACTACATAACACAAAGAAACGGAAGAACGAGCTCATAATGAAAGACACAACATGTAATAATGGTTTCAACAAGAATAGCTCAACAAGGGGAGAGATAATGTATAACAATGATTCCACATAAGTACAACTCGACGATAAGGGAGATAGCATAAATCAATGAATTCAAAATAAGAGTAAGTCAACAATGAAAGGGATAACAAAACTTCAATTAAGGTTAAGCAATTAAGGAAGAGATAAAAATAATTTCAATTAAGGTTAAGCAATTACGAAAAAGACAATATGGAAATACAAGAGGTGACAACTTCAATTAAGGTACATAAGCGTTTATCGGCAACAAGGGTAGAACGTGAATCAATCAACTCCAAATAAGACACATAAGGGTGAATTTAGTTAATGGGGGATTTACCATGATAAAAACAACTTCATTTTTAATGAACATAAGAACCTAAGAGCCCTAAATGGTCAAGTTTCCACAAATAAGCCCGAGTACGTACTCGTCACCTCGAGCACACGGCCTTCACATGACATAACTAGCACAAATAACTCAAATTCTAAGGGGTAGTTTCCCTACACAAAGTTAGGCAAGATATATACTTACCTCAAAGAAGCTAGACTGATACTCTAAAATGACCTCTCATGTGAAACAACCTCCGATAGCTCAAATCTAGCCAAAATAACTTCATCTCATGAATAAAACCATAGGAAATAAATCCAAATAATAAAATGTCATGCCCCGAACCTAGGAGCGAGACAAGCACCCGGTGCCTCACCTAACCTGGCGTCTCAAATTGCGACTAAGGGACTCTGAACATATAATGTCATACTTTGGCCATGGGGCCACCTTGCAAGACAATTTGCGAAGCAAAATATAAAACTGAATGGAAACTAGCGCTAACTAAACATCAATATAAAGCTAGGCCGAAAAGGCCGCCATAGCTACTACAGCTGACAAACCACCAAATTATACATAGCAGGCCTACAAATCCAACATACTGCACTAACCAACATGATATGTCTACAAGCCTCTACTGATAGATATATTGTGATCGGAACAGGGCCCCGACCTACCCATATTATATATATAAATACATACATAAGATGCACACAAAAACCTAGACCCGATAACTCCGAAGGATGTGGAGCTTACCGATCAGGCTAAACTCTGGAAACACCTACTGAGGAGGTCTACTCGTCTGTCTATCTGAACCTGCATGCATGAAATGCAGCGTCCCCGGAAAAGGGACGTCAGTACGAAATAATGTACCGAGTATGTAAGGCAATAATATAACTGAAAATCGAAACTGAAATGATAATATAATAATTGAAAGTAACTGGGAGTCAAAGATGATCTGGAAATATACTTACCTGCTGATAGTGACTAAACTCCTTCAATATAGTAAGTAAAATAAATGTCCGGCCCTATAAGGCTCGGTACGTGTAAATGCTCAGCCGTAGTAGGCTCGCTCATAGGCGCTCGGCCATACTGGGCTCTGTATCTCGGCCATCCTGGGCTCGCTCATAGGCGCTCGGTCACAGTAGGCTCGGTATATATAACTTACCATCTGATCAGAGGTTGCCTAATAGGGGCCTACCCACCGATTATAGCTCGATGGTGGTGAAAATAGTGTAATACTGTATATATATATATATATATAGACCCTCTGCTCTCTTGACTGAATAAATACAAAACTAAACTGAATATGAAGTCCCGATAAGGAATAATATTGTAACTTATGAGAATAGAATGATATGAATAAATTCATAAGTACGAACTTCTCTTTATGTCTCATTATTAACACATGTAGCTACGAGATCATGCCAAAATGAAGGAAGGGCTTAGCCTTAACATACCTTATCACAATCTTTCCAATCACCAAGTTGAACTCACCTCTTTTCACCTTAATCTACAAGAATGATAATAATACTATCGTTAAGTTATGAAAGGTACAACTATCGCACAACGAACGACAAACTTATTTTGTATTAAAACGGGCAGCATCTCCCCTATAATCCTTACTTCCTCCAAATTCAAGATAACACCAACAATACAAGAACAGAACAATAACAACATATATACATCATTTTCCAGCCCTATATACACCATCAAATACTACAAAACAGCCCAACACACCCCAATCTCTTCATACACAAAACGACCACCGTAGTAGTGTCAAACGACCCAAAAATGTTATGACGAACGACCAGACAACCAACCTACATTTATATGGTGTTTATAAACCCTCTTCCTCCTCCAAAACTCCACAAAACAATAGTAAAACACGCAGCCCAACAGCAACACAAAACAGTCCTCAAAATAGTCCGCTATAAGTGAATAACTCGAAGTCACGGCTTCCGATCACCGTCCCGTGAGTTCTTACAAGTATAGAATGACTTACCATGAATTTACAGAAGAAAAATTGGATGAAAGAGAGCAGTAAACTCACCTTATTTTTTGGATAACTCAGCTCCTATCTTGGTTCTTCAAACTCTAGGTTTTACCTCCAATTAGAACTTGAAAGGGAGAGAAAATCAATTAGGGTTTGTGAGAAATTTTTGGGAGGATTTTTTTTTGCAGAGCTTATGTCTGGTTATTATGCTCTATTTTAATTCTAATATATGGAGAAAATAGGCCTTTAAAATGCCTCTTTGGACGACCCTAAGTGGCCCATTTTTTGGGCTCTCATTTAAGCAAGTAGGTGACACACCTACTTGTCACCTAGCAGCTTGCGCAGTATCGCACAAATTCCCATATCTTTCTACTCCAATGTCGTATTGACAAACAGTCTAATGCGTTGGAAAATAGACTCATAGATCTTTAATTTGATGGATGGAACACCCCATAAATATAAGTATATTGGGAGAAAATCGCAGTTACATTTGACCCAAAGTTTCAGTAAAACTTATGAATGTAACTTGTGATGACTTTCATCGACTTTTGTTCCACAACTCGCTTGACTTCAAAACATAACACACGGATGTCATACGACTAATAGAAATCATAACATAATCTCCTTATCATGTTAAGCACCCTAGTCTCACCCCAAAGGTACATGTTATAACATTCCCAACTTGTCGACTTTCGACGAAACATTATTTTCTTCAATTGCTTTAGCTTCTGAACCGTCCAACCCTCTTTGTACTTGTTGTTCATGATCTTCAATATTTGTAACCTCAGAGGTAACATGATTAAATTACTTTATATACTTTTAAATATTATCTCATTTTTGGTCGTACATTAGTTTGCTTACGATACATTTTTACGTACAAAAATATAGGGTGTAACATCATTCCCCCCTTGGGAACCCGTCCTCGAATGTTTACTCTTAGAGACTTTGGAAAATTTTGCCAGAGTATCCTTCGTAAACTAGGTTAAAACCAACCTGCACGTAGCCAGAAAACATACTATGCATTCCACACATGGCCAATGTTTATAAATAGCAACACTTTGCCTCACTGACCGTAAATCATAAATACTAAAAGTGAAAAATAAAAGCTTACCTGATGACCTGCTAGCCTGAATAGAGCTGTGTTGTAGCATCCCATCTCGAGCCATATCTTCAGTTTGAAATAGGTGGGGGTATTTAGACTTCATTTCTTCCTCCGATTCCCACGTCATCTCTTCTACATTCTTGCTCCTCCATAAAATCTTTACGGAAGCTACCTCCTTATTTCGTAGATTGCGGATTTGTCGGTCTAGGATGGCAACTGGAATTTCCTCGTATGCCAAGTCCTCTATAATCTGTACATCATCTGTGGGCACCACTCGGGTAGGATCGCCAATGCACTTCCGTAGCATAGATACATGAAAAACCGGATGGATAGACTCCAATCCTGAGGGCAACTCTAACTCATAAGCTACTTGGCCCACTCTCCGAATGATCCTATAAGGCCCAATATACCGTGGGCTAAGCTTGCCTTTCTTGCCAAACCTCATCACGCCCTTCATAGGTGATACCTTTAAGAATACCCAGTCATTAATCCTGAACTCTAAGTCTCATCGCCGCACGTCAGAATATGACTTCTGATGACTCTGAGCTGTCAACAGTCGCTCCCGGATAAGCTTTACTTTCTCTATGGCCTGTTGAACCAGGTCTGGCCCATATAACCCAGATTCCCCAATATCAAACCACCCTATAGGAGATCTGCACTTACGCCCATACAAAGCCTCGTACGGAGCCATCTGAATACTGGAGTGGTAACTGTTATTATATGCAAACTTGATAAGAGGTAGATGTTCATCCCAACTTCTTTTAAAATCCAACACACATACTCGTAACATATCCTCGAGCGTCTGAATTGTGCGCTCAGCTTGTCCATCAGTCTGTGGATGAAAAGCTATGCTGAGATTCACCTGAGTCCCTAGACCCCTCTGAAATGACCTCCAAAAATGTGCTATAAACTGAGCCCCACGGTCAGATATAATAAAAACTGGTACTCCGTGTAGCCGCACTATCTCCTTAATATATAACTTTGCATAATCTTCTGCTGTATATGTAGATCTGACCAGTAGGAAGTGAGCTGATTTCGTGAGCCTATCGACTATCACCCATATGGAATCGAACTTACGATTAGAACGAGGTAAACCCGTGATAAAGTCCATGTTTATCGCCTCCCATTTCCATGTCAGGATCTCTATAGTCTGCATTAGCCCTCCGGGCTTCTGGTGCTCTACCTTCACTTGCTGGCAACTAGTACATTGGGCGACAAACTCAGCAATGTTCTTCTTCATATCGTTCCACCAGTACATATCCTTAATATCATGATACATCTTCGTCGACCCAGGATGGATGGAATACCATGAATAATGTGCCTCTGACATAATCCTGTCTCGTAGCCCTGCTACATCTGGAACACACAAACGACCCCTATATCTGAGAACCCCATCTCCCTTTAGCTCTAATAGTGGCTTCTTCTGCTGCGGAACTCGCTCTCTCAACTCGACCAACTCTGGGTCCTCGTACTGCCTTTCCTTGACTTCAGCTATGAGGGATGATTTTGTAGTGTTTTGGAGTACAACTCCACCATCCTCAGAATCTACTAACCGAACCCCCAACGAAGCCAATTGAGGAATCTCTCTAGCTAATTGTCTTTTCTCGGGCTCTACATGTGCTAAGCTACCCATAGATCGGCGACTTAAGGCATCTACTACAACATTATCTTTCCCTGGATGGTAGAGAATGTTAACATCGTAATCTTTCAATAACTCAAGCCATCGCCTTTGTCGCAAATTCAACTCTTTCTGCTTGAAGATATATTGTAGGCTTTTATGATCAGTAAATACATCAACATGAACACCATATAAATAATGCCGCCATATCTTAAGTGCATGGACAACCGCAGCTAACTCGAGGTCGTGGGTCGGATAATTCCTCTCGTGCTTCCTCAACTGCCTTGAAGCATACGCAATTACCTTCCCATGTTGCATCAGGACACATCCTAACCCGACACCTGATGCATCACAATACACGGCATAACCCTCTAAACCCTCTGGAAGTGTTAGAACTGGAGCTGAGGTCAACCTGTTCTTAAGCTCTTGGAAACTCCACTCGCAAGCCTCTGTCCATTGAAATTTAGTTTCTTTCTGTGTCAACTTCGTCAATGGTGCCGAAAGGGAAGAAAAACCCTCTACGAAACTCCGATAGTATCCTGCTAAGCCTAGAAAGCTACGAACCTCTGTCGGAGTGGTAGGTCTAGGCCAAGATTTCACGGCCTCAATCTTCTGAGTGTCCACCTTTATCCCTTCATCTGATACAATATGCCCCAAGAATGCTACAGACTTCAGCCAGAACTCACATTTAGAAAACTTAGCATACAACTTACGATCACGGAGGGTTTGGAGTACCTCTCGCAGGTGGTCCGCATGCTCATCCTCTGAATAGGAATAAACCAGAATATCATCAATAAATACTATCACGAACAGATCTAAAAATAGTCGGAATAGGCTATTCATCAAGTCCATAAATACAACGGGTGCATTAGTCAACCCGCAGGACATGACAAGGAACTCGAAGTGGCCATATCGGGTCCTGAAGGCTGTCTTCGGAATATCTTTTTCCCGAACTCTGACCTGGTGGTACCCCGACCTCAAATCTATCCTTGAAAAGCATCTAGCCCCCTGCAACTGATCAAACAAGTCATCGATCCTTGGAAGTGGATACTTATTCTTAATAGTTACCTTGTTCAGCTGCCTATAATCGATACACATCCTCAGCGAGCCGTCTTTCTTCCGCACAAATAGTACTGGTGCACCCCAAGGTGAGGTACTGGGCCTGATGTAACCTTTCTCCAGCAAATCTTTTAACTGCTCCTTCAACTCCTTCAATTCGCCAGGTGCCATTCTATACGGAGGGACGGATATTGGTTGAGTTCCTAGAAGCAAATCGATGCTAAAATCAATCTCTCGCTCTAGAGGAATACCTGGAAGCTCATCTGGAAACACATCTGCATACTCTTTGACTACGGGAATAGACTGAAGTATAGGTATCTCAGCATCTGCATCTCTAACTCGCACAATATGATAAATGCACCCTTTTGCGATCATTTTCCTCGCCTTCAGATAGGAAATAAACCTACCTCTGGGTGTTGGTGTATTACCTACCCATTCAAGGACTGGCTCACCCGGAAAATGAAATCTGGCTGCCTTTGCTCGGCAATCAACTGTGGCATAGCAAGCTGCCAACTAGTCCATGCCCATGATAGCATCAAAATCCATCATCTCTAGCTCAACTAGGTCAGCTGAGGTCTGACGACTACAAATTGTCACCGTACAACCTCGGTAAACCCGTCTAGCAATAATCGATTCTCCGACCGGTGTAGATACTGCAAAAGGATCACTTAGTATTTCAGGCACTATACCAAACTTCCTCACGACAAATGGGGTAATATACTATAAAGTAGATCATGGGTCTATCAAAGCATAAGCATCGTGAGAGAAAATGGTTAATATACCTGTCACAACGTCTGGTGAAGACTCCTGGTCCTGTCGACCCGCTAAAGCATAGATACGGTTCTGATTACCACCTGAACTGGAACCTCTACCTCTTCCTCGACCTCTACTAGCCGAAGACTGAGACTCGCACCCTGAAGGATGCACGGACATAGATGATCCTGTTGCTGAACTCGCTGGTTGAGCCATTCCCCCAGAATCTCTATTTGGGCAATCTCGCATCATATGCCCCGGACGCCCACATGTATAACAAGCATCAGAACCTGCTCGGCATTGGCCCAAGTGTCCTCTACCACATATGTCACACCGCGGAGGAAATGACCATGTCTGCACAGAACCTCGTTGTCGCTGCAAACCCGACGCCCGTGAGCTCTCACCTGGTCCTGATTGAGTATAGCGGTCATACCTGTAACCCTATAACTGAGGTGGCGGAGGCCTAGGTGGCCGTCCGAAGTACTGGGTCCTATAACTACCCTGAGATTGCTCCTGAGACCTGGGAAATCTCATCCTCTTACGTTGCCCTTGCTCAGCCCTCTCTGTACCCTGCTGCCGACGCCTACCCCTTTCTATATTCTGGGCGAATGCCTGAATCCGGGAGATATCCATACTATCCTGCAATGCAGCGGTGGCACATGCCTCGGTTAACTCTGGGGCTAACCCTGCTATAAACCTGTGAATCCTATCCCGCATAGTAGCAACTATGGATGGTGCATATCTGGCCAATGAGTCAAAACGGAGACTATACTCTCGAACACTCATATTACCCTGCTTGAGGGCTAGAAACTGATCGACTCGAGCCTGTCGGATCTTCCCGTGGTAAGTACTGGTCAAGGAAGGCATCTGAAAAATTCTCCCAAATAGCTGGAGGTGCATCACGTCCCCTGGACCTCTCCCATCCCTCGTACCAAAGGATGGCTATATCTCGGAGTCGAAAAGCTGCTAGCTCAACTGCCTCTTTCTCCGTGGCATGCATAACACGAAAGATCCTGTGAAGCTGATCTATGAAATCCTGCGGGTCCTCCCTCTGATCTGTCCCCGTGAACTCTGGGGGACTCAAAGCAATAAACTCTCGGACCCTTGAACTCCCAGACCCCTCAGAAGTTCCTGCACTAGCTGATGCCCTAGCCTGTTGCTGGGTAGCTACCAACTGTGTCAACAAATGCACCGCACTTCTCAAGTCCTGATCTGATGGAAGTGGAGGGGGAACTGGATGTGCGGTTTCCCTAGGAATCTCCGTAGTTGGTGGAGGAGCCGGTAATGGCTGAGTAGGGGTCTCGCCTTGAGCCTCAGACTGGGCCCCATCTACTGGGGGTACCCTGCTGGTCCCCTCACCTGCTGCTGTATCTCTCCTCTGGCTAGCCGTAGTCTTCCTAGTCACCGTCATCTGTGCATGCAAATACCAACACATAAGTTTAATTCAAATTTCCTATAACTCAGTTCTATGGCACGATTTAGATTTCAAAGAAGGGTAACCAACTCCTAAATGCCTTGTAGTTCCCTGCTTATATAATGTGGTGCACAACACATCTATAAACAAGACCCTACTAGACACGGCTTGTAGGCTCCCTAGGATAGAACTGCTCTGATACCAAGTTTCTCACGCCCCGAACCTAGGAGCGAGACAAGCACCCAGTGCCTCACCTAAACTGGCATCTCAAATTGCGACTAAGGGACTCTGAACATATAATGTCATACTTTGGCCATGGGGCCACCTTGCAAGACAATTTGCGAAGCAAAATATAAAACTGAATGGAAACTAGCGCTAACTAAACATCAATATAAAGCTAGGCCGAAAAGGCCGTCATAGCTACTACAGCTGACAAACCACCAAATTATACATACCAGGCCTACAAACCCAACATACTGCACTAACCAACAGGATATGTCTACAAGCCTCTACTGATAGATATATTGTGATCGGAACAGGGCCCCGACCTACCCATATTATATATATAAATATATACATAAGATGCACACAAAAACCTAGACCCGATAACTCCGAAGGATGTGGAGCTTACCGATCAGGCTAAACTCTGAAAACACTTACTGAGGAGGTCTACTCGTCTGTCTATCTGAACCTGCTTGCATGAAATGCAGCGTCCCCGAAAAAGGGACGTCAGTACGAAATAATGTACCGAGTATGTAAGGCAATAACATAACTGAAAATCGAAACTGAACTGATAATATAATAACTGGGAGTCAAAGATGATCTAGAGATATACTTACCTGCTGATAGTGACTAAACTCCTTCAATATAGTAAGTAAAATAAAGGTCCGGCCCTATAAGGCTCGGTACGTGTAAATGCTCGGCCGTAGTAGGCTTGCTCATAGGTGCTCGGCCATACTGGGCTCTGTATCTCAGCCATCCTGGGCTCGCTCATAGGCGCTCGGCCACAGTAGGCTCGGTATACATAACTTACCATCTGATCAGAGGTTGCCCAATAGGGGCCTGCCCACCGATTATAGCTTGATGGTGGTGAAAATAGTGTAATACTGTATATATATAGACCCTCTGCTCTCTTGACTGAATAAAGACAAAACTAAACTGAATATGAAGTCCCGATAAGGAATAATATTATAACTTATGAGAATAGAATGATGTGAATAAATTCATGAGTACGAACTTCTCTTTATGTCTCATTATTAACACATGTAGCTACGAGATCATGCCAAAATGAAGGAAGGGCTTAGCCTTAACATACCTTATCACAATCTTTCCAATCACCAAGTTGAACTCACCTCTTTGCACCTTAATCTACAAGAATGATAATAATACTATCGTTAAGTTATGAAAAGGTACAACTATCGCACAACGAACGACAAACTTATTTTGTATTAAAACGGGCAGCATCTCCCCTATAATCCTTACTTCCTCCAAATTCAAGATAACACCAACAATACAAGAACAGAACAATAACAACATATATACATCATTTTCCAGCCCTATATACACCATCAAATACTACAAAATAGCCCAACACACCCCAATCTCTTCATACACAAAACGACCACCGTAGTAGTGTCAAACGACCCGAAAATGTTATGACGAACGACCAGCCAACCACCCTACATTTATATGGTGTTTATAAACCCCCTTCCTCCTCCAAAACTCCACAAAATAGTAGTAAAACATGCAGCCCAACAGCAACACAAAACAGTCCACAAAACAGTCTGCTACAAGTGAATAACTCGAACTCACGGCTTCCGATCACCGTCCCGTGAGTCCTTATAAGTATAGAATGACTTACCATGAATTTATAGAAGAAAAATTGGATGAAAGAGAGCAGTAAACTCACCTTATTTGTTGGATAACTCAGCTCCTATCTTGGTTCTTCAAACTCTAGGTTTTACCTCCAATTAGAACTTGAAAGGGAGAGAAAATCAATTAGGGTTTGTGGGAAATTTTTGGGAGGATTTTTTTTGCAGAGCTTATGTCTGGTTATTATGCTCTATTTTAAGTCTAATATATGAAGAAAATAGGCCTTTAAAAGGCCTCTTTGGACGACCCAAAATGGCCCATTTTTTGGGCTCTCATTTAAGCAAGTAGGTGACACACCTACTTGTCACCTAGCAGCTTGCGCAGTATCGCACAAATTCCCATATCGTTCTACTCCAATGTCGTATTGACAAACAGTTTAATGCGTTAGAAAATAGACTCATAGATCTTTAATTTGATGGGTGGAACACCCCATAAATCTAAGTATATTGGGAGAAAATCGCAGTTACATTTGACCCAAAGTTTCAGTAAAACTTATGAATGTAACTTGTGATGACTTTCATCGACTTTTGTTCCACAACTCGCTTGACTTCAAAACATAACACACGGATGTCATACGACTAATATAAATCATAACATAATCTCCTTATCATGTTAAGCACCCTAGTCTCACCCCAAAGGTACATGTTATAACATTCCCAACTTGTCGACTTTCCACGAAACATTATTTTCTTCAATTGCTTTAGCTTCTGAACCGTCCAACCCTCTTTGTACTTGTTGTTCATGATCTTCAATATTTGTAACCTCATAGGTAACATGATTAAATTACTTTATATACTTTTAAATATTATCTCATTTTTGGTCCTACATTAGTTTGCTTACGATACATTTTTACGTACGAAAATATAGGGTGTAACATAAAACTTCAATCTTTAATAAAAACTAAAAGGTCAACCCAAAAGTCAACTCTGGGGCCGCACCTCGGAACACGATAAAATTCACAAAACCCAAACACTCATTCTGATATAAGTCCAAGCATACCAAAATTATCAAATTCTAATATCGAATAGCCCTTCAAATCCTCATTTTACATTCTTGAAAAGTTTTACAGAATCCCATTTTCTTCCATTCAATTCACTAATTAATGATATAAATAGTTATGGAATCATAAAATATAATCAATTTCAGATAAAGAACACTTACGTAAACCAAACTCGTAAAGAACCCCTCCAGAATCACCCAAAATCGAGGTCTACAACTCCAAAAATGTTTAAAATATCAAACCCTCGACATTTAAACATTCTACACAACCATTTCCACATTTGCGGACAAAATTGCGCTTCTGCGCTCTCACTTTTGCGAGCCAAATCTCGCATCTGCAGCCTTCACTTTCCATCCCATATTTTTCACATGCGAGCCAACCTTCGCATCTGTGATTCCACATGAGAGACCAAAACCCCGCAGAAGCGGACAGTCGAGCAGGGCCACAAACTCGCATCTGCGATCCCTCTTCCGCAGATGTGACCTCGCACCTGCGGTCCCCCATCGGCAGAAGAAAATCATCAGGACATGCACCAACGTTGCAGAAGCGACCAAACTCATGCAGAAGCGGTCACGCACATGTGCTTCAAAAATGCGCAGGTGCGATGCACCAGAACCAGACATGCCCTCATGACCAAAAATGATCCGAAACTCACCCCGAGCCCCTCGAAACCCCGTCCGAATATACAAACAAGTCCTATAACATAAGTCGGACCTACTCAAGGCCTCAAATCACATCAAACAAAGTCAAAATTATGAATCGCACCTCGAATCGAACTTAACGAACTTATAAATTTTTCAAATTCTATAACTCGCGCTGAAACATATCAAATCGATCTGGAATAACCTCAAATTTTGCATGCAAGTCCCAAATGGAATATTGGAGCTAATCCCACTCTCAAAATCACAATCTGTTCCCAATATCAACATAGTCGACTCTCGATCAAACCTCTCAACCTTCCAAAACTTCAACTTTTTAATTTTTGCCAAAATATATCAAATTATCTTACGGACCTCCAAATCCAAATCCGGATGCACGGCTAAGTCCACAATCATCATATAAAGCTATTTGAATCATCAAAATACCATTTCAGAGTCGTCTATACAAAAGTCAAACTCCGATCAACTCTTACCGCTTAAGCTTCTAAAACAAGATTCATCCTTCCAAATAAATCCTGAATTACCCGAAAATCGAACGTGACCACACATGCAAGCCATAATACATAATACAAAATCTGCTCGAGACCATAAGCCACCGAACAGTACACTAATTCTCAAAATGATCGGTCGGGTCATTACAGTTTCCTTTGGTATTATTTGATGTTCTTGAGTTGATTTTGTCTAGTTTCGAGCCTTTCGGAGGTCGGTACGCATGGATGGCATTTCTAGAGTATTGTTTGTCTTGCTCTGTATTGGATTCGGCTTGTTCGAGGTAAGTAACACTTCTAAACTTGATGCTGAGGGTATGAATTCCTGAAATACGTGTTATGTGGTTGGTGTTGAGGTGACGCACATGCTAGGTGACGGGAATGTGGGCGTGCACAGCGAAAATTATGACTCGGTTGGTTCTGTGGTACTCCGTAGTAATATAATCTTGTTTCTATCCATGAAATTCCTACATGTTGGAGTAATTGACTTGTGATCCATGTTAGAAATCATGTTTAGGCTATATACTTATTTTGTTGGTACCTAGTGAGGTTATTCCTGTTGTTGAGTTATTTGCTTAAATTGCAATTACATACTCAGTCATATTCATTCATTTACATATCATATCTCAATCTATATTATTATTTGATGTCACATCATGTTATTATTGTTTGGGCTGATTGGCATGAGATTTGTGAGCTTGAGAGACTAGAGAGATTGATGATTGGGTTGGGGCCTGAGGGATGGATTGTGTGTGATATTTATGGGATCGAGTTGCACATCACAGCAGGTTTTATTGATTCCTGATGGGATCGGGATGCACGCCGCAGCAGGCCATGTTGGCTTATAGTAGCACTTGGGCGGGATCCGCCCCTCCAAAGTCTGACATACCAGCAGTGCAGGTATCGAGTGCCGAGTGATTGAGTGTACGAGTGATTGAGTGTGAGACAATGAGATTAAGTACTCTAAGAGTGAGTACATGAATTCATCAATGTGATGCATTACATTTGACATGCATACTTGCCATATAGGCATAGAGATGCATTTCCTCATGCTAAACATTATTGTGACATTCATGGCTTCACATGCACATTGACATATAGGCATAGAGGTGTACATTCCTCATGTTATCTGATAATGAAACATCTCATCTGTTGTTGAAAGTTTTTGAAAAAAATCACATTTTTCTGACACACTCATATTTTGGTGATTTCGGTGAAAGATTTGGGTTTTACGGTTTTACCTGAAAAGCATGCCTATTTTCCTTAACTGTGAACGAGATGAGCATCATATCTTTGAGTTATTTTTTGTACTGCTTTTATTATATTGTTACGAGTTATTCTTGGCTATTGGTGTTGGACTCTGACCGTTGTCCAAGCTCGTCACTGCTTTCAACCTAAGGTTAGGTTTGTTACTTATTGAATACATGGGGTCGGTTGTACTCATACTATACTTCTGCGCCTTACGTGCAGATTTTGGAGGTCATGTTGCCGTATATGGCGGGAGGTGGCATTAAGGATGTACCTGCGTTTCGGTTATAGCTGTCTCTTGTTCTTGGTAGCTTTAGAATTACAAATCTGTTTATGTACGTTTCGAACAGATGGTTATTTATTTCATACCAGCTTTATAAACTCTAATTCTTAGAAGCTCATGATTTGTACTACCAATCCTTAGGGAATTGTATAAAATTTAGTTATTTTATTTTTTACTTATATCATTATCATTATATTGTGGTTTATTGTTAATTGACTTACCTAGCGGGTTAGGTTAGGTGTCATCACGACTAGTTAAATTTTGGGTCGTGACAATAGTAATGCCAATAATTTTGAAGAATTAACTCATATAGTCACCCATCCAACCACTTAAACTAAAAATTACCGATTGAAGTATAATATATGCATGATTTATATATTGTATGTGTTTAATTATGTATAATTAATGTATAATCTATTTATATGGCTAGAAAAAGTAAACGATAAATATCGCCGGCTATTTGTGTAAAGATCCCAATAATTTTTAGTCAAAGTAGGATGCAAACCTCTAGAAGAAGTCCATTGGATGAACAAAGTACGCCATCTAGAGGTGGTGGAGTTTGCCGTCAAAGAACAGATATAACATATGCAACCGCATTGTTAGGAAACAGAATTGCTTAGAAGTTCTGGAAATGTGTAATGGTTAGGACAAAAGCTAGAATCCAAATGAAAATTACGATATTTTGGAAGAAGGTAAGAAGGCATGCACCGAGTTAAAAATCAAGTTAATCTGATTTAAAAAGAATATATGTAATGGAATAGTTGTGACTATTTAATAAAAAGTACAAAGTGTCGGTTGGGGCTGTTTTCAGACGCTATTTTCTTTTTAAATAATAGGATATTTATATTATTTAGAAGTATATTTTGATAATTCAAACTTTTAACTTTTGAGGTTCCAATGTATATATACTAGTTACTATGTACATGTGTTGCACGTAAATATTTAGTCAAAATTTTTATGTAAAAGAATAACTAACTAAATTTAGTAATAAATTATTTACAAGATGATATGATCATTGTAAAGTAATTAGCGTGATAAAAATACAGCAATCATTTAAATGCTAAATATTAATGTTATTACATTAATAGAATACTTGAATTAAAAATGATATCGTCTTAACCTACAAAGATGATCAATTTAATTAAGTTAAGTAATATCCTATTTATAGTGTATAAATATTCAGTGTGGTAGTATCATATCTAAAACTTCTTTATAGAGGTCATTTTTTGGTGTCATGTTTCCTTCTATAACTTTGTCTTCTCCGTCTCAAAACTAAAACATATAGTTGTTCATCTTTGAATTACCTCCAAAAAGTATTACTTTTTCACTATTGTACTTTGACATATTTGTGAGGGTTATCTCGATTATTTATAAAGTTATGTCAAATTAAAATTATGTCGGATATAACCCGAGTAAAATTATACTACTTTATCATATTCAAAGCAATAAAATATTAATTATACACGTGTTTTGATAAAGCAAGTCCATGATTAATTAAGATTTTATATATATATATAACTGCTCCCAAAAATAATAGCAGATAAATATTTTATTATATATATGTGTATTATATATATAGTATATATTTTTTAGCTAGCTAATACCTTGGAAAGTTCAAGTTGATTCTCACATTTTATATGAACATCATAATGTATTTTTGCTTCTGTTACAGAACCGGTCCAATCATTGTATTCCACTTACTTTAGATTGTTTTAACCAATCATAATGCATAATATATTAATAATATTTATTTTTTTTAAAGGATTTTGCTTTTTATTTGAATATAAATTGATGTAAATCTTGAATTGGAGACAATTGAGCATCTAATGAAAATAAATCAATCAAAAGAAAAACTTTTGTTAAACTTCGATATATAGGAGACTTTGACGAACTTGTTCTAGGAAACCTAATCTAACATCATTCGATTTTCTTTGAGAAATTTGTAAAGCAATCAATTACTCATACTGAAGTAAAA
The DNA here is from genome assembly GCF_000715075.1 of Nicotiana tabacum. Lineage (NCBI taxonomy): Eukaryota > Viridiplantae > Streptophyta > Magnoliopsida > Solanales > Solanaceae > Nicotiana > Nicotiana tabacum. Next base: position 71,845,861 of record NC_134088.1, on the reverse strand, counting down.
ATAAATAAATTAAAGAGCACAATCTCATCTGTATTATTAGAACCACTTTATTATCATGTAAAAGAAACATATTCATATAAACTTGCCCCTATTTTTTAATTTTTAAAATTAGATTTTATATTTTTAAAAATTACTATTTAATTGTTTTCTTATTATTTAATATTTTAAAAATTAACTCAATTTATTTGAAATATATAGTAACTCCTAATATTTAGGTAAAAGATACTAACTTAACTTAGTTTTAGCTTTATATGAACCAAATACAAATTAAGACTTTAAAGGATAGTAAGAATTTTCAACTTTGTTTAATATGTTATTGACGTGTTTAGAACGTAGTACTAAATCTTCTTTTAGTACGTGCCTTTTTTTTTCTAGTTTATTCCTTGTTATAAAAGAATTGTAATTAGGAACAACAATTCTTTGAAAGAAAATTATGGACGTACTTTTCTAATTCAAATAGCATCAACATTGTAGGGTCAGGTATACGTATAGTTTAAATCGAAAAAGAATTTCATCATTAGGTAATTTACCATTAGATCCTTAAATTATACAAATATTTAAGGGCATAAAAGTCGATCAATATTTTAGGGATATTTTAGTCGTTCAACATTTAGCATAAATTATTCGTACTTTTATAATAATATAGATATAGATATAGATATAGATATAGATATATAATTGTATGGCTTTCCAAAATAATATTCATTCTTTCTCCAATACTTTGCATGAGATTACGAGGGGAAAAAAGATAACAGGTACAGATAAGGGGATAGATAATCGAAATTATATAACTCTGGAGACAATAATCACTGTCAATTTTGATGAAAATCTAGAAAATAAAAACAAAAGGTATATATAAGAGTATAAATAGCGTATTTTTTGTTGGGGGTGGGGCGGGGAAGGGTTCACTTACGTTTCTTTAACATATTTTACTTTATGCATATGGATATTGATTCGGGGTAGGCGGTCACTCCTCTTTTAATTGGCTTAATATTATTAGATTAAAAATGAAACATAAAAAATATAGAGTAAAAAAATATTGCATAGGAAATTTGAATGTTCCAGAAATTGTGACTTCTTTAATTTTTCTGTTAGAAAACATAATTATATTACTTTGGTAAAATAATAGTCATAGTTATATGATCATTAGTGAATTTTACCTGTGGACATGAATCCTAAATTTGGATTCTTCTTAATGTGTTTAATCAAAAAACAATAGTAGTACATTTCAAGTCTGTCGAACACAAGAAGTCTTGCTACAATATATGATACAACCAGCATAACTTGGTCATTAACCTAGTCAAGATTTACATAGAAGAAAGAGTAACAACTGTTATTCCCCGCCAATATTGTTGTATTTGTAAATATTAATTCTGCAAAATATAAGTTAACGTAATAAAACAATAATAAATTCGAGCCCACTGAATTCACAGTATTTCCTTAAGGAATTTAATCCCCTCCTAGTACCCAAGGTAATGGATTATTTCCTCCCAGGATAGAACGAATAACACACTGGTGTAGCGGTACTTCAAACCCCAGTGTTTCAGCGAACACAAAGTTCGGTAGCAAATCACACTTACAGTTGCTTTGTTTGAAGTTAAAAACAATGCAGAACGAAGGAGTATAAACTCAGAAAATTGTATGGAAATGCTGAGAGGAAGGAGTGCAAATGTATAGCCAATTTGTTGAGCGAATTGTGTGTTGTGTGTTGAGTGTCTTTCTTCAACATCTGCTGCACATATATATAGCAGCAAAATGTTGAAGAAGACCAAACGTCCACCCTCCATGGTGGAGCAAGCATTACATGTTTGTGGAGCAAGCACTTCATGTTTGTGGAGCAAGCACATTCATGGTGGGAAGACCATTATCCGGCTGCCAAATGATTAATACATGGATTGGAAAATATCCGTTACAAATACGGATAATCTTACGTTAATATTTACTATTAACAAATAAATTTGGTCCAAAAAATTAATCAATCAATCGATCATTTGACCAAATCCAAATCCAAAGCCGTAGCCGTAGCCGAGCCGAGCGAGCGACGACGACGACGGCGCGAGGCTTGCTTTCTTCTTAACTCTTTAAGAGCTACAAGAAGAGCAATTATATATATACCCACCAAAAATGTCTTCCTCTTCCAATATGGGACAATGTCTCATTGTCAAGAGGGGAAAACTTAAAATTTTACTCAAAATTTCATTTTCCCTCCATTTCCCATTCACCCTCATTTTAAGAATATTCATCTTAAAATAATTAAGAATATTCATCTTAAAATAAAACCTCAACAATCCCCCACATGAATGGGGAATGGCTATATCACGGAAGTATGCATGGAAAAACTGTGTGATTTACAAGCAAGGATTAATCGCATCTGGATAAGTAGGTTTCCCTTTGAACTTTTCGTAGTAAACTTATGTCGGATATACTCGGTCAATCGGTAGATTTGATATCTTTGAACCGTCGATCTTTGGTGTATACCTAGACAATCATAAGTCACACAATCAACCCTTAACCATCTTTGGATCTCATTGTTGTGTTCGTTTCAGCCATGAACACCGCCTGGTTTCATAAGTGCGTAGAGAACTGGCCTTACAAAGTTCTCCTTGAAGCGGCTCACACTTCACACTTACATAGGTGATTCCTAAACGTGTCATCCTGTAGATACACTATTTGATATACCCCGTATCAAATTTAGAAATCATTAAAAAGCCTTAATGCTTTATCCTTGGTACTGAACATTGTCTCATCACGAGAACGGACTAAAATTTTATTTGACAATGTTGAACCGTCATTAATGACTTTGTTTGATCTCCTTGAACCTAGATCTTGGGATCTCCAGTCTTCTAGGTAGAGTTACCGCCACAATGACTTGTTCTCGGCCATAGCCCCATTCCCCTTGATGATTTCTCAACTACCTCTCTAGTTAGGCCTTTTGTAAGTGGATCCGACACATTATCACTTGACTTTACATAGTCAATCGTGATAATTCCTCTAGAGAGTAATTGCCTAACGGTTTTATGTCTTCGTCGTATATGACGAGATTTACCGTTATACATAACGCTCCCAGCCCTTCCAATTGCCGCTTGACTATCACAATGTAAGCATATTGGTGCCAACGGTTTGGGCCAAAATGGAATGTCTTCCAAGAAATTTCGGAGCCATTCAGCTTCTTCACCGGCTTTATCTAAGGCTATGAATTCAGCCTCCATTGTAGAGCGGGCAATACATGTTTGTTTGGACGACTTCCAAGATACCGCTCCTCCACCAATAGTGAATACATATCCACTCGTGGACTTAGAATCAGTTGAACCGGTGATCCAATTTGCATCACAGTATCCCTCAATCACCGTAGGGAAATTACTGTAGTGCAATTCAAAGTTCTGGGTATGTTCTAAATATCCCAAAACTGGTTTCATTGCCATCCAATGAGATTGGCCTGGATTGCTCGTATATTGGCTCAGTTTACTTATAGCACAAGCTATATCTGGTCGTGTACAATTCATGATATACATTAAGCATCCCAATACACGAGCATAATCCAATTGTGATATGCTTTGGCCTTTGTTCTTTGCTAATGCAAGATTCACGTCAATTGGAGTCTTTGCAACTTTAAAGCCCAAGTGCTTGAATTTTTCAAGTACTGTCTTAATATAATGAGATTGTGACAATGCCAGACCTTGAGGAGTCTTATGGATCTTAATTCCCAGAATTAAATCAGCAACTCCCAAGTCTTTCATATCAAACTTGCTATTGAGCATACGCTTAGTAGCATTTATGTTGGCAATGTCATTACTCATTATCAGCATATCATCCACATATAGGCAAACAATGACTATGTGATTTGGAATATTTTTAATGTACACACATTTATCACATTCATTTATCTTAAAACCATTTGACAACATTGTTTGGTCAAATTTTGCATGCCATTGTTTGGGTGCTTGTTTTAGTCCGTAAAGAGACTTAACAAGTCTACATACCTTCTTTTCTTTACCTGGAACCACAAACCCTTCAGGTTGTTCCATGTAAATTTCTTCCTCCAACTCTCCATTTAAGAAGGCAGTCTTAATATCCATTTGATGAATTTCAAGACCATACACTGCAGCTAATGCTACTAACATCCGTATGGACGTAATTCTTCTAACTGGAGAGTATGTATCAAAGTAGTCTAGACCTTCTCGTTGTCTATACCCTTTGACTACGAGCCTTGCCTTGAATTTATCAATAGTGCCATCATCTTTGATTTTTCTCTTAAAAATCCATTTAGAACCTAAAGGTTTATTTCCAGGAGGAAGATCAACCAATTCCCATGTATGGTTGTTCAATATGGATTCTATTTCACTATTGACTGTCTCTTTCCAAAACAATGATTCCGAAGAAGTCATAGCTTCTTTAAATGTTTGAGGCTCATTCTCCAATAAGAAAGTCACAAAATCTGGTCCAAATGAAGTAGACGTTCTTTGACGTTTACTACGTCTTGGATTCTCCTGATTACATGTACTTTCTTTTGTTTCTTCCCGAGGTCGTTTAGATCCTTCACCAAACGACTCACATTCCTTTTTATACAAATATATATTTTCAAAGAACTCAGCATTATCTGATTCTATAACCGTATTATTATGAATGTCGGGATTTTCTGATTTATGAACCAGAAATCGGTATGCTTTACTATTTGTCGCATATCCTATGAAAACACAATCAACGGTTTTCGGTCCTATCTTTAGCCTTTTGGGTTTAGGAACTTGCACTTTTGCCAAACACCCCCATACTTTAAAATAATTCAAGTTGGGCTTCCTTCCTTTCCATTTTTCATATGGAATGGATTGTGTTTTGCTATGGGGCACTCGATTTAATATTCGATTAGCCGTAAGAATGGCTTTCCCCCACAAGTTCTGTGGCAAACCAGAACTTATCAACAACGCATTCACCATCTCCTTTAATGTGCGATTCTTTCTTTCCGCAATCCCATTAGATTGGGGCGTGTAAGGGGCTGTTGTTTGATGAATAATTCTATATTCTAAACATATTTCTTCAAAAGGAGATTCATATTCACCACCCCTATCACTTCTTATCATTTTTACTTTCTTGTTAAGTTGCGTTTCAACTTCATTTTTGTATTGCCTGAATGCGTCTATTGCTTCATCTTTACTATTCAGTAAGTAAACATAGCAATATCGAGTACCATCGTCAATAAAAGTTATGAAATACTTCTTTTCACCGCGAGATGGTATTGACTTCATGTCACAAATATCTGTGTGAATTAAGTCTAAAGGATTTGAATTCCTTTCAACTGACTTATAAGGATGTTTAACATACTTAGATTCCACACATGTTTGACATTTTTATTTTTCGCATTCAAACTTGGGCAGTACTTCCAAGTTAATCATTTTCCGCAAGGTTTTATAATTGACATGACCCAAACGTACATGCCATAAATCATTTGACTCAAGTAAGTAAGAAGAAGCTAAAATATTATTATTATTTTCAACAACCATTACATTTAGGTTGAAAAGGCCCTCGGTGAGGTAACCTTTTCCCACAAATATTTCATTCTTACTAATTACAACCTTGTTGGACACAAAAACGCACTTAAAACCGTGCTTAACAAAAAGTCCAGTAGAGACTAAATTCTTTCTCATTTCGGGAACATGGAGGACATTGTTCAAAGTCATGACCTTACCAGAAGTCATTTTCAGAAATATCTTCCCATATCCTTCAACTTTTGCTGTTGAAGCATTTCCCATATAAACTGTCTCTCCGGGTTCAGCAAGAGCATAGGTAGCAAAAGCCTCTCTAACTGCACAAATATGGCGAGTGGCTCCTGAATCAAACCACCACAGTTTAGGATTTCCCACCAAGTTACATTCAGAAAGCATGGCACACAAGTTATCAACATCATCGGGGTTTACTACCATGTTTGCTTGACCTCTTTTCTTGTCTTTCTTCGGAGCATGACACTCCGTAGACTTGTGTCCGGTTTTTCCACAGTTGTAGCAGTTTCCACTGAACCGCTTCTTGCTTGGGTTGTATTTCGGACCAGAAGCCTTCTTCCTCTTTTTGTTAGCTTCAACAATATTTGCTCCCATTATTGTTGAATTTCTACGGCCTCTCCTTTCAGCAGCTTTATTGTCCTCTTCGATTCTCACCCGAACAATGATATCTTCAAGGGACATTTCCTTTCGTTTGTGTTTCAAATAATTTTTGAAGTCCTTCCACAATGGAGGCAACTTCTCAATCATTGCTGCTACTTGGAATGCTTCGTTGATGATAAGACCTTCAGCAAGTAGATCATGAATAATCACTTGCAATTCCTGGACTTGGGTAATAACAGATTTGCTATCTACCATTTTGTAGTCCAAAAATTTTGCGGCAACGAATTTCTTCATCCCGGCATCTTCAGTTTTATATTTCTTTTCAAGCGCATTCCACAATTCTTTTGACGTCTCCACGCTACTGTATACATTATACAGATTATCATCCAGTCCGCTAAGAATATAATTCTTGCATAAAAAATCAGAATGCTTCCACGCTTCAATCACGAGAAAGCGTTCATTATCTGGAGTTTTATCTGGCAGATCAGGAACATCTTCCTTGATGAACTTCTGTAGACATAACGTAGTTAAGTAGAAGAACATCTTCTGCTGCCAGTGCTTGAAATCAATCCCGGAAAATTTTTCGGGTTTTTCTGCCGGTGCCAACGCCGGTGTTCGGCTTGTCGATGCGTTGGCAGTTACCATCGGCACAGCTTGGTTTTCGCTTTCAGTCATCATTTTTTACTGTAAAAAAATGACACAAACAAACGTTTAATACACGTTTTCAAACTGGAGTAAAAATCACGTAGATTTTAATATCCAACAAAACGCCACTAAGGCTTAACTCTCCAAAACGGGAGTACACAAAACAACAAAGGTTTTAGTTTGCAGAATAATAAGAATAACACAAATACAGAAATAAAAATTAAATTCCTTAAGATTGTTATTCCCCGCCAATATTGCTGTATTTGTAAATATTAATTCTGCAAAATATAAGTTAACATAATGAAACAATAATAAATTCGAGCCCACTGAATTCACAGTGTTTCCTTACGGAATTTAATCCCCTCCTAGTACCCAAGGTAATGGATTATTTCCTCCCAGGATAGAACGAATAACACACTGGTGTAGCGGTACTTCAAACCCCAGTGTTTCAGCGAACACAAAGTTCGGTAGCAAATCACACTTACAGTTGCTTTGTTTGAAGTTAAAAACAATGCAGAACGAAGGAGTATAAACTCAGAAAATCGTATGGAAATGCTGAGAGGAAGGAGTGCAAATGTATAGCCAATTTGTTGAGCGAATTGTGTGTTGTGTGTTGAGTGTCTTTCTTCAACATCTGCTGCACATATATATAGCAGCAAAATGTTGAAGAAGACCAAACGTCCACCCTCCATGGTGGAGCAAGCATTACATGTTTGTGGAGCAAGCACTTCATGTTTGTGGAGCAAGCACATTCATGGTGGGAAGACCATTATCCGGCTGCCAAATGATTAATACATGGATTGGAAAATATCCGTTACAAATACGGATAATCTTACGTTAATATTTACTATTAACAAATAAATTTGGTCCAAAAAATTAATCAATCAATCGATCATTTGACCAAATCCAAATCCAAATCCAAAGCCGAAGCCGAAGCCGAAGCCGTAGCTGTAGCCGTAGCCGAGACGAGCCGAGCGAGCGACGACGACGACGGCGCGAGGCTTGCTTTCTTCTTAACTCTTTAAGAGCTACAAGAAGAGCAATTATATATATACCCACCAAAAATATCTTCCTCTTCCAATATGGGACAATGTCTCATTGTTAAGAGGGGAAAACTTAAAATTTTACTCAAAATTTCATTTTCCCTCCATTTCCCATTCACCCTCATTTTAAGAATATTCATCTTAAAATAATTAAGAATATTCATCTTAAAATAAAACCTCAACAATCCCCCACATGAATGGGGAATGGCTATATCACGGAAGTATGCATGGAAAAACTGTGTGATTTACAAGCAAGGATTAATCGCATCTGGATAAGTAGGTTTCCCTTTGAACTTTCCGTAGTAAACTTATGTCGGATATACTCGGTCAATCGGTAGATTTGATATCTTTGAACCGTCGATCTTTGGTGTATACCTAGACAACCATAAGTCACACAATCAACCCTTAACCGTCTTTGGTTCTCATTGTTGTGTTCGTTTCAGCCATGAACACCGCCTGGTTTCATAAGTGCGTAGAGAACTGGCCTTACAAAGTTCTCCTTGAAGCGGCTCACACTTCACACTTACATAGGTGATTCCTAAACGTGTCATCCTGTAGATACACTATTTGATATACCCCGTATCAAATTTAGAAATCATTAAAAAGCCTTAATGCTTTATCCTTGGTACTGAACATTGTCTCATCACGAGAACGGACTAAAATTTTATTTGACAATGTTGAACCGTCATTAATGACTTTGTTTGATCTCCTTGAACCTAGATCTTGGGATCTCCAGTCTTCTAGGTAGAGTTACCGCCACAATGACTTGTTCTCGGCCATAGCCCCATTCCCCTTGATGATTTCTCAACTACCTCTCTAGTTAGGCCTTTTGTAAGTGGATCCGACACATTATCACTTGACTTTACATAGTCAATCGTGATAATTCCTCTAGAGAGTAATTGCCTAACGGTTTTATGTCTTCGTCGTATATGACGAGATTTACCGTTATACATAACGCTCCCAGCCCTTCCAATTGCCACTTGACTATCACAATGTAAGCATATTGGTGCCAACGGTTTGGGCCAAAATGGAATGTCTTCCAAGAAATTTCGGAGCCATTCAGCTTCTTCACCGGCTTTATCTAAGGCTATGAATTCAGCCTCCATTGTAGAGCGGGCAATACATGTTTGTTTGGACGACTTCCAAGATACCGCTCCTCCACCAATAGTGAATACATATCCACTCGTGGACTTAGAATCAGTTGAACCGGTGATCCAATTTGCATCACAGTATCCCTCAATCACCGCAGGGAAATTACTGTAGTGCAATTCAAAGTTCTGGGTATGTTCTAAATATCCCAAAACTCGTTTCATTGCCATCCAATGAGATTGGCCTGGATTGCTCGTATATCGGCTCAGTTTACTTATAGCACAAGCTATATCTGGTCGTGTACAATTCATGATATACATTAAGCATCCCAATACACGAGCATAATCCAATTGTGATATGCTTTGGCCTTTGTTCTTTGCTAATACAAGATTCACGTCAATTGGAGTCTTTGCAACTTTAAAGCCCAAGTGCTTGAATTTTTCAAGTACTGTCTTAATATAATGAGATTGTGACAATGCCAGACCTTGAGGAGTCTTATGGATCTTAATTCCCAGAATTAAATCAGCAACTCCTAAGTCTTTCATATCAAACTTGCTATTGAGCATACGCTTAGTAGCATTTATGTTGGCAATGTCATTACTCATTATCAGCATATCATCCACATATAGGCAAACAATGACTATGTGATTTGGAACATTTTTAGTGTACACACATTTATCACATTTATTTATCTTAAAACCATTTGACAACATTGTTTGGTCAAATTTTGCATGCCATTGTTTGGGTGCTTGTTTTAGTCCGTAAAGAGACTTAACAAGTCTACATACCTTCTTTTCTTTACCTGGAACCACAAACCCTTCAGGTTGTTCCATGTAAATTTCTTCCTCCAACTCTCCATTTAAGAAGGCAGTTTTAACATCCATTTGATGAATTTCAAGACCATACACTGCAGCTAATGCTACTAACATCCGTATGGACGTAATTCTTGTAACTGGAGAGTATGTATCAAAGTAGTCTAGACCTTCTCGTTGTCTATACCCTTTGACTACGAGCCTTGCCTTGAATTTATCAATAGTGCCATCATCTTTGATTTTTCTCTTAAAAATCCATTTAGAACCCAAAGGTTTATTTCCAGGAGGAAGATCAACCAATTCCCATGTATGGTTGTTCAATATGGATTCTATTTCACTATTGACTGTCTCTTTCCAAAACAATGATTCCGAAGAAGTCATAGCTTCTTTAAATGTTTGAGGCTCATTCTCCAATAAGAAAGTCACAAAATCTGGTCCAAATGAAGTAGACGTTCTTTGACGTTTACTACGTCTTGGATTCTCCTGATTACATGTACTTTCTTTTGTTTCTTCCCGAGGTCGTTTAGATCCTTCACCAAACGACTCACATTCCTTTTTATACGGATATATATTTTCAAAGAACTCAGCATTATCTGATTCTATAACCGTATTATTATGAATGTCGGGATTTTCTGATTTATGAACCAGAAATCGGTATGCTTTACTATTTGTCGCATATCCTATGAAAACACAATCAACGGTTTTCGGTCCTATCTTTACCTTTTTGGGTTTAGGAACTTGCACTTTTGCCAAACACCCCCACACTTTAAAATAATTCAAGTTGGGCTTCCTTCCTTTCCATTTTTCATATGGAATGGATTGTGTTTTGCTATGGGGCACTCGATTTAATATTCGATTAGCCGTAAGAATGGCTTCCCCCACAAGTTCTGTGGCAAACCAGAACTTATCAACAACGCATTCATCATCTCCTTTAATGTGCGATTCTTTCTTTCCGCAATCCCATTAGATTGGGGCGTGTAAGGGGCTGTTGTTTGATGAATAATTCCATATTCTAAACATATTTCTTCAAAAGGAGATTCATATTCACCACCCCTATCACTTCTTATCATTTTTACTTTCTTGTTAAGTTACGTTTCAACTTCATTTTTGTATTGCCTGAATGCGTCTATTGCTTTATCTTTACTATTCAGTAAGTAAACATAGCAATATCGAGTACCATCGTCAATAAAAGTTATGAAATACTTCTTTCCACCGCGAGATGGTATTGACTTCATGTCACAAATATCTGTGTGAATTAAGTCTAAAGGATTTGAATTCCTTTCAACTGACTTATAAGGATGTTTAACATACTTAGATTCCACACATGTTTGACATTTTGATTTTTCGCATTCAAACTTGGGCAGTACTTCCAAGTTAATCATTTTCCGCAAGGTTTTATAATTGACATGACCCAAACGTACATGCCATAAATCATTTGACTCAAGTAAGTAAGAAGAAGCTGAAATATTATTATTATTTTCAACAACCATTACATTTAGGTTGAAAAGGCCCTCGGTGAGGTAACCTTTTCCCACAAATATTTCATTCTTACTAATTACAACCTTGTTGGACACAAAAACGCACTTAAAACCGTGCTTAACAAGAAGTCCAGTAGAGACTAAATTCTTTCTCATTTCGGGAACATGGAGGACATTGTTCAAAGTCATAACCTTACCAGAAGTCATTTTCAGAAATATCTTCCCATATCCTTCAACTTTTGCTGTTGAAGCATTTCCCATATAAACTGTCTCTCCGGGTTCAGCAAGAGCATAGGTAGCAAAAGCCTCTCTAACTGCACAAATATGGCGAGTGGCTCCTGAATCAAACCACAACAGTTTAGGATTTTCCACCAAGTTACATTCAGAAAGCATGGCACACAAGTTATCAATATCATCAGAGTTTACTACCATGTTTGCTTGACCTCTTTTCTTGTCTTTCTTCGGAGCACGACACTCCGTAGACTTGTGTCAGGTTTTTCCACAGTTGTAGCAGTTTCCACTGAACCGCTTCTTGCTTGGGTTGTATTTCGGACCAGAAGCCTTCTTCCTCTTTTTGTTAGCTTCAACAATATTTGCTCCCATTATTGTTAAATTTCCACGGCCTCTCCTTTCAGCAGCTTTATTGTCCTCTTTGATTCTCAACCGAACAATGAGATCTTCAAGGGACATTTCCTTTCGTTTGTGTTTCAAATAATTTTTGAAGTCCTTCCACAATGGAGGCAACTTCTCAATCATTGCTGCTACTTGGAATGCTTCGTTGATGACAAGACCTTCAGCAAGTAGATCATGAATAATCACTTGCAATTCCTGGACTTGGGTAATAACAGATTTGCTATCTACCATTTTGTAGTCCAAAAATTTTGCGGCAACGAATTTCTTCATCCCGGCATCTTCAGTTTTATATTTCTTTTCAAGCGCATTCCACAATTCTTTTGACGTCTCCACGCTACTGTATACATTATACAGATTATCATCCAGTCCGCTAAGAATATAATTCTTGCATAAAAAATCAGAATGCTTCCACGCTTCAATCACGAGAAAGCGTTCATTATCTGGAGTTTTATCTGGCAGATCAGGAACATCTTCCTTGATGAACTTCTGTAGACATAACGTAGTTAAGTAGAAGAACATCTTCTGCTGCCAGCGCTTGAAATCAATCCCGGAAAATTTTTCGGGTTTTTCTGCCGGTGCCAACGCCGGTGTTCGGCTTGTCGATGCGTTGGCAGTTACCATCGGCACAGCTTGGTTTTCGCTTTCATTCATCATTTTTTACTGTAAAAAAATGATACAAACAAACGTTTAATACACGTTTTCAAACTGGAGTAAAAATCACGTAGATTTTAATATCCAACAAAACGCCACTAAGGCTTAACTCTTCAAAACGGGAGTACACAAAACAACAAAGGTTTTAGTTTGCAGAATAATAAGAATAACACAAATACAGAAATAAAAATTAAATTCCTTAAGATTGTTATTCCCCGCCAATATTGCTGTATTTGTAAATATTAATTCTGCAAAATATAAGTTAACATAATGAAACAATAATAAATTCGAGCCCACTGAATTCACAGTGTTTCCTTAAGGAATTTAATCCCCTCCTAGTACCCAAGGTAATGGATTATTTCCTCCCAGGATAGAACGAATAACACACTGGTGTAGCGGTACTTCAAACCCCAGTGTTTCAGCGAACACAAAGTTCGGTAGCAAATCACACTTACAGTTGCTTTGTTTGAAGTTAAAAACAATGCAGAACGAAGGAGTATAAACTCAGAAAATCGTATGAAAATGCTGAGAGGAAGGAGTGCAAATGTATAGCCAATTTGTTGAGCGAATTGTGTGTTGTGTGTTGAGTGTCTTTCTTCAACATCTGCCGCACATATATATAGCAGCAAAATGTTGAAGAAGACCAAACGTCCACCCTCCATGGTGGAGCAAGCATTACATGTTTGTGGAGCAAGCACTTCATGTTTGTGGAGCAAGCACATTCATGGTGGGAAGACCATTATCCGGCTGCCAAATGATCAATACACGGATTGGAAAATATCCGTTACAAATACGGATAATCTTACGTTAATATTTACTATTAACAAATAAATTTGGTCCAAAAAATTAATCAATCAATTCGTAGCCGTAGCCGTAGCCGTAGCCGTAGCCGTAGCCGTAGCCGAGCGAGCGACGACGACGACGGCGCGAGGCTTGCTTTCTTCTTAACTCTTTAAGAGCTACAAGAAGAGCAATTATATATATACCCACCAAAAATGTCTTCCTCTTCCAATATGGGACAATGTCTCATTGTTAAGAGGGGGAAACTTAAAATTTTACTCAAAATTTTATTTTTCCTCCATTTCCCATTCACCCTCATTTTAAGAATATTCATCTTAAAATAATTAAGAATATTCATCTTAAAATAAAACCTCAACAATCCCCCACATGAATGGGGAATGGCTATATCAATCTTTAGTTTAGAAAAAAAAAAAGAGTCAAAATTCAGAAGAGGAACAAAAGAATGTACAAGAAAATTAACTTAAAATGATCTTCACCAGGGGGTAACTTATCCACTGTTAATTAAAATTGATCCTTCACTTGTAAAAGTTTTCGCGTTCACATTCCTCCTTCCTTTTTGGTCTTAAAATTGTGCTTTGAGCTTGAGATCCCTCTAAAGGAGGGAACTAAGTACCATCCAATTGAAGTACACAATATTGCAAAAGACCTTCCATAAATAGCTAATAAAATCAATATCAATATCATTGTCATTAGCAAGTAATTATATTGAGGCAACGTTCTCTTGGATTCTGCTTTAGGTTCTTGATCTTCATTTGCTATTTCCTTTGAATTGTTCAGTGTCTTTTGAGTATCATTTGTGGTTTGTCTTTTCTTGACAATTACAATGGTCTTGCATTCATTGGAATTAGAAAAAACAAAACGAACCAAAGAGATATCATCACTGTCCAAGCCCATTTGGGTGTAAATCTTTTGTTTCTTTTCCTCCAGATCAGCCAAAAGTGCAGAAAACTTATCAAGGCCCCTGTTTGCATATGGGTTTCTCTTTTTTCTGGTTCTTGACAAGAACTTCCTCTTGGTGTTTTTGGTAGTTGAGGAAGGACTCAACAAATTAGTTTCATCAATATCATTGTCTTTGAGATGATGATGAAAATTTCCACAGATTAACCGTTTGAACATGTTGATAGAAAATTGGGATATACGAATTCAGGATTGTTTGGACAGGGAATGAAATATGAATGTTGTTTTGGTCGACTTTTAGTGTGGGATTCAACCGAGGAAAAAAGGATGAATTATAGCTTATTTAAGTACATAGTCAATTTGGAATATTTTGATCCAAACGAGAATAGTCAATTCATAAACAATTCCGCAGAAGCTTCTTTGAGGATTTTAGTTGACATCCAAATTCTTGCAAGGGAGGTTAACTCCCAAGTAATGTCGTACTAATGAAATAAAATAGTAATGTAGACTAGGGCACACGAGTTGGCTCTGGGCGTTTGATGTAAAAAAACGTATGGTCAAATAGCATAGCCACATATTCAGCTTTTGCAATGTCCCACTTCAAATGTGTTTTACACATTTGGTATTATCTTAAAAAGGTTAAGCTACACAAACCTATAACGCCACAACGGAGGGATTTGTTGAAGCTGGTCCAGAATTGGCAGGCTTCCTAGGAAGAGGTGTAACGATCATACCAGCCCAATCCGACCAACTTTTACCCAGCTTTAATAATATGTACTTTCTCCGTTTCAATTTATGTAAACTTATTTCTTATTAGTTCATGTCAAAAAAATGACATTTTTCTTTATTTGGAAACAATTTACCTTTATGCAATTATTTATAACCACACAAAATATATGTGCCTTATTTTACACCACAAGTTCAAAAGTCTTCTCTTTTTTCTTAAACTCCGTGTTCAATCAAATGAGTTCACATAAATTGAAACGGAGGGAGTATTATTTTCTTATGAACTGGTTAATTATCAAAAGACTTTTTTTCTTTTGCTATGGTCATATATAACATATCAAATAAAAAAAAGTTATTTTAAAGATATTTTAGCAAAGTTACTCATTATTCCATTTGGCTAAAAACCAGCTGAACCTTAGATGAGCTCAAATGGGTTGAGTCAAGATAAGTTGAGTTCAACAAATAAGTGGGTCAATGACCAACCCAACTTTGAACGAACTGGATAGATCAAATGGATTTGGGCTCGAATTGCCAACCCTATAAAAATCCATGCACTAAATAATTAAACCACAAATATAGCCGAGACAAAAAAAAAAAAAAAAAAAAAATAGGAAATCTAAATTAAAGTATTGTATACCGCCATACAGGGCAAAGGCCGAGGGTATATAAGCTCGGGAGGGTCAACTTGTAGAGCATCGAAGAATATGAGTGGAGAGTGATTAATCAAAAGATTTCTTTGAACTCAAGCTATGATGGATAACCTGGAAAGTCAAGAGCGGTCGGAAATTAGAGGCAAGAACGACTTTTTCTAATAAGTGAAACATGTCTCAAGTTCTAAAATAGACGGGACTACCCTTAAGGGTAGAGCGTCATTGGCCCCCATAAAATTGAAGAAAAACTATATATATATATATATATATATATATATATTTTAAATAACATGTATATGACACCCTAAGACTCAAATCTTAGGTAGTTATAAACTTGACTTTTAGTATGCTGTTTAGGTTCGATTTTTACTCCATCATTTACTTAAAATTTTATTCTACAATGGTGGCCCCTCCAATTTCAAATCCTGGGGCTACCTCTAAGTATAAGTGTCTTGGCAAAAGTTGTAGTTCGTGAAATCTAGTTTCTAATGCATCAATATGTTCATCATTTGAACTTTACTTTCTCCTAGGGGTGGGCGCTCACGAGTTTAGATTGAATATGAAAATTTTGGTTTGGATATTCAATTTTCTAATTAAATAAATGCCAATCCAAATCCAATCCAAATAAGTTCAGATTGGATCGGATTTTTTAAGTTCGATTTTAGATTAATCGGTTTGGATATTTCGAATTTTCGATTTTGAGACTATAAATTTGGATGTTTCTTCTTTTTCCAAAAATAAACACCTAAATAAAGTTTTCATGTTAAATT